>NC_140030.1:95040581-96240581 GCF_963513975.1 Fringilla coelebs | reverse complement strand
TGAGGGTCCAATCCAGCTGGCTCTGGACCCTCACCCCTCGCAGCCTTACAAGGACAAAAGTGAAAGACTCGAGGGACTCTTTCCTCTTGGGACCAGAGTCCCACTTTATTCCTAGATAGGAGCCACCTGGCAATCAAGGCGACATCCCTGAGGGAAAAGAGGCAGAATTTCTCATGTTGAGAGATTTTGAACCCAGGGGAAGGGGCTGGGGAGGGGGCGGGGAGGGCGGACAAGAGGGAACACAGCCAATGGGATACAAGTCATGGGAGAGAATAACCTGTGAAGAGACCACCACCAGGGCTTGGGGGAGGAAAGACCATGTGATATAAGAGGGGAGTCCCACGAGGATACATACTATTCAGTGCAAAATACCAACTCGGTGCAAAATAACAGCTAAATTATCTATTTAGTGCAATACAACAACCTGCAAGGAGAGACTAGGGGTCTGAGTGTATTCTCTTTCTTAAAAAAGGACAAATTAAGGCTTTGAGTGGAGCAAATTGTGCTAACAAGCAGTCAGGTCTGCCTGTAACTTTGGTTCTTGCAACAGTATCCACAAGGCAGCTGTCACTTTGGGGAAGGAAAGGAATGAGAGGGAAAAAATCATTCAGTGGGAGGTGCCATTTTGGTTGGAGTAGGATCAGCCTATTCTTTTCCCAAACGATGGGAAAGGAAATGTCTTGATTTTTTTAAGATGAAAAAAGGCTGCACCCACAGCAAAGATGTGATAGGAGTTAAGTGGGGTCAAAACAAAACCCCCTCAGCAACCTTGGCACGTGGAAGTGTCCCTGGGCTTTATTTGGCACTTCTGCTGCTCATAAACCACTCGCAGTTGCAGAGACCTGGCAGTGGTGGCTGCCTGCATCCCGACAGCCGGCATGTGAGAACCTGGAGGAGACCTGGGTTTCTCACAGCCCTAGTGCTGCTTGGCCTTCCAGCAGTGTGTGTAGGACTGGCTGTGTCTGTCTGGCACTGAATGTACAGACACTGATCCGAGAACAAGGTATTTGAAGACTATTTCCTTGAGGGAAAGGGCTTCTTTATTTTTTCTGCTCTAATACACTAATGAAAATCAAACTTGACTATACTTACAGGGGCAGCTTGGAGTGTGCACAAAGGTCTGAAGGTAGGTGTGAGAGGGGCAATGAACCAAATCCAAGCATGGAAAACTAAATCTTCAGGGGTAAATTACTAAACCCATACAGTATGCTGGCTGCAAGGGTTTTCTTGGACTGCAGTAGTCTTAGTTCTGGCAGATGCAAGGAGCAGTTCAAGCATTTCCTTTTTATTCCTCTTCAGCAGTTGTACTTCAAGCCTTCACTTTACCAAATCTCCTAGTATCACTGCTGTCTTTGGATAAAATAAACAAGTTTTATCCAGGGCAAGGTGTTTGCTGTTAGATATTCTCGTCTGAGCTGTGTTAGTTGACTCCTTGTTGGGGACATGTGGTCAGCTGCCTTCATTTTGGACCATATAGCCCATAATCAATATAACTCTCATAATCAAGAGCTACTTGAAACCACTGAGCCTTTCCAAAGGGAAAGGAGCACAAAAGTAGCAGATGAACCTGGAAGGATAATCTTGGAAAACAAATAGGGAAAAGTATTTCTTAAGCCATAGAGCTTTTGTAAGTGATGAGCATTCCTAGGAAACTTTGGCATATGGTTACTATCTTACAGTTAAAGAAGTGGGGAACGTTTTAATTTCAAATTCAATAGTGAGCAACTCTCTGTGAAGCTTTAAACAGATTGCTTGATTGTCTATTGGAGATGAGGATGACAGGAAATCCGGAGGATGCCTCGAATTTACCATCATCCTCATTTTCATTGCTTAAAAAATGCATTGATCTCAAAGCAGTTTCAAGTGTTATCACAAGTTTCAAGTGGACAGTTTCAAGTGTTATCACAGCAAATAGCACAGAGCAGAAACATATTTGGGAAACTGTAACCTGCTCCTCAGCCACAGGAGCTGGACGAGTGCCGGCTAGCCGCTCCCGGAATGCGGCTGGGGATGGCCACGAGATCCGCCACTCCGGGGTTCTCCCCGGAACCCCTGGGGAGCGGTGCCGTCTGCGGGGAGGGTGGCGCAGGCAGGAGCGTGGCTAGGAAGTCCCGAGGCAAAGGAAGGAGAAGTGAACACCCGTATAGATGCCAAGGAGCTTTATTTCCCAGGTGGGGCTGGGTGTCCAAGGAGGAGGGCTTGGGGAGGCACAGATAAAGGGAGCGGGCGTGATAGGAGGAGACACGAGGTGACCAATAAACAAGGATCAAGGGAGGAGTGTGGGTTACAGCTGAGCCACTGGGGATCGCACAGGCGAGGGGAGAGGCCCTGGAGGCAAATCATACATCGAATAAGGGATGGTTGACACAGAGAATTCTCGAAATAAAGGGGGGTGGTTACTGTGACAGACGGGGGAGGCAGGCAGCACCAAAAGGGAGGAAATAAACTTATGAAGGCATAAAGGGAGGTATCAAGGGATCAATCTTTCTGAGGGACAAGCCGCTGGTGGGAAAACAAGGGATAAACAACTTAGGGAGAAACCATCGTGAGGGAAGTACATGGGGGGGAAACTGAGTATCAAACCATATTATTAACTTACAAAAGGAATAACCAACTCATATTAACAATTCTAAAAACACACAACGGCACAGGAAACCTCATGGATATAGTTCCCATTACAAACTTGTGTGATATGTTTCATTTGGTCCGGAGCTGAAAGACTCCTTATCAAACTTGACAAAAAATAAACTTTAAAAATACCATCTTTCTGGCATCAGTACTCCAGAGCGAGAGGTTAAAGTTTATTTTCCCCAGTTATTCATGCCAACGAATATTTGACTTTTGAAAATCCATAGAGAGTTAAAACCAAAGGGTCAGGATCCCATCTGAACTGAATTCTGTCTTAAAGGTGGATGATTATCCATGGAAAAAAGTTTGTGGTATTTTCCTAGCTCCTAGAATAATAATAATAAAATCTTAAATTCATCATCAATTTTCTTTTTAATATTTCTCCTTCTGCATGTGATTTCTCTGCTGTCTTTCTCCTTGGTACCACTCCTAAAGCTTTATCCTCATCTGTGACAGTGGTGCTAAAATACTGAGGTGGCAAAACTGGACAGCCTTTGGTTTTGTACTTCTAAGTGCTCTCTGTGGGTAGTGTAGCCTGTGGCATTCCCTGTTTGGATAGCTGTCAGATCACATTACCTGTCTAGCCCCTGGAATTGTAGCAGTAACATGGCACAGCAACTATTTCAGTGTTATTTCCCTTTGCTACCTGGCACCAGCTATACAACATTTTTATATACTGAGTTATTTATGGACTCATAATTATTTAGCATCGATATGTCAATGTTACAATGCCCCTGTTGGCCATAAATGAGCAAAATCTTTCTTTAATTAAAATTACATGGTCTGTGTCAACTTTCCTTGGACCTAACATTTTAAAACTGAGTTGGGAGTTTGAATTCCATCCTCCCAAATACCTGTGTTTTAAGCGAAGACTAAATACAGAGCTTTCTTTCAGTGAGACTGGTCTTGGAAGCCAATAATTTTATGTGTTTTAGAGAGGTTTATGTTATACTGGGGAGTTTACAATGGACTTCATTGAACTGAAGACCACAGTGGCAGTATTTTTATTATAAGTAACTTCTAATAAGGAGGAAGCAGTGTATAATTCAGACTGTCAGTGCTCCTGTCTAAAGACAAAAGCTTAAGATACCTTGATGGTTTGAAAATCTGGTGAATATTGAGGGCAAACTGGTAATGAAGATAATTAATTGTTTTTTTAAAATAATGCACAGCTGTCCTTTTTGAAAAAATATTGCATCATTTTGCATTGTAGAAATACACTGAACGACCAGGTAATTTATTTACATGACCACCCTGCAAGTTCCATGAGCCATACTCAGTCCTGGCATAAGCGGGTGCAAATCCCTGTGGGAATTGCACCCTCTTATGCCAAAGCTATATATGATCCAGTGTTGTTTTCCCTTCTCCCTGAGAGCTGGAAGGTATGGAGATCTATTTCATATGTGCTGTTCTTGGAGGTATTACCTTTTTTCCATACACAGAGCAACTCTATACTTGATGTTGAACTGACTTCTACTCTAATTTTCAGGAGAAAAACAAAAAAGCCTCCTGAACACAGTATGCAAAGGCAGTTGTTAAGTGTTTAAGGTTATCATAACCAGAAAGCAAACTCTGTCATTTTCTGAGTCACATATGCCATGGAAACAGCACTGGCCCTTTGTAGAGAGGGACCAGAATAGAGCAACCATTAGATGTTTATCAAGTCTGCTCCCTTGATGACATGCTCTGATGACATGATCTGATACGTATTGTGATACACAGCCTTCATCTGGGCCTTAAAGAAGTAATTAATTCTGTATTTGTCCAGGATCTTTGCTTTATTCGAGGTGTGAGGGCGCCACTCTCACTTCAAGCTGGCTTTTATTTCTTCAGTGATCTCCTCTGATATGGGGGGAAAAAATTTTGTAAGAACCTTTCCACGTGCTCCCTGCGTGTTCCATACAGCTCCCCCAGTAACCTTTCTCTTCCTATCTTGTAATACCTGCCGGTTAATTAACACTTTTAGATTTATCTTCAGATCCAGAGGCCTTCTTTTCAGATGGAGAAAAAGATATCTCAGATGGATAAGAATCTTTGGGAGATGGCTCTTCTGAAGGAGAATACTTTCATCAGCTTTATTTTAGAACAAATCCTCTACCTGCTCGAGGTTAACCCCTTGCTGCACACATGTGATGTGTGCAGCCCCACAGAGCCCAGAGGTGGCACAGAGCAGTGTAGAAGGTACAGGGAGGATGATTCAAACTTTTCAGTCTTGCAGAACATCTTGAATAGCTTTGGCTCACTCTGATCAGCCACAGTGAGCCGACATGTGCATGCCAGGCAGAGGGACATAGCCCTGGACCTTTTCATTTCTAGAACTTGATTTTAAACATTTGACTGAGATGGAAATCAGGCAAGAATTACATATGATGTATTTTGTGAGGAACAGCTAGTGTCAGGAGAAGCCTTGTTCTTTCCAAACACTGAGAAACAAGAATCTCTATTGAGCACAGAGACAATGAAAGGCAAAAAACACATCAAACAAGTACCCAAAGTTTATAAAATAGGCACGTAGTCATGACCTTCCTCCAGTTGTACAGACATGTGCACGCACACATCAGCCTTTAACTCCAACAGGAGTTGCTCACATGTGTCTTTGGACAGATCTTGTCCCTAAACTGATTTATGGCCAAAGGAAACTTGGGCTCTGATTCAGGTTCAAATCAGGTTCAGCATGGAAAATCTTGAACTTGGAGTCAGATCCTAAAGAAGTACTTTAGAGAGGCAAACAAACAGGCCAGACCAGCTTTTCTCCCTAGCTGGAGCTCTCTAGCCTTGTTCTCGGGTCCAGCATGCCCTTCTGCCTCCCTCCTCACTGAAACACAATTATTTTTAAAGGGATCTTTATTCCACCCAGGAGAATACGGCACAGGCAATTGGCTAGCAATGGTGCCTTGGAGCTCAGCCACCTGGGGCAAGTGTGAGGCTGCGCATGAAGGGAAAAGAAGAGAGCAGCAAGTGACGGAGAGACCCTTTTGCTGCAAGAGCCTGGGAGATTCAACCCAGACGCTCCCAGAGGCTCAAATCTCATCTGCTTAAAGGGGCTGATACCACGATGTTTAAACTAAACAGGCTGCTGTCACTGTTTAGTTTGGGGTTTTTTTGTTTATTTTATTTTGCTATTTTTAACACAAGTAGATGTCATCATGCACTTATTTCTGTATTGTCTCTTGCTGACAGTGAGGAATGGATTTCTGTGATGATTGTGCATGACTGGGCAAAGATTGGACTTTGACCTTTTCTTCCCAAACAACAGTGACCTGTCCTTTTCCTGACAAAATAGGGAAGGTACTTAAATTAGATTTATCTGCTTCTCTTCCTACAGCATGTTGCTCTCTCTTGGTCAAAGCTTCTAAATGACCAAATTAAAATGCAGTATGCTGTTACAACTAAGAACATTCACTTAAAATTCACTCTAGAGTAAATCCCAGCCCAATCAGTTTAGGGGTGGCCCAACCAAATAACTGTAAGCAGTTCATCCCACTGCCTCTCAAGAAGTAGTGGGCATCCCAAACCTGGGTTCACAGAGTTCCACTTGTGTTTCAGAGCCCACCCTGCTCCAGCACAGTCACCCGGCTGATGTCCCCAGCAGGGTGTTGGCAAACACAATCTCATTTTGGATAACATATTTTCATATTTATTGAGCAAAATCTTCTAAGGCTTCTATTTAACTGTTTGTTGGAGCTTTGGTTTTTTTTATTTGGGTTGGGTTTGGTTTTTTTGGTTTGGTTTGTTTTTTGGTTTTTTTTTTTTACTTCTCCTTATAAGCACTGTGTAGACTGGAAAACACTTTTGGGAAGGCAACCAAAAAATCCTTTCTTTTCAACAGATTTTTATTCTCACCAAATTCAGAGCTCATTTAGGAACACATCCCTTCTGTGCTTCTCAATGCAGGTAGAGTCAAACTGCCTCTTGATTTCCAAACACTTGCATCCCTCAAAACTGGCCTGTTTTCAGAGAGAACAACCGCCTGTAATACCTATTTGACAACAGGTCTGGAAGGATTTCTTATGGCCAAGCTGGTTTTCCCAGTTCCTACAAATGCCATTGAGCCAAATAATTGTTAAAGATCACTCTAACATAATAGTGTTTTTTGAAAGTTTCTCAGTTCATCTGTGAAAAGCATGTGAGCAGCACAAAGAAGTATTACTTCCACATCTTCCATGTTCCTGTCATGTCAGAGAGGCATTTGATGTCAACTCCTCTATTGGGTTTCTGTGTCTCTATACCATTATTTTAGCTAAAATCTGATCACCACATATTATGCAGGAATGTATTCAGGTGTCTCCTAAATAGGAAGAATTTTTTCTTGCACATCTTACTCTGTACTTTCTCAATTTCAAGGGGTAGGTGACCATTAAAAATTTTGAAATTGGTTTACTTTTGCTTCCTGTTCTTTCCTGAAGTTGCTCTTTTTTGTTTTTCTTTTATTTCCTCTCTGCTCACTCTGCAAATAAAGCCCAGAAGGTTAATGAGGAAAATCAAGTGTATAAGTTTATAGTCTGTGCAATAGATAACACCATTGTAATCTGTCCCAAGATTGCTGTGTTTCTGCAGGGCCTGCCCTGCTCATTTACCTCTGCCAGGAACTAACATACCTGTTGTTCTTGCTGTCTCCTGGCTTGGATCAGAGTTGTAGGCTTTTTGCAATTTCTTTTGAGCAAATTACTTTCACAGTTTTACAAATGACTCTGTGTATTAACCCTACATATAGAATACTAGCTGACATGAAGAAAGTTAAAGATACAAGATCGGGGAAGAAAGGTGAATCCAAGTTAATATGAAAAACTTCCCATGAATATGTGATGCTTTGAAAATGTGCTTGTTTCTTGTTGATTTTCTGCCTGACCTCATTATCCCCACCACATTCCCTTTGTCTGTTTCCTGTTTTGAGCATTGTTTCTTGCATCCTTTTGAGTCAACACCACAGGTTTTTGAAGAACAAGGTGGTGAGTTAACACATCACTTTTTGTAGCATTCAGAGAAATGCCAGGCATCATAATTTCCAAATAAATGTTTTAGACTCACAGACCAGCTGACTTTACTGCAGTATCAGTGAGCTTCCGTGTCTAGAGGCAATAGAGTCAGGGAAAAGCTTGTTGTTCCCTTGAATCAGGCATTGACCTTTCTTCAGGAAGATACTGCCAGAAAGGTGCTAATGAGAGCCAATTGTATGGAATTGAGTTGTGATGCTGGCATCCACCCATCAGGAATGATGACAGATCCATCAACTTGTTTTATTTTAGCCATTAACAGGAAGAGTGTCTTCTTTAAATAGCCCTATAGTAGCAATTAAAACTATTGCCTAAATCAAAAGCAGTTGCCCAAGTGTTTATTTATACAGCTGGAATATTTCATGTCAGTGCTGCATAGCTGTGTAACTAGCAAACTTTATCTTTAATTGATGGGTTGGTGGGAATGACTTTGTGAAAATAGTAGGGAAAAGTCAAGTTGTAGAGTAGCACAAGATCATTAATTTCATCGGGTCAAGCAGTCAGTGTCTTCAACTGAAACTGTTTTAACTTCATTGGGTTTAGTTCTTGGTGTCTTCAGCTGAAAACCATTTGTGTACTGTAATGATCTTGTTCATTATCCTGAGGCCTTGTCTATGGGCTGCCTTTTACTGCTGTGGTTGGATTCACTTGAAAGCAGAGTTCTGCCAAGGCTGATGTTGTCCAAAAATGTAAGAAGGTGTTATCCTTAAGCCAAAGTGCTTCCAGTCCAAATATTTGGCATGGAAATGAGAGGTAAAGAGTCCTTCTGCACATAATACCCAGCTAGAAGCAGGGCTGGGGTGAAAGCTGTAACATCTGACTCCCAGTCCTATGTCCTATCTGCTTGCACAGTCAGCTCCTAAGGCGGTGTACTGACTTTTTCTTTAGAACTACTGCAAGGAAAGCCAAGTGTTCAAATAAAAATGGCTCATTCCTGTTTAAGATGGGGGAAGAGAAGAAAATAAGCACTAGGCATTTGCAGCCAACCCAAAGGAAGTTCTGAGCAACATGGAGAAAAGAGATCTTGGAGCTTGTTCTAGACCTTATTGCAAGATATCCTCTAAGAGAATATGTGCTGAACTCTTGTGGTAGCTGCCCACACATGGTGCAAAGCTGTCTCAGCCTGACGGCATGCCCAGAAAAGTGGTATAGATGCAGACACGGGAGCTCCTGGCACGGCTTTAAGTCTTAAATAGTTAACCAGGGTTCCACTTTGCCAGAGCAGTGTAAAGGGGCTGGACCTGTGAACTGATTCATAAAGGAGAAGAGGTTTTCAAAAGCGCTAAGGGGCATTTAAGCTGTTACCTGTCAGCAACACTTTGAAAAATCTCTCTTAACTAAACCCTAACTTCCCAAAAGTACAAGGCGATTTTCAGTTTGCAATCTGCCCCCTGTTCAGCAGCAAAGGGTGTTTGCTAAAAAGTCACCCAGCATTCTAGACATGATGCTGCAACCTCTCAGCTCAATGAATAATGTTTAACAGTGTGAATTTTATTATTTTGACTTTGAGGGCCCCACAAAGCTCCAAGTTCATAGACAAAACCTCCCAAAGTACCCAGTGAAAGTGCAAAACCAGAATCATCTTTGCATTCTGTGCACCCCTTAAATTTACTAACTGTTTATATTGCTAACTGCTACTGCTAAGAGAAGTCCTATAAATAACCTTGACAATGTGTGGGTTTTAGGAAGAAAAACCTTGTGTAGATAATGATCCATTTGTAGCCCAGAGGCTATGTGAGATCGTTGCTTGCTATTTCTTCCTGTGTTTATCGAGGAGAAACTACCTCTGAGCAGCAAACTTCGGTCCTAAAACCCTGGAAGATTATTTGAGTCATTTTGGAGGAATACAGCAGAGAGACACCAATTTGTCCATATACAATAGATCCTTTACTCCAGCAGCTCACATACTTCTCTGAAATAGTCCCATGCGGTTTTGATTATACTTGTGTTACTTCTGGTTAAAGACTCACTTGTCAACATGACCAGGCCACCTCAAACAGACCTTATTGTATTTTTTTTTCTGGTAAGAGAGGCAGCCAAGGGAGAAAAAAGATGATAGAGAGGGATATTATGGGGTTTTTGAGGTTTTCTTACTGCACCTTCGAGAAGAGAGACCAGAGTAAGGAAGACAACTTGAAGTTAAAATACAGATGAAAAAATAAAGGACACCCTACTGAATTCACCTATTTTTAGCTACTTTTAAAAAACCCACCATGAAGTCCATGTTCTTGTTTGCTCCCTTGGTTCAGTATTCAGTCTTTTTTTAGTGGAACTTCATTCATCTCCATTTCTCAAACTACTGTTTTGGGTTTTTTTTTATTTTCATCAGGCACAAAATACTTTTTTAAACCTTCTTAGCAGAACTATTATTGATGTGATATAGCAAGCTTTTATACTTCCGATGTCTCAGGATCTACAAGCATGATCTCAGTGAATGCTGAAGTGGGATGAGTGACCTGAAGGTATAGTCATGCAATGAACACATGCCCATATTGCCTTGGTATCTCTTCTGGACCTTAGCCCTTTGTGCTGAGGTTTATTTGCAGACATTTCCAGCTGTTTCCCAGGATTATTCTCCGTTAATGAGTTATTTTTATGTAGAAAAGTTGCTCGGTAACATTTTCTCCAATAAAACATCTCCCTCTAACCACAAACGTGGTATGATGGCTTACAAGAGCTGTGTCAAAGAGAGTTTATCTCTTTTCTTTCACGCGCTTCCAATGATCTCCTACCTCATTCCAGATTCTTGTTTGTTTGTGGAAATGGGTTCAAGGAATTTGACTTGCCTAGAAGACCGTTGTGACTACAGTCATAGGCCACTTTTTGATTTTTCAGATCCAGTATCAGCCAGCTTTTCAGCCCTTGAAATACTACAGACAGAGATCAAACCCTGCTAACAGGAGAAATGACTGCCCAAAAGGGCAGGGGCACCTTTTACATCCCTACAGCCACGCAATCCGTTTTGACTGATGGGGAGAGGAGGGGCATGTAAATGAAACAAAATGCTATTGACCCTATTTCACCTTCTGACTCCATCACAGTGTATGGAGCACCTGGAAAGCTGCCTGCTAAATTCTGGCTGTGTATTCTCCCTTTTTGTGCAGTTGACAGAGAGTTGGGAAGTGCTCAGCAGGAGATCTTTGTTGGAGACTGCCCTGATGCTGTGGGTAGTCACTGAGAAGCACAAAATGAAGAGTTGACTGGCCATGGGTGTTCTGGCCCCTGTATCACATGCACATGATGGAACTGGAGGGTCTCAAAATGTAGGGGATACTCTGCCTCTAAATGTTGAGCAACCACTAACAACCATCACACACTGGCTGGTCTTTTTTCCTCCTGCTCCTGAAATAGGAGTGATTATTACAGTCCAGGCTCTGGATCCACACAGAGCCTGGGAAGCTGGATATTGAATATCTTTGCAGCCCAACTCCTATTTTAAGTGACTTCCTTTTTATAGCATTATTTCCAGGTGGGGGGATGTATTTCTGTGCATCGAGTCTCCTGTTTTTCTTCCTTGAGAGGAGTTTTAAATAGCATGCAAGAATTGTCAGGGGATTGGTCTTTTAACTATTTAGAAGGGGTTTTTTTAACATAACTTGCAGAATTTGTGACCTTGCTGCACCTGGTGGGGCAATAGGCTGAGCTGGGTAGGGACACTTGGTTACAGCCCCATGGTGGTCCCCCAGACCCTTGGTGTCACCTTGTTCTCATGCCACAGTCTCATGCTTTCCCTAGCTGGAACGAGTTGCCTTCAAGGGTATTCTCATGAGTGCAGTCAAGCAAATCTGAGCAGGAGGCTTGGCCCCTGCACCTGCCCATTAGGATAATGGTAATCTCTACCCTTTCTCTTGTTTTCAAAACATTAAACAGGACTGGGAGTTTATTAGAGCTGTGCTAAGGCAAAAGAGAATCTGTATAGTTGGATTAAATCCTCTCTTTTCTCTCCTTTGGAAAGGAAAACTTGCAATGTGTTATTTCAGCTTAGACTTCCATATTGTCAGGTCTTTACAAATAAGTAAAGTGGCAATGGAAAACAGGCTGGCCTTTGGTTTTGGCCTGATACAAACCATATTAACTCCCTCAGGTTGTTGAGATGATAGTGTCATTTGACTTGGATATATGCTGTGTCTCACTGTTGCCTCCATCTGTCCATCCATTTCTTAATCATCACCACCTTTTTTGGCTTGGAATTACTTTTATCTAATGACACTGTCAGCCAAAGCTCATCTCTTCTTCTACCATGTCCACCCAAGGCCTTCCACAGACAGGCAAGTAATGTCTTTTTTCTTTCTCTCTGTTTTTATTGTTACCCAAATCTACCTTTTCTGTTTTCCATTTCACTGCAGATGTGCAGATAAGCAGCAGAGCTGTTTTAGAAAGTCTTTGCTCTAGTTATTGGCTACTTTGGACAGTGTCCTTATTATTTAGTCTCTTTTTAAAGATATATTCCACCCTGCATCCTGGTCCAATGGTTGACTTAATTTTTGAGGGGTTTTTAATTTTTTTTTTTACTTTTTTTTTTTGCAAATATTTCCTCTTCCAGATTTCAACAAAGATGTCATAGGTATTTCATAGAGTCATGGAACTGTCTAATGTTTTGGGTTGGAAGTGACCTTAAAGATCATCTAATTGCAACCTCTGCTATGGGCAGAGATTTCTGTGTATCTCTATGTTTTCAGCTGTGTGTTGGTTACCCATTTGACTGGCTATCCCTCAACACAAAAGCCATAACTTTTATACAAACTTAATTTGTGAAGTCAGCATGGAAAGCAACCCTCAACTTGGTCTTTGCTGAGGAACAGATTCTCATGGTTGCCTTTTCTTTTTTTGCCAAGGACAACCACACAATCTACGACTGCAATAGGTTTCCCCTCTCTCCCCCTCTCTTTTCAGCTCCACAGTGAGACTTTTGCGAGCCAAAATTTCTGGTAAGAGTAGCTCTGCTGAACATTTTAATGAGGAATGTTGTTTCTCCTGACAAGTACTAATGAAGCAGATTAAGCATGATCAGTTGCCAGAAAAGCACTGGAGATAGTAGTGGTTCTTAGCACAGGTGTCACATCAGGACCGACTCTGCCAAACAAAGTAGGTTACCTACTGCTGCAGACCTACAGAGCCGGAGGTTGGCACTTCATGGGGCATTACGGAGCTCAAGTTGGATGTAATTTATTTGGGATGTGGTCTTGAGTAAATTTGTTTTAGTAGAGCAGAGAAGCTGATTATATGCTTTGCATTTGGTATGGGGGCTATGTATTTATTGTGCACATGTGAATTGTGGCAAACAGAGACACTGGGTATCTTTGCATTAGTTGTCATTACTTGTCTTTGAACTACAGGTTCATAAATTGGTGCAGAAAAAGTCCTAGTATGTGTGGGTGTCTGGGAGTCATAAAGTAGCTTTTCTATTCCAGAATGCACCCTCTTCTTAGCATCTTTTTGCAATGTGGTGAGGAAATACTCCACACTGTCCTCTAATGTGCTTGTCAGTACCATCTTTTAGGACAGGGGAAGAGAAATTAGCTGCAAGCTCAAGAGCCGTGTGTTTGAAACCCTTTCATTTTGCATCTTCTGAACCACCAGCTGAACCTACATGCCCTGGCAAGTTGGCCTTCCATGGGACCCAAGTGACAATCATGATCAGCTGAAAAGGACAGAGAAAGGGCAATTCTGGCTTTGAAGCAGAGACCTAAGTGGGACAAGGACGCAGAAGTATCCCTCCTGGAGAGCTGAGCCACGGTCACCATGTTCCTCTGAGGTGGGCAGCCACCCTTTCCCTTCTCTTCCCTCCCTAGATTGTGAAGAAGAGGGTGATGGAAGCTTTGGGCGCTTTCATCCCCCAACTTTTGGCCACCCATGGAGTGCCAGACTTGCTTGTGAGGAAGACCATGAGGAAGACTCCCATCTCCTGCCTTTTTTGTGAGATGTGGAGGTGGGAGCTCTCAGTGCCTGTTTTGCATCCACAGGGCTTCTCCATCCTGTTGGATACATAATGGCCCCAGTCCCTGGGGTTCTGTATGGGAAGGGAAAGGGTTCCTGGCAGTTGCTGCCTTGCCCAGGTGAAGGGTGTGGACAGCCCATCACTGGGCAGGCTGCAGAGAAGATGCTTTTTCCCTCTGGCCAGCCCTACATGCCTCCATATGGTAAGGCTGCTGGGATACCCTGCCCAGGATTCTGTGAGCGCTTTGATCAGACCCCAGGCAGTGTGGTGATGGTAGGAAGGTCTCCTGGCAGTATCCACGTGGACATTGCTGGCTCTGATTTAATGTCAGTGAGGATGGATCAGGTCCTGGGTGCACTGTGATGTTGGTATGGGTTGTGTCTTGCAGCAGAGACATTTCATATGATTTTATTCAGACTGTACCCTCAAGGTCTCAGTTGTCTCAGTGCTGTGTGTAGAAACGCTCTCCTTTCCAGCTATGAAAACAGCTGCAGGAATCAGATACTACCAACCAAATTTCTCAGTTCAAAATATCTTTAATCTAGGACTCTATATTAAAAAAATTATATTCTTACTTTAAACTATTTCCCTTGGGAAGGGAAAGATGAAGGATTTATTGTGGATTTTTTTCTTTTATAATAATATGGAAACTTTCTAGAAAGAATAGGAAAAAAGATTGAGACTGGAAAATACCAATTGCTGAACCAGGACAGGGAATATGGGAGGAAAAATTACAAATATAGCAGTCTGACAATTTCTTTGAAGTCTGACACATATCTATGACAAAGTATGATCACAGGAAAATATTTCAGTTGTATAAAAGTAGCCATGCAAGAAAAGAAATGCAGCAGATAAGACTCATTGCTTGGAATATGGAAGAAACTGCGAAAGTCATAGAGCAAAGAAAGATACATGAATTCTGCAAGGGCTGAAAAATTCTTTTATGGTAGCATTACTAAGGTCTCGGTAGGGTCATATTTCCTGAGTGTGCCTGTGCAGGCCCTGTAGGTGATGTGGTTTTTCCTTTGAGCTGGGCAGAGAGGAATTTTTTGTCATGCAAAACTTTGCAATTTCAGAATATGTACCTTTTCTATCCAGGGAAAAAAGCTGTAACCTTTTCACATGCTTTGTTGAGAATTAAAAGAGATAAATGCTCTCAGATATCATGTCTTCCCCACCAACCCTTTCTAAGGACAGCCAACAGTACTACAAGAACACCTTGTACATGCAGGGTCACAAGCCTACTCCTTTTTTGGCTTTCTTCCACAATTCATGGGAATACCTCAAAATGCTGCTTGATTCTTCAACAGCAAGTCTCTCATTCAGGTGGAGCTTAAAGGGAACCCTTCTGTCCCTTGTTAGTGCCCAAAAACTTGGCTCTTGTCTTCTGTTTTGCTCCTGGAAATAAGACTGGTTTGCTGCCAAAATTGATTTCAAACTGCTACTCAGATGCAAAAATGTTAAGGTTTCAGTCATTTGCCTTTTTTCTTAAAAAAAAAATAATAATCACTTTCTAAAATAAGTATTTGGACCTGTGTACATTTTTTTCTCTTTCTGATGTTTCCCTCTGTACCTTTTCTTGAGTGGCCCATATGAAAAGAGGAGATTTCAAATGTGCTCCACTTTGAGCAAGAGTAGTTTTTTAGTTGAAGGAGTCAAGGACAGGTCATAAATGAATTCTTGCCATTTAGATGTGACTTATACATTTTATACCTCTTGAGCTAAGCTTGCTTTTGTGCTGTGTAGCAATACACCACAAAACAACCACCTTCCTTCCTCTTTTTTGAGTGCTAAATCTCACTGTCTGGTGCAGAAAACAGTCTAAGTCATTGGGAAGACCTGTGGAAGTACTTTTTTGGATCAAGAGCCACCAGTCTGGTGTTGCATTGGTTCTGGTGACATCTTATAATTCTCTGGTTTCTTCCAAGCTTTTACTATGATCTTGCTGCTCTGTTCTTATTTCTCAGAGCTGTGGGCTTTCTACAGTCACAGAGGATCTTCTGTGCAGGTGGATGAGTGTGTGATCACAGGCTGGCCACCAGAGCCCCACTCAGAGAACACCTCTGGAGTTTTTGCCTATGATTCCAAGGGGTTTTCTTCTCATGTCACTGTTGTCTCATCTCCTTGAGTTCTCTTTTTTTTGGTAAGCTTTGGGGTTGTTTTCTGTTTGGTTTGTTTTTTGGTTTTGTTTTTTTGTGGGTTTTTTTTTTTTTTTTTGCTATAGGAAATACTGGAGGTGGTAAAGATCCACAATTTGGTTATCAGCTATTTGAATTTCACTACAGGCTAGTGTGCAGCTGCAGCTATGTTTTAAAGAGGAACTGCTTTCCGTAACTTTGCAACCTGCTTATCCCACTTTACATCCTGTTACATGACCCTGCTTCCATATTCTTCCTCCATCTTCTTTCTTCTCCAAGGACTTTGTGAAATTACTCTAATCAGAGATGACTGTAGAAGAAGGGAAAGATCATCTGCCTGAAATGCAGCCCAGGTGGTGTGCACAAGACTAATGGGATCAGTAGAAAACTGCTGTAATTGTGTGCCAGGGTTTGAAGCATGTCTTACAAGTGATTCGTGCTGATCAGGAGGAGGGAGGACCTCAGGAGGAATGATTGGTTAGGGGGGACAGGGTGTTTGAGGGCAGGCTTTGAAGACTGGTCTTAATGGATGGTTTAAGTGGTTTTAATGGATGTTGAGGATTTGCTTCAGAGGAGAAGGATTACAAGTGATGTTAACTGTGAGTCCAACCGTGTGTTTGGTATGGCTTATTTTGGGGAGTCATTGAGGAGTTTTATTTAAGTATGTAAATACAGGAAAGTGTCAAGAAGGGAGACATTTGCCATAGGTCTGTCATATAAATATTTGCACTGAGTGGATGAACTTTGCTAGCTGCTCTGTAAATGATGATATTCACTGCTGTAAGAGCACTCTGATAACTGATTTTGGAACTGGGCTCAGGCTGCGAACACTCTTTTCTCTGCTTTACACTGACTTGGTAGCAGTGAGCTGGGACATAGGCTCAGGACCTGGGCATGTTGGAAAGGGTGCCAATCTGGGCTGTGTGAGCACATGAAACCAAGGGGAGTTTTCACTGGTGATGCTTGGGCCATGTGCTGGTTGTTGCTGGTGGCTGCATGTAGCTTAAGCATTCTCTTCTGGCATGTCTTGGGGCATTTCACAGCACCATGCCTGGTTTTGGTGCTGCCCTGGGTACAGGTTGGTAAGAGGTACAGTCAGAGAGGTGCCTGTGCAGATGAAGCAGACACCTCTGTACTATCTCTGCCTATGGATACTCTGACATGCATCAGCAGCTGGCTCACAGCACCAGGAGATCCCAAAAGGCAGCACAGAGAATGACAGAGGAGCTTCTAGAGGGAAAGAGGACTCTGCCTTATGCAGAGTCCGGGTCATTTGTGGTCATTTTGGGCAAAAACGGCACAAGGGGGACACCTGGACCCCCAACAGACACACATGTGAGCTGAGCTGCTCAGGCATCCAGCACCAGCCTCATGACCCTGCTGCAAGTGAGGCTGCTGGGAGGCACCAGTCACACCAGTGGAGAGGACATCCCAGTGCCATCAGCCCACGGCCAAACCCAAGTGTCACTGCAGGCAGCCAGGGAAACCAGGCAGTGAGGGCACAGCATGTGGGGGAAGTTGCAAATAAAACAAGTGGGGCTGCTGGGAAGCAGTGGCTGCTGCTTTCATTCCTCTTCTGAATATGAAAGTTGAATTGTGGTCCTTGTGTGACAAATGACCGTGAAGACTCCGGCTGTCACAACCCTTGCGGTGCAGATGGGAGGAGTAGTCACATAGTAAAACTTCCTTGAATTTGCTTGTACTCCTTTTTTAAGTAGCTATTTCAAGATTTAGGTTAAGGCTTTCATTTTCATTTAGCTTTAAAATTGTAGTTTTCTTTTAAATACTGTTTCGTGTTCTCATTTGAGTAAATTAAGGGTTACTTTTGGAAACACCTGAACTTCTGTAGTGAAGGGTCATCATCCCCAGGAGGACACCCTGACTTTTTCTGAATGGTGGCCAGACACACAGTGGCTTACCTGGTTTTGTCAGCAGATGGCCACAAGACGAGATGATTTGTGTGCACAGGAAATTTTAGCCTCCTCTGGGCATAAATCACCAAACTACTGACCAAAAGTCAACATGTCCTTTTGGTGATAAATGAATTGTCTTGAAGCTGGACTGACAGTCAGTCTGAATGCTGCCACAAGCCTCCTTGTGCCTTCCCCAGGAAGCTCCCTGGTAGGCTGCAGAAGTCAAATAATGTGAATTAACACTGTAGTTGCCAAAGCTTTTCAAGCAGAACTTGGAAAGACTGTTTATTCATCACATTTAATCCCTCAAAAATGTGCTGGCCTCTGAAATAAAAGCAACAGTGTCCATGACATTGCACTATTCTTCCACTAATTTGTACCTTTACCAGCTCCAGAAGAGACAAATTTAAGTCATGAGTCACATTTTTTCTTTTCTACTTCTGCAAATATAACATGAGTAATTAATTGCTCAGAGTAAAGAAAATACTGTCACTAATCATCTGACATTGAATATTTTTTTCCTAAAGACTTGGCTAGTCTCTGCTTAAGAATTACCTATGGATCATTTCTGACTCAGTCCACGCATGTTTTCCCTTGTGGTGCTGTAAACACAAGCAGAACTCCAATGAGCAAATCGGCAGGAAAAAGCCAGACTGTCTGAAAGGAAGCAGAATTGAGGAGTGCAAGCACTAAGCTTCAAAAAAGACTCACAGGCATGTGCAGTGTCACTTGTTCCAAATGCATTTCAAAACAATTTTATTACTCACTTCATTCAGGAGACATGTGAGTGACTCTTGCTAATCAAAAAACCACCAGCTTTTTTTTCCCTGTTACCTGCAAGAGAAAACCTGTGTATTATTAATGTGATAAATCAAAGGTACTTCCATCAGACCGCTACGTATTTATCCTTTTTTTCATGTATTTCTTTAGGCACCTATGTCGATCCAATGCTGTGTAACAAATTACTATTTTCTGGGAAAGCAAGTAATGGGTATAAGCCTGAAAAGAGGACACAATATAGAATACAAAGTGAGGGGATGTTTTCTCTTTCACATATTTAACACTGAACCTAGATGTCTATGTGTAATGTTCCTGAATAACCTTAGAGAAAGGCATATATTTGCTCAAGTAGAAAGAAGAAGTCATCATGAATGAACGTATGTATCCAGCAAGCTGTGTTTCTTCTCTTTCTGCTCTGTAAATGGGAGATCTTTCCTCTGCCTTTGTCTTATGTAAGTAAATAGAGCAGGCTTTTGCTGAGCTGGGCCATCCTTTGTCAAGGTATCTGGATCTGTTCATCCTCTACCTCACAGTGCTGCTTAGAGTCTGCCCAAAATGTCCTGCATTGCTTCAGTGGATGATGTAGTACTTCTGTAATACCTAAAGCAGAACAGAACAGCCAGTCCCATCCTGAGCACGTGCAAAACAGCCATAGGGCCAGCAATTACTTTGTTTTCCTGCTCCAGCAATCTGCCTGTAATACTTTTACAAAGGGCCAGTTGTGAAAATGAGATTCTTTGATAAACGGTCCTATTTGTCATTATTTTTTCTCAGCAACTGGTTAACTGGGTGTCTTTTTTTCCCCTAAATTTTCCACTGGAGAAGGCTTTGCCAGGGCACAGGAAGGCGCTCTTGGCTTAGTGTCAGAAGTGTGTGCAAACTTCCCTGCAGATTTTTTCTTCTTGCTGAGCTACTTACTGTTTAGATGCATCACTCTTTCATTCACCCTCCACTTTGTGGCAAAGTCTGGAAATGCATTAAGGCAACTGAATAATTTCTGGTAAATTATTAATTCTGGAATGAATGTGACAGATTTCATCATGTGTTTGGCTGAACTCTGCCTGAGTGACTAACTGCCCTGGGAGAATTTTCTAATGGTCCCTCGTGAAAGTCAACCTCTTTGAATTAATTCAGCATCCTCTATTTTGATTAAGTATGTGTCAGCTCATTGTTAATGTGACAGAGATACGGGGCTGCTTGTTTTCCTTTTATTATTATACAAACAAACTAATTATGAGTCACACACAGTACATGCTGTCAGGGCATGATAAGGGACATGAATGATAAAGCATTAACTGCTCTATGTGCAGGTTTCTCTTGTGAGTTAAACAAGCAGGGACCAGTAAATGAAAGACAATACTTTTTTTCTCTAGCATCTTAACAATTCCTCCTTTTGAAGGAAAACTGTGGTCTTTCAAACCTTATGTTATACTGAAATAGAAGGAGGTGAAAGAGAAAGATGAGTCCTCTGTGCAGTAAGCATCACAAGCCCAATCTGTTATCTCATCCTGACTCTGATGTCTTCTTACAGATTCCGTTTTCAATTTATTTGCAGTGTGGTTCCTTCCTGTCCTCAGTACTAAGATTTATTTGACAGCATTTGGAACAAATGTGTATTCATGCTATCCTACCACCCTGAAACATGCTGCCGTGAGTCTTTCTAATGGGCCAGAAGTTGAGCCTTTCCTGCTGTACCCTTGTAAAAAGAGAAAACATCAAGACACACAATACGTAGAATATCTTGCAAGCCACAAAAGCATATGTTTTCTGTTCTGAAAGAAGTGTTGTTACTTGGTGCTAATTTCTCCGCTTTTTCTTGTATCTGTTGGATAAACACTTTGTCCATGGCAATCCATGTAAGATAACAAACTCACCGCAGGGCGTCTGGGTGTATGGAAGAAAAATAACACAGGAACTTGCAGAAAGAGCAACCAGGTGCAGATGGAGCCAAAGCAGAAATATTGGTGACAGATGTTCTTCCTGGCCTGCTGGGGGAGTATGCACCAGACAGCATCTTCATCATGCTGTGTGACATCTCCTGCCTTGGAGAAGTGAGACGTTACATGATGACTTTTACAACTGCCTAGCACTGCCAGAGGAGGTGAAGTGCTGCAACACCTCTTCCTGTAAACACCTCCCGAGCCACTCAGTGGCAGAGGGACCACAGAGAGAGTGAAGGCCCTTTGGAGAAAACATGCACTGGCAGATTGTGCTGTTAACTTGTGAAGCTTGGCAACACCCTCCTTACAAACACCTTCTCCACTGGGCAGGACATGTAAATAATGGAGGAACCCATGATTATTTGGCCAGAATAGAAGATGAGACAGATGTCCACACTTGCAGAAAAAGAGCTCTTCTATTTCACATAAGGTTGTGCAAGGTGGACTTTACCTTCCTAGAGAAGGGTACATCTGGTGCATTTGTCTACACCTTCATCAGTAAACAGTGTGAATGCCTTAAGAAATGGGTAAAACAGGTAATGTGCACCTTCCTAAAATCACAAACATTTCTTCCTCACTTCCATATCTCTGTGGAGGAGAAGCCAAGAAAAGGATAGCCCTAGGCTGTAAGAAACTTTTGCTGCCCGAACTACTCTAGATTTTCCATCCCCTGTAAAGTTTTTGCAACATATGTACAGAATCCTTTGGTGGGTGGTGAAAAAAAACCAAAGATTTGTTTTATTTGTTGGTATAAAAAAGAGTCTGACTTCACAGATTGAAAGTTAGCATTTTGAGCATTTGTATCCTGTGACCTTCTTTTCTTCTGTGGATCTCAATATTAGATGAAACATTTTCAAAGGATGATTGTAAATTAATATTTGCATTAGCAATCAATAGGCAGAACTCCATCCTACATGCAGTTTCTCTTCTTGCCTCAAAATTCCTCTTACTGTTGGAAAATCTCTTTTCACTGATGACCCTTCAGTTATTTTGCAGGTAAGTGCAATGTAGAATGGGGGGACTCTCTATAAAAAAAAGTGAAAAGCAAAAAAATCAACATTAAATTTACAAAAGTTAGCAAAGGAGAGGGCAACATGATTCAGGCTGTCTTTGCTTGGAGGTGGAGCTGAGAACCAAACAAGAAGCTGATGTTACCACCTCTTCCTATTGCTATTTCAGAACAGGAAAGCCTTTATCAGTGTGCAGCCCTTTGCAGAGCAGCCTCCACCACAAAGGCTGTGTTTGGAGTTTTCATTTTTCCTTGGGATTTTCTCTTTTTAATGAATTTTTAAATTTTAAAAATAATAAGAAAGCAGGCTTCATGCATCTAACAATATGGCATAAAGTGCTGAGGGCCTTCCTACATTTCTCAGCAGTGTTGCTTAAAAATCCAACAGTAGTTTTTAAAAGGAAATATTAACAAAATTGTGAGAAATTGACAAAACATTTAATAAATGCCAAAGATAAACATGAAATAGCTTATCACTGGTTTTGGACAATTTTGGAAACTTACTCCTCTAGACCAAGCAACCTCTGGTAAGGTAAGAAGTGCCTTGGTTGTTAAAGAATGAAAAAAATTTTTATTCCTCCAAAACAAAAGCATCATGATAATCAAAATGTTGCCATTTCACCTCACTGTTAAAAAGGTCACAGTTTTGGCTGGAGGCCATGCTGCAAAGCAATCTGCTTTGTCACTTGAATAGGTTGGCTTGGATCATGAAAAATCCTAAACCGGGCCAGTAGCGAGAAAAAGGGAAAGAGCATTACTGCCTGAGGAAGGAACAGAGATTTAATAACACTCATTGCTCATTTGTACGGCACTAAGGCAAGAAGGACAAAACAAAGCCCCTTACAGGATCCCCACAATAGTTTGGAAGGCATTTCGAAGAGGCCAATTGCTCTTTTTTGTCTCACCAGTTGTGACCAGCGTGAACCGTGTGGCAGTGGCGTCACCCTTGCTTGCCAAGAGCAATGGAAGGGATGTGCACCACCATACTAAAATTTACACCAGGCTGGCAGGCACATTCATACATAGCTGTTCTTTGGGGGCTGTCCATGCAGTTAAGTTTATCTCACTGTTTTACCAAAAAATCCCCAAAAACCCTAAAACACAAAACAAATTCTTTGGTGTGGGAAGGGAGGTGACAGGAGCATGGAGCAAGAAATGTGTGTGTGAATATTGGAGTATGGAGCAGAAGGGGATAGTGTCTGGTGTGTGCTTAGTAATATGCAGCTGCACCTGAGGGAGGAAAAAAGTGTTATTTCCGAGATGGAAACTGCTGGGATTTGCATTGCAGATGACTTTACCTGCCACTGTCAGTGGTGGCCAGGCTGGTGGTGGTGGTGAGCTGCCAGGTCTGAGTGGGGACAGAGCCACATGGAGCTCAGCTCACCTCCACCTTTTTGGCAAAGACAATGAGAGGCTGCGCCTCCTCTGACAACAAGAGGTGTGCCAGAGGAGGCAGAGTGACCCAGACCTCCTGCAGTGGGCAGGTGCCCAGGGTAGATGAGTGGGGTGCACTGTCATCCGGATCATTTCTTCATGCATGAACTCCAAGCTGGGGAACAACAACAACAACAAAAGATTGCAATTGGCCTGAGAGAAGTGCTGAAAAAAATTGGGACTGCAAGGAAAAGGAAGATTTGCACTGTCATGGTTGTACCAGGCTCTTGGTGCTCTGGTTCGATCAGCACCAGTTTTTTCTTGAGCCACTGGCACTCACTGTCCTGAGTAACTTGTGCTTGAAAGGGGGCTCCAGAACACCAGAGCTGAGGGGACTGATTGGGGAATGCACAAGGACTGGGAGCAATGTGGCCCCCTCCAGCTGGGAGTCATCAGGTGGGAGCTAGGGGAAAAGGACAGATCTGCACGTGAGGGGAAGAGAGAAAGAATAGACCAAGAGCTGAGGGTTGCAGGTGGAAGAAGGAATTCTGATCGTGAGATCCAAAGGTGTAAGTGGTTTTCAGGTCAACTGTTTTTTAAGGGCATTGCATTTTCTTGGACGCATTTGTTCACATCTTTCTTTTCATAGGCATCTCCTAGCTCTTCTGTAGTCCAAGCAGATCTGGAAAGTTGGTGGTTTTTTTTCACCAGGTAAAGAGAGACCTTTCTTGGGTTTTACCTTTATGTCTATCTTCAGGGAAAATAAGAAGGTTTTTTTCTTTGCATTCCTCCTCTGAAATGTACTAAGCTTCTCCTCCTGTTCTCTAAGCAGCTGCCCCTTGGGATAGGAAAGGAAATTAAACAGCTAATGGTTATACTTTAATTAGGCTTTATTGGAGTTAACACAGTTTATGCTCTGCATATGTGCTGCAGAGAGTAAGGCATTTTAAAAATCCTGTCTTTGCTATTATGAGTTTATGAGAAAGGAAGCCCAAGGAAGATCAATACATCCTCTGTGTAGATTACAAATGGCTCATGACGTATGTCCACAGGAGCTGTTTTTAGTGAGGATAGTCTAGTTATTATGAATTTGACATGAACTTGGCCTAGTGCCCTGAGGGAATGCAATGTAGGCATAATTTGGTCTTCCTGTAATTGTCTATTTAAATTGGCAATCCAGAGTAATTTTTTCCTGTGAAATGAGACCGAGACGTCACTAAAGCAGCGCTCAGATTAATTAATGAGACATAATAATGCTCCTAATAAAAGCTCATGAGCTGAGTCCTCTTCCCTCCCCTTTCCTGTCCTTCCCTGCTGTCCTCCCCCTGCTGAGAATGCAGCTTCCCAGGAATCCATGAGTCACACTTCGTAAAGGAGTTTCTTCTTTAGTTGACGCAAACAATACAGCGAGAAAAATAATAAGTGCAGAACCATCTGTTTGATGAAGTCCTTGACATTTTATTTCATTTCCCCCTATTGCATATTAAAGGAAGTAAATAGAAAAACATTTGCTAATTATACCACTGTTTACTGATTGCTGGGGTGGCTTTTATCATATTTATCTAAAGTGCTAGCTTGTTATGCAGTCCCAGCTTCAGCATACTCCTTTCTGCTTTGGCAAGAGGGGCACAACAGGAGTCATGGGTGTTCAGCCAGGTTTTTGAGCCCTTCACCGCTGAGCAGTTCACAAAGGGATGGAAATGTGCTGCTTTTCTGCAGGCTGGAAACCTGGGAAAGGTAGTGAGACGTCCTGGTTTGAAGTAATTTGCTGCGCTAATAATGAGAGAGCCCAAAGCCACCTCTCCCTCTGAGGCTGGATATTGGGAGAGAATGGTTGCCATTTCCTTTCATGGGCCCAGGAATTTGTGCTCAGTGCCTTGGCTTTGTGTTAGTTCTCAGTTAAGCTTGCCAGGAAGGCCAAATGTAAGCCCTTTGCTGTGACTTTGGTAGGGTGAGCAGCAGCTGCCATCTGATATTATGAAGGAAGTCTCCTGAACATGTCACTCTCCCTATCTCCTTCTTATTATGTTGGATCATGCTCTTGTTGCCCTATCTGGGTCTCTTTGTAAGGTACAGTTTTATGGCCTAAGAGTGGTCTGTGGACAATACAAGGTTTGAACTGTGAAATGCAGAGCCTCATCCCTCCCTCAGACTGACATTTGGATTTGGCTAATGGTCAAAGCAAGCCAATGCTGTTTGAAAACAAACTGGTGGCCAAAGGCCAGTAATACTAGGCAGCTATTTCCTCAGCAAAATCTAAGCTATTAGCACTCATTAAAAATGACAACAATGAATCAAATGTCTGTGAACTAAAGCACTCTTTCTCCCACCACACCATGTAAGGCCAGCACAAGAGCTACTTGGCCAAGCCTGTTGCTAGGAAGGGAAAAATTGCAGCACCAAGGAGGACATGGTGACCTTATCTAGGGATGAGGAACCACCACTTTGTCTTTGGATGAGAATTCAGAGATGATGAAAGAATCTATTTCTGGATTTTTCCTCGGGTACAACAGACTTGATGAATTTTCCAGTTCACCATTTGGACAGATTTAAGGGATTTTATAATTTATAATTCCATGAAGATTCTATCAGTAGCATTGGTCATCCTGTTGGGCTGGATTTTTGACTCTCTAACATTAGCTCATTCAGACAGGTTTATTCAGTTCTGAGCACAAACACTGGAAGATATATTTCTCTATGGCTTCATCCCATGGTAGCACATATGCTTACTCGGCTCTGAGGGGTGCCTCTTGCATGTTGGCCTGGCCTCTCATATGTCATTGTGAAAGGAGTTGTTTTAAAGCTAGAGGAAGATGGCTGTCTGATTCTGAAGGAGATACCAGGGTTCACAGTACTGCATGTAGCAAGTAGCACATGAAAATTGTTTGCTATAGGAGGCCCCAAGTAAGAGTCATCTTCTAATCTCCAGGGTAGCAAATCTGAGAAAGTTCAAAACCGGCTCACTGGCTGGAATTCATTTGTTGTGCTGATAATTGACTACACAAAATAATGTATCTTATATGGATAACTTCATAAAGCACTTATATCTTCAGACAAGTCAAATTCTGCAGTACTCTGAGGCCTCTGGTTCCCTGTTCATCTTATTTCCAGAAATCTTGATGTTTGCAGTTTTGCCTTAGCTGTTAGGTAAAAGTGTTTGTTTGTTTCTTCACTTGTGGTATCACCCACTTTGTCTGGTGATCTTTGCACCCTTCTGTCTGCAAATCTGCCACAATAACCCCCTGCAATGCTACAGGCTGGGGCTAGAGTGACTGGAAAGCTGCCTAATGGAAAAGGATGTCGGGGTGCTGGTTGACAGGGGCTGAACATGTGCCAGCATCTGCCCGGGTGGCCAAGGAGGCCATTATTGTCAGTAGTGTGTCCAGAAGGACCAGGGCAGAAATTTATGCCAGCAAGGGTGGATGAGACAGACAACCCCTTCTTTTTGTCCTCCATCTCTTACTGTTCTAGTTATGAAAGGGCTGTGTGTCTGTGGTGGACCATCAGCTTAGTCAGAGGCAAGATTTTGTAGAGAGAAGCCCAAGGCTGAGGTGCAGCCCTGGATCATGGGACAGACAGAGCTGAAGGGGCTGCAGGAGGGGCGAGGAGGACATGCTGACAGCTTCCCCACCAGTTGATTAGTGGTGTTGGCGTGCCTTCAGCGGAGGTCAGCTCCCATGCCCAGTGGAGGACACCCACAGTTGCTCCCAGCAGAAGGAAAAGGAGGAAGGGAGGGGGCTTTATTTCAGCCACAGTAACTCCTCAGGCGGTCTGCACACCAGCTGGATCCCAATCGCTGATGGAGAAGGGCTATATCGTTCCTGCAAAAAATGCTTTTCTTGCATGGGCTTGACTTGGATGCATTGGTGTAATTCCTGGGTTTGACATTCCTCTGTTTGGGAGCTAACATAAGCAAATACATTCTTTTGATCCTCCATGCAGCTTTGTGATACTATACACGCAGCTCCATGCTTTCTTTCACAGATGTCAGAGTCAGCTGCCACATGGGATCTCTGGGAGAAACTGTATTGTGTGTTATTAAAGGAAAATTACCCAATTGTTTTGATGGAGTTAATGTGGAGTTGGTGACCTTTACATTCAAAGCTGTTATGCTGCAAATGCTCCAAATACATTATGTGCTCTGCTAACACTACTGACAGGTTCTGCATGATTAATAGTGTTTATAAAGCGTGTACAAGAGTTTGGGAAGCCTAGGATGGAAGACCTGGTATGGGATTTATTTTGCACTGAACATGATAAATACATAGTGGGCCTTGGAATATTTTTTTTTCTAGAAATTACTTAATGATGGAAGAGAAAATCACTAATTCATTACATGAACTGCTTAATTTTTCTTGCAAGAAAAAGAAAAGCAAAACATTGGTAGTGGCTGGTCCAATATGTACATTTAGATTGATCACTTTTAAAGGAAGACTGATGTTTTTAATACATGTTTTTTGCTTCAAGACTGGCCTGGTTCCTGCTTCTCTGGAAGGAACACTTCTGTCAACTGTACCATGTTGTGGTGTTGTGAGGGGCCACACACAGCTTGGAGGAAATTTCAGACTGAGCCTGACATGTAGGTAATAGAGGCAGGTGTTTAAATAGAGGGGAAAGATATAAGGTTTCTCATTTGTGCTACTGCGGGGATGTTATTCAGCAAATAGACAAGCTAGTTACTCTACCTCAAGAGACATCTAGGACTCAACTCACAGCTTGGTTTTCTTATAAAACATCATGGCTTGTTCTTGAGCTGCTTTCTATTCTCTCAGCACATCCAAGTGCAGGATTCTTCTTTTCCCCACCTGGTGCTGCGGCAGTGCTCCTTGCTCTCCCACACATGCCACTGTTCTGCCCAAAACCACAGCCCTGCATCGTGGTTCCAGTTTAAAGAAGCTGTGTAACTCAGAAGACTGCTGAGGAGCCTTTTCTCATTTCCAGCAGCATGAGCTGAGCGAAGCAGCCTAGAGGCAATAGACCATAGACAAACCTATAGAGCAGTGCAGACGGAGAGGGTGGCTCTGAGTTTGCCATGCAGCCACCCACAGAGCTCCATATGGAAGGCTTCTGCATGGGTGGATAGACTGACTCACTAGTTGGACTTTAAATTGTGACAATGTAATGTTTACATCTGCAAATTTTCAGGTCAGGAAGCCAGATATTTTCTACATGACTTTGTGGCTAACACTGCACCAGCATAAGTGCATTTAATTGAATCTGATGATTTCTTATTTACAGGCTAAGAAAGTGACTAACACTAAAGATCCTTTATGCCATTCTGGCAAGGGAAAGGTTGGTCAGGAAAAAATGCAAATTCCGAGGACTCTGGATGTCGCACTTAGGGATGATTGTGGTGGTGCTGCGTTAACAAGTGGACTGGAAGATCTGAAAAGCCTCTTCCAAGCTCAGTGATTCTTGAATTGCCCTGTCCTGAGGGCAGGCCCTTGAACTTGTGGAACCTCACTGGGTTCTTGTAGTCCCACAAGTCTCAAGCTTGTCCAGATCCCTCTGGATGGTCCCTTTCCTTCACTTGTCACCTGTCTGGCTCAGTTTCTGTCACCTGTAAAAGTGCTGGGGGTATGCTTGATCCCACTCGCTGTGTCATTGAGAAAGACATTGAAGAGCTCCAGCTCCATTGCAGAGTCCTGCAGGACACTCTTCATCTCCACCTGGACATGGAGCCACAGACCAGAGCCCTCTGTCTGCATTCATCTGGGCAACATCTCATGTACCAAATAGCCTGGACTTCAAAGCCAGGGCTCTCCAATCTGGAGATGTTTTGTGGGACTGTGTTGAGACCCTCACAAGAGCCTGGGCACAGCAGGGCCTACAAGTCCAGAAATCCAGGTGCTGTGTCCCACAGGTGCAGGCAGATCCAGGCAGTCCCAGGTGGTTCAGCTGTGCTGGGAGTGCTGGGTGTGGCCAGCACAGGGATCTCATCCCAGCAATGCCGCTCTGCTCCCTCATGAGAAAGCAGCTCCTTGGAGAGCTCTGCTGCAGAGGACAACAGAGAGGGTAATGGAGGAGAAGGCAAACTGCAACTCTTGGGGCACCCGCCATGAGCAGAGGACAACCACAAGCTCTCAGAGCTCGAGGTCCGCTCTGTGCCGCAGCTCATCCCATGACAGATACACAGTGTACAGGAGCCATATTCCCTTGCATGTCTCCCACCTGGTCTCCACCGGGATCCAAAGCCAGCAGCCAACTGCCCTGCAGGACTGGACACACCACATGCCTGCGTCAGTTCCCTTGGGCAAGCAGGACCCAGAACAGGCATTGCCCCGCGTGAGGCAGAACATCAGCAACGTGGTGCTGCCAGGACCTGAGAAGACTGAGAGGGATCCGAGGGTCACCTCCAAGAGTCTTTCTCAGGTGCTGAAGCCCAGGAGCCTGGTTGGCCGCTGTGCATCCCAGGAGACCTACATCAAGTACAGGAGCCGTATCCCTGAATGAGTCTCCCATGTGATCTCCACTGAGATCTGGAGGGTGACTGCAGCAGGAGCCAGCGCACAGCATGTTGTGTATCAGCTCCCTTGGGCAGGCTTCCAGGGACATGGTGCCAGAGGCAAGCATGAGAGCAGGACGTGTGCTTTGTCCAAAGGTGGCAAAACCTCGCTGGCACTTCTCTGCCAGGGCATGCAGGGACTGTTGAGAATCTGAGCGCCATGTCCCAGAGGGAGCACCTGAAGGAGCTGAACACAAGGCAGAGAACAGACTGCCCTTCTCAGAGAAGCCAGCCTGGTCCTCCAGAAACTGGAGGAAACCCCTTGTCATAAGAGGGGAATGGACTGGCTGAAAGGAAACTTCCAAAACCAGTGTAAAGCTTTGGCAGGGGCAAAATAACAGGCCTCAAGAGCTCTGCCAAGGGGATGAAAGCAATGCTGTCCAAAGGGAATAAGGATATCACCTCTGGATAGCCCTTGGGCCTGATGAACAAGTGGGACCCTGACACTGCTGCCCAGGAGGTGCTGAGCTGTCTCAGCACTTTGGGCCCTGAGGCAGCAGCAGAGGCAGTGGCTGACCTGCCCAGCACAGCTCCTGCCACAGCCAATGCCATGGGCTCAGCACTCGCAGCTGCTGCTGTGGCCAGAGATCCTGAGGCACAAGAAGAGGCCATGGCAGCTTCTCCTGCCTTTGGCAGCAGGTGAGACCTGCAGGGGCAGAGAGCCAGGCAGCTGCCCTGTACAGCCCCTTCAGCCCAAGCAGGCCTTTGCCCAGCTGGCCAGAAGCCCGTGGCCCCAGAGGGCAGCAGACGGGGGCAGTGGTGCGGTCACCAGTGTCAGCACAGGGGCTGAGGTGGGGCCTTGGCCATGGAAGAGTGGAAAGACTCGCTTGACCAAGAGCTGTCCCAAGGGCAAGTTGACAGAGCGCAAGACCCATCTCAAGGGGAAGATGACAGTGGCAAAGAACTGTCCCCACAGGAAAAAAGAGGGATCAAGACCAGTGCCAAGTGAAGGAGGGCAAAGACCAAAGCCTTGAGTAGTCCGAGGAGGAGGGGCTCCCTGTGCCCAGCCCTCGGCAGGCACAGGCCTTTGGCAGAGTGCCAGCGCAGGCCGGGCTCAGCCCATGGAATCCCATGGCCTCGGCGGGCCACAGGCTGTGCACCAGGAATGTCCTTCCTGCTTCAGACAGACACTCCAGGCCCTGAGCAGGCTGTGCCTGCAGGGGGGACATCCTGAGGAATAGTGCCCACTGCCAGCACCAGACTGGGCCCCAGATATGCTGGCTCACCCTGAGCCTGGTCAGCATCCCATGGGAGCAGCACAGGTGGAGAATCCTAGAATATAGGAGGCTAGTGTACGTGTCCTGAAACCCCTTAGCCAGAAGGCTGTGGAGTAAGCCAAGAGCCCTTGGTAAAAACTACACAAGAGCTGTTGGCTGTAACTTAGCTCGTAATAATTGGACGTGAGAAAGAAAAAGTTGTTGGAGAGAATAGGGTGGAGGACAGCACTTTTCTGGGGCAAACATCCTTGTTCTCAAACCTGGAAATAAGCACAAGAGAGGACAGCAAAAAAAGGCAGCAGTGAAGCCAAGGGGTGTGAACTGTAGGGCAGGATCAAGACCATCCAAGAGCCCTGGCTTTTCTGATCCATATCCAGGAATGTCTGAAAGAACGGCCTGAGCATGACGAAAAATTTGCATAGAAAGCAGGAAAACTGTCTTCAGGGCAGGGAACCCTCTCTCTGCAAAGGACCCCCCTCAAACCTGGGCAGTGCTCCCAGGAGCCTGGACCCCCTTATATGGGTCAGCGCTGGAACCAGCAATGCCATCCCATCATGTGGATCAACACTGGAACCTGGAATGACATCCATGTCATCTGGAGCAAGACTGAAATGAGGATGGACATCCCCATCAGCAGGATTGAAGCTTGAACCAGGGATATGGATCCCCATCGGCTGGATCAACGCTGGAACCATGACTGCCGATCTCTTTCTCTCTCTCGCTCTCTCTCTCTTTTCTCCATCTCTCTTTCTTTCTCTCACTCTCTCTCTTTAACTTATCCCTTCTTTTCTCCCTTCCCTTTCCCCCTACCCCTTTCTCTCAAACCCCCTGCCACGTGTAGATAGGGAAGAAAGATGGAGTCCACCACAGCCGTTTTCATGCCAAGAATGTAAGTTACTTATAAAACTTGGTGAGTTTTTGCAGAGCCTGTGACTTCTGTTGTTCCTTTCTATCAGGAGCATTCACAAATCTTGGGTGCTTCCTTCCTCTTGAGTGTGGATTCACGAGAGGGTGGCTTTGCTGTGGACACACTAATACAAGTTCTGTGTAAAACAGTTTTCCCCAGGCTATTCTGGGGAATCTCCTGGACCAGTTTATACAGCTGGCTGGTATTGCCAGTTAGCATCCAGCAAGTTGCACTCCCCTCTGAGGACAAGGGCGCTTTCTTTGGAAGTGTTTCTTGCCCCCTTATGGAATCATTTGTTGGTGTCTTCATCCTGGCTGGATCACCTATAACAGACCCCTATGTTAACTCCAGAGCACGGAGCGTTTGTTTCATGTTGCTTGGGAATGTTGCTTCCTGTGATCATTCTGTTTCCAGTTTACCCTCTTTTTCTGTATCTTCTAAGGGAGTTTGCCCTTTGAAGTTGGGGCTTTAGCAAGTGCAGGCATAGTCAGGATGTGGTCTGAAAGTTAACCTCTTTTCTTTTCCTTCTGAAGCAAGAACTTCCCATTAAGCATTCTGTTCATTGAATTACTGGAATGGGATCATAGTTTGAACATGCAGATATTATTGGTGATCTGGGCTCTCCTCCCTCAGTCAGCAGCTACAAGTATCTCTTGGTGAGGGGATCCAGTGACTGCTAAGAAGATCAGGGAATAGAGGATGTTTTCTCTCCTTGTCAGTGGAACTGGATGCTCATTGGGTTCTGCAGATCCTGTTAAAGGAAATTGTTTCAAAAGGCTGTTTCTCAAAACAAGGATAGGATGGTTTTGTTTCCAGTGCCGATACTCTTCAGGAGCACTGGGAGACAAGGGAGTTGAGGCAAGGGATTTGAAAGCCTTTGTGTCTTCTGGAACTCCCTTTTGATGCATCTCTTTGGAACATGGCGCGGTGGTTTGACTGGAGTTCCTGTGCTGGAATGACCTTCCATGCTCATGGAAGCCACTGTTTTAAAAACCCAATGCTGTGTGCTCAAAACCCCATTATTTGCATTCCCATTGAGCAGAGAGAGAAACCTAGTGCTTGTGAAGCCCATTTCATACCTTTGGTAGAGGCCTGCAGAAAAGCAGAAATAGGAGCTCTGTTTTGTGTCTTTGGTGACCGTCAGATTTCATAGGGAAAAGAAGAATTGTAGACAGCAAATAAAGGAACAGAGATGAAAAAATGGGAAGGATCAGAGGAAAAAATTATCCGGAAAAGAACAGGAATTGGAGATCTAGCAGTTATCTATAGTCTCACAAGATAAGGTCGTGATAGTATCTGTAAGGTCTCTAATATAAATTATGACTTTGTGCTTTTAACTTGATTGTCTAGCTTTAGAACAGGTACTGCCAACCCAAGAATGCACCCAAAACTTCCTCTGTGTGTTTAGCCTTACTTCTTTCTACTTCACTATCAAGGGAGCCAAAAAGGGAGCTGTTAGGAAAAAGTGCAAATTTTTTTCACACTCACTGTGTAGTTTCTTAGAGCTGTTGGACTAGGATGAAGAGACTTTTATGTAATTGAGTAAGGTATGGGCATTAATCTTGTTCCTTTCGTTTCACCACACACATTAAAAATAATAATAATCCACAAGTGTTTTCTGCTTCAACTTTTCACTGAGCCATAACTTGCCAGAAGTACTCAATACTTTGACTGTTAGCTCTGCATTAGCTGCCATACTGATTTTAGAAGGCTCAGGGGAAAAACAAAAGCATCTATAAAGGCATTCTAATTTTTAACATAAGCTTGGGCTTTGATTGTAAAATGTATCTCATTTGGTCATCTTGTTTTTTAAACTTCATACCATTCCCTAAATTCATCACTTGCTGCAGCTGCTCAGCACTTAGCACCTGTACATTTGCCCATGAGAGACTCCAGACAGAACCAGAAGATTTTATTGGTGTTGAGGCTAATGGCTAAACTTTCAAGATTTGTTTTTCAAATAAATGCACTTTTTTCCACATTATACTTTCAGCAAGCTGAAATGGTTAAGAGGTTGCTTATGAGAAACCCAGCATAAGGCCCTTTAAGGTAGAGATCTAAAGAGAACCAGATTGAATTCCCTTTACAGAGTGAGAGTTTTTAAAGAACAAACATTTAATGAGTATCTCATTTCTGCATTAGATACTCAGGGTCTTTTAAGCATAGGTTTCGACTGATATTAGTGAAGAAAGCGAGGGAGGGGTTCCTCTTTATTTTGTGCTGTACTGCAAAAAAATGGAAATTGTATTTGCCTCTGCCGTTCTTTTTTATTTTTGTGGGCATTTAGAATTAATGTTTTTCTTGTCTTCTGAGTACACACTGTCTTTATAAACGTTCTTATCCTTAGAGTCTAGGAGTGTTTAGATCCTACTCTGTCACATGCACAGACATTCTGCTTACGCTTGAATGTATGGTTATTGTTAATAATACATCAAAAGCCAGTAGGAAAAAAGTGCCAGTCTGAAAAACTGCCTGTTCCAAATGTTAAGAGCAGTTTGAGTATAGATCTGTAGTAGAAGCTCTGTGGAGCTGTTGTGGGTGAAGAACTGGATCCCAAATGCCTGTATAGGATGAACCATGGCTGGATGCCCAGGCTCCAATGCTGCTTTCATCCCTCTTGGCTCTCTGCCTTGGCAGTTCACTGAAGGAGTGGAGAAATATGGTGGAGGTTTCCCTGGCTCTCTAAACACCTGCAAAGGTGGCCTAAATGTCACAGCCAAATGACTGAAGTCTGGTAACATGGGGCCTGCCACTCTTCTAGTCTTCCTAGTGCTCAGCACCAGCCAACATCGAGGCAATTTGGTATTTCTTTAGGTGGGACTCTAAACTAGAATTATAGATCCCAATCATTTTACAGATGGACTTCTGCAAGGAAAAATTTACAGGTTAGATATTTTCCAGCTAACCAAATCCTGCTCACAGGAAAAATCACACATCAGGAACAAGCAAAATCAGAGCTAATAACTGTTTGGGCTCTTGGGTAATATGCAGGTATGGCCTTAGAATACGCCCAGTTTTAAACAGCTGCACTTTATCTATAATGTAAGCAGTGGTAATAATTTTTCACCAATTATGTGACATTTGTATTTGATTTGCCCATATCTGATCAACCCTGTCATTACCTGCTCAAACGGTAACAGCATTCAGTGGGTTTCCTGGTCTTGTTTGACAAAAATCTGATTCAAAATAAAAACTATATGTCTAAAGCTATATATTACCTTTCAAATGTCACTACATGCAGCTGCAATAAATAGTAATTTCTTCACAATACAAATTTTTTATCTCTGATGTTTTATTATTTACAGCCTTTTCCCCCTCTGGTTTCAATATTTTTCACCTATATATATCTTTTTCTGCAGAGAACAGTACTTATGAAATATTGACATATTTATTATTTATGTTATTAGGTCCTTCTTGCACTTGAGCCAGAACAATAAACAGTACCAACATCTTTGGCTATTATTTAGAGATTGTTGAATGACTTCATCATGTAGTATGAATTCATCATGAATCACTTCAACTGAAGGGAGCATGAGGGAAGAGGAAACTATTATTAGGCAATATATTATCAACTGAACTGTAACGATTTCCAAGATCTCTGTCTGAACAGTACTTTCCTCTCAAAGAATTATGATAGCCATTTGATTTTTTTTCTTTTGTGATCACACTGTAAACCATAAACCATTGTTGGAATATTTTTTTGAAATCACTATTAGTCTTTATTCCTGGTATAGCTGAAAATCTGCTCTTAACTTTCCTTCCAGGTGGAAAGCATCTCTCCCTGTCTTGATGTGACTGAGATGACCTATTTTAAATCCACCCCATTTCAGACTTCTGGACATGTTTGTTCAGTATATCTATCTTTGAATTTGTTCAGTACAGCTATATTTTAATTTCCTTCTCACCTCCTAGAATGCCTGCCATCCTCTGAGTGAAATACCTTAGCTGTCTTTCTGACAGAAAACCATACATGTTTTGGCTTCCTCTAGACACAAAAAGTGCTTAACATACTTGTGGAAAATAAGTGCAGGTTAGGGATGTGTGTGCAAGATTAGATAACAAGATTCACTCCCTCCCAGGGGAATTAATTGAAGAATGCTCCATAACAAGTGCATTAGTCATCAGTAGTCCCACCTCAATCCCAGCAGCAAGTATTGCTTCTTTTCTTAAGTCTTTGTATTTACCCAATTGTTGTGAACATGGAAAGGCCTTTGAATTCTGTGTGTGATGGTTAATTTACTGATGTTGTGTATCCTGTATTCAGGATTCTGTAATAGATTTTTCTCAACTGCTATTCAAAGAGAGCTCATCTAGAAATATTTTAACCCTTCCTTATTCGTGGACTATTCTCTTGTGACTGCTGAAGGGAGATTTTTGTGAAGCAAGGAAAAGCACTTTTTTCTAGTGCAAGGAAAAAACAGATTATATAGTGGCTCAGAGAGAGGCAGTTTTTGTGGGATATAAGGGCTTGGAAGATGCCTTGGATTCTTACTCAAGTGATTGCCTCTTCTTGCATACTGAGAAACAAAAATCCCCAATCCAACTTACCTTTTGCAAAGATTTTGCAAGGCTGGTTTTTTTGGTGAGTTGTTTTGTTCTGGTTTTTTTGTCAGTACAGATGAAGTCTGATGTCAGTGAAGTCAGCTGAATGTACCTTGGTGCAAAACTGGTGCAAATGGGAGTTCAACATAGTTTTACTCCTACGGCATCCTTGTTCCCAATGGAATTAGCCAATACTTTTAGAAAGAAATCTGTTCTCACTGTGAATGGGGAAAGAAGGTAGAAGACAGCTGCCAAATCCTGTGAAATCCTATCCCACACTTCCCACTACCCTGCTTCTAAAAGATCTCTTAAATATTCTGTTTTAGAAAAAACAGCAAACATTCGCTTTTTTTTTCTCTTTTTTTCTGTCTGTAACAGCACACTTTTCCAGGGCAAGACCTGAATCCTCTTTGACCTTTCCTATCTTCAGATTCCAGATTTCAGTGGTGTTTCAATTTTGGGTCTGGATTTTTTATTTCCGCCCCCCCACCCCGGCTCTGGAATCCACTTTTTAATGATGACCTAGTCATGTTTTTTCATCTTTTTTTACCTTTAATCAACAAAATGGAGAGTTTAAATCTTTATTTGGGGTTTTGGCTGTTTTCCCTTCTCTCCCCTCTTTGTTTTTTGGAGACGCTTCGTTGTGTCTGCAAGTGGATTCTTTGCACGTGCTTCTCACTCTCTGTTGGTACTGACTTTTAAAATTATATGCTAAGTACTAAAGTACTCATGGACTTTATAGAAGGCAGCAGTTCAAGTTAGGGCTCCTTCAGACCAGGACACTAACTTAAGGAAAGGATTCGTGTGCAGCACATGAATAATACTCTGTGAATGGGGAAAGAGATATTTCTCTTATGGGAAGACTTTGATTACATGTGAATTAATGTCATGGTGCGAACTAGGAGCCTGCACCTGCAATACTGGCAGCTTGTCAGGATCCTCTCTGCTACAGCCTGTTAAGTTATGGCTGCGCTATTGCCAGCCTACCACCTTAATTCATCCACTTACTGCCTTGATGCTGCAAATGGTACCCTGCCTATGCTCTTCTCCTGGCATCCTCTAGGAATCAGCAGTAAATCTCCCTAGTCCTATTTGCTCTGGCACTTTTCAAAGTATTGCCCTTGACTTTCTGGGTGTCCTTTGGCAAAGGTGTTTTCCTTGCTCGTTTCTCCTTATGCCTTTTGTTGCCTTGGACAGGGATCTTGCAGAGCCCTACTTTTGCCTTCCCAAATCAAAACCAGGGCCAGTTTGGACCAACCCACGCATTAAAACAGCCACTCTGGATTCTGGGGCACTACTTTGACCACAGGCAATTATCTGAAGGAGATGTTTATCTTTCAGAAGTCTTGGCATTATGTTCTTCTTTGTCAATAAGTTAGGTTTGTGCCTTAAAAACTCCACAAATAGTAAAATCATAAGCTGTGTTTTGCAGAGACTTTAGTTTAATCAAAGTTGCTGGTGGAATGAATATTGCCTGCTTGCTACCTGTGGCTTTTGGGATGGGATTTTTCAGTGGTTTTACCATTGTAGGGCAGGTTGTATCATTTTCTCTTGGTGTCAGTCTTCATCAGGATGAAGTATCACCCTTCTCCATTTGACTTTCATGGTAAATTCATTATTGGGCTATTCACAGTAAGAAAAGCTAAGGGAAGGGTCTATCATAATCTCTGTAAGATGAGTGCTGCCTCTATTTTTCAGTCTTTGGCAATCTGACAAAGGGAGGTTGATTATTACCTTTTTTTCTTCTTTAGTGTTTCATATTCAGGTGGTGAGCGCAAAGCTGAGGAAACTCAAATATTGCTATGGTACACAAACTCAGATATATCTCTTGCATGCAACAGGACTTTGTAGTTACAATATGATTTCAGTGCTGTTTCTGGAATAGATAGATTAAAATATTTTTAGGTTGCAGTAAACCCTTGTGATTACGTAGTCTGATCCATTTTATTACAAAAGCCAGAGATTTCAAGCAGTGATTCTGGCCTTTAGCCCAACAAGTTGCATTCAGTCGGAAATTTCAAATTGGAAATGCATTTGCTCTTCAGTTAGGGACTCCAACAATTGGAGAATTCCCCATTGTAATAGGTTCCAAGGAACTTATTCATGTCATTAAAAGCTTACAGTTTACCTGCCACTGAAAAGTTTGCCAACTCCTAAATTCCAACCAGTGGATCTTCACTTTCAACTACTGAAGGGGGAGCTTGTATTAGCTCTCTTCAGAGAGGTCTTGGGGGCAAGGCAGACAGCAAAATATCTCTTAGCTTCTTCTTTCCTATGCCCCATATATTGACTTCTTTGTAGTTCTCTTGGTAAAGGTGGGTTTAAATTGTGACCACGTTGCAGATGGATATGGCCATGTCAGGGTTCCAGGCTAGTGGTCTGGGAGGGGCACAACCGATGATGTGCTGTGTATGGGCTTACAGAGCTGGGAAATATGTGGCCTGGGCTGAGTTCCATGGTCTCATGGCTGCACCAGGGGCCCAAGCTAAACCCAGTAGGTTTTCAAGAAATGCCTTTAATGAAAGTGGAGATACAACCTTATTCTTGTGACTCTTTCCACTTTGTATTGTTGAGAGGCTTAGTAAAGCACGAGCACCTCTCTTCTGCAGGTAGGCAGGACTAAAGCTGGACTACAGCAATCCTCATCCTTCCCAGCTTAGATGTGAACTTCTGTGCCTCTGGCAAATCAGAGGGGCCAGTGCCATTGGGAAGATGAACTCCTTTGCTAGGTGAAGGGGCTGAAATGGGTGGTGTCTCTGCAGTATCCTATGGGAGCAGGAAAAAAAGTATGGCTTTCATGCCTAGGAGTGGACTCATGGGCCAGCTGCACCTTGAAGCAAAGTAGTGATGAGGTACAGCACAGATCAGGAGAGAATCAGATTGGTGTGATGAGAAAGGAAGCAGAAAATCAGGTGGTTTGTGTATTCCAGAAAATGGGTGCAGAGTATGGAGCCGACGACAGGCTGGGAAACTGGGAAGACAAGGGTTGTAGGTCTTGGGAAAAGGGAATACTAATGGGGGAAAGGAAAAAGCAGGGGGAAAGAAGGGAAGGGAAAGCCTGCACAATTACCAAGACCACCATGGGGTTCAGCAGATGGTGCTGCTGGTGGGTCTCTGCCACGTCTTAACAGAATGGGGGTTTTGCCTCCCTGCTGTGTTTTCTTTTAATTGAAAGGCTACCTACCACCATGTCCTGCATAAAAAAATGGCATGTTACCAGGAAAATATCCTTTCATATGGCTTTTACCTCTCCCATCTAAGCTGCCATGTGTGTTTTAAGCACAAGTTAGCAGGTCTCTCCCCAGAAGCAGCTCCATTTTGGGGATGGGCAAAGTGATTTTAATATAGGGCCTCACTGTCCCTTTGCAGTGCTTTGATAACCCTCGAGATAAAAGGCAGTGTGTATGAATAAAATGAGTATGAAAGCTTGCTTTCTGCATGGGCTATTGGCTGGCTACAGCATGTGCAGAGGCATACTCACAATTTCTCTTGCTGTCTCACTTTGACATAAAGCAGAGATAGACTCTGCTTTAAGGACTTTAGAAAGCTGTTAGGTGATCTGGCATTTTCAATTCCTACTGAGTGCCAAGAACCCTGTTCCAAGTTGCTTAAGATAACCAGATGTTTAAGTGACCCAACTGCTTTTAAAAGTGGTACTGTAGTTTGTTCAGAGCTGTGTGACATTTGGGGTGTCCTTTATTCTGCTTTGGCTCATTTCCCTGGAGATTTCCCATAAACTTCAAAAAAATATCTGGCCAATTTCTGTTTGAAAATTTAGGTTTTATTCCTTAACCTAATAAATAGAAGACTGGTTGATCAATGTGATTGATAGTAATTTATTTTCCAGTCAGCACTTCCCAGCTTTTTTGTATGTAATTCAATGGCATGCTCTTCTTGATAAAATGTTTTGGGCAAAGATAATTAAGAAGGGGAAAGGAGGGAGGGAGGGAAGGTGCTTGCAAAGTGCTAGAAGATTTGAGGAATTCCTCTGTGGGGAAAAACAACAAAAGAAGGTACCAGGAAACCAAGTATTAATTTCCCTCACCACCATTAGCCTGACACCTGTTAGCCCTGACCATTACCCAGAGCTGAGGGGGAAAAGGCTAATCTCTACCACATTTGTATCAACAAACTCAAACAAAAAGGCTGCCTAATTATCCCATTGAACCTGTGTCAGCTTTAAGGCCAGCTCAGTTTCCCAGGCTGGCTGCCTGCCAGGACCAGCAAGCTGGGGTTCATAAGCTGCATGCTAATGACAACGTCTTTTCATTCCAGCAGCAGCATAATTGCCAAAAGCAGTTTAGAGGCTCATTATTTTTATGGTCATATTTCAGAAGATGAAGTCAAAGGTCAGCCCAGGGTTTACTTGGCAACGCATTGGAAATAGTTGGTTTAGCAGGGATTGCATCTCAGTGATAACAGTGGGACACCTAAAATAGCTGCCACTTTTCTCTGAGCTGTTAATGGGGGGATAACTGAGGAAGGAAGCAAAAAAGGAGGAGAAAGATGGACAGAATATGGCTAAGTATTTAGTGGCTCTGCTATGCTTATTTTGCTTGTGGTGGTACGTGCTTCTTAGTAGTGAGCCTGACTTGATGCTATGACAAAGGATTAATTTGCTTATAGTGGAGAAGATGTGAAGGTGAAGTATCATGTTTGACATGCAAGATGCAAAGTTAAATTCATAGATTTTGGTCCAAAACCTAATTTCCCCCAAGCAGTTCAGCTGAAAGGAGTCAGGGGAATGGTTGTTGCAGTGTTTTATCTTCCTTTTTTCCAGGAGCTTGATATTTGGCTTTGAAATTTCCTGCACCAAAAACTTTTCTGAGCTTTGAGTTCTTTTCTCCTGTTTGGTCAGTGATGGAGCTAATTTCAGTGGCAGACATTGGGTTTGGACCAGAGCTTTCCTATAATGGCATTGACTGCTCAGGTCAACTGTCATTGTTCAAAACAAAGTCAGCTCAGTTTCCTCTGGCCATGCATTGCACTGGCAATAAATGACATCAAGTACAATTTAAAAATAAGTAACTCCCACAAATCTTTGTTAATTAAAAAAAAAGCAGTCAAAAATGGGATGTGTTTAAAATATTTTTTTTTTGGTCAGTGATAAAATTTGGCAGTGACAGCTTTAGGGAGAGATAGTGAGGGAAACAGGTAAGTCAACCCTCAACTTTTATCCAAATGCCTTTGGAGCAGTGCACAAGGAATTAAAGACACACTTGGATTTCTGGCTGTTTGTGCCAGGATTCCTTGCCAAGTTGCGATTGTTTAAGTAAGAAACTCAAGCAGACTATCTCCCAAGCTACAGGGGGCATGTCCTGTGGCAGGATGAGGGCTGTGTGGTGTCTGTGCTGCTCCTGGACCACAGGCAGCTGCTGTGCATTGCTGCTGGAGAACAGGGAGATCCAACTTGTGATACTAAACTTTAGTGAATCCTTTAAATGCTCACACTAATGCACCAGTCTGAATGAGTGTCATGGGCCTGGGTTTTATTGTAATATTCCTTGGCTGCAGGGCCTGACTACTGAGATGTATATTCACATGTAAAGCAGTAAGAATACAATTAACAATGACACATGGAGAAAATTACTGTCAGTTGGCATTAGTGTGATGATTAATGTGAAAAATTTTTTTGTTTTCTCCCCATCCATGCTGGAGCTGTGTCATCCTAGCCTCTGGGAGTAGGAAAGTATATTTTTCTGTTGTTTCTATGACTGTCAGTCTGGCACCAGCACATAATTCTCAGAGAAAATCACACTGCTGCTCTCTGGGTAGGTGGAAAGGGAAGAAAGCAAGACAGAGGGAAAGAGCTAAGCTGAGTGTACAAATATAACACTACAAGGAAAACCATGCATCCCTTACAGGTCATCTTTCTGTCTCTAAGTATACTGATATACAGTGGACCAAATGACCACTATCCAGCAATATATATGTCTTATATAGAAACTTCAGAATGAGATTTGAGCAAAACGCCTTGCATTTCAAATGCTGAAGCCGTCATATCTGTCTGAAAGTGGATTGCAAACATTTTCACTCTTCTCTGTCTCAAACATCAAACCCTTGTACTTGCAAAAAACACTGAAGACAACTTCCTATTTCAAGGAAAGCATGAACAAAATGCAAAATAGTCAAAACCAGAAACCACATATTCAAACACAAAGTTAAGGGAAAAGTAAATGAGAGGCACAGAAGAAGTGTTACAAAAGTACTTCTCCCAGCTTTACTGTCTATATTAAAAAAGCAAACGAAAACAGCATCTCTCTTTAAACTACGGTTGAATTGTATTTACTATAGTAATACTACAGCAACTTGGTGCATTATATAATAAAAAAGCCAGTTTATTAAGTTGCATAGTAAAGCTATAGTCAGTCTTTGCTCTAACACATTAATGTGGCAAATCATGCTGACTGCAGCTTTATAGTTTCTCTAGCATCTGCAGTTAGTTACAGCAGTTTTACTATCTACATTTCAATATACTCTTCTGATTAAAACTCCTCATAGTTTTTTTTATTAGGTTTTCGGTCTACATATGTTTGATTTACCACGACATTGTGAAACAGAGATTGTTCCTTTGAAAGTTCCCTTGATGTTTTGAATTGTGGGTAAAATACAGAAATAGGAATAGGACAATGTGAGGAAGTGAAAATCCTCTTGAACCTCCACTGTAGCATATCAGTTCATGGGGGTAATTTATGGTAGATACCACGGCTATGGTAGAAACCAGTTTTCCTCCCAGGCAGCTGGGTCTGGTCACTGTGAGACAAAGAAGCCAAATGAGGCTTGGTGGGGGCCAGCTGGCTAACTCTTGTACCTTGATGTTGCAACTTGCATACTCCTGTGAGTGTTGTAAGAAGATATGGAGCAATTCCATTGGAATTAATGGCTAGAAAATTCTACTGATTTCTCTGTTAAGACAGTTGACTTGTGTTTGAGCTGAACATGGAATTTTGGCTCAAAAACTAGAGGCATGGGTTAGCCCAGGAGATAAGGGACCAAAAATACCTAGACGTTTTAGATCCCTTGACTACAGAATTGGAGATTCTAGGGAGGATCACTCATCTCTTCCAAAGTCAGTACAGGGACCTTAGTGCTGCACTGTCTATACTTCAGGTAAGGCCTTGAGAAGGGGGAGCCAGTGGACATTAGGAACCTATTACTATGCTTATTAAATTCCAGTTTCATTCCTTTCATCAAGTTTTCCCTTCTCTTGGTTGCTGACTAGCTGTCCTCATCCATAACATATTTAATGTTCCTATTAAAGTGTCCCTCACCAAAAAACAAAGGCCTTGGCTTCAGAGAAGTAAGCAGAAAATATCCCATAGATGTGACATGGGGAAAGAAATGGGACGAATATTAGCTTGTAAAGATGTTGCCTATGAAGTGGCCCTGACAGTGAAACTGCCTGCAGTTCATGGAGTTTGCCATGGCTGAAGAACACAGAAAGGACTGCACAACAGCAGTGTCACAGAGTCATATTTTGGCAGCAGGGATCATAATGCAGGGACGCCATCCCAGCTTTCATGTGAATTCACCTCCCACGAGACAGCAAAAAAGCCTAGAAGCAGAAGCCAGTCTTTTTGCTTCCAGAGACCCTTCCTGACTGTGTGTAGCATGGCAGGTTTACAGCCTTCTGCTTGATCCACATGAACTGCTCCCATTCCTCACTGCCCAGCAGGGAACAGCAATCATGGGGCCCTCCTCTGTTTCTTATTTCCATCTTCCTCACTATGCTCCCCCAGGGTGGCTGAAAGGTGATGAGACACCTTCAGTGTCTGTCAGCTCTCTACTAATGGACAGCACAAAGGATGCAGGAAGCTCTTTGGAGGAGCAAGATCTGAGCAACACTTTTCAGACTCAAGAACCTGAATGCCATCCACGTGGAGGAGGGGATAACAGTCAAAGTGAAAACTTCAGGATGCCCTGTCTCTAAGAGGCTATTAATACAGAATCAGTGGAAACACCAGTCATACAGGGTAGACACTCGTTTCAAATCAGAGAGCGAGTCCAGGGACTTCTGTGTCTGTCTTACCTTTTCTCTGGAGAGCTTCTGGTTTTAGCAAGAATTATAAACAAGGGGTTTTATGGGTCATACTGTAGCTTTAGAAAAGGCAAGATGTGTATTCTAGCAGTGATGTCGTGTGATAATTGCAATCTAAGAAATTTTCCCTTGTTCTGTGTCGGAAAAACTTAGACAAAGGAGAAAATCTCATTTATATTCTTCCTTTCTGCCTTACTGCAAAGGTTCTGACCCACAGTGAGTACTCTCCTCCTCATAGCTGCATCAGGCTTGAAAAAAACAGTATGGTGCTTTTGGTCTCCTTCTAACCAATACAAAAAAATGCCAGTGGAGGTCCTGTAACAAGTTTTCTGCAGATAAACTGAAAACAACATTTGGACAACGTAGGATCCTTTCTTTTACCTGTAGTACAAGCTCTGATAAAATATTTTAAGTGATCTTTATTGTACTTTAACTCAAACATTAATTCCTTTTAAAAATTGATTGGTTTTGCGTTCTTTTTAAGCATCTGTTTTTTCATTCTAATCTGGAAGATCATTAATCATGCAGCTGTATTTAGGTCAACCTTTTTCTACTTTTGGACCCATTTTTTTGTTATTGCAGTACAGCTTTTAACTGTACTATATGTGAGGCTTTAAGGCAAATAATGAAGAATAATAGGAATTATAAATAAGGGAATTCTTAGTTAAAAATACTGTCTCTTCCTAAGCCAGCTCAGAGTGAAGGCTAACCCTGCTCACTGGCATAGACACAAAACCCAGTCTAGTTGCTCTTAGACAACAAGTGAATTTTAGAGTTTACTGTTTTCTTTTTTTTCAAGGACAACGGTGGTTTTTTTATGATCCTTGAGTCATTTCAGAGACAGGTGAACTAACACTGGAGATCTCCTCTGTATCTTCTATTGAAATTTCACTAAACTCAGCTCTTACGAAATGTCTTATAGGCTGGCAATGTCCCAAGAGCTACTTTTCAGGTTAGAATGGTGGGGATTTTTAAATTGCAGTAGAGACCTTAAATTAAACATTCCAAAGGCAGAGGATCCAATTTACTAATAAGAGAGATAAAGCATGCTAAGGTGGGACTAAAGCTCATTTTGATGCTTCAGGAAACCTGGCTGCCAGGTTTTATTTGAAATGAATGTGCTACACGTCCCTCTTCCTCTCCATCTCTGAGAAATGTTTACAAGAGGAATGTTCTCATGTAAAATTCAAGTCCCAAAGCTAATCTGCAACTGAATCTTTTGTTTTCAACTGCTTTAAAATGGTGGGGGAGTCCTGTGCATTGACACCAGTAAAACCATTAGATAAACAAACCTTTATTTCCTACATTTCCTTAAGACTTCAGATCCTGCCTTATTTTTTTCTTCCTCCTAATGCTCCACTCATTAACAGGTTCATTTGATTCTTTCCTTGGGAATTCAGCAGAGTTTGCCCTCAGTCTCGGGGCAAATGGTTTATAAGTGACCTGCCGATGGTGTTCGTTAACTGCCTCAGTCCCAACGGGACACTGATATACCCTTAATTAGGATGTAAAGGAAAAAAACTCCAAGTGCTCCAGTATGACTTGGGAAAGTTAGATGAGAAATCCTAGCTGTTCATCTTCCAAGGTTCAAGGCAAAAGTGGAAAGGGAACAGGAAAAGATCCCACATCAGGAGTGAAAAGTAAAAACAGAAACATTAGGATGAAACTATGCATTCTGCCACGTTGTTTTCTGTTGGACATGGGGGTGTTTTGTGTGTGCTGTAATATAAATGATGAGTTGAACTCTCCTAAGAATTATATTGGGGTACAGCATGAAAGCACTTTCACATCTCTTTTATTCCCCTTCTGGTGCAGAAACCCGACAGAGGTGCTCAGCAGAGCGGCATTGCTCCTTGCCTTGTAGAAAGTACTTGTTTATTCAGGCTGGTCCTCCTGAAAAAGAAAAGCCTTGAGGGGCTGTACATGGTCAGTAGGGCACCAGTCTGCTGAACCAGCTGCAGTTTGGTGAGACACAGGACATCAAGCCCTATAATACCCTTTCCCTGTTGAAGGCTGGAGAATTGTGGGGGGAGAATTGGGTTTTGAAACCACAGCTTAGGGAAATGTAATGCCTTCACTGGGAATGTGCTTACCATCAAGCACCTTTAACAAGTCCTGCATCCCCACAGAAGCACTTTCCTGAACTGTGTTTGTAGTTCTAGCCACGGGTGATATTATGTGTGTCTCTTGCGCTTGTTACATTTGGTTGAGATTTAACACACTACTGTATATTAATAATTCTGTAATGTTATAACATCAAGGTTATTCCCCATAACACAGAACAGATGGTAACACCTTGGAAAATAGTGCTTTATCATGCAGTTCTGTGAAGGATTAATTTTTGTTCTTATTCCTCCTTGTTGAGAAAATTTCTTCACCTTCCAGTACTTTCTGAAGACTGTGACATGATTGATTAATATCCTGTTTATGCATTTCCCATTTTTCAGCCCTCCCTGATGGGAGAGGTGTGTGGGGATCCTTTCTCTCTCCCACTCTGTAGTACCAGGCCTAGCCAGGGAAACTGCAGAACACCCCTTCAGAGATTCCAGCCAACAGCAACATGATGCAAAGGCACTGCTCTTCTCAGCCTGGTGAGATGGAATTTATACAGGAGCTGAACAAATCTGACAAATATCTGTGCCTGGGCCTATGGATTGCCAAAGGTGCACATGAAATGGGATGGATTACAGTTTTGAGGATATCTCTTCAAGGTTTCTTAAGCTTCCCATTGTTTGATGTGGACTGGGTCCCCAGCCAGCAGTGCATGAGCAGCTCAGGAAGCAGGGTAGTGTTGTGAGCAGGGGGCTCTGCAGGGTGTGTTACTTGCTGGTTTTGTTTTTATTCTGCATAAAACTTTGATTCTTTACACCTGAAGTAACTCTGGGTCTCTAGCCCACACAGAATGGCTTTAACCCACCCTTAAGCAACTGCATTCTGCCCCAGCCCCACTGAAATAGCCCTGAAGTCCTGCAGACCTCTGCCAAGCAGATCTCAACCCCAAGGGTCTGCTAAGCAGGGAGAATGAGTGTGCTGTAACTTCACCTGATCAGTTCTCACCAGCACTAAGCTTTGCAGATGTAATCCTTAAATAGCAACACTGGGCAGTTGGAGATAATCTGTTATTTAAGGTTCTTCATGCGTTTCTTAAACATTGATTTAACTTCCTAGCTGCCTGTATCCAACACATTTCTAAGGGCTTGTCCCAATTGTTTGTATTCTTTACAAGCACGTTGCAGACCTGACTGGGTACTATGTGTTAGTTTTGAGAACAATTTGACATACATTAGATCTGCTTGCTCTTTATTTCCACTATCACAAGTTTCCCAGAGAGGGAAAAGTAGCCCACCCTACAACCTCTGCACCTTCAACCTATCCAGCTATTACTAATGGTCCTCCTTCTCCTTCCTCTCCTTGAGCCTGGTCTTCCTGGATGGGAATGACCTCCCCTCCACCCCCACCTCTTTTATTATTTCCAACACACACTATGCATGAAACTGCTAACACCTGGCAGACATTCCAGGGAGCGATCTGTAGTGCATCTCCTGTGCTGCACAGGCATCTGAGCTGAACCTTGTTTTAGGGATCCCAGAGGTCCTCTCAATCAATAATCCATGTATTTTTATGAGAGCTAGATTATGGGGATTTGCAAAGGGGTTGATTAAGTAATGCTTCAAAGAGCAGTTACTACTAACACCTGCAGCATTAATAGGGATCTATTAATAGAAAATGCACGATTTAGTAATAATACCTTATTCATACAAATGCCCCTTGATTTATGCCTGTCAAAATAGACAATACTTTCCATATATCCAGCTGGATTTAGATAGATGTGACTTCAACATCTGGCTAAGTGATGACATTTCAACTATGCAGACGTCATGCAGGGGGCCCAGAACAGTTAGCTAGAAAATGGATAATAATCATGCTCCTTACATTGCTCACCACCTGCACGTTCACACTGTGTGGAAATGGTTTCCTGTGCTGATCTATCTCAGGTGGTTATCTGCAGGTGCCCAGTGAGACAGTCTGAGCATTGTCAGTCATTGCCCAGGCACCAGAGAAACCAGTACTGACTCTCTTGTTGGTTGCATGAGGTTGGACACAGATTCAAAGTCTGGGGTGCAGCCTATTTTACCAGAGTCCTGTAAATTTAGAGCTGATGGGTTTCCTCCACAAAAAAATAGACTTTTGACTTAAGATAGGATGTGCATAGATATCTCTTTCCAGAACAAGAAAAGAGCTTCACACAACAGACTGCAAATGCTGAAAGGCAGATCTCTCAAGCTAGTTCTAACACCTTGCACTTAGCCAGTACCTCTGCCTAAATCTGTGCTGCCATTCCAAGAGTGAAGGGCCATCAGGGGGTGGAATTCACCCATTGCACTTGCGTTATACTGAATTTTGTCTCTGTTTCTTGTCTTCCTCGTGCTAGTCAATTGGAGATTATGTAAAGCTCTTCACAATATTTTGACTCTTTGTTAAGGTGACTGTGCTCTGCTGGATTACTCTCTGTTGCACAAATGGAACAGGACCAGAAAACAGATTCATGCATAGATGGCTTGCAGCTTTTCCGAAGGCAAATTGTTAGTGCTACAAGCAAATAAATGGGATAGACACAGTCCGGAGAGTCTGTCACTCTCCATGAACAAGGTTCTCTGGTTTCCAAAGGATTTTGATGTTGTGACTTTCTCCTTGTTCTAGAAATAATCTCTCCCACTCCATTAGGACTTGCACTTTTCACTTCTCTAGGCTTGCTCTGGATTTATGCCATCGTCCTAAGAGCAGACTGGATACTCGGCAGCTCCTGGACAGCTTAATTAAGGGCTGAATCTCAGCATAAATCCATGCAAAACTCTTTATTGTTTGCTTTTGTTTTGCTTTCAAGGCAGAGATCATGACGACAGGTCACTCCTGGATACTCTATAAATTATCTAGCAGGGAAAAAGTAATTTTTCAATGGCATGTAGCTGTTACTCCAAAATAAACTTTGATATACTTCTGGGCAAAATCTGTGGGGAATGTTCAGGCATTTCAAAATCCTGTTGTTTTTCTTGTCTGTTTGAGTGGGAAGCAGTTTTGTCTTGTTTTGTGACGTTCCCCACTTCAGCACACTGCACTATTCCTGCCTCTACAAGGCACCAGGCCAGTGCTGCCTTTCTCCAGCTTCAGGGCTCTCAGAAATGCTGAATGTTACCTGGCTGTGGCTAAATGCAGCCAGTGGTGAGTGAAGGTTCACATTCATGCTGGACTCATCTGTCCAGCTCTTCTATCACTATCTATAAGCTCTGCTTTTTCTGCATGCATGTGAACAATCATCATGAGTGCTTACCAGAGACCCTGTACACATTCAAAGGCAGAGCTTTTCTTGGGGCATATGGACCCAGTGCCCAGATTTCAACCACCATAAAAAGGGAAATTATATTAGTGCGAAAACAGAGGCATAATTCAAGGGTTGAAATGAAAATAATATAGCCTGGATTTAACTGTCCTGCTCTCCAGGTGAAAGAGACATTTTAAGGCTATGCTGTCAAGTTTAAACATAGGTAAAATGGGCTTACTTGTTTCTCATCACCCACTTGGGCAACAAAGGAAGGGATTTATCCACTTCTTCCTCCCACATGCCTTGCAGCACAACACATTTAGGCATCTAATATTATCAGTGGAATCTACCACATATTTCACTATGATTAGTTGTGTTGAATAGGAGCAACAACAAAAATGTACTCTTTATTAGTAAGAACTCACTGACAAATATAGTAAATGAAATAATAGTGTGAGAGGCTCTTGAAAAAATCTGGTCTTTCTCCTGAGCATCAAAAGCTCAAGCATACCTAGACTACTTCTGTCCTTTATTGCATCACATCCTAAACAGGGTGTATCCCAGATTCCATAGAGGTACCATAAGGAGAATGGAGCCAGTAAGCATGGAATGTATATACCCGTGGGATCAGGATCCTATAACATACAAGAAATAGGCAAACAAGTAACACAGGAGAAAGATACTACTATTCTTCGATACACATCCTGCTTAATTTTCCAAAATGTAGGGAAAAATTATTGAGTAAGGAAAAGCTATCCTTACCATTTGGAATGCATAATGTAGGCTAAGAGTTTTTATCTTCATCAAGCAGAATTTGCTGGTGGCTGCTGAGATGGCTTTTTTGATGAGCTTTCTTAGTTATGGGTTGTCTTTCTGTTCCTGCTGGACTGTGCTCTTGGCAAGTGACTTGTTGGTACCTTAAAAATTTCTGTTATGGGGCAACTGAGCCACAGAAATTCTACTTTTATAAATCAGGTAAATAATAAAGATTTTTTGGGGTTCGGTTTTTTTTGTTTTTTTTTTTTTTTTTTGTGGGTTTTTGAAATCTTTCAATGGTTTTGAGGTTTTTTTATTTATTTAATGATTGATGTCCAGACTCTGCATTCCCTGCAGGTCCTGAGACATGTCACGTGTTCAGCAGTGATGCCTGCTGGAGGAGGTTCTGTCTGCTGCTTGTCACTATAAGTGATATGCTACTAAGCAAAGAGCCACAATTAGTCTGGATGGTGTTCGTCCCTGCCTTTGAGAGGAAATCTCTTATCTAGAAGCTGGGGGAGAGCTTTCCAAATTCACTGGCTTATGCAAGCCAGCTAGAGCTTATCACTCCCCATGTGCTCTGCTCTGTCTGTGGAACTCATCCATTCAGGCTCTGGGCTCTTCTTTTATGCAAATAATTTTAAAAATTCCCTTTTCTACCAAAAAACCCCAAAAAAAAACAAATAAGGAAACACCCCCACACACACAAAAAAAAAACCAACCAAGCAAACAAAAAAACCCTAAGGCTTTTGGGTTTTGTTCTTTATTGCATTGCATCCTGAGCAGGGTGTATCCCAGACTCCATAGAAGGGCCATCATGTGTAAGGAGACAAAATGGATGAAATTAGCATGGAATGTATGTAATCATTAAATTAAGATCCTGCAAGATAATATGCAAGAAATGTGCAAACAAGTAACACAGAAGAAAGATACTTCTGAAAACCTGAGGGGTTTTTTGGTGTAAGAAAGAGAGACATATCTTTTGCACTCTGCTTTTTAGCAGACCTGTCATATTCCAAAAGACTGAAAAATTACTAGTAGGAAAACCTTAAAATAAATAGGATGGTAACTTCCCCTGCAATCTCCTGCCCTTCCTTCAGGCAGGGCAGAAATAAAAATGCCCAGGAGGTCTGATTTTTGGTGTAGAGATTTTAACCAGTCTCTTTTTAAACACTTTCCACTCTGGAAGGTGGCAGTGGGTTCCCCATGGATAAGCTGGCATCACACATGTGGGAGGGAGATCTGCAGCCAGGCAAACACCCCTAGGTCATCCATGCCCTGAAGGTGGTAGGTGGGAGAAGAGCAAAGTCAGCAATCTTGGCCCTGCAGAAGGAAAAGCTTTTCTGTCCTTCACTCGAGTAATCGATTCTCCTTACCTGAGCCCAACCCTCCCACCAAAAAGCATTCATAAATGGAGAGGAAACCGGATCCAGCCCTCCCCAGGGCCAGCAAGCATCCTTGTAAAACAGGACCTTTATGGGATGAAGGAAAGCAAGTTGTAGGGCCTCCATCTGTGCAGTAAAATATTTAAATATGCTCTGGGACCAAATCAATAACTCTTCATTTAAGCCAGGCTTGCTGCTGTTTTTGTTTTTATTAATATTGCCCAGTATTATGAAGACCAAAAGTTAGTAATCCAGCCAGCTTCTCTGGCTTTCTACCCATTGATCATCAATGCAATCAATTCTAAACCTCCTATCTGCATCAGTTTTTGCCTCACTTTGCCTGTCCACAGCCAGGACAGAACCCTTGTCTGACTAAACAACAGTAACTGTGCAAAAGAGCTCTGGATAGCTGGATATCATACATTGGAAGGACACTGGAGAAAGACTGTAACTTTGAGTCCATAGAGGTATGGTGATGAAGGCAAACTGAAAATCTGCTCTTTAGTATTGTAACATCAATTACATTATATCTATTTAGACAGGATTTTAAACTTGGCTGTCATTGATAGACCAGAGCTCTCCCTGCTGTAAAGAAGCACAGTTATGTTGACTTTTTTTTCTATCAATTGAAAATACTTCCAGAGTAAATGAGAGCAAGGTTTAAGTGTGTTGTGATGTAGGATGAAGGTGAAATGTGTGTTACAAGTTATAGGATTGCTCCAAGGGAAATGTGTCCATTTCAGGAAGTCTTCTGTTGACTTAGAAGCCACCATTGCTCACTAGCAACATGTTTTCAGGAAAAGTATCTTGTTATTTCAGTGTATGTCTTGAAGGTTCCTGAGTGTACCTGATTTTGTTCAATTTCTCAAAGTGCTTGCATCAGTTTGGGCTTTTTTTTCCCTTTTACCTGCTTTGTTTTAAAATCTGGATTTCCTGGGAGACAGCATATAAGGTCAAATAATATGGCAATTCCTGTAATTCAAAGTTTGAAACATTCTGTGGCAGTTATTGCAGGAGAACCAGCCTTCATGGCTCAAGTCATATGCTTTTAAGAGAAGTGTTGTGCTCACTGGTCAGCTCCTTTGTGGATGATTGTGACCTCTCTAAAAATTTACTTTTAATCTCTGACTAAAGTTACAGGGATAGCACCCCATGGGAGGTTCCTTTTTATGATCCTTGTACAGCAAGAAGCTACTGAAGAGCTCAAAACAAGAGAAAGGTCCAAACTGCAACATTTCACTTTGAATTTCAAATATCCTGAAGCTTCAGGGGAATTCAGTTCCTGGGTGTTATTCATCTCTGTCTCTCTTTAGAGCTATTAACAAAATTTAGGGTCTTTTTTCTCTATTGCTGTAGGCTTTTCCTGAAGCATCAAAAACTCCGGGAACTGGTGTTCCTCTGTACGTAGGGTTCCAATAACATAACATGAGGTCTTTCTGTTAAAGGAACACAGGTTGCCTGATCTGAAGATATTCTGACAGTTGTTATGGGTGTGCAGTCTGCACAAAAAGCAGATTCTCAGCAGTGGGCTGAGATAAACACTGCTGCCAGCATTTCCCCTTTCTCCTCACCCTGTTCCTTTGATTAAGCCAAGCCTTCCAAGCTCTGTGCTTTTTAATGTATATTTACAAATCCCTCTATTTGCAATACCATCTGGGAATATGTTAGAGTTGTTACTCCAGACACAGGTGAGAGGAACACAGCCATCAGAAAGTTGTACCAGATATCTGCCAGCTCTCACAGCACAGGTGAGCACATGAATAGCTCAGTTGGGCCCTGGAGTGTGAAAAAGTTAACTGGCTTAATTCTGCCCTTTTATCTGAAGGAGCATTTTCTAAATTAAAATATTTATATTACTAAGCTCTTTAGAGTATAAAATAGACTTGGCCAACAGAACCTAGTAATGTTGTGTGTTTATAAATTTACTCAGCCATGCACTGAGCCATGTCCCTTCTAAATTAAAAAAGAAATTCTAGGCAGTTGCTTACTAACCCCTAATGCATTTTAATATTAAGGATCCCAACCTATTTCTTTGGCTGCTGCTGTATAAAATGAGATCACTGCTGGCTGCAGTTGCACAGTAGAGCAGGACTGTTGAAGAGTGTCTGCTGATTATAAACATATCTATTCACAGCTGATAATACCAGTTAGCGCTTCTGTAGCACTTTGGTGCACACTCTCAAAGCACTTCACATTGCAGAAATACTCTACAATTCCCTCACTGGACCAGAAGAGCTGAAAGAAACTTTGTTTGAGTCACACATGTAATAGGCCACATAGTGAAGAAGCCAAGGAGAAAATTCCCTGATATTGATTGGATAACACTGTTAATTTTAAGCTTTTACTGCAGTCCATCCAAACCTTCTCCCACACTTTCTTGGTATCTTATTTTACAATGTTTTGCACAGATCTGCCTGCTAGAATAGAAAGCACTTTCGGAGATTTAGTTCAGTGGAAAGTTATGTTTAAACTCCAGGACATTAATCAGAGTGTTTATTTAAGCCTAAATGCTTGAGATGTGCTTGCCTTATCAGAAGTGTGCTGACTACACTAACAAATGCCTTCTTCTGGAAATGCATCTCTGTATGACCTGCCAGCACTGTCCATTCTTTGTACTAATTATGGGCTCCTCCCTAGAGGTTGGAAGTTGCTTTTGGTCTGCTTCAGGATCCGGTGTTTCAGATGTTAAATCAAACCACCTGTGCCTGCAAAATGGATAGAGTTCTCAGGCAAACTGGTCATCTTTCATGGTCTTTCCATTCCTTCCACTTTGGACAGAAATACAAAGCCATCCACCTCTCTTGTGCTATTGTGATGCCTCTATCCCTGGAAGGACAAAGGCATTTAAGCCTTGAAGGATGAACTGAGGGGATATGTAACTGAAAACCTGTTTTCTTTTTGACTAATTTAAATGATAATTTGGGCTCTGGAAAAATTGTACAGAATTATATTTTTGTTTAAGCCGCTCCCCTGAGCCTGTCACATATGGATAAGGACTGCTCCTTTTGCAGCTGATAAAAGGAACCCAATGCTGTGCTAATTACAGGATTTCTGTGATTATGCTGTCAGAAAGGTACAGCTAATTGGGATTTTTTGCTTGCTTTTTTTTTTTTTTTTTTTTTTAATGGTGAATTGCCTAAAGAAGAATTTTGCAGGAATACACTGATTTTGACAGACTGTATCATTGGAAAGGCTTCTTAGGAACATGATGGAATTTTTATCTGGAGCCTGGAGCCACTCATAGAGCAATGAACATCCTTATACTTCCCATAGACTCAGAGCGTGCTCTGACAAATCAGCCTTTTACATCCCTCTGCAAGTATCCTGTAACTGACCTGCCACACCTCATCTTCTGCTTCTTATGCAGCTTTTGAATGCTTTTGCTTCCTCCCACAGTAGGATTAAATCTCCTAGGGAGAGAAAAGCACTTGCAACCTAATTCTACTTCAGAGGGCGTATAAAACCTTCTAGCCAGCTAGAGACCTCAAATCCCAGCTCTTTTAGGGCTTACCAAGTGTGGCCATGGGGTACAGTAATCCTGGCTTACAGCTTCACCATGCTTGCTTTACCACCACATCTGTGTCTTTCCACTCCAAGCTTCATGGAGCATTCTCTTCATGCTCTCACTATGCTGTTGCAGCAAAGAATAGGAATTCTGGCCCACAACCAATGTTTTTCTCATGAAAAGTGTTAAGGGATCATTAGGGTCCATCCAGACCAGACAAAACTCTCATTTTTAAACCTTCATCTGAAACACCCACCCACTGTGAAGTAAATGGGGCTGAATTTATCTTGTGGAAGATAAAGGCTGAGTCAGCCCAGCTGGGACTTGGACCTGTGGTTAGAGAAAAGTTAGGCACACCACATTTTGAAGGTTAAACCACTAAGACATCCCCATGAGCTAAGGTAAACATACCATCATTTACCCTTCCTATCTTTTGCTGGCCAAGCCATGCATTATGTGCATGGCAAAATATGTGTATAACTCAACTGCTGGGACAAACATGGGAGACTTGAACAAAGCTAAAGTACGCTCTGGCTGGTTACATGTATAGAAGTGCACCCGTGGTCTCATTAAAGGTACAGAAATTCTTTCCTAGAGGGGTCTTCCACCTCCACCACAGATTGAGGCTCTGCGCCAAACCTGCTCTTGGGGCAGAGCAGATTCCTTTCACCTTGGCAATGTCACGGCGTAGTGAAAGCTGCTTCTTTGTCTGAACCCGCTGATGGGGAAGACAAAGCAGGGCTGGGAAGATTGTTCTGAAGGGAATAGAAGTCAGCTACACTTACGATTGCAGAAGAGAAGCTGTTCAGGCTCAGTGCCTAACATAACAGGAGGAGAAACCGGGTCAGGAGCTATTGCCCTCCAGAAGCTCAATCCTCCTACTGGAGTCAAGAGGGAAACTATCATTGACTGCAGTGGGACAGGAACTAAGCCTTGGAGAGTTCAAAGCAGAAGTGCCGTTAGTGGGGCTGGCTTATAAAAGCCTTCACCTTCTATTTTCTCCATGTTGTTTCTCCAAGCAGATCTTCCTGCCAGCAGCTGTGTTTGCTCTGTCAAGACTCACATATCCAGAGTAATTCACCTTGATCTCCTCACTGAGGAACTGATGGGAAAAAGGGGTCAGGTGGTGAGAACCATGAAAAGAAACAGTATCCGCAGATGGGACTGGATTCACATTTTTTTTCCATCTGCCTTCCGGTACCTGGGTCTTTCAGCTTTCATTTGGGACCCAGTGCTGATGATGTTCTGGCACAGCACATTTTGTGTGCTCGCCTTTACCCCCTGTCCCCTCACCCCCTTCATCCACTGCACCATGCTGCCTTCTGTAATTTATCGTCTGTACATCAGATTCAAAGCACTTCAGCTGAGGAGTATCAAACATGTGGTGGATAATTTAATTCTTGTTTAACACTAAAAAAATGTTCTTTATTTTTTAGGCAAATTATTAAGTTCCAGGCTTTGTTTTGTTTTTGCAAGACATTAATATCCATTAAAACTCAGTACTCTTTCCAGGCGCATAGTTTCCTCTCTGAAAATGGTTTCTTCTTTGAGTGTGTGTTTAAGAAAAGTCTGTAGCTCCAGCTCTGCTCACAAGATCCTTTCTCTTTAAACGTACATGAATATGTTTGCCTTGGCTGTAGAGGTCAGGCAGTACACAAAGCGTATTCTATACCCTGTGCTTTGCCAGGTGAACTTCAGCAAGTTCATCCCTTACCCCAAGCTTCATTTTTCTGAATGTGAAATGGGGATAATGTGGAAAAACCTATCCAAGCTCATGTGAAAGCTCTGTGTGATGGTGTTAGAGTGCACATTATCCCCAGTCTCTACTGTGTGAGTAGCTGCAATGTAACACACAGGAGAGGTTGCCTGTTTTTTCAAGATACACAAGTTTTCGTCAGGACTGATACAGCCTCTCCCTACAAGCCCAACATTTTGTCTATCTTCACATGCTGGCATGAAGCAGAATATCATAGAGAGGGCAAAATTCATTTCTAATTAAAGAAAAAGCCCATCTCAAAAGGCCATAACCCCATCTGCACCTCCCTGAGCATGCAGACTGTGTTGCACAGGAATGCCAGATCCTCGCAATAGGTAAACAAGGATGATCCCTTGGGACAAGGTAGGTACTCCACTCACGTATACAAGGATGGATAGGTTGCCCAATTCCTTATCACTCTTTCTTATCCTGCAGGCTTGTTTGGAGGAGGGCTATGGGTCAGCAGTACAGAGATTGCTCCATGGCAGCCCTAATCCCCCATTTCCCTGCAGTGATGTCTCTGTGGTTGGGTTCTGCCATTCGCGACCCTCTGGGTATGAAAGCCGAGAGCTTCACTCATCCACTCGGTGCTAAGTTGTTGATGTGCAGCAGAGAGCTGTAAGCAGAGCAAAGGTCATCCTGGGCAGCCCCTGAGGGGCAAATGTGCTGCCCAGCCAGCAGCTGCTGGAGGTCAGGTTTCAAAATCACCTGTTCTGGCTGAAAATACAGGAACTTGCCTGTCAGCCACTGTCTGGTAATTACTCCAGATTCATCCGCACTTTCCTTGGCTGCATCCTAATTGAGGTTTAACAGGTTTTGTCCTGGGTATTTGAAAAACAGTCTCCCCTCAGTTAAGAATCAAGCCAATTAACATAACACCCAGGTTGATGAGTAAGAGCAAATGCTTTACACTCAGCTGTAAAGTCACATGTACTGTACAAACTGCTGCAGGAGCTCGACACTGCCTTGCTCCACTGGCAGTGGAGCTGCAAAGGGCAATTCCCACCCAGGTCATGCAAACTAGGTGTGAGGTCAAACAGCATTCCTTGTGCAGTTCTCAGGTGCAGCCTCCAATACCTCCAGTCCATGCCAAACCCAAATGGAGCAAATGCAGCACTGAAAGTTGTTTCTGAGAGATTGTAGGTCGGGCTTTAGCCCTCCTTTAACTGTGTTTCTTTTTTAAAAGCCCATGATATACATTCAGAACAAAATTGGAGAGGGATATTCTCCTCATTGCTTGCTACTAATAAGAAAAATATTTCCTAAGTATGAAAAGCATTAGTCTCAGCATAATGTTTCTTTTATGCAAGCATCTGTGATTGAAATGAAACTATGGAGTAATGCTAACACAGAAGCAATGACCAGAACAAACTTTCAGAATAATGGCTCCAAAGACTTTTCATGGCTTGCTGTAAAGTATTTATTAATTTGGTTAAGGGATGGCCTTGTGCCATATCCTGAATTCGACTGTGTCTAAGAATTTCTCTGGATGGTCCCTGGAAAGATTTACCATTCCCATTAAATGATAATGGGAAAATTCAACCACAGATCAAAAGATGGGCATTTTCAGAGAAGAAAATGCTATCTAAGACTGCTGTCTTCCTTCCTTAGTTATGGTCACGTACAGCAGACTTAACTCTGGCCTTTATGTTGCAGTTGAGACTTTGTTTTTTCTGGAGTCATCTGAAAAGACATGCAATTTGCTAAGCAGGGGCTGTTTGTAACTCTGGGAAGCAAAGCTCATTTCTCCACTGAGGCAAATTTTTCTGTGTCTTCACTCTAACCACTTCTTGGTTTGCTGCTATTTTTAATTGCAATGTAGCTAAAATAAATAAAATGCTTGCCTACAACAGGAAAAGGAATATCTTCAACTTCCACAACGGAGGTAGGTAATGTCATTGTAATTTGCCCATCTGTGTGAGGCTGAGATGACAGTTCCTTATCCTCCTGGCTTCCTTTAACCAGAAGATCCTCCCCTTTATGCCCACCTGTGCCTACTCATAACCAGACACCTCAAACACAAACACACCAAAAAGAGTTGCCTTAAATGTAGCACTTCTGTGAACAAATTTACAGCATCAGACCTCTTGGATGACTTGGACCAGGCCTATCAATCTCTGAACTATCATCCTCCCTAAAGAGACTGCACAGAAAACATTAAGCATTCAGCAATACATCAGCAAGGCTAGAAAGGCTTCCGTGTAATAACATGAATCACTCTTTGGCCGTATGCTCCAATGTCTGATACTTTCCTAATAAGCCTGTTGGAATACCATAGTATTTACAGCACTGGAAGATAGGGTTAAGTTTGTGCTGTGACTATTAGATGATGAACTTGCTGAGCTGTGCACCCCAGCAATACTACACTTTGACTTATATGTTGGTTGTTTTCCAGACAACTGCCAAAAACCCCAGTGAAATCCTGTAATACCAGGTACCAGCAGAGCCTGAATGTCAGTAAGGCATCAGTGCTTCTGCAAAGTAACTCTTTTTCCTTTCCTAAATCTACTTTCTGCATGTTATTTTGCTCTAAATCAAAGCTGTGACCAACAAGGTCTGGCAAGCTGTATTGGTTATTTTTCATACTCCTGCTATCCACTGAATATTTATTTATTATCTGTTTTGTTTCTGGTTTGTTGCAATAATAGCTAACCTCTAGCATTGGTCTTGGGAAGGTGGGAGAATTTCCCATTTAGGCTTTACTGAGCTGATCCTAGCCTGCATCTGAAGTTAGAAAGCCAAGACCTTGTCTACTTTTTTATTAGTGTTGTTTTTGTCATTACTGATAGCACTGCTGAAAAACAAGGCAGAGTTAAATGACCACTGAGGAATGTTTTCTTTTTTCCTAATATAACACCAATCTACAGGGACTTGGAAAAAAATTTAGATGAGTCGTGTCCCGTAACATTGAGCACCTTCCAAATACAGTATTTTGGTGAAAGTTGTTCGTTACTTGTTTAATAAAGATCATGTGCCCTGTTATTAGCATCAGAATGGCAGTCCATTAATCTTGTGAGAAATTTTCCCTCCAATTCAGATCTTGACTTGAGGTGGAGGGAAGGGGGGCAGGGAATAGCCGTTGACGGTTTTTTTCCACTTTCAGGAGAATGGCATGTTCCTCTGGGAGACAGTAAATTGAAATTAAGGCTGTTTCGGTTGGCCTACAGGATATGCCTGCAAATGTAGACATATCGAAATGGTGAAAAAGTCTGTCTGTGCCCATTCATATAAAGTGAATGGGTTGTAATGTTCTCCAGCCCTTGGGAACGGTGGCTAGATTGAGGAGAGAAGGCAGGAAGAATGAGATGGATTTGACATAAGTATATTTAAATGCACTGAAGGCTTTCTCTCCTCCCTGTGGTTTAATGGTATATTCCACTGGGGTCTACAAGGAAGAAAGAGAGTGAATCCCTACAGCTTTTCTTTTTAAGGATAACAAATCTTAAAACAGGTGTGAGCACAGAAAGATCCTCTTACTTGTTGTTTTTAGGTCCTTCTCAGCCAGCCGGCACTCTGTGTGTATTATTATCATTCCACAGAGTGAACGCTAGGGAGAGAGGACCAAGAGTGGAAGAGGAGCTGGAAAAAATAAATGACTGCAAATGAATAATATGAGCTAAGTATGCTGGTCATGCTCTATGAAATTTATTATACTGTGGTTACCAAGAAGACATATTAGTCAGACTAAAAAGAACAGAAAATAAAAGGTTGCAGTATAGGGAAATACCTTCTTGCCTCTTGGCAACATGCGAAACAAGGGAAATAAGCGTGATGGGAGTTCGGGCTGCTGAGCAACTTCCCTGGATGAGGGGGCAGGCTTAGGCTGTCTGACCACAGAAAGGTGTGCTCTGAATTTCTTTCAGTGAAATATCAAGCATGCGGATATGGGTAGAGGAGGCTCTGTTAGATGCTTTGTGGCCAGTGAAGTGGCGGCTTTTCCTGGTGAGCGCTGATCCTGGCACTGGCGCCTCCCTGTGGGACAAAGGAGAAGGCAGCAGCATTACCTCTGCTGGCATTTTTAGAAACAACTAAATGAAGTCCTCAGGGTTCTCCCTCTAGGAAGACCCAAAATGGCACACTCACTGACCAGAACTCTCTTTGCAGGACTCACTCTTCCTATGCACCCTGGGGATTTCAAAATAGATGCCTCAGTGTGGACCCACTGATACCTCTGCCACTTCTTTCCCTGCTCTTCTGCTCTGGGGAAGACTTGGGCAAAAAGAGCCAACTCCAGTTGTCTATTTGAGGGTCCTAACAAGGCTTATGAGTCTTTCTCACCCGTGGAAAGAATGTTGTCTGAAGTCAGGACAAAAAGCTTGTGCATTAAAAACATAGTAGATCTCACTGACTCTCTGAGTGTTTGAAAATGTCTCCTGGATGATTTTGCCACGGTTATCATTATCCTGGTGAGAATTAAAGAGTCAGTGACTTTCAGGAGAACGATCAGCTGAACTTCAGGAATTCACAGTATGGTAACTCTTAATAAATAGGAAATAAAATTAACTTCCTTACTCCCATTCCAAAATGTTTACTAAAATGAAGATAATAAATCTCTAACTCCAGAACAGACTGCCCCAAGTGGTTGGACCTTTGAAACTTGGCAGGGAACTTTACAACCTTTGCCCATAGGTTTCTGCCCTCCTGCAAAAGTCTGCCAAGTTTGCAGAGGTTTCCCCTTATAGTTGTGAATTTCACATGGAAATGTAATGGTTTCATCAGGACTTTTGTATTTCAGCTGTAGTAAAAGAAAAGATAGGAATCAAAGACAGTTGTTCCAAGGGAGTGGAGTCTGTAGTGTGTAATTACAAGTCCCTCAGCCAAGGGCAGATGCTTGAACTATTTCAATTCTTTTATTACTCTCCTGAATGCAGCCAGTGAAATGTTGCTAGTATAGAAGGCTGCAATTGCCTCTCTTGTTTTCTTTCTCTTTTTTCCTTTTGTTTGTCCTTTGGACAGGCAGGGAGAAAGCAGTACTCTTGCCCTGGCTAGAGCCCAGCAACGCTATTCTTCAAAGAAAGGAATTTCCACTTCTAGAAAGTTAACAACATTTTAATTCCAGGTAAGATTTCATGGTTTTGCCATGAGCTACCTGAGAAGTTTTTTGGCTATGAAAGAGAGGGACCACCATGATCACCTTCAGTCAGGCTTGAGTGCAAACTCTAGAAAGTATGGTCCAGAAGTTAAAAACATCAGGGTTTGGATGTGACACTGTTTTATTGCACATAATCTCTGCTTAATTAGTTGGTCTCTGTGCTACCATTGACACAAATGTAAAACAGTCCACCAGTTTAAATTTCATTGTTGTTGACACAAGTGGGAAGGGTATTCTGAGTCCGTGTTTCTAATGAGGATTTGTCTTAGGCCAGCTAAAGTGGACCTGGATTTCCTTTCTCTGGTTTGTATCAGCAGTTGTCTCCATTACATGCTATAATTCCTGCATGTAGCTTTTTCAGCCTGGCATAAGGACAATAGGTAATTCAAATATCTATGTTGTCCCTGCACCCTATAATGGTATTACAATGACAATTTTATTACTCTCATAAAATTTTTGCAACTTCCCCACAGCACATTGTAATTTCACCAATGGTTGTAAAAGGTCTTAAATTATATTTGTAGAAAATTGAGATGAATGGGTTTTAGTATTAATGCATTTCTCATTGTGTAATAAGAATTTTTGTCCCTTTCCTTTTGCCAAGTGTGGAAAAAAAGCAACTCAGTTCAAGTATTTGTCAACTCCCATTAGAAACATTTAATACTAATAAAAATTATGGATTTAGTTTCCAAAGGATACTGCCAGCGAAGTTCATGATTACTAAATCAGTACTTAATACAACCATTGTTCACCTTATAAATTTATGTTTGTTGTTTGACATATATAAAGTGCAGCTTTGGAGGAGGCTGAGTCTGCAGTGGAGGAACTGTTTGCTTAATTCGAACTTATAAATGAAAGGAAAAATTATAACTAATAAAGCAACAGCAATATGTAAGACATTCCATAAATGTTTCCTAGGCATGGGGGGCAAAATACATGCTGAACCAAAGAGCAGGTGGAGTTTCCAAATTAAGCCACAGGTACTGAGAGTAACCAGGGCTTCATAGAATTTGCTGTGTTGCCTCTTCCTGACGGGAGAGAAATCAGTCTATATAAGGATAAGGCTAAGGTGTGAGGTGTGGGCATCCTGGGTTGAAGTTTCAGTCTGTCTGCTCAGTTATCTACCTTAAAAAGTCTTGTCAAATTGAACATGCAGCAGAGTCCTAAGCAGTGAAGTGCAAAGGTACAGTTTGAGTTGGCTGCAGTCCATGCAGCTGTGATGAAGCAGAAGGGGGAAAAAAAGATGGCATCAAGGGAAGGGTAAATTCTGCTCTTGACATCTTCAGCACTGAAAAAATATTGCAGAGGGAGAAAGGAAGAAAGATGAACATCTTGATTTTTATTACACATACATGCAGTGCCATTTCCAAAGCAAGAGTACGAAAACAAGTTTCTGTTTGTGCTCTGGTTTTGCTTGTCATTTTGGTCCTTTCTGAAGTTTTCAAATTCAGGCAAATCCACCTGGCAAGGCAATAATGAATTTACCTTTCAAAATACATTCAAAGAAAAGTCACTCAAGTAGACAGACTTTAGGAGAAAAAGAATTGGCTCAGGCAGGACAGGACATTGCTAAAAATATAGAGAGACCAGAGCTCGTTTTATTTGCAAAAGAATATTCTGTGGACTTTATGTTTTCAATTTTGCCTACATTTATTCAGCTGGCTGCAGCTTTTGATTTCTGGAGGTTTTGATACTCTTTTATTATTATTTTGGATAATAATTCCAACTTCTCTGGCTAGGACACTTGGGTTTCTTTTCCTTTACTTTTTTCCACATATGGGGAGAAAAATAATTGATGCTGTAACTCCCTGAGGCTCACTGAGTGCCTGGAAGAAAAACGGCAACTGCATTTCATCTGAAAAAATGTTGCTTGAATGAAAAACAAAAAGCTGAAGCCACATGTTTGGAGCAAATGTGCTTTAACTAATGGATCCCAGTGTATTATTAACTCACAGTAACTCATAAATATGACAAGTGTTTTTTTCTTTTTACACCAGCGTCCAGTTAGAGCCAAATGACGCCGTGTCATTTGCGGCTGAGCGGGTGTCCCTGAAGGGTACTTATCTCCTGCAGGAGTGTCTACAGGCGTGAGCCTGGGTGGGGAGGTGAGCAGGGAAGAGGGTGGCGGGAGCAAGCTGTGAACACGAGGAGACATTACAGCAAAGCTCTGGCGCACAAGGTGAGGAGCAGAGCGCCGTCCATCACTGCACCTGGAGCTGGGACCTGCAGTCATAAAGCTGACAGCAAGGAGGAGAAAATGAGGCTTGCAGGGCTGCAATGGGAGCAGGGAAGGGTGGGAGAGGAAGGGTTGAAGAGAGACTTATGGAAGGAAAATTTCCTGACAAATTACTTTGTATTTTCTGGTTTCATTTCTGACACGCGGAAGGAAATGCTCTGTGTTTTCTTAAGGAAGTGCAAATTTCTCCACTTCATCCATTTTAAATCCTCGCCCTTAGGCCTTTTGTACTGAAGCATAAAGTTTGGAGGCCTTAAATGGTCATAATGTTTCCCTGTAGAATTTAGCCTCAGAAACCTACTAACAATCCTGGAGGGCTCAAAAGGAAAATCATTTTACAGCAATTTGGCAACATCCATTTATAGGGGGGTTCATATGGAGCATCAATTTATTCTCATGGTTTCTTTACCATATTTGATGAAATATAAGATGCAATTGGAACAAGCGGCTAAAGAAAAAAGGCCATAAACTTTGAAATGGTGTTGTAAAACACACAGTGTGTTAACATGAAATAAGTTACAGACTTAAAAGAATTTACAATGGCTTGCTCATATAATAGTAGTACAATAGACTTGCAAGTTGCAGATGTTTTCTGGTAGATCTGGTATTTTAATACATGTTCTCCTTCAGTGAAACTGTGAGATTTGGATCTGGATAATAATAGCTTAGTGACACTGGAAAACAGAGTTGGAGGAAAACTAGTAAAAGGGGGAGGGGGGGGAAACAAAAAAAAAAGTAGAAATCTCAATGATTGTTCAATTTAGTGATACTCTATTTCTGTGTGGAAAAAGTGTTAAGTTTGCAAGTCAGTTGAGCAATCAAGTTTCTTCTGCTTTCCCAATTCATTCCATGGTCCTCATCCTGCAAGTGGAAAGTGTTTCCCAGGACTCTTCACTTTTAGGATAGGACTAGAGCAGGAAAGAGAGAGAAGCTAGGAAAGAAAACAAACCCTGAGACCCTGTGCTAGCATATGTTCCTCTCCATAGGTCCCACAGCAAACTAAACCTGTTGCAAACTGCCAGGGGCCACTTTCATCTCAAGGGTCATTCTCCAGCCCACAGGACTCTTTTGGATGAAGCCATTGCAATTTTTATTTGTATTTGGGGTCCTCAATGAAAGCATGGCCTTTTAGTATGTCCCTGTATAACAATAAAGATTTAAGCTTAAACCTGCAGAGCAGTAAGCACGGAGAAAAAACAGCAGCATCTCATTGTCAGCTGTTCTGTGTCAGCCTCACAGACCAGTACCTGGCCCTAATGCTCCCACCTCTCTCTGGAATAGCTGGGACCTATGCAACTTCATGCCTAGAGGAATCAACCCCAGCTCTAAGTGCTGGCTATCATTTGCTCCTGACAGTGGGCACATCATTATGCAATTGGGAAGGATTGCAGGAGGGCTTATGTGCCCTGTGACTGACAGCATCTTTTCCTGGCAATGTTGTTTCAGAGCAGAAAGGCAATATTTAGTTGTTAGCTTCCCTAGAAAAAAGGTCTTAGCCAAGATTTGTGTACAAAAATTTAGAAGAGAGAATGTGCAGCACGGTCCCTCAGAGACCACCAAGTTCTCTCTGAGGGCTGGATCAGTGTAGGGCCTGCACAAGAGGGCTTAAACTGTTTTACTTCTGGACATATTTATAATATTCACTAACAAAAAGGGATGTACTGCTTAAAAAGAACCACTGGAACCCCAAAAAACAAGGAAAAGATTCATGTTTAGTTCTTTGTTGGCATTTCAAAATTTGTTCTCTGTTCTTCCCTCTCACTTAGTCTGGGTGCAGTGCAGATGTAGGACACTTTGTGCAATATGGGTGCATCAAAAAGAGAGAGAACAAGGGAGAGGAAGGGGAAGCAGGCAGACTTCTCCCACTCTAGCTCTGGTGGTTTTAGAACACCTTGCCCAAATTTCTTCTGCCATCAGAGGAGGTACTTAGGGAATCCAGTTCTCTACTTTGGCCACAGCTTGAGATTTCTAATGTGATGGGGACAGGTCTAATCCAACAGCAGGAGTTCTCCTCCAAGACCTAGTTCCTGTAACATAAAGAGAAAGAGAAGCATCTGGAAGCAAAATTAGGGCAGCTCCCTGTCTTATTCCTTGAGGACAAAGCAATCTTTTGATGGAGAGAAGGAAATGAATGCAGTTGTCTCAGCTCCTCCCTAAGTACTAACCTAGGTCGTCAGGCTTCTGCTAATGACTGCAGTCTGGACTTTGGGGCATATTAGGTGACTAATTCCTGCAAAGAAGACTGTGCAAGGAGCCTTGGTGCACTATTTTGCTTATAAGCTCTATTGAGTAAGTTTTCTTACACAAGGAAACCTTTATATAGTAGAGAAAAACTACTTTTTCAATTAGGAAGAAAATAGCAGAATCTGCTGAAATTAAACTGTGCAGAAAAACATTCCCCATTATTTTCTTCAACCACATTGTTTTGCTTTTTAATAGATATTTGGAAATGTTCTGTTTCTAGAGAGAACATTCACATGAATCTGCTACTGGAAGCAAATGTCACAGAAAATCTACCACAGGATTAGAGAAGTCAGGAAAAGGGAAATCAGTCAAGTCAATATTGATAGGAACAAATCTCTGTTTCATTTAGGTTTATGTCCCACAAAAAAAAGGGAAGGGAAGAAGGAATGCCAGGGAGCCTTTCTGCATGCAGTGTTTGATTTTATTGGTAAGGATTTCCAGGATTTAAGTAAGTTCCCATCATGATTCTTGAAAGACGGAGAAGTTAAAAAAAAGTGGTCCATAAACTTCATGTCACAAACACTCTGAAAGGCAACAACTCACTGGAGTCATGTGTTGTGAGTGTTTGCACAGATTAAGCAATTTCAGCCACCTAATTGTCTTGCAAATACCCTTTTATTATAGTTGTGAGCTTAGGGAGAGTAATACCAGGAGGAACCTACCTCATAGACCAGAGCAGAGTAGGCTTTAACACCATATAACTACTCCTGATTTGCATCCTGGGATGAGAATTGGGCATTACATTTAAGCCCACAACATCAGTAATAAATGTATCGTGTGTGTGTGCTCTGCTTTTCACACTCCCTCTATAATTTGAATAAAGCACATGTGTGCTCTATTCAACAGAGACCTCTTTTTTTCCCTTGTATAGTTCAGGCCTGAGGTCACCTATAATATGAGACAATGCCAGTACAGTATTTCTTTTTATCAGACTTGCCAAAACACCACAACTCTCCACTGTGTTTAAAAAGTGGAAAAAAAAAAAACCACAAAGAATTTTTATTTTCTACAACCACAATCAGAAGGCAGAAGAAGCTGCCAAATTATATGATAGAAACTCCTACGCGCAGAACCCAGTAGAGTTGTAAACTGAACTTCTGTAGCTTTTCAATTGTAAATCCAGATGCTTTTATCCACAATTCTTTTCAATGACCTTTCACTTGAAAGTCAATTTTTCAGTCTACTTACAGTGTCTGAAGAAATCATCAAAGCCACAACACCAAGTCATTCTGAAGATGATGGTCCCTGCACAACTGCAAAGTTACTACACTTGTTTCCTGAGCTGGGGTGCTCACATCTTGCTTCAGACTGTAAGATTTGAACGCGCTCCTCACTTCAACCAACAGCAGCACCATAAAGCCTTACCCCTCCCAATCTAAAGGGAGGAAGAAGAAGGGAAGGAAAATAATCCAGAAGTACAAAATCAAAGCCATTTCTAGTCATTACCCCAACCTCCACTGAAGGAACCCCCTTGGTTAAATCTGGGTGCTTTAAGCAGTTTAACAACTTGGGTTACTCTGAAGGCAAACACAGCTTGGACGCAATGGAAATCATTAAATAACTTTAATATATGTCCAGCACAGACAGACTTGGCCTCTGGCTGCAGGGATGGGTGCACAGCACAGTGCTAGCCTTGGATCCCCCCAGATGAGCACTGACACTGAATTCCCCACCCAGGTGTCAGCATCCAGCCCCAGTCACTGCAACACTTCCTGGCAGAGAAACCACAGAAACATCCATTTGGAAGAAGAATCCAAGAGCTCAGATATGTTTCCTCCTTCCTCTCTTGGGCTTGAAAAACAGTTTTCAGAATTTCCAGAGTTCAGGCTTAATTGTGTTTGTGGGGTTTTCTAGGTCTGGATGAGCCAGAAATGTGTGAAAGCAGTATTTGGTGAGGGTTGGATACTCCTACTTTGTTTTTGTGGTCTATACAGGACCTTCCGCACTGTGAGGATATAAAAAAGAACAAGGAAAGTTGCTTGCTGTGGGAGAGTATTTTAATGTGTGGTTTCTAACACGGAGGAAGTTTACAAGTAAGTTTTGCGAAAAAGCTTCTGGCTGGTTCTAATTATCACCTACCAGTTGATTCCATCAATTATAAGGGTGGCTACACTCCCAAGTGTTGATTAATTTTACTGTTATTAATTCCTGTTTATTTTAAGTGCTGACAATGTAATCAGTCTGATGAAGAAAACAGAACTAAAACTCCTGCACTGCTGAGGTCACAGGCTACAGGATAGGAATCAGCAAACAGATGATATGAGTGGGTTTGAAGAAAGTGCTGATATTTTCAGAAGATATTTCCCTCTTCCCCTTTTAGCTAGCAATGGTGGGGAAAACACATGTAACTGGTGGGAGCTCCTGTTCATGAGTCATGAGGAGAGAGGACTCAGGAGTGCAGAAAAAGGAGAAAAAGATATAAAGAGCAAGAAAAGCTGGCTGGCAGTCTCCAAATGAGGAAGACTAGGAGAGAAAGTATGAAAAAATTAAAGACCATCTGGTGATGCAGAGCTACCCAGGGTAAGGGCAACCAAAGCCATGCATTTCTGGTAGGAAGGAGAGCAAGAGTGGATGTTGGGAATCAAAATCTCTCTTTGGACTTATTCTCCAGTTATTAATGAAAATATTTAACACTGGATGGGAAAAAGGCTAGCAAAGATGACAGTTATTCCCAGAGATGAGAAAATCAGTCAGGATAGAGCTGGACTTGCCCTCAGCTAACATCCAAACCTTATATGGAATAGAATGAAAAATCTCAGGTTTGGAAAAGGAGAAGGAAAAGAAACTGGGTGAGTTTGGAAGCAGAAGTACAGAAGTATCATGAAGAAATCTATTCTTCTATTATTGGCTCAGTCAAAAACAAGCAGTATTGGAAAGCTCACCAGAGAGTCTGTGTTTGTGTGATTCCAGTCTGATTTCTACAAGTAAAAAGGGGTCAAAAGTTTATCCAAAGTTTAACCAGTATCTGAACTTTCCAGAGCTGAGCTGAACTGAACTTCTTACTGAAATCACTCCTCCAAATGTGATGCTATTTAGACCCACTTTTTCAGTTAACCCACTTCATGCTCAGTTATTAGACTGCCTTCACCCTGTCTGTTCTTGCTTACTAATGTGCATCTTTGGAGTTAATACTCCTCCTGTGGAGATGCAGAAATTGAGGCCAAAGTTATCATGAAAGGCATTAAAACACACTCTCCTCCCACTTGCTTTCCTTGTACTCTTTCCACTCAGTGCTTTGATGTGCACAAGAAACTATTTTGTCTGTCCTTTGCAATCAGGTATGCGGTTCAACAGGGTGGATGTGGGCTGGACAGCTTCATTCACCCAGGCTGCTGTGGCTGCTTCTTTCCCTGCCAGACCTTTGATCTCAGTGCTAAGTGGTGCTTTCTTGCTTTGCTGGTGGGTCTTATCCAGTGCCTTTGCCTTTTAACTGCCCAGCCTCAGGGGCTGGGTGATCTCTGTGTATCCCTCCACTTCAAGAAAAGTCCAACATGAGAAAGCCATGGCTGGAAAAGCTCAGTATAAACAGAGGGGGAAGTGTGGGGTCCAAGAGGCAGACTGATATGGAGAGATTACTGCTTTTACCCCAGAGTGCCTCCACTGGCATCCACAGAATCTGCCCAGGGCTTCTCTACAACACCTGAACATTACCAATGTAAGAAGAGCAGTAAGTTCCATCTCTTGTGTGTCTTAGTGCAAGGTGCAGTTTGAAATAGCAGAACTGTGTTTCAAACCAGCTAGGCCACCCTAAGAAGCAAAATAAATTCTTCTTGTGAAGCAGTCCTCACATAGTCTAGCAGTTATTTCTGCAGAAGTACTGCTTCTTCGCAGCCATGAGCCACATACTCTGCAGCAACAGTCTTGTGGCCTTCCACATAGCCATGAAATTAAAAGCAAATCCTCAAAATTATTTAAGATCTGAGAGAGAAAAACCCAAAAAGTGAACTCCAAAGCTATATAAATTTAGGAACCCAAACTCAGCTCAGAATTTAATACTTTGACTTAATCTGTAGATTGATTAATGCATTAAAATCAGGGAAGTTCTGAAGTTCATTACAACAGGTACTGAAAATGTATCCCCAAAAAATTGTCCAGATTCCCTCAGGCAATTTTCTTTTTCTAGCTGACTTTCCTGTTTCAATAGCAAGAGATGCAACTTGTAAAAAGATACCCCTTCTCTTCTGTCAAATACTGCACATTCCAGAGTGCTTGCTCATGCTACATCCTTCCCTATGGAGCTGCTGCCTAACTTTCCCAAAGTCGATATTAATATCACAGACCATTATAATACAGTTATTTTCATGGAAGCCTGGGAGGAAGTCACGTGGCATTAATTGGTCCCTGGTGCCCATAAGGTCTCCATTTAGTTTGTTGTTTTTACTTGCATAAGCAGCAATGAAGTGAAAAACTGAGGAAGTAGCAGTGATTGCTTTAAATGAGTAATTTTTTAGTACCTAATTTGTTAATGAATAATTGTTCCACTTAATTGGATGAATGTATTTATTAGGGGACACACACACCCATTCTCCACCAGCCAAACTGTGTTTTCACACCTCTGCACCTGCAAGGGCTGGACTTCCTTGGGTACTGGTGACAGTGTCCTCTGTCTGATGCCCTTGGGTGAGGCATTATCCCAGCTCCCTGCCAGGGAGAAGCAGGGTGTGGTGGCTGTGCAGGCATCTTCCTCTGTCCGTGCGCTTTGCTAAGAAACTGAGTACAGTATTAAAACAGATACACCCAAGACCACCACAAGGGACCTTTCTTGCCAAATACTTCTTCTCCTGTCACCTGCCAGTTCAAAGCAAGCACCACTCTTCCACTGGTGCTGCTGCCTATTAACCATATGTGCCCAGTTTTGAGACAGCCAGAGCCAAGAGTGTTAAACTAGTCTGTCTAAAAACTTGGCAGCCCGTGTGCGTGTGCTCTGGGAAACAGGGCGCCCTGACTGTGAGCAGCACCAGTGCAGCAGAGAGGTGGGGAAGGGCACAATCCTGCAGGCAAAGGGCCTTCCAATTGTTTGCAGAACTGCTTAAAAAAGATCATTCATGTGAAACATTTTGTTCAGTAGCAGATTTTATGTTAATAATTTTTTTTTTTGGTCACAATGTATAATTTCTGTTAAATGTTTTAACTTTTCCCAAGAAATGTTACTGTCAGCTCACAGGAACAGTAATTTGTCTGCCTCAATCTTCTCAAGGATTTAGAAGTCCCAGCTGAACACTTCCTCCAGTATCATCCTCAGGGAGGACAGCCACAATGCATCATGACATCCTTCCTTCAAGACGGGGAGTGCTTGCAGGTTAGGAGGAATGCACAGTGTCAGTCAGTTGGAAATGTGTTTATCCATTCATATGAATCACTACCTGAGGCAACTAATCCCCACAGGATGTCATAATAGCATTTCCTAATTGAAACTTTCTTCTTTCCAATATCCCCCAACCCTGAAGTTTTTACAATTGATCGTATTTTGGGTAAATCCCCAGGTTTTCAACCATCTAGGAGAAAATAAGTATTTTGCCACATTTTTAAAATAGAAAAAAATGGTATTTGTATATTTATGTGCCTACATTTCTCAGTCTACAATCAATGTAAAAGAAACCCTCAGGCGGAATAAGTAAAAGACTGCATCCCTCTAATCCACTAAAGTCTATAACTGTCCTGATATTTTTGAGCACTGACACTGTGAGACATTCAGTGCTGGGCATTTTAGCAATGGCATCCAACTTTTGCCATGTTCACTTCAGCTGCTTCCAGAGCTCTCCTGTTGCCAAAATCTTCAGCTTCTCTTCTTCCCATCAGACAAGGGTTCCTCTCTCATCCTCTACAAAGCCTGCATACTACAGTCATGCTTAATCAATACAAAAAATCTTAGTAGTATCAAGAACCAAATATTAGTGCTGATGGAAATGTTTTCAGCAGGTTGACACTTCACCAAGAAATGCTCCTGAATAGTATCAGGGCCTCTGAAAAGTTACAGATTATCCATGCCCCGGCTCTTCCAGCCTTCTTCCAAGGTTCTGCCCCTTAAAATTATGGAATTGTTTCAATTGGAAAATACCTTTAGGATCATTCCAACCATTAACCCAGAACTGCCAAGGCCACCACCACTAAATCCTGCCTGTAAGCACCACATCTATGTGTGCTTTAAATAACTCCAGGGGTGGTGAATCCACCACTTCCCTGGGCAGCCTGTTCCAGTGCTTCGCAACCCTTTCAGTGAAGAATGTTTACTAATATCCAATGAAACTTCCCTTACTGTAATTTGAGACCACTTCCTCCTGTCCTCCTTTGGGTGACCAAAGAACCCATTAGAAGTAAAAAGTCCTTACAAAAGAAAAGGCTGGGTTTTTTATCTGAAATCAACCATTTCAGTGTAATTCCATTCCAGAAAGATCTGAAAGGCTTTTTTGTTTTTATTCCAAAGCTGAATGAAAACAATTTTTGAACTTCAACAGTTGTTGCAAAATGAAATTGTCATCTTGTGGACAGCACCACTGAGCATATGGTGTTACTGTCAAATAAATCTTGTTTAATATCAAAATGAATAACATTGCACTGATTGCATTCCACAGTATATTTTTAACTCACTCAAGCCCTATCTTTTCTCATCTAAATAGACCTCTCAGAGAATCTCAGAGATTTCCTGCAGAACTGAATCTATTTTGCTGTGCAATGTATTTTGCTATGTGAACTGTCTTCTTTGTTACAGCATTTTCATTGCTTTGCAAGGACAACCACAACAGGAAACAGTCTGTTTTCTTCCTCTTCCTGGAAGCATTGGACATCTTGCAAGAAAGTTTGTTCACCAAACTTCACAACTTATAGTTCATTTTTGCTGTTCCAAGTGATTTGGATTATATGGACAATTATTTTTTTCTTAGGTGCTCAGTCACATCAAAGCACCCTTGTATTGTTAATGTGCATTTAAATATTTGCTGAAGACAGATCCTTAGCTATCCAAGCATACTTGGTTAACTGTGGAAAATTGTGCCTCCACTTCTGCGAATTTCTTATCAATGTGAAATTTTTGTAGGATTCAAATCTAAGGTTTAAAAAAATGTATTTTAACATATTTGCACTTGATATGACTGTGAGGTACAGCCATGTAACTATGTCCATTACACCCGAGCAGAGGTGAGGTTCAGGGAGCTGAAAATTCACATCCTTGAGTATTTTGGTGCCTTTCATTTCAAATCCTGTTTGCAGAGCTGAACAAATATAGATCTTAAAAGACCTATAAAGACCTATAAAGACCTAAAAAATTGAGAAATTGGGAGAAAATATTGAAGTGGCCTGAGGTTTCTCAGCACTCAGCTCAGGTGAGGCAAACACCTGCATCATCTGTATCTTCCTCATCCTAAGAATGTCTGGCTGTCCACTATGCTCTGAAGCTAAAACCCTACACTTGCAGCCTGCATTTCATTATTATTTTAAAAAGAGATATAGAATACTTTTTCTGCAGTTTGTTTGCATTCAGTTTTATTTCCAAACTTTTTTTCTCTTTTTGAAATGGGAACTGCTTGCATACAGACCAAGCTGAACAAGTCTTTTAGCTTCCTCTGTCTCAATTTCTCTTTCTGGACAGTGAGAACAATAAATCTTCTGTAAAAGTGCTGATTACTTATGGATACAAAGAGTGGTTCAGTCGAATTTTATCTGACACATCCCAGTATGGATCACTTTTTTTTTTTTTTTAATCTGTACCTATGTTTGCATCAAAGAGTGCAGGAAAATTTTTATTCACAAACTTTGCATCATGATTTAAGGGACTACATCATTATCTGGTATTAACCGGCATAGCTCCATCCACAAAGCTCTAACAACCAGGAGACCTACAACTGTAGAAATCAGGAAAGGCATGCACAGCACTTCCCAGGATTTTCTCCTGACTTGAGCTCTTTTCGTCCAACATTTAACAGGAGGCCCAAGCTAAATAGGACACCAGAGGGCAAAGGAATGATACTAATTCACAAACAACCTCATAAAACTATTCTTGTAGGCCCTTTAAAAAATTTATCTGTCTGCCAAACAGATGAGGTCACCCTGAGCAGTCAGCAAGTCTTGCAATGCAAGATAAAGTTCTGTTCAAATTTTGCTTAAATCAGTAGAGGGGTAAGTTCAATAGAGGCGATCACAGTCTGGCCACTGCACACCTATTTCTTCATCAGGCAGTCATCACAGGTGGACTAATTTGTGCTTCAGTCTTAACTTAATGGTGTCCATGGGTTAAGAAAATGCACATGATCTAAAGGTTGTTTCCATAGAATGATGATTCCCAGTTCAGCAAAGCACTTCAGGATGTGAAAGTGGCATAGGTTTAGTTTGTCATTACCTGCTGCTTCATACAGAAAGGATCTGCCTTGCGCACAGGGAAAGAGCCTTTTTTACTCCTGTGGGTCAGGGTGCACTCAGTGTTTTCTTTTCTTCACATAAGCTATCCCATGAAGTAAATAAAAAGGACTGCCGAAGAGCTCCATCTGCTCTTCTCTTTTCAATGGCTAAGAAAAAATTGCTTTCCTCCCCATTGTTTTTTGAATCTCATAAATACCTCATTTACATACCAGTTTACTGTTTAGTTCCAGATCATAATTTGTTCAAGTATATCTTACATTTCCATTTTTGTATTTTGTCATAACTTCCCCATTCCACATTAATCAAACAAATCTTAACCAAGAGCTTGGTTTTGCTTGTTTGGTGTGGCATGGGGTTTTTTTTTGTTTGTTTTTAATAGCCACAAAAAATATTTATTTATTTATTTATTTGTTTGTTTGTTTGTTTAATTAGCAAATTGTAAGATTTTTTTTCTCATCTAATTTTCATTGTTCTCTTTTCCAGTTCTCTTTTGCTCTTGCTAAATGCATCAGTACATTAAGCAATGAGCCTGTTACCACTCCATAGCCCCTCCACCCCCACAAGGATCACTTCATCTGTCACAAAAATTTAACAGTGAAGTAGTTAGCATTTTATACTGTTACTTTTTTACAGGAATAATAAGGATAGTTTTATGAGGTTGTTTGTGAATTATCATCTATAATTTTCCCTTTGTCATCTGCTCACTCTGTCTGAGGCCCTTGGCAAGAGCAGAAGAAAATGAGTGCAACTGAATATAAAACCTAGGGAAATGCTGCGCCTGATTTTATTTTGCTCAAAAGCTGGAAGAAAAGGGAGCAGCTTCGGTGGTGGTGCTAAGCTTGTGAATGCCAGGTGAGGATTAAGTAATTCAGCCAGATGAGATAATGTTCTGATGCAAATAGAGAAAACCAGACTTACCAAGATATTTAAGAACACCGGCCCTGTTAAGCAGGGTTGATCTGAGATTTGAATACTCACGTTTTGATGCAGCAAACCTGCCTAGCTCAGAAAGTGGCCCTGAGAGGTCCAGAACTGATGGATCAAGCCCAAGGAGTCCAAGGAGTCGGTGCAAATTTTTTGAATGCTGCAAGGACTCAGCTCATTAGCTTTTCCTCAATAAGAATTCTATTCTCAATAAGAATATTAGCATGGAATTTTGTTCCTTTAGACCTTCTGTCCTCTCCAGTTTCTATTGAATTGAACTGGAAGAATCCAAAGTAACTGATGGGAAGGACAAGCAAATATTCAGCCATGCACTGACGCCCACAAACACACACAGAGAACACAATTGCCTAAATTCCATTTCCTCAGGAAGTAAGACTAAAACTGAAGTGTTTACGTGGAACAGCAAAGCAGAGCATCCAGGCTTTGGAAGGCTTTCAGCCAGATCCCTGTCTTCTGTAAATCAGTGTGGAGTGCAATGGAGCAGTACCAATTTGCACCAAGTTGGGTCACCTTCCTCTATTCTTGACTAGTCCATTTTATATCCAGTCTCCACAAAATGAAAATGTCAGGGTTTTGAGACCAGGATCAAAGATGTGTTAAAAAGAAGGTTTTCTAGGGAATTGCAAATCCACAAGGGATAGAGCATGTACGCTAAATAATATTATTTTAAAGTAATGGCTACAACATTTTCAGGAAGTTTGCTTTCCCTGGATACATCCCATTTTAAGGCATCACTGTTTAGTCTCATAAAGAAGACTATTGCTGACAAAATTACTTCCATTTCTCTTTTGCTGTTTCAGTTACTGCATTGATCAATCTGAAATGTCTCTTTGCTTGACATGACTGAGAGTGTAAATTCTCTGAAATGTAATACAGCATTGCAAGATGATTTTAATCACTCTTTACATCTTTTTTCCTTCCTTCAGAAGGAATTATGTTGAGCAAAAAAAGAAAATTAAACATGATTTAGGGAAGCACCTACAACTGTTATGGCCTGCCTTGATTCAATGTCCCAAATAAAACTACAATGTTGCGTTCCATTTAATAACAAACAAACAAACAAAAAAGTAAAGATTAAGAAACCACCAAATAAGTTCCTCTGGACACAGTTTATTAGGGTGCCTTTGTCCCCAAGTGATTTATCTTTGAGGCCTTTTCTGCCGAATTTCAGCAGAAATACATATAATTGTGTTTCCATTTTGGAGCAAACCATTGTCAGGTAGGACCCTCAGACAGTAGTATGAGTTATACTTATTTCTGCATTTCATATCCTTCCAGGTAACTGGAAATTTCAGCTAAGGTCTTTGTAAAGAGACAAAAAATGAGGTCCAAAGTGAACTAAGATTCATGCCCTTTATGACGTAAGAACTAGCTCTTAAGAAAAGAATGTCATCTAAAATGGCAAGTAAATGTGTTTGTAACATGTTCAGTGTAGCAAAGGTCAGGAAGGCAGATATTGTGCAGGTTGTATGAGCATTTATTAATTTACTTTACTGCGCAGGTGACCGAGCACTGGAACAGATTGCCCAGAGAGCTTGTGGAGTCTCCCTCACTGGGGATATTCACGAACCATCTGGACACAATCCTGTGCCCTGTGCTCTGGGGTGTCCCTGCTTGAGCAGGGAGGTTGGACCAGGCAACCCACTGAGGTCCCTTCTGACCTGATACACACGGTGATTATGCGATTCCATGTTCTGCGCAAGTCAAATGTATCTCCTGTGATGCCAAAAAACCCCATAATTCATATGGCAGAGCATGGCATGTGTGAAAATGATAACCCAATTTTGCTCAAGTTTTTCTTTAACCAACAGGCTATGGGCTTTTCTCAGTTTGTTCCTTCTTTCTTCATGGTTGCATGAACCACAGTAGAGAAATGAAGATTGTACCTGGCCAGATTTTGGTCCAAGAATTTATACTTTCATGCATGTGAATTTGTAACCACTTGGTTATTGGTCATGACAAAGCAGAAATTATCTTATTCCTTGCCCCACACCCAGATCAAATTCAAGGTACTTCATGTCAAGTCTCTGCACTCTGTTTCTTCTGCTGACAGGGTGCGTGAGTAGAATCTGTCTTTCCAAAACTGCTGGGAATGTCTTCTTCTAAGGAGACATTTCATAGTCTACAAAATAGTTTTCCTTCAGGAAAATTTGTAAAATAGAGCTGACATCAGCTCAAAATCCAGGATCGATGCCCCCTCAGAAGATTCTTGTAGATGTTCAGACACATCTTCAAAACTTGCCCACTCTCTCATCTGCCTGATAACAGTAAGTTATCAAGTGCTGAAAGTGCCTCTGAGGAATTTTATGAAGTGGCTAATGGGCATCATTTCAACTGTTCCTCCTCCTGCCAACAATGCCAGAACCCTGATGCAGCGTGAAACAGCCCTGTGTTGTTCAGCTCTCTCTTCACTGCTTCTTCCTCATGAATCCAAGTAGCCTTCCAGCATTTCCCACAAGGACACCTTGTTACCCACAGCAATTTGAATATATGTAAGTACGGTTGATACTGAGGAATTCCTTGTGCAGACTGTCTCCTACCTCTCAGAACATTTCCAAAATATCTGTCCCGGTTGTTAAAGAAAATGAAGCTGTGTGGATAGGAAAATTGTCTGCAAAGATGCAATGTTTGGCTTCTTTCCTCAGATCCAGAATGTACTATGTGTTCCTTGGATAATGGACAACGTGTTGGGTAGTTCCAGATAAGGTATCCAATAACTCTATTTTGTGTCCCCACTTTTTTTGCCCTTGTTCCAGAGAAAATTGGACAAGTGCCTGAGAAATAATTTTATTGTGTGGAGAGTTACTATGAAAACATACTCTGCTATTTTTCATTGACCTCTAAAATGAACTCCCTAATTAAGTGCAAATGGGAAACTGACTTGGAGCAGGTTCTCTAATCTTGGACAAGACAGACACAGTAAAGTTTATGAACTTGATAGACTGAATCTGCCAAAAGTCAATTTTGCTTTTGTTCCATTCCCTGCACATAGAATATCTATAACATGTTGCTGAAAAATATTAAAAAAGGGGATTCCTTAGACATCTGTTTGCACTGAAAGGATTAAAAAAAAGGGAAAGGCAGATGATATTCCAGATGATAAACATTCGTGCAAATTAATCTTTTATGCAGTAGCTTTTATCTTCTTCTTAAAGAATCTTTTCTTCTTACTGAGTTGTACTATTATGTAAGAAATTGCACTCATATTAAAAAAGAAGTTCCTACATGCTGTGGAACTTCTTCCTCCTGAACTTACGTATAGGGGACCAGTTAATAGAGAAAAAGAAGACTAAAATAGCCTGCAATATGCAAATTTCAATTCTTGCTAAAAGTGAACCTAAGTTTATGGTGAAGTTATCGGACAATATGAATTCATTGCAAATGATATGTGTATGTATGCAGGTAGAGCTACCAGAGATTTCCCACTTCAAAAATGATGAACAAAATTTTATGGAACTGTCTCACATGGATATGCCAGGCCAAAAAGGAAGTGATGTAACAATAAAGAACCCACCACATGGGTGCTCTCCTTCTACGCAGTCTGAATGATGCCAATCCAGTACTGAAGAACCACTTGAAATCCAAGGCTGGAAGCTAGGCTTGAGAATGCCCTCAGAAGTAGGGTGTGCCTCCAGGAGGTCCCTGTGGGTGCCCTACACTCACCCAAGGCACCAGGGCAGTGAGCAGCTGCTGGAGCTCCTTCAGCTCAGCCTCAGTCACTGTTCTCTTTGCCCAGCCTTGCCTCGGACCACAATCTTGTGCCTTACCCTTGTTTTATGGCCTTGATCTCAAGGCTAAATCCACTCTTGTCCTCTCCACAACATTCTTTCAGCTCATGTGCTTCACAAAAGAGAGGGCACTGCCAAGGCAGATCTGACATCAGGCTGGGGGACTACAGAGGGTTTCTCTTACTGCTAAACTGTAGGGCATTAAGAGTAATGGAAAGCAAGAGGAATCCAAATGCAACTGAGAAAGCTAAGATAGCTGAAATATGGGCCAGAGAATGAATTTAGCTTCTGTCTGAAAATTTTCAAGGTTTTTTTCCAGACCTCTGGCTTCAGCTATGTGACTGTGTTTCTGGCAAAAAACCAGAAGTAGCTCTGCTGATATCAGTGTGAATCTGATGGAAGATCAGACTCAGACTCAAGAGATTTATCCAGCTGTTTTATCAAAAAATAAGTAGTCATCATAATCTGAAATGTATTTTTTTACCTATTCATGTACATTAAAATGCTGTTAAGAGAGATATGAAGTCTTTTCACCAACCCTCATAGCACATCTGCTGGAAAGATCACCTTTCATCAGAAAGGAATGCTTTCTTTATGAGTGACAAAACTCACCTGAAATTCTGATTTCCCAGGAATGTATTTTTCCCTAAGAAAAAAAAAATTACTTTTGCCCCACAGGTCTTTTCTAATAGGACCTTCATTTGCCTCCTTGACTTTACCCTTCATTAGTGACTTGTCAGGCTTCTTGGGAGTAAAAATAAAGGGTCATTTTTCTCTTTTAAATTTGCAAGCAGAGACAATCTAGAAAGTGAAGTTACAAATGCATGAGGAGACTGATGCTTTTCTCACTGAAACAGACCTTTGTGGTAAATGACAAATTTACACCATGCAAGTGATATGAAACAGAATATCCGCAGTGCTTTAGGATGAAGAAATAGGGCAAGAAATGTCAAGTGACACGAGAAGGGTCATTAAGGCAGATTCTGGAGTAGGAATTTACTCAGACTTCTGCACTGCAGTGGATATAAATATTTACATCATCTTGTTTTGCATTCAAGTGTTAAGTATCCAAACGTGAGTGCATATTGCATGTAGCATAACTAAGGGCTGATTACAGAATTCTCTGAATGCAAGGAGAGCAGTGCTTCTTCTCTAAGATAGATTTACCATCTACCATGTGGCAAAAACCTAGCTTTCCACTTTTAGCACTCTCTCTTACAAAATGCTGAATGGTCTCAATTCTCCTGGCGCCTAGAACCTTGTACCACACGGCCCTAAACCATGGTAACATGATGTGCATAACTGAAGTGGTACATCACAAAAACACAGATGGTGCTTGCACTGAAGAACTGTAGTGGTCACACTTATGCAGGAATGAGAAGACACTGCTGTAGAAGCTGTGTGTAGAAACTATATCTGAATTTTACTCTGCTACAAAGCTGCTCCCTAAAACTACTTCAATAGCAAATGTCATCATTAGGTCCAGCAGATCAAAACATGACATGCAAGTCCATCTGTGCCATTCAACATATCTATGCTGCCCAACTTCTTAAATCTACTCTAATTTGGTTTATGTATAGTTATTAGTACTTAGGGTTACACCACTTAAATCTTAGTACATTTCTCCTGTAAGTAAGCCTTGGCTTTATTTGTCCTGACTTTGTCTTGATTTTGGCTCTATTGTGAGCTTTCCCTCCAAATTTAATATAAAGGAGTTCCTCACATTTATGGAACAAACACCTGCTGAAATCCCTTGGGCATCTTGAGTCCATGAAGAACAATAAAAAAGGCTTATCTTAAATGTAAGATTTGGTAAACTGATTTCTAGTATTAGGCAAGAGTGCAGCATAATTCCAAATTGGGGTTTTCCCCAGAGTGAGCCCTGAATGTGAGGTGCCATGAGAGCGTGAGAACATTTACCTAGTAAACAGAGATCCCTGTGACAGTTTCTCCACTGATTTTTTTCACCTCATAAACATGTCACTTTAACAACACACTTTTTCCACCAACTCTGATGAGATGAAACAATCCTGGAAGTATTTAAATACTGAGCTGGTCTTTCATTTGTGCTTTTGTTTGAGATAAAAAAAGTATTAATTTAAAAAATCAAGTGCCATTTTAGACTCAGATATATTGGAACATCATATCCCATGTTCATTTTGTCTTGAAGAGGCTGGCTCTATGTTCAAGGGCTGCCATGTGAGAAAATGAGTTCTGTTGGAGTTTGTCTCTGAGCTTTCAGAGTTGCAAATGCTTTGGAGAAACAGTAAGCATGGAATGAAAAGACTGGAAATGTATTTCAGACTCTATTGCAGATTTCCTCTGTTGCTCTATAGGCAAACATTTAGGTCCAGGTTTTTAAAAGTCATCAATTAGGTAGTTAACAAATTGATTCTGAAAGACTGATGGTTTGTACAACATCCAACTGTTAATGTTGCACTCCCTCAGTTCGTGGCTCCTACGGGATTCTGCAGCACGCCCTATAAATACTGACTTTCTATACCAAATTAATATATTTTTAATATTCTTTTAATGAATTTTATCTTTTCTTTACATCATAATAAATTTAAACTTGATGCTGAGCATGCATACATTATTCAAAGGAGGACAGACAGTGATTACTGGAAGGCTTCCAAATAGGAAGGGCTGAAAACATTGGAACTGTTCAGTTTAGAGGTGAAAGGCTAAGACAAGAAACAAAAAGAAGAAATAATAATTAAAAAACTAATAGAAGGAATAAATATTATTGGTGCTTTGCATTTTTTTATACGTCAAAGGGGCCAATTAATCATCTTCTAGCAATTGGCTAGTTTAACTACCAGACTAAATGAACTTCTTGAATCCCACTGGGTAATTCCTAGAGCAGACATGGAAATGTGATGTGTGATGCAGGCCAAACTGAGGTCCTATAAATGTGTTCTCAGTCATTACTTATTTTAAGGGAGTGCAATGCACTCTTAAAGATTAGTAAAGTGCTTGAGATTCTCTTATACAGGGTGTGAAAAATCATAAGTATGTGTGAGAGCATGTGTGTCTGCACATGCTTCTTTTGGAGGGTTTTAATTTATGGACAGAGACTTTTGCACACAAATAAACACAACCATACATAGTTTCATGTCCTCCTGAATTAATCCATCTGGCCAGATCTCAGTGTCATGGACTGGATTCATTCAGATAACGAAAGAGGAAAATAGACAGATTAGTAAAGCAAAATGGAAAGTACAAGTTAACATGGGGAAGGCAAAGGTGTCTGGAGCCAGTCAATAGAAAATACATTTTAGAGTGTCAGATTTTGTCCCAGTATCTACCTAGCAGAACTCCTGACAGAGTTCCATCAGAGCAGTCTCTGTGGGCTCTGTACCACATGATGGGCTTGCGCGCAATAACAAATAGTCCCCAGGCAGCTATCTCTGTCTTCTTTGCCTTGTTTTCAGGACTATCACCACAGCAGCAGTTATGATTATGTGTCATGTGGAATAACAGCTTGATCATGTCCCATTTCTGTCATGCCTAGACATCAGCTTCAAAAGCAATGTTTTTCTATGCTAAATTAAAGTTATAAAATTAGGTCCTTCCCATGGGAATAAGCATGATAAATAAAGGATATTGATTTAAAAAAAAAACAGGGGAAGGTAAAGTTCCGTAAATATTACTAGCTTGGGAGTTCAGCCCTATGGTTAAACAGCACTTGCCAAAAGTGTTTCTATGCTTATAACAAGCTTTTAGCAAATGAGGCAATATTTCATCAGGGTTTATTTATCATCATATTCCATATGATTGAGTTTAGTGAAGGAGATAAATACAGAGTCTAATTGTTCAAATGTCAACCAGCTGGTACACAGGCAGCCTTTTCATTGCTGCTTAAATAGCAAAATTGTAACTCCTTTTACTCACAGAAAGTCAGAGTTGCTCACAGAAATGTCTGTGGTCACAAAAGCCATCTTACTCACTGCTTGCCAAGAGAACTCATCCCAACCCCCAGCACTTTTCAGCGCCTGTGCCGTTGTTGCCAGCAAGCTGTAGAAAAGCATCAAAAGGAAGATATGTGACTAGAAATGGAGAATGGACTTAAAGCAGCTGCTGAAGTCCAAACCTGCCATCAGATGGTTGCAGATGTGAAAGCTGTCTCACCCTATTTTTCACTCAAAGTTTTTCTCTTGCATTAAATAAATTCATAGACTCAAGCAACACAGATCTGCAGAGAGCTGTACCTTACTCAGAAACTCATATAATTTTCTCTTCCCCTTACCTTTCCCCCATATTTAATAAAGTCTCTGCCTCCTGAGCACAGTGCAATTCAACTTTGCTGATCATGATTTTAATGCCTCCATCTACATGCCCCTCAGTCATGTTCCTGCTAACTTCAGCAGCACAGAATCAGGGCTTCAGTGATGCCTTCTTAAAGCCATTCTTAAAAGCTCATCTTTTAACCTCTTCTTCCTCCTCCTAGTGGCTATTACTGCAACATAGATTAAATGGAAGGACAAGACTTTAAAAAGAAACATGGTATTCTTGGTTTCACTTGCTGGTACATAAAAAACTTGAGAGTGCGGGATTGCTTTCCAGGTACACAAACCGCCTGCCAAGGTCTGAGTGGACTTTATCAAGAAGATGGCTCAGTTCTCTGCTTGTGCCTGACTAGTCCAAAGGGCTTTTCTCTAGTCCAGATCAGGATCTGTGATCACTTATAGAACTGTTCAGGAAATTAAATTTCTTTTTCTCTGAGAAAATGCATACTTTTTTTTTATTTCAGCCAAATCAGCCGCAGTCAAAGACCAGAAAAAGCAGCCTACCAAGCCCTGCTGTTTCCATTACTGAAAACAAAACAAAAACCTCCAAAAAACCAAAACCATATTTAATTTGCTAGCAACCTCAAGTACTGTTCCTCAAACAGAATTTGTTTGTGTAAAGTTCCTCATTGCTAAAAATTTTCAACTAGCTTTTAATGAACAGAGCCCTGGACCTGCTGTTGTTGAAGACAACAGGAGATCTGGCACAGGGTCAGTCCTTAAGTGATCAAAATGTGGATTTCCCCGGACAGTCTCTTGTGTAGGAATATTCTACTCAAAATTACAGGGAAAAAAAAAAATAAAAGGGAGAGAACATAAAAAACCAGTGAATAGCAGGCAGCAGATTTTCTCAGCATAGGCACCTGTAAATTAACAAAGTTCCAGTTTAAACAAAGTTTGTCAGGAAGAGTGTCTCCTGTTACATACTCTTTTTGGCTTCAAACACTACAGATAAAGATGCAATACCTGTTTCTTTCCACAGCACCCAGGACAAACAGTGCTGACCTTCCTCAGCATTTTCATGCATCAGTATTGGCCTGTTTCTCTGAAACCACTAATCCTTGACTACTTCTGAATGACACAGAATATTAAAAGAGATTTCCTCCTGAGCCCAGTAAAGAGCTTGAAATCCTTCCAACTCTGCTAGCCTGCTAATCTTTAAATTATATATGTTTTTTTAATCTGGTCTAAGTGGGTGTCTCTGCTTTTAGTCACTGACAGACATGCTTTCATTTTGGTCACTGTTGTCCTGGAATTTCTTCAGCTGTACAGTGAATGGTAAGATACCTCTCTATGCTCATCATGTGACTATCCAAAAAAAAAGTAAACTGACTTTGAATGGATGCTTAGAAACAGTCCTGGGGCAAAAACAGTCCTGGGGCAAAAAGACCTCCCAGAGATTGAGGCTTCAAAGAACAATTCATTGAGTCTTCTAGAACATATTGGTCCTGGAACTTTATTTAGGCTCTAATTTTATGCCTAATTTAATGGATTTCACTAGTGCTTAGTGATCTACCTATGGCTTGCGGAGCCAATATTGACAGCTGGCTGGCACTCAGTCCACTGGAAAATTGAGCCAGTTATCTAAATCCAGCCTGCAGAAATCTAGTTTTAGCCAGAAGTTTGCACCATTTGTCAGCACACAACACTTCCTTCTCCTCTCAGTTTTCCAGATTGCTTGTATCACATTTCATGAGGGACTCCTCTCATTTTTTGAGTAACCTCTTTTTTTAACTTTTTTTTTTGGTTGTTTTTGGTTTTGGCCTGCTCTGTCAAGAGATTTCATAAGGTAACTTCATTAAACTTAAGGAAGTTACCACACTGACAGTTTGCAATATGTTGTGAAAGGTGTAGTGACTTGGAAAGTCTGACTCGTTGTCAAAATGAAATGTGCTAGTGCTGTGCATAAAAACCCACTGGCCCCACAGGGAAAACAATTAAAATATTCAGCAAAGACACAAGCCTGCCTTTGTATTGTGTGTTTTCTGTTTCTCCTCCTCTATCTTTTTCCTGTGGAGGCCTTCTGATAGAAAATTAAGGTTTTAGTTTTTTATTTTCTTGGTAGAGCAGATCACAAAACTTGTCTCAATAGCAAACCAGCCAAACATGGGAGCATAACTGCTCAAAGTAGTTAAGCTTCTTTCATTTGCAAGCAATCTGAGATGTCTAGAGGAGCTGTGCTGCATGGCAGCTTTCTTTGCAGAGTCCAAATGCTGGTCCGTGCACTGACTCACACCAGGGCCCTCATGTGCTCCAAGATGTCTGGAACAAAAGAACATCTGTGCTAGAGCAAGCTCCCCAAGGACCTAGGTCTGTGAAAATGATCCCTGTCAATATACCTGTTTTAAGGGGTTGCTCACATCAGATGCTCAACCTACAAATGTTTATACGAGTTCCTACATCTAAGTGTGTTGCACGGGAATGAAAATCACCTTTTATGATCCTGAAGAGCTACCAAGGAAAAGAGACGGTGGAATCATCTTGCCTTCCCTGTTTCCATCACCACCACTGTGGAGCAGGAGCAGTTGCTGGTGAACTGTTAGCCCTTCCAGGCTCCTGAAGCCAAGATAAAAGCCATTTTTCCTTTAGGGCTTGCCTTTTTCTGTAGGTGATTCCCTGCATCTGAACAATGCACGGGGCTTTGCATAAGGCTGAGCTCTACCTGAGTGTGCCTACAAGGTATAAACTACACCAAGCTCCGGGAGTTCCTAAAGAAGGCTGTTACTCCTTCTTCCAGTTTCATGGTCAATTTGCCCATAAGAAATCCCTAGTGCTGATCTTTGTGGAAAGTACTGCAGGAGAGAACATACACAGTTCTTCAGGGGACAAGGCTTCACCTTGACTTGTGCCTTAAACCTTTAAGAACAAGCTGAGAGATCCTGTAGCCAAAGAAAGGAGATAGTGCTGCAAAAGCAGCAGCTTAATTCTTCTTTCTTTCAGTTACATTGTTTTCTTGCAAGAAGACTGATTAATGCCTTCAAAGACCTCAACCTAATGATAAAGCATTCTTTTTTTTTTTTTTAACAAAAGCAGGGTTTCTCTTCTCTGTTTCTATCTAAGTGTACAAGGTACATTGGAATGTCATACTGCATTTTGAGGGGAGAAAAACCTTCCTCACTGCAGTAGCTGATCAGGTTGGACCCTGAAAAAGAGGAGCTTTCTCACTTGACTTTTCTTTCTGAAAAGTTGCCATTGTTTTCCCTAACCCATATTAGTTCCTCAAGATTGTTTATACCCAGTCTCAGATACTCTTGTGACAGCTCTCTGGAGGTGGGGATGGTGCTGGTTGTACCCTGCAAGAACTACTGGTCCTTGTACTTTAGCTTCTGAGGGATGAAGCACTATTAAAAAATGAGTCCATGATGACTCCTGAAAGAAAGATTAACAGGTAGAAGTTAGGGATGACTGTCTGGCAACACTTTCCCTGCCCTGCCATTACCAGACAAATAGCAGCACAAAATCTTCAGTGATAAGGCAGTGTGTTCTATGAAGCAGAAAGCATAAATTACACAAATGTGACAGTGGACCTTTAAAAGCCAGTATTGTGAAAGACAGCTGATGGCTTCAAAACACATTCTCCTTTGAATTTTTCATCTCTTCAATTTGTACTCCTTGTTCTTAGAAAACCCGAAGAGGCAACATCAATGAAGTTGCATCTGTTGACATTAAAAACAGCAGGAGGTCAAAGTCAAATAAGCCTGTTAGAAATTAATTTGTTCTTTTTTTTTCTTTTTTGTTGAGAAGTCAGTTATCCTCTATTGATAAAGCAAGAGGGAATATTGATAAAGCATCTGAGATAAGACAGTACTTTTCTTTCTGTTGCTACCCTGCTGCAGCTCTTTAAATGCAGCAGGTGCACATCATGGCATGGTGTCCTCCCTTTACCCCAAAGGAAACCATAAAAGAAATTTAGATGGGGGTGGATGATACAGCTGTCTGTCAACTGCTGCTAATCCACCAGAGGCCATTGTGACACAGAGTAAAGGGTGCTTGGCAGAGCAATTCACACCAGTGCAACTCAGGTTGTTCTCTCAGCTCAATTCACAAGGGATGAGTCAAGAAGTTCATTTAGTGGTTATTCAAGGAGCAGCAGACTGGAGAAGTGATTCCTCTGGATGCTGAAAAATTTCCTATGTATTATGAAGGAAATTCTACTGGGCAGAAGCATTGACTTGTGCATGTAGTTTATATTCCAGCAACATGGAGTGTATCTTACTGTGGCATTTTGGACATGACCTGCAGCACTGGACAGTTATTTGAAATCTAGAAATACTCCTGACAATTTATCTTTTATTTACAATGTTTTAAAAAAACTGGCTGCCTAAGGATTGTTGAGGAAATACTGTCACGGCAGTCAACTAGTTTACACTCTCTCACTCATCTGTGAAAATTGGTAAAGAAAAAGGTGATTTTTTAGGAAATGTGTTTCTGCTGGGATGGATGGTGAGCTGTCAGAAAATTTAAATTTGCTAGTGATGCAAAGAGAATCCTGGCAACTGAAGAAGGGGAGAAAAGGACTAAAATCAGGACAAATGCAGCTGTCAGGAGGATAAGACAATAGTCCAAAAGGAAGGAAAAGGGATATCCAAGGGGGCAGTGCTTCTTACTATATAAGCCTGTACATCAGAGGGTGGACAAGTGATGATCTCTAGCAACTCCTGGGCCAGCTGTCAGAAGAAAGACCTGATGTCTTTGTTTGTCATTTCTGTTTATCCCTGCAGCTACCTGAAGACACAGTAACAGCACTGAAATGTTTTAAGCCAGTCAACCAACTCTGGTCTCCCACTGAAGAGGAACAGTGCCAGATTGGCTAATTAACATTAATGAGAGGATTCTTCAACTCTTTTCTGCTATGTACTATACACTACAAAACACACACAAGACTTTTTTTTAAAAAATTAATACATATGTAAGGATATTATTTTAGAAGTGACTATAGAAAGGTTTAACAGCTGCATTAAAAAAAATACCAGAACGAGAGAGACAGTGCAGTGTCATTGTGGCAAACAGATTGTTTCTTGTGGTTGCAATACCAGAATCTTTCTTGAGCTGGAATTTAGGAAACAGCAAGCCTAATGAGCCTTTCTCTGATCTTCCTGAGAGTGGCATGACTCAGGGACAATTCTACTGTAGTCAACAAACCTGATATTCATGTAAATTGATCTACGTGGATGTAGACTCAGCTCCCTGTCTCAGGGGAAACCTCAAGATTGCCTCTCTTACCTCTTGCACTTGAAGCACCTGGAAACACATTCCTGTGTGGAAAATACATCTCTGGAAAACAAGATAGCCACTTGGATGTGTGATGGGACTGATCCCACTTGTTTTTAAGGCAGTAGCTGCTCACTCTGTGAAGGTGTTGGAAAACCTTGTCAGAGAGTGACTGTCAACATCAAGTCGCATGTTAAGAAAAGCACAGAAAACTGATTTATTAGTCAAAAATTGTTTTTTTATTTTTAAAAGTTTACACATGTGTGTTTTCAGACAAGAATATTCCAAGGACTATGAGAGAGAAAGAGAGAGCAAAAAAGGAATGCTTGCTAGATAGGCAGGATTTTTTAAAAATAGAAATACATTAATTTGATGAATAAAGCATTGAGTGTGCACTGTAGGCCCTGTGTTTTTAAAGGTTTAGAAAGCTAATATAACATGAATGCAGCCATATAATCCTGTGTTCAAAAAATGTAAAATAATAATAGTAATAATGTAACCTCATCCTCCATATTTCCTCATTTCCTTAGGGCCACAGTTTCAAAAGGACTAAAAAACTTAGCAACAACACATTCCAACACTTCCCCCTGATTATGGGAAAGGATCCTGCCCTCCAAACCTAGGTAAATGTCGACATGCCCAATACCTCCAGCCTTTTCCTCCACAAGCTGTCAGAGGAATGGGACAAATGTATGTGTCAGTTCTTTATTTCAGCCTCTGGGCCTTTTCCAGCAAGCATTGAGAATTTGGCTTGGACTTAGTTATCTGAAGAGGTTTCATGGGTTTCCACTGAAACACTGTGTGGTACTCAGCACAGCTACTAATAAGGTTTGGGGAGCCTTTGAGCTCCTCTACAAATTTAGATATTAACCTGCCCAGGCAAGAGTGCATTTCCTTTTAGACTCAAAGGCACCCCCACAAGTTGGTCTTTTAAATGACCTGTGAGACCCTCATCCTGTGATAACACCACTCTACCTTCCCCAGGCAGATTCCTCTATCTCCACGGCAGCCTTGGCCTCTTTCTGAGCTTGTGCACCACCTCAGAGATCTCTCTGCATGGAGCTTGCTGTAAGATGGTTGGCTCAGAGAAAAGTGAGGGAAGAGTCAGATTTTGTTGGAAGTGTTTAGCAGCTTCTCTTGGGAAAGCTAGAAAAAGCCTGAAAAGTTGACAGGAACAGGAGCAGGCATGGTCAGACCTCTAATGCAATCTCTGACTAAACTTGAAGGGTCCTGTGGACCTCAGTAAATCACAACAAAAATGTCTTTCAGTAATGCTCATGAGCACCTGTGCTTGTGCTGATTATTTTATTCATGATTCTTGGATATATTTAATGGTTGTCTGGGGCTTTTTTTGTGGCCTTGAGTAAACTGAGGCATTAGGAAGCGTTTGGCTGCTGATTTTGTGGAGATCTGGATCTATAATCTAAAAATCATGATCACTAACTGGACAGCTGCTTCACAGTGCATCCAGAGGAAAAAAAATCATCTTTATTTAAGCAATATAAACTAAACCATGTTTATTACTTTGGTGGTTTTCTTTATTTGAAGATATTTGGATCATAATTTCTCCTGTCTTTGAATCTTCGAGGGCAGAATCAACTCCTTTCCAGTGCCACCTTGTTCTTGACGACTTCTGGAAATTAATTTAATTTGATCCAGTCCTTGATTTTCAAAATTGGGGTATGCAAAATTATTTTGAACTGTTTTTTCATTAACTAATTTCCCTAATCCTCTGAAGGATTTGGCTGTGCTTATGATTTGGTAATAAATACTTAAAATACTAATCTCAAACAGTCTCTCCTCAGCTAGGACAAAGCATCACCACCACCACCACCACATTTTGGTGACTTCAGCAGCACATGTTATGACAGAAATCCTTCAGTCTTGAGAGTAGCCACTTCCCTATTTTTTTAATTGTCTCACCGTGCCAGGAATGCTTGCCTTTCTTCTTCTTTTGTACCCATGAAACAAAGTTCTCCACTACATTTGGCTTCAAATCTTCCTTTTCCAGTACCCAGAAAAAACTTCTTCTCAGCCCACGCTGTAGCCTTCTGGAGTAAAGCTTTTTGTATGCAGTGAGGAGTGCATCATGCTTTTGCCATAACTGGAATGTGCACAGCTTTGTGAAGTTTCTCAGAATGACTCAAAGAGTGGAAGCAAATAAAAAACCACAGAGATATTTGTATCTTCAATGTGCTTCAAGTAACTGCATTATTACCACAGCACCTCCAAGACTTCCTTCTTTTGCAGATTGCACATTGTCACCACTTCCTAAAAAGCTGTGTTTATTTATTAAAACTCAAGAGTTTTATTTAACAGCCCATGTAAAAAACACTTCTCCTTATCCACACCATTTAGGCAAACATCTTCAAATTTTGGTGCCCCTAGCAACCCACTGTAATCCTTATTAGACATGCATTGCACGTGGCCTCATTTTTAAAGAGAACAGCTGAAGCATGTGTGAAAATCATATTTTTAATTTCTTTGGTTGCCTGGTTTTGCAATTAGGACCCAACTTATAAGCACAATTAAAATGCCAGGTGATACCAGACTCTCAGGGACTGCAACCAGAACTTTCATATAATTATAAATAAAGCATAGGCTTGAGTGAAATGTTGCATTTGTGGTTTTGTTGCCTGACACACATGGAATTGAGGTGAGATCACTGTTGGAATGCAAATTATGTGGCCATGTATCACTGGAGGGGGGAAGTTAAGGGCATAATTCCCATCTACCTCTCCCAGGATCCCAGCATTGGCACTTAGATTTGGAAATGCTACTGTGGGCATTGTCATGTGCTCAGTCATTTAATCCCATAGTCAGTGAAGGGAAATGTTTCAGGAGAAGGTGGGAGCTAGTTGGAATTTTGACATGAGAAACACCAGAGATCCCTTCCCTTACAAAAGGAGATGTGTTAAAATTATTTTTTGCTGGTGACAGGCCACACACTTGCAGCCATCATCTTGAATGCCATGTAAGTGGTGTTGGAGGTGGTCAGGTGAACACACGGCGGGCTGAGTGCAAAGGAGCCACGACAGCAGCTGAAAATCTGCCTGAAGTGGCTGATGGCTGCTCTGTCAGAGAACCATGGCATTCCTGGTATGAGCAATGAACAGCAGTGAGTTGGGGAAGTGGCACATTTTGGATTTTAATTTTGCAGGTTGAAGCCCCTGCCAAGGCTACAGTGTCAGCCAAAACCACAGAATTTCAAAATGTGTTTTAACAGCAAACTGAAAATCAATATGCCTTTCTCATTTTCCTGGAGCATGACAGAAAAGCCAATTAATCAATAGGAGTCTTTCTGTTCATTTTAGGGAGCACTGTATATGATCCTGATGGGCAAAAATAAACAGAGGGAAAATGAGGAATCTGCTTTCATGCAGAAGGCACCACTCTGATAGGAGATCTGTGCCCTGTAAATAGATAGAGCACTGAGGACTTGCACTACAGACCCCAGCAGAAATGCATGTACTCAAGTTCATTGCTGCATGGGAGATTGACTAAGCAAATACTGAATTGTAAACCCCTGTCTATTTACAAAAGGGCACAACTGTAGGTAAAATCATAGTAAACTGTGGGAGATTGGATTGACAGCACTGGAGAAATTTTGGTTGGTAGCTGTACTTAGATGGCCAAGATGCTAAGGATGCTTCTATAACAAAACTGTGCTCGAGGAAACACTGGCAGATTGAAGGAAAATTGTAAGAGTGAAAATTTTTTACACAATTTTTTTCAGCTACCTGTAATGGTGGTTTATAATGAAAATAGGATGCCAAATTTAATCTCTGCATGAGCACAGCTCCATGGATCTGGCTCAAAAGTCACAAATAAGTTATCTGAAGATAAATTACGATGTTTAAATTATTTGCTTTTTGCATGGATTAATGTTAATTCACATATACACACTTTCTTGCACTTTTCAAACATTCAGCAATGGAAGTTTTACAGACAAAACCAAAAATACAGTCTCTGAGTCAGGCTGCTTCTACCACTGTGTTACTGAAATTTCTAATCATCATCTCATGACAATAGTTTCAGGGGATTTATGAAAAAGTAGCAGAGAATACACTTTTCTGTAACTTACTATTTCCTGTAATTCATCATACGATTTTTTTCCCCAAATTGCTTTGACTTTTTTTCAGGAGTATCATATATCACAGTCCAACTACAAGTGACCCTTCTCCAGCTGATATTCTTCTGCCTTTGTGCATTGTTTATTACTGTTTCATTGCAAAGACAATTATGAAAGGTAAAGTAAGACGCAACATGTCTGGGTAGGAGATTTGACTAGAAGGCTCCCTGTGTGGGACTTCGTTTGACCCACCAAAAATCCCAAAGATTTAATTAAGAACTTTGGGTGTCATGGAACTGGTAAGTGAAATTCTATAGTACTGCTTGCACAGAAAGTCAGTCTAGACAGTCTGCTCATCCTTTCTACTTTTATGATATCTCAAATCTACTTCAAATCTATTGAGACCACTGGCAAATGTTAAGCATAGCCCCACCAAGTACATTTGGAATGGATTCACCTTCAGAAAAGCATAGGCAACAATGTTAAGGAAAAGCAAATATAAAGGGGGCAACATCAAGTAGTAAATTCAAAGTAACAAGTAATATGAAGGCTGGCTAAGGTAGGAGTCTGCATTAACTGCTTCACCTTCAAAGCTGGAAAGTGACACAAGCTCTCACTTTTTTGAGTGGTTTGTTTAGTAGAAAGTGAGAAATAAGAGGCTTTTTTCAGGAGGAGGGGCTGTTGCTACACACAAGTAAAAAACAAGCCACAATTTTATGAGGACAGAAATTACCATCTACAGAGGACAATATGAACATATTGAAGGGAGTGTTCCAGAGTTTCTGGATTCCCACCATGGGTTTTGATATGCAATGTCGGTACCATTACAGCTAGGCCACTTGCATGTATAGATGAGGAAATACAGATAAGGATGCAATGTTTATCACATGTCTTTTTCAAATCTACTATTTCCCTATGTATTTGTGTACACTTGGAGTCATTCAGCATTCCTAGCAGTTATGTGAGGAATGTCTGCACCCTCAGTAATCTTCCTATTGTGGCAGAAGATGATAAAATAATTAATGAGTTAGCTGGGAGCTAGAAATTTCACATTCAGTTTCCAGCACTGACACAATCTTCCTGTATGACCCTGGGTAAGGCACGCAATCTTTCTGTCACCCAGTTCCTCATCTGTGCTTTGACTATGTGAAAAAATTTCTGTTTATCTTTCTGAAAAAGCATCTCTCCTGTCACACCTGCAAAGTCCATCCTGATCCACAGCACACTTATTAATGTCCCTCTGTGAGTTGCACAGCAAAAGTCAGTCTGAATAACCAGAACTCACATACCCAAAGTTTTTTAGCAACTTGAAAGTACAACAAAGATCTGGTATGGCTCTGAGCTGCCACTCCACAAGCTCATGTCTGCCCTGGTGGGTGGTAACAACTTGATGAAAATGTTACCAAGTGTATTCCTAGTTTTGTGAAAATACATTAACTCTTACCGGGAGCAGTTCTAGGAAATGGGAAGTGCTGTCAGGCATGTAGTATTTACACAGATCGTCAGAGATAAGTGCAGGGGACCAACAGTGCAGTGCACAGCACTCTGCTGGGTGGAACCAACATGCTGGAGCTGTGCCACAAAAGGTCTTCTCTTTCAGAAGGTCTTCTCTTTGCCCATATTAAAATGTAGATAATAAACCCAACAGCTGGAGAAGCAATTTGAGCCTTCCTTGGAGTCACACCTTTCTACCAATCATTCTGAGGAACAGCTGGAATAGAAATAAAAACACAAGACGCCTCAACTGAAGGGGTACTGAGAAATCTGAGAAAGAAAGGAAGACTCTCCTTTGTTGCCACTTTTCCTTTTACTTGTTATCTCAACACCTCAGCAATAGTAGAGTAACAGTAGACATGTGAACCATCCCTTCATGAAAACTATGAAATAGGAATCAACAGCACACCACTGCATTTAAAGGGCTGATCAAACCTTTTTTCTGTATTAAAAGGCATTTTTTCTCTATTTTCACCTTCTCACAGATACCGAAGTTCTCTTGCTGGAAAGTGGCTTTTCTCCAGGATTATGTGATCCATGTACAGTGAGCATTTTTTCTTTTTTTTTTCTCTAATTTGTGGGATTGCCTGAAGTGTTCCCTGTTTCATCATAATCCTTTTGTGTTTTGTTTGTTCTCTGAAGTGACTAGAAATGTTGACATTTTTTCCTGCAGTGCTGAACTGTAACCAGTCATGGATGTCACATGGAGGAAGTGAGGAGCTGATCCTGCAAGGCAAAGTCACTGGCACTTGAGGGTATGTTGGAGATTTTTCTTCCTTCACTGATATGACTTCCCAGAGTTATGGGCTGACTGACTCTGTGGCGTTAATCTGGTTGCTCAGTCTTTATCTTCACCCCATGACCTGTCTGCTGATTCACACAGCCATCTCAGAAGACCAGTGATATCTACTTAAATGTTTAAATGAATTTAACATCTGAATCTATATTTATTTTTAACATATGTTAAAATATTTTCTAAAAAAAACTTATGGTAATATAATTGTCTTTACCTTTCTTTTTTGTTGTCTTATCTCTTTGTTACCATCAATAATTTCTCATTATTGATAATGAGAGTCATATGAGTGACTGAATTTCAAAAGGTTTGTTTCACCTGCACCCTAGAACCTCTCTGTTAGTATTGTTCCCCTTTTGTCCAGAGGTGCCCACAACAGTTCTGTTTTTCTTTTGCTTTTAAGTTTTCTCTATGCATAAAGGAGCCTTATCCCCCTCTTGGTGCAATGGGCTATGTTTGCAGCATGTCTTCAAATCCAAGAATCTCCATTCTATGTCTAACCAAAACTGCAGGAGAGTCTACAGTACAGATGAACTCCTGGGAGCAATATTTTACTATCAGACGGGCATGTCATACCTAAGGAGACGAATCTGACTTATTGCACTGGAAGATAATTGTCTGCACCCCTAAATGGCCTGTGAAGGCCTTGAGGAGGCATCTTGCTAACTCGTGAATGACAGTTGTTATTCTGTCAGCATGTGAGAGCTCCAAAATAAAAATACCAGACATATGCTTTTTCAATGTTCTCAGAACTTCAAGGGGTAATATGCATTCATTTCCTTTCATTTTGCATCCATCTGATTGCTTTTAAACATAGTAAGGATCAAATCTTTCCAACACTGATACCTATGGCAAGACTCCCTCTGACTTCCACAAGATGGGAATTTGGCTCTCAAGAATGAGTGTCTGGGGAGGATGCATTGAAATAAATGGTGATTGTCAAAGCACATTGGAATTTAGAGCACATTTGTTGCAAAGATAGAAGCTCACTGGGGTATGTGATTGTCAGAGTCAATTTTATTTTCCTTACTGCACATATGCACATATTTGAACCTTGTCATGCTGCAAAGGGAAATACCTCATTAGATTTCACTAGGGTTTCTTCAGAGTTGTTTATACACTACAGGCAATAAAGATATTTTTTGTTTAATAAATGAAATACTGGAAAGGCCTGTTCTATCAGGAAATCAAAGGAAGTGCATTTATCCCTGGTAAAGATGAAGCTCTATTTTATAGGGTGCGGAAAGCCTACAATGTGTATTATTTTTCAAATAGTTGAAAGATTTATAGTGGTAAATGGTTTCTTTAAATGGTTTATTTTTCTGTCTCTTGATCGTATTAACTGCCACAAAGCAAATGTTACAAATAAAAACACGTAAACCAAGAGTATTTCTACATTCTGTATTTTCAATTATGATTTTAACAGAAATGAATCACTTGTCCTTTTTTCATTTGGAAACAGTTTTACTTCCCTTTTCCCCACTGGACATATAATTTTGATTTATAAACACAGCAATCTGGAGCAAAGGGAAGTTTTAAGCACTGTGCATATTCCTGCTGAGGCCTAGAATTATTTTGCTTAGGATTTTTATCTTCCTCCTTTATATTTTCAGGTCAATTTTAGCTTTCCACTTTAGAGATGAAAAACATGGCTGCAGATGACATTGTTTGCCCATTTCAAATTCACACAGGCCTAAGGTTACATCTTGCATACAAGGCCCCATTTTATAAACATGGTGACGGGTTCTTCCAGTCAAAATGGGCTTTTAACTGGGATAAACCTGTCTCCCCATGTTAAGACTTATAAATCTTCTCCACAGGGCTATTTACAATCCAGCTACTGCATGCTTACTTTATTGACTCTGAAGGAATAAATCAGTTTTCCACATCACCCCATTCTCTTTGCTGATGTTTTGATTTGGTGTCTATCCAAAAGTCTCTGATCATAGACACATGATTATAAAACCATCTCTCGCACTGAAAACTATTTAAGGAACAAGTGATGGAATTAACTTCTTTTAGATATTGTTTTACACTGCACATTTGAACTTGGGGATATACATTTTTCACAGGGCTCATTTCTGCTGGGCAGAACACTCTGATAAGACTGCAGAAGCCAAGAAATTAAATGAGCGTTTTTTTCATCATTCACTGCTTGCCTTGAGCTTCCACAACACACATTCTCTGTCTTTAATTCAACTGGGCTCTTTGAGTGGATGCAGGTGTCTTGCCCCTTTAAAGATTTTTAAAACATTTGAAAGAGTTTCATACGTTTGTTTTGATATAATTGGGATTTTTTTCCTGCTGCACCACTCAGGTGGAATTTTACTGAACTATGACAGAGAAAAGGATTGGCCATCAGAGATTTAGAGTAAGGTTTTTTTCCAGCTAGGAAATCTAGAAAAGTATTTTTATTCACAACTTAGACTTGAAATTTGAAAACCCTTTGTATAAAGGCTGCAGGAGATCCCTAGGAAAACATTTCGTATACTAAGATCAGAGACCGGCTTGTGTCTCAGCAATAACATCTGTCATTTTCACCTCATAACTCTAGGAAGAAAGGGATTGACATGAGCATTTCTAGATTTCCACTAGAATCTAAGCCTTTTTTTGAATCCTGGATGGAATTAAAAACTACAGGGAGCCTGCAGAACGCAAGCAGCATCTAGTGATGGAAATAACATGAAGACCAGCCTGGCAAGACTTTTGATTTCTCAGGAAAAGAGCCCCTGAGACTGGAGCATGGAGGAGTCCAAACCCAATATAAAGCCTCTGCTCATTTCCAAAGACAAAATCCAAGTCTTAGCCTACAGCTCATCCAGAGGTGAAAGACCACTGCAGAAGGATGTTTGACAATTCCCCTTGTAGAAGAGGGACAGCATGGTTTGAAAATTTTGCTTTTTACAAGGATATTGCAGTCAGAAAAGGACAAGTGTCCTTTTTAGTTTAAGAGAATGGCAGATAGCTGAAGGGAATGTGGGATGTGCAGGGACCTGCAGATGGGCTGTCTTGGAAGGTCTTGTTGTCATTACTCTTGATGTCTCAAAGATCTGTGATATCAACATTGTCTTTTCCAAGCAATGTGTCTTTCTGTTTATACTCAACTAAGGCCTGTGCATCTAAAAATGTTGCACTGAACTTCCTGAAACCAAATTTTGATGTTTTACCATCTGGAATAGAGAAGCACCATGCTTGCCCACATTTTTCTTCAGAGAATATAACATTATTTTTTCAAGAGAATCTGATTTTTTATGCGCTGACAATTGTAGCTTAATTATATTAAGCCCTTCATAACAGGCTTGGAAAAAAAAATCAGTGTCTATATCACTCACTGAAAGCCCAGACAACATGTCAGTGTACATGGCTTGAGCACTTCTCAGTGGTAGCACATAAGAGATCAGGGAATTGCATTGAATTCACCATTTAATTTCAAGCAAAGTCACCTAAAGATATAAACAGAACTGACTCAAGCTGGTGACACTGCTGATCTTAGGCTTCCTGTCTTTGTTCTTTGTGCTTCCCTGTTCATCCCTTACTGGAATAAAACAGGGGGGAGAGATTCTGTAGGGGTCTTGAGCCCCTCAGTAGCACCTTTGGTAAGGGTTACCTCTTCCCTCTGTGGTTACACTGACACTCATCTGCCTCTAGCCCTTTCCTGAATTGCCTCAGTGAGGAGCAGGGTTGCACTAGAGTCTCACTGTGTAATTTGGTGAGTGGTTTATTCAGAAGAGAAGTGAGGAAAAATTCACTCACTTCCCTCTTTTGCCTCTTTTTCTCCCCACTGGCTTTATAAAGCAATTACAAGGCACTTAGAGAGACAGAATAAATCAGATAAATCTGGGCCTCTGTTTTGCTTTCAGTACTTTTCTACAACAGCTGTTAACAAACATTACCAAGACACCAAGAATACAACTAAAAAAGCTAAAAAACAAGCCAGAGCAAGTCCAGTAATCTTCCATTGTAGAGAAAAACAGGAAAATTCAAATTTTGAGGTACATTATCTCTCTGGAACTATTTCAGATGAGAAAATTTAGTCTGGAACAAGATAATAGAACATTAAAAGAACCAAAGAACCCAAAGAGCAGTAACAGACAAGAGATTAACTTTAACACCTCCTAAAAATAAAGAATTTTACTTTGTCCCGGAAAACAGTGACACCGGCATATGCCCTATAACAGAGACAGGGAGATACAGTGCAGAAAGATAGTGGGGATTCAGAAAGAAGGATGATACCACAAGTAAAACAACAGTTACGAGGAAAGCTGAAGACAAATGGCAAGACAGCAACAGCAACAGATGTTTTCCCTTAAGGTCATAAATGAAAACAGAAATCCTTATGCACAGGAGCTTTTCCGGAGAAATACGTCTGTATCAGAGCATGAAACACTGGTGAAAGAAAAACAGAACACAAAAAAAACCCAATAAAAGCAAAGCAGTCTCCTCTTTTTGCAAGGAGAATCAAGGTGGATGCCCGGGTAGCTGGTGATGAGCTATTGTTTGAGGGGCAATTATCTCACCTCTTCCCACCAAGACGATGGAAATGGACCCACAGCACAGGGTTCTGGTAAAGTCTGGATGATTTGCTGCCCAGAGTACCTGGCACAAGATTTGGCCTGAGGTTCTTGTGCCAGGGAGAGGAAGGACAGCACTGCTGATTGCATGGGCTGAAACAGAGAACAGGGGTGGTACAAGGGCAGAAAGCTGCACCCCCTCAGCAAGAGGCTGCCAGATAAAACTGTCCTGGCTAAATTCATCCTCTGCTGATGGCATTCCTGGGTGGCCTCTGGGCTGCAATTCAGGCCATGAGGTGCCCTTTGAAAGTCGTAACAAGTTGTGTGTGAAGTGCCAGAGCACAGACTGGGCTCAAGTGAATGCTCCAAGATGTATTATCCCATTCTAGCAGGCGACCCACTGCGGGCAGCTGTGGCCTGAGCACATCCACAACCCTGACTTTCCACACACACCTCCGCCCTTTATTTTTTCCCAACACAATCCACATTTGATCTCTGATCAAGAAAAATGCAGGGGAAAGTGCTTTCTCAGACCACCTCTCATTCAAGACTGACATTATCAGTTTGGAATATTCGCAGGGCTATTGGGTGTCCGGAAGAGGAAATGGCTGGGATCTGAGTATACTGTTCAAGCCTAAACCAAACACCTCCACAGATTTTGCTCAGACTATCAGGAAAGGTAATTTAGCACCTGGGGAAGATAGGGTTTTGAGCTTGTATTTGGCACGCCAGCCAGCCATCTCAGAATGGACCTACCAGATGAGATATTGTGTCACAAAAAAAGTTTGTGGAGGTGTTAAGTGCAAAAGCATTCCTGAACCAATAGAATATAAAAAACACAAAAAAGTCCAACACTTTTGCCAGGAAAGAATAGTGTCTATGTGTTTTTCAAAATGCTGTTTGCATAAATAGCCAGAAAAGAAGGGAAAGGGGAATAAGAAAAAGTACCACTGCGATTTTCACAGTTCTGATAAATTTGGTGCACACGCCGAAGAGCTCTGGAAGCCATCTGGATGTACGGCCAGTGTAGGGTATGCCCTGATGGCTCATGGACATGCCTGCTCAGTAGCAGAGCTACTTTCTGCTACACAGCCTGTCAATGGAAAAAAAGAGTATTTGCGTGTGTGTGTGTGTGTGTTAGTTTTGATCACTGAATGAGGTGGTGATACAATTCAATGAACCTAAAGGACTTAGGAGCCCTTGCCCCATTTTTATAAGTGGCTCTGTGTGGCAGATTCAACACAATGTCATGGCAACACCACAAAGAAGTTACCATTCCTCAGCCAAAGAACTAAAACCACCTTAGAATGCTTGAGCTGAGAACTCATCCTATTCATGTGGTGTAACTCTAACCTCAGGGTAGCCCCATCATAGTCACACAGCACAGGCACCTGGTCAAGGGGTGTGTGGTAAGCTTTATTGCCATAATTCATCTCTGTATGCCAGCACCTAGAGTCTCCTGCTTTGGTTCTACATGCTTTTTTGAGAGAATTCCTAAATTACTTAAATAACTTCTGGATTCTTGGGAAAAAAAAGAATATAAAAAAGCTAAACGTTCACAGTTTGAATCAGTAGAAGAGCTGACCATGAGCAGATTTGTGAAATATTATAGCACTGTTATTGTGGGTTTCCAGTTGCAGAACCAGGAATAAAACTGACACAAGATATAATCAAAGAAGAAGTAAAAGCCTGGAAAAGAAATAATGTTAGCCAACATTGTTTTATGAACATCAGTCTCCTCAGACAGATCCGATTACATCCTCTGGTGAGATTATAACTCACTTGATAAAAATGACTCCCTAAATATAAGAGACATTTTAAGGCTTTTGACTCCTACTGCATGACATTTAGGCTTTCAAAAATCACACAATATAATAGAGCATGGGATGTGCTGAATGGTGTAAGGAGCCAAATAAACTTCAGAGCCCTAGAAAGAGTCACCATCAAGGGCACAGGCAAGGAGGGGTGCTCCAAACTCCTCTTTTGATCAGTCAGGAGAAGCGGCTGACTTCTGAAATCTTTGAGTTTCAGAAAAGAAAAAAACTAGCCAGGTGTTTATACAGCCTATTAAATAGCTGCAAAAAATATCACCCACCCATCCCCAAACTAATTAGCCTAGAATGGCAATTAGACTATCCCTTGGATATTTCTAAATTAACCATTTTGAGGAGACATTGAAGAGACAGTGGGATTGTTTCTCAAGGAGAAAAAAAAGGAAAATACCTGCTAGTTTGAGGAATAAATATTAAAGAATACCAATTGGTTTGAATTAGTTCATGTTTGGTTCCTAGAGCTATTATTTAGATCTGAACTTCTGGAGTTCAAATGTCAAATTCAAATTTGAAAACCGTTCTGCAAAAATATGTCTTCCTTGCCTTTATAATACTGTTGTACTGATGCTCCCTAGTTTTCCTCCAGTGTTTCACAGTTAGCAGACTTCTCCATTAAATATGTTTCTTTCATAAGACATGAAGAAAATTTCTGTATAAGAGTTTTGCATAACCTGTGAATCATGCGGTTCCTTCATTATATTTATTGTTACTTATAATACAAATAAGTGAGAAGGGTTTTTTGTGGAGAAGGACACAAGGCACCTTGTGTTTTAATTTTAAAATAGCAATAGTTCCCTCCTATAGGATAGGGTAAATCATAGTACCATTGTGAAAATTCTGAGAATAATATGAACATACACATATGAAAGAGAGCAAAGCATTTCCAGCAAACATTATGTAGCAAACTAAAGACAGCAATTTTCCAAAAATTAAAAAAAACCTCCTGGGAAAGTTGTTCATTTTTTCTGAGGGTATTTTTACGCATCATTTCTGTAGCAGAATTTGATTTTGTAATGTATTGTGCTAATGTAGTATATATGTAATTATGTAATTATAAACCAGTGAATATACCAATGTAATTCATTGGTTTATATTTTCCCTTGATGTGCATTTCAATGCATCTTTAACCAGATTTTGCTGTAAGTTTAAAGCAGGAAGTCTGTGTAAGAGAGACAAAAAATATATACAGATTACTAAAAAGTAGCTGTATAAAAATCTTTCTTTGTAGCCCAGAGGGAGGACCAAACAAGTCCTGATTGTTATATAGTGTGGCACAGAGCTTGTCTAAATCTGTTCACCAAGGAGATTCCACTGGCTCACTTGGAGCATGGAAGGCCAGTGGCTGGATAGTGGAGAATTGAACAGCAGTCCAGGGCGCTAATGGGGTGATTATCCACTTGATTGATACAAGGGCCTGGGTGGGTATAATAACAGTGAAATTTTTAAACTCACGTTTGCATTCCTGAAGAGACAGGAGGACACTGAAATGAGCACTGCTGTTGCATTTCCAAAAGCACCAGCTTCCCTAAAGCATCTGAATGACGCCACCATTTGTCATCAACCTTGCTGTCTCTTACACTGAGCATTTCTTTCAAAAAACCCTCTCCTTCCCTGCCCTTCTTTACAACACAGACATCCTCAGGTGCTGTGCTGAGCCCCATCAGGGGATACCTCAGAAGGTAATAGAGCAAACCCACTTGGATCAGCAGAGTAACTTCACATTCGCTCGCTGATGCCCACAGCACGGACACAGCACCCCCACACTAACTAGCATTCAATGTCAGAGCCAAATCTTCCCCTGTGCGTCTGCTGTTGGAGTTCTAAAGTGTTTCTGCTTTCCCTCTCACATCCCTTTGAGCTAACCACATACCCTTGCTACTGTTGTCCTGTAACTGCCTTGAAAAAGAAAACAAAATAGAAAAGAAAAAAAAAAAATGCATCAGAAATCCCCTAACTAATTTTAACAGCTAGGGAGCTGGCAACCAGAAGTGTAGAACTAAAACAGGTGTGGTATTAGCATTTTCCACATTTGGTTCTGGCAAAAACATGAACAGAGGGTCTTAATTCTACCACACTGATAATGGGGTCTTGGAATCCATTATCTGAAATGAAAACTCTTGGCAGAATTCCTTGTGTACTCAAACGTGCAAGAAAAACTGGAAATTATGGTTTTATTTCTTTTTTTCTCTCTCTTTTTTTTATTGGGAATCAGTTATAAATGCTTAATTTTTTTTTTTTTTTGTGTGAATTTTGCTGAAGTATTTTTTACTTAGAGTTACATGTGAAGACATCCCCACACCTCTGCTAGAAGAGGGAGCTGGATCCCCCTCTCTAACAAATGCTCTCCTGATGGATAAGCACTTCTATGCACATGTGCATGTGTTTGCACACCTGCCCGTGATCTGTGGGGCTCCACCAGGTTTGGTGCACTTGCACAATAAAAACAATCTCTTGTCACCAGCATCTCTGCAAATATAAGAAGAGTAAGATGTCAAGTGCCCCTAATTTTGGGAGAGGCTGAAGCTGGCAGGGCACAAGATTTAACACACAAAGTGAATGAATGAGTCATTTGGTGTTATATGTGGCAAATTCTGCCTTTCTCTTATTCTCCATTCCCTCTGTTCTGCCCAAGCTTCCTTATCCTGGGGAGACACAAAATCTTTGTCAAGGAAATTCTGTGGTGTCTCTGCCACCTGTGGATGGTATAGATGATATACTAAATACTCTGATGCTGGTACCCCACATGTTTCTGCTCAATGGAGAGCACAATTTACAGCTTTTCTCAAAACTCCCCAAAGAACCCCTCAGTACTAATTTCTTCCAAAATGCAGAGAGTTATTAGCTACTAATAGTAGATGGATGATGCTCACAAACCTGCCTGTAGCACTGCAGTATGAGGGAAGCTTGAACTGGAAAACCTGCAGCCACCTCTCAGAATGGGCATTAGATTTTTGATCCTTTGCTCTTTGGTCTTGAATCACCCTAACTCTTGAGCTCCCCCACTCTCACTCTTACAACAAACCTCAGCATCTCTGCTGAAGTTGCTCCCAGGGTTTATAGAAGGCACAGATTTGTGTTTCACCCAGGTGAGGAAGGCACTGTTAGAGATCCCCCAGCCTGAGTGCTCTGCACACCGGACCATTGGCTATTGGAGCAGGACTTGCTTTGGCTATTTTAAAAGGAGAAAAATTGGTCCATTCCTCTTAGGAAAGACAAGGTTTGTGGCTGGCTCTCAGATACAGAGTCTCAGTTGGACAGACAGCCTTTGTGCCGCACCAAGGCAAGGTTTCTCCTGCAGGGCCTGTGATCTGTGTGTGGCCTTTCGTCAAAGCTGGGGCTTTAGGGCTCGCAGAAACCAGTCAAAGCAGCCGGATGTTCATAGATTTACAGATACTCAAGAAACATGGTTCTTCAGACCTAAATTATGTTTCAGTGGTTTCTTCCTGTTAGATTTTTCTGTAAGGAGAAATACAACAGTAGTAAATTATCTCTAGGGTTTGGGGTTTCGGGGGTTTTTTTTTCTATTTCACCAACCATTCCTTGGTAAAGAAGGATCATGCAGTTTCAATAGTCAACTTGAGGTTATACTCAATATTATGTTTATCCCAACCTGAAGTCTGAATATTTGAGGCATAGATCTTTTATCCCCATACATGTCATGATTCTAAGTGCTCTAAGAACATTACTTTTCCATTCTGTTTGAGATCAAACTTCTCAGCTCATTTTTGGAGTTCTTGAAATCCTCACATTGCAGCTCTCATTTTTCAGCAGGATCATTCATTATTTTTCCAATTCCTTTCAGGTCTTCAGCTTCTTAGCATCTTTTGCATAGTTTGGTTAATTTAATGCTCTTCAGTTTTGCCTTCAGTTTTCCATTGATTTCACTGTGCTTGCTTTGGTTGTTCCGGTGGCAGCATTCTCCTCACTGGCTGAATCTACCTCTGTCAACACAACAATCCCTGTCAATCACCTATACCCAAACTCAGCTTCTTTGTAGCAAGTCCCATAGGAAAAGCCAGTTGCAAATGAGGGGAGTTCTCCCCCTCATGAAAAGCTAGACCACATTGATTTCTGCACGTACAGGCTTCAGCAACCTTTTTCATTCATCGGCCAAGCAAAATGCCCTGGAAAGCCCGTTCTCCATAGATGGCCAAAGGATACAGGCTTATTCAAAGCAGTGCTCAGGAAGGGTGGGGTAATGCCAAAGGCCCAGCGTAGTGCTTTGCAGCTCTGAAATCCCAGTTTTTGCCAGCTGTAGTGGGACTCAGCTGTGCGGGCGCCAAGCCGCAAGGCCACACACAGCCTCCATGGCTCAGCACCCATACAGCCAGCACTGTCCTAAAAAAAGGGGAAAAAAAATTTTAAATGCTGAATCAGACTCCCAGAGCCTAACCAAAAAACAGGCGCATAAACTACAACTTTTGTTACAACAAAACTGCTTGGGAGCAGAGATGTTGTAGAAATGCTGGAGAAGAAGGGAAATATTCCTAGTGTTAAAAGCAAGTTGGAGTTCATGGCATTTGACCACAATAGTTTTCTTGGCCGCTATGGTTCCATGACTAATTTAAGAGGGTTTAAGGTTAATAAACCGTAGTTGCATATTATTATCTGTGCTGCTCTTGCAGTCTTGCTAGTAATGCCATTTATTCATAGATTTATGATGATCACCTTAGTGCTATAGAGATTATGTGTTTTTTTAGGAACATTTGCTGGTGGAGGGAAAAAAATAGATGAGGGAGAAAGAGGGACTTGATCTTCTAATCTTTAGTGCTCCTACATCCAGGCTATAAAAGCCATTGGTCCATAATTTGGCTTCAAACACAGATTGCAATGAAAAAAAAAAAACAACAAAACTAACCACCAAATCTGCTCATCACCTAACCTGCATAAACATGGATTTAAATGCATCAAAAATCATTGCCGGTCTCAACACAACTGACTGATGGGTAGGTCACAAAAAGTACAGGGGAGAAGAAAAAAAAAATCAAAATATTGTCCCTTGATAAAAGAGGTAGTCTTTGCCTTTAATAGATTTCGCAAATGGATTTCTTTTAAGAGGAAAAAATAAGGATTTTCTTTTATTTTTCTTTTCATCTTTCATTGCTTCAATACTTTAAAACCATACTGTAAAAGCTGAAGGACATTAATCTGTCATAAAAAGCTTAAAACACATTGATATAATTAGCAGGAAAATTATCTACAAGATTGTTAAACCACAGAGTAATTAGTAATTATTAAAGCCTTAGTTCCAAAATATTCTAAAGGAGTTTTCCTGCTTTCTGTTAGTTCAGGAAGAGAAAAAGCCAGAAAGAAAGAAAAGCCTATAGTCCGTTTCCAGTCTCTCTTGCTTTCTGAGCTGAACTCTGCATACAAATCTATATTTGTAAGACACCCTCATCTACCAGTTAATCAAAGCCCTGGAAATTCAAGGAAACCTGTGTTTATGGAAATCTGGCATTTCTGTAAAGTTTTGAATGAGAGCTAAATAGAGCAGTTCATCTCATTGAAACTAATGGCTTCTGCCAAGTGGTTTTGCAGCAATGGATCTTCTGGCACAGTCAGCATTTAGGAATTCATTTATGAGCTGGGTTAGCTGGAGACTCTGGAATTCAAATTTATGTCTAAGACTTAGTGGTTTATTCCTGATAGGTCTCTGTAAAGAAATTGTAATCAATTTACCAAACTCAGACTTTGTAATATGCAGAACTGAAAGCTGGATTTTTTTCAAGATTTAGGGCTTGGGATTTTTTTCCCCTTTCCCCAGAGGACAATTGTAAACTGTACACATGTATACTGTGTCACTGAAGGAGGCTTTTTAATCACCCATTCATACTTGCTTTTGAAAAAGCTTTGTCCCTGTGCTCTTGACTTCCTACGGGCCTGATCCTGCTCCCCCTGAATTTTCCTGCAGGGGAACAGAATCTTACTTCAGATGAAGTCACATTTGCACATAAAAAGCAGAGAAATGTGTGGCTTGTCACACGAGTTGATTTTATTTCAATCAGCATTTGCATGAACATGCAGTCAAGCTCTATTAAGCACTTTTTGATTTGCTTTAAAAAAATATATGTCTACAGGAGCTGGCCAGCATATTTGAATATTGGCCTTTTTTCTGAGTCATAAAAACCTAGATATTTTTAGCAAGCAATGAACAAGAATTGCTCTACACTTTCAATGCAACTATAAATTTGCTCCTTTTTTCCCCTTTTAGAACTCCTTTGAAGAACTCATTGAATAAATTAACAACTTGGAAAGCTGCCTGCCGTTTTTGTTGGCTTTGGGTTTCAGGGAGTTGCTTGGTAAACAAAAGCCAATGGATTCAAACAGTAACAAAGTAATTTAAATGATTAATCAAGTGTTAAAACTAGCTTAACCTCTCCTGTTTTACAAACTCTATATCACCCTCACTAAACTAATAGAGGAATAAGACACCCATCTGGAAATCTCATCTGAAATATTAGATTGAGAATCAAAAATTCAGCCAAGCGGTGTGGTTTGTAGGGATATCCTGGCGGATAATAAATTGCATTAATCTTACTTAAATTTTCCATCTAAATCATGTCTTGAGACCATATTGCACTGAGGGGAATGTGCCTAGCTTTGAATGCATTGTGCTACTGAAAAGGTTATTAAAAGGGAAAAAAAACAGATAATGACTTTCCTTGTTTTTCTTCTGACTACTTTTTTCCATATTGAGGAACCTATGTTAAATATTCTGGCACTAATGAAGAAAGTCTGCTTTCTTCTGCCAGTGCTTATGTTTTCTAACAGAAGATAAGAAATTCACAAATTCAGAACACTTGAGGCTTTTTTTTTTCCAACCAGAAATTACATGCATGGATAAAAATAACCCCAGAATTTTCCCAGCATCATCAGAGCTAAGTATTTTCCTCATCCTGCTCATTCAGAAGAATTTCACTTTTCCATTTACACAGAATATGAAAACAACATTGGAAAAGCTCCCTCAGGATGTTCATCAGCTTGCCGAACAAGTCCAAAGGTTGTGAAGTTCTACCCATCTCTTCTGCTCCTGCCCACACCAGTGTCATTTACTAAGTCTTAAATTAAATAAAAGAAGTTACAATGAAAAGAAGATTTGTTTAAAACCGCAGCCCCTTGGAAACTGGGAGCAGCGCTGTCAGCCATGCCAGTAGATGGGAAGCACAGTTCCACAGGCAGAAGTATCACTCCACTTGGTGGATTTGTCCTCAAAACAGAAGGAAGGGACCGCACCTGGTCCTGGGTGTCCTGGGTGTGCACAGACACAATTGGGCTGCAATGGGTAGGAATGATCCCAGGGCTCCTGCTCAACTCCAGCAAGGGTGAGGGATGATGCCAGCACATTACTGAGGAGACCAAATGGGAAGTCTGCCTCCACCAGGCTCTGATATTTGCCTGAGGTCCTTACCCGGCTAAAGGATGAGTGAGTGCATACTGAGGAGGAAACTGCTGCCAGCTGGCACCAGAAAAGCTGTAGATGTGATGCAGGTGTGGGACACAGTCAAGGTCGTGTCCCTATCTGGGGAGGCAGGAAGGGAAAGAGAGATGACGGAAGCCATAAGTCCTCAGATATCAGCAGGATGGGGCCAGACATGCTGGTCAGAAGAGGCAGCAGTGTGGCTGTTGCCAGAGCTGTGCACAGAAAGATGTGAGTCTCAGCAAACACATCAGGAACCACATAATTCAGGCCCGAGAGGAGGTTTCATTCCAAAGAGTGTTACACAATACTGTGCAGTGTCATTATGATGCACAACTTCGTTTTCTTCCTATGAAAATTTGACCCAGAAGCCCTGGAATTTTTCAATGGTTTGAGTCAGTATTTCAACCCCAATCCCAAATCTTAGAGCATTGTTGGAGTAGGTGTGTGACAGGGTGGTCTGAAATGAGGGAGGGGAAGGGTCCCTCTGATTGCCTCAGGACTCTCCTGGCTGGAAGTTCAATGTGTGCAGTCAAGCAGGGGCTGAGGTGGATGGAAACACCTTTCTTCTCTGCCCACCCATGCCCAAGCTCAACTCCTTCTAGACAGGTACCTGCAGCCCTGGGCTGACCAGCTATGAAAGAAAGGGCCGGGATTAGTTCCTCCTGAAGACGTGACTCCTGCTGTTCGTCCCACCATGGAAACTGAGGCCTTTGCCTAATTTTGCAAATGCTCTCAACTCTGCAAATGCTGCAGTCATCACAGCAAAGGACTGCTGGCTTTTTGAAGCCCCTCAAGAATCCCCAAATATGTTTTTCCCTCTTTCTGCAGCATCAAAAGCCGAAGTAAGTCAAATCTATTTTCCATGCAAATTGTTTTTGCACAACTAGGAAAACACTGAACTAGCAAATTCTTCTTGGGAAACAAACTCCCATTAAAATCAATGAGACAAGCTTCCCACTTGTTTCTGTGGTGTTTTGTTATATATTGAACAGCCTTATGGAAAAAAAACAATCCAGATACATTTAGAAGTATCACCATTTTAATATGCTGCTGCTAAATCACAAATCAAGCATAAAAATTAATCCTCTGAGCTCAAAGTTTATGTATTTCCTTACACAATTATTGCAATCAGCTCTGCGCTGACTTTTTAAACTCTGGTAAATCAAAATTAAAGTTATGCATCAGAGGTAGTAAATACTTTCAAGGCACCTGAAGAGCCTTAATTCTTCCCTGAAGTTCAGGCACATGGAAAGGGAAAAGGTGGGGGGGACATTTTTAAAAAGCAATGAGGCTTTTAATAACAGTTCACTCTCATTTAAGGCCATAAACTCTGAAATAGCAGTCTGATTCAATTTCAATGAGGATTAAGGTTGCCTGGGTGGTTTTGCCCTTCTTTTTTTACTTCATGCCTTTGGATTTGCTGTGAGCATAGTCTTGACTGGTGTTTACAATGCTTAAGTTAAGATATGACCACATTGGGATTTTTATCCTTTGAATAAGGATTCATGTTCTCAATCTTGGCCTCATTTAAATGTAAGGTTTTGTTCTTCTTCCTGTCTGGGAAGGTATCATAGATATATCCTTGAAAGGTTGGATTAAGTCTGAAGTTTTCAAAAAAAATCAACAAATTCCATTTGAGAATTTGAATTTATCCTATTGTGAATAATGCTGTGGGTTGGATCCCATAGTCACACCATCTCCAAGCTTATGTCCTGCATTGGGAATTATCTTTTTGTCAGTAGGTCCAGCAAGAGCAACAGGAATGCTTTCCATACCCAAATCTGCTGCATGTTGAGCTTAGGGGTGTAGTACTGATGTGCAGACAAAACTTTTTCCCAGCTTGCGGAGTTCCTGCTCCATTCCATCCCCCGGAAATGACATATGGATGGGGCAAAACTGGGGTGTACACCAGGAGCTCATATCTCCCATCTCCCACAGCACAGGGCTGCTCTCACATCTCATGGTGTGGATAACAAAGCTTCCATTGATCCTTGGGTCCCAGGATAAGCTTCATCCAGGCCTAAATTGCTCATCTGTTTTTAATGCCAAAAGCCATTTGTTTTCTTTATGGACAGTGTGGTTGCAAAGCCATGTTTTTTATGACTAAACTTCTTTCGTCTGGACAATGGCAGCAAGAACAACAACAGAGAAAAAGCTTTTTTCAAAATAATGAAAAAAAATCAAGATAGTCTTTTTTAAATAGAAGAAAGTAATTACATCCAGGCATCCAGGCAGACTGCAAAAGCCAAGTTTGTGCTTGACGCTGTTTTAACTGGTTGAAATATTATTTCTAAACAAACAGAGTTTAAAATGGAAATTCTGAAGGAGCTTTGACTGTATTGCCATTACTACTGTGTTAAATCATTGCTATCGTCCTAGTGGTGTCAGTACATAGCTACAATTTCTTGCAGGATAATGAAAGTTTAAACCCAAAAAGCTCAGCCTCTCATATAAACTTCAGTGTATCCAACTGGAGAAGAATTATATCCCGCCAACTTTTTAACATGAAGTCATACCAGATTTGTTATCATAAACAAGTTAATAAATGTAGCCTCTCTCCTAAATAATTTACATGCTGTACAGCTATTCAAGGAACTCTGGCTTATTTTTAGTGCCCACACCTTATCTAGGGTGTTCATCACAACAGCCATACTTGCTGCAGTGATTTAATGGGCTGCTGTCCACACTGATCTTAATTCCTTGTTTTGGTGGAATTTTTTATTGGAACCCTTCAACAGGGTTTTCTTTTTAGTTGTCAGCTTCTTCACAAAAGCTTCAGCAAATTATAAGTGGTTCAATATAGCTTAAATTATTTCTTTGGGGTTTAGAACATTTGTAAACCATGGAATTAACTCAATGAAAGGGTAATTATGGCAAGAAAACTGCACCATGCAGAGTTGGACTTTCCTAACTGAAAAGATTTTTTTTCTCTCACATGGGCTCACAGATTTTTATTAAGAAAATTAAGTTCACATTCTTCCCATGTACTGTCACTGTATAGCATCTATCACAAACATGTATGATGGTGTCTCCAGCTCCTGCATATCGTATTCACACAAGCAATTGGTAGGGATGATCTCTGGTTTCTCCTGAGAGACCATTAAACTGGACCTAGTCTTGGAGAAGGACTCCACACAAAAGGACAAAAAGCAAAGTTTCGGCTCTAAAACTCTCCCAGTGATGCCTGTTGGCAGCCCAGAGCCCCACTGCCCTGGGCAAGGAAATTGGGATGCACCTCTGGCACACAAACCTACCACTTCCACAGAGATCATGATGCCACACCACCTTCAGCATCTTCTTCTGGCGCCTCAAGAGTGAAATAAATACTTTTGGATATGCATGAAAACAAATTAATGTTATATACCCAAAATTCTGTGCACGCTTCAAATTTTAAAACTACCTGTAGGTTTAGGCATTTCTCTACCTATAACAGTCAAATCACACTGTCTACCTAGGTCCTTTCTGGCACCTTTTAAAATCCATCAGGACCAGAGGGTGCTTCCTGGCATGGCTGCTCTGGGAAACGCCAAAAGAAAAGAAACACACTGTCCTTAAAGCGAATTACCTGCTGTAATCCATCTGCTCTGAGTGCTGCTGCAGGCATGTGCAGCTACCCATCCTACTCTGCGCAGTGGAGAGCTAAGGTGCTTCTGATGCAAACTCATCATTTGAAGTAGAATGCTGACAGGGAGTTATTTATGGGAAATTGTACCACAGGAATTTGTGCATATAGCAGCGCACTGAAGGACACATACCCCACAGTCAGAGTGCAAAATCATCCAACAGGTTTCTTGCAAAGCCGTTTTTTTGTCTTGGATGAACAACAGCTTGAAAGATACTTGGCAGTAGTTGAACGCTTATTTTACCATCTGATCACTGGTGGAAGTGACCCTGGTGTCCACGTGTTCCAGCCGGACCATTTGTCTCGCTCTGTGCATTGCTACTTCCTTCCTGAGACAAGAATGAAATCACATCAGCTTTCTGTGATGACCACTAGAAGGAATTTTAGTTCTCCTTCTCTTGTCACTCAGTTACTATTTTTTGCCAGGTCTGTCCCTATGTATTTACCCTGCTACATCCCTCCTCTGGTGCAAAATAAACAGTCTCTGGGAAAGTGAGAGAAAGAGTCCAGTGCCTGGACTCCACAGCATAAGAATAACAATTCAAGACAGAGCACAGGTGGACAACACTGCTTGTTGTCTTCATTTCTGAAAAGAGACTAGCAGATGGGCTTGGAAAAGACAAGGAAGAAAAAGCTGGAGAAACTGAAACTGTCCCCAGCCCTACATCACCCAGTACTCTAGCACTCTGCCCTTGGAAATCAGCACTCATGGCCGTGTAGTACCAGTCACAGCTCTGCAGGCAGCAGCCCCCGAGGACTCCAAATTTAGCACATTCCTTGGCCAGGAGCACCCACACTTCCAGGAGGCTTCCCAACGCTTGACTGCAGCTCAGGGAAGCACTGGACTATCTGGGCTGCCTAAAGTACCATAGCTGTGACAGCAGGCAGAGAGTGTCGGCCCTCACCTCTGTTTTTCCACAAAACATCAAGCACAGTCACCCAAGGTATAAGTCTCCTTGGGTTTGGACAAGGTGCAAGCTCCAGGATAGGCTGGGCTTCTAGACCCTTTGCACACCATAACCTTGTTTTAGCAAGGGATCAGTCTGTGGATGGTTTGTCTAAAATCAAAAAATATTCTGTCTTGGTGGACACTTTAAAAAAGTGCTTGCTGGCACCTAGAGTTTTCTCAGAAGTTACTTCTTCATGGCTTTTCCCCGTAACTGAATGTTTTCTTCCTTCATTATTTCAGATCTTTAGCATTCATTCTTCTAATTTTATCAGAGAAAAAGTTGGTGCTCTGCACAAGGAAGAGATAGAACACAACACAAAAAAAAAAAAAAAAAGAAGATAATAGCTCAATTTCAGATTATTTTAGTGAAATAACCCAAAAGCTGGGTTTCCCTTTACATCTGAAAACAAATGGCCTGAGTTCTCATTGGCATGATGCTATTCATGAAGCCTCCAGTTTTTACTGAGTCAGCTGGAGCCTGAGGATGGGATGCCAAACTGTGTGAAAACACGCCATTCTGAGCAACATAGAAATCAGGGCTAGGTGTGCTACAGCTCAAACTTCAGCTCAAGAGTTGCACTGTTGCACCTTGTCCCACAGCAATGAAATTCTGAACCAAGTTATTCTTCTCAAAACTTCCCACTTTTTCAGTAACCCAGACTCAGTTTTAATCCTGTCTGTGACATTACTGGGCTGAACTGAAACCTAGAGCTGAAACGCTTCTGAACTCAGTCAGTGTAAATCTGGATCTAGATTTACAGTTAGGGCATGTCTGTGGCCCCCATCATGTGAATACACTGTAATAAATGAGAGCTGGGACGGGGGCTCCGCCCTCGGTCCTACAGCGCTTTATAAGAAGGAACATTCCTGTTCCTCCTATTCTGCAAATGAGGAAACTGAGGCATAAGATGACTTATTTCAAGCCACTCATAGTCCGTAGCCCAACAGTCATTTTGGTAGGTCAAACTCAGCCCACATAGGAGTCCTGTGCAGGCAACAAAGCTGCAGCTCTTTATTTGAATTAGTACTGCAATGGCAGCCTGATTTACAGACTCTTCTGCTGCTGGGGTCAAAAATTAAGTCACTTTTCAGCGTGGGGGCAGACCTGCCAACTGTAATTTAAAGCTTTCCTTTGAAATATGTGTCAGACTTTACACATTGTGAGAAGTGCTTCTCACAATATGAGCTTTCAGGCAGTTGCACTGTACAACATCCATGTGGCTAACCACTTCTCTGCTGGGTCCCAACAGCATCTGCTCCCTTGCCAACATTTTACTGGCATTCCATGGGAATCAGTGCAGTGTGCAGCTCTGCCAGGTAGGGCCAGAAGCAATTAAGAGGTTAAGAGACTCAATCCAACTTCAAACAACACATGAACCTCAGAGGTGAACCCAACAGAGGGCTGTCAAATGAGGAAAACAGATTTTGTGATGATTTGACTAATTACAGAAGAGGTTGTCTGATGCAGATGGTGCTCTTCCCACCCTTTCTCCAAGACATATGCTGGCTGGGAGTCATAGATCACAGCTTGTGTGAGAGTCTTAAAACCCTTAATGCAGGGAAGCAATCAAAGGTAACTATGCCCCTAAGTCATCTAGGCCCTGTTGAAAACCCTTGCATCAGCTCCCCGGTCTGGAAGGATCTATCGTCAAAATTTCAGCTCCTACTGGGAAAGTATAATACCATCCTGGCTGCCCCCCAGCAGCTTGCTCTGCCTTCAGCAGGGGCTTTTCCTGCAGCAAACACCTCACCCACCACTTTCCAGGTGGATTAAGCTGTGTGCAGAGAGTCTCACAGAAGCCTCAGAAAGCTTTTTTGTGATATTTCCAGAGCACCTCATCTCCAGCCAATTCAGAAATACTGCTAGCACAGCCACCTTGTGGCATTGGAGTATCTGCACTTTCAGTCCCAGGAGACAACAGGAAGCCAGAGTCAAGCCAGAACGTAAAATAAATACATAAAAGTTAAGCAAATATTTTTGAACCTCTCAAACAGGTTTGGGTTTTGTTTGAGTCAAAGTATTAATAATATTTAGCACTTACAGTATAATTTATAGGTTGAAAGTACTATGCAGACTTTAACCATTTAGGTTTTGGGCAATGGTCTGGACCAGCTTGTTTGATCTGAATTCATTCTCTCATGCCTGGAAAGTATATTTGAGAAGTCAGAAAAAAGAAGCAGGAATATTCTTTGCGTCTTTTGAGTTCTTCTTTCAATTTTGCCACTGAGCCTGTTTGTAGGAAATCATTCCACTTCTTTTACCTCACTTTACCCAACAGACAACATGCTTCCCAGCCTCATTTGCAGAGGTGAGATTTAATTTCAATGTTGCATCTAAGATCCTCTGACAGTTATTACACAGGTGCAGATGTTTCTCATTTTTCCCCACTTGCCTGATGAAAATTAAAGCCTAAACTATGAATGAAATATATACTGGTAGCTAAACAGTTCAAACCATCACAGTTACCTATATTGTTCTAATAGTAATCTCATCCACTGCCCAAGGCACAAGGGCTTTGAAAAGGTTACAGTAAAATATGTAAATAGAAGAACCATATGCATGAAGAAAATTCTCTCGGGTCTCAGTGTATGTCTATTGTGGCTTGAGCTCTCCTTCCAAGTCTTGTTTTTCCAAGAGTCAGCTTTAAAGCTCGCATAGCTACTGGACCAGTTTATGATCTAAAGACATATTTACAAGTTCTAACCACTCCAGAAGCTAATTACGTTCTGGACACACTACGATATTTGGATGCCAAAACGTCCGTATTCTTTGAAATGAATGTTTAGTAGCTTTCTCAAGAAGACCTCATTTCACAAACTCCAGTTACAACAAATGAACACATGTTCCTCTTTTTGTTTCCTCTTTTTTTGCTGAATTTGACAAAAAGAAAAAAAAAGAGTAATCATACCACAATGGAGAACATTTCATTTTCTCATTAAAAAGTACATTTCAGCAGCTTTTCCTCACACTAGTCGTGCCACCCTCAGCTTTCTGTGAAAGGAACTGCTGTGAATGACACAATCTTCTAGCAGCTAGAGCAGCATAGAGAAGGGACACAAACAGTCATGGAAAAGAAAGTGGAGCCTTTCTCCAAAGAATCTAGCAGGTGCTAAAGGAGGCTCAGTTTAAGGGGTGCTGCAGTCATTAACCAAGGTCTTTTTCCCCTCAGGCAGGTTGTTTATTCCCTCACCTTGACAGTCCTTATGGAGCCAGAAATTTGACAGCCTGAGTGGAGGTGAGCAGGGCTGTTCTGCCTGGATCTGGTCCTTGCCCTGTACATCATACAGAGCTGTCATGGTTTGACCAACAAGGGCTAAGCCAGCCGCTGCTGCCTTGATTCCCAGTATTGTTCCAGCAGTTGGGCAGCTGGGGAGTATGCTGATCTCCGTGGATGTGCAGGTTGCTGGATGCTTTGGTGGACATTCTCAGGCCACAGCAGAACCAGCCCAAAGCTATCAGAGAAAGGAAATGAGGGCCAGAGGAAATTCCTCACTGACTCGAGCATGCCCTTGGTGATGTTCAAAATGTGAGTGTGGAAGACAGGACAGCAGAAAAAATGGGAGCTCTGGGAAGAGGCCATACGTTGGTCATGCTCCCAGGACAGAAGGCTAAAGCTGGTGGTGAAAAGAAGCCCAGCCCTGGCATGGGAGAGTGCGTCATGTCTCTGCATGGTGCAGTTCCAGCCGCAGACAGCAGCTGGTGAAAAGGCAGGAAGCTGCTGGTGGGGGAAAGCTGGAGGAGGCCTAGCTGCTTTGCATTCCCAGGACCTAGTGCAGGGAGCCTCAGTAAAGACAGGCTGCAAGCAGTGGGTGATATGCCACTCCTGTGTGCATATGTCAGAGCCACATCTTAGTGCAACCTATTTGCCATGTCTAGTATTAGGTTTTTTAAGTTTTCTTTCTCACAACTGATCATTTACCATTCCTATGATTTTTCTTGCTGCTTATTCTCCATAGACATTGCCACCTCTTTGATCTCTACATAAATACATGCAGCTCTCGAGCACACTGTTTACATAGATTAAAAGGTATCCTAAACCTTACATGTATACACTGATAACCCCAAATCTGATTTGTGATTGAGTACCTGAAAATGGCTTTTACTCTCTGGAATTTTAAGGTTTACAACAACAAGCCAGATGTCTTCAACGGCTCGGGCTTTCCCCTTTGAAAATAGCAAACACCAGCTTCCACGGTAAGGTCGGATCTCCAGCAGTGGTGCCTCTAAATACCAGAATGGCATTTGAGCCTGTGAATTTCACTGTGATCCACAGAGCTAGTTTTATCTTCTATGAGAAGGATCAGTTTATGCATCATCCTGACAGTGCAAGTATCTCGAGAGAGGTATGTTGTGATCTTAAACTCGTCTCTGAACCAGAGAAACCAGACCTTAAAACGTAATGTGATATGGAGCATGGAGTAATTTAAATGCTATTAAGCCACAGTTGAATTTGCACAATTTCTGTATGTGTTCAAAACCTGATTAACTGTATTGCTCACAGTTCTTTTCGGTAAGATGGCCTCATCTTTGCAAAAGGAAGGCATGAGAAATGCTAGTGCTAAATCAAGATTATGAAACTAGAAAATTAACAAATTCTTTAAGGCCAGTAACTTTCACAGCTCTATAAATTCTGTGATTCGTTTTACCTTCATAGATACCATCACTGACTCTCAGGACTTTAATTATAATTTAAAATTTGCATTCTGGGCAGTGTTCTTGCCAGTAGATCTACACACCAATATAGACTACAGTAAAATGATGGAACAGCTTGTGTGTCTACAACAGTATCAATACCAAAACCATTCCAACTTATTAACCAAAATTATTAAAACCTCACAAACCTTCATAGATCCATTAACTATAAACTGCAGTTATTAGAGACTGTTTTTCTTGTTTACACTTACCACAGGTCTTCCCTGAATTAAATTTTGCAGATTTAGGCAGATAATTCAGAAAGAAAAGCCCTGTAAGATCAAGTCAGAAAGGTTTCTCTGTAGTACCTGTACTGGAATTCGTGCCTTTAGAGAGCAACTACCTAGGAGTGCCCATAATGATCCAAGGTTGCAGGAGTCTTTGATGTCCAGGGCATGGAGACTTTTAGGTGAAGAGGGAGCTGTTACCTTATTGATGAGGTTGGTACAATGTGACCACATCTGAACTCAAGACTGCACTGCTTAGTTCAGCTCCTCTAAAGCAGCCTGAGTTTCAGGTAGCCTGTGGTTGTTTTTAAAAAGCCACAAAAGCTGAAAAGAGGCTTCCTTCTGCACATTTATTTCTGCAAGCCTCTAGACGGGTAGAGAAATCACAGCAGGGCAGGTACAGGAAAGATATTATCTGCTACACAATTATTTTTAGGAATAAGAAGCCACAAAGCACTGGTTTAAATGATGCAGAGCACATGTTTTGATGGAGCATGGTGGATGGAATGAGTTCACTTGGAATTGCATAAAATCCTGAAGCAGTCATACACTGAATGAAGACAGGCCATTTATGGCTAGAATCAGCACATGAAATTACCATACAGTAAGTCACAAATGCCTGGAAATTTACCTCACCAAGAAGAGATACTGTGATAACATTTACCAGATTATTTTTTTTCCACCTGGCCCTTGGCACTTTCAAGTGTCTGACCACCTCCATGTGCTTCAGAAACCTCTCTGCCAATCCCAACAAGGCTTGAGAAGATCACAGGAGTTTTCACATACTTGGCTGCCTCAACTTATTAAACAGTCTCCTTATAGGATGTTTTTATTTTTCAGCCTATATCCCAAAAATCTGATGTTCTTGGACAAGGAAACATGATTGCGGGTGGGCTCAGGACTTTCTACCCTCTCTGCTTTCCTACCTGGTCTAAGGAAAGTTCTTCAGACTGGAAAGAGCTTCTCCCAAAACTCTCTGGGAGGTGATTTCACAGCCCTAACTCACACTGATTGGCTTTTATCCATATGTAGGGCCAGTCCTTCAGCTGATAAAACAGTTTAGAGGGCCAGAGGTTTGTCCCTTCGTGCTTTGTAGGACAACCATATCACCAAGGGCTGAAAAAGCAAGATACACATTTTACAGCTGTAACGTATACATCACCCACTAAATTCTTCAAGTGAGACCTGTAGATCTTCAAAAGCATACTTTTTAGTGAAAACACCTACATGGATCCAATGATGACTATGAAAAAAGGAATTCCCTCTGTCCCACAAGCCTCACACCTTCCTCATGCCACCTTATTTTTAAGGGAAGCCAAGACAAAGAGAGAGTAATTGTTAGAGATCAGAAAAGACAGACTCTCCTTCCTGGTAATGCCTTGGCTGAGAGGATGTGCAGAAAATCCTGCTGGTCTTGAATGCTGGTTTAGAAAGTTGGGGCAGGGTACTTCTGCCCTGAACTAGTCTTCTTGACTCCATAACATCAACCTAGGGGGGGAAAGGCTCTTCCAGAACATGACTTAAATCTTTCTAAGACAGATTATGAAACTGGCCAAATTAATCATGTCTTCATTGAGCCTGTATCTCTCCAGGAAGAGATTAGAAAGGTATGGGAAACTATTCTGTAGGAATCTGCACTGGAGATGTTAAGGCAAATGAATTTTACCAGAAGAGATTTTTCCTAATGATACTCAAGGCCTCTGTTTCAAAGTAATTATATGGCAAAAGTTCTGTACAAGGGACATGGAGCTCCTGAAGCAGGTTCAATGTACGGTGACAGAGATGAATGAGGGACTGGAGCATCTCTCCTATGAGGAAAGGCTGAGGGAGTAGGGCCTGTTCAGACTTGAGAAGAGATGACTGAGAGGGGACCTCATCAATGTCTAAAAGTATCCAAAAGGTGATGTCAATAATGGATCCAGGCCCTTGTTGACAGTGCCAAGCAATAGGACAGGAGGAAAGACAGAAGGACAAGGCAGAAACTGATGCACAGGAAGTTACAGCCATATGCTTAGTCTGAAGAGCCTGTCACCCTAGGAGTCATGGGTAGAATTCTTCTCAGTAATAACCATTAATTGATCCAGATTGGAAGAGTCTGGTGGGCCTTTACAGAAAACCTTCAAGGCTGGTGAACACCCCTGAGTGACTTGATCTTGTTTTGCCACTGTTTGTCCACCAGACAGGAGAATTGCTGTTGAGCAAGAGATCCTGAAAGTACTGTGCACATCAGAGACAGTGCTGCCAATTCTTCTCACTCATCTATATCAATCCTATTTGATAGCAGTGGGATATGTTCATCCAGAGAATGCCTGACTGTCAGCAAAAAGGACAACTCTTCCTCCCACCATTTGTCTTCCTGCAAACATTAAGGACCTGGTCTCTAATTCTTTCTGTCATGAAGAACTTGGCCCTTTAATGTGGGTCCAAAGTCACTCTACTGAACATGTGCTTCCCAGATGGACCTAATTAAGACTATGTGGAGGCATTTGGGGGTGAATAAATAGAGAAGGAGGAAACTTGCTTAGTGGGAGGTCTATGGAAAGATCTGTAGAGAACTGAGACCACTGGAGTGACCACCTGATTTCTCTCACTGAGAGCCACAAAAAGTGGAGGGCTTGTGGACTGAGTTCTTCATGTTATGGAGTCAAGCTTGAGGGCCAAAGGATGTAGGGAACAACAGAAACAGAGCAAAAAATAAATCTCATGGTGTGTCTGGAGAAAAGCAACTCTGAGACATTGCAGCTAAGAGATTTCTGCAGGGAAGAAGAAGAGAGCAGCTAAAGAGGCTGTCCATAGGAGCAGATGATGAGCTATGGAAATTGCAGAAGACCACACTATTTGCAGTGTTTGTAATTCCTCTGCCTGTAATACAGCTGATTAATTTTCAACTATTTGTATGGCTGATTAATGCTACTTCTGTTTTATCTCCCCAGAGAGACATGTCTTCCTAAAGGGTAATATTGAAAAATTCTCAAAGAATTTAGTAACCAGATTTTCCTTACCTCCTGCAAGACATTGCTCTGTCTCTCTCCCCACGCAGGGGACCTGACAAGCTCTCATTCCTTCCATGCACTCACACCTGAACCCGTATTTTAACAAGAAGGAGCTGAGGTTCTGCAATTTTGCAATCAATGAAAAACCCTGGCAAGTGTGAAAGAGAGTTAGGTTGATCATAAACAGAGCATCATTTGAAATTACCAATGTGAACATGAAGGACAGGAACAGCTGTAGCATCATGGTTATAAATTCTTCAGACCAGTGATTGCTCAAGGCCATGGACAGAGAACCTGAAAGAATGGGACTACACCAGGGTTTTAGAATTCCTGTCATGGCAACTCCACCATCTCTCAAACAAGGCCAGCAACTCAGCTCCTGTACACACGTTAAGTTTGACTTACAGAACTTATTAAATCCAGTGGGAAAAGTGACATCATGGCTGTTAAACTAGGACTTGGTTTCATACAAAAACAGTTTTGCACACGAGGATTTTTACATGGTCTTGATTTTTTAATTTTTTTGGAAACATTTTATTAGACGTCCTGTAACCTGCCACAGCAAAATGCATTGCCTCCCTTAGGGACAATGACCAATTCATCCCTTTACATCCAGCCTGAATTAAGGGAAAAAACCGAAGGCCTCAGGTTGACCAAAGAGAAAGTGATTTGTGGTCTCATGTCATCCTTTAAAAGTTCACAGAAAAAGGAGCAACACTGTGGTGTGCACAACCTTGTAAGAGTGCACAAATAAATCTGAAGACTCTGGAAATGAAGCAGATCTCCTTGATTGAAGAATGAGTCTTCCAGAGGTTACTCAGGCAGTTTAGTGAGTCTCTGAGCAGAATGATGGGAGGTGGGCAGGCCTCTGAGTTCCTCTACCAGATTGGGGAATCATTTCAGGGTAAAGTATTGAGAGAGAAAGACAAGTGCAAACACAGCTGTCCCAAAACAACTATAGCGCTTCAAGCAAAACAAACACCAAACTGGGAAAAGTTGGGAAATGTACCTAGTTCTTCCAGACAGAAGAAAGGCTTGATTCTAACTTTTTTACTGAGTGTATTGCTTCCCATCAGATCATCCCATTTACCAAATACCTACAGGCATTTTGCAAGATAGCACTGCAGATTACACGGGTTTCTCTGTATAAGAACTTCAATGCTGTGTCCTTCTCATTTCTCCCCCTCTCACCAGAGTTTTCCTCCCCAGTTCTGAGTGCTTTCCAAAGCCTGACTCCAGTCCCCAGATCCAGGGATGGGGTTTTTTACTCAGGGAAGACTCCCTTAAGCTGCAACAGTTCCAGGAATATGGCTATGGGACAGCAAAGCCCCAGAAGAAATAGGAAGTTCATTTTTTAACTAAAATTATGATTTATGAGGAACAGACTATGCAAGGTTTCATTTAAATAGATTTGAAGGGAAGGCCAGAGTGATTTAGTAGAACTCTGTATATGCCTACTCATTTGTGAGACTTATACATTGCACATGTGTCAGGCTCCTTTCCCTACTGTCCCTGTGTTTAGGCTCACTTGTGATAACCATGCACTTTCAGCACTTCACACACACTAAAGGAGGGTTTTGTCAAAAAAACCCTTGAGAACTGAAGGATGAACAAATTTAGTGAGCATGTTTAGCAGGCCTAGGAAACCTTGGGACCAGGCAGGCTGAGATCAGGCCTCAGGGTTACCATGTCTCAATTTCAGTGTCTCAGTTTCTCCCTTTCCTCCTCATTCCACTGCTGCAGTGGCTGCATTTCTTCAACCAGGGCCTCATCACCCACATCTCTGTTATTGCCACAAGTGTCAACTCATCTCCAGGAGTGCCTCAGATGCACCACAGGATGCTGAGGAGCAGGCTGGGGGCTTCCCTGGGCTGCAGGCAAGCATGGCAGTGAGCTCCAGGGTTGGTGGCCCCGGCCGCCTGGAGCACTTTGATGTTACTGCTTTCGTTGCAACTTAGACAAAGAAGCCAGCTGACCTGCCGGCACAGAAATGAGGATTAACACACTGAGAAGAGCTGATGTTCTTCAGAGAAACAGGTGGAAATGTGATCTTAAAAAGTCACACAAGAATGAATGAGTATATTCAAGCATAGCTGTCAGCCTCTGCCCACCTGATCTACTGCCCTGCCCTGGACAACCTCAGCACGTCAAGCCCATTCTCCCCAAAAGGCAGGTGTGCACACTTGGACCTGGCCCCATTTCAGTAATTCCATACTGAGCCTTCCCTCCTGTGACAGGTCTGCCAGGGACAACTATTTAAATTTTTAATTACGTGTTCAGCCCCTAACTCTGGCTAAACCATGCAGAAAGGGGCTAACTTGGAATCTTTTTCATAACTATGAGGTTTTTATTTGGGCTGGTGTACTACATGTGAGGGTTTTAAGGATATTTTCTTGGTCTAAGTCTCCCATTACCATGGCTGAAACAGTTAGAGAGCTTTGACATATTTTCCTTGGCAAAATATCTTTAAAATGGTAAGAACACTATCTTCAGTTTTGAAGGTCAGGGAAATACAGGGTCAAATTATGAATATATTTGACTACCTAAAGGTATCAGGAAGGATTTTCAAGAACATTAGTAGGTGTCAAACTGGGCTATTAGAAATCGACTGTAACTTGCAGTTCCCAAATATCTCTTAAAATCTGGCCTAAACTATGCTTGAGCATCCACTTTGCCACTTAAACATGTGGATGAGAAAGTAGCTAAATACTGTTTTCTTATATCCAACAGAAGGCACTAAAACCAAGTGGGTTTTCTACTATACAATTACAGAGAAAATTTCTTTGTTAGTTGCACTTGGCAGACTGTCTTCAGTGAGTGTAGTCATAAACACGTGGCTACTTTTGCTCTCCTCCTCATTTTCAAATGTAATTGTATGTCGTTTAGAGCGTTTTATAATGTAGAAGCCCAAGAGATAAGATAAAGATTTTCTGATTGTTTTTCTTGCACTTAATAAATAAATTCTCTGCTCTGGTGGAACATTAGTGAAGCTAAATATCCTTTTTTTTTAACAAATAACTATGTATTGCTATATAATACATAGTAAAAAAATATATGATAAAATTATGCAACATATAATATGTTTATAATCATTCTATATAGAGATAACTAGGGGCTAATATCCCTTATTTCTAATTATTTTACTTCTCTTGGGATGGCAACATGAAGCAAGCAAGATCAATGTCTCAACAGAAAAGAGGATTCAACATTACATGGAAGTGGTGTTTGCACCCCCTCATGTAGTGGCCAACAAGGATAGTAGAGCTTTAATGGTCCTTTCACCCCAGATAAATTGGAGAATAGGATCAGAATTCATTTCTTCCCAGTCCACCTCCCATGTGGCTTCTTCTGAAAGAGATAGAAAGAGACCTCTTCAGTGGCATGGTTTGTGTTTTATTAGTGCTGGAGTTAGCTCCATATCCCAAGTATTTCAAATACAGCAGCATTTGGAAGTAGAGCTGGTCTCATGTCAAAAAAACATACCGCCTTGAAAAGCTATGCATATATACTAACCTCATTGCCACTGCATGCAGATTTGAGCTAAACCCAAGACTTCATAACTGAGTAGCTATGGAAATCACTGTTGCTAATGAGTTCTGCATCTAACCTGTAGGTAGAAAGGGGCCCAGCTCCTAAAGTCTAGAAAAAAGTCACAGTAACTCCCTGTGATTTGAAAATGTGATCCATGCAGAGGCATACTTGCACACTTCAGAAATCCTGCTTCACACACAGTAAAATTAAAGCTGGGGGGAAGTCATATTGTTATGGTGGGTTGCATATGCATTTTTGCAAGTGTATTTACGTAGATTTTTTAGATCCCAAAACTAGAGGCCTTGCTTAGGCAAAAATCCGACTGGCTAAACTGAAAATGTTGCCTTATGCAGTCTGCAAAATTGGGCTGGGAGAGCATGTTTGTAAGTCCTCTGAGCATGCTAAAGTTCAAGGAAAAGGTTGCCAAGACTTAGTTGTGTCTCCCTCCCCAGTACGTAGCAAAGATGCAGGTAAGATTCCCATGATTTTCAGAGAGGCTGCAGAATTTGGCCCACTGGCTATCAAAACAACTGTGAAGAGTATCAAAACAATTCTGAAGCTAAATTATTCCAACACCAGACAAATGGGTCTGCCTAACTAAGCCATAACATTTGAATTATTAATGTTCTCTAATAAAGGGGATAAAGTGTCTGTAGAACAGAGTGTTTCAGAGCTCTGTTAAAGATCATGCCTATTTTAATTTAAAAGTTCAGCTTGAGGAGAGACAATGCTGGCATTGTGTTACAGAGATTTAAAACAAGTCTGTCTTGAGGATTTTCCTCTGTCCTTATCTGTAATAATAGAATTTTAAAAAGAGTCAGAGCAAGAGCAGCAGCACTGGAAAATATCTTTCTCAGAAACTATAGCAGACAGGTCACAACATTTTTAAACAATGATAGTAACATTTATTCTATCAAAGCCATTTTATGTTTTATTTGGAACTCTGGCGCCTTTATTTTTTTAAGCTCTCATAACATGACACTAATTACAGACATCAAGATGCTCTATGGAAGATACCAGGCAAAATCCAGATGCTGCTTCTTTTCCTTTCTCTGCACTCCCACCCCAGCCCTTTTGTATGCATTACATCATAGAATAGTTTATTTTAAAAGTGCCTCAAAAATGCAATGATAGTAATCGTAGACAGAAGGAAATTTATGGTGAGCACCTCTGGCCTGCAAATTCCTTTACAAAGCACTCCTGCTGCTCATCACAAGACCTTCTTGCTAGCAGAGACTTGAAAACACAGGGGCTAGAAAATACAGCTTGAGTGATGTGTTAAAAAATTTTGGGTTAAAATAATTCTCATTTTAGGACCATAAGCACATGCTGCTACTTCTTCCCTGTCTCTTGCACCAAATGGAAATGACTAAATCAGTCAGAGGAATGGGTAGAAAGGTCTGTGTTGTTCCCCCCTGGGAGACTGAACTGCCACAGTGCATGGGGTCGGGTGGGAGCCTTGCTTGGCACTGGCACCCCAGTGAGCACCCACAGTGCAGGTTTGCAGGGAAACCTCCTGAGACCCACATTCCAGCACGTCATCCAGCCTGGAGAAACACAAAGCAATAAAGCAATGCACGGGCCATGTTCCCTTTGTGTCACAGCTGTCTGCAAGAAGTCATCGCCGTGTCATGGGGAGCTGGGGATCTCCACAAAACACCCACAGGTGAAACAACCAAGTACCCTCAGACACTGATGGCAGCACTGAAACTGAAGTATCCTGTGGCTTCTAGGAATATTGATCAGCTGCCTGCAGCAGGTGGTAAAATTACCATCCAGCTCTCCAAATTTTTGTTTCCCCTTGACCACATGAGCATCTGTAGGCTACGTGTGACATTTTGGCTGGGGTAGCATCAACCAGGAGAGCCTGTGAGCCATGACCAACCCTCTGCATGCCCCCACTGCATCACAGGGGTTCCCCACAACTCACACCAGGTTCTTCTGGGCCCCACTGGCACCACTGAAGTGTCCAGCTTTGGTCAGGACAACCTGGGCTCAGCACTGCTGTGTGACACCAGCCCTTGGAGATTTGTGCTAACACATATGCACAGGCCTACCGTGCTGCAAGGCTGAGGGACAGCCTCCTCCCTCACATTTTGCCACAGACAGAGCTCACAGGAGGGAATCTCAGCCCTGTTGAAAGCGTGATCAGGATTTCAGCCAAAATGTTGCAACAAACACGTTTGTCCTGCAGAGTAAGCAAATAAAGTGGCAACACTATACCAGTGGAGACCAGGAAGCTTTTGATGACATTGGCTCCAATTTTTTAACCTATTAAGATTTCCATTACCCTCAGGCTCATTATTCAGCAAAAAGTAAACACCAATAAATCTGGAATAACAAGAGAAACACATGCACTTAAGCAAAAAAATAATCCTAGGAAATGTTCTTTCCTTTAGCACATTAGAAACAGTCAGCACAGCAATATCAGAGTGACTATGAAGCTTCTAAACCCATTCCATCCTCCAAAACAAGGGTGTCATGAGCCTGCAGAGATGCAAGGCTTAGCTCTCGGGAAGATCTTATAGGATCTTGGATGCCACTTCCCTAGAACTGTTCAAGGCCAGGCTGGATAGGACAAACTGGTCAAGTGGGGGTGTCCCTGCCCTTGGCAAGGGTTTGGAACTGGGTGATCTTTAAGGTCCCTTCCAACCCAAACAATTCAATGATTCTATGATCCAAAGATCTCGGGGAAAAAGAAGGGAGGATCCATGGTTGGAATTATGTTATTGATATCTTTCATGCCTGTGTCTGAGATGGTCCTTTCTAGCAGTAATGGCAAGGAGTGAAAGAAATGTGCTGATCTTCCTTTCCCACTCCAGCTCTGTCAGGAGTGGTGGAATCCGCACACACCTCCATGCCTCCACTGTGTTCTCAAGTGCTTACACCCTACTTCACGTGTATGAAATTCCTGTGTCTTGAAGTACTACAAAAGTCATTTTTCCAGTAGAAGAAAGATTATCCTTTTTGCCACGGTCTTTTAAACTACCTTGTGTATCTCTGAGAAGATCCAAATTCTTCCTTTTACGTTAAGCTGTGCGAGGTTTATTCTACATTTCCATAAGTAGCCATTTTAACTTTTCCATTTTCCTTTTTTAAACAGGAAACCTCCCCACTGCTCCTCCACTTTCTCTAAGCTCTTTGTTTATATTCTACTTCCATTACCAGAATTATTCTTACATTTTTCCATCTCCTATTCTGAACAAACATTTACACTGACTCTGAATGACTCGTATTATATATAAAGGGAAACAACAAAGCAAGAGGGAACAAAAGTAACATCTCTATGAGAGGATGAAATGTGGCTGCTGCCTCCTTGATGATAGCAGCCATTAAAGGAAACTGCTGGCATCCCTGGCCACAGGACCATGCCAAAAATGCAGAGATGCATCCAACGCACAGCAGAGTCGTGTGAATCACATATGGGCCATGGTTCACTAAAGTAAATTATATCTTCCAAGACTCCAAATTCCCCAGAGCATGTCATGATACATGGAAACAGCAGCAATGAACATAAAGGAAGGGCTGAAATTTTTCCCTCTCCTCACAAGGAGGTCTTCCTTAAAATCCAACATCCTCCTGTACATTTACAAGGTAACATGTAAATGTACTAAGCATGAGACCAGAAAACACCTCCCTTTCCCTTCTTCTGCTGACCTTTTCTGTCTTGGTCTCTAAATATTCCACCATCATCTTGATTAGTAGGGATATGATAATCTGTATAAAGAAGGGAAATTCTCACTTCTGTCCATATGTTCTTCATCTTTTTGTAAATTCCAAATATTCAGTTTGCAAAGTCAGTACACATGTAGGGCCTTTTCCACAGATGGTCTCTAGAAACTTTATTACTATCCATGAGAAGCAAGAAAAGAATCTGCTTGGAGGTCCCAAGATGGATTTGGAGGCCTGGTGTTTGAAAAAATGAAATGTTTTTACTTGAAATCTGAATATATTTGTTCTGTAAATCATTCCCTGACAATAAACCCCCACTCTTTTCAGGGCTACTTTTTATTGTAAGCACTTTACAACCTAATTTCCAGAGAGAAGACCTTTAAGTAAAAGATCATGTGCTAAAATTTCTTGACGTAATTTATGCTTTTATGTGTTATTTTCAGTTTTATCCCAAAACAGTGCTAAAATTGTGATGGTTGTGTATCTTGCAGATCTGATTTTATTTGCATCTTCTGTGCTTTTGTGTTTGTAAAATCTGCTTCACAAATGTCTAGATATTAATTCTACTGAAGTTGTCTTACAACACAGCCTTTTAACTGAACAAACAAAGTTAATCCCACCCACACATCCTAGAAAAGGAGCACAAAGTTTTTTTAAACTCTGGCTCAGCATCTCATCTCTTCTGTGGTGATGAAAATGAATATTGCATCTATGGTGAAGCACGTCAAGCTCTCTGTGGAATTTATTATGCTCTCTGCACCAAATGTTCTACCAGCAGGTCTGCCTCGTGCTATTCAGAACATGTATAATTAGAAAAGAATTTAGCCAACGCTGGAAAGAATGACTGTCCATAACTCATCTGGTTAGAAAGCTGGAAGGCCTGGAGCAGGAAAGAAATGGGTGCAATTTTCAGCTGGAGAGGAAAAACTTCTTTTCTTTGCTTTCTTACTGTGAATACCTAATTTATGGGAAATTAATTATCTTCTCTTCAAATAGACCACATTATTGGTCTCAGCAGCCACAGGGCAGTATCTATTTTCCCATGTGACCCAGAGCACAACCTTTGGATAGCTGGAGGGGCAGTTCTTGCTTAGGAACTCACTGTCCTGTCCTGGGCTGTCTAAGTTCCTGTTACAGCTCCAGGGAGAAAGCTCTGGCCTCTGTGGGTCTCCATGTTCTCTTGGGACTGATGCAGATGTGCAGAGCTTTTTGTTTGTTCCCTTCAACGGTGCCCCATACTACTGATAGCAGAAAGCCTTAGTGGTGGCTTCTGCATAATAACTTCAGGAATATTCCCTTTTCCCACATTCTTACATGAGGGTGGAGTCAATAGAGACACCTCTGCTTGAGCTGTGAGGGAAGCCACATTGTGTCTAAGCTTTGAACACAAGCGTCCTTCGTCTGAGACGATTAATTCTTGTCCTTGTTCATGATTTCAGGATTTTGGATTCCACTTTTGCCGTCTCACAATGTCTAATTTAGCTACTCTTCACATACCTAGGCTTCTAACAACGAGGAACATATTTTTGCATTTTTCTTTTGTCCTCTTTGTTATGTCTTTCCTGAATATTCCAACGTCATCAAATTCCTTTCTCATTATCAGAACTCAAGCACTGATATCTTCACATCCTTAACCTTCCTAGATTCTGATTTCTCTCTGCAAAACCAAGGCCCATTCCTTTGGGAAGAGCTGGCTCTCCACAGACACAGCCTTCAGACAGACCTCACTCTTCACTTTCAAATTGGAAACATCTGCATTAACACAGCTGACATGCAAGATAAGGGCTAAGGTTCATTTAAAAAAACATTTTTATGATTTTCCCAAATAATGTTTTTCTTCTCTTGTAAGTAAAATCTTGATTGCTGGTTTCAATGTTGGAGATTTCCAGGGAAAAGGTTAGTTCATCTGTATTTTAAAAAGTTGACAGGGGCACTGAGATATGCTTTGTCACATTTGCTAAAATATTAATAATTGCATTTTGAGTGTAAGCATACTACTTCTGCCTGTCTCACGAAGGCCAAATCCCTGCTTGCTTCATTTTTCTCAAAATTTTTCCCATCAATAGTTTCACTGAACAAAGTGCTCATCATGCAAGTCTATCTTCAAGATTTCAAAGACACAGGCTTTCTGTGAAGGGGGAGGATTTCTGTGGTAATGTCACTTACAGAAACTGGTCAATATAGGGCATGGGGCTCAGAATTTTTAGTTCATCATGCTGAGTTCAGTCCCTGTGTATGTGCCTAAGAGTCCTACTTCTTACATGACCCAGGAACAGATGTCTAGGGAAAGCACGAGGCTGGGGCACATATCACAGGGTGATTCACCCCCATTACACTGGGCTGGTTTCCAAGAAGTGATAGGCTGGGATTTCCTGAGGTAGCGGTTCCACATGGACAATCACTTTGAAGAGTCACTGGTTGACCTATCCTTAATGAATTTTTCTCATCCCTTGCAGAATTCATTAGTACTTCTGGTCTCTGTGAGGGCCAGCATCCAGGAATCCCTCCTCTGTCTTTGGAACTGCTGCCTCATATTGTCACTGGTGCTTGTATGAGCACGTTGCAGCAAATCATTCTTGCAGTTCTCTGCCAGTTTCAGCATTTCTCTGGGGTCTGGCAGATTCCAGCTCTACCATTTTTTTTTCTGAGCTGAAAAGAGCAAGACCTTATAATCCCTCCCTGTAGAAAATGTCTATATTGTCCTTCTCTCTACATTTGCTAATAACCCGTAATCTTTTTAAGATGCAACAAAATTTTAGGTCCTGGATAAGTACCATTGTAGCAATAAAAATAACAGCATACTTCAGGCACACTCCCTTATTGCTCATGCTAGGGTTTTCATTCCATCTTTTAGCTGATCAATTTCTCTTGATGCTTTTTTAGCCTTTCTTTTTTCCCCATTTTCATTTCCCGTGAAGACACATTTCCTGTATTTTTCTTTCTAATGGTTGTGTGTTGGGAGTGGGGAAGATGAAAGATATTGTCTGCTCTTCGTGTCTGCAACTGAAACAATACCTTAGAATATTGATAAAGGTATAACATAAGACATAGGATTAAAAAGTTTAGCTAATAGAGGATCATTAAATATATCTACACCTTAACAATGAGTACTTATGATGTCTCCATCATTCCTTGCACAGTGAATAGGATCATTTCTGTGTACTTAATCAGAACACATTTTAAATCACGCTGTATAATATACTTTGTAGCAATGCATGATGGCCAAAGTATATAAAATATGATGCATTTAAGAATTTGCAGCTGAACTAACAGTATATTCTTCTGGAAGGAGACACTGAATAAATTGGGGTTTGATAGTAAATTAAAGTTCTTCTAAGAGCTTTGCTGCATTCCTCTGCATTCTTCAGACATAACCTTTTAAACAACTATTTCCAATTGTAATTATTCCCCTAAACTTCCATGGTATTAAGAACATAAAGTACACCTTACAATGATCAGTTAACATGATTAATACAAACTTAAGAGAGCCTTTTGCATCAGGAAGTAATAATTTTATATGTTTTTTTGGGTGACAGTGGCAATTTCTGTTTTGGGAGCAGTCACGAACCTATGTTCACATATATATCTTCAAAGATTGATCAAGTTGATTTAGAGTCAGACACAGATTTTTCCCAATAGAAAGGGCACAGATTTCTGTAATGGGAAAAAAAGAAACCTTTTCCCCTCAACTTTGTCACAGGGAAAAATACAAGCCACAGACAAACCAGTTTCCAACTGCAATGATGTACCATGAGCACTAATAAATGAAGGTAGAAGAAATGGTCTGGTGAATAATTCACAGAGAAGATTAAGCAGCAGTTTTGGCTTTTACTTCAGAGTGTGTCTTTGAGTCATTCAGATACTGAGCTAACACTCTGGACTAGAAAGCACCAGATGATTTCTCTCATGTCTCATTTATCTTTCTATGTGCACACTCAAAAAAGATCAAGATTTGACATTAAAAAAGGCAAATTCTAGAGAAAAATTTGAGGTGCAATTTGGGAGTTGGCCAAATCATTCCTGCAATCTTTAATCAGCCACGTTCTTTAGAAAAGAACATTCTTTCATTAGCTCTAGAATTTTTGTACTTGATTTTCCCTAGACTTGACTGTAAAACTGGCTAGCTTCACATCCTATGCAAAGTTCATTTAGTGTGCCTCAACAGCTTTTTGTGGTCCAGAGATGAAAAATACACAACAATGCAACGGCTTATCAAATGGTTACAGCATTAGAATATAACTATTCAACTTGAAATTCAGCTTTAAAGAAGCTTGTTGAGAGAGGAAGAACAAACACACGTGCATGAAATCTGAACCCTCCAAATTTTTCAGTTCAGATTGTATTAACCACTTCACTTTCCTGAGTCATCCTCACGCATCAACCTCAAACCAAATTTGTTGTTCACTTGTGCCCATGCAAAGGGGCTTCTCTCATGCTGCTTTCTTAAGACTGATCTCATTAATTTTCTTATTCTTTACTTGTTCATGAAAAATATTTCCCCCTTCCCTCTGGAAACATCCAGGGAAATACCAATTAAAACTTGTTGCATCAATCTTTCTCTCCTGTTTATCCAATCAAATCCCATCACTCATTGAAGAACCTTATTTGCAGTGTCTCATCACTGTGGAGATTAATTGCTGACAGACTCACACAAAGTTTTAGCTGTATCCATAATTAATTCTGCTTTTCATCACCCCTGGCTTCACCTACTCTCTTGCAGCTTGATTCACAGGAAATATTTGGTATAAGTGAGCAGTTATCTACCTCCTACCACACTAATTCCACCTCTTCTGTGTTTGAGGAGACATTTCAGAGTCCTTTTGCAATAAAAGAAAAAATTATTCTACCTGAAGGCAAAGCACTCTTCCTAGCCAACCACAGTCCTGGAAGCCTCAGAGTTGATGCTTGTTATCAGTGTATCTTTCCTTATGCATACTTTTAAAAAAACCAAACCAAACCAAACCAAGCCAAAGCAAACCAAACCAAACCAAAAAAAAAGCCAACAAAATACACCTAAAGAGAAGAAAGATCTAATTACTGGGATTGTGATCCAGATCAGAGATTAATTGCATACTATAGCTGGTAAAGAATTTCTATTTTATGTAAAAAATAAATGGAAAATGACAGCAGTCCTTTGATTAAATTTTTTTTTTAATAGTCCTGTGGCTGGCTACATTGCACATGTGTGCATACATGTTTTCACATACATATATCTAAAACAACACTTTTAAACAAAATTATTCTCTTTCTTTTTGTTCTAGACCCATGGAGACTGGCTAAGCTGTTAATGGCCAGCTCTTAATACATCTCAAGAAGAGGAGACTTCTGATGATGTCCAGACAGCTGGAAGATGACTGAAGTTAAAAAGAAAGGCTCCATGCCTTGTCAATGGGCTCCAGAGTCCACAGGCTTATTTTGCTTCCCACATCCCGGGTCTCACAGGTTGAGTCTCTGGACCACCCTGCGCATCAAGCTCACTCCTTCTGAGAGCAGCTGGTGTGTGCTCTCCCATGTCCACATTGTCCCCTGAGGCTCTGCTCAGACCAACAGTGATTTCCAGCAGGTATCTGAGGAGATCAGAGATATAATTGCCCATGGAGGCAGTAAAATGCAACAGCGCAAGGATCCAGGTTTGCCTTCTTCCTGCCCTGCTTGCAGAGATATCTGGGGGATAATTTCACACCTGCGCTTGTATTTTGGACTGTGATGTATCTCCAGATGTGCTGACTGTATTAAACTATGTCCTCTCTAGCCCTGTGAGATGCCTTTCTCCTCACTCTTATTAGCATCTGCAACCATGCTGATGTCCTTGAAATACTTCTTGACTTCCTGCATTGGCTCTCCCCCTCTCCTTCTCGCTGGGCAAGTGTGAAGGTACGTGTGAATATTCCCCAAAAGTGATCGTTGTGGAGCCATCCTCCTATTGCAGTCAGCTGGTGCCAGCACTACAGCATCTGTCCAGCTGCCTGCACCTCCCTCCATCCCTGTCAGCTGCTCTGCTCTGCAGCCCAGGCTCCTTCCAAACACAGCAAAAGGGGGATAAATGCAAATAGGCCCTGTGTGGCACCTTCACACAAAGCTTCAGTGTTCTGGAGAACAGTTTGGGAGAATTGCCCTGGTTCAAGGCATGAAAGGAGTCTCCTGTCTTGTGGCAGCTCCCACATTCCCCCCTTCTAAGCCACATCTTCCTGTGGTGGCCCTGGGGCTCTGCCTTCATGGCCTGGCATCTCCTAGGCAGCCCCCTGGCAGGTCAAGAAACCTGCTGGCCTCCCACAGGTGACCCCTCAGATCACCTTCTCCTGAGCCTTCACATCCTCCAGACTCTACTTATGACATGAACATTGCAAAGGCAAGAACCAGCTTTTTCCACACCATAACTAAAAAGTACATAATCTTGACTTAGAAATGGTGAAATTGTTATAAATGGAAATATATTAGAGGTGTTTTCATTTTCTCTCTGGGTTTCCAGCATTCCTGGTTGTCTTTCTAAGCTTTCTGTTTCAAGAACAAGGATTAGAAACCATTTATATTCTTGGACAGCTGAGTTTGTCATATAAATGTGGTTCCAGAAACTGGAGCCTTGGGAAAAAAATGGCAAGCATCCCCAGTAAAATTATGAGTGTCAGCAACACCCTTTGCATTTATGAAAATCTTAGCAAGGCCCAGGAATGAATAAAGACCATAAAAATATATTATAGGCTCATAGAATGGCTGGAGTATGAAGGGGCTTTAAAGATTATCTACATCCAAATCCCCAACCCTGGGCAGGGATGCCTTCCTCTAGGCCAGGCTACTCAGGGCCCTATCCATTGTTATCCATTGATATCCACATACAAGATGGAGACCAGACTGAAATGAGACCTAAGAAACCCAGACTTGACCCTTCCCTTTGCCACAGGATTTCTGTGTCACTTCAGGTCGGTGTGTCCCACTTAGCTTCACTGAAGGCATTGAGTCCACTTAATTTGGGAAGGCCAGGGAGAGAGTGCTTAGCATCTTGCAGGACAAAATCCTCTACATTTTTGTGTCTCATATGTAAACCTTGTACAAAGCTACTCCTTCTCCCCTACTGCCCTCCAATGAGCCGGGTATTCTCTGCAGCAGGGATTTTCCCGATGAATTTAAAGAAGTTCAGAAAACACTCAGTAACTATCAACCATAATTAACCCTCTGCTTTAATTTCTGTGCTGTCATTACTAAGAAGGGGCGAAGTTTTTGTGTGTGGAGAAATCACACGCAATTAAAAAGCACAAAATATTGACATTACCAGAGAAGCCTGCCAATATATATTTCAGGCAACACATGGGAACTGTGTACCTGGAGGATCCCCCACACAGCAGAGCAGATAGTGATGTGAAACTGAAAAAAAAGATTTTTTCTAATTTACAATAATTAAAAGGGCCCGTCTAGGAGCCAAGCTTCCTCAGCATGTGTTTAACATTACTTCTGAGAAGGTCATTGCTGGCCTCTTCAGGAAGGGAATTCCGGAGAGGGTACAGTAAGTGCACAGACTTTAAATGAGCAGCCCCAGCACAGACATTTCACAGTCTTCAGGGATGCACAAACAATTCTGCCTCAGCAGCACAGAAACAATGCCCTGTATTCACAAAGACTACAGGAACTTCAATATTGTGTGGAGGGGAGGTGAGGGTGAGGGAAGTCTTGAAATACGGATAAATTGGTATTCACCAAGTGCCATTCCTTAATTTACAACAGTCTTTAACTTCGGAGGCAATTGCCAAGGTGCTCATAAAAAGAGAAATGATGAATATTCAGGATGTCTTCTGAATCCATTAGGCAACTGAGGATGAGGTCTCCATATGTACAACTTCAGCTGTTTTCACATGCTGGTAGGGAGTGCCAGGATGGCGTCAGGAAGAAAAACGGCTCCGTAAGCTGCCAATGGGAAGAGAGGAAAGGAGGGAGAAAAAGTGTACATCAAGTGCATGGAAATGAAAATTTGTTTAAGTGCAGTAATTCAGCCTAAATGTGCTCTGCATGGCAAGGTGTGAGCCCAGCTGTTGGAGCTATCTGGCACAGCCAGCTCTGTGGACAGGTGTGTGTAGGATCAATGTCAAGTTAAAAGCTGTCACTGAAAGGTTTTCATTTTCCACACCATCCCCTCAAGGGTCTCAGGGAGCCTGAGGACAAGGAAAGGCTCGGGCTAGACTAGGAAGAGGGAAAACTTTACTTATAGAGGCAGAGAGAAGCTCTAAGTGTCTGGCCTGAGTGAGGAGCAAGTCAGTGATGGAGCAGGCTTTCTCCTTGATCCTCTCCCCCTTCTCCCCATTTCCCTCTTTGACAGCCAACATCCCAGATAAGGTCGATGAGGCGCTTACAATCACAGTCAGTAACTGATGAGGAAAACATGCTGTCCAACTCTTACATCCCAGAAAATAATGTCTTCTGGATGCCGTGAATCATGGAGGATCACAGGCCATTAATCACCAAGGGGAAGGGTGGAAGAGACGAGTTTAAAGCCATGTGTACCAAACACAGCCATTTCTCTGGGGAATCTCAAACCTGGCATGATTCATTTCGCTTTCCCAGGGAGAAATCACAAGGGGTGGAAGAGTAAATAATGCCACAGCCTCCTGAGTTCATCTGGTAGTGAGGTCCAAATTCCCACCAAGGAGAGGAGGCGTTTGTCACAGGAGGTGTATATTTCCACAACAGGTATCAGGGTGCTCCAGAGTCAGTGTAAAGTTTTTTTTCAGTCTATCAGGTCTTCCCCAAGAGACTGAAGAGAGTCACTGGGATTTACAGGTAAAGCAGAAGGGTAACCATCTTCACTGTCCATGTTCTTGAGGTTGTCAGTGCCTGATTTTGTAATGACTCAGGTTCACAGCCTGTCCCTGGAACCCATCACACAAGTGCATGGAGTGGTTCCAGGGAAAATGCAGCTTTCTGGGGCAAGAGGCTGCACGGCCCATGCACAAGGCGCAGATGTTGTTTACCTGCCTTTCCAGCCATGGCTGTAAAATGTGGTGGACACAATGCAGACACACAGCCAGGTCTCACTGGGGGAGCACTTGGTAAGTTTTAGTAGTCTTTGGTTTTGGTCTTCAAGCAATTTAAGAGCCAGAAGCTGATGACTCGACAGTGCCTGAGGCTATCACAGATCCATAGACACCGGTTAGCAACCTTCAAGTGCACGATTTACACCTCTCTTGCTCCTAAGTATGCAGGTGGGGAAGATGATGTACCTCACATCTGAAATCAAGAATGATTAGATTATATTCATAGCTAGTTTAATTGCTTTGTGTTACTGCTGATATTGTTTCTTGGTGTTCCACATCAGTTTCCCATCCACGTCAAATAAAAAATGCCAACACACCTGAAGCAGAACAAGCAGTTGGCTTAGTGAAGACAAAAGCAATTCTTCAGACTCACAGATTATCTAGCCAAAGAGTTTGAGTTCAGTTTTTTTCAGAGTTGAGTTTTCCAGTCTTTGCAATTATTTACAGAACATTTTGTGTTCATGCAGCTCAGCTTTCAAGCGTTCCTTTATTTTATAAAACAGGTTTCTTTCTGACCAATCACTTGTTGTTTTGCACATGTGTCTGGTCACCACCTCTGGTCAGACTGTTCCAAATCTGTGGTGAAGTGAGTAAAACAGGATAGATGAGAGAGGATACTTCCATTGCTAATCCTAGCATTTGCATTCACACACGAGTACCTTGTCCACATGCAAGCATGGGCATTTGCAAGAAGAACAATGAGAACTTGGCAATAGGCTGAGCAGCTCCCATTTGGGTGCTTTTGGGAAGCTGTCAAAAAGAAGGAAAGTGGTAGGAGTGTGCTGAGACCAGAGCGTTTTGAAGAATTGTTTCAAGGACATGCTCCACAATTGTCTTTTTGCCCTGTGCTCTCAGCTATAACTACCAGGAGCGCACAGGGGCATGGGCAATAAAGACACATGCTTTTCCCACTGTTTCCAAGGTTAATATGGATAATGTTCCACAGTCTGTTATTGTGGAAATACCAGAGACTATCCTTCAAAAGCAAACCTAAGGATTACACCTACACCTTAATGAGAAGCATTTCAAAGATGGCAGAATAACCCCACCAGAGTGGCAAGCAGGACAAAATATCTCCAAAAGAGTTTTCCCTAATCCACTGTCAGCAATCATCCCTTACACAGCACTCCAAGGAGTTCAGCAATCCGGTGTGTTCCAGGCTTGCAGGGCGTTCGGATCAGCTGATGAGCTCCAGTCTGTCAGTGGTGTGATTAGCCATGGTCTGAGAAGGTAGCCAGCAGTGTCTGCATTCCAGACCACAACTAAGAGTCTCTTTCACAGTTCACCACATGGCGATGAAAATTAATTTTCCTTCATGGTTTTATTCTCATGAAATGAAAAAATAAAAAAAAGGGGGGGAAGAGCGAGGGGAAAAGGAGACGCTTAATAGGAAGGAAAACCCACAGGGCACTTAGCTGAAGGAGCTCTCTGAAAGAAGCTCTGAAGATGGAAGTCTTGTCTGTCATCTCAGCTGCTCAGTAATAGTAGTGGCGGGACTCCTGGAAAAATCAGGACAAATTGTCCTGCAGACAGGACTGCAGCAAAAATGTTTCTGCGCAGTTTATGGTTGCAGTAAAGACCATTGGGTGTTAAACTTGTCTTCAGGGGTATAATTTGGGTAAATCTCAACTTTCAAGTTTTCAGAGCCGAACTTAAAAGGCAGATTCCCTACTAACTACTGCCCTGCTTCCAGATCTTGCACTTACGACGCTGTGGACAGGTATTTTTGCCACCAAAAATTATGGCAGCTCTTCCAGAAAGTCAGTGTCCAAAATGGTTGGGTATATATTTTGAAAGCTCTGATGACTTTCCCAGGCCTTTTGTCCTGAGAAAAAATGAAAAGCATCAGTTGGAAGCAGAAAACCTGTATACTTTTCCATTCCTAGGAATACAAGGTTAATCATTTTTTCTACTTTTGTGGAAAATACAAGTAGCATTTCATATGTTTTATGGCACATGCTGGACATTGTCAGGTAAGACCAGATTATTATCCTATTGCCTTTTTTATTTTTTAGCATTTCTTATAGTTCTGGACATTTTCAGCACCATTCCTATGAAATCATTTCTCATGGTTACCAACCAAAACAAAAAATTCCCCAATCATCAATGCTGGTGGTGACATCCATCATTTTCATTTCTCAATTACAGGAGATTCAGGCCTGGATATTTGTAGGAAGGTGAGTGCAGGACTCCAAGAGGAGGAGGACAACAGAACTGAAGTTCTCTGCATGTCTGCTCAACACCAATTGCAGCAGTGGAGACTTTCCACGTTGTTGTGTCCAAGAGCTCCATCACCGCACACATCTCAGGAAGAGCCAGTGTTTTATGGCTCATGATCCTCCACATCCATTCCTCTTTCCATGCCTCAGTTGTTTTTACTCTTAAATAAAGAAACATTGTGCAGTCAAAGAGAAGCATTTGTTTGCAGGGATGAAGGGCTGTCTGTGGAATTGCTGGTGTTTGAATTTCTAGATTTAGAGTGTCCTGTTTAGAACAAACCAGGTGTATTAAAAGACAAAGCAATCTATTCAAATGCAACAAGCTCAAACTTTTTCTTTCTTCAACCAGCATAACTTCATTCACTTCAATGGAATAGAATTTGGTTTACACAGGTGTGAGAGGGAAGTCAAGAAGCATATAGAAATGTTTTCTTTTGAAATATTTCTGGAGAAGAGGGGCTTTTAGACCAATGCAAACATTTGTATGGAAATTTTCCTTAGGGTTAAAATTTTCTGGATAAAAACTGGAAATCTTTTTTTTTCTCCCTGTAAAATAGCTTAATTTTCAATAATCCCACAAACATTTAAATAGAAACCTTAATGTTTTCACAAAATCTTTAATTGTATTGTTAAAGTTTTTGGTTTCCTTTTTTGTAAATCAAAAACTGAAGTCTTTCATCAAATATACCTAGAAAAAATATTTTTTTCTCAAAATTTGCTGCAACAGGCTTTTTAAAGCAAGTTTAATAGAAAGATTAAAAGGACTATAAATATGAAACCAATAAAAAACTGTCACAACTGAGCTTGACAAACTAACTGTGGAGGTAAACATGCATGAATGGGATGAACAAGACTGTTTAATCTATATGTTTAAGATGTTTCTGCTAACATTCTTCGTAGAAGGGCAAGTGAAGGGCAAGGGGAAGGTTTTCTCTGAATTTAGGTTTTATACAACTCATTTGAAACTAAGAAGGAAATTAAAGGAGAATGGAGGGTGATGGAGTAAAAATTAGAGGGGATCACAAGTCATAGCCATTTCTGTACATTTTGAGCCTCTTCAAGATATTGATGTCCCTGGTAGGATGCACTCAAGAATCATCTGGTTCATGGGTTCCAAAGCTGCGAAACATACCCTAATGTGAATGAGATAATGGGAACCTGAGCCACAGACAGACCATGTCCACACATGCAATTGTAAAATTCTACGTTGTGCAGATGAACCGCTCAATATTCGGATGTGTGGTTGTTCATAAGAAATTCCCAGGACTTCAGCGCTCACTTTGCCCAAAGCAGTTGGAAAACTCTGATCTAGCTACTGAGTATGTTTAAGCATTGTAACAGACATGGTCTGGAAGAGAGTAAACAGAGCAGTAATTAAGGCTAAGCCTCTTTCAAATTTTTCACAGCAGCAATCAACCCAAATAGAGGCCTTCCTTTAAACAGTGATTCAACACAGCAAAATGCTGAAGTTTCATTCTCCTAACAGTAATATCATTGCCTTATAATAGAGAAGAATAAAGAGTGAAATTTAAAAAAAAAAAAATATTAAGCCCTGAACAGAGGCCTGGAGATGAGGTTTTCAAAATCAGTTCTTCCAAATATGAGAAGGAAGTTGTGACTCGTTTGTTCATGAATCATTTCTCTAGAAAGACCAAAAGAAGTAATCATGGTAAAACAAGAAAGTAGAACTGCACAAGGGCAACAAAGGGCCTGGTCTGAAGAAGGCTTTAAGAATATGGCTCATGAAAATAAAGAAAGATGAAACCTGTGCAGTCTCAACCCAAGACTGAATGGCTCCATCATAACTCTACTTGCACTTGTCCTTGCAACCCAACATTGGCCAGGATAAGCCAGGTAGTGCTGGCTGGCTGGGGTGGGACAAAGATACCCCAGACTTCCTGGCCATACCTGGAGAAATGAGAGGTGACTGGATTTGTAACAACCTCTTCCCTGGTTATGCCATGCTAGGGGTAACTAGAACTTGAGTGATCTAACAAGCTATGGGTGGAATGAGAGGAAGAAGGGTGGGTAGAAATATTTGCTAAGAGTTAAAAATAGAACTGAGATTTTGTATTTGTTGTTTTGTACAAACAACAAATAATTTTTAATAATAGAAGATTTATAACATGCTGTAATATTGCTGAAAATTTTGTAACATTCCCCCAAGAGGCAGAACGTGATTTTTTTTGCTTGCATTAAATTGGACGTAGCAAAAAACACTGAAATCATCATTTCTCATTAAAAAAAAAAAAAAAAGAAGAAGAAAAGAAAAAAAAAAGAAGGTATGGGGAAGAAACTGAAAAGGGAAGGGAGGAAATGAGAGCCATCACGCCATGTCTGTCCCAGCAGAATGAAAATCCAGAAGCTGCTTTCTTCCAGGGAAAAGGACCAGGAAGGAAGCTTTCAGCAAAATAAGGAGAGCATAAGGCAGGTCAGACTTCCCCTGGAGCAAAGAGGGAGAGTTTCTTTCATGGGTTTGCTGTCTGAGCCTGACAGGAAGAGACTTAAGAGGTTACATCTGCTAGGGCTCCCCAAGAGATCACTGGGAGTTGACTTGACTGCCCCTCAACCATCTACACAAGGAGGCAGGTTTTCCCTGTCTGACAAGAATATAGCAAGGTCTAGTGGCTACAAGATGAAACCAGGAAAATTTAGGCACCGTGGGATATAAGAGGGATTAATTTAGGTTTTATTTTAGGTTTGCTTTCAGCAACATCCTGAGATGCATGGCTGATTCTCCCATGACATGAGGCCTCTGAATAAAGGCAACATATTTTGAAAGGTTGGTTTCAGATAAATCTAGGGGTACACGCATTTTTATTCAGGGTTTAATAAAGTAAGACTTTGTTTGACAGGAATTTAAATTAGATAACCAAAATATAACCTGTTTAAAATCTTAATATTACAGAGGAACAAACCTTATGTTGCTGTCCATTTACAAGTTTGTTGTAGTAATTCTTCTTTCACAAGAAGACTTTGAAGCATTTTATGAAACATTAATAATCCCAAACAAGTATCTTTAAATCAGGCATTTGGGGAAAGTCCAATTGTGTCAAAGCAAGACCTTTTCCTAGGAACTATTGATGCAATTGAAGAGGACTTAGTCCTCAAGAGCACAAATACATCTTTTAACATATGAGGAATATGTTTTATTACAGCCTCCTGAAGTAAGTAGAAAAGAGACAAAAACATTCAAAATCTGTAGCAGAAATAATCAAGAATAAGAGAAAGGAAATTTAAAAATTCAGCCTCTTGGTAGAAAGGATATCTTGTAACCCGACAATCCAAAGGGTTGCAGAGAGCAAATTCATAATTAATCAAGGAAAATGTTATTTCTCTAACAAAGTCCATTGCCAGTCCATGGCTGGCAGGTCCTCAGGGTTCTGTGGGAGAATCAGTTAATGTCTGATTCTCCTCCAAGGCCTCTGTGTGTGAAGTCTCCATGTGGAGCGTTCCCACCCCGGTCATGCAAGTCAATAATCCTGCAGGTGTCAATAGAGGGAGGAACAAGGTGTGCACATTCCGTGTGCCTGTGCCCTCCTTGGTCACACAGAAAATCTGGCAGCCCTGCTTGCCTTGGCCTCTCTTCTACAGGCCAAACCAGATCCATGCCACAAAGCTTTAGACCCAACAAAATACTTGGTTTTTGTGCTTTAGGTCACAACCTTTTGCTCAGGGGAATGTGGAGTTCAGACTGATCACTGCCTCAGTCATCTTACCCATGCCAAGGGCCAGCTGCAGAGGGCTTTTCCTTCAAAGTCAGGTGCCATCAGCTTCAAAGAGAAGAATTGCTGGTCTGAGTATTCCCAGAGTGCTGTGGGTACTATGAAACAGGCTTCAAACAGCAAACCAAAAGTCTGCAAGGTATAGCCAAAAATCCTTGAAGAGTTAGGAACATATGGCTGAGCCAGGATGCAAAGCCACCGCAAACTTTGCAGGCACTACCAGAAGCTTCCTGTGTTTCTGGGCATCAACTGCCCACTGACTGAAAGGCATTAGGAACTCCTATGTAGCAGCATTTCCACAATTACTTAATACTAATTTCTTTGCACCTTTTTTCTAGACCTTCTGGCCTAGGCTGCAGCCATTACCATGCCACTTGCAATGGAATAACCTGATTTTCCCATTTATTTCTTCTGCTCTTTTCCTTTTTAGCTTTAAGCTTGGAGGGCGACTGTGTCTGCCTGGGTGTTTGGAAAGGGCCAGCTGGGTGCAGATGCTACTTCAAGTGTCATTGTTATTTTTCCAACTGGAGTCATTATTCTGGGCTCAGATGTGCTCAGATTATTCTTGCTTTTCATGCAAGAAAATGAGGTATAACTGCAGAGATAGCTGGCAGAGAGCCTATAAGATTGTGGATTATACAGTGTCATAGGCACAAGCAGTACTCATCTGAAGTAATATTTTAATACCTTTAAAAGCTGTGATAAATTATAAAGAAAGGTAATATAAAATGTATGATCAAGCGTGTGCTCATTTTGCTTCAAGCATTCTATCATATGGAGACCAAAGGAGATGGAGAGAGGGGACGAATCACAGTTTTTATTGCTTGGCTGCAATGTCAAAACTGCATTGGCTTAAAATATTTATGACATGAGAGAAAGAAAATCTGTGAATTACTCGGAACTTAATGTACGTACTCTTAATGTGTTTCACATTTTCTTTAGTTGGGGACAGCAGAGTGGGGAATTGAGGATAACTTGTTTACTGCCAAACAGGTCTCCATAGTACCTAGTTTTCCTATGTATTAAAAATCGTGCCTGGGGCCAAGAATCATGGGGCTGGAATTAAAGACGAGAACACACAATAACTGTAAGTAATGGCAGAGAGATTTAAATAGCACACATCAGCAGAAAAGAATGGGGAAACCTACAGTACACTGACTTCATTGATACCCCATTTATCAGCAATTACTGACTCCATTAAAGGCAGAGTTTACAGCAGACAGAGAAACAGAGCCTAAAATATGTCCCAACAGATGGACAGAGAGTGTCAGTGATGCCGTATTTCAAAGGCATCTGCAACTTTGTTATCATTGTACATGGAGTCAGAAAGACAGTGAAAAACACTGGAGTAAGGGCCAGCAAATGATTTACTTGACCCTGCATGGTCAGAACTGACAGCAAAAACCTCATTAATTCCTCAGGTCATTCTGGAAGACATTAATTTGGTTTGGACTTGGGACGAGAGGAGATTTTCCAGACATGCACCAGGAATTATGAAATCTCTATAGCCAGAGGAAAGTATGTCCAAATCACTTTCTGCATAAATCAAGCTGACTTTCTGAAGAAGGATAATATGCCTAATCAGGGGAGTTATGGAACTTCTTGTACTTATTAGACAGAAAATTAAACAGTATTTTATTTGATAATCAGCTGGGGGAAGGGGTTTTTTGCCCTTCTTTTTTTTACTGCTGTCTTTTCTTGCTAAAGGTGAGTTAGAAAAAAAGACTCTTATGAACAATTGTGAGTGCTGTGATATCATTCATTTGTTCCTAAGGGTATGCACATAAAGACATTCATATATACATATATTTATATATATGGGTAATGTATGTGCATAATTTTAGTCAGCTCGCCGTATTCATGCACCTCTTGGCCTTTTAACTCCGTGTTTCAGAATGCCAAGCACCATCATCTTTCCACTCTGAGTCTGCTTCACTCCTACCCTCAGCTGGAAGTGTCTGGGTAGACAGGAGGGCAATCAGAGCAGAGTTTCTTCTGGGGGGCAGCCCTCGTGCCACACATCTGCTCCTGCACGGTCCCTTCTGCAGCTCGGCTCCTACCGACACTCAGGGGACCTTCGCCTCCGCTGATCAAAAATGGGGAGCCCAGCCTGCAGGGCTCAGGGCAGAAACCAGGAGTCCATCAGGAGCCCCCCTGAGCAGGGGAACTGAGAATGACAAGCTCAGGTCCCAGTTATGACTTGTCCAGTCCGACCCTAAATTTCTTTGGCAAAAAGGTCCCTGGACAGAAAAGCCCTTGCGGGGTGTCCCCATCTCAGTGGTGCAGAGCTCCATACCCAGCTGGGGTGAGCAGGACCATCCCCTTCTGCCTGGCTGACCTCTATGGCAAGGCTGGTTTGGCTCTAACAGCAGTCCCCAAAGCCCCCACATTCCCTGGAAACAGCCAGGAGTGCCACAGAAGTGCACCAACCCCCCCGCAGGACGTGCTTTCCAGTGCTTATACATAAGCCCTTGCCACACAGGGTATCTTCCTCTGTAAAAGATGCATTCATCATGTTTAGAGAAGGGTTATCTCTCCCTGGAAAGAACATGCATTAGTACTTTTTACTCATTCAACACTGGACACTCCCTATCAACAACAGCCTGCCGAAGGGGAGAAAGAGGTGAATTAATCACTGGAAGAGACAATTTAAAGGAGTTTGGCTATAAAATGGAGTTCATTAGGAGGCCATAAAGTATTTGGGACTAACGAGCTGCAATTTGCCCACCTCTGCTGTCCCAGACAACAATAAGCAGCGCTAATTGTATTGACACCATGTTGCAGGATGGCCACAAACCCTCTCTTAACTCCTTCCATAGAAGTATCACCAAAAAAAAGTTATTTCACCTATTGCAAGTGCAAGTTCTCTTTCATGATGCTTAGTTCCTTATCTCCTTGGATTGAGAGAACACAGTATTAAGGGGTCTGCAGTTTTCACACTGGAGCTAAGGTTGTAATAATAATCATGTTACTTGGCTCGAAGATTGCGCTCAGAGAGATCTCAAAGCATGTTACAAATGTCCATGGTATAGACAGCATATCACTACAGGCAACAGGCCAAGTGAACCCCATTTGGGAATGCAGCACAAAACACTTTTTCCCATCCGTCCTCCAGATTGCAACAGTTTTTTCCATTTTTCCTGCTTTTTCTGGTTTAGATTGTTAAAAAATATATTATGCTGGCTAACAATTTTTTTTTCTGGTCTTCAGATTTCTCTCAGTTTTTGTTTCATGTTATTACCGTGCAGAGCAGTCCATACAGAGCGCTACTATAATCACTGGAAAATAGGTCTGTGGGTGTAGGGCAGAAGGAGAGGTAAACCAGGGACTGAAATACTGGAGCCACCTAAGTTTGTGCAGTGCTGCAGTCTGGACTTCTTTTGATCGAGTCAGAACAAGCCATTTTTTTCTTAAGACTGAATTCCAGCTCAGTTCTTCGTCAGGATGTTAGGTGGTGACCTTAGCTCTGTACAGCACACTAGAACCTAATACAAAGTAAATATTTCATTTGGGAAGCCTGTGCAGCCCATCAGCTGCAAAAGTACCACAGGAGGCACTTCAGCTGCAGGGAACTGAGTGCTCTCCCATCACCAAAGAGCTTTCACCAGAGAGGGTCATGTTCTTTCCATTACAGGGGTGAGGGAAAGGCTTTGCCGGGCCAGCCTGCAGGTTCAGGAGGAGGTAACCTTGGGAAGGCAGATCAGCAGCTGAGAATCATTTTGTTATGAGCAAGAGAAAGGACAGGAACAATTTGCAGTGCACAAATGATACTGCTTTATTCCGTTGATACTCTCAGTTTGAAGATATGAATAAAAATAATCTGGGGATTCATTTTCACATGTGCTCAGACTGCCTCTCTGTCAACAAAAGGGAGCTGAAAACAAGAGTGAATTATTTGTATGTCTAGTTTGCCTGGCTTTGCCTGGAGTGATAGCAATTGCTCTTAGCATAAATGAAAATCAGATAAAAGGAAGGGTCCTGTTTGAGCATGGTGACTAGATGCCTGAAACAAGGAGGATATGTATTTTTCAAGAAAATTACCCTTTTTCAGATAACAATTGAGGTTATTAAAGTATTAACAGATGTCTTTTTTACTCCCTGCACACTCTGCAGTTTTTTTTTCTTATTTTCTTTTTTCCCCTCTTCTCTCCTTTTCTCCCTTTTCCCTCCCATTCCACAGTTCTGACAGCATAAAGACTGAACCATAGGTAGGCACTTCAATTTTGATTTCCAGTCAAATCCTGATGAATTTTACTTTCAGATTGTCATGTTCAACAGAATGTTAGAAAATCCAAGTTGAAAATACAGTAATAACACTTTTGCTTGTTTGTTTTGTTTTTAAACATTTCCCTGGGGATTTGTAACAAATGACAGAAATGTTTTCTACTGGTCTTAAATACTGTGAAATGTTATTTAATAATCAAAACTCAAACATTAAGCCAAACTCCACTGCTTAATGTGTTCCTTTAATGGAAATAGCTAATGAAAAACACACTAGGCCAAAATCAGTTTATTTTCCTCACCAAAGAGAATTTCTTCTTTACTGCTAAGGATCTTTGTTTGCTTCATTTTTCTGGGAACAGTGTTCAAATTTGTATAATCAGACCATGTTCTGCACATATTTTTCATGGCTATTCTGAAACACTTCTGTCCTCATCTCTACCCCTGGAATGGAGGTTTTTTTTTGAAATGTGAATCTTGGCTGGATGAGTCACTGGGACACTATCTTCATCTGTTTTGCAGTAATTGGACTGGAACAATTTTTGTGGCTGTATCTGAGGTTGTTTCCTGCTTTGAACTCAGCACTCACACAGTTGTGTTAATTTTAGTGATTACACAAACTAGACTCTAGCCAATAATGTTATTGTAGTCAAAACCATGGCTCTGATCCAAATAAGTCTTACTCTATCTGCAGCAGAGCAACTGCTGCTTCACACTATGAATGGAATAAAATCAAATAAAAATGTTCACTACAATAACTTGCCAGCAGAAGTATGTGTAGTATCACTTCTTCTGCCATGCAGTTGGAAATCTTGAACAGGTCTGTTCCACTTGAAAGTCTCAGTTATAAAAGGACATTTATTCTCTAAGAAAGAAGGGGATGTAAGTCTCAATGTTTTAGATTTCATTCAGGTAAAATCCCAGTTCAGAAAGGGCATAAAAGCATGTGCTGGAAATGAGGTGTTTGCTCAAGTCCCATTGAAGCCAGGTAGATTGTAAGCATATGCTGAAATGCTTATTTAAATTGGGCCCTTAATTATTAAGTGCTATGAGATTGAACGACATTTCATATTATTTTCGTACATCTATATTCATATAATGTGGGTGGGTGGGTGTGCAAGGATATATGTAAGCTGTTCACTAAAGAACATAAAAATGACAAAAAGGATCCCCCACACCCTTCTCCCTTAAGTGTCAGATTATTTGATGGTTTTGGCATCATTTTTTTAATGTTTGGCTGAAATGGCTCTTTTGTCAATGAAAAGAAAAAAGGAAACTGAAACTTGTTTTCATTGATCTTCCTGTTATAGCCCTTCAGGTATGCTGTATGTGCAGACAGGGCTGTAGGGACCTCAGCCCACCCTTGCAGATTTTTGCAGGGTGCATTCCTAATTGCATCTGGGGTTTGTGTTTTGATCAATCAGCTATCACTTTAACTGTGCTCTAATTCTACTGATTATTTCTATCATTATTGATAGACTCTGTTTATTATTATTGTTAATCATCATCATCATCATCATCATCTGTTGATTATTTATATCATTTATACATATCCTGAATAATGTTACATGTACCTGCTGTTAATCTAACTGTGCATTTCCTGATTTCCTGCCTGGAAGATCCCTGTCCTGTTGGTTTGCTAAGGGAACAGCTTTACAGAGCCTTATCTGGTATCACTGGCCTGTGTCCTACTGAGACAAGCTGGTGTTCCTGATACTGTGCAAATTCAGGAAGCCAGTAAAATGGCAAAATGGATGTGTGTGCGTGTGTGTGTGTGAATAGGTCTTAAATGCACAGGTTAAAAATGTACCCCCAAATGTAAGCTAAAGAAGGGTTTGAAGAAAGATTTGGTTTAGAGGTGCAAGATGCTTGGCTCCAGGCAGAGGGAAGGAGCAGGCACTAGTGTAACAGTATGAAACAGTATCCCTAGAAAGGCACAAAAATACGGTCCAGGAGGAGAGTAGTTCACTGGTAGGAAATGAGGGGAGGTGAAGCCCAGTTGTGGGGCTTTTACAGGGCAGGAAAGAGGTTTGGAATTCAATTCAGCAATGGATAAGGAGGTGACAGGGGATGTAAGCATGATCCTGTTTCTTAGAATGAGAAAAAATGCAGCCATGGAAGTCTGTATCCACTAAAGTTATGAAAGAAGGAATTTTTTTGATCTTTTTAAAGTAGAACGAGGATTTATATTGGCTGAGGTGTAAAGTCAGGGCTATGCATGGACAAATTGCTGTATTGCTTGTAAGAGAGTGACAGACCTGTCAGCAAGGAGATGCATCCAGGCCAGGAAAACTTGGACTCCTTAAGAACATATCCTCAGAGACCATCAAATGTAGTAGGACACCATGCAGCTCTCAGGGGATTCAGCCCACTGCCACACACCCAGAGACAGAGCAGAGTAGGGAAAGAGGGATAAGAGAGGCACAGAAGTGTAAGAAATGTTGCAAAACCGTTTGACAGCAGAGCTCAGGCCATGCCCCCATCTCAGGCTCTTGTTCAGCACACATCTCACCAAGGCAGGCAAGAAGGTGACTCTGAACCCTCCTGGTGCATTTTGGCTCCCATCTCCTTGCAGACTGAAACACTGTGCTGTCCTCCTCACTCCTGGTGGTACTTTGAAGGTCTGCCATGTCCATCCTATGGGCAGATGGAGAGAACAGCAATGGCAGAAATTTATATCCTGAAGCAGAAAGAAAGGACATAAATGCCCAGAGAAATACCTGTATACACTATGTGCCATGCACTGGCAGATAAGAAGCCACTAGCAAAGAACAAGGCAGGAAAGAGACTTTTCATGCTTGCCTAAAAGACAGACCTGGAGCAAAGGCCAGGAGGCCTGTAAGTCCCGGGTTCTGCCACTGCCCTCAGCAGATTTCTAGCTAACTTTGTCCCAATTCAGCATTAGCAGCTGCTGCCAGCTCCCAAGGATGTTTCTCCCTTATGAGACAGCACTCAAAGGCCAGCCTCAGCCCTATTACCCAATAAGCAAAAAAAGATGTGTTGTCACAGCTTGGTTTTATCACAGCCAGGCTTAACCAGAATGGTAAGCAAAACCCCCCAAGCTGGTCAGTGCAACGCTGTCTCTCTTAACATGCAGGAGGCAAACGGCTGCAGGAATGTTTTATGTGTCTGTTCCATCCCTGAAGTTTCCTGTTGTGTAGAAACCTCCTGGATACAAAGGAGATGAATTATTGATATGCCAGTCTTGGGAAGGAAAAGCAAGGCAAGATTAGAAAAAGGGAAGGGACCTTGGTCTGCAGTAAATTGTATAAAAAAATCAGGACATTCAGTTCCCAAGGAGCTGCACACAATGAAGAGGAATCAGGCTACTGTGGCCTGTGCAGGTCATAAAACACTAATCCTGGGTGATTCAGGGCATACCTCTGGTTGCACTGCCCGGCAGGGGCACACAGCACCCCCAAACACAGGTTCCCTGTGGTCAGGCTGGTCTCCAGGATCTGGGCACAGGTACCTCACACAGCTGCAGCAGTGGTCTGCGTGTCCGCCCGGACTAAGGCACCACAGACACACTTGGAGGCAGTGTGTGAGCAGGCAGGGACCCAGACACCAAATTTCTGTGCTGATCCCTGTGTTTTACCTCCAGAGATCTCTGTGGGGTTACTGTGAGCTCCCCGCAGTCTCCAAAGCACCTGTATCTTATCCAGTGGGGAAAAGACCTCTCCAGCCATCTTCCAGCAGTGTGCCAAGCCTTTAGAGACTGTTCACCCCCCAGTCCCTTCAGAGAGGGCTGAGAAAAACAGGCCCTTTTGTCAAGTTCATAAGGAAAACATCTGTCCAGCAATACAAGAAACCTCATGTCTGGTGCAGAGTTGATCTGGAAAAGGAAAACTTTGAATTGAAGCACACTCCAACAGGTGCTTTCCTCAGAACAATACCATTGTGCCCTCAGCAGGAGCTCTGGGGTTTGAGTTAGTGGAGCGAAGGAATTAAGCTGCTGACACCTTGTCCTGCAAGGATTTTCATTTATGGCTTGATTAGACCCACTAGCTGGGAGACAGCACTTCTGTGTGTAGCAGCACTCCACTGGTATCTCCCTACTTCTCTAAAGATCCCACATACAGCTCACCACTGGCCACTTCCCCTCAGCTGTGCATGCTGAATGCAGGCAGGGAAGTTGCAAAAGCACTTGCTCACTCTTCCATGTAACCATGTGCAGACTGTTCTTAGAAAGTAGAGAGTCATGGGCTCTAAACTCGGCAGCACGCAAGGAGGTGCCAGCGGCGCCGCGTGCCCCCATCGCGCATCGAGGGCAGCCGGGCACGGCCCAGGAGGAACTGGGAGCAGAATGAGGACCCAGTGCAGGTGCCAGGCTGCAGAGGGGTCACCCTCCCCCTGCCTTGGTCCCAGAAATATGAAACAGACATTAGCTGGGTTCAGACATTTGTGGCTGATGGGTGTAGCTGGAAAATAACTGAAAGGCCAGTTTGCCCAGAGGAAAAAGCAAAATTTGCTCTTTCGGCTCTCTGGCCAAACCAAAACGCAAGAGAGGAGCACAACGGGGTGCTTGAAGTGAACCTGAAATAGCTATTGGTTTGGGGTTGGGCTTTTTTTCAAAAAACTGAAAGTTTGAAGGAAAAAATACTTGAGTTGGAGGATATCTTTTAGTGCCTTCATGAGCTTTTAGTGTCATTCTCAAGAAGTTTCAATAAAACTGAATTAAATCTGAAACAAACATTGGCTTTGAATAATGCTATTGAAAGTCTGTCTTTAAAACATCAGCATTAAATGTTAAAATGTTTTCAGATTTTTTTAAACTATAACAATTCGTTTTCCTTTACGGCAATTTTGTATTTATCCTAAATACATGTTCACCAGTGGAAAAAAAAATGTGGCTGGAAATTCTGCATTAGAGTACAAATTTTCACATAAAAAAAATCTTACCAAAAATAAATGTAATCCAGCAAATAATTGATGTGATTGGATGCTGCTTATAAGGATGGACAGAAGACAGAAAGTACCATGACATCCCTAAGTTAAACAGTTGGCAAGAGTGAATGGAAATCTCCTCCTAAATTGGGAGAAAAGATGTTTTAGATTTGCTTTGGCCTGCAGTTCTATGAGCAAGATAAGGAGCCCCCCTGACCACACAAAACCAGGACAGTCAGCAGAGCCAGTTAGAAAATAGCAGTGGTTGGTCAAGAGGTTTCATCATTTTTTACTGAATTTTCCAATAACCATTTCTGTCCCTTCTCAACAGCAAATAAGGAGAAGCGAGAGAATGAATTTTGCCTTTTTCTGAGTGTTTTGAGTGTTTGAACTGGTAGCTGTAAGAACTGCCTCTGAGTACATTTACTTACATGAAACAAGTATCTTCATGCCCGGTGAAAGAGTAATTAATCAAACAGTTTGTTTCCAATCTGGCTTTTGCTGTAGAGCTGAGATGCCCCGTGTCGCCCAGTGCAGGCTCTGGGCGCCACCTTTTTCCCCAGTGGGAGGGTTCCTCCTCTAGGCTGGAGGAAGCAGCCAGCAATGCCAGCAGCTGGCCCAAACACCAATCCACCCTCTGGCCCCTTCATCTGCCGGCCTGCAAGGAGCTTTGGCCACAGGAACAAGTGTCCATGAGCAAATCCAAAGGGCAGGGGCAGAGCAGGACGGAGCAGCACTGCCTCTGTGCTCGGGCACACTCGCCACCCCCCAGCCCCTGCTGATTCTCTGTGTCCCCCTCGCCAGCCCTGGCTGCTCCCGCCTCCCGCAGAGATCTCCCGCCGTGCTGGGTGTCCTGGGAAGGACGGGCTGGGACCAGCCCCTTGTCCCAGTCAAGATAATGGGGCTGTGCAGATCAGCAGAGTGCCTGGGGTGCCCATCACATCCCTTGGATGAGGTGTGGCCAGCTCTGGAGGAGCCTGCACGGAGGAGTTGTGCTGCTTAATTTGCTGGGCTGCTTGGGCTTGGAGGCCACAAGGAGGGAGCAGGAGCAGGGCAGAGCATACCTAGCAAATCTGTGGAGATAGCAGCTGCTAATTAACCCTGAGTGTTTATTTGCAAGGAGAGCCATACAGAGAAAGGGGTTTAGCCCCTATGATCTTGCACATTTGGTTTCCTGCCTCATCCCAGCAAAGCAACTTTTCAGACACATTTCTAGAACAGCTGCCACCTTTCCTGCATTTCCATTTAAATCCTGACCCTTTTGGCAAGCAGATGATCTCTGGTTTTCCCTCTCAGGGTTGCCATACACTCAGCAGAGATTTCCAGCCTGACACTGCAGCGCAGCAGCTCAGCAGCACAGCAGTCCTGAGACATTTTCTGAACAGCTCTTGGTAGCAGCAGTAAACCACAAACTATCTCAAACATCCCCAGACCAGAGCAACACACTGTGGGGACACGCTGAGAATTAGACCCAAGAGGAATTCCAGTGCACAGATACGCAGGACAGAGAGGATCTGTCCCACTGCGTCTGGCATGTGGACAGCAGAGGCGAGCTTATCTCTTGCATTTTATAGTGAGAAAGTGGTGGGCCAGATCTCCAAAGGTATTTAGGTGCTTCGACATTTAACCTCCCACAAGGAAATTAAGTGTGTAATTAGGCTTGGAGGTCTGGCCCTAGAGCTCTGCTATCCCACATTGTTTATTTCTGCATCATTTATTGCTGCCCACGGAGGCAGTACATATCATCCTCTCTGCATTTGGCCATCTAGGTAGCATGAGTTAGTGCTGGGAGACTCCTGGTGTTTGCACCCACCTTCAGCTCAAAGCTGTCTGCATGGCCCTGTTTAACTCTTGTTCATCGAGCCTCTTGGCGCTGCTTTATTGCATTTTGAGTACGCACACAGAGGTGTGAGCATGGGAGGGAAGGAGAAGGGCCACAGGACTAGAGATGGCAGCTCAAAAAAGGCTGGATGTCACTACAGTAGGAAGTGTTGGGCTTCAGCATGAGACACACCCATGGACAGGAGTTGCCACAGGAGAAGTCTGAGCGACTTCATGTTCACATTCCTGCTCTGCAAGGCATCTCCAGTAAAGCTGATGGCAAAGGTGAACAGCAATGGCCGTTCAGGAAACAGCCCTCGTTCAGGAAAGAGGCAGGAGACAGAAGATCTCCCCAAGCAGCTGGCAAAAGCATGCAGGCATGAGGAGATGCCAGAAGGCATTTGCTGCCCCTGGTTTCTTTGCACATGGACTCTACCCAAAGCCTCTCCAGCACCCCAGAAACCACGTGCCCAGGGAAGTGCAAGCGTCGCCTCTGTGCCTTTAACAGCGCTGTCCTCTCCCAGTTACAGCCTGGGAGCACTCCTGCACTGTTCAGCCATTACTGGCACTCCTGTCTGGTGATCTGGGGACTTTCACAAGCCCATTGCCACCACTTAGCACGGTTGTCCTGCAACACCACTGTGGTACCTGGCATGGCCTGGGTGGGTGGCGATTCTCTCAAACTGAACCACGGCTGTCCCAGAAGAGGGGCTGTCCTCCCAAGGCATGATGATCCCCTCTCCAATCTGTTCATTCCAGAGTCCCAGACAGGCAAAAAAGACTGCCCTCTTGCAGGGGTGTAGATAAGTCCCCCAGTATTGCACAGGAATTGGCCTCAAAATGTTGACAAATTCTTCATGACTACTTAGAAATGAACAAAGTCTGGCAGCAAACGTTGATCGACACTGCCCTGTGTGGTGTGTGGGCATTAGTGGTTTCAGAGAGATAGTGAGACTAAGGGACAGGCTTTGCTGTGAAGAGGTTTAAGTATTTCCTACAGCAGAGCTTGTAGCTGAGGCCTGTTTCTGATCACATCATTGGTCCATGGACCAGTTGGATGTTTTCCTGCATCTAGCAGTGGCCAAGAAGTGTTCATGTCCACAAAAAAAAAATTTAAAAGAACATTAGAGAATAACTTTAGTCCTTGTGAAAGAGAGGTCAGTACAGTTACACCAGGGAGGAATTTGGATCAAGATACCCGACTTTGATACAACCTTTTAAATAGTAAAAATATTTTCAGTGGACAGGGAACTGTAAGAGGTTTATAAATGCAAAGGAGAAGAAAAAAAAATTGTGCTGCTCCCCCGCAGTCTCCTAAAAATAGCAAATTACACACCTAATAAATGTATCAGCAGCCCGTGAAATTGACAGCCTGAAATTGAAGAACAGAACCGTTTTGTTTGGAGAAATAGTCTTTAAGAGTGTGGAGGTGAATTAGAAAAATAGCAACTGACATTAAGGGTGCCAGATTAATTCGCCTGAGCTTTAATTGAGACAGCCTGAATGAGCCAGAAAAAGAGAAAAAAGGGAGAGGATCCCAGCTCTGTCTGGCTCCATAGAAACTCCACCTTCCATTTCTTTTCAGCTGGAGCTCAAGTTACAGCATTACATCACCCCAAAAACGTCCCTTTGGCTGATAATTCCCTGGGAGCTGGGCATGGATGCTGGGCTCAGGGTTTCGGATGCAGCCGCTGGGTGCAAATTCACCCATCTGGGCTCATCAGAGTGGAGACAGGCCAAGGGCCACCCTTGGACAGCCTTCCAAAACCTCCTTCTCTGAAGGATGGGGAACATCGGGGCCCCGTCTCTTGGGGTAATATCCCCACTGTCCCTTTCCTGGCTGCAACTTTTCCTTGTGGCTGGAGGAGATGGATCTGGCTGGTGCTGGCAGGGCAGAGGAGATGTTATTTATATTTCAGAAGAGAACTGCGTGTTCAACAAACCCTGAAATCCCCAGGCCTGTAAAAGCATTAAGCAGGCCATCCTGACCGTGAGCCTTACTCGGGTTTCCTGGCTTAAACAAGAAAGTCCTTCTCCTAAGCAAGGAATAAGCTCTTGCACAGATAATATTTCAAAAGCCTTGCTGCTACTGAGTAAATAAATGTGCATAGCAGATACGATAAACATTTTCTTCTGTTCTGAAATCAGATCTGCAGATCCCAAATCCCCTTGTGCTGTGCAGACTGTAATTACAGGATATGTTAAATTTTCTTTATAGCCAGCCCTGATGGTTGTTAAGTGACCGCACCGCCCAGTACAGCACCCCTCTCTGGTCTGCTACCATTTGTAATGAAAACCAGATGCTTGTTTAAAGTTAATAATCAATACAGCACTCATCCTGAGTCAAGTAGGGCTAAACATTTGCTTAGAGAAGCCATGTCAGAGCCACGATAAGCAGGGGCTCGGAGCAGCACGCTGCTTTGGACCCTGTTGGAGTGTGAGATAAAACATTCGAATTCCAGAGAGCCAGCGCCGGGGCTGTGGGGTTGAGCTGAGCCTCCACGAGCAACTGGAGCAGCTCAAATTAAGGCAGGCCCAGCCTCATCCAGAGCAGCCCAGACCCTTGACAGGCACTGGAGCCCTGCTCCCAGCCCACTCTTGGTGGGACCAGTCTTGCTTTGCACTGGCTTCTCTCCGGCAGATGAACAGAAGATGTGCAAGGGGAAGAGCAGGATGCAGTCGAAAGCCACAGCACTGACAGGTGGGGAGTGTGTCCAAATCTCTGCAAAGGCAGGGGGAGCTGGCAGAGGAGAGGCTAGCCAGCATCTCACCCCAGCCAACTGAGGTCAAGGCCAAAGTCTGCTGATCTTTTTATGTCCCAGGTTAGACAGAAAATTGTGCAAGTGACTGCTGGGATGGGCACTGGGATGGAGGAACTGTTAGGGCAAACTTTTCATGTGGCCCTCACTCCTTCTCACAGATGGCAATATTTGAGCCTTCATCTCAGTGAACAGATGATGAGGAGGAGCGTTGGGAATGCTGGTGAAAACTCCAGTTGGAAGGAGCACCAGCTGATTTGCTTTGCCCAGATCTTTTCTAACTTGACCAGGGCTGTTTCCTCATCAAATGAGCTCTACACCCAGCCCAAGAGCTGAGACAATATATTCAGCTGCCTGCCTTCACACTTCCCTTTCCCACCTCGCCTACCAGCCCGAGAACAGAGAGGCAAGGGGCCACCTTGCCACTTTACCTGGAATACCCACCACACCTTACTTTTGAATGGCTCTACCATGGTGAACACCCAGTGAATTACAGAGAATCCTGATCCTAGCATTTTGTCTGATAGTGGAAAAAGAAAAGTCTCTTGTTTGAGCATGTTGCCTTCTGACACTATTTAGCAGCAGAAACTGAATGCTTGCCTGCAGCCTAATCCAATGATGGAAGTCACTGTTCAAAAATTCTGGGGTAACAGAGACTGGAGTTTGAATTTCTAGGCCTTCCCTAGGAAAACTAGCAAATCAAATGACAGAAAGAAATGCTAAGGAAATGTGTATGACTCATGGAATCATAGAAATTTTGGTTAGAAGGGACCTCTAGAGGTCATCTAGTCCGACTCCCCATGAAGCAGGACTACCACCAGCAGTGCTTTACTGGGGCTCTATTTCAGAGCATATGATCCATGTGTTTATTTAACCGCATTTTCTCTCTTCTTTTTTCCCCTCTCCAACTTTTGCATGGAACACCCTTTTTGTATGGAACACCCTTTTCAAAAGTTTTAGTTGCATGCTGTATCTTCCAACTCATGATTAGGGCAAACATTTTTCACACACATGTATGCATAAAGTGGCCAATCCCTAAACTCTTTAAAGCTTTTCTGCCCTACACAAAAGGCTTTTTCTGCCCTAAGGAGGGCATCTACTGAAGTGAGATGCCAGCCCCACTGGCTCTGGCAATACAGTCACACAGCATTGGAGCTGAAACTGGAGGAAGGACAAGAGGATCACAGTTCATAAAATGCAGGGCAACCTACTCCAGCTTCACTTTTCATTGTGCTTTTAGGGAAAGGGAGACGCAGGACAACAGAAACACTCGCATGCCAGTTCTTCTTCTGCGCTGTGCTGAGTTGTTAACTTCCCTGCTTCCTCAGCACAGAAATCCCCATGTTAAAGTACTCATTTGGAGTTACCCAGAAAAGCTGAAGATAGATTTGGATCCTGTTGAAAGCCGCTGTTTTGTAACCAGCCAGAACCAACCCTTTTGGTTTCAAAAAAAGCCACCCTCCATTCCACTTAAAACAGGTTCAGTAAATGATCTGTGACCAAAAACAAAACCAAGTACTAAAGGCTGAATAAAACTGCCTACCTCACCTCCAAATTAAATGAATCTGACCTGCACACCATGCACAACAAAGCATTCCTAGAGCTCCACGGCTCATGAGCATATCAAAAAAAAAGGCATTTATTAAAAAACAGTCCATTTGAAATCACTCTAATGGTGAGTTTTTCCTGAAGAGGATTCATCTTCGTTCCCAAGTCACGCCATGCCTGTGGAACTACAGCATCCTCCTCATACAGCACGCTGTCTCTCCCCAGTGCAGCCAGACTCCAGCATGACAAACACCTCACCCCATAGCTCTGGGGAGCGCTAAAAGGAAAGCAACTGCCCCAGAAGAAAAGGGGTCTTCCTCCTCAGGACTGATCTGTGTGGCAGAAACCCCCCCAGCAAGCTCCAGGGGCTGACTCAGGGATCCCTGGCTGGGGAGGCGCAGAGAGGGCAGAGCTGTCCCTCGGCTGCCCTCCCTGTGCCAGGTGAGGTGGCCCGGCTGCTGCACAGCCCCGCTCCCAGCACAGGCTGTCTGCAGATGGATGAAGGAAAACTGGGCTTTGCCGTGCCCCATTCCCAGGCCTGGCCTCCAGCAGCCAAGGCAGCCGCACCACAGCACGTTCAAAATAGCAGTCCGGTGTCAGCCTTTGTGCCGAAAATCCGCCTTTGCCTGGGACAAAAAGCCTGCAGTCTGGGTGTTCCTGGGACCTGGTTGGGCATGGTGTTCCCATCACACTCAGGAAAAGGCGCAGGATTTGGCTGGCCACTGGTGCGACTGGATCCAGCAGTGTCTTCTCATCCAAAATCTTCTTTTCCTGGAAAAGATACTGCCTTTTTTAAAAATTTTTTTGTTTCCCCCTGCTTTGTAAGTAACCGTGTTCTTCACTCTCTGCTATCTTGGCACCTTCCAAGCAAAATCTGACACTGAGGAAGAGATCTCTTTTTTTCGAATAACAAATGGAAATATATTTTTGCTGCAGCCTTCCAATCCACACAGGCGACACTGTCAAAATGCTCTGAACTTTTTTTGGAAGCAGCAGATGACTACAGCTGGTTAGCACAATTATAGCTGTTGTGTAATGCTTGGATCCTCTGTCGTTTCATTCATTCTATTCATCAAACTCTGCATCAGGCTGTGGGGGAAGATCTGCCTGATGGCAAATTTACATTTTTTCCTATGTTGCTGTTATTTCTCATGGTTAAAGGGACACTGGCAAGTGACACATCACTTTTTAGAAGTCGTTTCAGAAGTTGTTTATCCTGTAATCTACAGTATCCTCTTAGAATCCAGAAGAACGGAGAGCTTGAGAAATTTGACATTTCCTCACTCTTGTATATTGATTTTTTTTTTTTTTTTTTTTCCTGTGGGCTGGAGGAAGCTCAGACACTTTCTACTTACAGTGGTTCACAGGGGACTTAAGGACAGAGGCCACCAATTCTCACAGCACTCCCAGAGGTAGGTAAGTATTATCTGAAAATTATCTCAGTTTCACAAGCAGGAGGCAAACAGTCCTGGCAGAGATGGAGTGGGAGCTGTGCCAAGTGTTGTATAGCAGCACCTCTGACCCACCAGGTAGCTTGGAGAGGGAAGAAGAACCTTCCCTAAAAATAAAATCTTCCAAAAAAACTGTCCACCCTGAAGAATGAGCAAGCCCTCCTCGTCCTGCCATCACAGTCACAGCCACCATGGCCCAGGATGGCCCCTGTCCCTGCAGGGTGTCCAAGTCCCACCAATAATGAGAAAAAGGGGTACAAATCTGACCTCTCTCCCTCTTTTTATCCATGATTATAGCAGGCCAAGGTGCTGAATTTTAGTACTTGCATACATAATTTTTTAATAGTTTGCAATATCATCTACATTAGATCAGTATGGGTTCAAAATAACAAAATGGGTACTGATGTTGGTATCAATTTTTTATTCCACAAGACCTTCATTGTGTTTGAGCTTTCTTGATTGTTCTTCAAGATAGAGAACCAAACTCTGTTGAAAACTTTTTGTTTGCTGTTCTCAAGATGGAGGGTTTGGGGGAATTTTACAGACTTTTTTGTCTCTCAAGACTTTCACATGAAAAGTGGAGAACTATAAGAAAAAAGTGCATTTCTAAAAGGATTTTGATGATGTTATAAAAAATGAAATTTAAAAAAAAAACAATAATGGGAAGGCATTGAAGGAAGAAAAGGGGAAGGAATATAGTTTACAGATGCTGTTCCCTACTTTTCTTCCTCTTTTTTGTCTTCCTATTTAAAAATAAACAAGTAACCAAAAATAAAATAGAAATGTTTGAGCTTTTGTAGCTCCCCTCTGCATGATTTTCATTTATTGTTCCTTTTCTTCCCCTCCATTGTCCAATCCATAGCACTATATACTTAAAATTCATTTAGGCAATTAAATTAGTGAGAAACAGCAGAGTTTCATTAGGCTGGGTCAGAACATGAGTGTCAGGGTTTTTACACGCCCTGGGAAGGGACAGAAGGACAGTGTCACCCAGCAGCAGCCCCTGAGGAGGGACCTAGCAGCCCTAGATGTCCCTGCAGACCTAAGGTTCACCTTGTGCCATGTGAAGCAGCCATCCCAAGCATTGCAAGTTGTCACCAGCAGCGTCCCTGGGTTTCACTGCAATAAAGATTATTTATGCACCATGGCTGCTAAGTGCTACTAAACACAAAAACCAGTGACACTATAGTCTCAGACCACTAAATTTGTCTCTCTGCTGTACATATCCTTTGCTTTCCCTTTGGCTGCCTTCTTGCTAGCTGTAAATTGCATAATTCATTCTCTCTGTTGTTTTATACTTTTGTGGTGCAATTCAGATTTATCATCATTAAATATTGCTATCACTGTTTACACAATGACGCAAACTGTCTGAAATGTGTCTCAGACTCAACGCTGACATCTAACCTCAGGAGAAGATGGGACTCTCCAGACCAACGCAGACCCAGCCTACAAGCCAAGTAATTGGGATGAAATTGGAGAAAGCTATCGTAATCCAGGAGTGAGGGAGTGAGGGTCATTACATGTTTAATTCTGTTTCTCCAAAGTGCAACGCACAGCTTGTCAAGAGACAAGCCACTTAGGGCTTTTAATATTAGTTAGCAAGGATTATTTTTTTCCCTTAAAACACATATAAACTGAAGATATTGTACAATAAGATGGGACTCTGTCCAACAGGGGACAAAAGGCTCATTTCTCCTCTGCTTTCTATCTTCTTCTCAAACTCTGGTAGAACTCCAAACTAGAAATCCTTCCGTTTTGCATGGTTATTTTGTGGCCTGGGTGCTGGGGACCCACTCTCTGTGCTTCACCGGACCTGCCATCCCCCAGATTCAAAACCCAAGAAAACTGCTGGTGTGGGGCCATGTGCTGGTAACCCCCAGACCAAAGACCACAACATGCTGGGGTGATGGGACACTGGTTTGTAGGGCAGGACAAACACGCTGCTCCCTCCCACAATCCCCGCGTGTCCTATTGGACCGGGGTGACCTGCAGGACGCTGCATTTAGCCCCACTTAAGTCACACCACAGATTAGCAGGTCTCCAGGAAAGCTGTGCAGTGGTGGGCCGTCAGTTTCTCAGGGCTGGCCCTGCCTTGGCTGGTTCATAATAATGTCATCAGGAAAGATTAAGATGTTGCAGCCTGGTGAAAAGCAGGGATCGTGCAATAAATCCTTCCGCTGGGGCATTTCCTCTGGCTGGTTGTCTATGCTGCCATTTCAGGCTACTCTGAAATTAATTTTAACATTCTTGTAGGCACTTATCTCACTGAAGTGAGATTTCCTGGGAATCATCAGGGAGGGAATGAAGACAGAAGAAATACAACTAAAGCCCGGCACTTAAGACCTGAGCCCTCTATCATTAATGGTCTTCATGTAAATCAAGAGGAATTCCACTTTCATCAAGGGAATTATGCCAGTGATATACTGTTAGTTAGAAGACACTCAGGTGTGAGTCCTTTTAGTTGGGCTTCCTTTATTCATATTTACAAAAGGAGCCCCTGATCCTGTAGATGGCTGTGCTCAGCTTTTGGGTATCAGAGATCCCGAGGGTAGAGACATGGGACAAGAAGCACAATTGCTGCATTCTTAGATTTTATCCTGTATACAAAAGTTTCAGAATCCAACCTTAGTCAATTCAGAGGGAAATTGCAGTCAGAATCATAGGCAAGTACTAGCTCAAAAATGCTTAAAAACCACATTCTTTGGTGAAATTACTGCAGATTGGATCTCCTTTCTGTTGAGGGAATTTATTTTTTCCTCACTTCCCAACAAGCAAAGTTGAGGCCTGAAGTCTAATGCAGCTTAAAAAAATATGATGGTTTGCTGTATCTAGCAAAAAAATAATTGATGAGGTCTGAATTTGGGGGAGGGAATAGTGGAAGGGAACAGATACGGAACAAAATACCACGGCAGGAGAAGCCATCTCACAGTGAATACAACCGGCTGGGTGTCTGGATGCTTTGTAAAATTTTATTGTGAAATGCACAGATGATGAGCACAGCTGCAAAACATCAGAAGTGTTTATCATGATCTCCCAGAGTGTTCTGGGTGTGTTCCCCTTTGACACTATTTATGTAGGCTTAACCTAAGCTGATTTCAATGGAGACACCAAAATTGTTTCAAGGTGCATCCTATTATACACAGGATAAGCTTGTGGCTTAAGGTTTCTCTCCCCTGTCTTATGTGGTGTTTATCAGCATGCAAAGGACAACTGAGTGAAGAAGTAGCTGATAGCATCTGACTAACTGGCTGCTGTTGCTGAAGCAAATAAAAGATGTTTCTGGCACTCATACAAGCATTAAAAAGGGGATTAAGCAGATTTTTGGGATGGAATTCAGGCTGAAAAAAAAATGTGTAATCCATCCTTCTAAGCCTAAACATTACAACAATCTTCAAGCAAAGGGCCTGACTCTTCCCAGAATTATTTTTTTACCTGAATTTGGGTGCTTCCCAGTGACATGCTGGTGCGCTGTGAGAATAACACAGCCAAGAATCAGATTCCCCCCATGACGTGCTTCGCCTGCTTGTGTTCCCAAAAGTTTATCATGATCATCTGCATCCCGTACCATACAATAATCCTCTAATTTTTTCAGACAGTTCACAGGCATAAATCTTGTCACAACTGTGGTGCAAACCTGTTATACTACAGAGGAAGAGATAATGTAGAAGCCTGCTCCAAATGTCCTCAGATATCTTGCTAAAAAAGAAAAAAAAAGTGTGGTTTATACTTCCTGATTTTGACAAGCAGTGAAAGCATCAAAACACTCCTAAGAAGTTTTGTTTTCGTAAGTTCCAGCTCATGACAGGGAGAGAAAGGGAGCAAGAATATTGGGTGAGAAAAGATATGGACAGCTACCTGCCCAAAGAGGGATTTTACAGCAACACTTCAAGGAGAAACTTTGGAAATGTTGTTGTTAGAAAATGAAATTACACAATTATTAACTTTGTTATTCTTCAGTAAAATCTCTGGAACGAAAATAAAAGTAATTAACCACAATATTAATCTTATCAGCAATCCCTCCTCTCCCACACTAAGACCTCGTGACAGCTTTACTTAGTCTTCATTAAGCATTTTCAAACAGTTCATTGCTAACAGTGTCTGCTATAACTGTGAAATCCCTGTAGCACTCTCACAGCAGCAGTGCCAGGTTTTAAGAGTGAGGGAGTACTGGGATAGACACTGCTTGTAATCTCCAACCCAGGTCTCAAAGCTCTTCATGTTGAGCTGTTTACATTGTACTCAGGCAGATTTTTTCCCCTCTGAGATTCACAAATTGCTTAACAGAAGTCACAACACCTGGGGATTTTTTAGGAGCTAAAGTACAGAGTAGAAAAATAATTACTAAAACCACTTTGTTAGAAAGCTGGGGCTGGAAATCGAAACTTCTAAATGCAGTCTCCTAGCTAATCAGCAGAGAAAATTGATTCCTGGACCTATAAAATGAAGCTTCTATCTCATTCTTTCAGGGTTGTCCAGACAAGGAATTTCAGCTCTTCTGGTCCTGAGAATGGTCTTTTCTGCAGGAAAAAGCCATATTCCCTTCAAACCATCTCAACCCAGGTAGTTGCCATAGGTATGACAATGTTGGGTTACAGGTCATCCCTTTGTGAGGCAAGTGCTGGGCTTTGGGCAAATTCCCTTGATGACAATGGACTTCAGGTGTCAGAGATCTTTACCTCTCTTTGCCATCAGCTAGTGGTGCTGATCACAGACCAGTAAAGAGCTAAAGGCAGTCCCTGGGTTTGTGGCAAAACCTCTTATTAACCAGGCTATAAAAGTTGCAGCAGAGGAGACATATTTTTTGTAGCCTCACTACTAATATTTTACCTTTTCTGTCTTTGCAAAGCTGTTTTTACAAAGCCAGGTACTGGCTGGATCCCAGCAGCCCTTATCACAAATCAAAATTTGCATTTATTTCCACTTTTGTCATTAGAAAGAACGAGGTTTTATTAATAACAGTGCTAATGTTCATATCTGGAATTCACTTCTGGATAGAGAAACTCCTGTGCCAGCGTTCAGCAAGGAGTGAACTTTATGGTCGTGTTATCAACTCTGAAAACAGGAGATTAAGCAACAGCCGATGAAGTGGTAACAGAGTTTTAACTCTATCAGCATCAGCTGCCCACCCCTCCCTATTGCTTCCCTGTAGTATCAATCTCTAATGCTTGAAGGTTTCCCCAACGAAAGAGAACCGCTGTGTAGCATTATTTGTAAAACAGCTCTGTCCTGAAACCTGATAGTGCATGAACCCAACCTGATAATTTATGAACTCACAGCTAAGCAAGAAACAGTTCCCCTGCAGCCCAGAGAAAATACACTGTAACATGCTAGATCTCTTTTTTAAATGTAAAATCATATTGCCATTCAGGTTTGTGGCTTTTTTAAATGCGGCTGTGCTCAGAGAAGTGACTATAAAAACGGCACACTTTTAATCAATGGGTCTGCTGTCTTCTGCAGGAAATTTGAGTCAGATATGTTTCATTTACTGACAAAAATAATACCTTGTTTTTGTATTTTCTACTCTGCTGGCAGCATAGAAACTCTACAGCCCTGGGAAAAGTAGCCAACTCTCCTCTGGTTCACGCACCATCAACAGCACATGTAATTAATTTTAACCACTGGGTTTTGATTGCCTGTGCAAAGACATTAGGTTGATTTTCATATCTGGGGCTGGATTTACTGAGCTACTGGCTTGAAATGCTGGGCCACTTCTTCCACTGGTACTCAGGTCCCTCAACTGCAGCTGGAAATCTGACCCTTCATTTTCTCAATGCTTGCCCACTTCAAGCAGGGACCTCTGCTCAGGGGTGACCACACCACACCACACAACACACAGATTTGGAACTAGCATGTGTCCCTGCACAGGAGGAAGAATAACACCCCTGGACCAGCAAAGTACCACCCTGGCCTCACTGCCCACTAGCTGTGTGAGAAAATGCCATGCTTGGGACCTCAGGTACCCAACAGGGTATGGACCCCTGGCTCACCTCAGCTGCAAAATAAAATATGTCCTCGTGTACCACCAAGACATCTGGCTGGTAGATCATCTAGGTGGCAAATACTGGAATAAAATGTGTCTCCAGCCACCAGCAACTACACAAAATGACCACTAGTCTAACTCATTCTGTGTGGGCATGAAATCAGTACTGAGCAGGGCTGGGTAACCCTCTCAACCCTCGCCATCCTCCTGCTGACACGACTCACCATCCCACCCCAGCTGTGACACATCTGTCACATACATGGTTATTTTCAGGATTTAGCCAACAGGTGGACTGAACTGCCAGCGTGTTTCATCTGGTCCTGGCTTGTTTTGTTTACAGTGCCAAAACAACTCAAAATGAAATTATCCTTTCAAAACAGTTTCCAGATTAAACAATCTTCTATCTGCAAATGAAAGCCACGCTGTCACCCACCAAGCCAGCTGTTTGTTTGCAACACTGGAAATAAGCGTGCTGGAAGCAGACAAGAAAGCTTTCAAGTCAGTCCATTGTTGACTGTAAGAGATGATGAAGCTGCAATTGCCTCACATTTTCCAGCTAAACCAAAGCAGGAAGCTCCCATCCTGACGGTCTGTGTTACAGGAAGGGCAGTTCTGCATGAAAAATTCACATTTGCCCAAGCAAATACATTCTGCACACGGTATTCTGCATGGAGAGCATGGTGAGCTGGCTCTGCAAAGCTGAACATCAGCTTTCACCCTTTCAGTGAGACAGAAGAATGGTGTCAGTGCTTGCCAAACACCTTTGCCAACTAGAGGAGTTCCTGCAATTTCTGTGTAAGGCAGATGTCTGTGTGGATTCATTCTCATGGGCTGTGATTGATCACTAAATTAAGATCCTCTACAAAGCATTAAGCCTATAACTGAATTTTCCCTCTCTGAATTCATGCAGAGTTTGACATTAAACACAACTGTCTTAGGTAGCTAACTCCACTTGTCCCTGCTATTTCATTATGACGAATGGGATGTATTTCCATCAGTTATCATAAGATCAACACTGCAGCCAAGCAAGTGTTAGCTTATTTATTGTCAGCCAGGGGATGGATGGTCTTAAGTGCCTCCTTAATCAAAGGGATGATTCCTTTACAAAGTCTCTTCTCACAGATGAAATGTCCATCTTCAGTCTTTGTCTGTCACTCTATCAGATTTTGTCAATCATACTGATTGTGGTCATGTGCAAAATTAGTTTGTTCTGGCTGATCCAAATCCAGCATTGACAGCATTGTTGGTGTGATTTTCCTTTGTTGATCTGACAGACCCAGAAGTGACCAGGTGGTCCTTCCTCCCTCTCACTGCATGGTCCCTCCTCACGGATCTGCTGTGTTTGCAGGGAGAAGATGGTCTCAGTGGAGCAATCACACATGAGAACCCTGCTTGGCCTTAATCACCAGGACCAGACTAGACTGGCAGAGCTGGGTCTGTGTGCTGGGTCCTCCCCCACCCTGCTGCCCCAGAACTGGCTTTGAAACAGCCACGGAATTGCATCTTCAAACTGCGGTGTTTTGGTCAGACCCAAGGAATGTACCTCTCTGGTGAAGGGCTTTCCCAATATTTCCTGCAATGAGGAGCCCACGGGCAGCCCTGGCTGGCCAGGGGAGCTGCCTTAGCAGCTCTGCCACCAGCCAGCGCCCCGATAGGGGCTGACCTGGGGTTGTTTGTACTGCTCAGTCACCTCTATTTGCTTAAGAGGCCAGACGAGGCCAACATTTGTGATGCCTTGTTTATTCTGTGGCTTTCACTGGAGCATATTAAACTCATCATTACTTCATATGAGCCCGAGATAGACATTTTGTGCTGGCAAGTGTTGACAGTAAGTAACAGACACACTGACACAAGGTAACATGTTTATATACTGGTGCGAATGCCTGGTGGATTTTATTCCTGTAAAACTATCACAGATAAAGAAGCCACTATCAGATAAGTGACTATAATAAATGGCCACAATTAGTGCTCTGCTGATGAGACTACTCGGTGGTCTCTCTGCTCTGTTTTAGACAAACCCCAGGCCCAGCTTGCTTAGTATAAATGGAGACAAGAACCATGTAAAATAACATCAGCCTCTCTTGATTTCTGGGGGTGTTTTACCAAAATACCACTGCTAACTGAATTGAAATCTCCTTGTATTTATCTTCAGAGGACATAAAAATGGGAAAATCAAGTCAGAAATAAAATAAAAATGTTCATTTATGTACACAAAACACACAGAGACAGACACACACACATGCAGACACACACACACACACACACACCCCACACACACTGGCTCCTTGCATGTTTCCCTCTCTTTTAGGACTTAGGGTTACACTGTGGGATTTGTTCCCAGCTGGCATTAGTGCTCACAAGTCTTTCTGTTTGATGTCACCAGAAATAACTTCAGGAGTCAGGGGGTTGGAGAGGCACCAACTTGCATCTGCCTGCACCCCTCTGGAGGCATGTGCACCCTGCTGCTGCCACCCCAAGTGTGGAGTGAGAGATGCCCAGGGCACTTCCATTCCCCAGCAACACGTCCTCCCGGGACATGAGAGGGAACAGGGCCTTCCCTGCTCTCCCCACGTGCCTGCAAGCTCGCTGAACCAGCCTGGGCATTGCAGGGGAGGCAGTGCCACCGCGGTGCAAACCTGGGGGCAGCCACCCACACCCCAACACCCCTGGGGACAGGAGCTGTCTGCTCTCAGCCTTGTGTCACACCTTGGTAGCAGTCCAGAGGGCCTGATACACCTGAAGAGGTCTGCTTGTGTTCTGTCTATATTTGTATTCACGCAGCACTTATTGCCTCTCTAAGTCAGTGGATCAAGTCCCACCATGAGACATTTGTCCAGACAAAAACCTTTCCATTGAAAAGCCAAAGTCCTCCACAAAACACCCACTATCACATACAATATACAATATCCTCTCCTCACCTTTGCCAACAAGAGAATGCAAGAAACACAATAAAAGAAGCAGTGCCACCCCAGAGCTATACAGAGCCAAACCCCAGCCAGAACCAAGCTCCACATCCTCCCTGTACCTCACTGGTAAAAAACACCCACTCCTGAGCCATTCTCAAGGGCTGCAGTAGTGATAAGGAGCTTTTGTATCAGCTTCAGTTCAAATCCATTTCTCTTCCCTCACCTGTAGATTAAGCTCACACTCACTCATGAAGTCATCTTACAGTCACTGTTCTAGAGGCATCTCTGTGGACGTCTCACTGCAGCCAGTTGTCCAAAATGGAAGCCTATAATTTAGGCACTTTAGGTCTTTTAAATGCATTTGTACTCTTGCACACTCCTGTCATTTATAGAATGACTTGTATTTACAATGGACTGCTTCTCCATTTAAAGAGGTATGTGTACGTACACGTCCGCACTCCAACACACACGTGGATATCGGCATGAATGCACTGAAAGAGATTTCCAACATACTTTTACTGTCATTAAAACAATGATGATAATAGTAAAGCCCAAAGGGATGGCTTGTGAAACACAGGATGTCATCCTCTTGAGGTATTTTTAATCTGTAACTATAGATTTTGTTCATGTGGTATCAAAATGGCACCATCCAGCACAGTCTTCTGAAGATGTCTCTGGATCTATCTTCAACCCTCTCCTGAAATGTGATGACTTCCTCAGAAACAACAAGTGGGAAAAGCTCTTCCGTAAAATTGTGCTCTTACTGGCTTTTATACATCTACTGGATTTAATATTTCCTAGTAAGAGAACTTGCATTGCATGTTGCATGCAACCCACACACTGCATCCCAGGAATTAAGTGCTTGTGCACAGTAGGATTTATGATGGTTCTTTGTATTCCTGTTGCCAGAATATCTCATAAACTCCCAAAAGTTATGTAGGCATCAGTGTGTTTACTTTTTCACAAGCTTAAAGCTGATTTACCTGACCTTTGAAGAACAGGATAATAGTCCTTGTTGAAAACTCCGTGGAGTCTAGATTAAAGGAAGACTGTTGAGTAGTTTAAGCCCCAAATCTGAACTGCCTTTGACTATCATAATTTGACTACAGTGTTCACTTAATTCTCTTGAAACCAGTACGTGGTTTGTGCCCATCTATCCAATTTATTAGTGTGAGTATCTGTCAAAATTTGCATGGGCAAAGCCCTGAGAACTCCCAGTAAAGTGACTCAGGTGAGACAGCACATTACAATAAGTTGCTACAGAGTAAACACTGCCCTAAGACACCACAAAAAAATCCATGTGGTGCTTTGCACTGCAAAGGCAATGATTTCTATGACATTTGTAAAAATTTCCTTAGAGAATGCAGGGTCTTAGGGCAGAGCAAATAATTTCTCTCAATGATTTGTCTTTATAGGTTGCTTTGCATTCATGAGTGGGCTTGTGCACGAGGCAGAAATCTCCTCTGCATTAGCTGTTTGTGATAATGCACAGTCTTCACGTCAAAAACAAAATAAATGGGAAAAATCAATTGTAAAAATTAATTATTTTTCCCCCATCCTGGCCCAGGCCTGGGTTGCATGCCAATAGACATGGAAAGATAACAGACTCATTTGTTTCCCAGTATCAATTTCACCCATGACAAATGAGCCACAGTTACTAACACGTGACCCTAAATCTACTTATCTGCAGCACCAAACCTCATTCAAAGTACCCAGAGGTATTACCAGCCTCGAGGTGCTTAAATAGACCATCTCCAAGCATCAATTCCATTTAAATGTACTTTTAAAAACTGGGGACTTGGATCCATAAATAGTGACATACTGAGGGAAGAGAAGTGGGTTCCCCTGGTAAGGAAAGACACCATACTAAATGAGCACTTCACACAAAACCCCTTGAGGCTGTCCTGGCTGCTGTGTGCCTGTGTGGTGTAGTGTCAAGGTTAGGAGCCCACAACAGGAGTTTCATGTATGTGTGGCTCATGCCAAGCCCTCCTGTTTCCATGGAGAAAGACGATGACTTCTGTAATCAGAAAAAGACCTCATTCTTGGGGGAAATCTTACCTGAAACTAAGGATTACTTGCAGTGTTCAGACCCTGCAGATCTTCCTTCAGCCACAAAATGAAAATGGTTTGACTTAATCCTAGAAGTGCCTGATATTTCCCACTCACTATTCTACTGGCATCATTAGTACCCATGATTATATAGGAGTCATCAGGTATGCAAATCCTTTCAAAAACACATGAAACTACTGGAAATCTGGATATTTGTATGGAATCAAGTAGGACAGACATGCAAGATGATGGGGGAGGAGGGGAAGATATTTCCAAGTAATAGAGCAAAAAATCTTTACTTTTCACCCCTCCTTTCCCTGTTGTGGTCATTCTAGTTTTTAAATCTTGTATATAAGTATTTCTGAGTCAGCGTTCTGCAAAGTCATGTTTTAGGAAATTAAACAGCTATTAAATACAGCTCCAGAAATTAAAATAGCTATTGAGTTCCTATAAAAATGCCTCCTTAAATGACAGTGCAGGAAAACATCACTCACCTTAATGGAGAACCACTGTAATGGAGCAAGAAGCAACTTGGAAGCAGAAGCAGTGAAGACGGGAAGACGGGTTCAAGTTCCCCCTCTTATTTTCTCAGGAAGAAAAACTATCTTTTCATGAGTAGGTTGCACACAATCCCAGCCAGGTCCACATAGATTTAGACAGGACTTGGTTCAACCTCTCCTTTCTTCTCTTGTTTTTGTGTTCAAAAAAAAGCCCCAGGAAAAAGTGTGTTTGGCAAAGGTGTGTGCATATATATCTCGAGACACAGAGAGAACTATACTAATGCCGGTACCTGGGTTGATTTGTGCATACAGGGGCTGGGAAAGGATCCCTACACTCATATCTGTTTCCTGAGTCTTCCCTGTAACCTACTGAAGGTTGCAGCCCTATTTAACCCAGAGCTAATTCACAATACACCACAAAATGTAATGATATATTCCATTTCAGGGGTACAGTAAAGGCACTGTTTAATAGCCTGCCCTAATTTCAGGCTTTAAAAAAGGATGGCCAGAGAGGTGAAAGAGAGGTGTCTTTTTCATGCACAAGCCAGCTCAACCAGGGGAGGTGAAGTGCCTGTTTCTCAGCACCAGCCTGGGTTAAACTGTTGGCTTTGGTTCTTGGCCTGGACTTACACCAAGAAGTGTTTAAAGTCAGTCAAATATCCAAACAGATTGCGAATGTGACTGGGTTTAAACGACAAAAATGTGTCTACAATATTTGTTCGTGCCCCAGAAACTCCACACATTAAAAAAAAAAAAAAAAAGACAGCCTTTTACAGTCTGGACCTTGGTGGCTGATTTATTAGCTTTTCTGTTTTCATCAACATGTTCAAGTTGCTAAAAACCCACCCTGCTAAGCCTAATGTGTCTGGCATTCATCTTCACCTCAGTACCATCTGCAATAACAAGCAACGGATCCCTGATCTACAGCCTGTAATACCTCTCCAGGAGTATCTGCCAGTAAAAAATAATATAAAACAAAAAGAAAAGGAAAGGATGAGCAGGATGAGCCTGCCTCCAGCCTGGGACAACTCCTTGGTCCTATTTTTCTTGATAATCACAATAAGCTGTTGTGCTTTCATTTTCTTTTGGGGAGGGTGAAGGGGTTTCTGTTTTAATGAGCTCATAACCTGACAAGTAACAGAGACTTTCCAGCTCCTGTGGGAAGTATCTGCTGTTTTTATTTCTGCAATAGTGAAATTAAGCTGTGAGCATTGGACAAACAATTAGAAATGTGTCCTATGATCACTTGCCCCAGTGAAGTTCTTATGTTCAGCGACATTTCCTTTCTACGGCTTCTTCTCCATTCCAGTCTTGGTGGAAGCACCACTTTGCTGACAAAAACAGGAGGGAAAAGGGCAATTTTGGTTTGTATGCCTGTGAATGAGCAGCTGAAGTACCAGTCACCCCATAATATTCATACTCAAAAATTTTCTTAGAGCTTTCTTAAGAGGATCAAAACCCTGACCCAGAGTCAGGTCTTCCAGAGGGACTGCTGCAGTCTGCCAAGGAGGGGGGTATAAAAGCAGGATGAGTTATTAAACAACCCCTCCCTTGCACTATCCTGCCTCTAACATCTTCTAAGCCTTTCCATGCCTGATGTGTTCACATCCTTGGTGTCCCTGAGCAGATTTCTGACACAAATTTGTTGGCTCCCCTTGAGTTTTGTTCTCTTCCAGCATCCCCTATACCCTTGGAAAGGCTTCCCCTTTTGTTGGCCTTCACCCTGGTTCCTGTTAGTTCCACTTGAAGGCCCCTTGGTTGTGCACAGGAATGTGTGTGTGTCTCTCTGAGTCCTTTCTCACTTCTGTACTTGAGTGGTAGCACTGAAGTGTCCCTTTAGTCAGGCTCAGATGATCTTCAAGCCTTCCAGAGGCACAAATGGCAAAGGAGGGGATGGGAGCTCCACCATGGGAGACAAGTGAACCCTGTGTGTGTGCCCACAGGCTGGGAGCTCACAGCTGGCTGTAGAATCACTTCTACTTAAGTAAGAAAATTGCAGGCAGTTGGCCTCACACACAGATGTCCTGCAAAGAGAAGGAGGAGTTCTAATCTCTGAAAGTATTACGCTGTGAGTAGTTCTGCATGCGGATTCATTAGCAACAAACATGTTGAAGGAAGTTATTATTGTGGTAATTTTATTGAGAGAGCTGGAAAATCCCTTTGTATCACTTCTCTCATTCTCTTCACCTTTTGCTTTGTTCTGCATACACATAGTACTACCTCTCCTAATTTGGCCTCTCCAGGCTAAGGCAAGCAATATAAGAACTGCAATGACTAAAATGGTGCAAAAGGGTTGACAACCAAAAAAATCCCTCAGGAGCAACTACTTTCATACCTTTACTTTAAAAAAAAACTAAAAGGCAAGCATTCTTGGAAGAAAAGGTGTGAAAAAATACTTAATAGGCAACAGGAGAGCTTCATTTGTAAAATATCAAGAGCTCATCTCAGTGGAGCTTGCTGAGATCTTAAGGGACACTATTGCATGGGAAAGAAAGAGTGGAAATCCATCTCAGCCAAATTTGAAAGGGAGCATCAGTACCATTTACCCTCATTTCTGACTTTATCTTCATGAAAGCTACCTGCTGAGATGTGCTTAGATTCCCTTTGAGACATTTGTAGTAAATATGAGTCTAAATATAAGTGATTGGCATATTCAGTGCCTTGGCATATACCTGGGAGTGAGTGTTGCAGCAGAGCTTTTGGCCACACAGAAAAACTGACCAAGTGCAGGACCAAAGAGTCACATTTGAGAAGGGGAGTTCCTTACTGTTCCTTTAACAGTATAGCAGTAGACTGGAACTAGATGGGTAGAAAATTGCTCTACAAAATCAAAGACACTGATTTGGAATAGAAGCATTTCACACAGAAAGTGCCTGGGGCATCTGGTAAACAGCCTGAACTGGATAGCTGAACTTGGACTGCAGAACCTGGGGATAAAGTTGGTGACAATGAGTTTTTTAACAAGATTTAGAACAATTTGGATTTTTGAGCACTGTGAGATCTGATGAAAAGCACCAGGAGGGAGCCGAGTGTACAATTATTGTTGTTATTAAAAGCAATATTACAACACTGATATTATGAAAAAATCATCAGATGGCAAATGCCTTTCAGTGAAGGCAAAGGCAAAATAATGTGTCTGGTAGCAAGGAGGGAAGCTAATGATTATGTGCTAAATGAAACAGCCATTCAGCATGCTGGTCAGGAAAAAACATTTGGGAGTCATTGTGGAAAAAACATGGAAACCATTAGCCCAGTTCAGAATAGCAGAAAAGGTAAAAGCAAGAGAGGCTGCGTTGTTCCTGCATAATGCCCTGGCAAGGTGCCCTATTTCTGAGCTCTCCTTGTGTTGTGGATGTGTTCACATCGACCACAAAAGCAGGGGTCCCATTCAGCTGGGCAAGGGCTCCCTGTATCCAAAAGGAGAGTCCCTGCTCCAAGGCATTTAGGGTAGAAATCTCAAAAATGCCAGAGGTACTCAAGGGGGAATCCCTGGTTGTCCCACTGGGGGCACAGAGCCCTCTTGGCCATCCAGAGCCAGAGGAAGGAAGCCCTTCTGTCTCCAGCATTCTGGGGAAGGCAAAGCAGCCAAGGCAGCCAGGAGCACCAGGCAGAGGTCACAGCTCAGCACCTCCAGGCTCTCTCTGCCCACGGGGTGAGAGGGCAGGGTGCTGTCTCACACCACCCCTGCCAGAAGGTTGGGGTCACTGTTACCATGGCCTGAGCTCACACCCTCCCAGAACCACGTGGAGCTGCTTTGCCCAGGATGGATGCTTCATTTCTGAGCCAAGCCTGTTGAAAGGGGTGAGTGAAGCTCCTCTCCATATCCTCAGTGGAAGGCAGGACCCAGGGCTGAAGCTGGACAGGGAGGAGGTAACAGTGAGAGAATCCAAAAGTTGATTTTAACCGTGATGGGGATTATCTGCACAACATTCAAAGGGTACAAAACAGGGCTTCATTTGTTATAGGATGACACAACTGCTCCAGCTCTAGCTGCCCACAGCTTCCCCCGCTTCAGCAGCAATTTCTGTCAAGCCTTTCTGACTGCCAGGGCCAGACCAAGCCATTAGCACAGAGGTAGATGATGGCTTTTGTTTGCTTTTCTCCTGATCCTTCTTTTTTTTTTCCAAGTGGGCTCTACTGCTAAACTCTAAGAGTGCTTTGCTCGTTTGAAAACAGAAAGGTCTGAGTCCAGTCATCTTTTAGTGACTAGCTTGCAGCCAGTTTTCCCACAAAAATAAGCAAACTGGAGGAAGGAGTCAGAGCTTAAGCCCTTTGTGGGAGATTGATTGTAAAGCTGGTGGTAACGTGACAAGCTGATTTGTGGTGGCTCCTCAGAGCTTGTCTGAACTATAAACCTCAGTCACATTTATTTATTCTATCAATACAGGTTTGTCACAACCACCATTTGTGTTCAAAATGCTGCTATCTCATGCCCTGATCATGGAATGCCAGGCACGGGGAGGGCACAAGTGTGTGTCTGTGTGTGGGTACATGTGCATTCATGTGTCTGAGACACACTGTGCACTCTTGCCCCTAGCTATCCTCTGCCCTGCTCCAGCACAAGCTGGATCAGGAGCTTGGCTTGCTGCCACATTTGGTGATGCCAAAGCTTTCCATAACAGCACCAGCCTGAGGCTTCGTGGCTCCTTCAAAGAGACCAGGACCCCTTTCTGAGGCTTAATTTGCTCACTGTCATCTTTTCCAGTGATAGCTGCAGCAGCTGTATCTTCTTCTTCCTCCATAGAATGTGGGTTGCCAGAAAGCCTGAGGGGCGCACCAGCCAATTTCCATACTTGGATCTAGGTCTGTATTTGCATCATATTTTCTTGAAACAGTAGTCACATAGTGGGTGTCTCTACCTTCTACACAAACATGATTTAATATTTTCCTCAGCAGCACTGAGCTCATCTGCTATAACGTGAAATTGTAAGGAGGATTGGCTCCTCTCATTAATGTAATCATTAATGTAATTAGAGTAGTTGATATGTCCTGTACACAGCTTATGGTGTAGAGTTTTATGATGTATTCCTTCACCTCCATGTAAGTCTAAACTGGTCATAAAAGATAACCACTTACTGAAGAAAAATATGTTAACGTTGCTGAAACTAGGACACAAATAGATTTTCATAACAACGAATAAATAAATGCCTTGGCACTTAAAAAGTCCTACTTTTTTTGCATGGAAAAAATGCAGATAGAAAGGGAAAATGCTATACCCTTCTTCCACCTCTTATCTTTTACTCTGACCTTTTACTCTTTCCTCCCTTCCCTCATCAGCTGTGATCAGAACCATAATATTAATAATGCTAAAAGCACTGCAAGCCTCTTGCTGGTACCGAGGACCCCTGGATTCACTGGCTACATGTTTTGTGACTCCAGTGGCTGTCTTGGAAATGTTTCTGACATTTTTCTCAGAGGTATCAGCCCACTAGAAAAATTAATAATGTTGAGAAGCAGGACTGTGCTGTACCTACTTCAAGTACCAGAAAGCAACACTGAGGCAGACTCTGGTGCTGAGTAAAGCTTGTCTAGACACAAAATTAGATTGGTTTAAAAAGACTGCTGTATTTCTGCTCTCTTCTGTTTATATGGCTCATATCAACACAGTATTTTAGTATGTGATGTCTATTTATATATTTAATAGTTGTTAAACTTCTGTGCAAAGCACTGTCTGGGTATTTTTATTTTAGTTTAAAAGTGAGCCAAAATACAGTTATATGTGTAGCATGATTTAAGACTACCAGGACTTTCCAGTGCAAAAGACAAAATCCAAAACTACTTTTTGAGAAATTGTGGATGTCCTTCTTCTGGAAGTGTCCAAGGCCAGGTTTGATGAGGCTTTGGGCAACCTGGTCTAGTGGGAGGTGTCCCTATTCATGGCAGGAAGGTTGGAACTAGGAAACCCCTCTCTCTAAGGGCTCTTTCAACCCAAACCATTTTATGATACTTACAGAGATCCACCTTGCCCATAGCCACGAGGTCCTCTCTTCATCTGAATTATGCATCCCACAAGGAGTCCTTCACAGTAGGACAGGATTATAAACACTTGCAGGGTAATTTCCAGCAAGGCTACAGTAGGAACAAATTTGCCAGAGCTGGAAAAATGAATCTGTCATCACAAGATCAGTACTTGCAAGTAAAAGTGTTCAAGTTTAGCTTATGAAGTTGTTTGCCTTGGCTTCAAGTCTGTCACTTTTAATGGATATTTTGTATTTCAGAAGCATAGAAGTGAAGGAGTGTGTACTTCCATCAATATTTCAACAACCTCTGGCTTTGAAAAGATCTCAAACAGCCCATCCCTCCACATATTTTGGTGTGCAGATGTAAAAAATGGCACGATCTCTGCTATTTCTGCAGGTGGCTTCTCACTGTAACGTGTTCTGTGTGCTGCCCAGGTCTGCACTGTCCTCCTGCAGCTGGGCACCCCCATGAGCAGAGCAAGCTCAGCTCTCACACGATAATGCCAACAGTGCAACCCAAAAGTCAAAGTTTTGACAAAACAGTGCCAAGGAAACGGATCCACATTGGAAACAAAAACCAAATACAGGAGCTGAAAGCCAGATACGTTTCACATGCCTGAGTAAGAACAAACTGAATCAGTCAGTCAGCAAAGGGCAGTCACAAGGAATCGTCTCTCAGGAACTCCACTCTCAGCCATGGATGAGAACGTTTTACTTCCATCAAGCATGGGATGCCTGTCCCTTTTCATATACCATTCCCAGGTACTAAAAGAAAATTAAATTAGTCAGAGATTCATAATAAAAAGTAAGTATGTATCACTTCATCATCACTACCGCTCTTAGGTAGCAGTCTCTCATTGATGATTACAAGGATAGGGTCAGTGCCCCAGATGAATCTTCTTCAATATCCTCTTAGGCATTTCAGATCTCACTCTTCAAGGGACAAAACAAACCTGAAAGGAAAAAAACGGTGCCCAGAAACATTTGTTAGTAGAAGGTAACCTCCTGCCTTCCAGCAAGGCTGTTTTGAGGGGAGCAGTTCAGCCTTCTGTCAGAGGCAGTCTCCAATTCACGTTTGAAGGCATTAACTCCACCCTACTGAATCCAAGACAACAACTTTAGGCACCAAACATCTCTGAATCACTTCTTGCACACAGCTGTTTAGTACCAAGGCAAAAACTTTCACTGCACTAGAGATGAGCTTAGAAAAGCCAAAGCTGAAAATAATTCAACGTTCCAGTGCAATGGCAGATTAAATAATTGCTCAAGAAAATGCATGCAAGGCCCATTATTGGTACACAGGAACATTTTAGGAATAGTCAACTGCCTTTAAAAAAAGACAAGTATGGATTAAAAATACCCTCTTAGCATTTCTTTCCTACGAGGAGCAGCCTAGGCTTTCATTTGACTCATTTTTCTGATTACTATTCCACACCACCCTTTTTAAACAATGTCATTCAAGGAATCTTACCTGCTGTGCTTTGTGTAAACTGCCTTTAAAATACTTACATCATGCTAAAATTTCCTTTTGAAAAGTCAAAAATTGATTAAACAATCTCAGTCTTTTTTTTTCTACCAGCAGGCTTAGTGCTATCACTTTTTCTTTTGCCCTGATTCTTTTTCTGCCTCGTGGTTATAGAGATAGTAGAACTGGCAAAAAGATGGGGACAAATTAAAGCCTCGGTAAACCCTGTTCATGATGCATCGGATCAGTGAAACTTAGGCCCAGAATTGAGACTTCCCCAGCGGAAAACCTGCAATTTTAATCACTGCCTTTCACAGCACAGACCTTGACACAGGCTTCCATCACTGCCAGCTCCCAGGCTGCTGGTGTGGGTGAGTCTCACCACAAGGGCAGAGGTCCACACAAAGCACAGGTCTCCACAGTAGGCTTGCCTCAACCTTTACAAAGAGAAGGAGAGACCTGTCGGTGTTCCTTAGGACCAGTCTTGATGCGCCCAGTTTGAACAATGGGATCTTTGGGAGGCTGCGCTGCTGGCTGGGTCAGATCCCACTCAAACATGTTGTGCTCAACCACCACCAGCCCTGGACTAAAAAGAGCAGGGGCTGTACTGAAATTTGGCCCAGGAGGGACAGTGAGGGTTTAGTTGGAAGGGGCACTGATCAAAGGAGAGCTAGACAGCGCTCAAGGCTTCAGCAGCCCATCAGCTCCTGGCACGGAGACCACGCCACTCACACCTACCCCACCGTTCATGGGGATGGAGAGCCACCATGCTGGGATTCATGCACTGCCAGGGTCTTCTGGCCTGCATCTGCTCCAACATCAGCCTAGAAGAACCCTAAAATAGCAACTTGAAAATTTGAGTGGGAAGAGGGGAGGGGAAAATCTGATTACTTTCAAGGCAAATAGCCCTTTGATATCAGATTCCCAACCTCACGGCAGCAGCCTACTGATGTCTGGGTTCAGTGTGACCCCGGAGTGGGTGGGCAGTGGGTCACTAAATGGTGCATAGTGACCCTGCCAGCAGGTACGTGGGCTGGAGAACAGCTCCTTTCTAATGATGAGGCTGTGGGCCAGGCCTGAGGCTCGTCCATGGAAGCGTGGAGTGCTCCAGTGACAAGGGCCAGCTTGGGAGCTCATGCATTTCAGAAACACACTAAATAAATAAGCGGACCCAGGATCAGTAACCACTGCTCCTGTAGGAAATCTATGCAATGAAAAAGTCATCAGCCCTACCTTTTTTTATCCATTCCTCTCATTCTTCAACTTGATTTTCTTTCCATGCTGTGCTTTCCCACTCCTCAGCCCCCTGCCTTCAAATGTCTGTTTCCTTCAGAGCTGCAACATTGGCCACCAGCAAGGAAGAAAAAGCTGATAAAAGATGATACACAACTCTCACTATTCCACAGTTTTCTCTAGGCAGACTTAGAAAGGTCCCGAATGCAAAGAGAAATTAAATCAGCATGTAGGAAGACAGATGCAAAGTGAAATTCAAGATGCTGAAAAGCTGCTTTTCTCCAGAGTTCCTACTCTCCCCTCTGTCCGGAAGACAGGAAAGAGCAGACTGTTCATGACAGAGGAGAGAAAACTTCTGAGGGTCTTAAGGGGGAACTCAATCAAAGAAATTATTTTCCCACAGACCAGAGCTGAACAAACCTTAATGTCTTTTTCCTGATTGAAGAATAAACCCACTATTAATTTATAACTTGAAGTGTATAAACAACCTTCCAAATGTTTTCCAGTTCTGTGCATACTGATGCTCATGTCTTTTCTGTTTGGGTTTGGTTCTCACCAGCTAATTTTGCTAATGGGCTAAATATACCTCATGAAGCTACATCTTAAAACAAAATATTTTAAAATGGCTAATTAAAAACAAGGGCCAGCATAATGTTATATGTGTGTGCATAGAGAAGCACATGAATTAGAGATAAAGCATAAGCACGTGGTGGGCTGGTGTTTGCACAGGGAAGGCAAGGGCCCCTATGCAGGTGGCTAGTGAGGGGACAATCCTGCTCGGCGTGAGCAGTGACAGTGCAGAGGGGCTGCTGGGTGAGCGAGCACACGCGGCATTGCTGCCGGGACATCCTGACCACTGCCGGATGAGCGGCTCTGGATCGCTTTGTTTGTTTAAACGAAAGCCGACATTTTAACAACAATAAAGGGCAGGCTAAATAGTTCATTGGGCCGGCGAGTGTGACCCCTGAGATTACGGGCCGCGTCTCAGAAACTGAACCCCATGGCACCTTGGTTTGTATACACCTCCAGGTTGGGTAGACGGGATAAATTGTAAAATAAGATGGCAATATTAGCATCTTCCCTCGTCTTCCCCTCGCCCAGTGCAGAGGGAACACTGCTCAGGCATTTCCTTTATGCTCGTAAGTAAATCATGAAACATCAGGGAATGAGACAGGTTTATGGCTTTCCAGTAAAATGCAATACAACTCTCAGACACTGAGTGATTTCACAGTTACCTTCCCAAGTGCGTCAAACAGAACAACAAGGGGGGAAAACCTCAACACCGTTTGCTTCTTGCTGCTGAAGTCTGGCAATGAGATTGCAGGAGAAAACAACGTTTGTGACTTCCGAGCCTACTGCCTATGGACAGAGATACCTGCGGTAATGAAGCCACGGGACACTTTAAGCAATTTGTTAGAGGATTGGGTTCAAAAGACTGAGCGCCGCCCCCAAAAATTTAAAAAAAAAAAAAAAAAAAAAAAAAAAAAAAAAAGTGCGTTCACTGCTGTTTCAAAGTCAGGGACTCAGTTGGGGTTCAGATGCCTTTGGCAGCCCCCGCCCATCCCCTGTGCTGCTGCAGTGTGTTAGGGAAGAATTAAACTGTTTTCCCCGAAGCAGAGTCCGTGCCCTCTGCGGAGGCGGGGAGGGGAGGTGCAGACCCCGGGGGAAAGCGAAGCCACCACGGGTAGGTCTCTACCTTGTCCCTGGGCAGAGCCCGGCTGCCTGATGCTGGACCTCCCCCGCCCCGCCCGCCCCAACATCATCCCTCTTCCAGGCGGAGAATTCAATGCCCCTTACACCTCTAAGGCTGCAAAGAAGACGGTCGGAATACAGTAAAATACAAAACTTCGCCTCTTTTCTCTCACCTCACCCAGACCTGTGGGAAGAGGGGGAAGATGAAGCAACCTCCTACCATCATCCACTTTAAAATGCGGGTGGACTCCCCCGCAGGCTCCCCTCGGGGTGCGCTCAGTGATAACTCTCACGAGTCCCGCTACAAACGCCGCTGTGAGGTGCCTTTCCCTCTTTCCCGGCTCAGCATCTGCGGTGCTGCGCCCCAGCTCTCCCTCTTTTCAAGTTTGGGAGAGGTTCCCGACGCCTTCAGCAAGGGAGAAGAGAGAGAGAGAGAGACCGAAGGGGAGTCCTGAACGTCAGCGGGCACCCTCCTCCGGGTTGGCAGCCCGGTGGCATCTCCGAGCCCAGCTCCTCTCGGCGAGCACCGCACTTTTCATCTGCCTCCCGCCCGCTCCAACCTTTATGGCTAAACAAGTTCACAGTTTACCCACAGTAAAACGTCGATATTGCTCTTAATTGTTGCGGGGAACAGGGTCTTCGCAGGGATCCTCATAAAAACCCTTTATTTAGTTTCGAGCATTTTCTTGTAATCAATAAAAGTTGTCTGTTATCTCCTGGAGCATTTAGCGGGGAAGTTTATTGCCTGCCGGGCGGATTAAGGGCGAGACGGGAGTGCACCATACATGGAAGGGACTCCCGAGTCCCTAGATCCGAGCCTCGGATTCATAAAATATAACCATCCATTACGTTGCCGATATCTGGAGCCAGCAAATATACACACACCATAAATTGTCGCCGGCGGGGTGCGGGCCGGCCGCGGGCGCGGGGGCTCCGCCCGCCCGCATTCCTGCCCGCGCCGGGGGGGCGCCGGGGGTGTCCCCGAGCCATCCATCACCGCCGTTATGACTCTGCGATGCAGCAAATGGGTTGTGTAAAGAGGCAGCGTTTGACAAGGTGGCATGGTTATCCTGTCCAAATGATGCATAATATTAGTATTAGGGCTTAGATCATCGCATGCTTTTAAAATCATCACCGCTAACTAGGGCTGGGGGGGAAGGGGGGGGGGGGGGGGGGAGAGAGGTTCCTGGGGGCTGCAGGGGGCAAAAGTTTCCATGTAGATAATGATTATAGATGGTGGGATTTATGGGGAGGGGTGCGCGCACAAATAAACACATCTACTGTAGCGGAGAGAGGAGCCCGATCCCGCCGGGGCCGCGGGGCCGCCCCTTAGCCTGCTCCGCCCCGGGGAGGTTGCGGGGGCGAGGGATGGCGGGGGTCCGAGCAATCTGCAGCTCCGGAGAGGGCATCAAGGCCTTTTCCACCTCCACCCCATCCTGGACAACATTCCCAAAGTCTGAGGATATAGTTGATAGCTCTTCCTCCTCACCCACCGGCGGTTAACTCGCCACGGCTGCAGTCACAGACACTGGTGGGTGCGGGCGGGAGGGGACTTTGCGGGCATGGGGAAGGGGCCACTTGAGGCGGATGATCCCCATTAAGATTCGTCCTTGGAAATACAATGCTGTGAAGCGAACGGTATTAAGTATTGTATTAAGTTCTAGAGAACTGAAGAACTACAGTAAAAAGGGCCAAGCCCGAGCCAGAACCAAGCTCCACATCCTCCCTTTTACACCACGGGCAAAAATACCGTCTCCCGAGCCGTGCTGAAAGGCTGTAGCCATAAGAAGGGGCTGTTGTATCAGTTGCAGTCTAATCCCTTCTCTCCTCATCAACAGCCCATTTTTGTAGACTAAGCTCACGCTACTTCATCAAGTCATCTTATAGTCACTGTCCTGGGCATCTCTGTTAGGATCCAGACAGATCTCGTTATGGTCAGGAATTAAACATGCCTGTAATGTAGGCACTTTTGCCGAAAAGGTATTATAAGGACACTGATACCCTCACAGAGTCTAGTCATTTACACAGACAGGTATTTGCAATAAAGTGCTTTTGCATATAAATATGCATGTATGTATGGCTATGTCCATGCTCCAATACCTACGTACGGATTTCTGTATGAATGCACTGAAAAAGAGAATTCCAACGTACTTCTACTGTCGTTAAAATAATTATGATAATAGAAAAGCTCAAATGGATTGCTTGCAAAACACAGACTGTATTTCTCTCGAGTTATTTTTCATCTTCAACTACATGTTTTGCTTATGTGGTGTGAAAGGACAATGACAAGGCTTAGGGCCAGGTCTTGGGCTCGTCCATGGAAGCGTGGAGCACTCTAGCGACGCGGGCCGGCTTGGGAGCTCAAGCATTTTGGAATTGTAATGGGATGTTTTTGGGGAGACGGACCAGCTCCATGCCGCATCTCATCCTGCTTCTTCTTGCTTTCCATAGCTACGTTCAGGCACGGGCTCGGGAGTCAGATGGAGCTGGGGGGGTCTGTCCCGGCCCGCACGAGTCACAGCCCTTTGTAGCTCGACTTAAATGGGCCAAGGCCGGGCGGGCTCCGGGTTAGGCGGTGAGGGGGGGACCGGAGTGCCTCTTCATTTCGTATGGGACCTGACCCTCTGCCTGGGGGCCGGCACCAGGGCACAGCCCGCGAGCTGTTTCAGCAAATCCCGGCGACGACGGCGCTGTGAGGAGGATGAAATCCCTGCTCGGCGTGATTTATCAGCCGTGTCTGACCCCTGAATACTTGACTTACGCGGCTGGTGGCACATTACCCGGGAAATGAGGCTGGAGTGATTTGTGTGTGTGTGTGTTTGTGAAAGCGCGTCACTTCCCCACTGATCCCTCTCTTGGGTTGCTCCAACCTCTCTGTTCTCCCCACCATCCCCATCCTTTCATCACCCCCACTCTGCCATGCAGGTGACCGACCAAGCGGACAGGGGTGGTCCCGAGCAACCTCCTCTTGTCGTGGCCGAGAAAAGGAACTGGTCATCGCCAGGAGGCGGGAAGAACAGGCGATGGCACGAAGGCCGGGAGAGATGGCCTGGGACCAGGCATAACTGGAGGGGTGTGATGGCTAGAAACCTTTGATTTGGGGTTTGCCCGGAGAACGGGGGTGGAGGAGGGTGGCCCGGGTTTTTTAAGGCAAGCAGAAATTTGATTATAGCGTACGGCAGAGCTCTGTGATTTGCGGTGAGCGGATTTCATTAGCTACGGCCGTTTGAGTCTCGGAAAAGCTTCTCAGAGCCGCGGGGCCGGGAATGAAGCTGACCCCGCGGGCGGGTGACGAAAGGGGCTCGGCCGTGGCGCCGGTTCTCTGGGCCGAGGAGAGCCGCGGCGGCTCCGGGCTGCTGCGGGAACGGGGCTGGCGCGGCCGGGTACTGCCCCTGCCGCTCCCCTTTTCCCCGGGATCGGCCCCGCGGCCGCTTTCCCCAGTGCCCCAGCGGACAAGGACAGCCCCGGGCCCCGTGCTTGCCTTCCGCAGGGGGGTGTGGGTCACAGGGCTCCTTTCGCCCCACCTGCACTCTGTCACCTGCCGCAGCCGGCACCGAGGCGAGAGGAGAGGGTTTGGCTCTGCTCGCCGCGGGGTTCAGCTGCGGCGTTTCTACGTTTGCTGAAGATGACGATGGTAGGTAGTGATGGTGGAGGCAGCAGCGGGCAGGAGGTGCCCAGAGCGGCCGCGCAGCCCAGCCCGGCCCGTCGGGGGCTGTCGGGCTGCCTGGCGGGCCGCCGGCATTGCAGTGGGATAGGCTCTGATTGCCGTAAACGAATGTCACCGACAGAAGGAAAAACAAAAGCTGCTTCCAAAGATCGCGGAGAAGAATTTGGCAAGGCTCCTAAAGACACCAATTAGCAAAGGCTAAACCCATTAATGAAGTGGCGGCTCTCTGGTTTCAGCCAGGTGGTGCAGATCAGAGCGCCTGTATCTGCAGCAGAGCCCCGCTTCCCTCCAGCCGGGACCTCACAGCAAACCTCCACATCAATAATACGCTTAATGGATCTCATTAGGGCTGGGGCCGCGAGTCCCGGCCCGGGAGAGGCGGAGATGAGGGGAGCAGGAGGGCAGTGCTCTCCGCGCCGCGCCGGGACGAACCTGGTTCCCTCCAGGGGCGATGGACGGAGGGGCCGCCGCTCCCTGCGCGGGTCCCGAGCTCGTGAGTCTGCACGAACTGCCTTTATAGGCAGTTCTTTCCGAGATAAGCGAGACCTTGGTATCGCCTCACCGGGCTCGCCAACCCGCAAGCCACACACCTTCCCTTATAATCAGAGCCACCTCTGCCCGCCGAGCCACGAGCATCCGCCGCGGCTGGGCGGGCTGCGGAGGGCGGCGGTGCTCTCGCAGCGCGCCCCCGATGCTGGGCTGTGAAAGGGGAGGGGAAGGGGCTTCTGCAAATTGATTTAAAAAGAAAAGCTCCCGAACCACACCTCTGTAAAAAGGGACCAGGGAAAAGGGACGAAATATTTCCGCTTCAGCTAGGGAAAAACATAAAAAAGGGACGGGGGGAGGGGGGAGGGAAGGAAAACTGAAGCATATAAACCTGGCCGAGGTGAGCTAGCATATTTAGCTAATGGAGGTGGACTATGAAAAGAGACCTCATATTTCTCTCCGAGGAGTCTCTCCAGGTCCGCAGCCGAGAATACACACAGCAAACGTTGTGCTTGAATTATAGCTGAGGCTTTGCTTTATTTGAATTCACTGGTGTTTATTTAAGAAAGTGAATAAAGGTTTTGTGTAAACAGCCATTATTTCTGATGAGCGCTCAACAGCAATAAGAAGGGGTGGTTTTTTTAGTCGAGATTGTGGCAAAAGTTGACATTTTGGAGATTGTAGTTTGTCTTGCCGACGCCAGGCAGTCCCGAGGCATGAACTGCAGGGAAAGCTGTGTGTGCCTGCGAGTGTGAAACGGCGATGCCGAGCGAACTAGGGTCTGAAAACAATTATTTTTTTAAGACATCAGCTTAAGTCCGACATTAAAAATAATAAAACATTAAACCCGACATTAAAATAAAATAAAAATATTTTTCTAAGGAGCGGGGCCGGTCTCGCTCTGCTAACGAGGGAGGCGAACTCAGGTTTCGCTGCCGCCGGCTCCGCGCCCACGGGGCTCCGGGGGGAGCAGCACCGAGGCGGGAGGACCACGGCCAACACCCCGTCTTCGCCGGGCAGGACAGCGGCGGACCCCGATGCCAGTTCCTCCCCCGGCCCTTTTGCACCTTGTATCTCTTAATTAAAATATTGCTTCTGTTTTGTTGTATTATTGTATTATTGTTTTGGGTATTTTTCTTCTAATGGGGCTGTTATTTGTGAGGTTGTCTCAGGGCTCCGGAGATGGGAGGTCTCTGGTAAGAAATCGGCGAAAAGAAAAGTATCTCGTTGGGCTTCCTAACACAGCGCCGGGGAAAGGTGGGATTATCGGTAAACTGCTCCCCGGGCAGAAGGCTGGCCAGACCTGGCTCTGATCAGCCCGGCTGTGCATCTCTGCGAGTGTGGATGCCCCCAGACGGAGCTGGGATATCGGAGCGGCACGACCAGGCCTCCCGCTTCTTTATTAATCCGATTTCCCATACATGCCAGGCAGGACGAGGCAGGAAAACCTCCGTGCGGCAGCGTGTATGGCTCCTGCTTCTTGGTCACTGGTACGACTTTTCATTTTAAATCAGCGTGAAAAATCTCTGCGGGGCGTTCGAGTGGGGAAGCGAAGCAACGAAGAGAGTTTGTGCGGTGAGTCTGCCCTGGCCGGGACCGCGGGGACCAGGGCAGCGCTGAGGAAGCTCCTGCCGGCCCCTCCGCGGGGACCCCGGCCCCGCCGCGACACCTCGCTGTCACCCGGCCGCGCTGTGGCGGGCGGGGACAGCCCGAGGGGTTTGCGGTGCCCGGCACAGACCCGGAAAGAGTCACAGCGGATTTAAGGGAGGTAAATAGACTGCCACGAAAACTGCTGCCCCCGACTGAAACACCGTCGGGAATTTTCGGGTCGGCAGTAAAGCAGTGGGCTCGGGCGTCTCTAGTTCAGAGACAACCAGCACCAAAAGCCTTTCGTGTTACCTGGCCATAGCAAGCAAACAAAATAGAGCCTCCTCCAAGCTTTCTTTGACATGTTCTGGGAGCGGGGATGTTGCATTCCACTACGGACATGTCGCTTTCGCCAACCAACAGCGTTGGAGCTGCCTGCGGTCGCGACATTGTCCCGATTTTTTCCTGCAGAAATAGAGCAGTAACTGCAGCGTCGCGGGACGGGGAAAACTTCCTTCCCTGAAGAGACGGACACAAATCCCTCCGTGGGCGCATCTTTTCCCAAACTTGTTTCGTGGCTTTGCTGTACCTGCACGTGCACAGCAGGAGCAAACTGGAGAGAGATGTAATTAATTTTCGCTGTAGCCGGGGGAGAGGAAGAAACCCATCCTCCCGCTCCGGCACTTGGCCCCTTGGCCCGAGCAGCACCCGAGGTGCGCGGAGCATAAAAAGAGGGCGCAGGACGAAGGATTTTTATCTCGTCTCTTCCATTCCGACCTGAGCGTCTTTACCCAAAGCTCGAGTCTCAACAGCATTTCCTCCCCCCCCCTTTTTTTTTTTTTTTCTGTGTTTTCTTAAAACGATGCCATAAAGGCATTGCCTCTCTCCGACCCCAAGTCCAGGCGGGTGTTGCTCCCGTTATTTGGGGAGGCCGAGGTGGAGAGAGCCTGGCCCCGCGCAGCCAGCCCTGCGTTGGAGAAGGCGCAGATTCCTTTAACCCGAGGGAAGAGAAACTCTTTCCCGACGCGCTTTTCCTTTCTCATCTGACAAGAGCCACTCCAAAACCCTCTCTCTAGCACGGACTAGTCTTCAGGAAGCAAAATCAAGAGGCAAACAAATTCCTGCGGTTCCGTGAGCCACACCACGGTAGTTTATCGGAGGAGAAAAAGTAGTGTTTCGCTGGGCATCTGTCCCGCGGCTTCCCTTGGATTTAGGGGAGTTCCAACATCATGGCAAATCCCGCGCTGATGGGCGCAGCCACTTTCTGGGGCTGAAAGCGAGCTGCAGGACCTACACCGTGCCCCGATTAGCCGTGACACCACATTGTTTCCTCCCTGGCAAGGTTTTAAAGGCAGAACATTAATTTACAAAGTCCTTCCAGGTAATTTCCTCCCCCGTCCCACTTCTCAGTCCCAAGAGGGATCGGTCAGGGACGGCGCCCTGGGAGCGCTACCCCGTGCGGGCGCCGCGGGCATCCAGGAATGCATCAGAACTTTGTGCGCTCCCCCCTTGGAGATCACCCTGCCTGTGATGGCTCCGACCGAGCCTTTGCCCCCTCGGTTACACGTTTTTTACCAATTCACCCGTCCCTTCTTCGTCCCGCAAGATTTCTCTTGGCCTGCTGTAGGCCCCGGCTTCTTCTCCCCAGGGCTTCTGGTGGGGGAATTCTGTGGGTGTTTCCCTTTCCTCGGGGCTTTGCTCTCGCTAACAAGGGTGGTCCCCCAGGAAAGTGTCCTTCCCGGAAAACCCCCCCGGCCCCGAAGGATTTCTCGCCTGAGCCTTCTGAGAAGCAGCGGGCGAAGGCCAGACTTGTACCCGCCTCCACATCGCTGGAGGACACTGGCATTTTCCCGGTCTTTCACTTTATTCCTCTGCCTCCTCTTTCTTTCTAGCTATGACCCAGCCTCAGTGCCCATCGGACGAACTTGTGGGGCAGAAGGAGGGCGGCTCGGCCTCTCCTGCTATTTCCCTGCTTCTGTGAGCAGCCTCGCGGATTTCTGTGCCAAGGCAAAAAACTCTGTTCCCAGAGGGAATCACGGGGGCTGCTCACCGCCGCGGCTTTCGCTCTAATCCGTGCTGCTTGGCAAAGGAGGAGGGGGAAGCAGACTGCCTCCGAAGCGGCCCCCGTCCTCCCTCGTGGCCCGGGAGGAACGGAGCGCGGAGTAGCGCTGCGCTTTATATTATTCCGAGGGCGAAGCTAACTCTGAACCCGAGCGGAGCCGTCGGATCCCGGCCTGGACCCCCGGGGAGTCCCGGCGGAGCCGCCAGGCCGCACGCACCGGGGGAGGCACCCACCGGGATGAGGGGAGAATCCGCGGCGTGTCCTCCCCATCCCGGTGCTCACCCCACCCCCATGTCACCGTCCGCCTCTTCGTCGAGCACAGCGCCTGTATGACGTCACAGCGCACCCCCCGGAGTCGCACAGCGGCGCGGTGACGTCACGGGGGCTTGCGGAGAAGTGCGCGGCGAACCGAAGTGACGGCCAAGGACGGCAAAGCGAAGCGAAGCAAAGCAAATCACACACGTCGTGTCCCCCGCTCCCTAAAACTGCCCCGCCGGCTCCTGACAGCGGCGCCGGGAGCCACGGTCGGTCGGACAGCCCAGCCCTACCTGGCATCCGTAACCAAAAACCACCGCACACGGCACAGGCACATGCGGGGCTACAAATGCCACTGGCGACTTTCTCATCGGGGGCACAATTTTGCGTCATCAAATCGAGTCCCTGTCACTACCTTCATCAGAAAAAAAAAAAGAAGAAGGGAAGGCTGCCTGGGGAGGCTCCGAGGCTTGGAGAGGCAGCTGCTGCCTTCGAGCGGGGTGAAGGAAGCTGGGGCAGCCACGCCAGCCCTCGCCCCTGGTCAAAAGACTGACGTGGCTACAAACCATAGCAAACATTTTATTTACAGGAGTTATATATATATATATTTATATATTTTGTCAGTGCAGTATTTCTTGGCCGGATTATTCGAAGCAACAAGTTGCAACCAATGAGGACGTTGGCAAAATACTTCACATTGTAAATTGGTTGGGGGCGGGGGGGGGGGGCTAGAGGGAAAGATGGGTATTTCTGAGAGCGTTCTCAGTCCCTCGCTCGGATTTTCCTTGGAGAGAACGAGGGGTGGGAAACGGAGAATTAAAAAAAAATTTTAAAGGAGGGAAAAAAAATGAAAAATGCCCCGGCCTCCTGCGAGCAGTTCTCAGGGAAAGGCGGCCGCCTCACGCTCTGTCGCCCCGGGGCTGGGACTCCCCGCTCGGCCTGCATCCTCGGTCCCTTGCCCCGGGCCGGGCCGGGCGCCGGGCGCCGGCCGCAGGGGCCGGGGCCGGGGCCGGGGCCGGGGCCGGGGCCGGGGCCGGGGCCAGGGCCGGGGCCGGGGCCGGGGCGGTGCTGGGCCGGCCTTGCCGCGCTCCCAGGGCGGGGGAAGGGAGATAAATTAGCGCACAGGTCCCGGGCCGCCCCGACTATAGACCGCTCCGCGGCTCGGGGCTGGCGGCGGCGGGCGGCGGGGAAGGCAGGCCGGTGCTGCCGGAGGACTTGCCCAGCCCGGCGGCGGGCAGGCTCCGCTCGGCGCCCTCAGTCCGTTCCGTGTCGCTGGGGGCCATGTCGAGGGACTCAGCGTCGCTGCTGTCGCTGTCGCCGTCGGAGCCGCTGGGGCTGCGCTCGGGCTCCCCGGGGGCGGCGGGCGGCGCGCCGGCTCGCTGGGCCGCCGGCTCCGGCTCCGGCGGCGGCTCCTTGTCCTTCTGGGCCTGCGCTTCCTTGGAGTGCCGCCACTTCATCCGCCGGTTCTGGAACCACACCTTCACCTGCGGCCGCGCCGCCCTTAGACGGGCGGCACGGCCCCACCGCGCCCCGCACCGTGCCCGGCCCTGACCCCCTCCACCGGGACCGGCAAAGCAGGGAGATGAGGAGGCGCCGTCCTCCCCTCCCGCTGCCCACATTCTTATGCGACTAAAGGGCTTTTTTTGGTTTTTTCCTCCTTCTAGTTTGTGTATTTAAACACCGCACACACCCCACCCCGTGTTTGTTTGTTTGTTTGTTTGTTTGTGGGTTTTTTCCTCTCTCCTTCTACTTCTCTTTCCAGAAAACCAAATCTTGCTCAAGAAACCACAGCGTTATACAATTCTGTGCGGGTCTCAATAGTGGAATCATTACAGAGTGGCGTTTAATGCTTCCGTTTGAAGAAGGTTTTTCACTTCCTCAGAACGAAGGATTTCACAACACAAGGAAAGATTTAGAACAAAAAAATTTTTTTTTTTTAAAGTATATTAAGAATAGTGTTTTCGCTTCTACTTCCTTTGCCCTAAACTGCCTCCTACAGCACTCCAGTAAAGCACACGCTGATGGCCTGCCCTGGTCCCGCTCATCTCTCCGCCCGGTCAGCTCCTCCGTGGCCAAGCCAAAGGCGAAAATTCTGCGCCGGGCCGCGGTACGCCACGGAACCTGGGCGCAAGAGATGCTCGGGGCAAGGTGCAGCTCCTCAGACAGGCTCCCCACTCATGATAAAGGAAGAGAAATCACTTTGAAACTTCACTGCCCTCTTGTATGCATTTAACTGGAAGTAAGGTTTGAAATAAAACCGAAGCCGTTCTTACTTGAGCATCTGTCAGCCCCAGCATTGCCGCCAGTTGCTTCCTGTCCGGTTTGGTGACATACTTCTGGATTTCGAACCGTTTTTCTAAACCTTTCCTCTGCAGGTTGGAAAAAACAGCCCTGGACCAGGAGCGTTTCCTCTTGTACGTCTGGGGCAGCGTGTCCTTGGTTAGAACTGCGTACGGACCTGGGGAGGGGAAGAGAAAAGCGGGGGAAGAGAGTGGGAGACGGTGTTATTAACATCGCAGCCTGAAAGGGAGCCTTAAATCGATCTGAATAAGAGTTGGAGTGCGATGTGCAGGGAGGGCCCGGGCCAGCGTGGCCCTGCCTGCCTGATGGGTATGTGTCCTGTCATCTTGTGCGGCTTCGGGCGCGGGTGGAACTGTGTGGAACCCGAATTTCTTTCTCTCCCACCTCCCCGCTTCTTCTCTCTCGGCCCAGGTTATTACTCCTGTACTCGATGGGACGGTCCTCTAGATCAGGCCCTAGGCAGCTCTTCCTCCCCCCCACGCAGCCCGGCTTTCGCCCAAAATCTGAACCTCGCAACACACACCCCGGCCTTGCAAAATTGCCTGGCGAGTCCCTCCGGGAGGAAGGGGGCTGCTCCAGGACGGAGGGCCCTGTGCCACAAGAGGGTCGAGGAGGAACGAGATGTACCTGGAAAAGTGTCTTGAAATTGGTGCTGCACTGAGCTCCTTGGGTTTGTGTTTAAGGGACCCAGGATAGCAGAGGCCTCGTTAATAGGGTCTAGAGACGCGAAGAACTGGCCGGCGGAAGGCTGCAAGTTGGGGAGATGAACCCCAGTTTGGCGGCTCGTAGTTAATAAGGAGGTCAGATCTGCGAGCACAGGAACAAGGAGAGCTCTGTTATACCGCGGTCGAGACCGACAACCCGGCATGACTCGGAGCGGGTGCCCGGTCGGAGGGGCTCGGGGGGCCGCCAAGCAGCCATCTCCCGCCCCCAGGGGCTCTCCTCGGAAGAGGCGGCCGTGCCCCGGCAGTGAGACATCCTCCGACATATTTACTCCCTTGGTCAGGATGTTTACAGGCCGCGAGGGGAGATGGATTGCAGCGAAAGCCTTTAACACGGGCTGTGTCCTGGGAGGCAGAAATCCCCGGGCGTTCCGGGAAGTGCGGAGCGCTCCGCTCGCTACTTTCACGCTAGCGCTATTTTCCCAGGGGCCCAAGCCCCGGCTCTGCCGTGTGGAGGCCGGAACGGGGAGGAGGGGGTGAGAGGGAGGCTCAGTGAGAGCTGTTAGAAACTTTGATTTATAACTTTCTTTTTTTAATTATTCTTTTCTCGCCTACATCGAAAAATTTTCAAATCGCGGGTGTAGCCGCTAATCACAGTACAAGTAACAGACCATCGAGAGCGTTAGCAGGGAAAGCGGGTAAGCCAATTTCTCTACCTCTCAGCGTGTTGCCTTCCTTGACTTTGGGGTCAAACTCCGCCGATAAAATGCGGTCGATGCCGAATTTCAGGTCCTTGCTGGCGGGCGCCGGCGCCGAGCCGTGCGTGTGGCCGCCGGGCAGCCGGGCTGGGGCCGGGGCGCCTCCGCCGCCCGCCGCCGCCGCGGGGGACCGGTGCGGCGGGGGGCGGTGGTGGTGGGAGTGGTAGGCGGTGGAGAGCGGCGAGAGGCGCGGCGGGAACGCGGCAGCGGCGGCTGGGGCTTCGGGGGCCACGACGGGCGTGGGCCGCAGCGGCGAGGCCGCGGCGTGGAAGGGACTACCGTGGTGCACGGCTCCCAGCGCGGCCGGCATCCCGGTGCCGGGCCCTCCGGGCAGGCTGTCGGCGGCTCCGGCCGCCGCCTCGCCGCCGGCGTGGAGGATGTCGGCGATGCAGAAGGACGGCTTCTTCGCCGCCGCGGCGTCCAGAGGGAAGCAGCCGCCGGCCGCCGGCCCCGATGCAGAGCAGTACGCCGCTGACCACAAGCTGAAGTTGGAGGCGTAGAAAGGAGCCAGCCCGGCCGTGTACATCCTGCCCGAGGAGGAGACGCGCCGCTCCGCAGCTCAGCTCCCGGGTGCGCGCCGCGGAGCTGCCCGCAGCCCCGGGCTCATGGGGAGGGATGGCGGGGCGAGAGGCGGCTGGTGGAGCACTTCTCGGAGGGGCAAGGAGGGAGAGTCAACCACCAAAAAATGACGAAAAGAAAAAGAAAAAAATAACCCCGAAAATTAAAAAGAAGTCCCCGGAACCCACGGCCAGACGAAGAAAGCGAGCGGGCGAAGAGCGGAGCGGCGCAAACAAAACAAACCCAAACCAAACCCCCTTTCCTCGCACTGGGGGAAGAAAAAAACATCCACCCCTCCCCAAAACTTTCTCTGGCAGCGAGCAGCCCTCGCTCCCTCCCCACGCCCAATCCGCGATCCGCGGGGCCGGGCAGCACCGCCCGCCGACACGCCCACGCAGGGCCGGGGCTGGGCTCGACCACCGCGCCCACAGCGCCCGCTGCGTGGCCCCGGACCCGCGATTTGGAGCGGTTTGCCCCACAAAGTACGCCCCAACACACACCTATATCCCCTTAAATTGCGCTCTCGACTTTGAAAAACCGCTTTTCCCCTTCCCCCCCAGAAATACAGCGCAAGGTCGCCGCGCTTTCTGCCGCCGCGATTTCCAAACGTTTGAAAGAAATGTGCCGGGAAATTCTTGGCTACTGGAAGCAGGTCTGTTCTCTTGGAAACGATTCTCAAGGAAATGTGCTTCCTTCCCGGATAAATGAACCTGGGATAGTCTGGAAGAGAAGGAGTCCATGCTGGTGCATGCAATATATGTATTTATGAGGGGTCCCAGATATTCTGGGCCCAGGACACCTTGGATCCTGCATTAGCAGCGATTAATTACCTAGTATTATTTAGACGACAGTATAATTTTAGGATGTCAGGTTCTCCATCCCGGTGGCTGCATCTGTTTGCACACCAATTACACCTTAAAAATTACTTAACAATTTCTCAAAGCTTTGACGACAGAACTATCCCCATTTGTTTCACTACACCAGAATCATATGCTATATTCACTGCAATGATTTAGAGACTAATCTCATAAAGTGTCTTTGGCGCATTTTTTTCCTCCTCTCTAACATCACATTTGTCCTGACCTGACTCTGAAAATCAACTATTTCTTTATTTTTAGTTTTTGTATAAGTAAAGAAGTCACTGTCGTTTTGAGCAGCCTGCCGGGTCAGACGATTGTAAGTTTGCTTTGATTTTGTTTCAGAAATATAATATTATTTTTTCCAAAGCGTTTCCCAAATTCTGACGGTTTTGGGGGAACCGCCAGAAAGGCGAACTATTTTTCTTTCACCAGGTATGAGGATGTAGCTTCTCTGGGAATATTGAAACCACCTGCGAGCGAGAGTGAAATTGTTCCTTAGCCATAACCATGTGCTATAACGGGTGAAGGTGAGTTTGGCTCCCCGGGAAAAGCCAGGCACCTCTTTGCTTTGGTTTGGCTCTTGTTAATGAGACAAAACCGAAAAATGAAGATGGGCTGTCTTGCCAAGATGCGTCCGAAACCCGAAGGCGGCGAAAGAAAATGTTGATTATGTCTCAACTTTTTCTGTCTCGACATCGGAAAGCCCCTTTTCCTTGCATCTCTCCCCCATTCTCCCTCACGGCAGCTGACCCCAGCACTATCCTCTTGCTCTCAAACCGAATCGAACGACTCCGGTTCCACTCATGTTCCCACCGCCGGGCAGAGCCACCCCGCCAGCCCGCCCGAGGGACAGGCAACGAAGCGTGCCTTGGGTGCTGCATCCCGGCCGCAAACCGCCTCGTTAAATTATTGCTGCAATTACCACTGCTACCCCGAAGCGTTGGACCAGCCCGTGGCTGCTCACCAGGCAGTCAAGGCAAAGAAAAAATAAAAAACCAACAAAACCAAACGCGGTGGCTTTTTTGTTGTTGTTGGGGTTTTTTGGTTTTTGGGGTTTTTTTGTCTTTCAGGGGCTGATTTCAAAACTCTTCTCCCCTCGCCGCCGTGCGGGGCCCATGAGATGAAGAGCACCAGTGGGACGGGCCCGTTTGCGGGCACGCCAGGCAGACCCGACACGGGCACGGCTGCGGCTCCGCTGCCTCGGTGCCGCCGGGGCCTCGGTGCCGCCGGAGGCCGGGATCCCGCTGTCATCCCGCGAGCACTAAAATAACTCAGAAGGAAACGCTGAACGCCTCGCACTAAAGCCCTTCACCTCTGGGCTGCGCCTCAGGAGGGCGAGGGAACCGGGGAGTCCTGGCCGCGGGGGCAGGTGCTTTCCCGGGGCTCGGCTGCGCTGCGCACCCGCGCATCCTTCGCGGCCGAAACCAGGAGCACCTGCCTCAGCCCCCGGCATCTCCATCTTCCTGGGGACAAGGGTGTCCTTTCTCCCCAAAGGCCTCCGCGGGCCTCCCTGCCTGCCCGGGGACACGCAGGGCTGCCGGGGAAGGGAGCGGCCCCTCCTCCCCGCGCAAAGAAGGGGAAGGCTGCAGGAAACCCGGGGCTCGCTGCAGTCCAGGTCATCTCCTGTTTTTTGAGAGGTTCCAACTCGGACTAAATGAGCGGATGTGCCTGCGAGATTTGTCCCAAAATAGAAGCCGCTTTAGTATTTTAGGATACAGCAGAAATCCTTATTTCTTCCGGAGAAAAACTTCATAATGAGCGCGAGCACTTCCCTTTTCAATATTTGTGCAACTTTATCTCGACCAGCAAGTTGCTTTGGTGACGCAAATCCGCCCTTGTGTATTGCAACTACAAAAATAAATGCAAGGAAATCAATTCCCTTCTAGCAATGAAAACATAAATACACAGCTGCGACTTTCCCCTTTAATCTTGCTTTCCGAGGGACTCGAGGAGGAAGCGAATGAACTGAGCGGCTGCTTCTTTTTTTTTTTTTTTTTTTTTTTTTTTTTTTTTTTTAGGATAGGATAGGAATGGAGTCTCGAAGGACGTTTCTTCTTCTTCCTCAAGACCGACAAAGGAGGCGGAAAAAAAATTATTCGAGTTCTTTATAGGGGAAAATATAAAGACTAAGCCCGAGGCTCTGCAGCTCCCCTGTCCCTACTCAAGGGCGCGAAACCGGGAGCATCCCGGAAAGGGCCGCGCTGCCTGCCAGCGCCCCGCGGGAAAGGACGGCAGCCCTTTCGTCCCGATGCCTGCCCCGTCCAGCTCCCCGGCGAGCTGCGAGCAGGTCGATCTCACGGATCCTGCCAGGATGCTGGCAGCCCGAGCCCCCGGCCGCCTCTCCCGAGCCCTGAACGGTGCCCGAGCCCGACGCAGCCTCTTCACCCCACTGGGGGCTCTCCGTCACCGTAGGCAGCGCTGGGCGGCCCAGCCGCGGGGGATGCGGAGCCAGGTTTGCCCCTCCGAGCCGGCACAGGATGCTGACAGAGCGGCCTCCAGCCCTCCTTCTCCGTCGCCCGCGGCTTGCGCCTTGAGTGTTGGATTTTAGGCTTCTGTATATGCTCTGATTATTCCTATGTTTGTATCTAGAAATGTATATGTGCGAGATAAACAAAAAAAAAATTAAAAGTTAAAATACCATTATATCTGTGTGTAAGAGTACTTGTAAAAATAAATATTTAATCCTCACGGGAAGCCCTCCAGGAAGAAGGATCGCTCGGGTGGCGTTACCGGAACCTCTGCACCCCTGCCCCGGGCGCCCCGCGGAGCCACCCCCCCGCCCCGCCCGCGCTGCGAAGCGCCGGGCACCCCCCAAAGCCCGTGCTCTGTCGCCACCTGCCGAGTCCCCGGGACAGGGCTTCCCCACCCTCCCCAAATCTCCCATTTCCAAATAACCCGCTCCGGGGCCGCGCGAGCAACGGGCAACCATGTTTGGGGAGCCCCTCCCGCCGGAGCCGCCCCGGGCTGGGGCCGCAAGGTGGGCAGGGGCGCAATGCGGGGGCCGGGGCGTTCGGGCGGCTGCCGCCCGTGCTTCTCCCGCACCGCAGCGGGATGCGGGGAGCGCTGCAGCAGGGCCGCCCCCTGACCGCGGGCCCAGACCCCCGGCCGGGATCCGCCACTGGAAGCGGCCGCAGCCGCCGCCGCGGGGCTGGCGGGACTTCCCCCAGCTGAGCACAGCTCGTTATCTGAGAGGCTCAACTGCAGCGCAGGCAGGAACTGCCCAGAACCGCAAGCGAACCCAGAGACTGAGCTGGTCAAACCCTTAGCGTTTCCTTTCTATTGTTTCACGCGTTATTTAGTTGAATACCTGTGTCAGTAAGTCACGACAAATGTTATGTCATCTGCTGAGCAGCCGTGGAAGGCGTCGGAAAGCAGGCGGGATCTGGGTTTCCGTGCAGAAGGGCAGGATTTCAAGCCGCCTGCGGGTGTATTTTTACGGCTGTTTGAATTCGGATCAGTGTGCTTTTGGAGGGCAGTGTCTGATCCTCCTCACCTGCAGCTTTGTAACAAGGAGAGGTTGGGGTGCACACCCAGGAATCCTAGATGGGAATTGAGTCCACAAGGCATGCTAAAATTACTCTGAAGCAAGGTTCCTCTGAAATGTCTCTGTTATAGTTGTCTGAAAACTCCGCAGGGTTTTCTGCATGTGAGCAGTCCCAAGAACTGCCCATATGTTCCAGCAGAGTAGGTCCCATTGAACGGGTCCATATGGGAGAGCAGATCAAAGCCTGAAGCTCCCAGCTCCACGGACAGCACACCAGCCACTGAGCTGGAGACTTGTTCTCACACTTGCATGTTTGCATGCTGTGGCTTTCAACTGCGGTAGCTGCTGTTTTCAGAGGAAACACATTAGAGCACTGGAAGCTGAGGGGTTTCAAGTAGTCCCCCAAATGCTGTTTAATGCCTTAAGTCCCTTCAGACAGAGAGGAGACCTGGAAACACTGATTTATCTCTGCTCTTGAGTGTCTGGCTCAGAGATCTGGGATGTGGGAGGGCACTGCATCTTTCCACAGCTATGCACACAAAGAAAAGAATGATCTTTCCTTTCTTTTTTTTCTCTCTTTGTTTTCCTTTCTCTTATTTTGTGTGTGTTTGTGTATGTGTATGTGTGTGTGCATGTGAGAAAAGCTGCAGATTCATAAATCTTACAGAAGGGTCAGGGTAGGAAATATCAGCTGTAGAGAAGTGCCTCTTCACAGCCCCCAGGAAATAAGGCAGCAGTCTGAGGACTAGCAGGATCAGAACCTTCCTTCCCTGGTTTTCCTATGGGTTAGAGCAGGCAGGTTCTGCTCACTGTGTTGGCTTTTGTGAATCCCATTTTTAGGCACCTGATGCTGTGCTGGGAGATGGGCACAGTGATCCTGCAATGCCGTGGTTTAAACTGCTTGAAGTTACAAGTGCCATTCTGACATTCTCCCTGCATTCCAGCCTGCCTGTTCCTACCCCTGGGGATATCAAATTCACTCTGCCAGTAAGAAAAGTTTTATGCTGCCCTAGTACCCCAAACTAGCTTTATCATGTGGCCAGACAAGGTGAGGGTGCTGGGAGAAACACACATTTGGGGGACAGGCTGGCAGGACTGCTGTGACCGTCTTCTAGTCTGCTCTAACCTCTCGTCAGGTCACCCATTAATTTAAGTGCTGCTTCTTGTATCTGCTTTCTGCAATCTAAAATGGGTCCTTCATGCATGGAGAGCCCCTGAGTTTGTTTTCCTTTCCATCAGCATCATATCATACACACCATCCAATCATCCTGATTTCATAGCTTACTCCACCTTCACGCTGCAGTCAGACCATAATCTGCTTGCAGGGGAACTTATCATGGGCTAGTTGCGATTTCCCAGGCCTCACCAACAGAGAGGTTTACAGAGAGCTGGTGTGCAATTAACCCTCTGCTGGCTGATTAAAGGTGACAGGACGTGCAGAAGTGCTGACCCCCTGCTCTCATGTGCAACCTCCCATCAGGGAAGCATTTGCTTGCACATGCTGGATTGAGTTGGCACAGTGCACAATGACTGAAAACAAGCTCCACTGCGTAAAATGAAGGTGATTTGACTCTCAGTGAGAAAAGACCATCCACAGGTATTTCATAAATCTGACAGGAGAGTGTAACTACACCTGTTTTCAGCTGAGACCTGAATAGGCATCTCCTTAACTGAGGCAAACTACTGCTGTTGAGGACAGGCTCAGGGTACCTCAGTTCAAACTGAATATTTAGATGCAAGTATAGATGAAAACTAAATGTTTGGTTTTTTTAAATTCCCGTATTGGATCATCATCTCTATGACTTTGCCAGAACAATCCCAGTCTATTTCCACAAAACCTGGCTGATGTCTTTGGCCCTTTGCTTCTCCAGCAGCAGTACATTAACGTTACTGCACAGAAAAGCCATTCCATATTGAAGAAGGAAATATTAATAACTGCCTAATAAAAGTCTTAGAAAGAAACAATTTCCTCCTTCTTGCCAACAGCCATCAAAAATGTGGGGAAGCTGGAAATAAAGATATCAGAAGGTAGACACATAAAAGGCAAAATCAACCCCATAAGGAAGGCAAATTTCTAGAAGAAAATTACTCTGTAAAACTCATCTGGATTTGAGAATAGTTATTGCTTTTCTTCTGCCGCTCTTTTCATGTTCAGAGTGGATTTAAATGCAGTAGGTACATATCAGCCCAACTTTAAAACCAGGTCTTTCCTTGCTATTAGCATATATAAAACACCAGGTAAATAATGTCATCAAGACCCTTACAAAAAGTCCCATTTTAACCTTTTTTAGCCCAAGGGAGATGCTTCCTGGTGGATGCCAAATGGGAGTGCCAGCCAGAATTTTATGGGCCCATAAACAAGCATGCCAGACTATACAGCATGTATATAGCACCCTCCAGAGCTGCTTCCCTCACTGGAACCAAATCTGCTCTAAATAAAGTCCAGCCATTGCTTGGACAGCTCACAGATTCCCTGTGCCAGGCTCCACCATGACACCTTCCTGTGAGACACCCAGGAGGGAGGACAGATGCTCTGGGAGCTCAGCAGGATGGTGTAAGGGATCCCCGTCCCAGCTGTGGATCTGGGGTGCTGCCTGCAGCTCCTCCACGCCTTCAGCAAATGGAAACAAAAACAGAGGAGGCACAGTCAACACAGCAATGCACCACACAGGGGAAGCAATTTCCTACTGATACCTCTAACACATCATTTTATATCTCAGTGCCTGGGATCTGGTTACCTTTATCTTAGCCAAAAGACTAGTGGTCATAAAAGGTATTTTGCTTTTATTTCTTCTAAAAAATTTTATCATGAGATTTTGATTATCTGTCCTGTAGCAGTGAATTCCAAAGTCTCATTATCTCCCATGTCTGCCTTCACTGTCCTGTTCTTAATTTTTCCCCCTGATTTCTCAGTTCCTCGAGGCATCCATTCATCTCAGAATTGTGGGAGAAAAAAGGCAAGGCTGACCAGTTTTTCATTTCATTTGTCACAGTGTCTAACCGAAATGTTTACTCTTTCCCCCCAGATGTATAAACTCCTTTCTAAGCCAAGACATTCTCATTTTCCCAGCTAAGAAATCCATTTCATTTTGAGGCCACACTGAATGGTAATATGAACTCCAACACGTTTCAGGTCTCAGCCTAACTTTGCAGGGAATAAAGACATTGGAGGTGGTCCCATTAGTACGATCTTTCTCAAAGCCTAATGAAGCAGCACCCCCTAGTGCATTCTAATAAAATCCTTAATCACAACAACCCTCCTGAGTCACACTTGGTCTGGGTGCATGGTCACTGGAACTGCTGGGAGTGAGCTCAGCCACAAGATTTTACTCTTCTCTCTGAAACTTTCTCAGATTTCCTCCCTGGACCCCCATGGATGCTTTGGGCACCCGTTGGATGTTGAATGTTCTCCAGGGTTCTGGCATACCAAGGCAGCAGCATTGCCTGAAGCCAGGAGGCAGGGATGGCTATCGCGTCATTTCTGTAGGATACCGCTACCCACCAAAGTCTGGAAGTAGAGAAATATTCTTGTGAGGAATCTGTCTCCCATCTTGGGTGTTTTGAGATATGCAAGAGGTGTCCTACCTGACTTGAAAGGACCAGAGGCCAAAGGGAAGGTGAAAAGGGGTTGGCTGAGGTAGGGAGGGGGCTGAGCTGAGGGCTGGGCTCAGGAAGCAGGGCTGGGTGTGGAGGGGGGAACAGGGACTTTCACACGGAGAAAGGCACTAGTTTCTGGAAGCTCTGGGGACTAACCAGGTGTGAAAGCTGAGGCTGAGGGCAACATGGTGTTGTATTACTTCTGGTGCAATTTGCTTTCATTACTAGCAATTTCCATACGTTTCATCAGTTTTATTGTTGTTAGGAGGAAGGAGAACAAGAAAACGACACAATTTTGGCAGACCCTGAGCAGGGGGTGACCTGTGGGGTGAAAGAGGGGGAGCGAGGTCACTCCTGGATGCCATCGGCCACAACACAGAGCCAAGTTAACTGTATCGTGTCCCACACAAAATCCCACTGCCCCAATGCATATCTGGGGCTTTTATGAAAACACAGACCTCCCCTCTCACACTCTAAAAATAACACCAAGTAAGTGGCTACTTGAGATTTTGTAAAAATTAAAAGAAACCATACCTGCTTCACCAGAGGTGGGAATTTTGTCCAACATTTCAAGGCTACACTTTCCTTTCATTAGGAGCTAGAAGGAAGCTGCAGTGCTTAAGGCAGGGAAGGAGAATAAATCCCTCAGTGTCAAAGCACGGTGATGCTAAGGTTTGGGAGCCACTGTGTGCCTGCACAAACACAGGGGTTGGCATTCACCCCAGGCATATGCAGTCCTTACAGAGCAAATACCAGAGCCAGAGCCCTGTGGAAAGCAGGCGAGGCACCAGAGCTAATGACTTGTGTGGTAGTTTCACCCAGTTCTAATGCTTCTGCTTTTCTAATATACCAGGCACACTGTGAGACCAGCTGTGGCTTCAGTGTTAAAGAGAAATGTAGGAACTGCTGCTTTTTCTCAAGACGTGAGAAATAATGTCCAGAGTGGTGATTTGGTTTTGGGGAGGGCTATTTTTAGGCTGACAACAAGGAGTTCCACAGGGTGAGGTTGAACCATGTGGGTAAGGGGGTGGAGGTGGCCTGAAGCCATCTCAGCTCTCTCCAAATATGAGGCTGCCCTGGGGAGGAAGCAGGGGTGGAGGGAAGAAGGGAAGCAGGGGTGGAGAGAGGGAGGCTGGACCTCTTCTCTTGCCTAGCCTGGGTGGGGACCCGCGGGTAACAGGACAGCAGCACTTTGACCCTGGGCCATACCACTGTTCCAGTTTTCTGGAGGAGCTCTTCCCCTCATCACCATTCCCTGCCACCTCTGGGGGCTTCTGCACAGAGGTTGGATACAGTTCTGCTAGGCTGGGAAGGGGATATCTTACAGCAGACACAAAACCCCATCACACTGGAGAGAAGAAATGCTTCTCTACCTTCTCTGTCTCCACACTGTATTTTACTATTCTCTCCAAATGAAGCAAACATCATTATTTCCCATTAGGTGTTCCTGGTGCAAGAGTATTTCATTGAAAAATGGTTCTTTAATGCTAATGGGAATTATACTCCTAGCGTGATTTATATTAATAAGGCATGTGCAGTTCCTTAGTACATTCAGACCCAGATGGGAAATGGATTTTTTTTTCATGATTCCACACAACATCTGATGAAGTGCTCCAAGCATACAATTTAACAAGCTATTCTCCTCTGGCCTTACAGATGAAAAATAGTCCGTTGTGTCAACTTCTCAGATGCCTATTTTTACACCTTCTGTTTGTTCTTAGTTTGACGTTGTTAATCACAGTCCCACCAAAGCCCCATTGTTCAGGTCTTCAAGAAGAATGTTGTTATATTGACTGTGCGTCAGCCCAGCTCTCTCTGGAGCTGCACTTGGATGAAATTAGATAATTTCCATTAGGAGAACAGGCATTATTAGTCCCCAGTGCCAAATTGGAAAGAGAGCCAAGATTACTATTTCTGGCCGTGTTCACCTCAGGAAGGAACCTTCCCAGCTTTAATGGGATTTTGCTATTGTTGGTTGCCTTCTGTTTGACACTGGGCCAGCAGGGTTGAAAATTGTTTAGAAAGCTGCATGAAATATAATAGAGCCCAAGCCATTTGCTGCAGCACATTCCAGCATGATGTTTATTTTGAAAAAGAAAAAAAAAAGGGAAAAAATTATTGTCCTTGGCAGTGAAAAAAAATCCCACTAACTTGACTTGCAGAACATATGCTTCTTGTTGCTGTTGTGCTTTCACAACACGCTGCCAGGATTGGCACGTTGTACAGAGAAGTGATAAATCTAATATTATTTGTAATGATCTCCAGCACTTGTAGAAACAGATCACAGGCACGGGCAGCAATTTTATGACAAGAAAACAAGGTGAGGGATGATACCAGGTCAGGCACAAAGGAAGAAGTCAAGTCCCACATTAGGCAAGAAATGTGAGTCCTGCTCTGCTGCTCAGTTTTCCCATTGTTAAATGGGGTCAATATCTCTCCCACAGGAAGAAATTAGGAGAACATGTGGTCCCTGAATGTTGCCTTTGTGGGTGCTGGAGGTCATCTGAGCCAGGCTCAGCCTCTCCCCAGCTCCAGGGGCACAGCTCTGCCCATCTCACTGCCTGCCTCTTCCCAGCAGTGGCGGGGCTCTGCTGTTGCTGCTATTGCTTGGAGAGCAGCTCTTTTTTCTCCCCTGTGTCACAGGCCCAATCACCACCTGGTGTGAACACCTCTCCTGCACCTCAGGATGCTGATCCTTAACATCCAGCATGAGAGTGAGATGGGCGCTGAACTCTCGCTCAGCCCTGAATTCCTCATGGGCTTCTTTCTGCTCCACATAGTACTGCTTTGTTCTCTCAGTGCTGTCTTAAAATAATTATTAATGAAAGTAGAGTTGACTTTGGAGTGAAGGTTTCTGGTTCCTTGGTGTTTCCAATGTGTAAGCTATCTAAAGGTACTGAAATGCAAGACACTTTTGGGATGAGATCAGAATCCAAAAATACATTTTCCTGCCCAGCCCCTTCAGAGGCAGACCCACCTTTGCAGCACTTTACCCCTTGTCTATTCAAGCCCTTATGAAGCTGTGCAAATAGAACAAAGTTATCCATCTTTAGAAAAATAAATAGAGCAAAAAATCTTCAAAGCCTTCAGATGAGGATCCATGCAACAATGCCGGCATTATCCCTGGGCAATAAACCAGAGCACTCCTTTGTTTATATAACCTAGTGTTTACTTCTGTTTTAACCAACAAACATTGACTGATTGCATAGTCTTGGCTCAAAACAATCTGACAAATAATTAAAAATACAATTAGGCTAAAAGGAAAAAAAAAAAAACAACCACGGCAGATGCCTGTTGATACATTTCCTCCACACAGAGCTGCCACCCACCTGCATGGAGCTGCTCGGACTCAGACAGAGCACAGCAAGCAGTGATTGTCCCCAGCAGAACCAACTCCCAGGCCCCTACCTTGACCTGGGGCATTGGCCACCTGCAGGGACTGCCCCCATGGAGGCTCTTGTGGAGCTGAGCTGGCAGGTGCTGCTCAGATTTGGCAGATGCTGGGCTAGGATGATCCATTTCTGTGCTTGCTCATCTCCCACCCCAGCTGTCCAGTGGCACTGGCATTTTTAAGAGAGGTCTGAAGCTGACCCCAGGTTGTCCCTGCCCAGAGCATCCTTTGGCATCAATCTGGCACAGGAGAGGTTTTCGGCAGGCTCTGGGACATGCTGCCCCTTCCCCACAATGCTTGGCAGCTGGGCTCCTGCAGGAGGTTTCTCTCGCTACAGCTGCAAGTGCTACCACACAGGTCAGCCACTGGTTTTGCAGCCCAGTAGGGAACAAACTGGTCCCAGTGTGAGGAAAGCCTCTTGAGGAAAGCCACCCCTGGTGGCTTGCAGAGGCACCTCTCCCTGCCAGATCCCTTTGTAATTGTTACAGTTACTGGCAGTTACTGGCAGTGAGGTTCTTGATATTTGGGTATATGAGTGTGAAGTTCATGGGTTCCAAATGGAAGTGTCCAGACATTGCCCAGGTCCCCATTTTCACTCCTCAATTAACTCTGGAACTGACTCAATGAGTGAAATGTCCGGAAATTCTAGTCAGACAGAAAATAATCTGTGTTTACAAGGCTGGAGGATCTCATCTTCACCTTGGCTATCTCTTCACTTAGTCCATTTGTCCTCTCACCAACCTTTTATTTTTTTCCTCTTCATGCTGTGAAATGTTCATTGTCTCCCGCTAAGGAAAGTTTGATAAGGATCTTGCTGAGAGCGGTTTTAGGAAAACCCATTGCTCCAAAAAGGAACCAACCATTGTAGAAGCCAGCACTTCAAAGTTATAGCAGTATCTTGTTTTTTTGTACAAATAAATAAATAAAATGAAGATGAACAATGTGTTTCCATTTAAGGAGGAGTGTGGGAAAATCCAGGTCTCATCAGACTGGGAAGCGGAGTGGTATATGCTGACTAAGAGACTGGAAATAGCACGGCTGTCAATTGAAGGAATTCAGGCCTGAATAATCACATCAGACAGGCAACGTCAGATGGGGACCGTGGCCCCAAACACGTCCATTTGCACTCCTTGGGATTCACATGAGGAATCACACATTGGCTCCACATGTTGCTTGTGCTTCCCGAGGAAGCTCACTGGGCCTTCCCTGCGCCGAACCGGCAGAAGCACGGATCCAACCAGACACCCACCACAAATCTACAATTAAAGCATGGGAGAGCATGCTGCTTGTCTGTGCCACATTCTGTTCCAACCAAAGCTGGTGCCAGCCCTTCCAAAACCTCTTTTCTTGACTTCAGAGAGCTTTGAGTGGGAACTCTTGGGACCTAGACCCAGGGTGACAGAGGGACTGCAGGTCATTACCTTTGCCTTCAGAAAGGCATTTTTTGCTCTTCACCTGGCATTGGTTGATTCATGCCCAGGCTCAGCTGGATGCCTCTAAGAAAAGTCCATTTTTTTGCAGCCTGATCCTTTGTCAGGATGGCAGCTCTTTCCCCTTTTCTTGTTTGCACCCCAGGGTGCTGCAACCTGTGCCATGTCTCCATCCTGCACTGCCAGTGCCCCCAGCTCAGTCCAACCATCAAGGATGGTCCAAGCATCCCTCAGTGTTTTCTTTTATGTCTAATAAACCTTTTTTTTTTTTTTTAATTAGCTGTTGAGGAAGGGCGAAAAGAGCAAGAGAGATCCCATCCTTTGGTGCTGTGGGACTTGGTGCTGTTTTAATAACAACAAAATATTGCAAAGGAAAAAAAATTTGCAGTAGATCAGCATGTTTTTAAGGTTGGTGGGAAAAAAAAGACCTCTAGTCCCAGTGGTATCAGCAAAGAAAATGTCCATTGGATTCTAGTTCTTAAAAAAAAAATCTGAGTCATGCAGAAAGCGCTGGGCTTGGGTAATGTGTGGTTACTGGAGTGCTCAGTGAGGGGGGAGGGAAACACATGGCCAGCCCAGAGCCTCATCATAGCCTCATGACAATTAACATGTCTGTGCTCTCTAAGGAGGAGGGTGCTGCATGCCCAGGGGAAAAGGGAAAAAGAGGGGGAGGAGAAGAATGGATGTTTCGTTTCCATCTCACTACAAGCTTGCTAAATTCAGCCCTTCATTTGCAGAAAAGAAGAATTGGAAATCCCACTCTGCCTGGCAGGACAATTTTCCCCCTAAATGTCAAAGTCTGGAAAATGGGTGTCTGCACTGCAGGAATTTTTATGAGTAGTGAATGACAGTTAAAACTTTATTCCCTTTCCCACTATTTTGTTGACCTTAGATGAGTCCTACAATCTGTACCCACAAGGAAACCTGTTTTCCAAAGGTGGGATCAGGCAGAGACCCTCCACAGCTGCAGGGAGAGGGTGTTAGGTACATACACATGCACATACTCAAGCATGAGCAAAAGGCAACACCACCACAGAGAGCTAGAGCACCACGCAGTCACTTTGCTCAGAGGATGGAGCCAGAACCATGGGGGAGGAGGAATGGATTCAGATACTTCACTCTTGTCTGGAAAGAGCCTTCTTTGAAGGTAGGAAAACCACGGAAAGAATCACAGAACCACAGAATCACAACTCACAGCCCCATCCCAGAGAGCCAAGGGAAAGCAGCCTGAGCTCAGGGCAGCCTGTTGGTCCTTCCAGACTTTCCAGATGGCATTTGGTTCATCCTATGGTTTACGGTCCACTATAGCATAGCTTTTGGTTTGAGGGTTACACGAAAATATGGGTTCCTCCAAAGTTGAATGATTTGGGAGCTCATTCCTCAGGTTCAGACTTACTGCTGGTGTCTTAATCCACCCCCCACTACAAGTGAGCTTCTTTATCAAAACCATTCAATTTTTCAGGTTTTCAGTTTGAAAAAAAAAAAAAAGCCTTTGTTTAATGTTGTCAAAGGAAAAACTTTAATTTTTATCAACGGTTCCCAAGGACATGTATTTTCTCAACAGCTTCATGGACAGGATATTACAGTGGGAAAGATATGGGTTTTAATCACTGCCCCTCACCCATGCCAGGTGGAAGGAACACGTGTTTTCTGTGGCTTCAACAAAGGTCTTATTTCCAAAAGAGCTGGTGATAGTGGCTGCTTAGCTAGAGGCAATCCAAAGGAATCCTCCAGCTTTCTGAAACATTAGAGCTTCAGGGCATGACAAAAATAACTACCCCAAAATGAACCACACAGAATCACAATCCCCTTAAAAAAACTAACCAACCAAAACCAAATAAATGGGTAAGTTTTTGCCTGTCATCCACATACAGGTTGAGAAAGGAGTCCTCTGAGATCCACATCCAGCTTTACAACTCCCAGAATGAACACAATTAGAATATCATGCTGAAAGCATCTCTCTAAACAGAAATATCCTCACTAAGAGAAACACTTTGTAATCCTCCTATTCATGACTGTCCCTCCAAATTTAAGCATGCATTAAAAAAAAAAAATAGGGCAAGGGTGATGTGCAGGAACAGCTTGTTTCTTTGCTTTTTTTTTTTTTTTTTCCAATCAATAAAACAGCCTTTAAGAGGCCCCTCAAAAGAGTTCAGTTCATTTATTTTTCTTGGAAACTTCCAGTCTCCTTAACTCCTTTTAGACACATAAGAGGTGAATGATTAAGTTGAAACTATTATCTTTGCAAAGAACATCTCTGCTGGCTGCCGGCCAAGAGAAGAGGAAAAGTGAAATAAAATAAACAGGCTGGAGCTATTGTGTCCCTGACTGGTCCCTGTGGTGAGGTGCTGGGAAGCTTGGAGAAGTTGAAAAGAGGTCCCTGGGTGGGGACTGCTAATGAGGCAGGGCGCATTTTGGAAGAGTTTTCTCTGGCCAGAAATATGAGCGTGTGAATAACTTAACGTGAGACAGAGTCAGCCCTCGCATTAACAGGTGCCACTCGGAGCTGCAGGCTGCTGGTGGCCACTCCTGCCAGCTGGGGCTGCCAACTTCCATTGTTCGGCTATCCCTGCAGAACACGAGAGCAAAACCTTTGCCAGTGAAGGGTATGGAGCAAACTCAGCTTTACAGTGCCCTACTTCATAAGCAGGCAGAATGTCCACCACTACTCGTGCTGCCTCTGCATGGCTGCAGCGCTCAGCGCTGTGGGTAGGGACAGGGGCCCCTGCAGTGCTGGGCAGCAGCAAGGCCAGCAGCAGACATGTCCTCTGCCCCCAGATGTGTACCCACTGAACCAGATGTGTACCAGATGTGTGCCTGGCTCTGCCACCAGCCAGCAACAGCCTGTGTGTTCAGTTTCCAGCTGACACGTGAGCTTTGGGTGGACAATGCACGGTGAGTTTGGGAAGAATTAAGGTCCTGTGCATAAAGAGATGAGCAATCTCAGCGTCTGACAGCTGGGACTCCAGCAGTCACCACTCCCTTTGGGACTCCAAAGCTGGCATGTAGCTCAAGGACAGCACCAAGGCACTGCTGCGCTGGCATCAAGGAAGCTCAAGGACACATCCAACTTTTGGTGCAGGGAGGCACAAGCTCTTGGGCTGCAGCTGTCTGGGGGGACAACTCACAGCCCTAGGATGGTTTGGACACCAGGCTGCTCATGGAAGGGGCTTGCGCCAAGGGACTAGTGTGCCAATGGCCAGATTGCTGGCCTGAACATGGACCCACTGGGAGATGAAACTTGATGGCCCACTGGGCTTATTCTCACAAAACACCCAGACAAGTGAGTATCTAGAAAGATTACAATCAATCTGTAACAGCTCCATCTGATACAGCAGAAATTATGTGATCTCCTTAAAAATAAGGTGATTTAAATGACCTAAATAGTTAAAGCCAGCTTTATTTCCAGACTTCAGGCTATGGATTTAACTTGTCTTGAGGAGAAATATGAGTTGGAAAACACAGATTTATTACTACAAAGGGATTACAAGCAACACTTCAATACCTTGCTCACAACAGAGACATCAGTCAGTAGACAGAGCAGTGGGATTCATGAAAGCAATTACACAGGATGCACATATTGCTCCAAAAATTCCACTAACTTGCTAATTTTATTTTAAAAAACGGTTGCTAAGGTATTTCAAATTGTCCCTGGATCTGACTGAGCCAAAGAAAAGCTTGAAATGACCACCATAGGCCCATGTGTCTCACGTACCAGCTGAGTTGCTTTGGAATCACCCTATTGGATAAATTAAAAAAAGACACAAAAGAGCCAGAAGTAACATTTATGTCACAAGTCACATCTGCTCCTGCAATTGCTTTCCTGTCAGCTGTTTTCAGTGGAGTAGGAAACCTGACTGAACCAGTATCCAACAATGGATTACAATTCCCCTCCTTGAAATCTCCAAGTTTTCTTGGGGAAAACCATGGCGTACAGCTGACCCTCAACGTGCTGCTGTGAGGACAACAGAAAAGTCAAGCGCTTGGCTTTGACAGAGTGTTTACAGATCCATCGGCAGGAAAGGAAAACGCAGATCTCCCCTGTGAACTTCCCATGTGCGTACGTAGCCCCAGACAGCACAACAATGGCAAAGTCACCTGCCAGGCTGAGCTGCTGGAGGAGAGGAAAATCCATGAGAAAATAAGGGGGCTCATTGAGGTTTAACCTTCCAGCCACTTGCAATCAAAAGACAAACAGCCCAGCAGCAATAGCAGTGATAGCACATGTGTGCGGAACAATAGTGCAGCAGCCAGGACAAGCTGTTAGTGTGGGTCACTTAGAAAAGATCAGAAGACCTGGCAGACTACAGAGAAAGGGAATAAAAGTTTAGCTTAGTGCAAGCCATTTCCAAAGAAAACTTGAAATGTGCACAAATTGTCTCATAGGTGAGAAAGGGTGGGTTCTCTGCAAGAACAAAAGGGGGGCATGATGCAAAGACTTACTATACAGCTTAGCTTAGATAAGCCAATAGACAACTTCCTTTGCCTCTTCCATACTAGAAGGAACAAGAGGGAGCACCCGTTCTGTGCTTCACCAGAGTCAGGATTTTCTTTGCTTGGATTTCAGAGCTTGATAGATAAATCCTGAAGCACTTCAGCACTAAGGCACAGAAAATCCTTATTCCACTACTGCTGCTGCATATTCTAGCAGTGATATAATCTTTCTAGACTGCCTGCCCTCCTGCTGCTGCAGCAGCATGTCTGGATACCAGGTGCTCAGCAGAGATGTCCTGAGCAGGATCGAGCTCACCCTGGATTTGCCCAGCCTGTCACCTCACTGCCACCACAGCAGTGGTGTACCTCTGCACACTGGAAAAAACCCACTTTTTTTCCCTTCCCTGTACAGTGAGCACCACACAAGTCTTCTATTTTTAATTCTTTTTATAGCATTTGGTCCTGATGGTGGTGGGCACCCACAGCTCTTGCTGGCTTAGCCTGCCAGTAAGAAGCTTTGGCTGCATCTCCGTGTGAGCTGTTGGGAGAGAGCGGCCGTGACTTTCCCAAGCAGATGGAAAAATGATCTACCATGAGCACTGGATCCAGACCTGCAGTATGACTGTTAATGTCAGATCTGTGGGGACTGATTTCTGTGTTACACCTGTCAAGCCTAGAGCATCAGTCCCATTTCATTCGTTTTCTTCCATTTCTTAAAGAAAATCAAAAAGTTATTCCAAAACTATTGTTTTATCAGACATCCGATAAATCAGACATTTTAAGGGGAGATCACTGCTGTTCCCTGAGCCAAAGAGATTCCCATATTTCCTGGCTGAGGATGGTGACCATCAGGACAAGCATTACATTTCAGCTTTGCTCGAGCCTGAAGTCAGTGAACAGCAAGAGGGTCTCCATCTGGAGTCATTTTATAGCATTAGAACAGCTCTCCTCCAGCAGCAGCCGCTGCCTGCTAATATAAAAATACTTAGGAGAAAAAGCAATACATTTTATTAGGTCAGTAGGAGGGGAAAAAAGCTCTATTCAAGACTTCCATTAACTTTTATGAATATCTCTAAAGACATTTATTTTTACAACAGCATTGAAGCAGAGGAATAAAACCCAAGTTTCTTGACACTCACAATTTCTCACTAGAAACAGGTCCAGAGTGTCTGTGTCTAAGCCCTGCTCACATGAGAAGCTCTAAAAGCCTGAGCCTATGAGAGGAAGGGTGACCCTGTGGCATATTCTGAGGTCATATTCTGGTGCTGCTGCAGGCTCCCTGGATGAGCTTCTCTGCATCACTGTTTTGTGCTGGGGATGTTCAGGTCTGCTTCTGGAGTCCGACCAAGCACTGAAACAACCTGTTCCACTGCAGATCCTAGCTTGTGATAAAAAGAGGTTATCTTTTGCCTGAAAGCTTAGTATTCCTACCCAATGCATCCTCTCCTGACTTCGGTAACTCTCAGCATTCCTGCTACCCGTTCAAATTTCAGCCCTTTCAAAACCCACCACACTGCTGGCCTTTTGCTGTCTCCGGAGGCAATGAGATCCTTAGACTGGAACCACCTCGCATAAAAAAACTTCCTGTGATCTGAATTTACCACCTTCTAATTTCATTGAATGCCCCTTTGTTCCAGTAATCTGCCCCACTAATCTATTTTCTCTAGACTATTATTTTCCTTCCCCTCTTAAAACCTAAAGTTATGTTAGGGAAGGAGAAAAACAAAAAGAACAGAAAAGAAAGAAAAAAAGCTTCCCAGGAAATTGTTCTGATAAAAATTGGTCATATTTTATGGTGTGGCCTTGCTGCTCTCTACAGCTGTTGCAAACAAAGCTGGTATGACGTTGAGCTGCTGTGACAGAGGCACAGGTGTGGTGCACTGGCATGCGAAGGGCAGAAGCCAGGGAGCAGAGAAATGAAGGCACTGTGCTCATGGGCACCAGGACCAGCAACATCCCCAGCACTGCCAGCATCACAGCTGGGAATTTGTTTGGATTTAAGGCCATGATAGGCAAACCCCGAGGCATTTCACCCTTGCAGCTCCCACCCAGACACTGCCCCCAGAGAGGGGAAGGTCCCTCACTGCCCAAGCATGTACAGATTCTCACAAGTTGTGCTTTCATCAACTCAATGGAAAATGACAAAAATATCCCTTGGATGAGTAAAAGCCCCTCAGCAGGGAGCACTTTCCTAAAGAGACTTCCAACACCTGAACACCCGCTGGGAAGCAGCCAGCTGCTCGGGGTGTCTGCAAGGCTGCTGTGGCAGGTGGCTCCTGCCCTGTGCAGTTCTGGGGATGTGCTTTACAATGCAGCCACTGCAAAATGTGAAGCAGAAGACAGCCCCCTCTGCAGACACAGTTCCATCCTGCATCCTTTATGCTTTCAGCTGCATTCTTACAGCAGGTTCTGATTTGCCTGTGATGCCCTGCCCAGCGGCTGTGCAGGTCCTGCTGGGAAGGTCTGAGAAGCCCACAGAAGCTGAGTGACATGGGACCAGATTTAATACTGGTGCTTGCAAGGTGGTCCCACTGGTCCCCTGCTGGGCTTTTACATCCAAGGGGATGGATGAACACTAGGTGTTTGGCCTTGGCAGCAGACATTTGCTCCTGGGTTGCCTTTTGTCTTCTGCTTTCCTTTGAACCAGTGAACAACAAAAGCTCCAATTCTGCCGTGCAGCTTCTGGAGTCATTTCCCAAGAGACCCTTTCAAGCAATTCAAGCAGCTGCATCCTTCCATCACCCAGAGGATCTCAAATGCCTGAGCAAGAAGAAGACCTGATACCACAGAGGCTTATTATTCCCTGTGGAATAGCCCAGCTCTTGTGCCCAGTCTAGGGCCACAAAGTACTGGGATGATGCAGTAAATCACAACCCCTCCAACTGCTTCACCCAGCAAATCACAGAGCAGCTCTTGCAGAGGAAGGCCGGTGCACAAGAGACAGAAGCAGCAGCTTCTCACCCATCCATGGCTAGAACAAAAAGCAGGGCTGGCTCTTTCAGGGCTCAAACCCAGAAACTTCAGCTCACCCTTCACTTCCTGGCACAAGCGGAGTCCAGCTTTGGCTCCTTATCCAGGCTGACACCATTTAGACCTTCCAAAGGTTCTAAGCAGCTCTGAAGGGTTCAGAGCAAAGCATTCAGTGAACAAGCATGGTACAACTACCTTGTTCAGGTACTTGTAATTTAGATGGAAAAAAACCCACAAATGCCTCAGGACATCGTCCACTAAAGTGAGACAAAGCTTCTTTTGCTGGAATGGCAGGCACTTATCTTTTCCAGGGAAAGAGGCTCTGCCTCCTTGCTTTGCTTCCAATGGTCAATGTCCCATGGGCAGGACATGCTGTGCATGAGAACAGCACACTCTGCTCAGTGCGCTGGGATTGTTCCCCCACCCCCCCCCCGGCAAGGAGGAAAATAACTCAAGGGAGCTCCATTTTAAACTTAAGAAGATTCCTATTTCAGCCAGGATAGTTTTTTCAACTGTTGCTGCATGTCTCTGCAGCTCCTGTTCCCAGTGCAGAAAAGCTCCATGTCCTGTCAGCAAATTGTACTACTACAGAGCAATATCAGAATCTGGGTAGCTGAATCCATCTCTCTTTTTCTCCACCTCAGGAAAGTTTATCTGGGGATGGGGGATACTCTCCATCGAAGGGCCGGGGCAGCAGGCTCAGCCTGGAGCTGGGCTCCCAGCTCCATGAGCAGTACCCGACTGCCCTCTACCCGAAAGCGTGGGATGCACAACGTGCAGCTCCTCAGCAGCCGGCCCCTTCCCACTCCGTGCAAAGCAACGCTGTCAGCTATAAAAAATTAGAATAAATGCATCCAGTCCTCAGGACATACCCTCTTTAGTTTCTCAAGACTCATGCCACAATGCCCTGAGTAAGGAAAATGTGCCATTGCAAATGTTTATAACATCTGATTTAATGTTACACAGTTTCTCCCAGCCATAAACCAGAACAAATATTCCCAGGATTTATTACATCCTTCCCTCCATGGCCTTATGCAATTGCACTTGATTAATTCAGCAGTTAAACAGCAATGAGCAGAAGCAGGATAATTTTGCATCCAAGATTCCTAAGACACATACCGTTTTCCATAAGGATTTAGGTCTAAAACCAGAGAGATGAATCTTTAAATATGTACTTATCCATATGCATGGGATAATACGCAATGGATGTTTCCACCTTGCAGAGAGATGCTATGCTAAGTCTCTTCTTGCTCCCTGACATCAAAAATTCTTCATCACTTTTTTGAGCAGTAAATACCTGTTCCTCAGCTTACTATGTGAATAGGACAGCTATTTGCAAACTTGCCTGAGTGCAGTGTTGTTGTGATGGAAAAACATTTCTCCAGTAGCACTGTTAACAGGAGTTAAAAAGGGGGGAGACCTTCTGGTGCATTTCTCCTGTAAACTCAAGCAGTGTGGAGAAACTTCCCTTTATCTGAACCCACACATAACCAAATTTGACTCAATTCCGCTTCCTTGCAAATCTATTAAAGAGTTTTGAAAGTTCACTATTTCCTTTCTTTGCACGAAAGCCTAACAGCAAAGTCTCCATGAGGGAAGATTCTATGATGTTGGTAGCATGCTGGTGTCAGAGTACAGTGACAGGCAGTTCTCCTCCACAAAGGCATTGCAAAAACAAAGGCCAAGAGTTTCTTATACATTTCCTTGGGACCTCTCAGGGCAGGTCTATGCAGCTATTCAAACACCAGGTAGGAAATATGAAAGGGAGCCAGAAGAAAACAGGGAGCCTTTCTGCTTTGCAACTTCTTCTAGAGTTCCATTCTGCCCTGAGAGTCCAAGAAAGTGTGTAGGCCAAGGAACAAAACCCACCTTTTTACATACAGTTAATTAATTTATGGAAACAAAACCAGAACAGAGCACTTGTGGTCATTGTATTAGCCTCGAAGTTCTACAGCAACAGCAAACCTATCACTGCAGTGGGTATTAGATAGGGTGTACTTCAGTTAACTACAACGTACAGAATTTATTATAAATGAAACTCATAAATTGCTGAAAGGCAATTTGCAAGTACTGTCAGATCACAAGTTTTTTTACAGCTGATTTTTCAAGTATTGAAAAAAACATCAAAACAATATTCATCGAATGCTCCCTATGCCCTTCCATATCCTCAAAGACATTTACACATCTTCAAGTAATCAAGAAAAAACAGCCTAGATTGTTTGCATCTGATGGGCCATTACTGCTCTACAATATCCCCTGGAAAACCGTGTTAACAGTGCTTTGACAATAATGTATTTGAAGCTACACAAAAAAAATTGTAGAGTGTATAGACTAGTGCTTCAAATTCATTTGAAATATGGCCTAGCATTTGTCTTGGCTGCATTAACAAGGTCTGTTTTACCAATACATTTGTATTTATGATGACTAAGGGCAGATTATAGTTGTTAAAATTTGTCCTCCTGACATGAAAACACTACTTTGTCATTAATACATTTTGTAGCATAAACTATGATGTCAGGTCAATGTAAAGGGTAAAAACTTTCCTAAAGTATGCACACATCATTTTTTTAAAGCTATTGAGCCTAATGGAATAACAAAGGTCATAATAACAAACCATTACAGCTTTGGTCTTGGCAACTATGTCCACAGAAGAATCCTCCAAGAAACAATCATCATTTCTCCAATGTTATGGCATTAGGATGACAGGAATGGTTCACAAATGAGTCATGTGAGCCCAGAAACGCAGTAGCTATGTGAAAGCTGAGCAATCAATTATTCATTTGTTTACCAAGAGCTTTCTCAGCTGACATTAACCAGAACTTCTTAAAAAAGAAGAACTTTACAGCTGTCCTTGCCTGTCCCATGAGGCTGTGCTTAGAGGTTGAAAATTGCTTAATTTCTTTGTAAGTAATCTGGTATTTTTATTGAAATAAACAACAAAATATGGGTTAATTAACTGGGTTCAACCTGAGACCCAGCAGGTGCCAAAATATCAGAGACCCAGAGCTGGATGGAGGATAAGATGGAAGATCGGGGCAGGAAAGAGGACCTTCAAGCAATCAAAACTGAGCTCTTGCTCCAAATGCAGTACATGAAATTCCAAGTAAGCTTTCCTATGCATGGCATATTGAGGATACATATACACAACTTTGTGGTAATAATGCACCCAATTAATCTGCTCTGATTGAATTATATTTTTCTAATTTCTTAGTGATTGTTTACCCTAGACCCTAACAAAGCTGTTAGACTGAAAAAATTTCAACAACAAATGATTATGATTTAAAGAAGTTTAAATATTACACCTTCAACTCTCTTTAATCTACGTTCTTTTTGCCTTTTTTGGTATGAAAGACCCATCGAAACCAGGGAAAATTGCCACACAAAAGGAACTAAGAAAATTTGACATAAATATAGTGCAAATAAATTCAAAGCAAGCTCATAAAAAGAGCTAATCTGAGGGGAACTAAAAAGTTGCTTGGGTTTGTTAATTTAGGGTTTTTTTGCAGTTTCCCCTACACACTAAAACCGATGAGGAACACTAAAGCTGAGGATAAATGCAGACTGCATTTCTGCAGACAGCAGAAAAATGTTTGAACATGAGGCTCCACCAAATTACATCTTAACTCTGTGAATATTTTAGATTAAGCCAAACTGATAAAGACCTGAAATAGTAATATCCTTCATGCTGACATTCCCATTGTGTTCAGGCTGAATTCTCAAGATGCTTGCTATCTGTGATACCAAAAAAAAGCAACTATGGAATTGGAGATTTTGGTTTTTTTCTAAATTGCCAGTAAATAAAAAAAATCCTCCTTTGACCTTTTGGTATTTACCTTGATCAGTCAGCCTCAGTTTAATTCAATGTTCTTTTCCAGAGTAAATGCAAAAAATGTGTGCATATTTTAGGAGACATATCACCCTTTACATTGGCCTACATCTACTTCTAGAATTAAGGGCAGTAAAAATGACAGTTTTAAAAGTATAACTTATGGCTGGACTCTATGATCTTACATACCTTTTCAAAGCTAAATGATTCTTTAAAAAGTCTGCAATATTTCTGGGGTTTGTAGAAATAGTTCAGATTTTGGCAAGAAGAGAGTCCATCAGAATTTCAGAGGTGGTGTGCACTTCTGTGAGATCCACTTGCAGAAGAAAGAAGGGTCTCACTTTTCATATGTTTTTTTAGCATTTCTAGAGATTCTACCTACCCATCCCATGCATTTTTCTTGAACCCACTGTCCCTCCTCCATCATTTATAAAAACAGCTGAGTAAAACTGGCGCTTACAGGAAGAACAGCTGGGATTGCCTTGCCAACCAGAGAAATCTTGGAGGAGACCCAGGAGTCCTGTTTTTACTTCTTCCCAAATCATGCCTAATGATGCTGATGCTTCAGATAGATAATTCCTAAGCACAGTTCCATCTTCCAACTTTATGAGGAAAGCAAGTATCAGTCCACCCATGTCAGAGATAAAATACAGGAGGCTCAGAAAAGTTGAGCAGGGTCACGTTAGGCAGAGGTAGGAACAGACTCCCTGTCTAAACAAAATGTCTCATCCATTTCACCCCACCACTCTCCTCTAAATGACCATGCCAGTCCTGTGAGCTATAGGTGTCTGCACATAAAATACTCCCTGTCTACTTTCACTAACAGATAAACAAAGAGATAGCCATTACCAAAACAAAGAGCAAATGAGAGAATTGGCTTTTCTGCATTAGACACTCCTCTGCAAAGAGGAAATTCAGGAGAATTTAGGGAAATCCTAATTCCCATCATGCAGCAACAGCAAGAAAAGAGATAGATAAAATGTACACTACCACTCTTCCAATACAACTATCTCTACTATCGCAGACTTTTCAAGATACTTAACTACGTAATAGAAAAACCTGCATAGAAGGAATCTGGTAATTGTTGCCTTTGATAGACATACCTTTAATCATCTTTTTCTTTAAGTGTGTTACTCTTGTCTCAGAATTGTTTTGCTTTGTCTGGGGTTTCTTTGTGGCTGCACACATGAATTGGAGGATGGAGTTATACAGGACACATACAACATAAAGACCAGGAGCTGACCGAAATGAAAGTCCATAACCTTAAGTCATGTATAACTAGACATGTATAACAAAAAAAAAAATCTCATTTAAACAAACTTCTCAGCATTTCAGTTGGTTGTAGCTCTTATACATAAAATACATTGTAAATACAAACACTTAGTGGAAACACTATTCATTTGCACATGGTCTGAGCTGTTTATTCAGATCAAAGAATGAAGCTGTCATTACAAAGTCTAAGAAGTATAAAAAGTGAGACTATGAAAAATGAGAATTTGAATATCTGAGTTACAGTATTATTTTCAAATAGTATACCATTTTATGAAGTTATTTGGAAAACTGATCCCATTTATTAATTTTCAATGGTAAAAATGACAGGACAATATTATTTCTATACAATTCTAATAGATTAAGAAAGCAAATCATGAGTGTTATTAGGAAAGAGAGCCAGGGCAAGGAACCACCTCATGAACATGGCTGAGTAAAGACTAAGTAAACTCACAAGGACAGAGTAGCAAAAGGAGAGCGGACAGCTGGTGAGGAAAGCAAATGAATGAAGACTATCACAATACAGATAATGGTGCTCATGGCTAAGTGACTTGCAACAGCTGTTTTACAGCATTCCTTCTGCTTGATAAAAGTTTTTCAGGTCACTGTCCAAGCTATAATTGCACAGAGAAGAAAGCAAAACCATGCCATACCTCTCATCTAAGTGCGTTCTAGTTACATTGGTCTATTAGAGAATGTAAGTAAACAAAAACTGCCTTCCCTGTCACATTCCTTCTGTTTCCTTACTCTGCCAACCAGTTAAAACATATGGTCTAAAATATAATTCACAATAATTTCAGGACTGTTGTTCTATTAGACAGAGTAAGCATACATTGTAAGAAAACCTGAAGATCAAACATCAATATATCACTTGGTGGCATGAGAGGAAAGAATAAATAAAGTTTGGCCAGTCACAGGATCGCTGCATGAGTAATATTTTTCCAGAGGTCAACACGATGCAAAACACAACTCAGAAGGGATATGGGAGCAAAAGAGAGAGAGAAAGAAGCTTTCTTAAGATCCTAGCAAAAAGAGTTGCATTTTCCAGTATTACCAAATCACCTAAACAGCAAGGGAAGCAAAGTTCCCTGAAACATTCAGCCAGAGGTGATCTGAGCTCCAGTAATAGCAACAGAGCACTGACAGGTGAGCAACAGAAACTCTATTCAAATGTGGGTTTAAAGAATATTTATACTTTATCTATGATTTAAGATCCTAACTTTTGTGTTTATTTAAAAAGCAGCAGCATTCTCAAACAGCTGACAGTAAGAGTAAAATACAGCTTTACTTCTTAAACATATGGAAAAGGATAGGAGTAGGAGAACAGTTTGCTGACAACTGTAGAGCTAGCACAGATTTAGGACATTGTGTTGTCAAATGCAAAGCTCCTTCAGGCATGAGTAAAGGATCTGTCCTTTGGGATGCAACAGATGTCAGTCTTTCAAATTAATGATTCCCTTTCCTAGAAACCTACAGTTTGTTGTAACTATGGGAGCCGAAAGTTCATGCACAGTCCTAAGACAGACTAGAGGTCATTCTGAAATCTTTTATCTGGAAGAACCTTATGAGTTTTGCAAGATGATCAAAAATAGAGAGTTCAGTTTAGTTGCATTGAGGTCCTTTATAGACAGAGTTCTCACTTAGTCTTACAGACATCTTAGTGAGTAGGTACATGGCAGCAGACTACATCAGGACTTCTTGGATGCAGACTTCAGCTGGAACAGGTCTCACAGCAGAAGTGCTGTTTCCAGTGCTGCATTTTTGTATATAAATAACATGGTCACACAAACAGGGATGCTCCTGTGTGGTGAATTTAGCTGGCTCATCAGCTCAGACAAAAAAAAAAAAAAAAAAAAAAAAAAAAGCAGAGCTCTGAAGAATGCAAGACAAACCCTTGCAGTTCCACAAAAACATCTTGTAGAAAGGAAAAGACAAAGATCATCTGTAGCACACTGAGATCTCAAGTCAAATCCTACTCCCCTTACTCAGGAGAAATTATTTTTCAGTTTCAGCTCTAGGTCTTGGAGATGCTGGATATATGGATTTTTAGGGCTTACAAACCCTTAACTTTCACAGTTTAAAGGAGATAAGTAAAAAAAGGTCAGTGATTAAGGGTATGTGTATTCAAACAAGAGCTAATGTGGAACATGTCAGTAATCAAAAAAAGGACCAAATAAGTCACCCTAAAAGCAATTAAAAAAATACACCATATTGCACTGTGAGCTTTGACAAGTATAAATAATAACTGAAGAGAAGCCACACAGGTTTGTTGTTCTCACTGGATATGTGAGGCCAATTCAGCTTGTCAATGTGCCCACAGATTGCATACAATCTAGATTTTATTTACTTTGTTTGTTTTGTTTTTCCCAGAAGGTGCAGGGAGAGTTCAAGAACAATCTAAATTTCTTTAGCCTGCCTATTTTTTCTGTCCAAAGTTATCTATTGCACAACAGGGAGGAATTAACATTTGTTGTTAATGATTTAAAATGCCAGATCTATTATGCAAGTGCCTGAACCCATGGGCTAAAATGTTCTGAAAAATTTTCTGCACTTACACTTCTAGAAAGAATTTACAGAGTAAAGTAGCAATACAAAAAAAAAACCCCAAAACCAAAAAAAACCCCAACCAACCAACAAAAACAACAACAACAGGGGGGTGGAAAAGACTGTAATTAACCATTCAATTTTAATCCCTGCTCTAAGGCAGGATCCACTACTTTATTACACAAGGTTTGTCCAACTTGTCCTTAAAAATCTCCACCAGCAAAGCCGCTCCTGATGTCTGCACAGCCTTGTCCACCTTCTCTTTCTATTGAAAAGGAGGCTCGGGGGTGACCTCATTGCTCTCTACAACTCCCTGAAAGAAGGTTGTAGCCAAGACGGGGCTGGTCTCTTCTCCCAGGTAACAAGCGACAAGACACGAGGAAATGACCTCAAGCTGTGCTGGGGAGGTTCAGGTTGGACATTAGGAAGGATTTCTCCACAGAAAGGGTTGTTAAACACTTGAATGGATTCTGCAGGGAAGTGGTGGAGTCACTGTCCCTGGAGATGTTCAAGAAACAACTGGACGTGGCACTCGATACCACGGTCTACTTGACAAGGTGGTGTTTGGTCTCAGGTTGGACTCAATCTCAGAGATTTTTTCCTACCATAAATGATTCCATCATTCCCTCTTTATGAACCAGAAAGGTTTTCCTAATGCCCTAACCTAGACGAGCTGGCTGCTCAGCTATACACAAACTGAGGGCCACCATACATTCATGTCTCTGTTTATGAGGGCATACTGTCTGGGCTGCAGTAAAGTTAGGGAGACAGGATGCCCTGCAGAGAAGCCATTCTGGTTTCTGTTCCAGCAGGCAACATTAAATCTTCAATGAGACTTTTGCCCTTCCCCTCATAGGAATGAAATGCAGTTTTGCCACCACTGCAGCTGTGGATCAACACTGACTATCTGTGGTGGTAACACATGGTTATCACCAGGCTTTGCTTCAGAAAGGGAAAAAACTACCACCTGTACTGCAAGGGAAGAGGAACTAAAGGCTCTGTACCCAAGAAGCAAAGGACAAGACAAATAATCACCCCTGTAAGCACCAAGCCAAGCTCCTCACAGCACAGTGGAGCAGCAAGCAGAGATAGCCCTCAAGCAAAATTCATGTGTTACCTCCATTATGGATTCAACCTGGCAAAGCCCTGCTAGCTGGCTCAAAGTTCCTTGGCCTGCACTACCATGGGCTTCCAGACCCAGGTAATGTGCAGTCTGCCTGCTGGCACACCAAAGGCTCCTGGATGCTGCCAGCTCACTGCACATCCCTGCACAGCACACACAGGCTCCTGCCTGTCTCTGAGAAACGCCTGGCAGCCCTCCAGGAGCCACCACTTTCGAATTGCAAAATTCTGGCAGGGTCAGATTGTCATTATCAAAGCATTTTACCTCTCATGTTTCACACTGCTTTCTCCAAGAAAGAGAGGATGATTATCCATCCCCCTTGAGGTTTGTAAGGAACCAGGTGAATTAACATACCTGAGGTGCTGCAAGCCCTTCACGGGGTGACCAAAGAAGTATTTTACAAGTGACTCCTGGCTCTAATTCAGAAGTGGTTTCCTGCTCCTCCTGTTGGCTGCAGAAGCAATATTCAATCATGTTTTCACAAGCTGGTGAAAGAGGGTTTGGAGATTCTTGGTGCCCTCCGCCACCAATGGGTGCCACCCCCTTTGCACAGAACTGGTGCAGCAGTGTTGAACAGCAATGTGAAGCAGGTTCTTTGGGCTGAATCATAGCAGTCCAGTGCTTAGAGGAGGTATTTCCTCAGGGCTCTTCCAAAATGTAGTGGAAATGCACCTTTTTTTTTTTGTAATACATGAAGAATGCTTTCTTCCATTTGTTCTGATCCATTCAAAAGACATTAAAGGAATGTTAAAAATACCTAATTTTGGCCAAAACGAAAGGAAAAATGCAGGAGTGAGAGACAGCAGTGTGTTGTTTGGAGATGAGAGCACTGAATTGAGGAGTACCATTCCTAAACCACAATATCACCTCAAAAGCTTCCTAGAGATTTCTTTTCCAGGTGATTGCTTTCCAGCTTGTTTAGATCGTGTTGCAGAATTTGCCAGAGCAACTTAGAGAAGAACAGCTTGAAAGGTTTTGTTTAGCATAGCTATTCCTTCTCAGTGACTGAGCATACACAGCATTTTCAAGGAGCTGATCTATGCCAAACTTTCATGTCACCCTTGTGTCCTTGCCTGGCAAGAGCTTATTCCATGCAATTTGTGTAAGGCTCCCTGCTATTCAACCGTACCACTAGCAGGGACTGGTTCCAGTCACATATGCAAGTGAAACAAAAAAAAAAATCATGCACAAAATTTCACTTGGGACAGGTCTGAAGAGAGAATCTTGGTCAGTTATTTTTTTCTTGGCACTGATGAGTGCCAAGACTTCTAATTTCCTTATGGGGTGAAGACTGAACACAGAACTGACACCAATGGGATTAGACATAAAAAAATTCACTCTAACCAAATCAGCTTGGGCCATCCTATATCCCAAATTGATTTTGCATCTTTCATTATTTCTCAGTATATCATATTCAAGAGGTAGATATTTGGCATGCAGGTGATGCATTAATCAAAAGCTTCTGTGACAGTACAGGCACAACCACCTGGAAAACCCCACATGTCCGAGTACAGCGCAAAAGACAGCAACAGATTTACTGGAGTTTCAAAACCAAAATAAGTAACATTATTTTCCAGAGAAGGCCAGCAGCCAGCCCTCAACAGAAGGGTCACAGCAAAAGCTAAAGCAGGCTGCAGCTGGTCACTGGCACACACAAGGCTGCTCTCCAGTTCCACTGGGTATGCCACCTGGCACCATCCAGCATGTGGAGGCCTCTTTTACCAGGCTGTAGAGATGTGCACACATTGGAGCTGTGGGAGGCTGCTGGGTCAGCTTGTCACCTCTGTGCACAGTATCCCCCAAGTTCCACTGGGACACCTCAAAGGTGCATAGCCCTTTGATACAGTACAGCCCACCAGGCACCAGGGGTTGGCATTTTCAAGAGGGGACCCCATTTATGACCATACATTCTCCAGAAACGTGCCTGACATACTGGGGTAAAACAGAACCCCAGGAGGAACAATGAGGTTTCTATGCTCCCAGTAGAACTTGCCCTTATCCAGTAGAAACCCATTTTTCACTGGGCTTTGGCAAACAAAAAACCCAAACTATTTTCCATTTTAATGAATTATCATAGTTGTCCTCCCTTTCCTTTCCCTGACCTCACCACACATTAAGGTGAGCAGAGAGTCCCAATGAAACCCCAACACCTCCTTCCCATCTGGCTGCACTACATCCTGAATGGCTACATGGGCAAATGGACTAAAGAGCCACTGTAGGTCTAGGAAAGATGTTCAACTTGCAGAAAAGGAGACTGAGCACTCAAAGGCGCTAAGAGATGTATGACACTGAGGGACTTAAAGTGGAGCAGGAAGCACTGAGGCTGAACACTTAGAAGAAACTTCCTTTAACATGCCTTATACCAGGTCATTCACCAGTCATTAAACACAGATAAGGAAAGGAGAAAGAAAATTAAGCCAAGAAAAATAATGGAAAGAAAAAAGACCAAAAAAAAAAAACCACCAAAACCCAAAACCCCAACAAAAAAATCAAGCAACTTTTAAAGCTTCAAAAGCTAATTATCACAACTTCATCTAGGGCTGGGACACTGTGTACCTTCCTGCTTTATTTCACTGATGCCAGGAGACTTTTAGTCCAGAGGATGTACCAAAAGTAATGCCTCCATTTTTTTAGTGGAAACCTGCCAGGAAAGAAAACAGAAAAAAACATGTATGCATCTATAATAGGTTGTGGTGAGTATGAAACAAGAATAGCAAGTCAGGGAACCTTCATATTTTGCAGGAATGGAACTTTCATTCCCTTCCACAAGTTAAACATGCTATCCCAAAAAGACTTTCTCATGGGAAAAAGTAAGCAATCAGGAATGGAAACAAACTGGTTAGAATTGATTATATTGCTAACTCTGAGATGACTTCAGACATTTGTTTGGGGCAATCTTGGGGAATGTGACAAAACAAAGTATTTGAGTATAAATGAAAACCAACCATTTTGAAACCAAAGTTGATTTCTTAGATATTCAACAATAAATATATATGCATGCATATATACACATAGACATATAACCACAAACAGTTGACTACTTTATGGGTTTAAGACCAAAAGCTTTATATGAAATTATATTAATTTATATGAATTATATAAAATAGACAATCAAATTTTATTTTTTAAAAATTATAAATGAAGTTGATGTAAGTGTGGTTGCTCTCAGACTCACCTGCAGGCAGGCATACATCAAATTTACAAATTTTAAATGGTCTTTAAATCCGGCTCCAAATCCACTTTTGACAGTTCCACATAGATGAGCAGATAAAATACATTGACCTCTTCTTTAATTAACAGAGTTAAATAGCATCTGTGGGAGGCCCCTTCAGAATAGGCATGCAAGACACACGTACTCTATCCAAACACACTCCATTTAAAAAGGGCAAATAATCCCAGGGGGATGGGGGAGGGCAGGAACTATCTGTGATACTGACTAATAGCTTTAAATATAGTTTATTTTCTTCAAATGTAGCTGGTACCAAATGTCTTTCTGTACATAGAAAGTTCAATGGGGTAGGAACAGCTATTTTAGGGTTGATGGAAGGTCAGCAGAACACAAGACAAGCATTGGTGTTCCAAGGCTCTTGTAAGGATGCTAAACTTGACAGGGCTTTTTAGGAAAATGCATTTTTACTAAAAAGATGCTGGCAGAGGACTTCATAATGATTAAATGCATTAATTGAAGGACTCCCTTTTTGATCAGCAATGTGACCTCTCTTCTGGTTGGAGCTGTGTGATCAGGAATCTTTTTCATAATAAACAGCACAAAAAAGATGGAATTTTTACTTTTAGGGTTTGCAGGTTCTTCATGAGGGGAGGGAGTATTTTTGCATTTCTTTGTTTTAAATTAAATAATATTTTAACATATCTGTGCAAATAAGGTGATAATTTTATTTTGAAAAGAAGGTGCAAAAAAAAAGCTTTAAATGCAGTGACTTTTGTGGTCAAGCAAAGTTAACTAAGGCTTCAGACACACTCTAAACTCCATAGGTGCAGGAGCTAATCTCTTCTGCTCCCCACACGAGGAGACTATCTGGCCATGCCATCCATAGCTCCAGTTTCTCTACAGCTGGTAAGTACAATACTTACTGTGAAGGTGGTGAGGCACTGGCACAGGATGCTCAGAGCTGTGGACGTCCCATCCCCAGGTTGGATGTGTCTTTGAGTAACCTGGTCTAGTGGAAGGTGTCCCTGCCTATGGAGGGGTTGAAACTAGACCATCTTTTAAGCGTCTTCCAACCCAAATCCTTCTGTGTTTCGTACAGAATTAAAAAGGGGAAAAGCATGCTTTTTTTTTATTTTAGGAGCTTTCCATTGTCTGCTGCACTGACTTCCCTCAGCTCCAGCTGCATGTTCAAACTAAAGAAATCAGATAGATTTTGTTCTTAGTAATCTTAAAATAAGTATGCATGTCACTTACCCCTTCTGATGCCTGCACAGCTGTCAGTACTTTCCAAGAGAGATTCCACAAGACCAACCTGAGCCTAGGTGATAAACTGAGCCAGGTTATCAGCAGTGCCACAGAACTCCCAGCAAGCTGTTTAAACTTTATCTGCTCTCAGCATCCTCCCAGGTGCTGATAGGGCCCAGCAGCTTCCTGGAGCACAGTTGCTCCCAGAAAAGGTCTTCTGAGAGAGCACAGCCAACACTGCCACTCTGCTTAAAAAAGACAAGTCTTACTCTAATGGAGATCCCAGCTGACCACTTGGACAGGTGTTTCGGTAGCCCAGCTCAGTACAGTTTCTTCAACTAGAGAGCAGTAATACACTGGGTTGTATACAGGTAAGGTGCAGCTCAGACCTTCTGCTCCTTCAGACCCAGTGCCCAAGAGCTGCTCTTACTTGAATTGGCTTTTGAAGGACTCCAGTGTGTGCCTTTCCAGTCAAGTAAACTCAACCTTTTCTTAAAACCACTTTCAGGGCTGAGAAGATACTTTCAGAATTCCATGAAAAATATTGATTTATGTTTCCAGACTTTTTGCAACTAAGTTTAGAGTCCAATTGTCTTGCTAGTTCCCTTCAAGGATTAATTACACAGTAACCTGCACCCCCTAATTAGGATGTATGTGACTCACATTTCTGAGCACAGGAACATGAATTGGAAGAGATTTAGTTCTGCTAAAAGTGACACAGCCTAGGATGTGGAAAACTATCATTGGACAACTATATTAAACAGAAATAAAGGACAACTGAGGAAAATTAAACTTCATGCTACCTGTTCCTTGAGGTAACTGCAAAGACAATATTCTCCTTTACCTTAAATAAATCCAAGAAATTGAGAATACGGACCACCACCAAACTGCACAACTGTAAACACAGTGCAACGCAGTTTTGCAGGGAATGAAGTCTTTACATTTGAAAGAATCTAGGACATTGATGGTCCTCTTGATCTTTACCATGATATTCTTGCAGTCCAACCAGCACCGTGGCTTTTGGTCTTTTACCAAAAATAACAAGTTTTCAAAGGAAGCAGGAAGTTGACCCAGTGGCCCATGCTATATGAAGAGATGAAGCAAGTATTTTCCAAGTCTAAACTTAATGTCTATTACTTTGCTTTCTGCAAACAGAGAAGACTGCATTCTTACCCATTTGTTTAAATTTTTTTTAGTCCTACATGTCTATGTGTGAAATCTTGAAAAAATTGAGAAATTTAGCTGCCACTTTTAACTTATGCCAAAGGGATTTACGTAGATCTGCTAAAAATAACTGTCCATGACTTACTAAAAGTAATTGTGGCTGCTATGACTGAGGAATTGTCATCCTATGTAATCTCTCTAAGACGAGCCACAATTAACAATGAATGAAGCTGGTTTTTGGAACTCAGCAGTAAAGAGGCTATGAGGGTTAGCACATCAGTGAAGCACTGATGTGCTAACCCTCTGATTGTTTCACTGCGCTTATTATCTAGTGACTAAAGATTGTTCACTGATTGTTTCACTGCGCTTATTATCTAGTGACTAAAGAAAGTGAGAACACTCAGCTTTTAAACAAACAGTGATAAGCTGTCAGAGCAATTTTGTGCACTAGAGAAGATACAATTCTCTACAATACTGCTCCTGGAGGACAGAGGAATTTCAACCAGCCTAGGTGTCTCACATATAATAATCCAAGGACAAAGGGCAAAAATGAGAGGTTCCCACCCAAACTCTTCACTGTGATGTACCACAGGCTGCTCCACGTTCTTGTTCTGCACAGGTAGAAGATAGTCTCTACATCTATGTTCAGCTCAGGCTACAATTACCTGTGGTTTGATTTTATCAGTGTCCATAAGCACCCAAAAGTAGGTATCAAGAAGAAGGATCCAGGCTCTTCTTGGTGGTGCCAAGCAATAGGACAAGAGGCAATAGGCAGCACCTAATGCACAGAAGTTCCCCCTGAATATGAAGAACTTTAGTGTGCAGGTGACCATGCACTGGAACAGATTGCCCAGAGAGCTTTTGGAGTCTCCTTCACTGGGGATATTCACAAACCATCTGGACACAATCCTGTGCCCTGTGCTCTGGGGTGACCCTGCTTGAGCAGGGAGGTTGGACCAGATGACCCACTGTGGCCCCTTCCAGCCTAACCCACTCTGTGATTTCCAGAAGTTGATGTGATGAGCTGTGGCCCACTGGGGAGAGTGGCATTCCTCAGGCCAGGTTATTGTTGAATACTGGGAATTGATGCTATTCCACAACCAGGGCTCATTCTCAGTCCACCTACACAGAAACACCTGGAGAACATGGAACCACCCAGCACCTTACCTTGCCTTCCTTGACAGTCCCATCTCGTGCAGCTCCAGCCCTAACATACAGCCTCTACATACACGTAGGTTTTATGCCTGCATCACTTTTTAGAATCTTCTGCCCCAAAAGAAACAGACTTTGCATGTGTAGTCCTCAGCCCTGCAGCTACCTAGTACGGGGAATTTTTTATGGATCTTAAAAGACAAAAAGAGCAGCAGAGTGATGTCTTTGGAAGGCTGTTTTTCTCCTCAGGATGCAGAAGCAGATCTTTCTCAGGTTTTCTTGGGTGAAAATGTACCCACCACAGATCTTAAGCAACCCAGAAATTTCTGCTTTTAACAACTGTCATTCTCATACAGAGTCCTCAGCAAGAACTATTGGTACAATAAATGCTGTAAAAAAAAGGTTTTGGTATTATACTCTGAGATATGACATGGACTGACTTGAATAAACTCTCATACTTTTAAACATTTTCTCCTATTTTCATACATCCCTGGAAAAAAAAAAAGTTAAATCTGTAAACATCTTCTTTTTTTCTTCCCTCCTTACCACATATCAATTAATGCAAAACCAGCACATTTATCTAGATCAGAAGGGTTGCAAAACTGAGTCTGATGACTATTTATATCTAATGGTTCTGCTCTCTTACACATATCCTCTGGTTAACTGCATATATTTCTGAATTCAGAGATAGGATTAAAAAAGAAAATCATCACTATTAACTATGAGATCCTGCTAACAATAGTCAAAATTAAATGCTGAAACAGAAAAAAAAAAAAAAAACACAAACAAATGTTACACCTTAAGAAAGCTGGATTCATTAGATAATTTTTTAATTCTAGAAGAAGAAAACAAAAATAACAGTTAAGTACACAATTTAAAAAACAGTGGCTTATGATTGACACATTTTCAATTTTCTAAATTACTTAAAATCAAACAATTCCTACAGTTAAAGCAAATCAACAGTTATATGAAGATATTTACAGTGCAATGTTCTAACTCATGCTCTCAGCTTTACAAAATGGTCATATAATTGATTTGAGTGTCATCTGTGAAGCATGTTGCACCCCCATGCTGACCAGTTTTAGGATTCCAGCCATATTCTGCTAAGAGGCTTAAGAGGAGCAGATCAGGAGTTTAGATCTATGGCCTCTCCCAAACAAGGATGCAGATGGCAGTTTCTTTTTGCAAAGACAGCCCCATTTCCAAATCAGCCCAATCAACAGCAGCATAATGAGGGGCAATGGGACCTATACCATGTAATATGTGTTATGTAAATGAAGATGTGCTGCTAGAACAACAGCGGAAAAAATAGGTTTGACCAGAAGCAAAAAAATCAGCTCTTTTTCCTTCAGCTTCTGTGACTTAATGAAGAGACACACTCTTAACTGATAGCTTTGGCAGGCCAGTAGGCTGCCTGTGCTTAATGATACCATTAGGAATTCCACAAGCTTTCAGCTTCTAACACTAAGAACGTCCAACATGTGCTTTTTAAGAGTGAACCTCAGAATAGTATTTCTTTTTAAATGATTTTTCTCTCACTTCTTCCCACTAGCTGCTGCATCAGGCATAACAATATACAAATATGCAACATTCACTTTAAACTGGGAACTTGTCTGTCCCAGGAAAACTTAATACTTACAGAGCACCCCTGCCGACAAAATGGCATTCAGAGCAACTCCAAGTTCACAAATAATAGAAAACTACCCCCCTGACATAACTGCTTCAGGCTTGCCACATACACCCACCTGCACTTTCTCAAAGCTCAGTGGCTCTTCATTTTACAGGTCTGAGTTGTGAACATGCACCGAAATTCCCTTTTCATACTTACAACAGAAAATGAAGAATCTAAACATCAGATAGGATCATGTTACACTTAACTTGATTCCTCTTTTAGGCTAGGGCAACACTCTTTTAAAATTCAGTAATCCATAAAAAAGAAACAAGCAGACAAGCATTCAAAAGATGGCTGGCTTTTGTCCTGGAGGCTACTTTAAAAAAATCAAGTAACATTTAAAGAAAAGATAACATTGCTGTAATTCAACTAGTTTTCTCCCTTATTTGTTTTATGCAGCAGAAAATACCATTATCAGCTTCCTACAAACAGCTGACTTTTTGGTTAGATTGGAGCTGGACTGGGGGATAACCAGAGATTTAAATGTAGAAGGAGTAAGGATGTTAACATGCTCAAACTGCAGCTTCCCAAACATCTGCTTAGCAGCCTAACTGTCTACATAAAGGGATTCACTGAACCAGAGAGGAGCTGTGCATGAATGAGCCCTACAGTATTGGCCTGGACAGCAGCTTGAACAGGGCAGGCTCAACATCAGATCACTCCCTAAGGCTTTTCTTCCCCTCCAATGCTCATGAAGTCTCTGACACAGTGAACATCCAGTTCTTTTAGTCTAACTGGAAATTCTACTGTTATGTTAGCAAATGCATCACTACTCTACAGCCGTAACAATACAGCCCTAACAATACTCTACCCTGTAACAATATAGTGTTACGGTATTGTCCACAGGATAAAAAATTGACAGTTCAAACTGTCAAGCCGAGGTCACAAACTAAACAAGCACACAGCCTTACACATCATTACCTGGCACCCCCACCTCTAGACTGTGGGAATTCAGCACATCACTCCAGATGTCCAGAGCTACCGAGAGAACCCTTAGGGGGCTCGGAGGTCTTGGAATGCTGCCAAAAGCACCTGGTGGCTTGACTTTGACCCTTCTAGGGATGTGCCATCTGTGTATGAGGACATGGGAGTCACTCGGGTTTGAATGGTGCCGGAATGATATACTTACAGGGTAAAATATAGATTTTAGGGCTTTGGTACAGGGGGGTTATGGAGACAAGATGGAGGAATGTCTCGTGGTTCTTCTTTCTTCTTCTTGTCATCCATCTTCTGTGTGATGTTGGCACTTGTGGATTTGTTCATGGTGAAGGTGCACTTGTTAATAAGGGTGGAAGGTATTGGGAATAAAAGGTAAATATGTTATACATAGTTTTTACTATAAAAAGACACGGCCACCCCATGGGCTGTCAGAGTGCCTTTGGCTGCCTTGCTTGTCAGATGCTGGCTGGGCAGAGAGAAAATTCTGTAGATAAGAAATAATAAACAAATCCGAAGACCAAAAATCAAAGAGTCCAGACTCGTCCTTTGAAGCCCGACCTTCAACAGAACCACCCTGTGCGTGTCTGGGCAGAGACAAACAGCCAAACGGACACTAGGCCTATTTGGTCAGCTCACAATCCTCCTTCTGATATTGCTCCAATCTCAAAAGACAGTAGCAGTCTTTGGGAAACAACTGCAAGGAAAGAAACACTGCTAAAAACTACCTCTGGACATAGACAGGGCAAGATGATTAGGACCAAAGGAGGGAACAGAGCCCTGCCATCTGCACTCCATGATCACTTGTAAAGGCACCTCTGTGACAAATACACTTTGAATACACTTTGTGCTTGGCATGACTGTTTTTGTAGTTCTTTATAGGCACTAAATGTATCTAACATGGGATGCAAACTCTTGTACACAAATTTGGATTCCAATATTACGGTTGACAAAAAATTTTAGATGTAATATTCACAGTAGTGCTGTGAAGTCTGTTATGGATCAGTTTCTTCTACCACAGCCTCCAGGAAAACTAAAGATGTGGTTACTATAGGTATGCCAGAAGATTACATGATCTGAAATGACTGGCACTTCACAGCATCAAAGAACCTCCTGCACCTTAAAATGCACAAAAAAATTATTGCAAGGAAGAAGAAAAAGTTATGCTGCTGACTGTGTACATGGAAAAAAAATCTGCATATCAAAGTGAAAAACATCTTCTGATCAAAGTCTCCTTCATTCCCAGACCATCTTGTACACAGGGTCTCCAACTTGAATTGTTCCAGTTTTGTCAACAGCAAAGTATTTCCCAAAGAGAGGGCTGGTTTTGTAAATGTGTTTCTCGGATGGGTCACATAAGCGGTAACTGCAAAGAGAAAGCCCTTCTTTAGAATAAGTGGTAGCAAAAACTACACCCCAAAATATACATGATGAAAGAGAGGACAGGCAAATAATGATGCCTTTCCTTGGTCATCATACTAGGCTAAAAACTAAATAAATATTTTAGTTAAGAGACCCAAGCAGTTCAAATGGAGGGAAAAAAGCCTGACTGTATTCACACCTTCATGTTTAATATATACAAAAATCTTTTTGAAAAGAAAAGTCAAAGGTATCTAAAGGTATCTAGACCTTTAGATACCTTAAATACCTGCTACCCCAAGCTTTCACTGTAGCAGATATGACAGAGACAGGGAATGTGGAGTTTACAAGAAAGAAGAGAACATCCTGTATTTTCTTACCACACAGAATTGCAAGAAGTAGACTGGAAGCCACTATACACAGACCTTCACACTGCATTACTATGTCCCACACACACTTCAAACCACTTTTAAAACACTAGTCTCACGTCTGTCAGAGTCTAGCATAAATCCTCTCCCACAGTCTAAGAAACAGTGGTATTTTTATAACCTTTTCAATGTTTCCAAGGGCTCCTTCCTGTCGATGACCCCAGTGTCTGGATTAACAGTTGTTAAAATACACCTGCAATGACAGACAGTGCCAAGTCAGTCAGGACTTCTTATCATAAACCTCTTTGTTCCTATGTAAAATAAAGGTCTCCAATGTTTACCTGCCACAACACACAGTCCCTTTCATCTCCACATCACCAATAAGAATATCCTCCCAGGTGTCCTGAGGGAAGTAAACATTAGGCATATATTAGACACAAGCACACGCAATTACTTTTCCAGAAGTGGCACAGACATTCACAAAAAGGTGCACCATTCCAGATGATCACCTTTACTAGCACCTTCAAAATATGCATACTTACACTACAGTACTATAAAGAAAACCCTACTGTCATTGCATTTTTCCATTTCAGAACACACTAATAATTCTATCCGAAAAGAGAGACACACAAGTAATGAATCCTGAATCCTGCAACATACACTTGTCTGAAGCAGTGAACCTAAAGCAATTTGTTCTTGTTGTATGGGTGATAATCTGATCTGTGGCCTCTGGTAAAACTACAGTTTTGCAGAAAGGAAATTTTTAGGGGAAGTAAGGTTTTGCTTATCATCTACACAAGCTTTCTATTGCAAATCCTCCTGGAAGATAAAAATCTATTCCAGCTTTAGGAGCTTTTACAGTTTGAGAAATAATAATTCATAGACCTGTGACCTCCATCAATGTTGCACATGCACTGATGTGAGCTGAAGCTTTATCTCTCTGGAATTCAGTGGTAAAAATCACAGAATAGCAGCTTTCCCCATCCCTGTTGGCACCATCACACAAAGCAATGAAGTTACAAAGAACACAAAAGCAAGCCTTCAAAAAAGACATTTAAGACAGTTATTTTACCTCGTCAAAAGCACTGCAGTCTGTTACAAAAATATTTGGCCTGAAGTTCTGTATCTTAGCTTTCTTTTCCAGCCTGGTATTTAGATCATCCATTGAAGCTTCAGAGATGATCAAGACTGGGCTGCAGTCAGGATACGCAACCTACAGAAACAAACACCACCAAATCCTAAGGTTGCTGTAAGAGTGTGGGAGGAAAGTCACTGCACAGCAAATGACAGATGTTGGAACCAGTGGCCTCTTAGGCTGCTCTGTTCAAGTCTTGATTTTCCTGAAAGGAGGTTAACAAGGAAAACAAAATGCTCTTCCCTATTTCAGTCACCATGGCAATTTTTATGTGCTCAAATTGCCTTATTACAACACCAGAGGGAGTTCTACATCCAGAACAGCCCATACTCAATTACAGTTGCCCATTCATCAGTCTGGGATGCCTGGGCGGTGGGAGGGCCATATTAACAAATAAGGCCAATGAACAGTATTTAAAAACCTCTAAACCTCCAAGAAGTGGAGTTCCACAGCAGTGGGGGCAGGGAAAAAAAAAAACAAACAAAGAGACATTTTGGTAAGAATTTTAGTATATAACCCTCCTGCCTTTCTCTTACTTTAGTCTTACTCCATTGTATGTGCTTTTCAATCACAAAATGATGAGCACTGAAATAACTATCCAAAAATTCTGCCTTTTCTTTCTTGCTACGATTCCAGAACATCACCCCTCCTAATCTGATGTCCTACTGCTGAAACATTGTATCTGTATTGGTCTCAGTGCCTTTACATAACAAATGCATATCTATAGAAGTCTATAATTGAATATACCTTCTTCTCTTTGTGCAACAACAAGCAAAACACTGATGACCTACAAATAATAACATCACTAAAGCAAGGTACTCACAATTTTAATTTGTTTAAAAACCTTACATTTGATACAATTGAAAGTATCTTCACCTGAGAGAATTGTTCAGAAAAAAAAAAAAGGGCAGCAGTGGCTAAAATGATATAAGGATGTCTGAGCACAGCATTTCCTTTCCACACCTTTCCATGACATTTCTTTAATATCATACCTTCAAGCCTCTTCCACAGAAAGAGATAAAACCTCTGAAACTTCCTATTCATTCCTAGGCCCACAACTGTAACCAGCCTGTTTAAACATCATTCCTTTGAACAAAATACAAAGTAACACGACTTGTATGCTCCCAGACCTAACAAGGGATAGGGAGTGGAATCTTTCTACGCAACACAGATTACACCATCAAAACATCATTAGAGATGTAACTTTCTTCTATTCACTGAGACACAAAAGGGTATTGTATTCCACAATGTAATAGCGTCTCTTCAAGTATCAGTTTCAGACTCTTTAGTTGTGAATGGTCAACAGTTTAAAACCAATTTGAAGTAAAAATTAAGCAGGTCACCTCTTTACAGAAAAGAATACTCACATGGTTTTATTACACAACTACACACCTTGCTAAACTGGGCTAATCACCAAAGATGGAAGGGGCAGTTTCTGGTCGGTGGGTGGGTGGAAATGGTTGAAAGGACATACTTCTGAGAAATAGTGCTCATTTACCTCATCTGTGTTTCGGAAAAGAGCTATTGTGTCCTTTGACTTTCTTGGCACCATGGAGGGCTCAAAGTGCACCAGTCGACAGGGCTCTGAGTTCAGGAAGGTGGTGATCCACTGAGCCACTTCATCACCACAGTCTCTGCCTTGGATATCCTGTCCAAACACCCTGGAGAGTCACAACACATCAGCAAGTTAGCTAGAAACATGAAGGTTCAATGAAGCTTCTTATTAGAAGGCAAAAAACATGTTTTAATAGTGGTAGCAATATACAGAAAATTAATAATTCCCAAAGGGCAACCTCCCTGTGGCCACTGTGTTTTGAAAGCTAAGGAACATAGACGTGACCAGACAATACCAGCTGGTGAAAGAATGAGGTCTGAAATAGCGTTAATGTGCCCAGAGCTGACTGCCCTATCAGTGACAGTAACCTACCTGCTCACCCTACTTTGAGGGAAAAGGGGCCTGCTCTTGCATTTGCACATGACTGCTGCACCAAATGATTTCTACTGAGAAATCAACTGAGAAGTAACTAATTTCAGAAAATGAACGATAGCTTGAAATTATCTGATTAGTTACCACAACTGATATGTACAAATGTTATTAATTAAGTGTCCCTAGCTGTTAAGGAAACTTTCCTTCAGATTTTAGTGCTGTCAAACTCTAGCCAGAGATGAGTGAGACTCTTCAGCTCAGACTTCACATACAAAATAGTTCAGTATCTTAAAGCAGGTTAAAGATTTGTACTGGAAACAAAGTCCATGGGGCACAAAAAGCCACTGCCGGTAGAATACAAACAAGTTTATGCAAGGAACATGTTCCTGGCAAGAACAGCGAAATCTTGACTCAACCTTTCAATAAACTTTAACACCAGGAAGGAGTAGTTTTGTTACACTTTTCAAAGTAGCCATTTTGACCCAAGTGTACTGCAGTTTCCTATCTGCAATCAAATCCTGGGCAGCTTGAAGCATGCAGTTCATCTAGTCCAGCTCCTAGGAGCCCTTCTTTACTCATGGCAGGGAGTGATCTTTAGAGTGCTGGCAGCAATATCCTTGCTCCATTTGCTGGGATTCCTGTGTCTACCCTGCGACACAGGCTGGAATTAAAGGTCATTGTTCCAGACAGTATTCAATTGCATTTCTCCTCCCTCCATCCCACAGTTCCTGCATGCTTTCTGACTGGCAGGACAACAGAGGCAAGGCACTTACAGCTTCCAACATTACTGCTTTCCACTCAGGAAGTGGATCTATCTTAAACACTCAGTGCTGTAGGGATCCATGGGAATAGATCACACAATTTAAGCGTTACAACACACACTGACAAAGGGCACAGATGAAGAGCATGAGGTTTCTTAGCCAGAGGGAAGCACATTAGCATTTGCATAAGCAGAAAACATACCTATACAAAGGCTTTGGTCCTATATTTGACTCTCCCAAGCAAAATAAAATTTGCAAGTAGACTTAGCAGTTTTCAAGATGCACAGCTGTATGCAGCCAGAGACTCTAAGGCACTGCTTTAGCTCCAGCTTACGGGGCATGAGCTCCCATGAGCACCCATCTGAAGGCAAATTTATTAAGGCAAGGAAAGAAAAAAACAAACAAACAAGAAGAACATATCACTGAGCTCTAAAAGTGGAAAATCCAAGAAATTCAAGCTAACTTTTCATTACTGCAATGTATTAGGCTATTTAAATATTCTTCTAGTGACACAACAAATTTTAGAAAGATGACATCTCGCAAACTGCATGGTTTTGCAGTGCATGTGCCATTGGCTAACACACAGGCATTATGCACAGGTTTGTAAAAGCCTGTTCCATTTCTCCAGGAGAAATGCTACCATTTGGAACTTGCACCTGCCTTGTATAAACAGAGATACTGAGCTATGCCAATCAAGGCTTTCCACAGCAACGGACTTATACTAAGAGCAAGCAAATGCAGTTCTTTGCAGCAATCTTTTAGTTACTATTACAGCAGCTGGTGCATTGACCATCTCCTGCGATCCAAAGAACAAACACTCACAGTATCTTTTTAGGGCCTTAAACCACTTACAGTTTCTAAACACTTATATATTAATTGACATTTTAGCAGAGAAAAGGTTTTCCTTGTCCTGCTGGCAGTTTTTCAGCATGGATTCCTATACATACATTAAAATTACTAGGCCTGCAGCCACACAACAAAACTCTAAGCACAAAGCTAAATCACTGTTTGTAACCCATCCACCTGAAACTCCTTTGGGGTAGCACCTAACAAGGAATACCCTAAGTCCCTGGGATGCCAGTCTTTCCCTTGTGACCTCAGGGTGAGCCCTGAACTACCAAGTTTTTAAGTGAGGCACCTCGGTTAAATGGTAAAAGACAGGGGCCAAGAAGTCTAAACCCCAAAATCTCACCAGCTCTGAATAGCCAGTGTGCATGCAAAAATGCTGATGTACGTAGTAGCTGTGATCAAGAAATACCAAAGTGCATGACTGAGGCTCTGAGATGCAGCAGCTCACCGAAGCAGGAGCAAAAAACACTAGAAGTAAAAACAAATAAGCAAACACAACGTTCTATGAAGACAGAAGATCACAGATCATTGTAACCCATGGTCTTTGATACTGTGTCATCTTTTCCTGAGATTTGTTTTCACCAGTGTTTAGCAGATGAAAAGCTTTTGTTATGACAACCATTCCCGGCCTCCTGTGTAACACACCGCAGAGAATTTCACAGAGAATTACAGAACAGTCTGGATTAGAAACAACCTTAAAGACCACCTAGGACAACTCCTCTAGCATAAGCTGAGGCACCTTCCACTAGACCAAGGTGTTCAGAGCCCCATCCAAACAGACCTTGACCACTTCTAGGGATGACGCATCCACATCTCCTCTGGGCAACCTGTGCCAGTGCCTCACCACCCACACAGTGAAGAATTTCTTCCTAATAGCTAATCTAAACCTACTAACACCACCAGTACTAACACCACTTATCTCTCTTAAGCAGACAGTGAGAAATACCCACAGAGAAGATACAGAGGTACTGAACTTTTACACTCCAATTTCTGCATAAGAAAATGCGAAGCATTTCATATTACATATACAATCCTGAAAAGGAAAGCACATGAGAAAGACAGCATTGAGAGAGAGGGAAGGGGGAAAGAAAAATCTTTCTTCAGTACCTGCAGTTGCGGACGGGATTTTTCTTGGAAAGCTTTACAGGCACGCTTATCTTCTCCATGTCCCCGGCCTCCAAGACCAAGTGCCCGTTTTCACAGGTGGTAGAAATAAGGACGAGCCGCGGCTCCTGGCGAGCTGTCACCATGTGCCCGTCCTCCCTGATCACGAGCCAGAACCTGCGGGGGGACGGGGCCAAAGGCGCCCAGCAGCGTTAATGCCGGGCTCGGCAGCACCCGCACGGCAGGTGCTCCTTCCCAGCCCTCGGGAAAACAAACACCCGACGGCCGCGGAGCCGCGCCGAGGCCTCAGGGCCCGGCCGGCCTACCTGTCCCGCAGCTCCCCGCTGCGCAGCCCCATCGGCGTCACCTGCGCCCGCCGCACCGACATCCCCCGGCAGGACTTCACCGGGTACACGAAGAGCCTGAGCACCGTCCCGACCCGCTGCAGGCGGCGGCGGCGGCGCGGGCCGGCCCAGCGCCAGGCCCCGAGCAGGGCGCCCAGCGCCAGCAGCGCCGCCGCCCCCCAGAGCCAGCCCTGCCGCGCCGGGCCCGCCGCGCCCCACAAGCCGCTCATGGCGACTGGACCCGCTGCGCCCCCGGAGCCACCGTGGGCGGGGGCAGCACGGCCCGGCCCCCTCACACCGCCCTTCACACGGCCCCGGCCCCGGCTCCGGGCCCGCCCGGCCTTCGCGGCCTGCCCGCTGCCCCGGCGCTGCTGCGGAGCCGCGACCTTGGGTGCGAGCAAGGGGGCGGTGCAGCGGGGAAAATACCCGGCTGAGCGTCCGGCTTGGCAAAGTACCGGTGAATGATGTGCTCCGTCTGATTCGCGGGCTTTTACTGAAAGCAGCGCTACAGGAAGCGTGGGAATACACAAGTGCGTCAAATTCGCGTTGAGTTTGTCTCGGGAAGAGGGGAACAGGTGGATGGAGGCGTGGAGGGCAGCAAATGGGGTGTCCAGTGCTGTTCGGCCGCCTTGGGACATCTGCACACCCCAGCTGCCGGGTACCAAACTCCTGAGACCCCTTCCGAGAGGTTCTTGTTTGTTGGCAGGGTCTCAGGGAGTTGCTTTGCGGGATACCCAGCTGCAAGGCAAATATGACATCAAATACAGGCTGGAGTGGAAAACGTCACCGTTGCCACAGCTCTGTTCTTACAGGCAAAGCAAGAGCTTTGGGATCTGATGGCCAAACTGAAATTTTTATGATAAGTCTGCTGAGAGTAAAGTCACAGAATACAGAAGATGAGGAAGCTCAGTGTTGGGCATTTCTGGGGAGACAGCCCAGCCACAATGGAAGTACTCCATCAGCAGCATCCTGGTGGAGAGGGGCTTTGGGGATGAGGCTATTGGGAACCTTTTTGATAATGGGTATGTGTGAGCAATCAAGCCAGGAGAGTTCCTCACATTGACCTCAAGAATCACTTGATCACAGACCAGGATCGGAAAATGTTCCTGTAAGTGGGAATCACCATAGATTGTAAAAAGTATGTTGGCATTTGTGAAAACCTGCTGGTGGATGAGGACAATGTGATGGATGTCAGAAGCAAAGGCAGTGACAGCAGATCTCTCCCTATTGGCATGACCTCGAAACCTGATCTTCCGTATGGGCAAGAAGGGAGTCCACAGAGGAGTCCTTAATTAAAAGGACCGGGATATGACTGTGAGCAGGAAATCATGACACAAATAGTGCCAAAGAGAGAGACAGCTGCCTGAGCACAGAGAAGGGAATTAAACCTAGTTTTGTTGCAGATGACTTTGCCTGCTTCTTTCAGATGAGGGGTGCTGGGCAGGCAGCAGTGCTGGGACACCAACAGTCCACCTGAGTAGGTGTGGTACAAAAGGGATAATGTGTACATTCCTCATCAGCATGCTCTGAATTACTTTTGTCGTCTCCCAGCCATTTTGGGTAGTTGCTCCTTGTTATTCACATTTTACTAATTGTTGTTGGGGTAAAGGTCCCTGGTAACATTAGCTTTGTGAAAAGACAAGAAAGAGGGACAAAGACAAAAATACAAGAGAGCCTTTGCCCTCTTGTTTACCACTTTGCTCTTCAAACCATGTCCTGATTCCAGTCATGGGTTTTGGGACCTTTCTCCTACAAGTACACCACAACATTAAAGATAAACAGAACTTGTGTTTATTTTGAATTTGCCCCCGAACAAGCTCAGTTCTGGAGATTAAGTATTGATCAGCAGAGCCTTGTGCTGCTGCTGGATTGTGTGGGGGATGTGCAGAGACAGCCTGCTGCCTGCTCACCTTTCATGTCACTTGTGTAGCACATGGCAGAGAATTTCACAGAATTACAGAACAGTCTGGATTAGAAGCAACCTTAAAGACCACCTAGGACAACTCCCCTAGTATAAGCTGAGGCCCCTTCCACTAGACCAAGGTGTTCAGAGCCCCATCCAAACTGACCTTCTTATGCTACTTTACTGGGACACTCTGTCCTCCATATCCCTGGGATCCCCACATTGCTCCAGATAAATCATAGGTGTTAAACTGCTTGGTCTGATAAAACCAGACCTGCCCCACCACCTTCAAATCATTGACCCACTGAGTCAAAAATAATTACTTGTGATTGCCTTTATGACTCCTCCACAGACACAAGAGGGGAGCCAACCCCGCTGAGCAGACTGAGAGCCCTTGCACTCTTTGGTAACCATTAATCTTCTGATTTAACATGGAGTCTATATTTTGTTTAATTTAATTGAATTCACAGAGAGGTCTTTAATCTGCATCTGCACCCACATGAGCAGAAAAATGCTATAAGGGGAACCAGGCATTTTATGTGTTAGCAAATGTTCAACAAAACTGCAGCAACTGTCTAATGTCTGATAAGCAGTGCTTGCAAGCAGGAACCAAAACATACTAACAAAAGTACTAAAGAGAGAAAAACAAAAACTGGTTTTAGAATTTAACTAGGAAAGCAATGCATCACATGAAATAAATGAAAAAAACAAACAAACTATTATTTATGCTGGCCACTCCTGACAAACATTAATGGTTATTTTCACGAGTTTAAGGTAAAAATGAAGAACTAACTCCTCTGGTCTCTTGAGCACAGTATTCTCCGCTGTGTGAACTGCAAAGTGCAGAACGATTTTGCTCTCCAAACTTCTGTCTGTGAGGCATCAAAATAACAGAATTTAACAGAATTTTGAGAGAATTTTTTCTGAAAAAAATTGGGTGATTTACTGCTTGCTTGCTTCTTCTGGATGCCAGAGAAAATAGGTATGGAGCATGTATATACTCTACCAGCATGAGAATTTGGAGAAATAGAGACCTTGATGGTTGTGAGAAACTACAGCTCCTTCCTAGCTGCACGTTATGGGCAGTACAGCGATGTAAAGAAGCAGTTCTTTTAGTTCAAAGGACTTGTTAACTGAATTCAGAAATAACTCACTTTGGCTAACATTTGGGTGTTAATTTAGAGAAAAAGTATTTCAAAATCCAAGAAGGACCTTAAGCTTTCATTCCCTAGATCTACTGACCTAAGGAGCCTAAGGAGATTTTATTTAGACCAGCCCTTCTGTTACATTCAGCCCAGCCCTAACTCTTCTTGAAGAGTATGGGGAGAAGGAGCTTAAGGAAAGAACAGAAGGCAGCAGCATCTGTATAATCTCTCTTCTCCTGCTTTGAAACACAGAACATAAAATCAGAAATAGCTGCGGACAGCACAATTGTGGCTAAATGTTTCAGGTCTGAGTCTGCAGGCTTTGAGGAAAGCCCTCTTCCCCATGCACCAGGGCTCTCCCAAACAGCCTCCAGTAAACATTCTGAGCAGCAGGTTTGTTGCATTCTCCATCCCAGGCACATTGGTGCTTACCTAGGAGCCATCAGCTCCTTGTACTGTTAGGCAATGTGAATAGAGCCACTCAGACAAAATAGGCACTGGTTTTGTTGCAATCCAAACACAGCCTCTTGTGTGACAGAGCTGTGTTTGTTGTAGCCAGAGCAGACACAGTATTCCTGTCCTTAAAAGCAACTGATCATGTTTTTAATTGCTGATAACATCATCAAAGTTCAGGACAGTTATGTTGAAACTCTCTGCACCAGGATCTTGTTTCAGGTTTCCTTAAAATCTGATCATATGAAAAATTCAATGCATCAGTCTTGCAGCAAACTGGGGCTGGGCTTCCTCAGTCATGAAAATGAGTGATGCTGACGGATCTTTTAAAAGCATGGTGTTAACTCAGTAGCATAGGACAAATTTTCAGGTAGAAAAAAATTTTATGGAGAATGTAAAAGGCATAACTGCCTTCAGATGTAGTGGGCAATTCGAGATAATTCTAGAGACAAACCTAGGCACTCTCGTAGCAGCAGCTCAATCAGAGGCCTAAGATAAATGATGAAGAAAGAGTTGAACAATTTTACTTGTTTCCACTAAAAAAAAGACAGCAGCTGTGGATCTTCTAGGTCTTCAGTATGTACACAGTGCTGTACTTTGGAAAGGTATATATTACCACATTGAGGGGAGAGGTTTGGATGGACATTATGGAAAAAAAGCAGTGACAAAGACAGCAAATTCTGGCTTCAATTAGGTGTCTTTGTGTTAGGATAGAGCTAAATGTAGCCTGGGCTTTTCTCAGTAAAGGCATTAAATGCACACATCAGGGATATGGCAATTATTTTTTCAGTGACTCTGATAATTCAGCAAAAGGTAGGGATGAGGGGATAATGTGGCAAAGTATGCTGATTTCAACACGATATAATAAAAATCACATTATACTCACACACACACAAATTATATCCTTTTTCTAAAGTTAGAACAGACAATAATTTCAAAAAATACCTTCACAGAGAGGAGGGGAGGATAAAAGCACTGCTGTTTCCTCTTAAAATCTTGAAGGATATCAGAGTTCAGTGAGTCATGCACCAGAAATGAGCTCATTGAAATTCATGTGTGGAAAAATCTCAGGTGAGTAATTGGCCATGATAGAGTCATAAGTAGAGTTATTAATTATAGATGTCTTTTAATGGAGCCAGAGCAAAGATACATGTTGCATTGTGATTTTAGGATTTACCCCAGAACCTCGGGTCCGTCCCCTGATAATTCCCTCCCAGTGTATCACCTCTCACTTTCCCCTCCCTGAAGCCTGCCAAGTAGTGTCTGTCAGTCCTGGAATTCCAGAAGGGTATCAGTGATTGGCAGATTCAAAGGATGCCCTCTACCCCTGGGGGGGCATTGGGCCATCCAGGTGTCCTTTGTCCCCTAAGACCTCCTTCTACATACCAGGTTGGTGGGATTCCTACCCCTTCCCGCCCCCTCTCCCCAGGTTAAAAGGAACAGCAACCACACAGTCCGGGAGTTCTGTTGGAGCTGTTGCTGGATTCTGAGGCCTATGGGTCAGGAATAAAGCTCTGGATCGAAACACTCCATCAGGACTGCCTCCTTTCCTTCAACATTGCCTCAAAGCTTCTCCGCCACAGGTAAACCCGAGGAGCAGACCCTCCCCAGAGGAGGCTCCATCCCGCCATCACCAGAGCTCCTGCATGCCTGGACTTGCCTGCACGTGCTCAGCTGCAGCACACAGCCAGCCAAAAGGGTCTCTGGGGTGAAAACACAACAGCTGGTTCAGCATCAAGGGCCAGACAAGCTCAGGCATGTTCTGTCTGGCTATATTGGTAATTATTCCAATAGAAATAAAAGGATCTCTCATTTTTATGAGGTTTCTCCTCTACAGAGAATTATTTATACCCAAAACCCAGGTGGGTTGATCGGCTACTTTGGTAGTTATCAGCTGTCATTCCGGACATATAGGAAGATGAACTGAAAATTCTCTTTTTCTTCCAGTCAAAAGCTAAACTTCAGTCTCTCTAAATGCACCAGGACAGCACAGAAATTGTTTTTCCTGGCAAATGTTTGGCCCAGTATTAACTAACAGAGGCTGTTGACATTATGAGTTCTCCCAGTGTTCTGTAAATGCTATTTTCCATCTGAATATAACATCCATCAGCAGCTACAGGTGTTTGAAGAGTCAGGGTAGAGCTGTGTGTCACCTGGGAGAGCAGGTAAGGACCAAAGGAGAGACTTTGAGGGGAGCAGGGCATTTGTTCTGCAGCACAAATTTAACACTTCTGTAGCTCTGGTTTATCAGCCATCACGGGGCAGGATGGGATTCACCAAGGACAGGAAAGTCCCCACCCTAATTCAGGCACAGCTGAAAAAACAATCTGGTGCTAGTTCAGTGTCCCAGGAAAGGAAGGAGCAAGGAGTCCTTTATGGGAAGCAGAAATAGGGGAATACAGAAAGCATGAGGAGGCAACTACTTGTGGTTTGCTGGAGCTGGGGTCCAAGGCACTCCTGGGGGGAGTCTCATTCCAGTCTGCCAACCTTACAATTTTTCAAAATTACACATCCTCTCGTGGGCAGCTATCTCTCCAGAAAAAGATGAAATTTAGAAACCAGAAGTGGCCGCGGCTCATTCCCCTGCCTTCAGTGAATCTTCCTTAAGGAATGTTTTTGAGAAGCAGCAAGAACTTCAGGGCAAAGTACAATGAATTTTTAAGTGTTGAAGGAAAAAAACCCCAACACAAGAACAATGTTCCTATGGCCTTACCTTTGAAACACTTGGGCAGAGGAGGCTCAGGATTCCACTGGGTAGGAAACACCGGTGTACAGAGGTGGGCGTTACACTGCTGAGACCCCACATCCTGAGGATGGCTCTGGACAAACAGGGAGGCCAGCACAGGGAAAGGCAGGAAATCCCTGAGGCAGAACAACGGGGCGGGCTGAGGAGGCTGGAAATCTGTAGGTTCTGTCCCAGGAGATGGCAGTAAAGGACAACAGGCTTTCAGCCAGCAGAACACAGGGAAGTGGAAGCAGTGGTGGAAGCTGAGCTGCTCCTCAGGCAGTGCTGCCGCCCTCGCCAGTCGCTCCTTGTTACCGGAGCAAAGCTTTATTCTTCGCGTCAGGCCTTCTAGCAAGGGTGAGGAGCTCAGTCTTTTACATTTCCATACAGCAGGTAAATTAACAGCTTTTTGCTTATCATGGCAGGATCCCACTCACAACCTCATCCAGACTGGAAGAAGCCCAGGAGGTCTCTCCTTCGGCATCCCAGTCACAGCAGGTGAACGCTGCGTTTGCACTGGGTTGCTTCCCACTTTGTACAGTTGTGCCTTGAGACACTCCACAGGCAGATTTAAGCCTCCTAAAGTAACCTCGTGCTTAATGATCATATTACTGCTTTCCCTGACTTGTTTCTGGCCAAAAACTCTGCAGTTTGGATTTAAGACCATGACCTCTTGCTGTCTGCCTGCAGACTTCGGTAAGGAGCCTGGCTCCATCTTGTTGGAAACCCTTTCTTATGTATTGAAAAGCTGTTCTCAAGTGTCTCCTAAGTCTTCCCTCCTCCAGGTGAATAAGTCCAGAGCCCTGCATCTCTCTTCATGCACGTTGCAGCATTCAGAAAAGTGCACTGCCCTCTCTGAGCCTGGTCTAGACCTCACCCCAAAACAGGCCTGGCAGCCTAATACTACTTCCTAAAAGGAGAAAAAAGGGAAGGATTTTATTCCTTTACCTTCTCATAAATTAAATATCTCAATCTACAAGTTCTTCAGGCTCTCTACTCTTCCTTGAAGAGAAAAGGATTTCCAAAGCACACTCTGTACAGGTAACTGCAGCAACTTTGTGCATCTTTTAGGATCAGTTTTGTCTCAGAAGAGGCCAGTCTTCAGCTAACAAGGGACTCAGGATAGAGAAAGAGAGACAACTGGTTTTACTGCACCCCAAAACAAAACATTGCCCTTTCCCAGTCTTCCAGACAGGCAGAGATCAGAAAGGACATTAATCACTGAAGTGATCCATGCCCTGGGAGGGGCAAAGATCTGGAAGTGCTGAAGTGCTGTGGTGTGGTGCAGCTGTCCTCAGTCACTGCACTTCCAAAGCAAGTTGTGCAAGAGTGCTTCCTTGCTGCTAATGTTACAGGACAAAGGACAATAGCTCTGAGTCTTCTGCCATTTCCTCAGAGCCTACAGTAAGCCAGAGGAGTAATTAAATACTCTGGTAAAACCAGCAGAAATATGCTTTTTTCTGCTCTGTGACTCATTGGGCAGTAACCAGGAATTGCCAGGAATTTAAAGTAAAAGTGACTTGTCAGGTTGTCTGGTTAGTGGAGTTTGTTGCTGAGAAAAGCGTGGACAAGTTCACTACGTATTTCTTGCCAGTCTTGCATGTATTCCCCTTTCTGAACCTATTTATCGTATTTATCCTGCCATTTTTCATAAAGCACAGTGAAAGATGTATGGGAATCTGAAGGGAACCAGACAGGACAGCAGCACACCACTGAAGACAAACCTGGCAAATGAAGCCATGGGTAGAAGTTTCATGCAAGGGCCTGAAGGAATTTTGTCCAGCTCAAACATCAAATCAAAGCTTCCCCATGTACTCACCATGGTATCCACCATATCCCACATTTTTTATGAGCAAGTCAAACATCTATTATTTTCCTCAGAGGCACCAGGAGTTCAGCTGCAGACAAGCCTGTTTTAATAAGAGAGCCTGTGTGCACCTGTGGGTTGAAAGCGGTCCCTGCTGGGGTGGCTCCTCCAAGGACCCCCTTGCCAAGAATACGTAACACCTGTGCCAAAGCCAAGATTCAGTCCCAGACCACCCTCATGGCTTGGCACCTGCAAGGGCTGGGAACCCAGCTTCCTCACCAATCCCATCCTCCTCCCCATCACCAACGTCTTGCTCTCCATCATTTCACATGCAGACTTCCAGCATGGCAGTTCTGCTTCAGATGGCGCTGCCCATTTTGTTGGTGGAGCAGATGACCTGCCAGCTGATGCTGAGGGGCCAGGGAATATTTCCTCATCTCTCATGTCACCGAGACAACATTCAGCAACAGAGCTGCAGGACCTGCCCTGTTCCACCTGATTGCACCATAGCCAAGCCAGGCCTGGCCCAACAGTGATGCTGCTGTGACTGACAGGAAGTACAGCCCTCTGCCATCCACCCAGCTGAAAAATGAACCTCACCCTCTGGATTCAGATTTTCCTGACACTGCTTCGTGACCTGGGCTAATGGAGAGAGTAGCAAACCCTGCGGCCAAGGCTTAGCCTCACAAATTCCCTTCAGGAGCTGAGGAGTGAATTACTGCTCAAGGAGAGCAGAATAAAATAAACAGCACTAATTGGTAACCTCAATGAGAACCATCAGTTCACTTTGAGGGGGGAAAATGAATCATTAGCTGGTTTATTGCAGCAGCACAGGTCAGTCACTTACTTTTTCTTTCTTTGTTCTCCTTCTTTGTTTTTGGTCTAATGTAGAAACATTGGCCAGCCAAAGCTGACTCACCAATATGCCTGAGGCTTTTCTCAGGCTCACACAGAAGCACCTGGACACGTCATTCAGGTTCTGTATGGATAGCAACCAGGTTATTCCCTTAAAGTTGCACCAGGTGAGCAGAGGCTAGATGTCAGCAGGCAAAAGTCCACTGTGCTGAGCAGTTCAGGAGCTAAGGTTCATGTTTACCTTTGTGGAAAGTCTGAATGGGCTGGACTCTGTGTGTTGCAATGAGCCTTACTAGTCAGGGGACATACAGACAAATAAATGGGACACTCACTCCACACAGAAAAATGGAGACACAAATCTCTTCCTGCATGGCTTAAGTATTTTGAAAAAAAGGTCTAATGATTTATGCTGTAAGAGCACTGTATGGAGTGGTGTAACAAAATCTGAAGTTAATCCCAAACTCAGCAGGCTGGTGTGGCATGTGGGTGGTAGGACAGCCCTGTTCTTACTGCATTATCAGCAGCCCTATGGCATGCTGGTGGGGCAGGTAAGAGGGACAGGTCTGTCTGACACTGTCGAGTCAGGGGCAGAATGAAAGACTCCATTCTTCAGAAAGTGAATCAGAAGGCCAAAGGCCAGCTCAATGAAAGTAGCAGGTCCTTTTGTAATGTGACTTGCTAAGGTGAGACTTGATTGGTCTCCAAGTAAAAACCTCTCACACTATTGGTGACCCATGAATAGCACACTCTGGAGAACCCTATCTATAAACAATGGTTACAGAGAGAGATAATAATTGTTTGAATTCTTTTCTCTAAGTTTCCCACGGCTTCTCACAGTTTCCTAGGAAAATCCTGGGACAGCTATGTCGCTGTTCAGAGGATATGTGATTACTACAGTCTGTCCCCACAAATAAGCTCAAGAGAAACAACTGAAGGTATGAAATCAATGAGCAACATCCCTTTGTGGCTATTCCTACCCCAGCTTCTGCAGCCTTAGATCCTCTGCAGCCTCATCTCCACACCCTGCTGTTCTTGAGCATTTCCACACAGTCTGGGCTACAATCATGTCCTACCAGGGCCCTGAGGCCACAGGCAAAACAACGTGGGGAAGTTTACACTGCAGCTTCCCCTTGCTGGCTGGGCTGCTGCTAAGAAACTCCTCCTTTGTGTGCTTACTTACGTGTGTAGGTAAAAACAGACATGGATCTCATGGCTTTTATTTACAGTCCAGTTAGAAAACAGCAAAACACCCTGCCCACCCCCCACCCCCCCCCCAACTGATTCATTTGCTACATTTAAAAGAAATACAGTGTGGTTTGCCAAGACATACAAACTCCTTTGTTCTGAAAAGGCAAAGAAAGCAAGTGAACAGCATTTTTTTCCAGTTAAGTCAACTCCTTGATTACAAAAACACCATCAAAACTAGAAAGATATATAATACAGAGAAAGTGCTAGCAGGGAAGTAATTTACAACTACACAAAAGACTGACAGAAAAAAAACCAAACAAAAAAACCCCACAACATTTTTAAGGTCCATAAACCACCTTGTTCCTGTGTCATCAATATATGATTTATGTCCCTGGAGGTGTGACATGGAAGCTGCTGCATCTGCAGCACTGAGATGAGCCATCTGATATTGACATCCTCTGCTTACAGCTTCCAGGTGCAGCAATGGTGCTGGAGCTGGCAGGTTATTAGGCTCCATTCTCATACATCACACCTGTACATTCTTATACCAAATGCTGTACGTATATTTTTTTCTCAGATGCAGCTGGCAATCATTTGTTTTGCCCTTGAGAACACCGCAGAATTAGGTGTAAAATGCCCCAGCTTCCACAATCAAGTATATCCCATAAAAACTCCATTCCCAGTAAAAAAATATATGCAGATTTCATAGTAGCAGAGGAAAAGTTTAAAATGTTAATCAGAGTGAGCCTTTAATACCCCAAAATCACAAATATACACCTCATTTTCTTGCTGTATTTTTGCATCTTTCTCATGATTATTCAAAGGCTCGTTATGTCCAGAGTTTGAAATGAGCAACTATGATGCAGCAAATCTCTCAATTCTCAGGCCACAATCCATTTATGTCCAAGTATGTTTTTAAGTACACTCATAATCTTAACCCTCTCAGGTAAAAAAACTCAGAATCTCAGAAAACCATAGACTATCTTTTCCTAATCCTCTGTTATCTGTTTCCTCCACTGCTCTGACACTTCCTCGCACTACCCAAACTCATTTCCACCTCTCCAGCTGCTCTGCCATCCTCTGTTTCCCTTCATTTCTCTCTCCCTCATCTACTTGCTTTTCCATCCATCCTTGGCTCCCTTCCACACATCTGGAAGCTCTGGAAAACCAAGTCAAGCCTGAAAACAAACTTCAGTTCAATTATTCAAAGATTATTTTCTCACGTTTACACTTCTTTAAACTGATCTGATTTTAGAAAGCAATAGATTTTTTTTTCAGAGAAGAGCACTCAGTCTTGGAAAGGGCCTGGTGCAGGGGCTCAGGGCTGTTGGTCCAAGAGGTTTTTCAGATCCAGGTCTCAAATTTAATCCTGAGAAAGCAGCAATGGCCTCGTGTCCTCTCCTGTGGGGCACAGGGAGCTGCCCTAGCGGACGAAGGATGCCACATGTGCTGACACTCCAAAGGGAGCAGAATAGGCTGCTGCTAATCCTTGCAGGCCGACTACCAAGTAGTGACAACCCTTCTGCAGAACCTTCCCAACGTTCTGGGGAGAGAGATGAGAAAAAGGGATAAAAAAAGACAAGGTGAAAAAAAATATCTTCACATAAAATCATTCTGATAGCCAATGTCACGGCCCCAGAAAATGAAATTCCTCCACAGCTAACGAGGGCTGGAGAGTGGAAAAACATTTTACCATCTATTTTTATGCAGGCCTACACACCCACAGGGTATAGTTAAACTGAACGGATGCAGCCTCCACAGGAAGCCAGGCTTTTACATGTGATTCTATTCAAGAATAAAATTAGTTTAAATTCACTGTAGTTTGTAGAAGTACATAATTCCCACATTACATGTTCTAACTATGTTAGCAATTCCTAGAAGTTCATAACATGCTAAAACTGGAGCTGAACAAGAAGGCAGTAATCACTGAGAATACATTTATGGAAATGTCACTACTTTTTGTCAAAATATGATTTTTTTAATCAAAATAAGAAAGTTTTGGTCCACATCATTACACATTCAGGAACTCATCTATGTACTGCACTAGAGATAAACTTGCCATGGATTATTTAACTGAAAACCTTAATCTAATTTTAATTTCATTTTTGCTAGTTTTTGCTCATGTGGCTGCTCTCAACTGGGGAATTAATACAATGTAGTCAGATTTGGAGGAATATCAGAATTAATTGTTAGTAACTCCTTATGGAGATTAAATTGACCTCTTATAACATGGAAAAAACTGAATCCGAGTAAATATTTTTAAATCAGTGAAATCCAGTCAATATCTATTATATTCTTATGTTTTTTTAAAGCTGGATTACAGAGGTTCTGGCACATAAAAACCTTCAGCTGTCATGATGCTGCTACAGTTAAACTTTACTGGTTTAACTCCCATGGAAACTTACTCAAAAGGAGTTAAGATGCCAAAATAAAAAGGTGGCTGGAGCCTGGGGGCAGATCCTAAGGCTGGAGGAGGAGAGGCAGGGCCTTCCCTTGCCACATCTGCCCCTGCCTCACTATGTCACGCTGAAAGTCTTCTTTCCCCCTTCCTGCCCTTCACTTACCAGACATCACCTGTTCTTTGATGAGTTGTTCTTTATGCCAGAGCCAAACTGGCAACCCTTCCCTGTGGGAATGTCATCTAACCAACACAAAAGGGAATACACAGTGCCCAAGAACTGGCCTGTGCTCTAACCACCATTAAAAGCCAACAGCAACAGCACCACCAGCAAAGTGATGACCTGCTGCAACCATTTTTACAGAACTGCACCATTCAGATCAGGCCTACAGGCTTGAGACAGCTCCCTACAGCATGGGACCTGGAAAACACAGTGCTGGAAACTCAAAAAATCAAATTTATCACAAAAGAAGGAAATATTCTGTTAATTTCTTTATGAAATGGTAGGATTTGAGAGGCAGTTCCTGTCAATGTTGGCATCTGTAAACTGAATTTCAAAAGTAACTGTGCCAGGCTTAATGGCATTTTCTGCATGTCAGACATAGCAAACAACCAAAATCATGTTTTTTTTAATAGAATGTAGTAGAAAGTCATATCTCATGCTGACATCTGTAATCTCAGCAGCAGGAAAGGATTCCTGACAACAGACAGGTTTCTCCTGCTAACACAGAAACTGTTTTTTGCTACGAACATCCAAGACAATACCTGAGGTGTACTTAAGTGACATGAACAAGAGAAAAACAATAGAATTCTTCCACATGGCAGTTCTGTAACCAAAGGCACCCATTTTCCGGTGGGAGGAAAACCAAACCACCAGACTGCTGCGACTTCCCACACAGGAAAGCAAAAGAACAATTTTGATTCAAAATTGTTGTTACAGATGAAGAACAAGCTGCCTTTTTTTTTCCCCCTGTAAATCACAGCAGTGATTTCTAAGGGTCACCTTGGCCAAGGAATGTCCTGCAGGGCTGTTAACGTTTCCTTCAGGCCCTTCAGTGGAAGGGAAAAAAATGCAGGCCAGTTAACTGGAAGTTTTAAGGAATAGTTTTAAAAATATGACGCCGAGGAACGCAGAACCAAGCAAGGCAAAACACCCGTCACATGGATCAGCTTAGTGTCATTTTCACTTCGAACAGACAGATTTTGCTCTCTTTGATCCAGACGACGGTCGGTGTCCACCCCCTCCAGCAGCACCGGCTCCTTCCCGAGCAGGTCCAGAGCAAGCCCTGACCGCACCCCGGAGCCGGGCGCTGGCTCTGAAATGCCTACGGGATAAGGGGCATTCCCAGAGCCCCGCGGAACTGTCGGAGCCGAGGCCCCGCTGCCCTCTCGGCACAGCAGACCCCGTGCCGGGGGTCCCCATGCCGAGGATCCCCGCGTCAAGGGTCCCCACTCCGGCCGTCCAGAGCGCGCTGTGTCCTCACCTTTCCGTACTTCTTCAGGCGTTTCCCGTAGGGCCGCTTGCCGGGAGCCCGCGGCGGGCGCAGCGGCTCGTAGGAGCCGGGCAGGACGGCGAAGCGCACCTTCCTGCACCCGGAGCCCTCCTCCTCCTCCTGCAGGGCCGCCGGCCGCGAGGCCCCTGCGTTGTCCCCGGCCCCCGCCGCCGCCTCCTCTTCCTCGCCGGGCAGGATGGAGACCTGGTCGTCGCCGGCCCCGCGGCGGGAGAACCTGCCCCTCACCTTGGCGCTCAGCCGCGCACCCACCGTCATGGTGCCTTCGGGCGCCGACCCGTCTGCACTGACCTCGGGCGCTTCCTCCGCCGCTGCGCCACAGGTGTGGCCGGAGGCAGCCGCTGCCCCCTCCCCGGGGCGGGACGGCCGCGGGAAGAGGCGCCCCGGCCCGGGGCAGGCGGGCGAGGGCTGGCGGTGCCGCCGGCTGTGGACCCTGGCCCTGCCGCCGCTCCGGTGCGGAAAGCCGGGAGCTGCTGCGGGAGCCCGGGATTGGAGCCCGGGATTGGAGCCCGTCAGCTCAGCGGGCACAGGTGAGCGCTGACGAGGCGGCACAGCCCCGCACCGCGCCCGGGCTGCTTCGGCCTCGGCGCCGCGAGGGCCGGCGAGACCCCTGGAAGATCCTTCCGTGGCTCCGCACGCACTGCCCCGGCCCACGGCAGCACTGCTCCAGAAGGTAACGCTCTTTCCTCGGCAGAGAAAAAGGCCAAGCTCCTTGGACATCCCTCAGTTATAGGTGTTCCTGTTAAAGCCACGGATGAACAGCCTCTTCTGCGTCCTGGGCTGCGTTCGAATACCCCATGGCAAGTGAAAAGTGATGAAGTTTCCCAGTGGCTTTGCTCAGATGCTGGGGGAGGCTGTGATAGACCCACCTCCGCGGCTGGGGTGTTGTCGTGTAACAGCTGCCTCTCCTAAGCGGTGTTCCTCAGCTAGGGCGCATCAAGAAACACAGAATTGTACAGGGAGGACAGATACAATTTATTAAACTGGTTGGTGTACTTATCAACATTTGATATGCGTATGAAGGCTTTGGACAAGCAGATGCAACACAGGGACAGACTAAACCTTTCTCCTGGATTTTTCTTATAAAGAAACAAAGCCTTGAACCTGCATCTCTCCAAGATGTGTTCATAACATTCAGAAAGTAAATCCTCCACTTCACAGTCTTATCTGCCCCAAGGATGGTGATTCACCACCTTTGCAGCTCCAGAAAGCTGTGTAAAGAACAGTGGGGCCATGTCCCTGAAGGGTGGAAGGTGTGAGCTAAGTCACTTTCACTACAGGAGAAGAGCTCTATCCTAATAAAGAAGCTCTGAGGTAGATCATTTTTCCCTATCTTCCCAAGAGAGGCAGGCCTTTCCCCACAGACTTGATTTGTACCTTGCAAGTTTGCTTTCCTTTCCAGAACTCAACTATCAAAAAAAAAAAAAAAACAAAAAACCTCACAGAATACATCTCTCAGCTGAGATTTAGTGTCTTCATTTGCATGGTGGCAGGGGAATCATAACATGTTCTGCGATGAATAGGTCCAAGGTACCCTCAGGTGTATGACACCAGATACCAAAACTTCATGTCTAAACAGTTAATGGAGTTTTAGCATCATCCATTACCATATGGCATAATGACTCCACTTGGTTCCCAGCAGTGCCATTTATTCAGTGGACCAGGAATGACTGTTTATTGTATTTTCACTGATTTATATAAATTTTAATGTTTTTAAACTGGACTGTGTGAAAAGGGATGCACTAGTTTTGGAAACGTTGATATACCTCAAAGCAAGAAATACAAAAAACCCCCCAACCCTGACTAGCTGGACCATGCAGTAACCCCACTGCTCACCCTCCACCCATCCCAAACACCCCCGAGAAATGCTACCAACAAATTACAATTGAATTCGTGAGGTCTCTGAAGATCTGAGGCATCCCTATCCTTGCCTCAAGCTGGGAAGTTTGATGCAGCATTTAAAAACTCTTTTGTATTTCTAAAGTTAAAGCTGTGCTGATAAAGTGCCACACCAGTCCCTTCCCACATAGAAGTTGGGAACATTTGGATCTGAAATGCAGCTTATCTCACTCTTGCCTAAGGAGTAACTGATACAGAACAGGTCAAGCATGAGGCAGCCGGTGAGGGAGCCCAGAACCAGGCACTGAGGTTGGGTAGGCACTGTCTCACTGATCCCAGACTAAGAAGACTGCTTGCCACTAAAACCAGAGACCTTTTTCAGAACTGCTTTCTTTCATCTTCCTGTCTTACTCCTGCTGGGGCAGCAGATTTGGAAAGCCAAATGCTGTACTTGTGTGCACCTACCCCTTTTACACTCAGACTGTGTCCTTCAGGGAGCTCTCTCCAGGTGCATTTGCTATGGAGAGCATGAGGTGGGGTCACAGCTCATCCTCCAGCAAGGCAAAAAGAGGGCACAACGTTTAGGAATCAGGTCAATTTCACACTGCTGGCAGCCACTGGACAGAACACCATTTGCAAGCTGCCCTGATATATAAACATTAAATAGGCAGTGCCATATTTCATGGGAAAGCTAAACTAAAATTCGTCAGCTCTGTCCTCTGGAAAAGCTATGTGTGTTTTATGGAACATCTCTGGTTACATGGAGCAGTGAAAGCCAGCTGCAATCTAGGGCAAAGTTAGCCATGAAAAAATGGTGCCTGTAAAGTAGGAAGCTCTAAGTACTTAATCTACTGTCTCACAGCATGACCTATATTTTTTCCACTGAACCTTCTGAAAAGGCAAAGGGCTTTGTTTCATGACCAAGTTCACACATGACCTTAGGTTAGCATCACAGTTACATTCCAGTTATGTATTTTTAAGAATAATCGAGCACTTATAGACATTTATGGGTAAATTGAGCAGACACACAACCCCCTCCTCCCCAGACAGATTTTTGGTGAATTCCTGTAAAAGCTCCTGGACATCCATTTCTCAGCAATGCTAAAGCACTGATAGTTTCTGAACAGTGGAGCACCACTGAATCCTTGCAAAGCTAACTCAGAATTCACACCATGCTGAAGATGGAGCCTGTGCACCTTTAAACTGTTTTGCTACCTGCAGTAGTGATTGTGCTTTTATAAAGGGCAAACAACAAGTATTTTAGTATGAGAACTGTTCAAGTAAGTTTTAATAGAGTGCACCAGTGAATCAAGATGACTTGCATCAGATTTGGTTCAATGAACATCAGATAAAAAAAAAAAAAGAAAAGGGGCTACAGTTCTTTCTTTCCAAACACCACCCTTTTTTCTAAGGCAACAATACACGTCCATTTCCGAACATAACTTTTACATAGGAAAGCTACATCACAGTACAGTATGTAAAGTCCATCTTGGTCAAGAAGCCATTAGAGAATGGCACATTTACTACACTTACAGCTTTCTAACTTAGGGTTACAGAGTTTACCACAGCTTTTTTTTTTAATTTTTATTTTTTAAAGTGACGATTTCTTAATGAACTTTCTATTCTTCACAAGAGTGTGCAGATGGGGCCCATATGTTGATATTACAGTAATTACGACATTAAATAACATTGCACAACCAACCTCTATGGTTAATTCAGTACAAAAGAACAAGTATTAAAATGTACCAGTACTAGTGGTTTTACATAGTTTATAATCATTAATTATGAAGGAAAAAAATTGTGGGGCTGGTTTTTTTTTTTCCTTTTCTGTAGGCAAGTGCCTAATTACAAAGCTGCACATTATAGGCATAATGATGTGGAATAAATACAAGAAATCTGGTAAAATATTAAACACAAACAGGTTACATGGGAACAAACTGTACAACCACAAAAGCATAAATCAACAATTTATCATTATAAACAATGTATGTTTAGCTGTAAAATATTATGTGGAATTGCATGTACTCTTTGGGGACGCATGTTCCAAAAGCCAAGCTAATTCCTGAGGTGGTATTATTAACTTACACAATTGGTCAACACTTCAGATTATCTTGTGCTATTAAACAGTCCCAATGTTAATAGAGTTCCATAAAATGGAATTTGTAGTATTCTGAAGGCAGCAAATAAGTGATATTTTACACCAAGATATTAAAATTAAATTATTCCGGTTCTCCATTTTGGTGCTACATTTGTTAATGGGCCATGGGAATAAGCACTGGAATTTGCAGACAGAAATCACTCATGCCTGGTTTCTGTTCCCCCACAGCTCTTAGCTGGCCAAAGGCAGAACAAAGTTTCTTAACTGTAAGTGCCGACACTGTAAACATATTTGTCTCTTTTTTTCAACTAAACACTGTCCAATAACAAAGATAAGAGCCAAAGATAAGCAGGAACAGTCTCATGTAGAACAAAAGCCAATTACTCATCGACTTTTGGTTCAACTCATGAACTATTTTTAAATAATTAAAAATGGTCATGCTACAGTTGTGAAAACTAGTTTGTGCATTTGACTGAGGACACAAGTTTTTTAAAAATGCATGGTAGAGTAAGACTTATAAAACCCACCAAAAATGTAAATGATAGGGAAGAACTTTTCCAACTCAAAGCATCAAACATACATTTCTGTGCAGAAATCTAGACAACTATACAAGATCTGAATTTAAGCAGTCATCTTTTTATTATACAACTCTATGAACATAAAATGAACAGAATGCTCTATATACTTACCTGTACATGTGAACATAACTTCTTTAGCTACAGTTATTTAATATAGGTCATACTGGATTTAACTTTACAATTCTGAATAACTATGTATAACCTTATTGCAATAAGGGCAATTTTTATATGGGGAGTTTCACAGGCCAATCACATTAGGCGAAACCAGTACATTCAAAGTGTAGATCATGTATGAATCTTCCCTGATCCCAAAGAATTTAGGTTCTCTTTACAGCTTAAGCTCGTTTGCTATCTTGGATGCAATGTTCTTAAATGCGATAGAAGTCCCAGATATTCTCTTGAAGCGAACTCCATTGAGTGACAATCGTGGCAGTTTGCAGACTTCCATCTCCCACTGAACAAGGCTGTCTTGTCGTGCATCACCGTGGACACAGAAGAGCAAAAACCTCTCTTTTTGTTCATAATCACAGTTATTGGCATCTAACACTTTCCGAATCTCTCTCATCATATCGTTCGGGTCCATAGAACTCGTGGTCTTCATACTCCACGTGAAGCGCAAGGAGCGTGGCTTCGAATCTTTGCTATCCTCCTTCTCTCTGTCTTTAGGCTCCCCAGAAACACTCCTGGAACAAGTGACACATAGCAAAATCAAAACCAGAGCAGTGTAGGCGAGAGAGAGGAGAGAAATACAGTTTTTGAACAGGGGTTTCTAAACTGCCATTGCGATGCCACAAGTCATGGGCAAGCAAATTCAGGGAGTGGGATGGACACTGCTGAACAGCCCTGCCCCACGTGCTGCGTGCATGTGCTCAGCAAAGCACCGTGCCGCTGTAGTAGCACGCAGCAAGGCAAGTTTGGAAACCCCTGCTCTACAATGTTATGATGACAACATATGCAATGGGAACTGCAGCAGACACACATTACTCTATACTGCTCCAAAGAAAGTGGAATCTATGCAAAAGCATGACTGAAGTTCTGCTGATTTCATGATCTGGAGCATGCCATACACCAACAAAACTGAAGTTGAGGGACACAGTCCTGAAGCAGAAATCATACGGTAAAAGCAGCAGAGGAAAAAATCCCACCCTGCAATTCACAAGTCTTTAGTTAATTCCCTCCCTTCTTTTTTGCCTTCTTCCCCCACCTCCTTTTGTGTTTGTTTAGATTTTTGACCTCTCTCTGTGTCAAAAGACCTTATAATAACTTGTTTTATTTTAACTGATGAGGCAGATTTTGGACTGTAATTTGGCTGTGAACAGCCTGTTGGTCACCATTTGAGTACATGGCCCGCAGCCTTTACAAGTAAGAAACAGTGATGTGTATTTTACAAATACAGACAAACTATTTTATTTAATAAAGGTCAAAATTGCAAGGGAACAATTTCCAATTAATGCTCTTAGTCTCATGCTTCCTTATCAAATAGATTACTTGTTCCATTGCAGAAAACATTTTGAGAACCAGCACTAATTATTTTAAAGTAATTTCACAGTCAGCTGTTATCTGTTCTAGCCCCAGGTACTCCTGATGCTGAGGCCTCCCCATCCATCATGGGGGAAAGGTGCTGCTCTCATTTCAAGTCTATCAGCTGTCATCATTATTCAGAGAGGAGTCAAAATAAGCACTTTTAATTCAACTTTGTGTGACCCCCAGAGAACCACAGTGATATTAAGGGATAGAGCAGGGATAAGATCTCAAATGACTTTTTTAGCCCAAAACAGACACTGTAGGATGACAAAAAGCAGAGATAGCTAAAGAATGAAAGCAAGAGCTGAAAGCAACTTTACACTTAATTTGAACACTCAGTCTCTTTTCCCTTTCCATAACCAAGAATTTGACAGCTAAGAGACTCTGAATTGAAAAGGGCTAACTTAGATAAATGCATTGTGTGTTACATCCAGTGTATCTGGGTAATAATGTGCTGTTTATTTTTTTTTAATAGAGGCTTTCTGTTTTGAAAACTAAATCAATACTTTCTGTAAGTGACCAGTTTAGAATGAATGCAAACTACAATGCCTGTTCATTAGAAAGCAGAAAAATAAAGAGGTATGCACTGTGCTTAAGCACACCAAAAGCTGAAACATGGCAAAAGAGCAGATATACTGGAAAATGAGCATATGAAGAATGTTTTATTGCTAACGAAGCATCCATAGATTTGTGTATAGTGGTTGCCACAGAAATTCAATATCTGGCAGTCATCAACCCTTCTGTCTGAATGTCACTTGCTTTATTTCTCAGAGCAAGTGACATTCATTTCTCAGGGACTATAAGGTGTTTACTTATGGCAAGCAGCAGCTTTAGTAATGAGCACAGTATGTAACTATAATAAAAATTTAATAGATACATATATACACACAGGCACACAAAGTATTTACACTGTCCACTGAAACCAAAAGTAAACACCATTAAATACTTGTAAGTCAAATCATGATTTTAAGTGCCTACAGGGGGTTTTATTATTCAAAGAAATATGCTTACATAAAGTTTTGTATTAAATACTTCGCAAGAAAGCAGAAATGAGGGATAAAAAGGACCTCGACAAGACCCCCTCCCCCCAAACAGAAAACATTTTTGAAATACAGAATATTTAAGCACTATTCTTTTTCACATCCTGATTTAAAAGGCTTTAAGAAATCACTTGATTTGAAAGACCTAGGAGCGAAGTATTAATAGTGACTCCTCACCTTGAGGTGTCAGTTCTGCCACTGGCTTCGCCTTCACTTGGATCCCTCAAAACAAAGTTAAGGTTGAGATTCAATGATAAAAGTGAAAAATAAAAGTTAAGAAAACCTACACCTAGAACAATGTTAAATAGCTACTGACAAAAAAAAAAAAAAAAAGAATCAGTATATTAATGTTAAGCCTAATACTATTTAAAAGATTTTTTTCACAGCTGTAATTTTAGTTTCCCTTTATGACACCTTAGTTTTTTTCTGGCTCTGACATGTAATTGTTTAAATTTTTTTCCCCCAGCTAATGGCAAAATTAACATGTTGTTCTGAACCTACTGCAGACAGAGCAATGGCCACATGTAACTCCAGCAAGCACAGAGGAGCAGTTGGTCAAGGTGGTCCAGGGGGGCTCCACTCTGCACCCTTGTGGGTCAGGCCTTTTGTATCCCTGAAAGCACTTTGAGACAAGCCCATGCTTAAGCACACTCAAGCAGTTAACAATAATAAGATGTGCCTAAGAGTTTGTGAGACCAAATGTTTGCAGCCCAATTCAGGAAGGTTACTTCAACATCTGCTTAACTTTAAGCACATCAGCTGTTACACTGACTTCAATGAGATGACCAGAGAAGGAGATTAAATGTATCTTTAACTTGTTGCATTAGAGCTGTGCTTTGCAAGAAAGTTTTATATGATGTCTTTTTAGTATGAAGCAACTTGAAATAAATTCCCAGATTGTGTAAGCCACGTAGGTATGTTCCTAGCGCTGCTGTACCAATATTTAGCACCCAATTTCAATTACATGATTAATGTAATACCTTCAAAACACTAATATTTTAGTAACTAACATGAGGGAAGTATCATTGACTCAAAATACTTCAATACCCTATTCACTAAGCATTCTCATTAGGCATTTATTTTATATACTTACCAGAAAAGGCATTTGCCCTTGTCAAAAGTTAGTAAAAAAAGTCTTTCATGTCACCTTCTAGTAAAAGTATGCTTTAAATTATTATTTCCTGAACAGTACAGAAGTTAAAAGTTATGTGATCCAAGTCAAAGAACAGCAAAAAAATAACCCCTGGATCTTCACCCAGGTAAAAATCAGCCACTAAGTCTTAAACAACCCCCCAAAAAAAACCCCAAAACCCCCAAACAAACAAACAAAAAAAACCCCAAAAAACCCCGCTAACAAAGCAAACAGAAAGCAAACAGACACCCTGCAAGGCCATGACAAAATATATTTTTAAAATTAAAAAACATACCAGGAAATTGTATAAAATCTTCTATAATAAAGATAAATTTAAAATACATAAATTTAGGATATCTTAATTCTAAATACATTGTTTAAAATATTATTTTAATATTTTAAGATAATGAAAACATTATTTCTTTGATCTAACTCTTAAAAACAAAGTCAAGATACCATTCCTTGCAAAAAACAAGGAGCTATAACACAAAAAAAAGCAGCCTGTACTCTTGAAGTTGATTAGTTACTCAACAGAAAATACCTTTCTTCCTATTTAGAAATCTACACCGACAACAGTTGGCTAGCTTTGCTGTAATACTTTTTACTCTTTAAAATCAGAGAACAATTCACTCCTTACAACTACATAAGAGCTGGAGATACCAATAATGGAGGATTACAGTCCTGTATGTTCAGGTTTCTGGAAAAAGAAAATAATTCACCGACATTTTTTCTTTTTAGGTCTTCATAGGAGGTATTACTAGACACACACTGATGCACTATCAGCTCATCAGGTGAAATTAATAGATAAATAACTGGTAGAAAGAGGCAAAATGAAAATTACGTCCCCTTTTGTGAAAGCTCTTGTGACTGTTAAGTCAACAGTCACTTGATCTTGAACAGTGTATTTGAAAACCTTTCTCAGCACCTCTCCTCACAGGATTATTACTGATAGCATCATCACAGGAATTAATGCAGATCCAGGATGTGTGGGTTTTCTTCTTTCAGAAACCTGAACTTACATTTGAAGAAGCTGCTGACATAATAAACCAGGCTTTATGATACTGAAATACTATTATTTCTGCACTTCCAGATTTCTGCCTGCTTCTAACTTCTCATTTATTCACAGATTTTAGAATTACCTGAAATAACTACACCTACTCCTTTTAAGCACAGCAATGATTGTAAATATCATCCTTGCAACAAACTGCATCCAATTAAAAAAGTAAAATATTGTCAATATTAAATAATTACTTATTTTGAAGTCACTCTTTCCAGTATTTAAATTAATTTCATTTTACTTTAATTGTATCACAGCTGTGAAACAGGGGTAAAAGCCCCTTTTGACCAGCATTCTCTTGTTCCTTTAAGAAAAAGAAGAAAAAGAGCTGGTCAAACAAAGGTTACAGTATTTACACAGAAGTGAAACAAGGCAGATTCTGGAAGGAACAGACAAATCAAGCAGCATTCTAACTAAATTTATATTTCCTTCAGAGTTAAACTGGAAATTGTCAAAGACTTCGCATTTGAAGTCCTGCTTACAGGCTGGGCTTTTGCAATTTTTTTCTCTTGAAACTCGAGGTACCAACCTGCGAACGAACTTGGAGGTGATCTTGCTGATGATGCCTGTGGACGTCCCTCTCCTGGCGTGCGCGAACGCCCCCGTCTCGTGGGAGGGCGAGGCGGGCGGGCCGTTGTAGGTGGCGTTGCGCCGCTCCCGCAGCTGCTCCCCGTGGAAAGTGCTTCGGCTGGAGCTGCCCCGGGGAAAGCGGGTCCGGTCTGGCGTGGTGGTGCTAATGCTATGAGCAGATGGGGAGGCAGCAGGCACTCTTTGACTTGCACTGCTGGGCAAACAGAAGCATAAATAACGAGAAAGACCAGGCTCTCCTACATGACAACTGTTTCTCAAAGACGGGAAAGAAACCCCGCTCTTGATTCTTTTAAACAACTGAATGTGCTACTGATTTGCTTTTAGGATTCATAATTGGTTTGATTTTACAGTGAAAATATCTCTTGATTATTTCTATCTCAAGTGTTAGAGCTGTTAAAAAAGTATACACAGATAATAGGACAAAAGGAAAAAGGTAAAGAAGTCTGTAGCAAGATCTGAAAGCGCACCCAGCTCGCTTCTGGAAAAATGTGTTCATTAATACCCTTAATGGACTCCCAAAAAACTTCACGGATATTTCTTAAATCACAACCTGACAGAAATAAGTGTATAAAGCTATTCAGGCAGTTAGTAGAAAGAACAACTATACCATGGTGCTTTTAGACAACAACGAGCTTAGCAACCTACAAATCAGAGAGGTTTACATTCCGGTATTTCATTTCAATTTACGGTGGCCTGTGTTGTACAGTCCCATCTAAAGTAATCAAATTTTTAACTACTTTAGTTTCCAAGAAGTCTCTGGAGGGAGGCAGTCAAGGAATTTCTTTAATAGTATACAAACATGTGCCATGAACAAAATCAGGTTTAAATCATCATGTAATACCCACAATACTTGAGCAAGCTCCTGTTTAAAACCAGAACGCATTGTGGCAGTTTTCACTGGATTACGAACACTTTGATGTCTGTCACAAACTGAACAAGAGCACTTCTGAAGTGCACAGCAAAAAGAAATGCCCACTAATCTGTTACCTTGGTCGGTAAGCTTCAGTACCATCTTTGATGGTTGGCAGCGTGACTTTGATAGGGTGACCAGAGGCAGACATAGATTTTTGATGCCGAGGGCGTGTAGAGACAGAGGCCACTGCAGAGCCTGCAGAGGATGTACTGCTTGCAGACATTTCTGTCAGGCTTTTCCATGGTAGCAAGGAAGCAGGGATGGACAAATGGGAAAAGAAAGGTTAGTGTAAATACCCTTAAAAAAAGAGAGAAAAACGAATTTATTTTTTAAAACTCAGCAGTACTGCTTAATTAAACAGAAGATTGAGTGACCAGGCTGCCTGAGTCAGCTAAAGCAAATAATTCAAAATTCTAAGAAAATTATGTTAATCCATAAATGAATACTCCATATACATTAAGTTAGGCCTTTTCTTTCCTCCCACGATTAAAGCTTACATACACATTATTCAAAGTAATAAAGAAGAACTACAATGAATACCAGGACATAATAAAAAAATATTGAAAAAGAAATTCACAGAGACTTAAATAGATTGATTAAACAAACTCTCCTTCTGTGAATACCCTTATTTGCAAACAACATCTAAAACATGAAACAATTGGAACTGCTGTCACATTATCACTTGACTGGTTTTTAAAGGACCAATTTGTCGTCCTCTGGACAGCGTCCTCCAGACGCTGCTGGGCTGAGTCAACCCTTTCAAAGTACAGTTCCTTCTATCAGTACTTTTATTTCTCCTTCCTTAAGTGGCAAGAAAGATGAAAGTAGTGGCAAAACTATTGTGCCATTAATTTTTAAAACAAAAGTCAAATGAATTAAGGCAAAATACAGCTTTGCCTCTACAAGCATAAGTGAAATTGCATTAATAATGTATTAGCAACTGGAGTCCCACAGTTAAATATCTGTAGCAAAGAGGTAAAGACTTCAGATGAATAATTCGATGGCACAAGACATTCAGCTGCACCAAATCCAAATTCAGCTGCAACATAACATCTTGTAGGAAGGGCAAATAATGTAACTCAAAAGAAAATGCTTCCTAATTTTTCAGAATATGCTCAAAGAACTGAGCACAATATTCACTGCACTCATGAAAGGATCAAGGATTAAGAATTTCCATACTACAGGAAAAAATCAATGGTAAAATGAAAAACTTTGGGGGAAGTCCCTTCTCCCTTACAGAATTTTATGTATTAAATCTCTTGAAAGAAAAATATCTTTGTCAGATCAGAAAAAGTATTGTAATACATATTATAAAGGTCTATCTAAAAAACATCTGTTATCTGATTTTTTTTTTCAGAAAAGGATTCTTACTACCTTTGTTTAAATACTTGAAACTATACACAAAAAGCCAAAAGTGTTTGGGAAAACACTTCTGAAAGCACCCATCCAATAATTTGAAATTAAAATGCTTTAAGGAAGTACATTAAAAAGCAGAAAACTAATTTTAAGTGTTTAATTAAAATAGTTGTCTTTCATGTGTTCCACAGCTCATAATTTTACTGTAGATGAACAACCTGGTACTTCTTATTTCCAAAATTTTATTCATCATTAAAAAATTCAAACATTATGACAGAAAACAAAAGAAAACTAGATTAGTAGATTACGTTACTTCGTGCCATGAGTTTTTATTCATTTTACAGTAACTGTTGTATTTGAATAGCTTGAAAAGCATCAGAGTGAGGGCTGTTATTTGAGTCTAAATTTAAAAATCCAGTTTTTATTACTCGCCAATAAAGCCAGTATTTTATTTTTCAGTCAAGTACAGGGGTTAAATAACACCAAGGGTGAACAAAAGATTTTTTAAGACGACTAACTGGCACTGTTAAACACAATACTACTTAACAAAACATACTAAACTGAGCTTCATTGTCATCCACAAACAGACACAAACTGGTTACCATCACTAGGAAAATACTATTTAGGCCAAACACTTATATTGAAAGCAATCGACAAATTTTAATCATTTCAGCTCTTTGAGTGTTTAGGGGGAAATGAAAAAAGAATCAGGCTACACTGTCAGAGTAATCCATCTGAAGAACCTCCCCACAGCACAACTGCCCACTTAGCAATTACTTGTTAGCACAGTTACTTCCTCCTGTGTTGGAAGACAACCCTCAGTAATCAACATGTCCATAAAAAGAAGCAAAGGCCGACTGACACATTTAACTTAAAAATTCATTGCAAACAAAGAAGCAGCAGTGGAAGATAAAAACATACACTTGGATTTTACGTATTTCACACTATGATTCATAATGGTATTTTGCATAACCCGCTTCTTCTGTGCCTCAGTTCTTGTACCCAAACTAATAAACAAGGGAAGTTGAACAATACCTGTTGTCCTTCCCATTCTGTATTGCAGAATAGCGATCTGAAGAACGTTCACAAACGTAAGTGTTCCTCCTTGTCATTCCACTACCAGAAAACACATTATTCTAGAAGAGAATTAAGATTTAAGTTAAATTAAATACTTTCTACTGTATATATACTGGGCAAAAATCTAAGCATTAGAAGAAGCAAATCAAAACAGTGTTTCAGCCACTTATGTATATTGTTAATGTATTTAAATGTACTGAGTCAAACTGTAAACACAAATCACTTATATCGTCAGCTGTTTTTGCAATAGCTCATTCACCATCTCATTACTGCACCACTGAGAATACACTAATAGAACACAAGGAAGTTAAATTTTGCTGACACAGGCTTTACTAAGTATTATTATGCAATTCCCACATACTGTGTTCCTGTATTATTTGTCCCTGGGACCAAACAAACCAGGATCCAGAGAACACACCTGTAACTGGCTGAAAGGTTTTCTTGCACAGCATAATTTTCCAACAAGGGCTCCAGTTTGTTGCCCCGTCAAAAGAACTTTCAAAAGGAAAATGGAAATACTAGAAATCTATGTCATTCAACCCTGAAATTATGATCCAAATAACATGGCAAACACTTCTTGTTGCAAAAATACTGATGGTATTTCTTTCTGTTACTAATTTCAGTTTGGATACACTTCCTAAAATAAGCACAAACATACTCTCCATCCCTACCAAGTACAGGTTAGCTACTGAAGGCTTAGCTTTAGTACATGACATACAATTCTCACTTTTCAATACACTACATACTGAACTTGGGGTGGGAGAGGTTGCACTGTGCTAACATTACATTCGGATGCCTGCTGGCAAAAGATTTCCAATACCCTAGGCCTAGGTACTGTAGGACATCATGAACTCTCCAAGATTTACTATGTTTAGGTCTCTCTTACCTACAGTTTTTCAGCATTAATATGACCCCACAAAGACCACTTAATTAACTGCTTTAAGGCCAAATTGTAAGGAAGATTAACAACTGCAACAATTGTTTCTGAAATTAAACTCTCCTGAGTTACACAAATATGACTGAAGGTCGTAAATATGTTTTCAAGAAATTCTGCCTTTCTGAAGGTAACATCACGTTACCCCCAAAGTCACACAAAATATTAAATTATTACATATTAAATTAGCTTTTTTCACTTTAAATGTGTGCATTTTAAACAAAAATATTCACTATCTGTGTAAGCTGCTCAACCTTGAACTACTGTTGTAATATCAGACACCAATATTCCCTAATCATGCCCATCACAAAGCCTTTCAAAGTCCCCAATATAGTAACAGAGCTAAAAATGCACAAATATTGAAGTTGCCATTAGCAAGTAAATCAATTTCTCATTCTTCACAGCAAAGATACTCCATTTAATTAGTTCTCACAAAGCAGAGAAATGCTTGTGACATATCAGCTTGTACCACACATGACTCTAATCAGCTTTGGGGCAAGACATTTTGGAAAAGCTCAGATGTGAAATTTAATCTTAGAAGACTCAAAGTTCCTGCATGCAATCCACAAAACCTTAATTTCAAAGACTTTTGAAGGGGTGAGAAGACAACAACCCTATTTAAAATAAAAAAAAAAAAATTAAAGCACATGCAGATGTATTGCAGACCAGCCTGCAGAACATTAGGAGTTAAATGAACTTCAGCATTTATTTTGCTTTCAGAAAATCCTAATAGAAATGCACATCATCTTTCCAGAATATCCAAGATGGGAGCACGCAGAATCCCAAAGGACAATGAGAATTCCTGCTGCCAGTCTGGTGTACTAAAAGATGGCAATAGTTTTTGTATTTAATGGACCATGTCTCCTAAATAGCACAAAGTATACTTGAATCTTAAATCATGATTCACGCAGATTTTTTTCTCCTCACATGAACTCCTGCTCCTAAGTAGCTGTTTAAACACCATGCAGTGTTTAAATTTTTTCACTGTGAATCCTAAACATCAATCCTACTGCACATGAATTACCAAAAGGCAAAGTAGATGCTTTCACAGTAGAAGAGACAGACTCTCCAATTTAGAACAAAGATGTTTAAAGCAGTAATATGATAGCAGTTTACAGAATTGTGAATATTGTAACAGAAGCATTAAGAAATTAGTAATTTGCTAGTTCAGTTTCTTAATACAACAGCCAGGTTGTAAATCATATTAGCAGGCTCACGCACCAGGGAACAAGTGGGCTGTTCCCCCTCATCTCACTCCATTTCAGAATTCCACAATTAAGTGGTTTCAGAAAGCCCAAAAGCCAAATTTACAGAGAAAGTTCAAGAGAGATATTATGTAGGATTAATCAGATGAAATCCCTGAATCAGAAGTCCCTTGACTTCCTTGTAGATAGACAAGCATTAGAAACCAGAAAAAGAGCACTCCATATTGGCTCCATTCTTATGTTCTTTCCTTAAATATCCAATATTTTTCTTGACAGAAACTGAAGTTTGCCCAAGTGCAGACATTCTCATGTTTACTGTTATGTTAGTGTCAGAAAAAGTGAAGTTGGGGGGAAGGGAAAGGTTTATTTTAAAAGGCATCTACTGTAGCCTATTTCTGTCTGCCAGTAAAAGTTACCAGAAATAGACTTAGTGGCTTATTCAGTACCCATTATGTCTATAGTAATCTTGCGCTGCACATTTTTTTTTAAATAGGGAAAAATAAATATAACAAGCCCAAAGCACACCCAACTCACAGTGGTAACTGCACTTGACTTCTTTCTTTCTGGACCCACAAGTGGACTTGCAGCCATCTCTCCTTTGGATCCCACTGTAGTGCTGCCGAGTTTGCGTGAGACATCCTTGTCCCAGTCCTCTTTCTGCTCATTTTCCACACTGTTTGCCTGAGACCTTTTTGTGTATGACACAGCAGGAGGAATTGAGGGGCCAACTGCCAAATAAAAATAGAATTAATAAATACCTAAAAATAATCGCTGCATTTTTCTTGGCCAAAGTAGTCTAAATATAATTCCTCGAGTCCAAAAAAAGCATTTGAACAACTCTGACGGCAAACTCAGCACACAGACCAACCTACTAAATCGAGCTGTGACAGCCTGTGTTCTTTTTACCCACTCTTCACTTCCAATCTGCAGTTCAGAATTACTTCCCATTTCACATCAATATGTAAAACCTAGAAGAGCATTTTAATTCTCATTTTAAATCCATGCAATTTGTACAGTATTATGAAAAAAGGAATTAAATTGTATTTTTCAAATTATTTTTAGTACATTTGCTGTATACCTTTTCCTCTAAATATGATGAAATATTATTTTCCCCTGAAAACCCTAGGCCTACTTCATTTACAAGCATGTTTATACTTGAAAAATATCACAATTCTTTTCCCCTCATCATTCTTTAAAATGTTATGGGAAAACTCCTCCATCAGCAGACCTTTACATTCCTTTGAAATAAAATCATATCAGCTAACAAAATGCAGGAAACAGTAGTGCAAATTAGGCAGAGAAAAGGGCAAAACATTTAAAAAATATTTATAGCAATTTGACAGCTGAGGAAAAAAATAATCTTTCATTTAATGTTTTAAATATGTATTCTTTTTTGATAGAAGCATTTTCACCTGAAAATATTTCCTGAATACCTGATAAATTTGTTGTCTTGGAAGCAAACAATTTGGCCCCATAGCCAAATGTAACGATAAAATAATTGGCTTGCTGCCCTTGGGGTTATCCAGAGCAATAGCTGCCATTAGCTCCTAAACACAAAACACCCTCAGTGTCTCATTTAGTGAGTCAACCAAGAAACAAGTCCAAAGAATTAAATCTGTGAGGTGCATGGATCCAGATTTACCACGGAAACCTTCACACAGACATGTCACGATGAGCTACACAACAAATGCACAGAGTGGGGGCCCTGCCAGGCTCACAAACCCCTGCCCATTCCCACTAAGCTGTGTCTGTAACTTCACTTGTTGGAATGCCATCCCCACCGTGGTCGCTGAACCGCCGCTGTTTCTGGTTGGTGGAGATGCTGCGCTGGACCTTCAGGTGAGCGGGGGACTGCACCGAGCTGTTGTTGAGGTCGCTGCTGGGGCGAGACCTTTGACCCAAGTTGCTGCTGGACAAGGAATCACCTGCTTCAAACTACAAGGAAAACAGGTTTTCAAAGCATAAACAAAATTCAACACTACTGGTACTTCTATAGCATTATAAAGCAAAAAGTTGCAATCAAAGGTGCTTTTTAAAAATTTAACATTGTATCCAGAGATGAATATTCTTTGAGATTAATTTTATCATTTCATCTCTGTTTAATGTGCTTTAAAAACACATAGCTAAAGCTACATAGTTAATGAATGCTCAAAACAAAATTAGGAGAATCTTGACAGAAACAAAAAGAGTGCTATTTTAAAACCAAAGCCATAGAGTGGCTTTCCCTGCCTTTTTAAATTTTATTTTTAATCCTATGAGCATTCATACCTCCAGAATAATTTTAAAATGAACTGGACTGAATCAGAAGGACTAAAAAAGCAAGTACTGACTAAAGGACCCTTTATGGCTTTCAAAACATCTTTATAAGGTGTATCTCAGCCACTGATTTGTTCATCTTTAAGAAGCCAAAGTTCTATGAAAATATGGAGGAAAAGACAAATATTCTCTTCCAAGCAATTTGAGCCAAAATTATTTTATTCCCTCCATGCTCTGCCATCAGAAGGGAATTCTGGCTCAGAAATGTGAGAAAATGCACCCAAGGATGCACATATCAGATCTACACTTTCTTGGAATTGAAGGAAGGCCAACGAAGCAGCAGGGAAAAAAATTCCTTCAAAAAGAGAGCCTTGGGCTCTGATTTCTTGAAAAATCCATGTGGTCCAAAGGATGTACAGATCCTTCTAGTTCCAAAACAATCACAAGGTTTTCTGCCATAAATTCATTAATTATTACAATGCAATAACTTATTGAATAATTCAATATACTATAAAACAGTATATGAGTGAGAAAGGATGAGCACATTTCTGAGAAATAAAGGATGTCACAGATGTGACATCTGAGTAGCCAGAAAACCAATTGCTATTAACTATTTCAGATTTTAACTGAAAACACACATGACAAGATGAAAACTGAGCACTTAAAAGTCATGACACTTTAGATTAAGAGCCAGCTTTTTAAAAAGCAATTCAACACATTTACAAGCAAACATGAACATACTGGAGGATTTAATTTATTTCTTCATATGGGAACTAGCCAGATATCCAAAAGCATATGAAAAAGGAAACACAATCATAAGTTATCAATAACAATTTAAAACAAAAAAAGTTACAAAATAATTAATAAAAGCAGCATTCAACCCAGCAACACATAAAGGCCAAGCCAGAAAATGTAAACAGCACTTACTTCAGGTGGTTTTCTACCTAGGAGCAGGTAAGTGGCCATGACTTCATCGTACTTTTGGTTTACTAAAGATTCATGGATTTCTTCTCTTGAAAAGCCCATTGTGACCATAATGTCTAAAAGTAAAAGAAGCCAGATATATCAGCAGAATGTGTTTGGGTTTACTGACAACTTACGAAAAGTGAAAACAGAAAAACAGCCTTATAATTTACAAGTAAGTAAGATTCAAATCAACCTCAAGTGAGGTTTCTTTGCTATGCAAAAATAGAAAACGCTACTAACTCCTCTCTTGTTATTTTCATCTTGAAAACTCCCAACTATATTATCCAACTCTTAACTAATTTATAAAACATTCAATGTTATTCAACAACAAATAAAGCACTGGCAAATAGAAACTATGAATAGCTACTGGGCCAAAACAGTAACTTTCTCTAACCACAGAAGGCAAGAAGTGTTGCCCTCATAAGAAAATCTGCCACCTTCAGTCTGTTAAATTCTGTAGTCTTATTTGTCTTTTGCTGTGCTTGTTGTTTCAAACTAAATTTCAAGATTGATGTCAACTCAGTGAAGTCACAAAAGTAGTTATAAGGAGGCCACTGTAATGGAATTTCTCATTTAAATAAAAATAATGCATTTTACTTGTATGATGAGATTGTAGGTCAAATTTGTAAGAGTTTAGTTTGCCTTCCAAGATAAAACTGCCTGTGTGCACCAGATGCAACATCCTTCTGAAAGTCTTACCTATTCTTTTGGTGTCATTGAAATCTGGTTCAGGCTCAGTATATGGCTTAAGTTCTTCTTCTTCATGGCCAACATTCATCCACCGATCCTTCATGATTTGCTAAGAAAATAAAAGAGCTTTAGGCCAACATGCTCTTTACCATACCCCATTACACTTGTGCTAGCTTGTCTGATGAAAAGCAATTTAAAGTTCATAATAATCTGAATGCTGCTCTTTCCCTCATACCTTTTCTCCTCATGTCTTATTTTTCTTTTATCTTTCACATCCTTATGTTCCCATAAGTTCATTCCTCCTATTTACCATTCTCTATACAATCATCCTGCCTAAAATACCAGAAAAAAAAACACCGCAAAACAAAATCTTTCATTTTGTTCCTTCACTTTCATGTGCTCCTCTTGGTTAACATCCTAAGATGCTAATGCAATACCAGCTCTAGCATGATAAAGAGCTCTTTTGAATAATACCAAAGAAAGTGTTTAGAAACTAAGGTATAATTCAGGAAAGTGCTGATGCTTCTTACAGTCATAAGTTTCAAGATCATGATGCCAACTGGTCATTTTTTCCTACGGATCTTCTCACTGCACTTGACCTAAATATGTTTCCAAGTTTGGCTAGAGGGACAAATGCCTCTTAATTCTCCCTATAACATGCAGTTATTTACTTCAAAAATTTCTCCTGCCGCCTTTGAAAAACTTCCTTCTGTTGTGGCCTGGATCTTTTTGTAGGCCTTCAAAATTGATTGTCCGGAATCCCTAACCATCACAATTTTTCCTTAAGAGCGTATTTATCTTTAAACAGCTAAAATAATTTTTCCTCCTACAGCAACAGGCACACGTCTCTTCAGGGACAGATGCTAATACTGCTCACTATACAGACACAAAAACAAAACAAGTGCCAGCAAATCAAGTTTCCCACAGGCTCCAAATCTGCCTCGCAAACACTGAATTAAGTTATTTCTCACAAAGAACCAAAGACTCAATTTTCCACTGATATAACCAAATTCTTTGTATGTAGTGCTGCTGCCAAATTACAGACTCCAACAGCTGTACCCTTACATGAACAATACAGAACTTTGTGCCAATTAACATTTTGCTGACAATAACACTTAAAGATTTGTTCTATAATGGAATTGATTTTTTGGCTTTTGAGGGGATAAAGAGGGCTGGACGGTGAACACATACTCCTATACTGTATTTCTGACATACAGAGCATGAGTGCACTTGACAACAGACTTGGGTTATGTATTTGTAGCCTTGCAGGAACAGGAGAGACTCCCCAAAGTGTACTATGCACTCTCTGCAATCATAATTTTGTAAAGATGGTGTTAAATAAATCTGAAGTTTAAGCACAATTAAGTGGATGACAGAAACCACTGCTCAAATTCTACCCCCCTTTCTTTATCCTTCTTGAATTAACAGCAAGCCTGGAAATTCCTACTAACAGTTTTTCATGTCTCTTCAGTAGGTAGATCTACAGTTCAATGTAATCTGCTCTCTGTTTCCATCTGCATTTCTTTTGGCTTCTGTCTTTTAAATACATGATCTCAGAGGCACACTGAGTTATTGTACAACTCTTAAACAAGCTCTTACAATTAAGCATTTTGAAGCAACGCAAACAATCCAATTCCAGGATCAATACTACATTTGTGTAAGTTCTGCTGGGCTTTCAGTCAGCTGATTAAAGAGCAGCAGCCTTGGTGAGAGTATTTAGAAATCTGACTCAAACTGTACTTCTTAGACATCAATCCAAACTAAATTTCAACCAACTAGATATTATTGATGAGTTTTCCCTTAATTTTCAGGAAAACTACCTAATAAAAATCTGGTCTGGCTCAAGTCCTGTCTGTGTCAAATTTATTTTGCTTTATTACACTCTGTGAGCATTAATCTGCTCTGGAGAAATTTCAGAGCAACACTATGCAAAAGAATTAATGACTAGGGCAGAGGGAAAGAGGAATTTGTTGAAAACTTGACAATTAAGAAATATTTTCTGACAGTACATTTTTCCCATCTCTTCTTGGGAAGATTTACTGCTTTACAACAACACTCTCTTGTTTCGAAAATGTTTCTTCTCGGCTGCAACCATGAAAAAGTCTAGAGGAAGCATTTTAATAAAGATTTGCCTGGTCCTTACCAGAGGACAAGTGCTAAACCTAACCCATATGGTGCTGGTCCTCCGTGGATCTCAGCTTTGGTGCTGATGTCACTGACAAACATCCTTTTGGATGGTCTGCCAAAAACATGCATGGGAATTGAGAAGCTGTACAGCTGGGACTGAGCAAATAATCAGAAGGCAAAGCACAAAAAAATCCCCCCACACACCTAAGATTACATTGTTTTTCCACTTTCAGAAGCTTCCAATAAATTTATACTTTCATTCTAAACATGTATTTTTAGAAGTGTTCAGACAGAAATTTCTTTTCAAACCACATACAACACTTTTTAATTCAGCAAATGTGATTTCAGGAATATTCCTTCGATAAAAAAAGGTTGTGATGCTTCTCTCCTCCTCAGGTTAGCATACTGATCAATGTCTGATATCAGTATTTTGGAACTGCCTCAAGACCCTTGGTCACACATAACATTTACTTTCTCTATTCCACACAATCTGACCGCCTTGTCCTTTCAGCAAGGCTGCTATCCAACACCTCTCTGCATGGCCAGGAAGGAATTTTACAAAAACTGGGTAACACTACAATGTCTGGAATGAAAGTGCAATTAGATTTGAAGAGAAATTGCTGAAAATCCAGAAGAAAATCCAATAAAAGAAAAAATTATTTCCCTAAAACCTAAACATGACACAGGTAAACTGTGATCTTTGAAGTGACTACACTCTTACCATTATGTTCTTTAGACAGTAATCACAGAACATAATGAGCACATATCAGTAAAGCAAAAGCCATCATTCAACTATTCACTTCAGCACAGATTTTATTCCATTTAAAACTATTTATTAAAAAGCCATAAACCAGCATCAGCTCAGAATGAGTTGCACGCAGACAGAACTCAGAGAGTGCATGCTTCCTTGCACAGGTAGCCTCCATGCCAGGAAGCATAAGTCATGCCACTACAAACAAAAAGCTGCTTAAATGGGATTTATTCTCTGGAACACATCCACTGCTGCAAAAGTGTAGAAAGATGAAACAAAAGTCACTAGTGATTAACTCATGCCAATACTATTTTAAAAGTATTTTATTTATCTTCTGCTCTATTTTCATCTCTATGGTAAGCAGATGTTATTTAAAAAAATCCCTTCCTGTTAAAGAATTCATACAACAGAACCAGGCAGCTTTTAGAGTGAACTCTACACCAATTATTTGTTAAATATCAGCTATGCATCAAATATTATCCAAGACATCAATCTTGAACAAAACAGCCCCTAAAAAAACACTGAAGCTTTTAGACATCTTACAAGTTGTGCACAGGTATTTTCCTCATCACATGAAAAGAAAACCTAGTTTGCTAACAACAACAATCATAACTCATTAGAAAACAGATTTTACCTGAGGGACACAGCAGGAATTATGATATATATAAACTTTCCAGCTACTCAGAAACAAAACCACCAGAAGAGGAAGAAGAAAGGCTCGAACAGAAATCACTAGCCATCATTAGCTTACCATTCACAGAGTTCTTAGTGTTTACATGTATTACAGCACTAAAACAAACTCCACGCTCTTTTCCATCAGCTAGTTATTCTTCTTCCACCTATCCGTTTTAAGAAGTCATGAAAAAGCTTATGGCACTGCCTGCTGCTGGTTGCTGGTCTTGTTTTTCATAAATATATATATATATATTTATGGAAGATATTTACAATCTTGTCCTGCTTTCCACAGATTTTGAATTAGCTCCATTATCTGACTGAAACAAGTGGGAACAGTTCGCACTTTGAAATGCTCTTATTTTAGCTGTTAATCAGCTGCAATTAAGGTTAGATTTCACTGATTAACACTTTCTATTTTCAAGCTGCACTGTTTCTGGGACATTTCCTCTTTTTTTTTCTAACATGACTTTTGGGCCCTTAAAACAAGAACAAAGTAACTATTATCCTGAAAAATTAAGAATTCTCAAGCAACTGTTGCATGAATTTTATTCTTTCTTAATTTGAGCCCCCTTTTTTCCAAGACAAAATTACTTACTTCCAAGCTGCCTCGTTTTATTGGATTCAGTACTAATAGTTTCTTCAGTAGATTTTCACAGTCTGTGGACATATAGAATGGAATGCGGTACTTCCCCCTCAGTACTCTCTCCCTCAGTTCCTGTAAAATCAGAGTTTTAGAAGATGAGCTCCTGATGACACAGAAAATTTAAAGCCAGCAGAAGCCAAGCTTTCAAACTGTAACTGTACCTTTAGATTCTGACCATCAAATGGCAGTGACCCACTCACGAGTGTGTACAAAATCACCCCAAGGCTCCACACATCCACTTCGGGGCCATCGTATTTCTTTCCTTGGAAAAGTTCAGGAGCGGCATAAGGCGGGCTGCCACAAAACGTGTCCAGTTTATTACCAACCGTGAACTCGTTACTAAACCCAAAGTCTGCAATTTTAATGTTCATATCTGAATCAAGTAGAAGGTTTTCTGCCTAAGAGGAAAATAAGAGAGGAAGAGGACAATTCTTGTATCAGATTAAGTATAAATATATATGTATATAGTGCAATATAATAATTTAAAAATAAATACAAATATTTTTTTTCTAAAATATTTCACCATCTGCCTCTTTCTTGCAGAATAAAAGAAACTAATCCCCTATACATGTTACAAGGAGTGAAAATCAGGAATGTTTACTCAAGAAAATATAACTATTAAAAGCAGCTAAACAAACTTAAAAGTCAGCTAGTGAACCAACTGTGAACATTTTATATTCTGGAAGAAATAACTTAGTTCAGCTTTAGAGTGAAGTATCTAGACATCTCAGAATAGCAGCTGAAGCTATTGACAGGTTCATGCCAATTTCTGATGCCAAGGAGAGTAAATCTAATCCTAGACATCACTTACCATTATGGCAGAGTAAATGTTAGAAGGAATTTAAGACTTAAGAAGAAGATACCTTCTGCTTATAAGATGAAACACTTCAAGCTACATGCTGTACTTTCAGCATTCTGTACCAAAAAATCTTCTCCCTTTCATTATTAGTGTTTGCTTCAGCAACAGTAACACCAAGGTTAAGTATTTAATTCTTTTCACACAGAATGTATTCTATACATCTAAGATTAGCACCTGTGTAGCAATCATGTGAATGCAATGCATCACATATACATAGATGCAAGTGTACAGGTACCTGGAGAGCCAGTAAACAGTATCTTGTATTTAGCATCACAGGTAGGTAAGAAGATTATAAAAGGGCGAAGTTACAGAAATACTAACATATTATTGGGGGAATAAATTGATTTCTCAAAATGCAAGGATGCTGTGCAAGGAGTGCAGCAGAACTGGGCAATTGTTATTTATCTAACTGGGTTTCAGCTCCTGATCTGCATGCCAGCAACACAAGACAGCACCAAGCAGAGAATGAATCATACTTTTACAACAGGAGACCAGATGTTAACCAGACTAGAGGATTCACCTTACTGCCAAACAATGGCTTTACAGCAAAGAGACATCTCTCATCAGATGCTGTGCTCAGAATTGAGCCCAGAAAATATAAAAATGTTTCGGCTCACAATGAGAGAAGCAGCAATCTAATTGTCAGTGGATTTGATTAAAAAGGTAAACATGATTTTGTCTGGGTTTGTTTGAGCTTATTTTTAATAATTTCGCTTACACTCCATGAACAGAACTGCAGACAATTAACTACCAGTATATCAAGCCAATAGCTGCACAACAGAATTTAGCCTTTATCAGGAGTAAAATACAGCCCAGTTTTACAAACTCTATCCTGGAAAATATTTTATTTTTCCAATTCATTACATATAATCCCAGCTGGTTCCAGCTGATGTGCCTGCAGACAGACTCACAGAGCTGTTTTCCAGATCTGACAGCCTTCTACTACTTCACAAAGACTTCATTTTCCTTGTGGTGAAAACAGTACTGTCAGTGCAGCTGCTCTGTGATTACAATAGTCCTCCTAGTTCAACAGTACTCTGCTACCCAAGTGCCCCATGCTTACAGGTTCCTTTCTTCAAACAAAAACACCAAGAGACCTTTTTAATATGCCAAATAGAAATTTGATGCTCTTGCTGATTACATGTTCAGACCAAAAATTATGACCTGAAAAGATAAGTTCTGTGCATCACAGGATGAGCAAAACTGGAGTTGGTTACAGCCCTTTCTAAACAAGTTGTTTATAATTACACAGTAAAGAGGAGACGACTTTTCAACCAGAATAGCCTGGACAAACTTGCATATTTTCTTACACATCTCTCCAGTTTAGTCTGAAAAAACTTGTAAATAATAGAGTTTACCCTCTTATTAAAACCAAAAACTCTTATCAAAAATATCCAAAGTGATGCTAGATCTCTGTCTTGTGCTGCAATATCAATTGTTCGATGTGCTGATATTGTAGAGAGTCAACAGAAGCAGATAAGAAGGCAGACACCACTTTAAAGTTGCTTTTCCTTCTCTGCAGCTCCATGAGAAGAGTTTTAAATGAGAGAGATGTCATATCACTTGGAAAGAAGAGATGAAGCAAGAAAACCTCCTCAAAGCCACACATTTAGCCTTTTTTCCTTTGGAAAATTTATTTTTCATCAGCTAGGCTGACTCATTCTCAATCACACTTTACTCTGAACTTTTCAAATGAGTCTAGCATAACTCCAGCCAAGAGAAGACACAGAAAAAATAAATAGAAGTTATTTTGGAGCCTGCCTGGCTGCCTTGCAAATAGGAAGGAGATCAGTAGCAGACTCCTCGTTGCAGGTAGTTCCTGTGTGAATGTTGCAAAGCTGTTTTGCATAGGCTTGAGAGGATGGCCTGTGAGCTGTGTGTGCTATGGAACTAAGAAATGGAAGAGAGGTGGAGGCTCTAAGGGGCTCTGGGAGAAAGAGCAAGATGCAGGATGCTGAGTAACTGCAGGGGTTAATGAGGCAAGATTCAGCCACATAGCTGGGCTGAAGGAGCCAGAGCTAGACAAGCATGAAGAGATGGCTTACTCCCAGCCAACCTAGAGAACTAGTGAAGGGCTTGTCCTGGCTGGCCAAGAGGTCCCTGGGTGCAGCCTTCTGCAAAGCTCAACGGAATTGGCTGCAGTCATGTCCAGGGAGCTTGACAAAATATTCACAGGCTCCAAACCACCAGGCAAGATATAGAGAAATTTTTTTTTTAAATCAAGATTTCATTGAGATCCAATCCTTTTTTCCTTCTTTGCATTCCGACTACAGAGTGCTGGACAGGCACCTCCACCATCAGATGACAACAGTCCTGGGGCAGGGACAAGTCAGCAGAAAAGCATGTATTTGTTATCCATCCCCATGTGCACATGCAGGAGCTGGGAGATTTGCAGGTATCAGGGAACTGATTTGTAAGAATGAGGTTGAAAGAGTGCTGCAGTGCATTATAAGACAAGACAAAAGATACTGGTGAAGAAAAACCCTTAGGAATTATTCAACCTCAACTTTTCACAAGTATCCAGAGACATTAGTAAGAAAGAACTGACACCAGTGTTTTCTTTGTAAATGTTCCAAGACATCAAAGCAACAGCACAAGACAGCTTTTAAGTGGGTGAGCATGATGTCCAAGTCCCATGATACTGAAACTTGGCATGAAGAAAACTTCAGGCAAGACTTAGGCTGTACCTGCATTTGCTGAACTCTTAATATGGTCTGGTGGTTTACACAGATACATTACTAAAAATGATTAAAAAAAAAAATCAACTAATTTCTGTTTACCTTTAATTGATTTTCCTGCCCAAATTAAACACTAACATATACACCAGGAGCTCAAAGAGATTAAAAACTTAATGTATGTCTTATAAATCACTAAGGAAAGACTGTTTTATATATCCCTGCAATATACCTTAACTGGAAATATTTTAAATAAGTAGTGATGGCTGGTATCAATTGATCTTCCGCAGCTTCACTGTGTAGATACCAGCATGACAGCAGGTATAATTCTTTGGAGAGCATGTCTTTTTCTTAAAGCCAAAACTGGAATGAAAGTAACACATGTTCTATTCTTGTCTCTTCCCTGTTCCACGAGGCAAGCTACATTATTTCTGTGCTTCAGGAAATTGAGAATGAAATACAAGTGATAGTTCCTTCATTCACACGTTTGAGGCATTCACAGGCAGTGGTAAGGACTAATATACAGAATGCAATTAAGTCTGTATGATAGGCAGCAAAAAGAAAAGAAGTAACAACCTACCTTAAGATCACGATGAACTATGCATTTTTGATGACAATACTGTACAGCAGATACAATCTGAAACACCAAGGTGATCAGTGAAATATTTTATTTCAACTTCACTAGAAGTTTTTGCATATAATTTAGTAATTTTGTTTCCTGATATGATTCACTAGAACGCAAGAAATTAATAAATAAAATACTTATCTTTAAAAATATTCATCTAAGTTTCTTTCATTAAAGCTTAAATAGTAGAACTAGAAAGTCCCTAGTTTCAATAAGCAGCTCATTTCCCTACTAAAAAGAACTATTATACATACCATTCAAGATAACTGGAGAACCATATTTTTAAAATGCAAATCACCCAATAGCAATAACTATTGAAAGAAAATTAATCCACCCTATAAGACAGTAGCCAGATATATCAGCTCAGATTTTATCTTCTAAAATACCAACTGCATATCTTTGCAATTCATCCCTAGCAGAACAATTCATTCAACATTTTCACGTCTTTCACATATACAACAAAAAATAAGTCTGAAACAGCAAGTTAAGAGCAGTTTCTTGAAATGTTAATTATATAACTTAATTCTGAAAAACACCTAACTTGATTTTTCAAAACAATCACTAAAACGAGAGTAAGAAAAGAATTAAGATGAGAAAGGCTTTTATATTCATATTACAGACTATTACAGAATAGCCTTCATACAAAACAGTGGCATGACACTGCAGCACCTGTCATCATATCAACATCTCTAGATAGAACAGCTGTAAAATTCTAAAATATTCAGAAAAGGATTTAAACCTCAAGTGAGTCACAATAAAAAAAGTGACTCTTAGGAACACTGACTAAAAGAAAATGTAAAACAATTTTACTATTATTAGACAGTATATAGGAAACATATTTTTCTCTTCTGGGATTTTTTTCCACTGCAGCTTTAATAAACATTATCAAAACAATTTTTTGTTATGTAAAAGAAGTTTGCTTATGCTTATGTCTATCTGAAAGCAACATAAATAAAAACAAACAAACAAAAAAGAATGGACACACTAATTTCATACCTGCCTGAATTTTGAACGAGCCTCTTTCTCTTTCATTCTTCCATGTGCAACTAGGTAGTCAAACACTTCTCCTGAGCATGACAAGGACAAAACATCAGTATTAATTTTTTTTTACTATCACACACAATCAAAACACTTATGCTTGAAAATAACACACACCCCATGGTGCTCCCTTTCTTGAAGGGAAAAGAAATAAGAGGCAACCAAGAAACATTCCTTTTGACTTTTCGCACTATTCAGACAAATAATAACTAAGAAGTAAAAATGGAAGCCTTCATACTAGGACTTCTTCTATTTTTAAAATAAATTTACTTAACCACTGTAAAACAAACAGAAACAATCATGAAAAATAGTCATATCGTGTCTAAGACACATTGGGACTCAAGCAACTTATACACCAGATTTGTTTTGCACATCTCTAGTGGCTTCACTTAACGTTATTTATATGATTTCTGTTTATTCCCTCTAATTCTTTTCCTAATAAAGCTGCTCAAATGCCTTTCAGATCCTCATCTTTGCACTGTCTCACAGCAGCCTTTCCTAGCTGGTCACTGGTGCTGTGCTGGATTCTCTTCCCACATTCAAACATTTCCCATTCAGATGCTAAGCAGCTTCTCAAGCAGGCACTCACTATCCCTCTCACTATGAGCCTGTTGGTTCCCCTTCCTGTGTTACTGATTCCCATCCCCGGATCTGCCTCTTCAAGTGCTTTGGCACACATTTGCAAGATAAAATGAGGCACCAGTGCTTGCCTAAATATAGCTGATAAGTATGAGTGGAGAGTTTTTGCCAGAATCTGTGCCAGATTATCTCCTGATACCGTAGCAGGAACCTCAGAATGGGAACTACCCTTGAGCACAAACCTAAGAGGTTGCTTAACAGAATCAAGAAATCCTGCCCTGAAAGGTCTGCTGGGACTGTTCTGAAGGCCAGATTGAAATAACCCATTAAATCCTTAAAGCGTTTCTAGGCGTGTAACTGGCATTTCAGTTTATCCTTAACGCACATTTCAGAATCCACTTACCCCCACTGGCATATTCCATTACCAAATACAACGTCTTTTCAGTCTCAATAACTTCAAATAATTTTACTGCAAGAAAAATGAATGAGAGAGATTGCAGCCAGGAAAAAAAGCACAGCACAAACAAACTATTATACTCATGGAATGAGTATAATTTATGGCCAGTGATAACACTAAATCATACAGAAACTTTATATCCTTTAGGTTAGCATTCTTTTGAGAGGGAAAAAGACCAAAAATTAATTTCTAAATCACAGTTGATAATGAAGCATATTAATTCACAATTTTCTCAGAAGTTTATGCGCACTGTACAAACGACTTCAGGCTGAAATTAGTGTTTGACACGGACTTAACTTAAGATCATACAAACCTCCCCTGTTTTGCTAGCAAACTGCTCACAGTCAGAAATCCAAAATTCTGACCAACTAAAAACCAAGTGGATACCAGAAATGGTAAGTCTGACTTTCCTCAGATTGCAATATAACCACTCATTTAAAACAAACACACCCCCACCACCACCCCCAAGAAAACAAAAAACGGCAGAAGCTATGAATACTGAAAAAGCAACAAACAATTTAAGGGATGAGAAGGGAGCGCCTAGCATGTAATAACTTGTACACCTCGTCCATACCTTGTATTCAACAAGCCCTCTGGCCAATTCAGGACCATTAACTGTCTCTGGAACAAGACTGTCCAGCCCTCCTCAGCCAGAAGAATTGTCATCACAAAGTAGGGCCCTGAAGCTGTGGGGTAGGTGAAAGAACTAAAGCAGAAAGGGAAAATTACATACTTGGTAATTCTAATTTTCTGGAAATATCAGTCAGCAGGAGTCTTTCCTAGACTGAACTATTGGAGTTCTGCTACTCTCACCTAAGAAACTCATGCTTTTGGGTCTCAAGAAAAATTTCAATAGAAGAGGGGAATTGGGGTACTTGATAGACTGGAGAGCTCACATCTACTCTGTGTAAGGCTTTTCTGGACTGAGCAGTTTACTTCCTCTGAGCAAAATTCTTGATGCAAGTAGAGTCAATAAAAGAGGGGAGAGAATGAAGCATACTGGATGCTTACTGTCCCTATTAGCTCAAAAAAAAGTTTAACAGCAGTACATTCAAATACAGCCAAACGGAGTATAATGTAAACAGTATAACAGAAAAAAAGTCAGCAGAAATGCAGGGCTCCTACCAATATTGGGATGATTCAGAATCTTCATTATTCGTACTTCTCGAAACAACTGTCAAGGAAGCAGAACAATTTCCTTAGCATGTGTTTATTAGGGAAAAATTACACAAGATAAGCAATTTTAAATGGCAAGAAGAAGACAGAAAAGGCCACAGAAAGTAGCATTAACATAAAATACAGACAAATATAGTGCAGTGAACTCCAGAAAATATAATCTATATCTTATGCATTAAAGTAAATATAACGACTACAAATAACTACATACCAAAACCAGACTAATTTTTAAGCATTATGCAAAGACACACTAACTTGCACAGCTCTTTCTGGAGCTCCACATTGACCAAACCCACAGATTATTCACTCTCTCTTCCTCTGATTTCTTTGGCGACTGGCAGGCCCAGCCAACTACCCCAAACACATTGAAACTGTAGGTGCAAGTACAAGGAGCAGCTCTAGATAGAAGTCACACACAGATGTTCAAATGGAATAAGCTACCAGGAATTCTGACATCCTCCAAGTCCTGCTGCTCCACAGAGGTGAAGCAGGCAAGTTTGCTTTCCCCACAACTACCAAATTTTACAGTGATCACAAGCAGCAGTGATGCCCCCTCTTTCCCCCTGCAAGTCCTGAAGATTTATCATTGCTGAAAGTCTGCTGTATGACACTGAATCACATAATTATAAACAACTGGACAAACTTAAGCCCTTAGAATATACACGTCACACAATTTTCTTATTTTATAACAGAAAGAAGAGGTTATTTGTCTTAAATTTCTACCATTCATGGCTTTATTAATTAGAGGTGCATCAAGATTAACCTAGGGGCTCAAAGGAAAGAAGACCAATGAAAGAAATCAAAAATGCCTATGAAGTTTGGTGCTGTGTACTTGAGGTTGGCAATACTGATAGGCTTGCACCATTTAATTGAACAGCATAGCCCCTGTTTAATGTGCTACACTCTTTGGTCCTTTATTGGGCTAACGTAGGATGTTGAAATAAATGAAATGCTCACTCTTCAGCGTAATGCTTAGACACTTTGGAAACGTCTTTAGAAACATCTTACAGTCCTCCTTAGAGAGAAACAGGGCTCAACACATCAAGTGTATTGTTACTGTTTTGTTTCTCTCATGTTGCAGAGACATCTCACCCTCCATTTTCAAAGTTAGTCCCATTTGATCAGATGCAAGCATTAGAAAAGGGCACAGCGATGCAAGGCAGAGAGTGAACAGCTCCCCAAAGAGTAGCACTTTAGGGTATTTTATGTTTCTAAAATTCTGCCTTTATTCTACAAGTTAAGACTACAGAACATCATCTTATTGACACTCAGTTTTTGATAAAGTACGATTGCTACAGCTCAAGTAATAATGTTACAGATGTATACGAATTATTTAAGTATTTCATGCCAGTTACTACGCATTTGACTTATAGCTGCCATTAAAATAATTTCAGAGGGAAGCAAAGACTACAAAAGCATTTCTCTGAGCAAATATGAACAGATGCAGTTTGCTTATGTCCAGAACACAAAACAAGGGTATGTAATATTATGCACCAGAATTAACTTCAGCAAATTTCTTTTCCTCATTAAATCAGCCATTGTTAGGGAAAAACACCGCACCAGGATGTTCATTGTGAATTTGTTGGTTAAGTACTGGAATTTGTTGCACAAGAATAAATTTCTCAGCTAAATCAATATAAACTAATCAGAAGATAAAAAATCTAATCCAACGGATGGTACAGCATCAGAAGAGCTTCTAAGCAGGTATGTGGAAAATCAGTTCCTCCCTTTAAGACTGGAAAGATATTTCGTAACTTAAGACTGGTCTATGAGGTATATATCATAATTTAATGCTGGTGTAAGAGGTACAGCAGTGAGCCTTAATAAACTGGATTAAAATGAGACTTCTTTAGAAAATAATTTCAACCCTCACGTTTTTATATTGAATGTAAACTACATGGGAATTGGAAAAAAAAGATGTGCATTATTCTAGTCAATATTCTCACAAGATTTAGAATTTTACTAATTGGTTTAAGACTCTAATTGGTTCAAGATTCAAATTGATTTTACAGCGAAAAGAAATTTTGTTCCACAAGTGTTTCTAAATAAAAGCCTTAACAGTATTCGAGGACATGACTTTATATTGCAACTCTGCATTCCATGAAGCACTACTTTGACATTAATCTCCTCCCCCACACTTTCCCCATGCAGAAGCACACTGGCCATACACATCTGCAATGCCAATAACCATGTATTAACAAATATAAGCAGCTTTAAACAATAGCCACTACACCCTTCAATAACACTCAGGATACACCTCTTTGCATATAGAGGCATTTAAGCAAAAAGACCACAGTTATTTCCTACAAAGCCAAGCTGGTTAAACTTATAAAAATCTGGACAGAACAGCGATGTTTGCTCTCTGAGGACAAGGCAACCTGCTGCAGGATTATGATCTATTTTACTGACAAAAAAAATAACATTTTCAGAATTCAGACACACCTGTATTTTCCTGAGCAGCAGCGTCCTTCTCTCTCAGAAGCTATAAGTGACTTATCTCTCATCCCCCCACCACATATTAACAGGACCACTCTTCATTCTTTAAAAAGGCTACCATTCAAAAAAAGCTCTTGAACAAGCATCTCCTTGTTGGAAAAGGTGCTGCAGCCTCAAAAGCTTCACTTATAGAAAGAGACAGACAGCACCGTACTCGGTTTCTAAAATTTGCAGTTAGGAAAAAGCAACAAGACTTGAAAACTTGTTTCCCGTGCTTCCAGCTTAATTTTTCAAGGCACAAACTGCAGAAAGTAAAGATCTGCCACACCACTAATAACATTTCTACTTGCTGCCAGATTGATACCTATGTTTAAGATTTACTTTAAGTTACTACAAACAAAATATTCAGTTAACCAAGGCTTTGTCTTCTTTGAAAAGCTTGAAAGCTGCTCTACTTTCTAAACTGTTACTGAGAAGGGATGTGGCAAAAGGAGCACAGCTCTCAATAGGTAACACATTGAGATTGTTCCAAATCTTCCATACTACTTTACTTCTGTTTTGCTTTTCTCAGTGACAGAAGGAACTTAAGTTAGAGGCTCCAAGAAGGGGCATATCTGAAATAACCATTTCCTAATTAAACCTCTTAGTAAAAAAAAAAAAAAAAAAAAAAAAAAAAAAAAAAAAAAAAAAAAAGTCACCTTCTGCTTCATTAGCAGTTTGCAGAAGAGCAACAGAATGCTGTTTACGAAACATCCCTGGTGAAGCCAGTAGAAGACAAAATTTTCAATGTAGCAGACATGAAAAATAGACCAGCTATTTTGATACAAATTTGTGTTATGATAAAACCCAAATACTTATATTTGGAAACAAATTACAATAGTGACAGTGGAAAAAGCTAAGTCAGTACAGTAAGTTACTATCAAGATTGCAAGTCAACAATAAAGCCAGCTCTGCTCTAGACAGATGCTCACTGAGTACAGTGGTAACCATATACTGAACAAACTGAAAACAAAGTAGAAAGGCAGGACCGTTAATTCAACATAGGTTTTCTATTTAAAGAGGTAGAGGTCCTGGAGTGAGAAATACAATGTAAGTTAAGACATTAACAAAAGCTATCACATTGCATGGACAAGAAAGCAAAATTAAAAATTCACAAGGTCAGCTAACTTAAGCCATCAAATGTTAGGCCATGACACAAACTAAAATCACTCGGTCTGAAGTACCCTGTGCATACAAGAGGGCATGAAAATCACTGGTGAGCAGCTAGGAAGAAATAAAACACTCTTTACTTTTATACCTGTGACTAACTACAGACCCAGCTTGTATAACACTTCCAGCAAGTGAAGTATGTGCTCAAATATTTCTGTTTACAAAACAGAATGGTGCATGTGAAAACATGATGACTCATTTCACTTAATTAGGTCAGTAGCAAGTACTGTAGCAAAACTGACTTGCACTCAGTATCCTTCATCCTTGGGTGAATGGAAAGAGGATGGTTTTGTAAATGACCCTACACCCAAGATAACCAAAAATTTGTCTTTTTTGATTAATAATAATCAGTAGTGATTGAAGATCTAAAGGTTTTGTTGAACTGCAAAACTTATCAGCTTTGAAGTTCTAGAGGCCATCCTCTCAACCAGGAGAATTTAGATGGGTTCAAACTCAGGAGTGGTATTTTTGCGCCAGTAACATTCTCCAGGCTCCTCTATAAACCTTCATTAGATAAGTGTCTGTTCCTATCAACACAATACCTCTATCACTGCTTCCCATTCCCAACACTGCCTCTTGAAGAAAAAAACCCAACCACTTAACAGCCCTTTGTACAGTATAAGCCTGATGACAAAAATCATAAAACTTCACATTGCAGTGATACTAAATAGTACAAAGAGAATCACAAACAAAATGTAATAGTTCAGTGCAGAAAGAAAAAAAAGAGTGACTGATTTCATAGAACAGAACAAGAATTTTTATTATTTGACTAACAATCCACAAATGACCCACTAAAACACTAACAGAAATTATCTTAAGCACGCTAATGAACCACCCTCTCACCCTTATTTGCCTTGTATTTACAATTGCTTCACAATTGTGAAAAATTGTGTTTAAGTTTACTTTTTTGGGCAACCAGTGTTCATTCAGTCACAGCTAAACACATACAAAGCTTCAAAACAAAGATTATTTTTTCTGAAAACCATAATCAGTATTTTACAAATGAAAACATACCAACAAATTACCCAATTTTTCAGTGTGAGCAGAAGATGCATGGGATCAATATATTTAGAAGGTACTGAAGAATGAAATTCCAGTTAGATCACTAAATTTAAATGTCTATCCTTAATTCTACTACAAGTGGCTTCTAACTTTACCTAACACTGTTTGTCTCGTTGCCAGCTTCCCACTCAAAAAAACCAAATAACAGCACCAATGTCCTATTGCATGAGTATTTTATGTACTATTTGTGCAGTGTGACAGCATCTTTTGTATGCTATGGAAATCTTATTTATACTTGGAATGGTTTATTGAATTATTATTGAGTATTTTTGTATGAAATATAACTTAATATTAAAACTATTGTCCCAGAGCTGAGTTTTTCTCGCTTCATTTTCTGGAAAGTTTTAACATATTTTAGCTTCTCATTGCTCAACAATGAGACAAACCCAGCTCTTCAAGTGTGAACACCAAGCTAGCTAGGAAATAAGCTATGTGAACAGCACAGGATTTCCACAATATGCTCTGTCACACACTGCCCCTGAGGGTCTCTCTCCTCAAGCTCAAATACTAGCAAAGATATTTGCTTAATAAAGGATATAGGACTTAACAGCAAAGCCTCTGCATGGACTCCACAGCAGGTTGAATTAAAAAAAAAAAAATTCAGAAGAACTCACACTCAAGTACTACAAAAGAGACATTAAAGTAAATAAAGTATAAAAGAAAAAAAGAAATTAAAGCAAAGCTGTTTATAACTCCTCATAACCAAAGTTACACAATAAAATAAATTGTAGCAGCAGCCAGAGATAAAAGAACAGCAATAACCCTTGGCCGCTCACATTTCTACAACGACAGACAACAGCAGTCTAGTATTTGTAAACAAAAATACCCCAAATTTTTATCATGGGCATCCTCCAGTAGGACAATACAACATTTCTGTGCTTTAGCCACAACAAAACATACACAAAGTTAAATAGTAAAAAATCCAAAGCAAACAAAAATCCCCAAGGTTTTGATAAAACCTTGATCACAATGACTATGAAAGACTTCTGAATTTCTATCTACAGGCAGAAACAACACTGTTTTGATTATAGTCACTCATTTTGTCAATTCTGTGCACAAAAAGTAATTGCCACAGGTCCCCTGAGTTCAGGAAATATTTTATTAAAGTTGAAAGACTATGAAGACAAATGTAGAAAATCCCATTAAAGCAATAGAAGTTGGTACTCCACGTCCACAAAAAAACCAATTAGTACATTAAAGAAAAATCCAAGAATACCATCCTTTACAGCATTAAATCTTGGTTCAGCATGTAGACAAACTGTTTGTATACCTAATTGGAAAGAAATGTTACTGTTGGCAAAGAGGAAAGCAAAAGGAGGAAGGAAGAGCAAAACAACAAAGCTCAGATAGGAACCACATGGAGCCACTGCACTCAGACAAATGAGTGTGCACATTATAGCCGGGAGACTACGCTCTCCCAAGGTCACACACAAAAATGCTGTTTAGCAAGATAAGGGGATCAAATATTTCTGTCAAGTAAATAAAGGATCATGGTTCAGCTGTTTACAGAATTTCAGATGTTATGGTCTATTCTTACCTTTTGCAGGCTAGTAGGATTTAGCTGGGTTTTATCTATTATTTTCACAGCAACCTTGGGAAAAAAAACAAACAGCTATGAATTACTACACTTAGAAGAAGTTTTGAACAAAAACATACTGCACCTCTGTGAACAAGAGCATAGATGCACCTCTAAAATATGCATGTGTGCCTACTTCTACACATTTCATCAAGCAAAATTCTCAAACCTATTAAGATTTACCAGCAGGAGCTTGGAGCTTTGCCACCAAGGAATCAGTTTTATACATCTGTCTGTGTTTGGACTGAACAACATTATCTTGTCCAGGCCCTCTAAACATCAGATTTATGTATTAACAGAGCACCAATATCAATGAAATCTGCCTATCAATATGTTTCTCTTCAGTTTTAGAAATGCTTGGGGACGAACAGACACCTTCCCAGCCCCAAAATACCGTTTGATGCAGAACAAACATTTTGATCCTTTCACCAAGAAGCTACATTTTAAAAAGGGGGTGGTTGGGTAGGTGGTTAGGTGGGAACTCAGGCACGTCAGGTAACTTCTATATGCTGAAACATCCTCTAGAAGAAATACCTATTATAAAGATAGCCAAAGAAAGCAAATCAGACTGTCAGTCTTTTTTTCAAGGCTTACCTCTCTTCCAGTAAGCACATGCCTTGCCAGCTTCACTTTGGCAAAATTTCCTTTTCCTATTGTTTTCAGTAAGCGATAATTTCCAATGTGAGGATGCTCTTCATTTGTGGATGTTATGGAGTTCCTACAACGGGGGATGTTTTGCCTGCTACTTGACTTGATAGGCTGAATGTGGGGTTCAGTATATCCATCCACAGAGGTATGCTGCAAGGCAGACAAAATAGTTGGGAATTTAGCTACTTGGATTTTAGACAAGTAAAACAGAATAGACCACAAGTATAAAAAGATATAAAGGGGAGTAATTTAACTTTTACAATAGAACTGATAACTCTGGATGGCAGCCTAATGGGCTCTGCCTTTGGGCAGAGTTCGATACATGTCTCATGAAAAAGTCTGCAGAAAGATTTTACCAGCTCAAAAAGCAGAACTAGATACCTAGGCAGTAATCTACAATCCGTTACAGACTTTTAAACATGCCAAACCACACAGTATTGGTCTATGTTGCAGATAAATTTGTCTAATTATAATGAAATTTAGTCTTTTAAAAATACATTATGCAAAATATATTTGTACTTTGGCATATTTGGAAACAAGGTTTCATTCTTTTTTTGTTAACTTTCTTCAGTCAAACGAAATTTTTTTTCAAGAAAACTTTTTTCCCCAAACATGTTTGCATCTTTTAAAGTTTTCATTCAAGTAGCAAACTATCTACATCTTTATTTTAAAATAACTATTTTTTAAAACTCTGTGAGATTGCATAAAATATTTTAAATCTCAAAAGTCTGAAGAACTAAAAGGAAGTTATTTTTAATGCATGCCAACACATCATCCCACATTAAATGTTAGTCACTGAAATCTGCTTCTATACTCTAACTTCCAAGTATATAAGGGGCAAGTTCCAGATGGGGCTTGGAATTGTTCCAAGGAGAAACCAAAGTAATGAAAAATGCCAAAGGAGTGCTAAGTGTTTCAGTATTTCAAATACTTTCTAAGAGTGGCAGATGGGTACAAATGTTTAACAGGTAAAATTTAGCTTCTAATCTTTTAAGTTACAGGTTTTGAAAGCCGGCAAATACTGGAGGTAGAAAGAATGTCTTCCCAGAGCAGTTTTTAGATTTGTAGCAGAAAGGCATGCTTACTCCCAGCTAAGCATAAAGCATCAACAGACACCTGAATATAACCTGAATATTTTCCCATTACTGATTGCCTCAATTAAAAAGTGGGTATCTCTGTACACAGCACTAACAAGCCTGTTCCTAGGATCCTTCACCTTAAGCTGAAAGCAGTCTGAAGGTAGCTGGAGTTTTACTGCTTCTCCCAATATCCAACCTAAGGCTGGGCTGTGCTGATCTCATCCATCATTCCTTAAGGAATTATTTTCATATACAGCCAGAATTTAAAGAAGTACTTCCAGCTTCAGCCTGCATTTGTTGGAGACTGAAGTCAATCCCCTCCTGTAAACACTCAGGTTTACAGGCAGTCCCACTGAACCAGGCAAGATTATTTCAGGACATAAACAGCAGTGGATATGGGAAAAGTAGCAAACAGCTGCAACCGGAAAAAACAAGGAGTATACCACAACCAGAATCTTCTTCCCAAATGTAGCACAACCCGGCTTACATCACCTCCAGCATTATTAATTATTCACTATAGCCAAGAGAACAGCCCTAAATATAATTCTGTTTGTCTTTTCTTCGCATCAGTCCTTCTGCAAAATACTGCTGTACTCCCACTGCTAAACTGTTTTCCAAATTACTGGAGAACCAAGCAAGCCAGGCATGTTTAGATTCTGTATATCAGACAAATTTATTCAGCTGTGAAAGAACACACTAGTAATAGTATTTATTGTTTAGAAGCACATCATTAAAATACTTTCTGTGGACTTTGAAAAAGAAGATCAGACGGGTAGCTCCAGGCAAAAAAAGGCTTTGAAACATTCCTTCAGCACTGGACACCAGCCCCACATGTGATAAACCACAGCTCAAAGAAAAGTCTCCCCTAAAAATACACCCTGCAAAATCAGTATCTGTGTGGTGCTAACAACGAATACTTCAGCTGTACATAGAACCCCATCCAGGGCTACAGCACTGTGCCACACAAACAAGTTTTAGAAATCTTTGAGCCTCTTTACTCACCGAATTAGATTTTCACTATAGGAAATACAATGCCTACCAGAAGCATTGGCAATCCTAATACCAATTGCCATTCACATGCTTCAAAGGATTAGACTACTCCCAGCAGATATCTGAAGGGATCTCTTCAAGAAACAGTTGGATAGACTTAACCAATGCCATGGGCAAAGAGGAAGATGCCTCCACAGAATAGATCATTTCAATGCAGACTGAACAGGAAAAGCATTATATAATCAAAATAACAGTATAAGAGTACCAAACCTGAAGAGGAAAAAAGAGTAACAAGGTTAATGGTCATGAAGATTCTCGATTTTGGTCTTTTTGTGACAGAAAAACTAAGCCTCTCTGGATGGTTCCTAATTATTCCTTCTCAAACAGATTCTCTCCAGAGTCAACCAACCATTCTCTCCAGCTATGCCCAAGGATGACAGAAATCATGCATAAAGAAGGTCAAATTTCCTGGTTTGTGAGCCACACATATCTAAATATATACAATTTCTGAATTTGAACAGCACTGAATGAAATTCAAATTATTCTTGTAACAGGCCTCTTTTCTGCACAGAAACAGCTTGCTATTGTTGGAAGGTAAAGAGGAATTTAAAGTAGAAACTTATCAACTTCTAGAAATCAACATTCAGTGAAACTGAAACAAAAGATTAAGAAGCTGGAAAAAAATATAATCAAGGTCACGTAACATCTCAGAGATTATTTCTAAAGAATACTAAAGCTGAATTTCACAGAAGTATGCAACATCCACACTGTCTAGAAGGGCAGGCAACATAGTTTTCAGATCCTTCTGGTCTGTTACAATACATACATTCATTATGCATTAGCTACTATGTGGCTATTTGAAATGCCATTTCAGTAGACAATCTCTAAATTCTGAGAAATTTTTCAGGGTGCTGGAAACATGGGGGCTGTAAAAACCAACACTCGCCTTGAAGTTCACTGTCATCAAAAACCAATTCCAGTCAACAAGCTGCATTTCCCACACAGGATTTTAATTAGAGATTCTGTTATTTCACTAGATACCCTGATTTTTTTTTTTAAATAAATATATACACACATATATATAAAATGTAGCGGGAAACCTTGCTAGTACACCTTACTAGTACACCATAAATATGAGTCAATATATTCAATTTATGGCAGTGTAAAATCAAGTCTCTAGAAATAAACACAAAATTAGATGTTTCTTAAAATACAATGCAATTTTAAACAAAAATAGGGTGAAGCAGTAACAAGCTTAGAGCTGAAACAGTTTATTAGAGTATTTAGGTATTTTGCACATTAGTCAGGTACTTTAAAAGAAGAAAACATTTGCAAAACAAAATCCAACTTTTCAGGAATCTCAAAAAAGTATTTCTAACATTCAATTTTAAATTGCAACAGAAGAGAGCTTGATTAACACTTCTGCTTCATACTAGGTCTGCTTCTGACATATTGCACCAGGGTTGTTACAGAAAGCCAAGGGCAGTAAGACCACAAGAGAGTTAATCTGACCCATTGCTTCTCAAAGCTATAATTTTCTTTCCTTACCCAAGGTAACTTTGCCAAAGCATCATCTTTAAGAAAGTGCAGAAGAACTAACCCCACCAAGTAGGTACAATGTGTGGGATTCACTACATATTCAGCGTCCTTTAGCCACTTATTAGCCACTGGAGTAATCAGGGATTATACACTGTAATCAAATTTACAACATCACCTATATTAAGTGCTGGTACAGTCTGGTCTTACAAATTCCCCCAAACGATTCCAGTCACCAATCCTCAAAATCTTTCTCAATCTAACAACACTGAAGGCTTCTATAGTCCTTCATAGTAAGAGGATAATTTCCACACTTCAATCTGCCTACAAACACACCTCACTTGATTAAACAAGCCTCTTAGTCCTGAATTTTCCCCATCTTGATTTATCACAAGGCAAATTCCTTGGTAGAGCCAGCCCATGCAAGTTAAGTCTGCACGTGCAGTTCTACAAAAGGCAAATTATCACACTTTTCTCACTCAGTATTTTCTATCCTGTCCTGGACATGAGTATCTTACAGCCAATTTTTATATTCATAACTCCTACCATTTCCAAGCATGTGCCATACACATGAGCATTTATAACAGCTGTCGTATTTTTCAAATATGCAAATATTTTTCAAAATAGCTAGCCCAGACAGAGGGTATCTGAAGGGTTGAGAAGACAGTCTGATCTGCAACAGTTTTGCTCTTAATATATGTATACTGTAGGGGGAAACATTCCTTTACTAGTACAATATGAACATGACTCCTGATTTATTCAGTTTATGTCAGTATAAAATAAAGTCTCCAGAAATAAACACATTAAAATTAAATGTTTCTTAAAATACAATGCCAGTAAAGGAAAGAGGACAGAGGTGTGAAATACTGTCCTGGATGTCCAGCTGCTGTCATGTTGCTCTCTGTCACCCATCCTTAGAACCTAGGAGCTTATAGCAAGCCACCTCAAGAAAGATTTTTGCTGAAGCATCAAGCTGAACTGAAAGAGTCCAATTTTTTGGGAGCTCTTGGTGAACCTCAAAGTAGAAACCATCAGAAATGCTCAGATGAGCTTGTTTTGCACCATGTGTCAAGAGCATGCAGGTGGTACAGGTATGACGCAAACTGCACACAATTATAGTACCTGATCCCCCAGTTATGGGCAGAAGAAAAAGGGGATTCCCCCCTCTTCCAGGTAAGCCTCACATCTGCACAAAACCACACCTTACTCCTGCCACATGTATCTATCACATCATACTACAATTCCTAAAGTACCTCTGCTCTAATAGAGCGCTAATTAATTTTTCTTCTCAGACATGTGAAGAAGGGCTTTGGAAGGGCCAATTTAAAAGACTGAATGTATGTACACATGATTTTTTAAATTTCTTAAGTACAATTAAATGCATACTAGATTGTGAATGAATGATAAAAACTTTCCTATTAAAAAAACCACCAAAATGCAAAGCAACCAACCTTCTCCACCGAAAGAGGGGATAATATGCAGGACCAAGCTCAGAAAAACCAAAGCAACAATGGCAGTGAGGAAAGAAGTAGTTACAGTTTTTATTTCAGATACCAAGATCAGTGCACGGCAGACAAAGAAGAGAATCAGACAAAACTGTGATAAAATGTAGAATGTACCCATCTCTTGTGCCTGCTTACGCACACTTTCCAAAAGTACAAGAAGAAAACAATCGAGCATGTGCATCCTTCTCTTTTGAACACTTACATAATATGTAAAAATGCCAGACATGATCTTCTAGAATAGCTTCAGTCTATCAGCTATAAGATAAAAAAAATTGAAGAAAGCTGGCCTGAGTCAAGCATATACAAACATTTCATTAATTGATGCTGCAACTCTGAAAAGCATATTATAAAACTGTAATAATTCCAAACTATACTTCCTTTTTCTTCCCAGTTCTACTATTGTGTATCTCACAAAAACAGTTTCAATGGTAACAGGAAGACATTTCTACTACAAGGTGAAATAAAATCCCCCAATGCCAATAGAGAAATAGATAGTGTTCCCTTCCCAAAAGCAGACATGTACATGAGTGACAGTAAATTTATGCTGAGCATTGAGTAAATCTTAATCTGTGCTTGTTACTATGGTATCTTAGCGCCATGGAAGTTTTGTTGGTTTTTTGTTTTGGTTTGGGCGGTTTTTTTGTTTGTTTTGGGTTTTGTTGTTTGTTCGTCTTTTAAGTGCTCAACATATGTGAATCTATGTGAAACACACAGAAATAAGTTTGCCAACTTTGAGACAGAATTGTTTTTCTCATCTCAAGCTACACAGGATGCAATGTTTACAGCTCCATACCTGAAGCAATCCAGGAAAGAAAACATCCCATGATCTACCAGTGCAGCAACAGACACAGCTAATAGGAGTTTCAGAAGTTCATACTAAAGGATCTTTAGAATAATTCTCATTTTCATGTGGTTACACCAACCTGTATTAATCCTGTGCATGATACAGTATGCTCTTTCCCCTTTTTTTTTTAAACACTGTAGTAACATCTTATGGAAGGGTGGAGTTCATTATCACATGGATTTACAGATCCTTTTTATTTGATAGATAAAAAAAAAACTTAGAAATTTGCTGGTGCATCCCCAAAATGACAGCCAAAGCATTTCAGAAAAACAAATACCTCCACAGCATGAAATCAGGCCTTGTAACCTGAACTCAGCTTACATGTTTCCTCCTCTCCCTGGGCCTGAAGCCCTCAGCTTGGCCAGGCGTGCAGGTGCAGCAGAACAGGACCTTCCTGCCTTTGTTCTATTTCACTCAGAATTGGCACAGTTATTTCAACCTGGCACTTTCCTTCCTGACTCATCCCAAACACACAAACAAGACTTTCCAGGGCTAATTCAGGACAGCCAGCCCATATCATCTCCATTAATTGCTAGGACAAAATGAAACCCTCCCTGTAGCCCCATGAAAACTGAGACAAGCCAGCTAAAAGCTGCTGCAGTAAACCACAGGTGGAACCAACATGAGGGGGGAAAAAAGGATAAAGTTTTTGTAAAATCCTCTTGTTTACTCATTTTTGTTATTTAGTACAGTACTAAAAACTACCACCTGCCCTACCAAGCAAAAGAGTAAAACATTTCCTATCTTGTCAAATAAAATGTCAAATGTCCCTCTCCCATGAAACCTAACACAAAACTGTTTTCTTGAAGGAAAGCACTTATGGGAAGGAAGGAACAAAACTATTCCTGCAGCCTCCTGGACACATCTAAACATAGCCCTTTACAGACAAGAGTTCTTTCAACATTTCTTGCCAGCCATTGCTCTCTCCTCAGGAGGTGTACAGTTTACTATGCCAGCCTTTTTTGACTTATTTCATGAGATCTTCAAACCTGTCAGCACAGAGCTCCCAGTGAGCACTCACATCTCTCCCAGGACATCCTGCCAGCACTTGGAGACACAGGCAGCTGTAGGGCACTACTGATTCTGAATGCCACAGCAACCAGTTTGCTTAAAAATCCCCTGTGAAACAAAAAGAAAACTAAATGCAAATGTTGGCTGTTAATTGAACCAACCAAACAAGAACAGGAACATACCCAGAAAGTGAAACTTCTGGCAAAGGAAACTGGCAGGAGTTTTTATTGCACTTATAAATGATGCAGCCAGGTCATTTTTCAATCGTCCTGATGAAAGGCAAAAGAAGGGAGATATGAAACAACCTACAATTCAGGATCAGATCAAGCACATGGAGCTCCTCAAGCATTTGCAGGGCTCAATAAGTAGAAAATGCTTTAATATCCAACTTCAAAACTGAGAGGAAAGGGCTGTTTCTTCAGTCTAGAGACTGCAATCCTGAAACCTGAGGCTTGCCTCCAGACGAGGGAAACAGCAGCAGGAGGCAAGGTTTACTCACAAAAGAGCGACCAGATTAGAGTGTGAAGCATGTCTGACACTCAGGATCAAACAAGTGCTCTTCTGGGTCAGCTGAGGTTTTCCTGCAGAAGGAAAGGATACAGCAGCTAATTGTGACCAGGCTCTGGATTGCAACTCATTCTTCCTCTCCATGTTTATAAAACAGGCATTTTTTCCTTATCCACTGCATACCTACAACAACTCTGGATGAGTCCCCACCCGCGTGGCACGATGGCTACTGAAGCTGATCCAACACTGCTCCCATGCCGACACATGCACCTACAACCTCACTACTGCTGGGGCAGCAGGACACATGGACAGAACAGCCAGCCGAGCCAGAGAAACCCTTGCAACTCTGTTGCCAGGGTGACCTCCCGCTCCCTGGGCACAGACACCCCCTGACACCTCCCCAGCAGCAGCACAGGCACAAGGACAAAAGGCAACAGCGAGCACTGGGAAGACAGGATCACATCAGCTCTGTGTTAAACTCTCATGGAACTGCACTATCAGGACAGGAACATGGAAAAGAAAATTGATCACACTACTTTTCTTGATAATCCAAAGGCAAATTGACACCAGTAGTGAAACTTTAGCTAGGAGATACTTATTCCAATTCCACAACAAGGTAAAAGCACACAAGCACTCAGAAAAGAACCAAAACCAACACAACAACAAAAATCCCCCAAAACACAAAGAGCCCCAAACCAACAAGAACAATCCTATAAACAAGGCTTGCTTACTCCTGTTGTCTACCCTCAGAAGAGCACACAATGTGAACTCAAGAAGCTCCCCTTTAGGGATGATGTGAGTGGCAAAGCAGCACCCCAACATTTTGCTACACAAAAGACAAAGTTCCTCCTCCAGCAAGCTGGACAGTGTTTCTAAAGTCTTCACATACCCATTACTGGATTCATCCAGTAGATCCAATGACGAATTCATCAAGACAGATCATTACCTCATTCTGAAGACTATCTTACCTCAAGGTCTTATTAACTTTCTGAAGTAAAGCCAGCTTCTCAAAAGTGAAGAGATGACCAATTAAAATATCTAACCTGATAGCAGTACATACTAATTGATGAACACATGTCCTAAAAAAGAAACTGTCTCAGGGAATGCAGGACTCTGGAATGTCTGAGGATCACATCAAGCTCTGTTTCAAATGCTGTTACCCAATGCTCAGCATGATTTTCCCATTTTCTCTTGACGTTGTTCTTTTAGGGATCTTGGAAGTCTAATCTAAAGAGTACCGAGATTCATCTTAGCAATTCCCTTCATACAATACAGTACACACAAAATAAATGTAACTAGAAGTAATTCTCAAAATTAACTTGTTTCCTAGACAGAAGAGGGGAACAGAAAGCAACGGACAGCAGATTAACAAGGCCTATCTCAAGCCCTTCCACAGACCCTTCAATGGAGGGCAGGGAATCCTTCCTGACCTGAAGAGCACTTTAATGGCTTCTTGCACTAGAGCAGACCAGTTTAGTTTCTCCATCTCCAAGGCTTGATAACATGTGCTTCGTCCACCATCCTGCAGCCCAGGATTTCTGGTGTCAATAACAAGTCTTGTCTCAGAAGACTGAGCGGCAGAGGGTCTAATGGACCTCATCTGCCAAGGACATATAGTTTCCATATTTAAGCCAGAATCTCATCAGACCCAGCATTCTGCACACTTTTTTTTTTTTCATAAACACAAGGTTGACTCTGAGGAGTAACACATACTTTCACACAGGAAAACCAGAACACCTTCCTAAGAGGAGGAAGCACGATAGCTGGCATGGACAGCAAGCCTGCACTCAAGCAGCATTCAGTTAGGAGAGTTTTGTCTCCTGAGAACAGGCTATCAGAGCATGACCTGAGGGTGGAAGATGCAGACAAAGCTATAAGGAAACCACTAAACTTAGTTTATGCTTTCAGAAGACCAACTATGTTTTACAGCAGAGCAAGATTATGACAATGTATCCAAGTCAACTGGCTAGGACATGGTGAACTCAAAACAAATAGCAAAACAAAGAGTGTCTTCTGCTGAGTGCTCTCTACCTTGTTTTTCACTTAAGTGTTAATTAACAGATCAAATAAAATGTCCTCAGTCGAGTGATAGTAATTGTTTACCTTTATCTGGATAATGCTATACCCATTTCAACTTAGCAAATATATTTCCAGCTTGCACAGATCTATGCTTAACTTTAAGCTGTCCAAACAGAATGTGGCCCTTGGACCTATCTTATGATCAAAGAGTGTGTTTCTCACAGAGCTCAGACTGCAATATCCACCGAGCCCCTTGTTCTTCAACTCGTGCAACCACTCTGTTTTAACCTTTGGGATTCAATTATTCATGATCACAAACTATTGCAATGTAGCATCCCAGAAATACATGCAACTAGGAAGCTAAATTGATATATGGAAAAAAGCAAACGGCAGCAATATTTCTCTAAGATTTTCCAAAGTATGTAAGAGAGCTAGAAAAAAAGAACACATTTCTTTGGCTGTTTTACACTGAAAGATACAGTGATACAGTAGATAATGAATACTGATAACCACACACATACAGCACATAGATGTGCTGAATTCAAACCATGGACAGAAATCACATATGAGTGAAACTAAGATGTAAAAACCAAGCACAAGGAAAAGAATAAACAAAACAAATTTAATAGACCATGTAACATAATTTGGCTAAGGAAGTAAAAGAAAAAAAAAAAAAATCACAGGATGCAAAGAAAATACTAAAACCAGCAGATATTGCATTTACCCAGACCACTAAAAGAACAAGTTAGGAAAATGTGGAAGAAATAATGTACACACATATATATAGGTAAATCTTAATAAAACAAGCCAGATAATCTGTGATTAGAGGTTTGAACAAATCTAGTATGTATTCATAATGAATATAGAATATAGTCATTAAAATAAGCAGCCAATCCAACAGTAAGAAAAAAATATGTACCTTCTCTAGAGTCCTTGACAATCTGTGGGTGAGGATCCCCAGCTATGGGCTTTACACAGCAGCCCAGCCTGCAGACTGTAAAAACTGGGCCTTTTAGACTCCTTCATCTAAATGGTGAGACATCAAATTACCAGTAGCAGCAACAGCGGCCTCCAAGCCCACCATTAGCAGGGGCTCTCAATTCTGTCCCAAGTTTGACATCAAAATAGATTGATTAATACTAGAGCAGCATGCCTAGAAATCCCCAGTTTAAGTGCCTTACCAAATCAGATGCTGTCTCATATTAAAACAGGAACTAATTTGATTCAGTCCCAAGGAAGGGAAAGTCATAAAAGCAGAGGAAGTCATGGGGACCTGAGGGCAATGTCACAGGTGACAGGGATTATACCAACCTCCCTACTGGAACTGGGAATTTGTCCCCAAACCTTAGAGGAAAATAATCTCTAAGCAGATTTCAAATGGACACAATTGAGTTTCTTCACTTCTCAGGATGAGCCACCAGCAATGTTTTTGTTCTCTCTTCCACCACCAATGTGCCAAAGGTCCTTTTCCCACCCACAGTGCTAGAATGCTCCTTGCCTCTTAAAAGATGAGAAAAGCCACAGCATGGTAGAAGAGATGATCACATATCCCTTTATGCAGCATTGCAACCCCTGAATTATCACAGGCTCGCTCGGAACTCTATTTTTTTCTTTAAATTTACCAAACTAATTAGAATGCTCCCAACCTCTGGGGATGACAACAATTGTGTTAAATATTTTTCTCTTTTCAACAAAGAGTTAAAGAATCTACTCATTTTCTACTGCCATCCTATGATCCAACAGGTGACCTGAAATAAGGCAGAGTTTTGGAGAAAGAGTAGGAAGACATCTGGAGGTATACTTAACTCCAATATAGATATATGTGTGTGTATAACCCCAGGCAATAAACTCGACAGTCCTCAGTCTACTTTCTTCTTTTCCTCACTTGCTGAGGAAAGTGTCCGACACTTGCTGAGTTTAATCTTCAATTAAATCAAGACAATATTAAGAAAATGGCTGATGCACCATTAACACTTCACTTGATCGTAACCCAAATTGAATACTCAAGTGCTGTATTTAATTCAGCTTCTTCAGGTTAGAAATTATTTCCTGAATGTAATGAAAACAAACAGATGGATAGAGGAGTCCATTTTGTCTGTTCTACACCACTCCAGAAGGCTTGACGCCTCTCACTTGAAAATAATTCTATTGAAACTTAATGTTACACACCACTAGGAAATTAATTTAATGAGTAACAGAGAAAAGGCTTGTACACAATACCAAAATACAAAGTTTTACAAAAGGTCACACAAAAAACTAATAATAACAACAGTAATAATAGCAGCAGCAATAATAGTGTTATCTTGTAGTATTTCAGAAGCATCAAACTTCACTTTTATATGAGCGCTATACTTTGGCATACTTCAATCACTGGATGAGCAAGAATATCTTTCCTAAAAAGGACCTTTAAATGCAATTTTATCAATAGGCTGTGGGATTAGATTTCCCTTAGCCTGACTAAAAACACTGCTGGAGGCATACATTCTCTGATAATAATAATGTCTTCCACTGACTAATTCCAGCATCTATATTAGCTCAACCCTCATTGCTCATACAGGTTTGAGGATAAGATTTCACTGGACTCTGCAGTAGATGGAGCAAGAGTTACACTGTGAAAGGCTTTCATAAATTTTCTTGGTTCATGTGCATTTTATGACTATCACTGGAAGAAAGAAGTCTAAAAAGCAGCCAGTCTTTTTCATTTAATATCAAATTAAGAAAAACAGGTTTGAAAAGCTATTACACATAGGTGTGTCTGCTAAAGACTACTCAGAACAGTATTATTAATATTTTCTGTATCCATTTCATTGCATTGAATGATTAAAAATGCTACTCCTTTGGGAGTCTGATCTTGAGGAAAAAATACTATTTTAGTCCTCCAACAAGTAAAGCCATTCTTTGATTTTTTTTTTTTTAACCACGAGTAGACTGTCCCTACTATAATGGCAGGGGGAAGAAAATCAGATTACTGGTGGGAAAAAATTACCAAATAAAACCCCAAATGCTTTAAAGAATTGTATTACCTTGAATCAATAATATTATCTGGAACAAGATATGAGTAAATATGTTACACATGTAATCCATTTGTGGAAAACAATCACATCCTCTCTAAGAGCTCAATGTAGCATTTCACAGACTAAGGTAATTTCCATGGCAAAAACAAGACTCTTCTTAACACAAAAGATTCTCTGAATTTCTGAACTATGCCTCTACTTATTTTAAGTGAAGACAAACATCTAAGAAGTAGAAAGATACTTACATATGTCTGAAGCCAAGCATGCACTCTCAAAAGGAATTTCAGATATTTACTGTTTAAGCACAAGTAATTTACACTGCTGCTACAGGCCTGCAGTATACCCTCCACTTCTCCAGCTCTGCAACTCTCACCCATTAAAAATTCCTCACATATCTGAGTGCAGGGAGAGAATCTCTAGGAGAACATGATAAAATTGTATGTCCTGTCTAAGTAATCAGTACGAAGCTTTGGTTACTCTCTGCTGTTACCTGAGAGAAGAAAGCCCAGCCCAGTAACTTTACCAGGGCGGAGGGAAGGAAAAGTGGAATGAGGAAAATATGGTCTAATTGATGAATATTTTAAGTTGTAATAATCATTTTTGCTAATATTTGAAAGAGCCCCTGACACAGAAACAGGTCTTCCCAGTCCACCAACAGCAAGGAATTTTCCCACTCCCTTTAGCTTTACAATTCAGATTATTCCCACATTAAAATGCTCCTTGGGATTCCTACAGAAGGGTATTACTTGAAGGATAAACAGGCGCTACAACGACATGGCTTTTATAAAGCTTTGTATTGGGTTTGCTTATGTCATTAAATGAGCAAAACTGGAAAAGGTCCCAGAAAGAGTGAAAAGCATAAGGAAGCTGGCAATGAGTATGCCAAGCTCCAGCACAAAAGCATGTTAGTAAGCAAAATGGGGGAGAAAACGGGGCGGGGCGGGGGGGGGGAGGAGAGCCAGAATGTGAGATTATAGCAAATTGCAGGGGTTTATTAGCCAGCAAATTAATCAACAGAGTCAATCAGAGTCTTGGAGAGATAGATTTCAGACATGTAAGGATAAAGCTAATGTGATGGCAAGTTATAGACTAGCACCAGGTTTAAAATTAAATTGGTCACATTTTTGTGAGACTAAGTAAGAGAAATTATCTATGTGACAACCTTAAGATTTCCTTTCTGAAAAAAAGGGCTGCTTGAAGACAAGCAAAAGGTGTTTTACTTTATTTTTCTATTACTTTCTTCTTAAGCATTGAGTTAAGATGAAAAAGATAAGAACTAACAGTGGGGAAGGGAGGATTCCAGGAGGAAACCTTCCAGGAGAGCTTAAAATAGTACTCTACCCCAGTGACTAAGGCCGAGTCTCTGCTTACAAGGAGGTATGTGTTTTACTGCACCATGAGTAAGGTGTGGGCCTCCTACAGAAGCACAGCAGAGGCACTACAGGTTTTACCACAAGTCTCACCTTAGGCAAGAGCCTTTCCAGCAAGCCCTGCTACTATCCAAATCTTATCTATTTTCTTCAACCACATCTGTCTAATGAAAGATATCACTTCTCTCTAACAACCTTGCCTAACTCTGTGTCTGCTTAAGATTTTAAAAGTTATCATGCACTACTTTACTTTATAATACAAAAGCAATTAGACTTTGTCACCAGTAATATTATCATTATCTGCTTTTGCAAAAGACTGCCATGGGCTATCCAATAACTCTGTAAGTTCAGCTACATGAACACTGATGTTCTACACAAGTGCTTTCACCAGAGGTGAAGTAAAGTTCTGTCTTATAATTCAACATATCACAGCCATGTATGTTTAAAATACTGTTCTGCAACTCAGCTGGACAAAACTCCTTATGTTTGATCACTTGAAATACACATTAAGTTTGGACATCATTCTCTGCTTTGATTAAAATTCTGCTACTTTTGTGAATTCTAGAGGTGTTTCAACAAAAACAGGGATAATTATTCTGCCTCTTCCCAGCACATCAGCAGGGTCACAGTGAACAAGGCAGAAGCTGCTCCAAAGTCACAAACCTGATTCACTGTGACCTCAGTAAAACTCCATTATGTGCAACAACCCTTACCTCAGAAATCATTATGGCTGTGATACACATATCAGTGTGTGGCCATTCAATGCTCTTTTAGACTGGGTATACGTCTCGGACATATAAACAATTACTTGGGCTAAAGCTTACTGTAAGAGTCCTCTTTCTGAGGAAGGCAAATGTGAAGAAAAATAACCCTTATCTTCATAACACATTGTGTTGCTGTATTTTATATTTAGGTCTCTGTAACAATCATACAGTTTTATAAAACATTGCCAACTGAAATAGTTTACACACAAATGGACAGAAGCCATTGGTACTGAGCACTTGTATCTTGAACAACCATTAAGAATTCTCTACAAAAGTCATCTTAATTGTAAGGTACATTCATGCCAACCAAACAAGTGGAGTGCAGACCACTTCTCATTTTCACATCACAGCCTATACCTAAGGTGTCCCACAAGCATAGGAACAGCATGATAAAAAAAGGAAAATTACTTTTTCCTGAAACCATATGCAACAGCGAAACAGGAGAGCTTGATAACCCACAAACATTCACTCCGGCAAGACAGCCTACTTTCCACAAGGATTTAAGCAATGTGAAGTGACTGTTCATCAGCTGTCCTGATATGATGGAGAATTGTAGAATAACAACGATCTTTCAGTCTACAGAGATGCCAAATAAACACGTGCTTTTGGGTTTCACATACATACAACTATTGATCAATCATTAGACACTAAGCTGTGGAAGTGTTCCATGAGCATGTCTGGTTCATTGCTTTTAAGGTTAACTGCAGCCCAGCTGAATTTAACTGTGCAAGCACCCTCCTACAGCTGTGAATATGCGTCTCTCAGCAGAAGTTGCTGTTTCTTTGAAAGCATACAAAAAGAAATCCCTGAAAAATATGCTCATGTTAAAAAAACAAAACAAAACCCCCCGACAAACCAAACCCCACCAACAAAACCAACCAACCAAACTTTTTTTTCAACTGCCATCTCAGATCAAAAAGAAGCAGGATTATGACAAGCACAGAGTGTGGTTTCAAATGTTCTTGCTTTCAACTGTTTTCCTACAATAGCTACAGCGGGATTGGTCAGCACTTAGGAAATAAAAGTTGAAACAGTCACATGGAAACGTACTTTAAAAAACAAGGGCCCTCTTATCATCTTGGAATTTTTAACCTTAGATTCACTACGATGCTCACCAAAACAATCTAAGCTGAATCATCACATACAGCTATGAAGTCTCAAACTGACCTTGAGATCTCAACAAGCCTTTGATTTTGCTATTTTACTAAGTTATTCACAGAAAAACATAGATGATTCATTCTTATGTGAAATACAACTGGCCAAATTTAAAGCTTGGTTTAGCACTGAGCATGGAGAACACACCAAAGAAAAGCTAATTGACAAGGTGAAAGAAGTAGAGAAATGTTAACAATTAACCAGGTTTGGTAGCTGATGTGGGGAAGGAGCTTCTTATTAAAACTCAGATTGAGTTGCATTATATTAATTACACTGAACAATGTGAACATTTTGATGAAACTTTCCTGTTTTCATGGCTGTTTTCACAAACAGTCAAATCTGGAAAACATTTCTTCCTAATTTACCACTGTCTAGAGCAGAGTAAACATTCAATAACCAAGACCCAGAAAAAAATTGTGAAATCCTAACAAAAATTTTTTGCCTATTCTGAAATTCCAGAAAGATTAAAAAAACACAACAACAAACCCAACCACAAAAAGCAAGCATTGTGTTTCCAACAACAACAACAAAAAAAATACATGGTGTCATGACCACAACATAAATAAGCTGAATTTGAAATTTGTCACTGTCTGCAGCGGCTTATAAGTAGTATGTCTAACCTGGAGGGCAGCACAGACTGTAAACATGTATTTTAAAATAAAGGACAGGCTGAAGTTACTAAAAGATAAAATCTGAAAAGAAATAATAAAACGCTTTCTCTCTGATATTGCAACATATGAAAAGTTTGCTCAAACTCTCAAGCTGTGAGTAAGCCAATCTGTAAGAAACCTGTCTTAGAGCTTCAGTTGGACTATAGTTTTCTAGCTCCCATTAATTGTAAAATCATCTCCTTACAGGATAGTTTGTTAATGAATCTGCTCTACTGGAACACTGTTTAAAGTTCTCTCAAGCATCTGTAAGACAGACCTGACTGTACTATCTAAATTCTGAGAACAAAAAAAAACTCCACAAGTACAACTACCAATCACTGATTGAGAATATAATTTTAGAGAAATCACAGTATCTGCACTTAAAATTTAGTGACTATTTTTTCTGTGTTTAAACTACTGATAACAATTGAAAGCTGGCAGGAGATTCCTCTGGTGAGCAACAGCAATTGTGATGGTAGAAACTTAACGCATTTATAGCAAAAACATTAGTTTGCAAATGTAATCAGGTATCACGGGGAAAAAATCCTGTCTTTACTGATGATTGAAACATTTAAAATGCAGAGATAAAAAAAAAATTAAATCTCTGTTAATATAAACAGTAAGTTGACAGGATCAGAAATATACAATGGAAAAGACCCCACTGGTAAGTTTTCCTAGAACATATTCTCCTTGTTCTAGTTCAGTGTTTTAAGTCCACTGACCATGTAAGTACAGTTTTCAGAACATCAACCACAAACAATCCAGCTTTATGTTTACCTGTGAACCTCAAAACCCCATGAAGTATGAAATGAAACAAGTAGTACAAGCAAACTGCATTAACTCTTTCTGAACCTTAACACTGTACACTCACTCACGATGCTTAGAAAGAACACTGAATCATGAACATTTTGAGTGCTTTGTACCAATATATTCCTGTTTACATACGGAAAACGAAAGACCCATGTGTATTGCCTGTCCCATTATTCTCTGATCCACACAGAAGGTTAACTTCAAAATGAACCTTGCTCTCTCCACGCATGGTGCTCTAGCTCAGCACGTTTTTCCCCCCACAACACAGGAGCTCAGTCCATATGCGAAGCAAAATAATGACAAGAGAAAATCTGCATAGAGAAAACACGAACATTCAAAACAAGATTAGGAGCACATACTCTCTTCTTACTGTTTCAAAAAACATAGAACCTAATGGTGCATTTATGATCAAGGAAAATAAACGAGCAAGGAAAAAACTCAGGCATTCTTCACTTTGCTCAAGTCCATCTCCTGTGGATAAGAAAGATACAGCTGTACTCTTGAACCCATAAGGCTTGGAAATTAGGCCATTCTTCTGCTTAAGGCACTAAAGGAAAGAATTCTTGTCAGATACTTTCTCCCACACCCCCTCTGTCCAAATCAAAACCATGTGTTCTTATTGTGCAAAAGCAAATCCAGAAAGGAAAAAAAAAACCAAAAACCCAGAAATAAATTAAAAATGGTATAATCATTATCATCCCAACTTGACCATTTCATTTTATCCTCTTATTTCTTGCCCCATTCAATTTCTTTCCTCTTTAAATTGCAGCTGTCTCGCAGACTTCCCTGTCAGAAGGGCATCCTTAACCACACCCACTTGAACTGGCATCTGAGTTGTCACGGTCCGGTAGCTAACCCACAAATGGGTGTGAATGTGTCAAAGTTATAATTAATTGTATGATAATGAAGGAAATCACGTGGTCATATGTCACTGGTTTATCCTTCTTAAAACTTCCCCTGCCATGACATGTCAATCATTCTCACACAGCACCGGCTAGGTAAGACAAACCACAATTCCCACATTCCTCCTCAACTCTGGCCAGAGTTATCATCCAGAACTCCTGCCTCGTTCATTTCTTCTTCCACTGTAAACATGCCAGATTGCTCCAGAAGAATTAAACAACTTCGAGGTATTTGAAAAGCACAAAACAAAATAACACCTTAAAACTTAGCTAGATAGGTGAAACCCCTGCACAAGTAAACAGCAATACTTTCACACATAATTGTAATGCCTTCAAAAGATTAAATTACACTTACTATAGGAGAAAAAAAAAAGTATTCTTATACCAGACTAAGAGGTCCTTATGTCACAAAAAGCAAACTACTTTCAGCATTCTCATTCTTATTAAAAGTACTATACAGCAAGTAGTATAGAGCCAACTGTTGAATCTCTGAGTCTTTTCTTACACAGAGCTCCCCAAAAACATCTAAGAGAATACATTACCTATGTATTTCTTCTCTTTTGCCTTGATTCAGGAAAACTGTTCCTCAATTAAATAACACAATACAAGGCAACATATTATGACGGTAAAAACATAAAAGCCCCTCTTTCCTCAATTAAAACAGAAGAGATTCCTGTCCTTCTGCCTTTGGTTCCTGTACTTCTCTTTTTCCATCAACAGCAGAAACAGGAATCTCAGTTCACCCAAACGAACTCCAAGTGCAATTGTTTGAATGCAGTGATACATTTTTTGTAGACTGTGACAGGTAGTGTATCAAGAGGAGGCTGTAAATAGTTACATGTACAAAATCAAAACACAGGGAAAATTATTATTTTGAATACTGCTCTTACCCCTCACTTGAAAAAATAAATCCAGTAATACACATGAAAATACAGTACTGCCTCCACCCATTAATTTCCCCAAGATTCCAAATAAATTTAGTAGGAATAAGCGTTTGATAATCATAATCTACTTTGCTTCCTTAAACACAGCTTTCATGAACAAGAAATAACATTTCCAGTGAAAAGTATTTTCAGACATATGCTAGGGAAACTAAGCATAGCACTGAGAGATGTCAGGAATAGCAAAAAGGGCAAAGAAAAGGAGTGTAAAGCTCCACAGGGCAGACCCATCAGTTACATACACACTGATGCTTCCCAGGCCCTGGCTCCCTCTACCTGTTGTCTGTCCCTTGCTGCAGGTTCTTTTCACTCCAGCTGATAAGACGTGATAAAGTAATATGCTGCCTGATCTTATCTCTTCTAAAATATTTTCAAAGGGCACTGTGGGACAAGAGGCAAAAGGCATTATAGAAACAAGCAAGTTTTTCACCCATCCTACCAAGAACTCCTGTAATTCCTCAAGGAATGTATATTCTTGTATGATAGGTGCTATACCAAATATTACAATTTCTTTTTTCAAATGATAATACAAATGCTTGCACACTCACTGAGAAAAGCACACATTAAAATTTTATTTGTTTTCTCTTTCAAAGTACTGAAAGCAGCTGCCAAGAGACGGGGTGGTGGTGGCAGGGTAGCTCCCCATGATTTCATGCAACAACCTCACCCCATGTGCAGAGCACAGCTGGACAGATACATAGGGTTGTACTCAGAAGCATCAATCAGCTCTCTCCCAACACAGAGCTCCAGTCTGCCCCTTGGGAGTTACACAATGGAGCAACACTGCGAGATGGCCATGGGCACCAGGCGGAAGAAAAGAGCCTTGCCTGAAGATCATCATGAGCTGCTCAGGAGAGCTTTGCTAATGTACATACTGGAGAAATGGAAATATGCACTCCTAAGATGCACTTCTTTACCAGCTCCTGAATTCCTCACTCTCCCCATTTACTTCTCCTTTTAGTTATAACTTCTCACTCACCACCTCGGTGACCGGGAGCTTACTACCTTGACTTTGCCCATCACGAGCCACCAGCATAAACAGTTCCCCAGTCCATTAGAGTTTATTAGCAGAAGGAAGCACATTAAAAGTAATTTAAGAGTCTCACCTCACCTTCACAGAATCCATTTTAAATCAAGGAATGCTGCTGATCAGGATGTCAGCAATGGACCACCTATTCCTCCTCCATCCTACATTTGCCACTTTAGCCAAAGGTCTGACGTAAGAGACACCACAGGTGGCCAGGACAGCTCCCAAGGCTGTCCAACAGGCAGAGCTCAAGGTGTCTGCTCCAAAATCCTGCGAACGTCCACTAATGACAGCACTGGAGTAACTCTGTGAAGATTTGGGAAATTACAACTGCAGAGATCTTTGGCACTTATCTGGCTAGAAGATTATACTCATTAGTATCAAGTTTCAGACTTACACCAAGGTTTTCAGAAGCAAATGTGCAATTTTAAGTATTCTGATACCCTGTATAAACCTAGGTGTTTCAGATACCCAATGCACTCTCTGAAATAACAATAATAAAAACCTAACACTTAATATTCCTTAGGTTTCAAAACTGAGCGCTCACAAGTAGCATAATGTTTTCTAAATTAACGACCAACACTTTGAAGTTTTCATTCCATAAAAGATGATATTTGAAAATATTTCCTTTTGCCTTGTGTAAATCTTATGGACTGTATTACCAGATATATACATAAATACTTCTTATCCTTTCCTGTCATCTATCTCTCATCTATATTCCTATATACATTTGAAATAGACACTCGTGAGTAACATGTATCACACAAACCTGGACTTTATCATGTAATTAAATCAAAATTTTCATCCCAAGGACTTGCTTTTGCTCTTACAGTAACACAGAACTCATCAGTCCATGAAGAGTAAGGACAGACCAAACACATCTATTTGCTTTAACTAGTAATAAGTCTGATATTGCTGTATCAATTAAACTTCCACTGAGTGACTGATACTAAAATCTCATTATAATAATTCACCACACTGGGGTTTCACTTCTCTAGCTATATAATCTCTTTCTGTTACCTTTGTCTTCCAAATCATCTTCTTACATTCACTTTTCATTTCATATCAGACAGTAACCTATTCAGGAGGCACTACTGCTTGGGCTTGTACAGTAACAAACCTTAGAAGCTCCTGCTACTAGCCAGAATATCTATAGAATAGATTGATGCACTAAAAACAAACATCTTCTTCAACCCATTTCAGCCCACTAAACCATCTTCCTTCGTTTCTTACCAATCACTTTCGACGCAAATAGAAGGTAGGTATGACTGCATGTGTTATATTTCTTATGAGTCCTTTCCCCCCTCCTTTCTGCCACCCCCCCCCAAAGGCAATTAAGTACACATATTGCAAACAATAGTGCTTTTAAAACTGGTTCCCTCACCCAAGAGGAAAATTTCCCAACTCCCACACTACCACCTAGGTAAATAATCACCACCAATGGACAGGACCAGACATGGTCCAGCATTCCTCAGGTACACCGTCCATCATAGCCAAGACTGATTATTTTCTATGAAAGACCACTACATCAGAGAACACCACCCCACCGAGTCCGGGCGGAGCAGAGAGGACCGCAAAAATACTTAAAGAGAGCACAAAGGAAGATACAATGAACTCGGGAAGAACCAAGGACACGACCACAGCCTCCCTCAGAGGCAACACAAAGCAAAGCAGAGGAAGGGATACAACAACACCAGGGACCGTATTGGAGGTGCAAACCGAACAAAGAGCAAGTACCGCTGAACCCCAAAAGGTAAGACAAGGCCAAATGCCAGGCTGTCAGCCCACAAGTGGATATCCCAAGGCAGGCGCGGAGGTGCCGTGTGTGAGGGCCGCCCTAAGGCGGGGCAGCCCGGCTGCTGCCCGCAGGGGCTACAGGCCTCTCGCCGGCGGGGGCCCGCAGCCAGCAACCCATGTACGCCGACAGCCGAGGACATATAAGGGCAGCGCAGCCCAGCCCGGCCCGGCCCGGCCCGGCCCAACAATGCTGGAAGGGGTTGTTGGAGGGCTCCCCGCAGGAGGCCCGGCGCCGCGGGCGGGCTGGGCCGACGTGGAGCGCGGCGGGCCGGACCCGCCCCGGCAGCGCCGCATGGAGGAACCTGGGGCGCGGGCAGGCGGCGGTGCCGGCCCGGCGCTCGGCACGGCCGCGGCCCGCCCGCCCCTGGGGCACTCGGCCTCAGCGGCACGAAAAGCCGGGCCAACACCGGGGTACCGGGGAGAGGCGGAGGGATACAGGGAGGTGGGGGGGAGGGGGTCCCGGCGCGACACTCACGTTCTCCGTGTCCCGCTCATTGACGGTGGGCAGCGGCGTGCGGGTGGACATCGTGCGGGCCGCGGTGGAGCCGTGCCCGGCGCTCCGAGGGGAAAGGCCGCTCCTAGGCCTCGGCAGAGCCCGCCGGCCACCCCCGCCGGCAGCCGGGCGCACACGGCGGGACGCGGGGCCTCCTGCCCGCTACGCACACGGTGCCATCGCCTCGCCCAACCGCTTGGCTGCCCTTCCGCCCGCCTCGCCGCCGCCGGGCTCCGCGCAGCTCAGCCGCCGGCTCCACCTCCTCCCCCGCCCTCCTGCCCGCTCAGGTGAGCGACCGGCAGCGCAGGGGAGCCGCGGCGCCTCCTCGCAGCATCCGGCGGCGGTAGCAACTCCGCCTCGCTCCCCTCCCCGCTTCTCCCCTCCTCCTCCTCCTCCCCCGCCTCTTCCCCCTGCCCGCCCCCGCCCTGCCGGCCCCGCCGCAGGAAGCGCCGGGCGGTACGGGCGGGCGCGGCAAGCGAGGGCGGGTGCTGCTGTGGCGCCAGCGCCGGGGTGGCCGCGGCTCCGTCACGGGCCCAGCCTGGGTGGGGGCCGGGCGGGAGCGCGCCCTGGGCTGAAGTGAAGCGGGATCTCATAGTTAAAAAGAGGCAGGACTGATCTCTTTGTGGTGACCAGTGACAGGACCCGAGAGAATAGCCTGGACCTCAGTCAGGGGAGGTTTGTGTTGGATATCAGGAAACGGTTCATCGCCCAGAGGTGGTTGGGCACTGGAACGGGCTCCCCAGGGAAGTGGTCACAGCGGCAGCCTGAGAGAATTAAAAAGCTTTAGGACAGCACTTTCAGGCACATGGTGTGGTTATAAAGGACTTTCGTGTGCAGAGCCAGGAATGGGACTCGATAGTCCTTGTGGGTCCCTTCCAACTCGGTAAGGCCTGTGCTCCTGTGGGAGAGGTGTGATGCTCCGCCGTGCGAGGGCGTGTCGCCAGTGCTCCGGACCCAGGGCCCGCCGGGGGACCGGGCGTGTCCCTCAGCCTGGCGGGATGGCGAGGCCTCCGAGAGAGCCAGCCCGGCTCGCCGAGTCGGTGGCCTGGGGAGCCCCAACCCCCCTTGTGTGGACTGTGGGACAGAGACCTTGGGGTGCTGGGGCCACCGATGTGGGCTAGCGGGTTGCCAGCAGCTGTCCCTCCTTGGCTCTCCTTTGTCTCTGGTAACCAGGAGTGTGAGGAAGGGCAGTGGGGCAGCCCTTCTGCCTCTAGCACAGCTTCAAGTGTGCAATTCATGCATTCTCTGGAGGCTTGTAAAGCCCTCTGTCAGCGTCAGGGCATCTGTGTAAATCAAACCGTTTATTTGTGCACCTCAGCCAGCCCGCCAGCCTCCTTCACCCACTTGAAGCTGAAATGGGATCAACAAGACTGTGCAGCGCATCCCTGTGCTCATGTCCGACCAGCTAACAGTCCTTGAACGCTTAACCAATGACCTCATGTGCTTAAAACTAGAACCATACACTCATTTTTGTCTTTGAGAAGTTACTAATGTTTACACAACAGCAGCTTTTGCTGGAAAAGCAGCCAAACCCTTCACCAAATTCTAAACAATCTGCAAAAAAAATGCAAGAACCCCCCAACGTCTCCTGCACCAGAAGCAAAATAGTGGGTCTGAAGTTCCATTGCAATATTTTGACAAATTTGTGTAGCTGAGGCCGTAAACATTTTATAAATTCTGTGAACACAATCCTTGTTCTGGAAAACCTTCCTTAGGAAAACACTTGGGAAGGCACTGCATGAGTTGTGTATCTATCTTCAGGAAGGTCTTATATGCTCATGAAAGAGCACTGACTGTTATACATTACTTATAAATAACATATATATGCATCTGTATGTATAGGTCAACACACTAGTAGTGTATGTTTAATTCTGGCCATATTAATTATGGTGTCATTCGAGAGGTACCCCCAGGTCCTCAGCACTGGTCAGCCCACAGTGGAGTTTTCTACATATTTGGGAAAACAGCTGATGCAGGCATGGGCAGAGAACATCCCCATGTTGTAGGAGCAGTGTAACTGGACTTGCTTTTTGCACATTCAGCATTGTGTGGCTCTGAGCATGTATGATTTGTCAGTCTGGAAACGATAGAAGTTCCCAGCTCATCCTCAGACCAAAGCCTCCCAAACACTGGCAAGGGCTTCTGTGAATTCCTAGCTGTCTCCTCACATAGCTGGAGCTACCAACTGCAAAGGAAATTTTAGGGTCCTTCATTTTACTGGGAACCAAATAATCCAAGATTGGGTTTATTCGAGGTAAGAAGCCATGGTCTAGCCAGCATGCCAAAACAAGTTTGTTGACAAACTGGATATTAACCCAGTTTAGTTGCTTAGCTCATCAAAATGCACTCACTTTTATTCCAAGTAAGAACAAGACTATGTCTAGGGCTCTGTGTGGGGCCTGACTCTGCAATCCTTACTTGGTCAAAACTCCCACTGATGCAAACCCATCCTGGTATGGATTTGTGTATGCCCCTGTGGTCAGGGAAGAAAGAAATGTAAGCTCCAATGTATTCTAAATGTGTTTAATGGCACCACTAACTAAGGCAAAGCTTAGAGAGACTTCCTGCCTTACAATTTGAATAAGCTTTGGTCAGTATTTCATAGGAAAATTTAATGAGAAATTACAAGTGTAATAATGTAGTAATTCTTGTTATCTGAAGATCTGCTTTGCAGTTGTTTTGGCCGTGGTTGTTACTGTTGTCATCTTCTTTCATGTTACCAAGGTCAGTCATTCATTTCATAGCAGTGTTTAATTTTGTTGTGTTATTACTGCAGGCTTCATGTTTCCCCCAGATGGGAAAATGCAGGGACAATCACAGAAGAGCTGCATGGAAGAGAAGGTGACCACAGAGATGGTCCTGTCATAACTCAGTCACTCTCTAAAGAGACAAAGCAGAAGAAAGGCACTGGGATGAGCACAAAAATAGCCTGGAAGGAGAAAGCTTCAAACTGTCTGAGACCTGCAAGTAAAATATGCCAAAACTTATTGCTGCTTCAAGTAGCATTAAGTCCTGCTTAGTGCCCAGCAGGAATTATGTATATTTAGTGAGTAACTTCAATTTCGGCACTGAAAACGTGGATATTACACCACCTTACCAGGACCCAAATCCCATCCACTACTGTAGTAGCGATTTCAGGCATTGGCTTGAATGAAACCTTTTCCCACAATTTTCATATTCAATTCTCAACAGCAAAAGGGTGAGAGGTTCAGAAATAACGCAGGAACAGGTGACCCCTGAGATGTGAATAAAACAGAGCAAAATCATGTTCTTTATTGCCTTTCATTACACCAGGACATCTACTGTAGTGTGGAAAACTAAATGAAAGACCTGGCAAACATGAAAGAGTAAAGTATCTCCTGCTGCATGCAGTAAGGATGCAATAGCATTAAGGAATTCTGAGGTCATTACAAACTACAGGTACAAGGCTCCATGGATTGTTTACTTTCATGAGGGACACTGGAAAAAAAATGACATGTACGCTGAATATATGTAGACTTTGTAAATATGTTAATAGTTGCATTCAAGATTCTGATTTTGCTGTAAGAATCATTAGGAAGTACAATCTAAGTGGAAAGTTAAGTAACTTATCATTTGTCCTAATACTTTAAACCTACAAACAAATGAGGGTTTTTTGGTTAATAGTAAGCCATACCTTTTGGGAATACTCTTATCATGTATGTGCAAAAAACCTCCCCAAAATGTTTAAAAACATTTAACAGGCCAGAATTTGTCTCAAGGTCAGTTGTACTGAAATTTTGTATTTATGTTTGTGTCTTCACTTTTTCTTGGCAACTGAAGTTTTTTATTGTTTCAATGCCATTACAAAGAACTGCCCTAAGAACATCCATGTAAGAACTTTATATGAAAGCGGTAAATAAAAGCAGCATTTGTCAGTGATTAGCCTGGACGTCCGGGAGAAGGATAATAAAATCACAGTACAGCTTTGTTGTTGCAGTAATTTCTTGCACATCCCCAAGGACTCTAAAATGGTATCAGAATATCTACTCCAGAGAAGAGAGAATTACCTCTTAAACATGTGGACTGCTGGTGGTCTGAAGAAGCTTGTAAGGGCAGTTGTTCTGTCCCTGGGTATGTCTCTGATGGCCTAAAAAACCAGAAGGGTCTTGTAAACTGGTCCCACTATGTTAAAGATCTCTGTACTGTCTCTTAATAATCATAGCTAAAAATAGCTAGTTCTGATTGTTTCCTTCAGCTTTCCTATCTCATCTTTCTTTTGATGGCCCCAGCCTCTTCAGCCATACAGCCAACTTCTTCCCACATCAGAAGAGTTTCAGAAGGAAACCAGCAAGCCACCATAGCACTGAGGTAGAACCGCAATGAAACCTGGGGCAATGGCAATTCTGTGAAATTCACCCCTTGTTTTCTTTTGCTGCAGCATTTTTTGACTGTTGTGGCTTTTAGTAGTGGTTTCAAACTTACTTTTAAAAAAAGTTTCATTTTTTTTCTTTCCTTTTTTTTTTTTTTTTTTTTTAGCTTGGATTTAGGTTAGTATCTTGGCAGAGGAGGTAAGGCTTGAATAATTTTCATGCACCAGCACTGACAACATCTTTTTTGCTATTCATATTTGGGAAACACTAACATTCTTAAAAAAGACTATCAGAGAGTAATAATGAAAACCATGTAGTGTGTTGGAAGTATCTGTACTGAATATGCAATATCTTGACATTCCTTTTATCTGAAAATATTTATTTGTTATGAAAGCATGTTAAAGAGTAAAATATCAATTTAAATCTTCATTATTCCTATCATAGTTGTATCTGAGCTATCAAATAAAACAACGCACCTCTACATTTGAGCTGCGAAGCTTCCTGAACTGTTAGTAAACTGTAGGTCTGAGGAGAAGAGGGTCTAAATGGTCTGTCCAGGAGCAGAGAGAAAACCAGGGAAAAAGGAGACGGCAGGCTCACTAGAAGTAGTCCTCAGGGACCCTCTGGATACAGTTTTAAAACCAGCTTTAGATAACCCCAGGAGATGGGGCAGGATGGCAGAAAGCCTGCAACAAGATGCCTGGTGATCTGCCATTGATCTTCAGAGGGCCACCAGAGACCAGAAGTGGGGGAAGAGTTGGGAAAGGCAATTAACCTAAGTGGTCACAGATGTTCTCACTCCACATCTGCTCTCTGTAGACTTCAGTGGTGTGGTTTCTGTGAAAACAGAAACTCTGTGCTAAATGGAGCTGCTATCCCTGTCAGGATCTAATTTTTCCAAAGATGTATTCTACAGTAGCACAACAAGAACTCCTTGATGCAGAAAGGTGCAGAGCTATCCTGCAGCAGTATTGCATATTTTGATTCCAAGGAAGAACAGCTTTTGATCCATGGACAACTGCAGGATTTGTTATGAGTTGATCCAATGATTCTGTAAAAGGAAGGTCTCTGCAGCAAAGACTCCATGTAATCGTCAGGGAGCATGGGGTCAGTCTGAAGTTTTTCTTCTGCCCATTTTAAGGTGACCAAGAAGAGAAATATTTGAGCTAAACCCCTGACTACAGCATTAGCGTGTCTGTGTATGTCTCTCTGTGTATTTTTTTACTTATTTTTGTAATACCTTATTTGGTTAAAATACCTTGTTGAGTATACTAGGTTTCATTTTTTATTGAGTCACTCTACCACTTTAGAGGCTTCAAATGACTTGGTCATGTGGTACTTTTTTCCCCTAGCCCCTCCTCCACCCCCCCAAAAAAAGCAGTTGCCTTGTTTTGTTTTCTGCTGACTGCACTGAACTGGCAAAATAGCCTTAACTGACAAAATGACAGGATAGAATAAAATGTTGGAAGGAAAGAACTGACACAGGCATTCCTGAACTTTTTAACAGTTCAACCACAATGGCCTGTTCAAATGAATTCATTACTTCCACAAGAGAAAGTAAATTTTATCCCTCCCAGAATCTGCATACGGAACAAAATGGCCAACAGCTACTGACTGCCATGAGTCGTCCTGACCACATCTTGCAGTGGACTGAATGCTAAGCTGAGATCCATCCCACCTTCTCCAAGGTGATCAGGAGCAAAGGAAGGCCATCTGGGCCTCCTGTAACAGCTGCTGAGACAGAGCTGGCAGTAACCTTGACTGCAAAAGCTTCAGCCATGGATTTAAAAGAGGACGGATTCTAAAAGTCTTCTTTCAAGATCCCAAGAAGGGTGTAAAGCGAACAGATGAGAATGATAGGCAATAGGGTTCACTTTTAATTGACTCAATCTCTGCACAAAAGCAGCAACCCAAAGTCAGGTGCAGAGAGAGGGAAGGGAACCTTACTCTGAATTACCTGGCCACTCCTGAGGTGGGATAACTGGCTATACAGGGCCTTAGTCTGCCACCAGAACCGTCCCCTTGCAAAACTACATCATCTTGCTTTCCCAGCTGGGAAAGGAGGGTGTCTGGAAACAGATAGGAGAACACAGCAAACAAGAAAATAAGCATGTTGTCAGATTCTACTTTTTAGGTTAGCCAGAGAAGTAAGAAACAATGTGAACCTGATTTACAAAATGAGATAAAAATAAACCGAAGGAGTTATTTTTAGATGTTACCAAGCTATCCAATAACAATTCAGCTTTATGGCCTGCACAAATAGGATCCAGATTCTGATTTTGATTATATTGCTGGAAGTTTTCCATTGGCTTCAAAGATAATTAGTAGTTTCACCAAAGTAATTTGATCAGAATTTAGCCATAGATACGATGTTCCTTGATATGATGCACTTATTCAATAAGTTTTAGGGGAAAAATAATGATTAAAAAAGTAAAAAGAAGCAACACACAACTCTACCTCACAGTTTTATTGAGGTTTAAATGATTGTGTTTTTAGAATGAACGGTGCTCTATGTCTGCTAAGCATTATTATGCATTATATAAATGCATTGTATCAGGCGTGCTATTTTCATCTTTGCCCACAGCATGATAATGACGTCTCTGCAGTGGGATGAAATGTAACACTATATTTAATAAAGGTTATGGATTTTGTTTCTATTCCATGTTGTTAGGTGCTGGGCTGCTTCTGGTATCTAGGTCACTGTTCAAATCTGTCAGGGGTTAACTGCGGCCAGTCATTCCTATCTGGCCCTTTGCTGCTACAGGGAAAGTTGTTCCCCTCTGTAACTCATCAGCTTTGTTAAAGTTAGCAAAAATGCTCTGTGATGGGGCCAGTGCTTACAGGGATGGAAGAAACTGCCAGACTTTATTCTGGAATATTCATAACTCAGTGTTATTGATAGTGATGTAAAATTAATTAAGGACATTTAGATGAAGGACTGAAGTCCAGCATCTTTTAAGAGTACTAAAAATCTAAGTAAAATATCTGGCAACAAGTTCAGTAAGCTAATGGTTTGCTTAGAACAGTTTCATTTTTTATGCAGGTCTGATGTGTTTGCAATGAAGCATTAGAAAGAAGATCTCAATGGGATCAAAGAACACTTGCCAATATGGTTTGCAAGTCTGTCTTTGACAACGAAAAAGTTTATTTCCATTGCAAAACTAAAAAAAAAAAAATTAAAAAAATATTTATATACATATGTATGTATGTATATAAGTTTAGATTTGTGTCTCAAGCCTTACTTTTGGCACTGCTCCTGTATTCCCACTATTTACCCTGAAGAAGTGTATAAAAACTCACTGGAACAAATCTTAAGGTCTTCTGGTCAGCTTTTTATTGAGCTTTTACTAGAAAAGAACTCACAGTAGTTCAAATCCTGATGGATAAAAAACAGCTGGGCCCACACCCTTCCCTCTGATTTCCATAGCAGTTGTTGCTGAGTAAGAACTGGAGGCTCCTCCTGCTCCTGCGTCAGGACTGCTGACATGAGCAAGTGGGAGGAAGATCAAGAAAGGCAAGGACGGACTTCAGAAGCTTCATCGTTCTTCTTTCACACGGATGGGAGTGTCACAGTGCGCTTTCCTGTCTAATCAGTCTCAACACAGCCTTGCACAACTCAGCCTGCTTTAAGCTTTTAACCAGGGTGTAGGAGTTCAGAGAAAAAAAACCACCTCCCTTCCCCCAAGAAAAATGTAATTGCAAAGATTTGTTTCGATGTAGCCTGTGCAGTAAACTTGAATCACTGAAAAGTACCACACATTTGCGCAAGTATTTTTTCTTTCCCTCATTTTCATTCCTAGTTAGTTATTAATTTTGTTTACCTCCTAGAGAAAATGTGCTAGAGACAGGATCTGACTCCCAGTGAGGCTCATGGTGGAGCTGCCAGGGCCATAATCCCCAGGGCTGTAAGACAGCTCCTCTCTGGTGACCCTGCTGGGGCTATCCCAGTATATACCAGCAGACAAGTTGGTCCCCATCATCATTCATGCAGACAGTGACTCATCTTGTGGGCCAAAGCAAATGCTAGTGCTTAGTAATTATATTAAAATAGTTCATGGTGATAGATTGCACTCTCGTTGTAATTGTGTTACTAATTACAAGTGCTAGTCACTTTTTGTAAGTCATTTGTTTTAGCACTCTGAGAGAAGTCACGAGGTTAATGAATTTAAGGCTTCATACAAAAGCCTTGATGTTACAACATGATTTGTGCCAAAAATGCATGTATGTGCAATTTCAGTGTAAAGATCATGATGCTGGTAAGCTCTCTAGACTTCTGGTGAAGCCTACACAGACGTTTCAAATTTATTCTTCCATTAATAAGCTCAAAATATGGATCTTGGCTATTATTATTACCAGTACATAGCATGCTGAGATGTGGAGGACAAATGACAGAGCAGACTAAAATTCTAATTAAGCAATAAATGAGCATAGTAAATAGCAGGGTGAGAACGGAATCAATCCAATCAAAGGACAGAGCCAATAAAATATTGTTCTGTTTAGGGAAGATGATCCAACAAAATTAACTAATATTTAACAATCTCACTGTAAAGTAATTTATTGTGACAGCAATAAGAAAACCACTAATGAATGGCTACAGAAATATACAGATTGGGACACTTAAGACAGATCTAAATCAATGCCACCAGTGGAAATGGGAATTCCTTGACAAGACAAAAAGACAGGCTGGGAATTGAGGCTAATCAGCCTGGAGAAGAGAAGGACACATTAGAGCACTTCCAATACCTGAAGGGGGCCTACGAGAAAGTAGAAGAGGGACTTTTCAAAAGGTTGTATAGTGATGGGAAAAGGGGAAATGGCTTCAAACTGACCGAGAGTAGGTTTAGATGAGATATTAGGAAGAAATTCTTGGCTCTGAGAGTCATGGGGTACTGGCAAGGCCAGGTTGGATGGGGCTCTGAGCAACCTGGTCTAGTGAAAAGTGTCCCTGCCTATCATAGGGGTTTAGAATGACATGATCTTTGAGGTCCCTTCCAACCCAAACCATTCTATGATTCTGTGATATTTCTATCTCTGTTACTTATAAAACTTGTTTTATCGTGGCACCTGAGCATCTTTTTCATTACAGTCCTCATATTCCCTGCAATTGGGAAGCTTTGGAGGAGGTACTCGGCAGCTGGCATCCCTGGGTGGGTGGCAGTCTTTGGGGATGGCACAGCCAGCATGGACTGTTCTAGCCCGAGTACCTGAGCCCTGATGGCACAGCTGCTGGCATCACCATCTAGCAGTTGCTCTCCAAGACTTCCCTATCCCATCCATCCCATCCCATCCCATCCCATCCCGTCCCGTCCCGTCCCGTCCCGTCCCATCCTTCTCTTCACCCTTGCTCTTGGTTTTCATGCAGCATGACTGTGCCACTATGTCAGTCTTCTTCCCCTCTATTCCCAGCAGCCTGTGAGGCGTGGGAGAGAAGGTTGGGACTGCTGCTTCTCAGAGGAGAGAGAGCTGTTGCTTTTGGGAGAGGGGAAAAAAGTAAATTATTACTCTTCTATCTTCATTTGTATTTCATGGATCTTACCAGTCTTCCTCCCTTCAGACTTGTTCAGTGTAACTACAAAATTCACTTTTACTCATCTATCTTGGGATTCTTGGGTAATCTTATACCCTTCATACTAATGGCAACAGAAGCATGGGAAGAATAAATTAGTCTATCCAGAAAGTCTGCAGTAGGGAGAGATCCCCAAAAATTAATCTCACATGTAGTCTGTTACCCTGGCTAATTTCTTTATGTGGAGCCATATTTTTTACATCTTTCCTTTTTCTCACATTTTTGGGTCCTCCAAGTTAAATAAAAATGCAGTTTTGCTTCTTCTGACAATGCTGAGAAACAGAATTTCCCTTGCAATTGTATCTAGGTAGCAAGAAAGTTTTGCAAATATTTGTGGAATTGTTTTCACCTGGTTCATAAACTGCATAAATTAACCATGCTGAAATCCTCCTATGGGTTGGAGAGCTACACAGACAGGGGTCAGAAGCGGTGCCATCTAGCAAACCAGGCCAAGCTGTAGGCAGCTGGTCTAAGCAGTAGTCCTAATGCATAGTTCATGAATGAGCCATTGGCTGCAATATGTTGGTGTTGGTCATGTATCAAATAATAATGAGCACTGAACAGTAGATTCTGCAAATGAATGAATGGGGCTGACTCCCTCACCTTGGTATGAGGAATGTGTCTTGAGGCCCATGTTTATGGAGCTACAAATTTTGTTCTTTGATCTCTTCCCAATAATAAGGCTAAAGGAATGCAATCTTTGTTGTTAATATTTTGCTTAACGTTAGTCTAGGGAAAGGTTGCTAATAATCTGTAGCTATCTCATCAGTCTCAAGGGACATGTCATATACATTAAAGGAGACATATCAATAATTAACATAAACCCCTTCTAATCCTAAAGTCAAATATTAACATCCTCCCTTACCTTTTTCTTTTCTTCTTGTTCTTTTCTTTTTCTTTTTTTTTCTTTTTTGGGGACTTCTGGCAAATTCCTTAAGAACCCAAGGCTGAGAGTGGTAGAATTTTGCCCTGAGATGATGATAATAAAGAAAGTGCTGAGTACCTGCCTGTCTTTGGCAGATTTCAGGCATGTAAATCTGCAGTAATCTCAAAAGTTAAATATGAGAAGTGCTTTACAATGTGTCAAAATCTTGCAGTTAACTCTAATTAAGTGAAGCTTCAATACCTATAAAACAATAAATTTTGGGGACAAAGAGTATTCTCTGGATTGCAGCTGCTTCTTTCTAAAAGTCTATTGAAAGCTAATTGCTATAAAAATAATACTTTTAGATATGCACACTTAGTTATTTTCAAAGTTGAATGTAGTTAGATGTTTCTAAAACTGACTTCTGAACCTGTACATAAATCCTCATATTAAAAGCTCCATTTTCATCCTGTAGCATTAGCATTTAGAGCATTTAGAAAGGTGTAATAGTTCCACATGTTCAAAGCAAGTCCAAATTCCAATTAAAGAGTATCATCATGTTAAACAGGTATCAAGTTAAACATATGTGAACAATTTATTAAGTATAGGCATAAAGGTCTTTTACAAATGTCTATGTACATCCAAAAATGGTGTCTATCCCTACATATATTACACCTGTATGCATAATAAACTTCAGACCCATAGATTCATTAGGTAGATGCATATAGATAATTCAGATACATTCCCAAGGCATCTTCAATCACTAACTTTTTTGTCAGTGGGAAGGAACATGATCTTTCATAACAATGAAGTAATTGTTTGTTTTCTCCTTGCCATTTTCTTGCAAGAATTAGACATTTTGGGTTACTTATTACCATGAGATAATTTCTGCCGTTCTGCTGAAGGCTCAAGCCAGGCAAAATGTTTCCTAATTCCCAGAAGGCATGTGTTATCTCATGGTAACACACACATACACATTGCAGTGTGACATTTCTCCTTGATACAGGTAAATGGACCATACTGTATCCAGGATACAGCTTTTTGCTTCCATTAAAATCTCACTTGTATTTTCCTGCTTGCAAAATATTTTGTCAAGCTGTATAGGACAGAATATAAATTACACTGAGCTCTTTTACCACAGTGATTTTAATAAAATACAGAGAAAGACTAAACAGGAACATCCAGCTGCTAAAAACCTACAAGACTGGCATTTAGATGGAAATTGCTGTCTCTGATCTTGTACATGTAGGAAAGGATATTCATAATCTCATGCTGCTAATGGCCAATATCCAGTGTGTGGATAGCTGTCTTAGAATATATTGTGAATAAAATGGAGATTTATTGTTCAGTGTTTTCAGGATGTTGCTGTTGAGGCCTGACTAGAGTAAGGTTTCCTAACTTCAGTCAGCAAACCAGGTGAGGAAGTCCTTCTGCAAGTCTTCTCCTCCCTAGCTGCCTGCATTTATCAACATTCTCTGTCAGGAAATGCATCCAGGATGTATCCCTGATTTCAGACTGTTCCTTGTGCTGTCAGTTCTGCAGTTAGTCACTTAGAAAGATGGACAAGTCTGTGCAGTGGGCAGCCACCTCACATCACCTCAACCACCCTCAGGGCCATCTCTGGCTTATTTTTCCACACATTGGATGCTGTGAGGCAGATATTCTCCATGCTGCTAATGTCTGCTCAGGGGAGATGTAAAAACTCCCTCGTACAGGAGGCAGGGGGAGGAAATAGAGCAAGGCAAGCCCCCAAATCCAATGTTAGTTTCTGATTGCAGCATATTTTTCTCCTTTCCCCATGACAGAGTGTCACCGTGCCACTTTCAGCTCTTTGAGTTCTAAGTCCAGTGAGATCAATATCCAAATGTGACCATGAGAGGACACATTCATGATAGGACAGGGAGAGGACAGTGAAAACAGTCTATTCACTACTGCACTTGGGGATTTGCCTCCAGAAACTAAGGTCCTTCCAGGATCCCTCTGGAAAGGAATTTGCCGCCACTGGGCACATACTCTTTCTGTCAATAATTTATTGTATATTGCCAATGAGGCAATGCAGCCTTTTCTTCATGTACAATGAGCTACTACCCTGGCAGAAAAAGCCACACATGGCATATTGTAAATGTGATCTTTAAACCCCAACTTCTTCTGTGTTACCGAATCACCAACAGAGGAATCTTTCTTCTGTTGAACAGGGACTTGGATATGGGAAAATTTTCTATGGGGAACTGCCATATGCCATAAATAATTACCATATGCCATAAAGTGATAATGAACCTGGTTATCTTCTAAATAGAGTCATAAAGAATATTTTCCATTTTGTTAGTAATAATCCACCTGTTTAGTTTGGGACATTAACAGGCAAAATTTTAGCACTAGCTTTTCATGCCCTAATGCTTTCCTTCAAGGGAAAGGGGGAAAAAATCCTGAACTGGAGAGGCACACTGACTGGAACACAGCTGCAGTAGCTAGACCAACATGAAAAACAGATTTTTTGGGGGTTTGGTTTTCTTTTTTCACAAAATTGTCTGTGGGACTAGCTCCACTGCAGATGTATTTCTGAAGATGACTGCCTCTGCTTTGCATCTGTTACATACAGAGTTGAGCACGGGCTGTGCAGTTTTGAAACTGGATTTCCAGTTCATCAGAGTTCAAGGAACTCTTGGGATTCTTTTGGCTTGCTTTCCATAGCTCATTAAATGTGGTAAAATCCTAGCTGTCTTGAAGTCAATGGCACAAATCCCACTGATTTCAGTGGGGCAAGATTGTCACTCCTTGTATTTTAGAGGTCAACTACAGAAAAAACACCCCACAACAGCTCTAATTCTGACCATACAGTAATTTTATCCTCTTTATTCATGCGCATCCTTGTCATGCTTTTAGTTTACTGGATCTATCAATTTCCCTCACTACATATTTATAAATGTTTCCCTGCCTGCCTTTCTGCAGTTCTGTGATCCAGCCAAGGGGTATGATCTTCAAATCTAAGAGACAGAAAGACCCCTAGGAAGTAAATAAGCATAAAATGCTGATAGCTTTCTGGCACTTAAATTCCAGTTCCCAATGGGGCCACAAAACAGATTCCATTTATTTTAATTGTCTCTACATCAGTTCTTTTTAGTGCCTGAGAAGTACTGGACACCATCAGACAAGACATGCCAAAAGTGTTTGTCAGAACAAATTGGCAATAATCTTCTGTTTAGCTATAATATTCTACTTTTTTTTTCCCTATAATCAGGACAACTTCCTCAAATATTCCTAGCCATATATGGTATGAATTTCTTGCCTTTATTCAGGAATTTCCTTTTTAATTTCTCTCTTTCTCTTTTTTTTTCTTTTTCTTTTTTTTTTTTTTTTTTTTTTTAAGGCAACCTATACTGGGAAAACATGAAAAATTTCTTGAGTGTGGTCTGGTCTCTTGCATTCATATCTGATAAGCTGATGGCTCTGTGAGCCTCAGGCACTGGGAGAACATCATCTCATTTATAGGGTTTTAAAGCTAGCTCCTATAGTTACTCCAAACATAGCATGTTACACCAATATTTTGCACAAAGTGGAGGGTTCTGCCAAGGCTCCTCAGCATGCTTTCTCACAGCTGGGCTGCTGTCAGCCCGGAGACAATGCCTGCAGTGAGGAGCCCAGCATCCCCACAGATGCTCAGCTGACTTGAGGCTGGACCTCAGCCAAACAGCTTCTGAGCTGTTTCCATGGGCTGTGTTCTAATGCATGTTGCCTGCATTCACACAGGTCTTTCTAATGGGAGGAGGATTTGCAGGAGTGCTGCTGGGCTGGCTCAGAATCCCCTCTGGAAGCACATAAAGCAGAGAGATCCCCTCTGCAGAACTAACATTGTACTATTTTCTATGACAGCTGTGAGTTCACACATTGTGAGATATTGTCCTTTGTTACTTTGTTTGCCAAAACATCATCAAACTGTGTAGCATTTAAATACACCAAGCCACGCAGGTTTGCAGTACCCTCCTTGTTGACTGCTGTGTTGATGTAGCAATGACCTTGTCTGATGGGATGGTGTGGTATTTTGGGAAGACAGCCCCTTCTGTGCCCCTTCATTTTGCACCTGGTGGTTTCTCGGGCAGTACACCTTGGGATGGCCACCACAAAGTACAGGGTGCTTGGAAATCAGCATCCCTGCTTCTTCTGGGTATTGATGATGAGGAGGAAACTGAGTGAGTACTTCAGCAGAACATTAATCTGTCACAGCTCTGATCAGTGCAGCAGCACTTTGGGTGCAGTGGTGGGTGCGTCAGGGAGCAGATGCTATCCTGGGGCCACCAACCTCTGTTGCCAGAGGTTCCACTCCTGTCTGCATCAGCATCAGGTTCACACACAGAGCTTCTCTCCAGATCCAGTTTTGCAATGACTGTTCAGCTGTGGAGGTTGCTGTGCCACAGGCATTTGTGTTTTTTGTCATGCTGCTGTATCACTTAATAGGACACAGCAATGTAAAGGGGTTTATTAGTTGCACTGCATTTCAAACAGTTTAGAAAAGCTCCCTTCTAACAAATGGGCTTTCTCAGGTATCTGCACCAGCTGACACATTAATACTTTGATTACTTACAATAACATAAAAAATAAGATGACCACACAAAATTTAATCACATGCCCCGAGTCACAGGTTCCTGCTTTGGTGCAGAGGTAATTTATGCAAACCGAAATTCCTTTCATGCCCTTCATGCAAGGACATCACCAGTGAGAACGGTTTCTCTGAGTGGATTTTGACATATGTCAGTTCAGAGCTTCATACCATAATAGGAAAAACCACCTTGCCTGATGCTTCTCTGCTTTCTAAAACCTTTCATCATGTTAATTGTATGGAAGAAAACAGTGGTCTAATTCTGAACTATGGGTATGCCGAGTGCTGTGAATGTTCTCCAGAACAGCTGAACTCAGTAGCATTGCCTGTGTAAAAGCTGATGGTTCTTAGCATGGTCAGTTTTTCCTGCTAAGTGTCTGATGGCTTTTGCACATTTGTGAGTGTACGAGAAAGATGCTGAAGGACTGTGGGGATCAGGAGGTCAAGAGATCCTCTGGACATGTGTGAGCCAAAGAGAATACGCTGGCAAGCTGCCTCGTGTGGTCAGGGACACAGGATCAGGGAGGCATTATGCTCCCATTTGGAGACCAGAAAATAGTTGGGGGGAAGGAATGTCATGTAACCCAGAATATATGTTTGCATTAACTGACACTTGGAGTTAACGGCGTGGAAGGATATTATGCTTTCAATAGGCCGTACTCCAATGAAATTGGCAGCTGGGTGGCATCAGAATAAGTTTATTTTGTCATAAGACATAACAGAAAATAAATGCAAAACCAGAGGGATCACACTGTTTCCTGAATAGCAAGCCCCTCATGAACTGACCTTTTGGTAATGAGGGAGGTAAGCAACAAAGCAAGGAGACTGGAAGGTAATTGGAGACGAATCAGGACCTCCACTGGAAAAGTGCTAGGGATCTGCAGAGCACACACCACAGCTTAAGAATGACCAGTGTAAGTAATGCCTTTGTTCTCCTCCATCTTCTGGTGTGGGATTGCACGCTGCGTGCTGTGGGGTGGCCCTCCAATCACCCCTGAATGTGTATCTTCTCCTGAGTGCAGTTCTCCAGGATGCAGTCTTTAGAGCCAATCACAAAGGGAATTAATCCATGACATTCTTCCCTGCAATGCCTGTGTCAGGGCTCTTTCCAGGGCAATGAGCTCCATTTCAGTCCTCTGAGGGTTCTCTGGGATATGCTTTGGGGCCTTTTCTTGGATTAGGTCCAGTAGTTGTTGGAATAGATCTCTCTCTTGCTCCTTTTTCTTTTTGAAGTACATGTTGGTCATTCTGTCTGTGTGCATGACTTACTGCTTCAGGGGAGTTGTGGAATCAGAAAGCCTAAGACAGATTTTATAAAAGAGGAAAGGGTTTCAAGTCATACTTTCTTAAAATCAGTTCTCATGTTAAATGAAACAAAACTGCTCCCTCAACACTGCACCATTTCAGTTCATGCTCTGGAGTCTAGGCGAGGCAGCAGAGTGTAATCCAAATTGCTTTTGCTTGCTGTCAGTCTGCATGCAGCAATCATGAGATGCTCTGGAGCATGGCAAGACAGGGGGAAATTAGCTGGGGGGGGGCTGTGGTGTCCCATATAAATAGAGCACATCAGCTGGGAGGTTAGCAATCCCGCTGTACCCCCAGTTCTGTTTGCACAGGAGGGTATTACAGCCTCGGGGATCAGGAAGAGCTTTGTAAGAGCCCTGTGCTAGAGAAAGGACTTTGTCACAACAGTGGCCAAGTGGGTTCTTCAGTATCCCTCTCTGTGCTGGGTTCTTGTGCAATTTTCAGCCCTGCTGGTTTGTGCAGCACTGGCTGCTCTCATAAATCTCCTGACTGAATCCTTATTCATACCCAAGATCAAAGGAGCTTGCAGAGGGGTTTATGCTGTTTGTTTGGTTGTCTTCAGTGCCTGTGCTGCAGCCTGGGGCATTTTGCAAATACACAACCACCGTGGAACATTCAGAGCCTCTGTCTGCAATACCTGCAATAAGGTGGTCCAGCTACTCCTTTGCTAATTAATTCACCTGGAGCTCTCCAGCCTTGCCTTGGTAGGGGAGCCAGTGTGGTGTGTTTGTTATTCCCTATTTGTCTTGAAAGTGTTCTTTAAAGGTGTCTGCATTCTGGGGCTTCTTCTGGGAGAGACTGCAAAGGTCTGTACAAGTGCCAGTGAAACTTTCTCAGAAAAAGCACACAGTGCAGGTAGCTACTCCTCTTTAAAATTTTGAGTAGTAGCAAGTTCACACACAGTGTTCCCACCTGGGCTCTTCAGAGACCCCAACACTAGCCTCACATGAAGTGCTGACCCCAAACCTTCTGGCTCCTAATCTAAGTCTAGCCTGGGAATCTTGGCAAGTCCCAGCACTAAGCTCAGCTTGCCAACACACAGCACAGAGCTGCATGGCATGAGGTGGCAGGGACCATGGCCTGTATTTGAGTTCTCAAGCTGCAGCAAGAGGGCTCAAATACAGGCCATGGTCCCAAGAGGGCTCAAGGACGCAGAGATATGGAGAATGTGGTTTTAAGTACCAAAATTCTGCAAAACCATTAAGATTTCCTTTCTTTTGCTAAGGTGCTCCTGACAGTAGCCTTCTCAGAAGTCTGCCATGCTACATCTGCTTGCTATTCCACTGGTTTTCATTTTATGTCTAAAAACTGATTTAGAAGACATCGTGACACAAGTAAGCCTTGCTCCTTAGCACCACTGCAGGACTGCAACCTAAGAAATTAAGACAAATATAAGCAGTTACTGACAGAGGTGAGCAACATATCAGTCTTTTAAATACGCCACTGGCTGACTTCACATTCCAGAGAGTCCACACAGATCATTCCCTGGATAGTGTGGTGAATCATTTGCCCATCCCAATGTTTTGTTAGAACAACAACTCTACCAGTCATCTGATTTGTCAGACAACTGGATGATGTCAGATTTTTCCTCTGTGTCTCACTTTGTGCCCCCAAGGCTGAGAAAATGGATTGATTTTAAATGGGACCTCTCGTGCCAAATTTCCTAAGAACTTCAAATGAATACTCTCACTCAGTCATGACAAAAGCCTTCTCAGATTCCAAGAACATGTCCGTGGTCTGTGTGCTCCTCTTTGGTTTGAATAACAAAGAACCTCTACTCATAAAGGGATCTTTCAAGAAACTTCTTGTAAATCAATCACTGACAACTGCACAGTCAGTCTTCTTGGTCTTGTCAGTTTTTAATTAAAAAGTTGTGCTGACAAATGATGAGAGACACAAGCAGCACAGCTTTCTTCAGAAAGTCCAAATGTGCCTAAAGGTGAGTACGCAGGACAGGCTACTGTGCTGCTCACGGAATAACAGCTGAAAATTACCTGCCACATAGAAACAAAAACCAAACTTTAAAAGATAGATTTCTGATTTGTGTATGCCCAAAATGTGCTTTCTAACATTTTGCCCTAATCCAGGCGTGGATGTAGCCCCAGAATAAAGAAGGTGTCTGGGTTTACCCTGCATCCTTTGATGACATGACATCATTCACTCACCAATGGTAGCTTACAAGGAGTCAGGAAATGATAGCTCTATGTTTCCATCCATAAATTTCCATCTCCTAAAAAGCACTTGGATGTTTGGATTTTCAATCAAATAATGTGTTGGAAGAAGGAAATCTCTGTTCCAAAGCTATCCAGCACTAAGCCTCTTTCCCTTCCCTTCACCACCTCCTGGTGATTTCAACCAGCACCTGAGACTTACTGACACACATCCTTATGGGGTGCCAGCAGATGCTCATGAAAAAATAGTGAAGACCCAGAACTGGCAATCCAGATAATATGAGGCGAAAGGAAAGCAAGGCAATATTTTTTAGAGGTTTAGTCTACTCAGGATGACTTTCAACATCATAGAGGGGGCAAGAGAGAAAGAACAACTCCGTTTAAAAGTATTTCTTTTGAGACAGATAACCTTTAAAATAGAGAGAAGAAACCTGCTGGTTTGGGACTTGTGAAATCTTCTGTTCATAGATTTGCATGAAACCTCTGTAGTTTTCTGGTTGGTCAGGAAGCATAGAATAAGAAATTTGGACCTGATTCACAAGAAAATTTGAGGCTCATTTGGAGACTTCTTTATCTTTAACCCCAAATATGAAAGTTTGCATTTTTATCATCCAGTCAGCCAACTGCAGATTGCCTAAGACATAGGGGCTTACTGAGGATTTGTAGAAGTCTTTTCAAAAGACTTTTGTTTCTACACTATCAAGTAATTCTATCTGCAACTTCAGATTTCCCCACTGGTTTTGCTTTTGTTTTACGTAGCGTAGCCTGGGAATAAAGTAACACAGAGAGAGCAGAACAACAACAAAGAAGAAGCATTCCTCTTAACTTTGCCTGAGCATATTACATAGCCTTTTGTTTCTCACTTTTTATGGGGCTTCATCTACATTTTTAGTTAGGGCTCATTTCTGCCTATGGCTCCAGTACTATTGATGACTGCAGTTATGTGGCATTTTAGTTCCTGAGCCCTGTTTTCCTTGTCTTCTGAGTAAACAAAGCAGATCATGAGTAAAACGTAGTCTCCATCTCCCAATAAATTCTTTTTCCCCTCTTTAAAGAGCCAGTACCTTACCATAAATTATTTTCCTGAGGTTTGCATTACTGCTTTAAAAACCCAAAAGAAACCCTTTGGCTTGGCCTGTAGCTTCTAGACTTTTCTGTAACTTCTATAATTAAGAGTAAAGGATAGTACTGTGGTTAAGGTATTGCGTTTGGACCCAAAGTGTAGGGAAGCAATCCACTAAAAGTTATTCCAGTCCTCCTTTGGCAGAGAGCTATAAGGCTTGTTTTCAAAACTGGCTTCTGATTTTTGTTGTGTTTGGTTTTGCTTGTCCAGTTGGAGGCCTGGCCTTTAATGCCTCCAGCTCAAGAAGAAGTCAGTGGGACCTGCAGTTTTTGCCATGTGTTAATCAAGGTCAAGGTGCTCCCAGAGCAACCAGGAGTGGCATTCCCAAATTAGAAGCTATGCTTGAAAGTCAGGTTTTTAATCTCTTGTGATAATTCAGAATACCTAATTTAGGTGGCAGGGGACTTAACTGACTCCATAAGGAGCCTAAGGCTCCCGTGTGCCAAGCCAGAAGCTTAAAGGTTGGCAGAGTGAATATGTAATCCCCTGTGAATTGGGATGCTGGCCCACCACACCAGGCCACTTGGAGGCTTTGGAAGTGCTCGGAGACTCTCAGGTGCCCATTAAATACAACATGGAAAAAGCAGAGTAGGGTACTGATGAGCCCTCAGTAGCACTGCCAGCAGGCACAGAGCTATCCATTCACCCCCAAAGAAATCTCTTCAGTAAGGTCCTGTTTAAATATATCCAGAAATCACACCAGCATTCATGTCTTTACAGCAGGGATGAGGAATGATGCTGGGTAGCCAAGCGGAAGGTTAAAGTATTAATATTAGGAGCTTGATTCTCATTCTTTTTTTGTACTCATTCAAACCAAGAGCACCTATTCTAAAACTCATGGATGTGTCTCTGTGAAATTCCTTCAGTGAAAATGGAAAATGGGCTCTGACTGACAGAGACTCCTCAGTTTCAGGTGCTGTTAGGTAGGCAATACGTATTGACAGCAAGAAAAAGTTTAAGTTCATTTTAATCCTCGTAATCACTTATTAGATGTTCTAATGAGTTTGATGTCACAGCAGGATATCATCCAAGACTAATAATAATTATAACACTATCACATGAAGGCTGGCTTTTACCTTACCAGAGCCCAGCACAGCAGCATGGAGAAAAGAGAGGATAGAGGAGACAGAGACCCTTAGCTTTTCCCTGTCCAGGCACAGGCACTCAAGAAAAAATTCACTGTCTTCTGCAACACATACATGCTTTGGATGATGGACAAAGAAAAGAATAACGGCAACACCAGCAGCTATAACTCTGCCAAATCCTCTCCTGATGTGGGATTTACAAGGGTTAGCATGGACTGGGGAATAATTTCAAAGGACTTCTTTATTGCTATGGCCTGGGGCCAGGGGAATAAACCTTCTGAAGCAGAGGAGGATTCCCTTTACCTCAGGCTATTTGTTCTAACTGTGAACACAGTACAGAATTGGACTTACCAGTCTGTCCCCTCCAGAGGATCCCCAAAGTCTCTTCTTACAGCACCTAAAGAAAATCAGCTGCTTCTGGAGATGAAAAGATTAGAGCTGAATTTGCCACTACCCAAAGCACATTGTGTAACACTGTAAAGGAAATAGGATGGGCCAATGTCAGGGAAAATTCGTGCTCCTATAGGAGCTGCACCAGGAGAGAGAAGCCAGAAACTGATTTCCCAAACATCATGTGAAACTTTGAGACCAGACTAGAGAGATCTATTTCAAAAAACTTAACAGATAAACTGAGCAGTTAAAAAGGGGATTTTTTTTGCCTGTTTTGTTTCTCTGAAGTCTCTAGTCTGAGGCAAACACCCCATCCACTCTTTTGAAAGTCCCAGCCTTCCTTTTTAAAATTATTTCTATTTCTCAGCAGATGGTTATTACTTTCCCTGAGTCAAACATCATCTTGAGATCAGGTAGGAGAGTTAAGCACTGAACCTTCCTCTTCCTAAAATGTAGGTATGGGTACTCCAGACTATGTGCAATTGTATCGGGGCAACAAATGGGAAATTCCTCAAGATGGTGTTCCATATGGGAACACTACCGTTGCCATCAGGACTTCTTCAAGGGGTCCAGCCTGAATAGAGTATCTCTATTCCTTTTTTCTCTCCAGTCCCTCATTTCACTGAATGCAAGAGGCTGCTGGATCCTCAAAGCTGGTAGATCTCAGCACATACCTTGTTTTGCTTTCTAGTGGAGATGTTATAAGCTTGTACAATCTTTATGTCCCAGACAGGTTGACACAGTTGTGGTTTGCAAATGAAAGAAGGATAGAAACTTTCATTCGTTGCTGTCACTAGGCTATGGCACAGTCAGCCTGTTTTGATTGTGCTCTGTAGTGTGTCAGAGGGACTCAGACACTGATTGGTTTACTGTGGAATATACTGAAGCCCCATTTTTTTCTCCCCCTTTATTCATTTTCCCAGACTCTTCTTCCCACAACAACCAGAGATGCCATTATTTTTGGCCGAAAGAGAAATCCCCAGCCAGTCATGAAGCAGACTGAAGTGCTGGGAGTGGCCATATGCTGCTGTCAGCTTTAGAGCATATCCTTTTCATTGGAATTAAAGCTTGGGATCACGTGGAGCTGATCATCACAGGCTGAGGGCAGGGTAAGAATGTGCATGTGCAATCATAGTACTTATCCCTCAGTCAGTGGGAACACAAAGCCCATCCCAGTCATTCAACGTCCTGCCTTTGGATCAGTTAATTAGGACCTACTTTTGAATGATTCTGAGTACATCTGAACTCCAGGTAACTTCAAGGAAGCTAAGAGAAAGGTTTCCAAGCACTGATCACAAAAGAGTTACAAGAAAACCTACCCCCGACCAGGTCTCATTGCTCAGTTTGTTCCTTGCTCAGAAGTGAGCCTCAGAGCAGGTAAGACCGATGCTGAAGAAGGTTTTTCCTGCAGATTCCACCCTGAGCAGCTCCTTCCTGGAATCACTCCTGAAAATGAATTTACAGCTTCAAGACTACACCTGCACAGGAGATGCCTGTGGCAGTCAGTAGGGAATGTGCCTAATTAAATATGAGCAGATTTTCAAAGATTGCTTCATCCAAGAAGCAAAAGCTAAATAATTATATGGAACAAGATGATTACCTGGAAGAAGATGATAAAACTCCTAATGTTCCTGTTTATGATATGACTGTGAAGCTTCTCTGTTCAAGCTGGGATGCAATGCATTATCATTTATTGTCTAATAACACAAGAAATAATGCTGCTGGTACTCTGTGAGAATTGTGCTTTTCTTCCAAATAAAATTCCACTAGGAACTGACCCATCCAAGTAACTCTCACAATTTATCCTCACCTGGTAGGAAGGAAGACTTAGAAAGGGAGAATTATGTTTTTGCATCATTTATCAAATACATCTGATCTGGGAACTTTGGTAGGTCTTGAAGGAATGGTCGCATCTTTACAGGAAGGAAAAAAAACCCAAAGCACATTTCTATGAGATGACAAATTGCAGTGAGAGGGTAGGTTTGTGACCCTGTGCCACCTCTTTTGTGTGATGAAAATGTGCTGATGCCATGGCCCCAGCTACCCCTCTCTCCTGGATTTTGTTATAAAATGGAGAGCTTTGCCACTGTGTGCACCTGGTCAAAAGCTACTGGAGATCTTTTGTTCCTCATTAGCCAGGAGTGTGATTGCAGGGCGTGCCCAGTCCATGCATCCAACCCCTACACAAGCAAACCCAGCAGTTAAAATGTTGATATTCATGACGATTTAACTCCTCTGACCTCCTTGTGGCTGAGTTCCAAGCTCTGTGCAGGCTCTGCTCTGATCTCCACCCTGCCTGTATGCATTTTTAGTCATATCCACTTTTTTCCTACCTTTCTCTATGTCTGTTAAAGAAACGTGGAATTCTGGGGAATAAAATAGCAGCTCATGAGAGGTGCCAATGTGTTATACCATGAGTATAGCTCAGTACAAGTGCTGTCTAAACTCAGCCTCAGTACTCACTGTATTTCACTCCCTTTACAAGACGTTAAATTACTGCTCGTCTCAAAAGCAGCCCATCCTCCTCCTTGACTGTCTCTCACATCTTCCTTAAGGAGATTTATAATGACCTCTGCAGCTTGGCTTCAAAAATGTCAGAGTATTTTGGCAACTGCTGCTGTAACTGGTCTTCATGCTGCGGCTCCACACCCCTGTGAAACTCTCCCTGGAATGAATCTTGACAATGGGCACCAGCTCCACTGGGGTTTTAATGCACCACTTAGTTCTTTGAAAATTTTTAAATTTCTGTTAGACCATTTACACCTTTACAGCTAAGTATGAGTTGAAAAGTCCTCTTGGGTTAGGACTTATGGTTTGACTTGGGATGGTATCTCAGAATTGGGACCTGCATTTCTATATGGCCTTTAGTGTGTCTGCCTAAAATTTCCTACATGCAGGGATCCTGGAATCTCTGTGTTATAGGGCTGAGCAGCCCAGTTCAATTAAAAAAAAACTTCGAATAAAAATGTCTCTGTTTTAGTTGCTGTTTGTTTTTAACCATTTGTGCAATACCTCAAGCCAATTGGCAGGATTAATTGGTTTACAGTACTATATTAATTAATATCATAAAATCATTTTGAAGGAAGGAAGAGCTAATTAACTACAAGGCATTAATACTCCAACTGGGAGAGAACCCAAGGGAAAAAGTCTACAGTGTAATTAATACAGAGTACTTTTTTTTCTTCCTGCCCTACAATCTCCCCCTAGTCCCAGACACTAATGACTTTCATTTGGCTTTCTGAAAGGTTTTCTGCTCTCTATCAACCTATCCCATGCTTAAAAATATCCAGGGATAATTTGTATTTTTTTTTCTTTCTTGACCTTTTCTTTCTGGCGATTCCCTTGATGCAAGGTATGAATTCAACTCTTGCCCTTGTTCCTGTGAAGTGCTTGTGAGGCAGGTTCTTTCTGATAGGGCTGTGCTGGTTAAGATCCAATCTCCAGCAGTCAGTAACACAGGCACAGCAGGAGAACAGGGCAGCAACCCTTTCCATTCTATACTTTCCCTTCTTACTGCACATCCCACATTTTTCCTGTGAATGTCAGATGACTCACTGATTTATTACAGCCTTTTAAAAAAATCTGGTTGGCAGTCAATCTGCTTCTACATTTACCATACTACATTTTATTTATTTGCTGCTCTCTAGTAACAATTCTCAAAAAAACCCAAAGCTAAACAAAATTACAAATTATAGACAATTAAGGGGGGAAAATACCTAACAAATATGTGCTTGTTTCTGTAAAATTCTGACTGAAAGCATACTGCCCTGCTTTTTGAGCTTGGACTTCAACCACTTGCACAGAAATGCTTGTGAAAGTGCCCCCAAGTGATGAGTTGGGCAAGGGCACACGGAGAATTGTCATAATAAAAACATATAGTGAAAATAGCTACATTCTCACTATAAAAATACCTCCCTGCTAGAGTTTGGGCTGAGTTAACTGATGGCATCCAGGAAATAAATGGTTACAAATGTCTAAACCAGAATTTATAGACATGCCATAGCAGCTTCAGTGAACTAGCCATCAAATCCTAAAACCCTTGTCCATATGAAAATGCTTGAACTACTTCAGTAAAACTGAAAGAGTAAAACAAATACACCAATAAAAAACAACTGTAATACTGAAGCATTTCCACAGCATATGGCTTATTCCCTGGTAAGAAGCATCTGCAGCAGTGATTATGCCTATTTATTCAATTTAAGGAAAAAAAAAATTTAAAAACAGCCCAGGACTCCAATTTACAGAGTTCTTAGGAGTTATGACACAGTTAGCACAAACCATATGCCCGAGTCAGGTCTAAGTCCAACACAGGAAATACAGCTGCGTGGTATTGCTAGGAGAGCGCTGTGCCATTAAGGAGTCTGCTCCTTCAAAGGAAAGGTTAAATCAAGCTCCCTAATCTCTGGATGAATAATCTCATTATTTTCCTGAGAAAACATCTCACCTAGCAAATACAGTGGAGCCTTGCCCAGACATGTTTTCTATAGGTGGGAATTGGTAATACGTGGATGAGGGCGTGGAATGGCCCTGCTTGGTGAAGTCTCTCTCCATTAATCATTGCATGTCTCATACCCAATAAAAAGTGTTGATGGAACAGGTTTAGAGACACTTTTGAGTTAGAACAAAACCCATGTCACACCAGCTCAGCTAACACTGGGTATTGTGTTTGTAGTTGCCTGGTGTGATGCAATGGAAAATTGTGAATGAAATTCTGATACATTGGCAGCTCCTGTGAGCTTTATCTGTAGGCAAGAGGGTGTCACAGAAACAGAGCAGCTCCCCAGGTCTTGCCACAGACACCTCCCTGGGACAGGGGGAGGAGAAGAAGACTGAGATTACTCTTGTGATAGGTGGTTTTTCTCACAAAATAGAGTTTGGTTGAGAGACTTGCATCTTTATTTTGTTTATCTAGGGTTGAATTTCCTTTATCACCTTCTGTAAGTCTGTTTAATCCACATGGGCTGAATACACCTGCAAGTTTATAGAGCTAGACAATGCACTGTGATGCCTTTTACTGGCACTTCACATAGTGAAAGGTTCCTGCCCCCTCTTTTGAGAACTTCTAACACCTTCACTAATTGTTTCACGTTTATTCATTGTGTCACTCTCATTCTTTTGGTAATTGTTTTCATTCTGAGAATAAAAATCTGGCAGCTTTGAAATTTGGCAGGAAGCAAGTGATCAGCACAGAAAATACCTAATTTTTCTTCTGTGAATTTCTCTTCAGGTGTTGCCATAATAGAAATGATTGAAAATTTGCCATTTCCCGACTCCTGGAGGAACTGCTGAAATAAAAGGTATTGGCAGCGCATCACATTGTAGCTGATAGCAAATATTCTTAAGAGAGGGATTCACCACCACCAAGGCAGCTGTGAAAACCAATGTAGCACAGGCAGTGCTTGGAAACTGCTAGAGCAGATGGAGCAGCAGGTCTGGGAAGCAGGAGCAAGTCCAAGCTTTTCTGGCCATCACCTGGTGGTGTTCCCTGTCTGAAAGACACACAGGATCCTCCAAGCTCTTTGCTCCCTCATCCTCTCCCGCATTATTCCTTACCACATCCCGTGGGTGACCTGGAATAGGGTTTTCCTGGGTATACCCTGCAAGCTGCAGACTCTCCTGCTTGATAACCTGTCCTTATTCCCTTTTAGAGATTCTAGCCCATGCTATGAGTCAAAAAATAAAACGACCCAAAACCCCAGTCACCCTCAGCCCAGCCCCAAGTTTCTCACCTGTTTTACCCTGGGTTGACTGGTTGTTGCCTGAGGGAAAAGCATTGCAATCTGGCATTCACCACTAATCCTGGCTGTCAGCCCAACCAGCAGGTCACCCACAGCAGCCTCGGGAGAGAGCTAGGACAGGTTTGGGACTGCTGCCAGCTTTCCCAGCTAGGGCCAGGAGGTGGAAATAGCCACGTTTGCTGAAGTAGCTGAGGGTCCCTTCCACTGGGATGGACAAGTGTCTGTGCTAGATAAAGAGTATCCACGGCTCATGGGGATGTTTGCACCTCCCATCTCAAGCTGCCTTTGCACACAGCTCACAAGGTGCTGCTCTGCTCTCCGACAGGAGGAAGGCAGCCCTTGGAAATACCTTTGCTATGTAAACTCTCAGGGGAGCAGTTTCAAAAACCAAACCTTTGACAAATCCTTACAACGCTATTATTACCACCCACCATCACCAGTAAATTATTTTACTGGAGTCCTTACAAAGTGGAAATACAAAATGGGCAGAAACACATTCAGAGCAAAGCAAATCAGTGTGATAACAGGGTTCATCTGGACCTTTGGTGGTGGAAACTGAGGAGACCCCATGCTCAGCTACAAGTGGTACAAAAGCCATTGCTCACTTTTCCTTCGTATCTCGCCTCCTGGGCTTCTCCAGCTTGTCAAGTTTAGCAGGTGCATGCTCAGTAACTGTGCCTGGAGCATGTTCAATTAAACATTCAAACTGAAAAAAAATTTGCAAAAACTTCTTGCCATATTCACACAATTGCAGGGCCATTTTTCTTTATTTATTACAAGGGAACAAAACCAGGTAGAAAACCGTGTTGCGTATAATGCTTAATATAGTTTTTAAAATGTGGGGTTTGAACCAAAGGGAGCAAGTGACATCTTCTGCTTCTCTTGCATTTTTGTAGGGTCTGCATGAGTCAAGTGTGAATGTATGGCCAAAAAAATAATGCAGATTCATTAGCCAAAGGTAATATCTCTGCCTTACTGGCACAAAACACCTTTTCCCTGCAGATAGTCTACACTGCTTCAATTATTTGGCTCTTTCCTTTTTAGCAGCTTCCAAAAGTGATAAAATGCATAGTGCTACAATGTACATTCTGGATGTACATGTTTAAGGCCTTAAGACCATGAAGTCATGTCTGTGTGTGTCATTCTTTCCATTAGTGATGAGCCTGAGGTGCTGAGTTTATTCCTGAATCCAGATGGGTATTTGGGACCTGTTTTTCATCTGGATATATGATCAGATGCCTTTCCTGAGTGAACACATTTCTATGTATCTATTGTTTGAGTATTCAGAGAAAAATATAGTCAGCGTGGTGTTACTACTGAATGTGACAATCTATTTTTTCTCATGCTGAGGATACAATAAGGTGAAACTGTAGTGACTGAACAATAAGTGAAATCCTCACAATCTTCTGAAAATTTTAGTCTGTTATACGTCTTTTGTTTATTTTTAGCTTGGGAAAGAAAGTGTTGTCTAGACTTATCCCTATTGATGATTAACTGTTCAAGGGGAAAGGCAGCAGGCGCGGATACAAAGATTCGGATGGGAAAATTGCTATATGTTTGCACACTGTATCCGGCTGGATAATTCTTTCCTTTGGGGATATGCCTATATGCAGACTGCTATACAGTGCTACAAAGTCACACTGAAGCTGATATTTAGGAGTGTTGAGACTGCCCAGGCTCTGCGAGTCTGGGCAGTCTCTTGGGGTTTGTCCTTGAGGCAAAAGTTGCTGTTCCTGAAGGCAAGAAAATGACTGCACAAAGTATTTTCTCTGTTTGCTGTATACAGGCCAGCTAAGCTCCCTTTGCCCTGAGCCCTAAGGTTTGTTCCTTGTGCAGAGTGCTAGCTTTGACAGCTACCAATTTCAGTGTCACGGTAAAGAACAAACTGGGTGCCCAGAACGGGCACAGTGGATTCTACGTGCACCCCTGGCAGGCAGCACACAGGCCTTCCAGTGAACATGGCAACAAGGTCTGTAAAATGGGCATAATAATCCCTAATTGTCTCCAGTGTAGGAAGCTTAATTAGGAATTTCAAATCCTCTTGAGCTCCTCGGAGGGATGGCACATATGCTGATACAGTGAGTAATTTGGCACAAGTGCATTATCACACCTACAACTCTATTACCATGTGGATATGCCAGGGCAAATAGAGCAGCCAATGTCCCAAATGCTGTGGAGACAAAAACAGCTCTGGAATTGCCTGAAGACCTCTAGCAGAAAACAGGTACACCTTCTGTGCAGAGGCTTTATTATAACACATACTGATATATCAGCAACCCACAACTTCTCATCCCTATGGAAAAAGACATTCACAACCACATTCTTTCTGGCAACACAGAGATACACCTACAGTTCAAAACCTTCTGGGACCCCTTGGGGACAAAGTCACAGCCACAGCTTACTGGCAATGCAAGAAAGCTCTGTCTATAGTGTGCAGACTTTCTGGCAACACAGCTGCATCCCCAGAGCCTGGCTTCCTATGAGCAGTGATATACCAATCAGACCACATCCCTTAAGGAAGAGAGATGATACAGAAACACCTCACATTGCAAAGGGAGATGCCTTTGAAAAACATTTTAAAACCGAAAAATACCCCCACACTAGATAACAGGGGTGTAATTGTTACTGAGGTGCCTATGATGTCAAAGCTATCTGCCCATGAAGTGGATGCTCAGTGTTAATAAAATGCATTCCAACTGAACAGTTTGTGTGTTCTGCTGAGCTGTACAAACCACGAGAGCTCTCTGCTCTCGTGGTTTGTGTTCCCACCATGAACCCCTAATAATGAAAGCACTGACCCAGCAATCAGCATTTTGAGTGCAGGCCCTGAGATTGCTCAGCTGGGTGTAGTTTCTCTCTCTAGAGGAGAGCCTGTAATGCAATTAATCCAGCTAGTGGTACAGTGTGTCAGGGGCTGGCCACTCTTCTGTATGAACAGAGTGGCTGACATTCTAGTGTTCCCTTATTTCTGAGCACTTGACTGTCAAAGCTTATGATGTTCTTTGACACAGGGAAGACAAAAAGTAAGGGGGGAGTTATTTAATATTATACAGCAGATCCAGATTTGTTATTATTTAGGATTAAAGCTAGAATGAAATACTGTGGGATTTACTTTAATCTCCACAAGGGACTGGGTCTGTTTGGAAGTGTCAGTGTGTATGCCATGGCTGACCTACTGGGAATCACTTAGACCCAGAGCTTTTTTTTTTTTTGTGGTGGTTGGGCTCATGTTATGCTCAGGAACTATTCAAAATGGGGTCTCCGTTTCCAGATGTGTTGCTGGCTGTAGCTGAGTGAGGTGTTGGAAACATAAAGGAGTTTTCTGTTACCTTGTGGCTTCTGCTTTCAGCTGGGAGGGCAGCCAGGAGAGCTGGAGGGAAGTGGCTGCCAGACTGCTTTTTATCATCTCGCTCAGTCCAGGGCAGCCATGCCACTCCCCCAGCATCACATCCTTCAAGGACTCCAGGAATGGACAGAGCAGGACATCTCTGCCACTTTCACACTGTCAGAGGAGGAGGAGAGTGGAGCCAGAACTCTCTGTGCAAAGGACAAAATTATCAGAAGTCATTTTTAACAGCCTGATAAGTAATAAATCAAAGTCACTTGTATTTTTTCTATCATGCAGCAATAAAATGCGCCCATTACCCTGTCAGAATTGATACAGGAGGGTCCTGGAGAAACCCAGGTTAGTGTTTGGAGTTGCCTGCTCAGAATTGCCTGGAGCAGCTCTCCCCGAGTGACTCTGCCTTCGCTCCAGCTCATTGCTATAGCCCAGTGGTCGGCCGGCTGCACTGCACGGGGTGGTGAGAAGTCACTGCGGCTGGAATGTGCCCTCGGGTGTGGGACTGTGTGTAAGGATGGCGGGCACTTGCAGCTGATGCTCATTCACCTTCCCCTGCGGATGGAAAGGCAGGAAAAAAGCTCAATCCATAGGCATTGAATAACCACAGTGGCACTAGGATTGTCCCATGGAGCCTCCAGCACTGGAGACTGAGAATTGTGAAGACCTGTGTGGGTCAGACTCAAGAGCCTGAGTCGACATATATGGATGGAAACATGAGATAAGCCCCTTCTGAGAATATCTGACTTGGCAGAGCTGCTTGCAGCACTGTAGCTTGCAAGAGAGGTGCTACACAAAGAGGGAAATAGGGATGGATGAAAGGAGATGAGAGTGCTGATTCATTTACATCCCACCACCTTCTCTTGGGCCTTTAGTCAGCTGTTACCAGCACCATGGTTTGGTGGTGGGAATGACAGCATTCTGTAAAGAAGCTGGTAAGCTGCACTGTTGTGCTGTATGATAAGGCACTCTCAAAAGTGTTTATAAAAAGAAAATATACTCCATATGTTTTTGGAAAACTTGTAAAAGCACAGCTTGTACTTAATGGCAGTGAGAACCAAAATGGACAAGAAAAATAATAGTTAAAAAACCTATAAAGGCTTATATCTTGGACAGGAAATTGAAAATGAAATATTTCCAGTTTGTTGGGTTATGCCTAAGTACAGTAGGTCTTGCTAAGCTATGTCAGGCTCCATTCCTACTTCAAAGTTTACTTTGATCTTCCTTTATTTACATTAGCCTTTGCCACAGAATTCACAAAGAGTTTTCAATGACTGCTCCAAGTCATATATTACACTCTGCTAAGACAAGTTTTAAGTCAGTATTGTGATGGTGCACATTGTCTGGTGTAACAACAATACCCCCAGCAGTATGAAGTCTTACACCTATTCCTTCAGTACACGCACTCCAGAATTTATACAACCTCAGTGGTGGTTGCATAGTTAGGAAGGGGGTCTAATAACCCTCCCCAAAGTTCTGTGAATGTTCCCTTACAGACCCAAACCTGATTCTCAGCTCGATTTTTCAGAGTGAGCTCCCCGATCACGGTACATTGTGGTACCATGGCAATGATCCATGAGCAAACTCACAGGGACACAAACAATTGCATGAGGGCAAGCAGCCAAGGAAGCATCAAGCCAGGCAACAAGTGTGGTGGTAGAGAGTGACTCTGCATCTCACCCATATGTACAGGGTTTTACCTGTTTTGCTTAGGTATAAGCAATTTGCATGTTTGAGTACAACAGAAAATCCAGCCCAAAGCATGAAGCCTCTTCTGCATCTGGTAGCACTCCCTTGCCTGGTGCCACAGACCTGGGCAGGCAGGATGGTGCCTGTCTTGGTCATTCCCATGGAAATCACAAGGGGATGTGGCTTCTCCATATTTCTAAACATCCCAAGGATGAGGCAGGAAGTGTCATCACAGCATTAGTTCCTGACTATTTTGTCTATTTAGGAAGTATCATAACAATAGCTTTGTAACAAGTGTCATGATAAATTCCTTAGCATGCTAAATCCTAGATTTTTCCCCTCCCCTTGTCTTTAGTTAGGTAATTGGAAGGATGATGTAGTGGAGAGACTGGTGAGATGATCAAAGCATCAGACTGAGAGTTTAATTTTCATTGAAGCCACCTTAGGCTCCTGTAGAGCCAGGGAATCCTAAACCAAGCAGATATTCCAGCAGTGACAGACAGTGTGAGAACACTGTGAATGGCTTTGAATGCAGATCCCATTCTGTAATTTACACTAGTCAGAAGGCTACAATAACTATATCACTCACAGAGGGTGGGGAGTATGAATATTCCACCACATTTTCCAGAAGCCAGACAGTTGGTACAGAAGACATTATGCAAACACTAAGCTTCTCACTCCCATTAAGAATCTGTTACAATTCAAGTAATGTTCCAAACTTGAATGTGCTTAAGAAAACATACAATTCTTAAGATTAGAAATTTAGTTTTATTTATGTAGCAATCTACCATGTTTCCACTGTCTTTTAGAATAACAATAAGAAACCATCCACACTGAGGGATAAAGGGAGGAAAACCAACCTCACACCCTGCAACACCTGCACTGCAGACTGCCTGGGAAAAGAAACTATTTATTTACCATAATGGCACTTTAGGAACATTTGTATTCTTACCAGTATTTCTGGTTGCAGTAAGTCTAACTGATACTGCATTTACATAATAGATCTTTTAAAACAAACAAACAAAAAAATGTTGCATTAACTAGTGAAAAATTACCAAATAGTCATAAATCAGTAATAAGTAGCTATGGCAAAATATTTTAATGGTTGTATTTGAAAATAGATCTGGAATTACTAGTTTGGGAGCTTCTGAGTTTTCTGTTGACTGGGTTGTTTAAAATGGAATGTTAATCACTAAGTAATTCTCATTTGACACTATGCAGTGTGTGCAAATTGTGAAAGGAATGGACAGACAATCAGAAATCTAGGAATTTAGGTGTGACAGTGGACCCAGTTCAATTCTTTAAGATTTTCTTGAATTTTCTATGTCCTAATTTTTCTGTCTTTCAGTTTGAGAAAATAATGTGTTCTTATATTAATAAAACATTCTGAGGTTCTCATATACAGTTTTATTCATAAATACAAACCATTGTAACTTTGCATATAGAAAATACAGTCAATATTTGCATTGAATACTGCCCATTGGGTTTTAATCTTCCCTCTGTAACATCACTAGCACTGTCCTGGGAGCACTGCTAACTATAAACAAAAGGTCACACCTTTTCTGCTTTCCTCATACACCTTAGTGGATGACATGGAGTTTGGGGAAAAGGCCCTATGACATTGAAGAGGTGTAAAACTGAAGTAGGGGAAGAGAGGGGTGCCATATTCCAAAGCAGAGGTGAAAGTGGAACTGGAACACTATTTGCCTCTGAAACCACTCATATCCACCATCAAAGGAAAAAAAAAATAGAAGGGGGATGCTGGATATTAAAAATCTATGTCTGCTGTGTTGTCCTGGGTCAGCTGGTTATAAAATCAAGAGATCAGCTGGAAATAGGGCCTGTAGGAGGTGTTGTCTGTGGGAAAGGAGACTGCAAATTCTGTGGAGCACAGAAGCACCACAGATTAATGACAGGCTGTGCTCCTCAAGCTCAGATAGGAACATAAACTCTGGACTTCAAGACTCCAGATTTGGATGATTTCCATTATAAAACACAGAGTTGTTTTTCAGAATCCAAATCAAACTCCATCAAGTTCATAAGAGTATGAATGAAAAGGTTTTTATACTTCAGGGTGTAATCTGCAGTCATGTTAAATATTTGTAGGCCCATTAATCTCACCAATAATCTGACCTAAAAGTTTTAGCATTCTCTCTATTTTTTTCCTAAACATTTGTTTAGGAAATATTAGCAGCATTGTCAGTCATGGACTGTAAATGTCAGAAATGGTTCATTAAACCTCCCAATGCCACAGATTTCATTTTAGAAATGCATTAATGGAAAAAAATAATGGCCATATTGCTCCATTCATGAATGCATTACAACCCGTAACAGGCAGGTAATCTTTTTTCCAAGATGCCTTTTCCTAGAGTTTTTATAAAATTGTATGAAATTATATAGCTTCTGCTTGTATATTTTTTTCCTCTTTCAAAATAAGAAAGCATCATAATTGCCATGACAATTGCATTGTGCTGTCAGGCCTCCATCCTGGGCTGCTGTGACCAACAGAGGGTCTTGGAAAACACCATTAGTCTGGAAGGCTCTTCTAGAGAAGGATAAAAGCTTTGCTGACCTGCCATGAAAGCGTCTTGGGGTGCACAACTGCAAAGCAACACGAGTGATGTTTTCAGAAAAGTGTAAACCAGGAAACCCTGTTATCCAGCATGTGTGGGATGCCAGCCTGTTTGTGTACCCCATGCAGCCAGCCAGTGCTGATTTTCAAAGTAAACTTCCAGCTGGGGAAAGGTTTAGTCAGGGAACATACAAAGGCAATAAATAAAAACCTTCGAGGACCTGTGTCAACAAAATGTCCAGCACCATCTTGTGGCATTTGCATTAATTCAACCAATTGGCCTTTTCTGCTGTGGAGACTTCTTAACTCTTGTGCTTTTCTCACCTGAAGATCATTATCAAACAAGAGTACAGACACAGCTTTGCTGATAAAAAGATCTTAGGACATGGACTTGTTGAAGTGGTTTTAGAGGAAACTACAAAAATGCACAGCGGGCTGGAGCACCTCTCCTATGAAGACAGGCCAAGAGAGTTGGGTTGTTCAGCCTGGAGGAGAGAGGGCCCTGGGGAGACCTTGGAGCACCTTCCAGTACTTAAGGAAGGCTTCAAGAAAGTTGCGGACAAACTTTTAGTGGGGCCTGTTGTCATAGCCCAGGAGGTAGCAGCTTTAAATTGAAGTGGGGGTGATCAAGATTCTCTATAAGCAAGAATTTATTTTTGTTTTATAATGAGAGTGCTAAAACATTGGAACAAGTTGCCCAGAGAGGTGGTAGATGCCCTGGACACATTCAAGACTGGGCTGGACAGGGCTCTGGGCAACCTATTCTATTTGAGCCAGCGCCTGCTCATTTCAGGATGACTTTTAAAGGTCCCATCCAACCCAAACTATTCCATGATTCTGTGACTAGAAATAGGCTGGGGAATAATTCTCCTTCTGATAGCCTGGCCAACATTCCTTTCTTTGTAAGCTGAGATGAACTTGGTGCCAGCTATTGCTGAAATAGAGCTGCTGCCACATTTGCTTACATAGCTGGTGCATGACCAGGATCTAAGTCATTGTTTGTAGAGTGCTATGCAAGATGTTCTGCATAATTGTGTGTAGAAACCCACACCATGCTCTCAGATAAGTTTATAAAATACTCCCATACAGCTTCACAGCTTCAGCCCTGAGATAATTGGGCCAAAAAATGGAAAGAGTCATTTCCAGGAAGTCTTCCATTTTCTGGACTGGTGCTTCTTTGTCTTTGCTCAAACAACAAAACAACCCAGCTGAATTGCCTGGTGTTCTCCACATCTGTGTGTGAACTAAATTCCACTATGAGGTGCTTGGTTCACAGATAAGATTTTATCCAGCTGAGAGGGAACTCTGAAAGCTCATGTTATAATTTCTTGCAAGCTGAAGTTTCTCCATCTCTTCTAGTGCTTCTTAGCCTGGAATTTACAAGCCTGTACTTAGGAATAAGGTTTTAGTTCACTTATTCTTTGGCCTCTGCTGAGACTGATAAAACATTCCAATATCAAACAACACCTGGCAGGGGAGCTGTTTGTTTATTTTTCATATGGCTGCAGTATCACTACCAGATTAATTTCAGAAGTCATTGAATTCTTTGGTCTCCACACAAAAGCAATGTACATGGGTGTAGCTCCACAGACATGAAACCTCTTGAGGATCTGGCCAGAATTTTTTAGTAGTGGTCATAGCTCTGCTGCAAATATGCTAATGTATCAGGCACATATGTATAAGCATTTTTTATAAGTACCCACATACTTCTTAAAGCTTAAGCTTTGAATTTTAAAGCTCATGCAATTCATTTTTATGAAACCTTAAGTGGAAAAACAAAAAAACCCCTAAGAACCAACAAAAAACCCCCAAATAAATGAAAATACCCAAACCAACAAGAAAACAACCAATTTTAAAACTACCCAAAGCCCATAAACCACTAAGGCAAAAGGATATAGTACATTCATCAGTTCTGTAATTACTAGGTAATCAGAATGCCATGAACATGCCTTGAATTGAAAAGGTGGAGATCAAGTTTTTTATAATAACTCCCTGCTCACATTAACCCCTGACCACAGGGACTGTCCCTGCAGTCATTTGCTGCACTCCTTGCTGTGTTCTTCCTCCAAAAACCAGGAATGCAGTTTCCAAGGGAATTAAAACAGCTTATAGTCAGCTCCTTCTGGCAGTGTCCTCCTCCCCTCTCAGACCACATTCAGAGGGCAGAGCCGGCTGTCCCAGAGCCTGGGGACAAGGGGATCAGGGAGCCTGCTTAAGAGCTCACTGTGACTTGCTGCTGTTCCCATCATGGCACTGGTAGATACTGGTTAGATACCTAAAAAGCCATCTGAAGGTTTGATAATTTAAGATTTAAGTCTAGGCTAATGTTTTATTGTAACAGCCTATCAAGCAGTGACCAAACACAGGTTCTCAAGGTTCACCTCGGCAGTGTTGGCACTTGTCTTCTGCAGCTGATTCTTAAAAAAAACCCTTAAAATTTAAAAAAAACAATTGAAAATTGAGATTAGCCCAACTATTGACCAAAGGTAAATGTACTCGGCTTTTTTTTTTATTACAAAACAGAGTTAATAGCTATTGAATCTCAGATATAGCTGATATTTAGTTTAGCTCTCATTTTTCTAGCTATTCAAGTGAAACAAGGCTGTACTTTATTCAAGCCTGTAGCTACAGTAATTCCTTCCTTGCCTTTCACAATAAATCAGGCAAAACAGAGCTCTGAAATAAGACACGTGTGATGCGTGATTTGTAGTCAGTGACCACTGAAAGGTATTTTAAATCACAGAGAAAGTGGATAAATTACTTTACCAGAAAAATGGAAATTTAGTTGGAAATATATATTAACCACATGGGTGCCAGGAAGACTTCTCCATGCTTCTGTGAAAAGTTGCTTAACAAACAGATGTCTGATCTCCAGCTGAAGGGATTACAGAATAAATAGCAGATTTGTCCTTCTAACTGCAGCTTAGTGAATCATAGGTAATATGTCAAACTTGATGCACATCAATTAATTGACTTAATGTGTAAGTTGATGGGTGGGTTGTTTGGTTTTGGTATTTGTCAAATGGAATTTCAATCTGTCAGTAATAAAGTACCACAAACTACAGCAATGGAATACATTGACGTGCATGGAAAAATAAGGAAATTATCAAAATTCAGCATGGACAAAAAGAATGAACTGCTTTGGGCTAAGAAAGCAGATTGTGGCTTTATTAATTTATACAAGATAACAAAATGAATTGATACTCAGAAAAAAAGGCTAAAACTATAATTTAAAGTGTAATAGAGATAGATAACCTAAGTGAAGAAAAAAGTAATTAGTTTATTTGCAAAAATGTTAAAGAAAGGTACATTATTCAGTAGTTAATCATTGACAGAAATGCCTCTGAATGCTTGAATATGTTTTTAAATGCTTGAATGCCTCTGAATGCTTGAATATGTTTTTAAAGAGAAAATTTCTCTCACTGTTGCCATCAGGAAATCTGATGAATGAAAACTCGATTTTTTAATGCAGGATTGCTGAAAATTATTTTTTTGTATAGTGCTACAGAGCAGCTACATTTACCTTTATAAATTACAGTATTGGCTTTGAGAACAAATTTCTGTAATGCTGCTTCATATCCATCATCTGCCTGAGCCTGCAATTGTGCACTAAGGATGTTTTCTCTGGGAACAGAAATGCACCTTTTCTGTGGGGCAGCGATGCCTCTCTGCCCTTCCTGGGATCAATGCTTGTCCCAGGATACTTTGGAAAGAGGCAATTATGTATAATTTGAAAAAGGCCCCCACGACCTTACAACCAGTCTTAGCAGAAAATGGATATGTTTGCTTCCTGTGACATTGAAAGGATTAACAGCTGAGATGGAATCCTGCCCCCTGCTATTAATCCACTGGGCAAGTAAAACACCCGTGCGAGCACTGGCAGCTCACTCCAAAAATTATTCTGTTGTTGCCCTCTGTGCCTTAAATAATTCTCAGCATCAGTAACCACGGTGTGTGGCATGCCCACACTTCTGCAGGACACCCCCCTGTGGGATAGGGAGCTCCTGCCTTCACTGGGTGCAGAATTGGCATGGCTCACAGGGCTGTCCATGGCAGGCTGCAGCCAGTTTAATTTCCTTAACCTGGGGGGGGGGGGGAAACTGTTTTAAAGTGCTTTTCTTTTGGTTTTCACATCCCTGATCTAGCAGGTAGCTGCTTGAAGTGATGTAATGAAGGTGAGAATCACTTTCTCCTCACCAGTAAGGCGACTTGAGCTCTCCCTACCCTGTTCCCCGAGAGCAGGAGAGGACCCTCAGCACCTCCTGGCAGTCTGAGCAGTGTGGCACTCTTGTATTTGGGCTGCTACAGAATCATTTCTTGATAGTATCTCATGGAAATCTTAGTGGTATCATAAATGTTCCCATGTAGGAACTTGCTGATGGTGGAGTATTCCTGTGGTAATCTTCAAGTGGAAATTTGCTGATGGGGCAATTCTGTTGTCACATTTTTCTTGTAGGAGTTTGTTGGTGGTGGAGGGGTTCTGTGGGAGTATTCCTGCAAGAATTTGTTGATGGTAGAGCACCACTGTAGAAGGACTTCTGGATTTATTTTGATGTGCAGCATTGGAGAGCAAAACAGTGGTTTGGCATGAGTTTGTGGAAACAAGAATCCTGTGGGTAGCGTGCAGACAGCAAACCTGAGATTTTCTGCAGGAGAGGAGAGGTAATGAAGGTGCTTCTCCAAAAGTGAAGGGAGGTGAAGCAAAGCTGTCTGCTCCAGCCCCTTCTGCCAGGGCTGAGAAAGGCTCCATGGAGCTGAAGTGTTTCCCCAGTGTCTAGGTTTGAGAGGAGTGAGTTTTTTGAGATGCTGTAGTCAAACTAATAGGTGCTCAGATTTGAATATTGGCACCTGGTGTGGCTACTGAAGACATAAATACGCTCCTGAGAACACAGGGGAGTTAGAAACAGAAAACTCCCAGGGGGAAGCTCTCTTGGGTTCTGTCTGTGAAAGAAGTCAGACTTCTCCTGCCCAGCTGCAGGCGGGGGAGAGGAAGCCATGCGGCCAGGTGAGGTAGGCTGGGCTTTGGACAGAGAAGGGAGGGGAAGGCCCCTGCAGGATGGAAGGGTGGAGGAACCCCGAGAGACACTGGGCACCCCCCCCACCCAGGAGAGAGAGGGAGAGCTGGTGTCTGTGCCTGTGCCACCTTGAGATTTGATAGCACGGCCAGCCGAGAAGGAGAAGGGGGGTGTGGGGAGAAGGAGAAGGGCAGAGCCAGCGTGGGAGTTCTGCACAGGCAGAGCCTGGGATTTTAACTCTTTTCTTGGATGATGGAAACCTTACAAATGCTGATTCCTCCTGGAGTTGAATGAGGAGAGAGATCGAGATGAGATAAAAAGAAATACGCCACGAGAGAAGTTGAGAAGAATCCTAGGTGGGAGGAGGTGATGGAGTGGCCTTTGGCTGGACTTTTCTTGTATAGCCATGGACAGAACCATTTTTCCTGTGGCACAGAGACTCCATGTAGGGCGGAGGCAATGGCTTGGAGCCAGGAGAGTGCGGTGGTGTGATGTGAAGGAGTGGCGTGAACAGAAATGATGGGTCAGGAGGGTGGTGGTGCCCTCCATCTTCAGGGAAAAGAGGAATATCTCTGTTCTCAGGACCCCTCGCCCCCAGGGGGTGAATTTGGGGGAGACAGGCGTCCCAAAAGTGAGAGACTGTGCTTTTTTGGAACTGGGCAAAGCATCCTTGAAAAGAAAACCCTGGAAGCAACTCTGGTCCATGCACAGTGGTGAGAGCACTGGGCATGGAAAAAAATGTAATGATAACAAATGATCTCCGAGCGGTGCCACGTGTGACATGGAAACACAAGAGGTTTCAACTGTGTTTCCAAGAGAAGCCTATGGGACAAGAGAGACTCCTCTCTCCTTGATGAACTGAAAATTGATTATCTAAAAAGTAGTGATAGACTGAGAGTTGATGATCTGAGAAATAGATGTATTTGAAATTTGGTAGGGGGAAAAGGAATGTTTTTAGAAATTTTTCATTCTGAGTTCTATGTGTGTTTATCTTTATATATAATTGTAAGTTAATAATTTTTTTCCCTTTCATTCCTAAGCTAGAGCCTGCTTTGCTCTATTTCTGATCACATCTCATGGTAGACACCAGAGGAAAAGTATTTTCATAAGAGCACTAGCATTGCACCAAAGTCAAACCATGACACCCAGTTTGAGGAAAAATCTGTTTCCAAGATATAACTTCTATTAAACAGGCAATTAAGTTCTCTCTGTATGGAGTAGATTTGGATAGAAGTGGCACTGTGTAACTTTATTTCAAGAGAGAATTTCAAATTGTATTGAAGTTCATTTCAAGAGAGATCACTCTAAATTATCAAAAAAAGATTGCTTCTTATGGTGCTGTTATGATATACTTAAATAAAGTTCAGGAAGACTCTGAACTTAATTAAAGAAGAGGAAAGGCAACACAACTGTCAGCTTTGTAGTGAAAATGAAATAAAACCTACTTTTCCATGGAGGTGGGTTTTTTATAGTAATGTCTTGCCTACTAATTTATTTTGAATAATAGAGACTCAAAGTTCAAAGAAAATCTCACCTAAACCCAAGAGAAAAAAAACAAAGCTAGTGTTAAAGCTAAATTACACCCACCTGAGAGAAAGGTGGGGGCTTGAAACTGGGAGTGGAGAATGTTAGAGTCAAGAAGGGAATTCTCTTTGGAAGAGGGAAGTTGTGCTTTTGGAAGGGATTGGGATGTGGTTTAGGTAATAAAAGAGCAACACTCAAGGCTTGCCTCCTCTTTAGGAGTGGAGGCAGTGCAATTGTAGAGGTGGTAGAAAGAAGGAGGATAAGGGCTGTCTCCTCTTCAGGAGAGATGAGGTTTGTGGCTCAGAACAAGTGCAGGTGGACTGAAAATTAATGTTTAGAAAAAGCTAGAGACATGTTTGTCAGTCCAGGGCCTGCTGAGCCAGCTGCCCACTCCCTTTGCATAGTGACCTGATCTGGAACCAGGACAGAGTAAAACAGTATATCTGTGCTGAGGAGCTTGCCTCATGAAGAGAAATGCATATACAGGCTAGTAAAATGAAAAAGTTCTCATGTATTTAGGAGCTGCTTGAGCAGGGACTTTCTCCCATGTGGCAGAAACAGTAAAACCTCCCCAAAGCTAGGGGGGGTTGCACAGTTGTATTCCAGGTTCCCTTGTGCTTGAAGTGCCTGTTGGCAACAGCTCAATTGTTAAGAGGCGTGGGAGGCATTGAGAGCTCTAGAAAACTCATATGTTTGCAGTCTTTGCAGGTAGCTGGGACACGAGTTACATGAGTGGAGAACATGTAGGATTAGACATTTAGAGCAATTAAAACCCCCAAACGATAAGAAAATTGCAGTTAGTTCAAAAGACGTGTTCTGGACTCCAAAGGAAGAAAGACACTGTTCTCAATTGGAAAACTGGTGCAAGTTTACTTCCTGCTTGGCCAGGCCCTCTCTGGTTTCCTTAAGTTAGTCCATTTGCACTGGGTGTCTTTTCCTCCCTTTTGTTCATCCACCAAAAGAAACAGAGAAAGGAAATCTCCTCTGTAGGAGGTGGCGGTGGGTGGTGTTGGGGCAGCTCCTGTCTCCCTGGGAAGGGGAATAAGTGCAGCTGTGTGATCTTAGGACGCCTGCTTTGAATCTTTTAATCTTCCCCTTGTGAAAATAAAAGGCCAGCCTGCCGCCTCTAAGGATCATAAGTAAAACTATCCTTGATTTCTGGAGGGATTATGGGGTAATACCTGGAACAGCCTTGTACAGAGGCAAAAGAGCATTGTCGTCTGTGTTCCTCCTCTGACTCTAGGTGAAAAGTGTTTTCCAGCCTTTGCTTGCAAGGGTTCAGCCTCTTCTCCCTGGGTCAAAGGAATTTGCTTCATCTACAGGTTTACATTTGTGTGCTGTAGGCTTTTATTCTGCTGGTGGTCTGTAAAACTCAGTGTCTCTCATTTTAATCTGGTGTGATGACATTTAAGTCATCTGCAAGACATTCCTCCCATCTGCAGCCATAGAAGGCTCTTCCTGGCAGGACGGAGTTGGCAGCAAAATGCAAACAGGTTCATTCCCTTGGCTCCAAAATGTAGTCAAGTAGGACAAAGTGGTTACAAAATGAAACAGTAAAGTTTTAGAGGTCTCCTATAACTAATTATTTCCAGCTACCCTGCTCCAAGGGCGACGCTGGGGGAAGCTGAAGTTAATTGGTGGGTATTTTGGCTGTCTGCTCAAATTATATTTCTCCATTCAGCTAGGTCATGGCATCCAAACAATAAAAATGCCTTCTAAAAGTCATGATGAACTGCTCTTTTATCCTCACAGTATTCATTTTTCAGAAATTACTTGAGCACATTTTGTGGTGAGAGGTGTAGGTGGACACCTCTGGAGGGAGTAGCCTCAGACCAGGACCCATCTTTCTCCTGAACCAATGAGCTCCTGAACACCCCAAGAGCAGTTACATCTTCCAGGCTTTCATTCTGTACTACCTGTGATGCACAACCAAGCCTAAAACACCTCACAGAGAGTTTTGTCTGGGGAAGAATCATCCCTTCATCTGCTGCAGCCCCCCATGCTTGCAACAGCAGGTGTGTGGCAACTTAGATTGCATGGAGTAAGGCTTCCTCTGGAGAAGGATAAGGCCCAAATAAATGGATGTTTCTTTCTTCTCTGTTTATTTAATATGATTCTTATATTCCTATCATTCTGAAAATGAAGCATACATACTGTTGTTTTTTATGATTCTGCTTCCTGAAAATCTGCTGTGTTCTACAAATGCCCACAGGCACCTGCACATCTCCAAAGCTTTCTGTTTGTGTGTCTACTGGCTAAAAAGCATTAAAACAAATTGTTGCTATCTACTCTACTCAGACTTAAGCTTCATTTCCACAGGAGGCAAGTACCAGCAGTGGTATTCACATTTGGATGCAGCTCTATACACTACGAAAATCCAAGGGTATTTGTATCTGTATGGCAAGTTGAAGCTCTTATTTGAGAAAGCATCACTGTTAATTCCCCACCTGCAAGCTGGTCCCAGTGAACCTCCTGCAGAATTATTCCAGGACAGTCTCAGACTCTACAGAGAAACTGGTACAAAGAAACCTCTTCTCTCTTCTCTCTTCTCTCTTCTCTCTTCTCTCTTCTCTCTTCTCTCTCTTCTCTCTTCTCTCTTCTCTCTTCTCTCTTCTCTCTTCTCTCTTCTCTTCTCCTACTGGTTCTTTGAGTTTAAACAAATCCAAAACAAACCAACCAAAATCCAAAAAAACAAACCAGCCGGCACATTAACATTTTCTCTTCAGCTTCCGGATGAAACAAATTGCTTCTGCTATTAGTACAGAGCTGTTTCTGCAGTTGTGAACTAATTTCTTTAATAATACTATATGCATGCCAAAAATACATCTCAGTTGTTGCTGTCACTGACCTTGGTGTAATACCTGTGCATCAGGAAAGAAAGAAGTGGATTAGGAAAGGACTGGGAAAAAGGAATGAGTTCTTAAATTACCAGGTCAGGCAGAAATGCTTAAGAGAAAAATAAGATACTTAATGAAGAAATAAATAATTCCTTTAACTGGTTAGAATAAAACTGGTACAGGGGCCTGGTTCTTCACGATACTGGCATATTTAAGCATGTGATATTCAGTTTAAATGGTCTGTCTTATTAACCATCTGCAGAAATGTAAGAAAAGGAATGGGGGCAGGGCTAGATTACAATTCTCTGAGCCTGAGCATTACCTTCATTCAACAGAAGAGCAGACAATTTCACCATCCTGTCCAATGTTAACCCCATATTACTTTCCCCATTAGAAAATTTCTCCCAGCCCATTCTCCTGACAGATCATACTTTCCTTTGGCAGCCCCACTCCAACTGCAGCTCTAGGCTTACACTCAACCCAAACCTGAATCCTACCACTAAAAATAACCATAATCTGAGGATTATCCTTCCACACATGGCAATGGTAATGCCAACTAGTCATTACCCAGGAAAAAGGCTTTTACAACCCAGGTCTCTCCATGGCACATGCTTCCCTATAGGTAGGTGCTCTTTTCTAGCCCCATTGCAGCTGCAGCTGTCTGGGCTCTCTCTTTCTCTCAACCCCAAACATAATCTTTACTTAGGCTGAGCCTGTAAGAAAGGCCCCCAGTTACTGTTCAGATGAAAAATTTCTCAAGGCACAATCCTCTCTGCAGACTACACAGCAGTAACCTCCCTTGTGACAGGATTTTATTAAATATTGGCTTTGTGAGTGGACGTTGCACCTGCAAACCTCTGACTCTCTTCATTTTCTGTATTTATAAGGAAACATTTAAGTTCAGTATGTTCAGATAGGCAGATATGTTTGGGCAGGATTTCCAAGAGAAGCAGTTACCTTCAAATGAGGTAACTGTGGAAGGTTTCTTCTTTGGGCAGATCACTAATTATTTGTATAGCAGAAAGCTTTTGAATAATTCCTCCAAAGCAATAGCACTCAATGAAGTACAAAATCACAGGAAGAAACAATATCTGTATTCAAAATAGACTCACCAGGAAAGAAGAGAAAGAAATTACTCTTGAACACACACATTTCTAATGAATATTTAGGGATGATGCTGAATTTCTAGGCAGTGTTTACATTAATAGAACAACACAAATACCCCCAAAATCTGATAAGATTCTGAACCTAACGGGCTAGATACGGAAAAATGAAGAAGTTCACTATGTTATGTAAGTTCTTTTACACTGGTCTGGCCAGGCAGATCAACAGAAACTCTCTCCTCAATACTTTTATGTAAAAGTCCCTGAGTAGGAATAATGTGTGTGGCACAGCAAGATCAGCTGAGCTGCTGCAACTACTCCCCATGGCCTTGGGTTGCAAGTGCCCACATGAGGTTATCAAATACCACCTGTACTAAAATGAATTACTCCTTTGCCATAGTTTCTTTGCTTAACTAATGCTGCTGGGCACAGATTTTCAAAGGTTTGCATCTGCTTTCTCTGATTTAAAAACATGGCCTGCATAAAGCAAAGTTTTCTATTAGTTCCTTGTTGAATTTTCTTTCTCTTCCACAAAAACAAGGAAAAGTAGTCCAACAGTCCATTATATTCCTTTCATATAACTTTTTCATCAGCAAGATGCCCCATAGCCCACAAGAGGTACTAAGTTATTTATTTAAATAAATCCAGCAATGAGTAATAGGGGACTAGATAAAGTCCTTCTGATTGGAAATGTTCTCCTTTAGCTGCAAATTGGAGTTTCTAAAGAAATTACACTGAAACAAGACATTTTATTTCATTAGTCAACTTAATTAGATTTATTTATGCATGTCTTTCAAAATTTAATGAGACCTAAACTTTTAAATCTCTGCACTGTTAAAAGGACTTTTATCTTCATTGTCTAGAAGAAAAAAAAAAAATTAATTTATTAAAATAGCAAGTTAGAGCTTGACTTCTCTGCTATTTTAAGTGGAGTGTTTACCACTAAGAAGTTATTGTGCAATAACAAATCCCTTGAGTTTTTAATACAACTCAGACTTATTTAAACTCTCACTCTTGCTCTCTCTTAAGCTGTTTAGTGATACTTTCTAGAGGACAAGAAGCCAGAAAGGAATAAAACATTGTTTTTTATATGCATGATTTTGGCTGCAATACCAATAACTCCTTCCATTTTTTAAGAGACAGGGGAGATGTTGCTGGCCTTGCCATCAAAGTAATGCTGTGGCCAGAGGAGAATCTACAGGGCTGTGACTTCCCCCACCAGCTTTGAGAAGCACCTTCCAAAGTGGCCCAGGCACTCTGTTATCTTCATACAGGCTTGGTCCTCCTTCTCCTCAAATCAGTGGGAATTTCTGAGGTCTATTGAAAAGGAATCAGGACCTGTGAGGTTTTGGATCAATGCGGGTTCAACAAGGTGATATTCTTTTTAAAACAATGTAGAACTCAAGCACTTTAAAAGTTAAACAACCGGATTCAGAAAAGTCAAAATTAAACCTCTGTACCCAGCTTCCATTCTCCTTTACACGTGTGCATTGCAATATGGCCTATACAATGATGTTCTGCTTTCTCCAGAGATGTACAGGACACATGGACAATATGGCAGGAAAGTATTTGGGATGATTTGGTTTCTGTAGAATCTGTCTTACCTCACACATAAAAGTTGGCTGGCAGAGGATCAGTCATGAGATATGGGAAGAAATGTGCTTGCAGGTCTTAACTATGCTCTTAATTGTGGCATTTCCAGGTATCTCGAGTTTGGTTATTCGGGTAAAGTAACAACAAGTAAACCCAGATTGATCTTGGTGCTGTTCCCTGCATCATTTTTAAAGCACATTTGCCCCTATGACACTGCTGGGGAATGAGAGCAGTGACTCTTGGCTTCATTTATTAGATTTCTTGGACTGTTGAGTTCAAGTAGTCAGTAAACAATTAAGCTGTTCCCTTTTTTCTGCATGCCACTTTTAGACAGAGAGCTTATACTTTCCCAGAGAGTTTCTGTTTTGAAGACTTGGGTCTGAACTTTCTGCTGCTTATACTAAAAATCCAGAGGAACCAACTAAATGCCATTTTTCTAGAATGATATTTATAGGTATCAGAGTTAAGCATACAGACAGTTTTTCTTTGGAAATCACTGCAGTCAAATGGACAAAAATTAAATTGAAGATAAATTTCCTGTACTGTAGAATCTGCAGGACTTAGCTGCCACAAGATCCTAGGTCAGGACATATAGGTCTGACTAATATTTTAATTAACTGTTAGATTAGGAGCATTGAAAGAGTTGAAATTTAAAAGGCTTCCAGAAACCTAAGCCAATTTTTTTATTGTTTCCTTGCTTTCTCTCCACAACTAAGGTAACAGATAGATGATGAGAGCTGAAGTAGGAGAAGGTCATGGAGGTATCCTGCTAAGGAGATTAAAAGCACGGTATTGATGGAATACCTGCAAGCTTTAAAAGCACATATTCAGTAAGCTTAAGTAGTTTTATCAGAATTTTATCACAGAATTCAATGTCCAGTGACAGGATAAGGAGGAGTAGCCATAAACTAAAGCACAAGAAGTTCCACATCTGCATGAGGAAGAACTTTACATTGATAGCAGCAGAGCACTGGAACAGGCTGCCTGAGGAGAGCATGGAGTCTCCCTCTCTGGGGACATTCAGACCCCACCTGGACACATTCCTGTGTCACCTGCTCCAGGTGAGTTGCCCCCCCTGCCTCAACAGGGGGGTTGGACTGGGTGATCTCCAGAAGTCCCTTCCAACCCTAAGGATTCTGTGATTCTGTGAATACAGTATGTTTCTAAAAATTATAATAGGTCTAGAGTCCAGCATTATACAGTTTCCTAAAAATCTCACTTCCAAATGTTTGAAACATCAGGTGATTTGATGTGGCAGCAGCCCTCTGGCCACAGAGAGCAACACACAACTTTCCCAGGCATTGTTCAGGGAAAGGCTGTGAGAAGATCAGAGAAAAGAATGATAAACAATTCTTATCTTCACTTGCTGCACCTGTTGTTGAGCAGATGTGGAAGGTGTTACAGAGATTTGTTTACCAAAGGTGGTTTCTTAATTGGCCAATGGTGATGGTGTTTAGATTGAAGGACCAATTGGGGCCGCCTGTATCATGATTGTCTGTGAGGGCATGGGTTTCTGTATAAGTATAGTAGAATAAAGTGATCGATCAGCCTTCTGAGGAGCACGGAGTCAGTGCTAATTATCACCCGACTGAGGGCCTGTGTCGGCAATTTGAAGACATGCTTGGTAGGACTATTGCTGACATTAGCAGAGTGATAAATTTTAGACTAATTAGCATCCCAAGGATGGTTGTAAAATTGTTCAACTTCTGACAAAAGCCTGAGCTGAGAAAGAGAGGACATGGAAAATATAAACCTGAAAAATGAAAACCTCGAATGTTCTGAGGTATCCAGACCCAGAGATTGAAAGGAGTCTTGGCAACAACTCTTGGCCATTGCAGATGCCACGGAGCCCCGGCAGAACTAAGTCATGGTGTCCCCAGACCTAACTTAGGATATCTGCTGCCCTCTAACAGCAAAATATAGGAATCACAAATTTTGGTAGTGAACGGAAAACACAGGACCAGCTCCTGCTCTGAGCTGCACCCCGTCTTGTCTCCTGTACTTGCACAAATGTGCGGTGCTTCTGTTTTGCTACAGCTTTAGCAACAACCTGCACACGGCTTTTGCCTGTCACACACACACCTCTGATTTTAATCAGCCCTCAGGAACATAGAAGGATGATAAGTAGATGCACAGCTTGGAGTCTCTCCCCAGCACCACATTTTAAACCAAAACCAGCCGTTCCAGGGAACAAAGGGTCTTTTGGGTTCTTTTTTTGTTTCCCCTCCCTCAGTAGCTGTGGCTCCTGCACACAAACTCTGACTGCTACTAAGTGAATTGAAGCCATATTTGTTAAAAAAACCCCCAAAAACCTCCAAACTAAAATTCAGAGGCATGTTTATCTTCCTGAACCTTTGAAAAACAGTGTAGAGGCTAAGGTAGTAAGGCTAATGTCTGTGCCACAGAACTCAGGATATCTTCTCCCTAGAACTGTGTGGATAATGTATAAACAGAATTTATGCGATTTCTGAGGGGAGCATGTGAAAAGGGGGCTGTGTTAGCTGCTCAATTTGCTTCCACTTTATGATTGTAATACTCAGACTCTTGAAAGAGTGAGAGCATAAATAGAAACACAGGAAACAAAGTTTTCTTCCTGAAACCTATACAAGTACAGTAGCATAAAAAGGGAGTTAGTTTTTTTTATGGTTTGAAATTAGTATAATAGGTGTAGTCAGCCAGGATCCCCTTGAAATGTTTGTTTAAAATGCCAATTTAGAAAGCCATTTATGTAAGTACTGTAATTGCACTCTTGCTCTGCATGGTAAACACACGCTGTTCTGTGCAGGCAGTTTGAAAGAGTGAAGAGAAACTCCTTCCCTGCCAACCTAATTTCTTTTGAGAATCTATTTTTCATGCTGTGTAGTTTTTCAGATCTGAAGGAGAAGTGTAGCTAAAATAATGAACCAGCAAGACTGTCATCCAGTATTTCAGTTCCAGTTTTAGAAACTAAGCAGCTAATGCTAATGGGATTAAATGTTAGCCCACTGGCACACTTGGTGATTGTGACACTGGCCAATCTAACAAGCCCACGGCACTATGAAGGTAAATAAATTGCACAGAGCTTAAAGCTAGCAGCTGCTCTGTCCTCCTCCTTTATCTAGACATTGTTTATTCTTCTCAGGAGGCACAAATCATGCCATTTTCATAGCTATAGCTGAGATCTGGATCCCTAACCACGTCACCCAGCTCAGCAGTACACAGCTGCTTGCTTTGTGCATGCAGTGCATCATCTCAGAGGCATTTATGGATGTTCCCTTTCCTTATGTCTTCTAACAATGAGAGAATGACTGGTCTCTATGCTTCCCTGGAGTTATACACAGAAATAAGAAAAGTTAGTAGAATCCTGCAGAAATGAACAGATGAGTAATATCTTAACTGAAATTAATTCTCCATTATTCTAATTGGAGATTTAAAAGACAAATTAGTATTTGCTCAGCATTTGAGGAAAAAAAAAACAACCCATGTTCACAGATCTTTAGGTACACCTTAATAAATGGCTCTCTGATTTTGCTATGATTCATTTCCTCAGTTAGGTGGGAAGGTGATAAAAAAGGCACTTCAGCAGAAATACTATGCCTGAAGGCTTAGTCCAATTTACAAGTCCAGTCACACTGACCACATCCACCAGTATTTAAAATAATAGGTAGTGCCAATTGCATTTCTGCTCTGGCCATGAACAATCACTGCCATGATTAATGAGCCAAGAGTACTACGAAAACCTTTTCCTTTCTAAAGTATCCATCATTTCATAAAAGGAAATGAAATTTCGAGATTCCATCTAATTCTCAATCCTTCCCTTCCACTTAAATTTTTGATATTTCATTTCTTTCAATGAAATAATTTCATGATTTTCTAGGAGCTCTGGATTTGTAACTTTCTCTGCATGTGTGTATGAGCCTCTTGCTACCTGAATAATTGGTAGGAGTAGAACCTCTTCTGAGGGTGAGAAATTCAGTTGTTTCCCTCTATGGGGTTTTTCCTCCACATGAAGAAAAGGAAATAATTTAGAGATTAATGCAGAAACATGAAAGACAAATTACAGACAACCTTGTGTATATCTCTAGGATTTGCTTCTCTCAGCTTTACTTGTGATGTCCTCTCTTTTCCTGCTCCTGAATGTGTGAAATAATAAATTGAATGTGCCAAGGAAAGAATAGCAGCTCACAAGGTGCAGTTTTGTAAAAAGGTTTCGGGTACCACCACTTTCTTCAGCTGGAAAGGGCAGCGGGGCTTGCAAACAACAAATTTTGTGGTTCTCAAAAAATCACTGAGGTGCCCTGCTGAGGTGCAGTGCTGAGGTCTTCTGTTCTTAAGCTGTGGACAAAACACAAATATAATTCCTGGCTGTGCAGCTTTCTCTGGCACAGATGAAATGGGGATTTCTCCCTGTGTGTAAAAACCTTGTCTATGACTGCTGAACATTAATTTCATACAAAAATGTGAAAAGACACTGTATAAAAGTATTTGTGCAGGATCTGCTTCTCACTCTGCCACAGCCTACTTACCTCTGTGTGGAGTGGATCTGCAATCACAAGTATTTTCATGTACTGTTCAGTTCATGCGAAAGTTACTGCAGAAAATAACTATATTCAGCTCTTACAGGTCTTGCACCCTTTAACTAGAGTAACCTCTTTGGCTGATAACTGATGGAGAAGTCTATTTTCATCATGACCACAGAAAATCAGCCATGTCAAGCTGTCTTGCACACTCCTGTGGTCTGGCAGCTCTGGCCCCCTTGCTGCTTTGCACTCCAGTGTAGATTTCCCTACAAGCCTTTGTGGGTGGCAATTCCCTCTCTAACCAGCTGTTACGTTAGATGTTTTTTGTTACACTGTTCATAACACTTTTGCACAAAGCCAATATTGTACACACAAACTTTAGGGAAGCATTTCCCCAATTTCTTATGAATGCCTGGATAGAGATTGGGTAGAGACTGGTCCTCTTTTTTTCTTGTGATCATCACTGACAGGTGATATGACCTATATGACCCTATTAACTATCACAGCATGATTTTTGTTAATTAACCACTCTTTATTATGCAGTATACTTTACTTCCCTCTTTAAAAAGAAACCAAGAGAAAAATACCCACCTCATCAAAACTGAGCAAAACTCCCATGTCAAGTAACTAGTCACAGATCAGAAACATATTGAAGAGATGGTAGAAGAAAAATTCTAGGTCAAAAATTATTCATACAAACAATTCAACAAGTGCTCATAAATGAGGTCAGGTTTGCAAATAATTTGTGAACTGAACAACTAAGTAAAAATTTAACTGGATAAGATTTTTGCAAAGAATGCTCTGACTACGGGAAGGTATCCCATTAGATCCACTACTCACGCTGAATTTCTCAGCCCTAATCCCCCAGATGGCACTCTGAACTCATTCTCTGAGATGAGAGATTTGCTCTGTTGACATTCAGATTTTCTCTCATTAAGGATCATGAAGATCAGGCATCCTTTCTTTTCTATAACTCTCCCTGATATTTCTCTCAGATCAGTGACATCAAGGTCTTACTGAAATGAATAAAGAATTTGAAAAGATTAACTTTGCTTTGATTGTTACCATGGTTGCAAAGCAGGAATGATTCTGCATCCATGAATATGTCAGCTGCATACCTAACCAAAACCAAAACAGAGGTCCCTACATTTTAAGCACCTCTCTAGAGAAGTCTAGCTTACATACTGAAAATCCATATTTATTGAAACAATCAATTTGTTTAAAAAAAAAAAAAATCAGAGATATGACTTATGTAAGAAATCCATCCAGTCAGACTCTATCATTGAATAAGACTATGAGATTTATATATTTTGCATTATTTAACACTCTAGGTTGTATCTGAGAGATGTCTGAAGATATATTTGTGAATTAAGATTTCTAGAAATCTATTGTAGACCTCTAAAAGCAGGGAAGAAACAGAACAAGTGACTGGCTGATACCCACTACAAGCAAAGCTGCACTGGTGCAATCCAATTACTCTTACTTATTTCTCTCAGCTTTTCTTTCAGTGCTCTGAACACCAGGAGACAGTGATAAGTTGGTCCAGATTCACTCACATTTTAATTGCAACAAACAATTCTTGGCCTGTAAATTTTCCAGTCAGAATATGCAATATTTGAATGCTCATTCATATTGATTTGTCATAACTAGACCAAAATTTCAGTGGGATACACATGTTCTACATGACTGGTGGGGCTGGAACCAGTAGAATCACATTTATAGTACAGGGATTTTTTTTAGACAATGTTCTTCAACATTTGCATGCTTTTTTTCCTGAGACTGCTTCATGCTGTGAAACAGGTTTCTGAAATATTAATGAAAAGTGAACATTAATGAGAATAAATACTATTGCAATGAGTTAAGGACAAAACATTAATATGCTCAGAAAAACTAGCATAGTTTTTGCTTGGCCGTCATATCTCTAGAATAATAATGTAAGATACCAAGCCAAATAGCCAATGCACTTTTTCATTGAAGGCTATGATTCAGATTCTCAGGTCCGGGAATTCAGGCAATACAAAAGCATGGGATTTGGCCATGTTTAATTAGCACAGAACATCTTATTGGAAGAAGAATTCTCTATGAGCTATCAGCATGAATGCTGAGGGACATCCTTAGGGTTACAAAAAATATATGGTGAGTCCTCAGTCACTACACAGTCACCCGAGGCAGCTGCGATCTTGATGTCTCTCAAGCCAGCATAATTTAAGAAGTCGATGGAGGTAAAAATTTCCCAGGACAAAAAGTTGAATGAACAATTTCCAGCCCATTTCCTTCCATGTTCTTTATCTTCCACTGAAGGTGGCTATGAGGCTGTGTTTAAGTCAGGACCAGTGAGAGGCTGAGGTGAAAGGTTTGGTGGCAGCACTTTTTATTCACTTGTTTCTTATATTTTCCTTGAAGACGCCTGGCTTGGAGCTTTGCAGTGTTAGATGATATATAAGCATAGAGATAGCACTTGCCCTGAAGAACATCTAATTTTTTATGTATTTCTTTCATTTAGGCCACACACATCATTTCCTCTTTGCTTTCAAAATTCCCTCCTCTGTTTGGACACTCTCTGTTCTCTAGTGCAAATCACAGCTGCCTTTTATTTTACTTTTTTTCCTTTCTCCTGCCTGTTCTTCAGTTGTACCTTGTCTTCATCAAAACTAATCTAGTTAATTCTTCATTTTCAAATCAGGCTGTGGTGCATGGTCCACAGCTGCTTAGCAACAGTTCCCTTTTGTGTGCAGGGATAAGGACAGTCAGGGATACCAGCCTGGAAGTCTAATCCACTAAGGTGAGTAAAAACAGGAACAAGACAGGTTGTTTCCCTCTGGGCTTCAGTGCTGCACATCCTACTGCTACACACTGGCAGAAATGTCAGAGGGGCAGGATTTGCTTTCATTACTAGAAATGGCTTTTCAAATAAAAATCCTGTCTCAGCACACAATAGGAATCAAGTATGCACAACTCTGGTATGTTCTGGATGCATGTATGGGTGACCCAATTCCTTAATTAAGCATTAGGCATGGTTTACAATTACTCAAATCCCAACACTCACAACTTCACCTAAGCCTGAAATGTACCAAGGAGGAATGTGTGTAACTTTATTACACAGAATTCAGGGGACTAAGTGTTGTAATCTCAAACCAGGAGGTCTGGCATTTCAAGACAGATATGAGCGATTTATGGTATGGATCTCTCCCCAGACAGACTTCCAAAAATACAGAGGAAACTGTGGGAAGTAAAAATGCTGTGGGCTTTTACCATCCTCTATAAGTATGTGTATGTGGGAACATACTTGTCTCTCTGTTAAAACTCTGTTTACATCACATCTTTGGGTGAAAATCAAGAAATGCAAATGATAGGGCTCTGAGGGAACAGCATTAATAACAAATATTCAATTATTTTAAAAGATCCAGGTTATCTTAAAGATCTTATTACTTCAAAAACATAAACCTGTAAGATGATTTTAGAATTCAGGTTAACTAGAGATTGCATTAAAATATTCTTGTAACTGAAGGCCAAGTAAACACTCCAGAGGGCTTTGTGAAAATCTCAAGAATAGTCAGATTGAGTCTTCATGCCTTTCACATTACCTCAAGTTGCAAAGAATGAACTTGGAACAAAGCGCAGCCAGAATTTTGTTAAGTCTTGCAGGCTTAACAAATTTCATCTGGAGATACCTGCAATGGTCCTAAGTATGTAGAGAGCAGAAAAGGTTACTTAAATCCAGACTTAATCCAGCTCAGAATGATCAGATGAGACGTGTTGTCTGGCCCATCCCATCTTCACCCCTGTCTTGCCTCTGCTGTGAGTCAGAACACCCTGTCTAGGCACAAAATTGAAGGAATTTCTCCAGTATGTGGTTTTTTCTCCAAAATAAATATTTAGAATTCTTTTTCTATATGCAAGAAGTGCAATATATAGGAAAAGATAACTATCAGGTGCATCTTTCCATCCTCTGTTCTCCAAATACAAGAATCCTCATGCTCCTAGTCCTGCCCCCATTCTGCCTTGCGCTCTTGTAGGAGCTCGCAACAAAGAATTCAATGCCTTGCCAGCTAAGTCTGTCACAGATACCCCAAAAGAGAATACTTTGCAACAACTATTTTTATATTTTTAGATATATATTTATACTTTGTATACAGTACTTGCTCTCTCCCCATGAGTACTCCCCACATTACTCAGAAGGCACTAATGCATGTCTTTGATGAGGTGATTGTATCAATTTCACATTATGGTGTAGATGTGTCTGTTGTAACTGTTACTAAATTGCTGGTTTAATTTTTACTTATTATCCAAGACCAAATGTGGAACTATGCATATGACAGTATATTCACATTCGTTCATTAATGAATGACAGCTGGAGATCAAAAGTGCTGCTGAAGAAGGCAGAGTTTTGCTCAATGTCACTCCACAGATCTTAGAATCATGGTTTGGATTGGAAGGGATCTTAAGGTTCATCCAGTTCCTAAAGGCAGAAATATCTTGCACTAGACCCAGTTACTCAGAGCCTGGCTCAAAAGCTGCCATTGAACTCTTTGAGGGATTGGGAATCCAGAGCTGCTCTGGGCAACCAATGCCAGTGCCTCAGTACCCTCACAATAAAGATTTCTTTCCTATTATCCCAGCTGAAGCTACCCTCTGTCACTGAAAAGGCATTGTCCCTTGTTCTATCAGAACCTCCCCTTGTAAGAAGGCTTTCTGCTGGTTTCTTTAGGCCCCTCTTCTTGCAGGATGAGGCTGTGCAGCCCCTGGGGAATTTTGCTGGTACCTTGCTCTCTGCAGCCGTTTTCCCCACAAGATTCTTCACAAAACAGAATCACTCTGGAACAGGGCTCCTTCAGGAAGCATTTGTGCACTTGGGTCAGGAGCCAATCCAGTCACAGCTGCTGTGGGTGAGCAGTGAAGTACCCAAGCTGCATCATTCTTCCTGCAGAAGTGCAGTGAAATGCAGGCGCAGCACAGTCCGTGCTGGCGCCATCAGCCAGAGAAATGTCCTCTGGCAGGCTCCATGCTCTTACTGGCAGTGAGTTCTATTGCTGTTTTGGGTTCGATCTAATGAGGGCATGGGTGGCACCCTCATGCCAGGGTGGCCAGTGACATACAGTAATTGAATGCTGTAGACAGAGGAGGATGCTCCTGCTCTAAGCCACAGGCCATTGTCCATGCCGTTGTGCTGTGGGAAATTAAGGGCAAAAGTGTCTTGCCCATCCTGTGGTGGTGATGTGCAGAACTCAGGCAAACAAGCACACCACGCTGCAGCTTGTGTCTCTGCAGCTGCTCTTTGATTGCTCCTTCTCTCCTTTGGCCACGCTTATACAGCCCTCTCATCTTCCTCAATTCCTCCCTTTCTCTGCCCTTGTCTCTAAAATATGGAGCCAAGCCCAGGCATCATTTCCCCTTGGCTCACAGGTTGGCCATGCCTATGAACAGCCTTGGTGTTGCAGGTGGCGTCGGCCCACCAACCTTGGCCTTCCATGGCATTCCTGGTGTACTTTCCTACTGTTCCTGCCAGGTTCCTCTTCCCAAAATGACCCCAGCTCTTCCTTTGAGTATCTGTGAAGTGTGACCACCTGGCACATCAGTCTCCCTTTGCTGTCCATGAAATCTGGCTCTGCCTTAGGGCGCTGGCACTCCAGTCAGGAGCCAGGAGTTTCCCTTGTCATGCTTGGGAGTTTCCCACATCTGTTCCCTTAGCCCAGGCTCTCACCAGGTCCTAATCAGCAGCCCATGTGCATTTGGGCACCGCCGCCCCCCCAAGGTATCTGCTTTTTTCCTATCCTCTTCCTAGGCTTGATGTACCAGGTTCCTCCAGCCCATGGTGGCTCAGAGCACTTTGCTCTCTGACCAGGCACTTTGGAGCTCTTTGGAGCCACTCTGTCCCGTTGTGCCTAGTAGGTCTGCCCTCTGGCTCATTCTGCAGGTGCCAGCCATGGAAGTCGTTGCTCTGCACGTTGCTCTGCAGGAGTCAGAATTCTTCAAAAAGATGGTTCCCTGTGACCATAGGCAACTTTACTTCATTCAGATAAGTCAACTGCGGTGTCTGCGTGCACAGAGGAGATGAGTATGGTCAGGACAGAGCAGGATTTTGACCCTGAGGGTGCCTTTGGATCAGCAGGCATTGCCCCAGCTGGAAACAGTTGTGATGCAGCTGCAGTGTGCCCTGGACCATGGCTGTCCTGCTGCTCAAGATGTGTTTTGACCAAAGGTCTGCTGGAGGAGTTCCTTCACTTGAGTAAGGAATTCCAGCAGAATCTTGATGGGAAATGGGCAGGATTTACCTTTGCCCAATGTTGGTACTGGAATTGGTTTTGGAGAGGGGGTTGGTCTTGGCCATGGCTTCTGAGAGGTTTGTGGGGTGGGAATATATTGACTCCAGGGGTGTGAAGTAATCAGAAAATGACTACATGCCCGAGATGTTGGAGAGTAACTTCCATCTGGGCTCAGGTTCATGTAGAATAAGATCCAGTCATAGAAGTACTGAGCGGAGGTGTAGACTCCAGGACGCCTTGCTCTGGCACAGCCTCTTCCCCAGCTGGTTAGTCCAACAAGCCACCAGTAGTCAGCATTGTTGTCCTGGCACATGAGAGGACCACCGCTGTCTCCCTGCAGCAGAACACAGAGGATTAAGATGGTGTTGGGTGGCCCATGCCACCACTTGGGCTGTCTCCTCCTCTCTCACAGCCCCTGCCAGAACTGTATTCAGGCTGGAGCCTCCAGATGCTGGCTGTGAATGGCATGGGGGCCTGCAAATTAGCACTCTCTCTGTCCTCCCTGCACAGGACTCCTGGATGTGCAGAAGATGGACCTTTGGCACCTGGACCTCTGCACTGCCAAGAGCACTGGCTGAGCTAGCTGGGCTTTTGGCACGAGGGGAGCCCTGGGCAGGCAGGTGTGGATGGGGAGTGTGTGGGAAGCCCCCACAGCAGTCGGGGGGAGCTGGGGCTGGGAGGGCAAAGCAGGCCCTGGGCTGTGTTGGGGTGGTGCTGCCCGGGCTGCTGGTGCTGCCGGGTGCTGAGTGGCTCGGGGCAGGTTCCTACCTGGCAGGTGTCGATGCGGCCCTGTGGGTAACCAGCACACACGTTGTGGGTGTGGATTTTCCCTCTGTACCAGCGGCTGCTGTTGCAGAGCTGGAGATCGATGAGCTGGACCTTGGCCTCTTGCAGGTGATCACTTGATTTTTGAGCTGTGAGCAAGAAAAATGAATGAGCCCCCAGCAGCTCGTTCCCAGTTCTCCTTCCATGGCTGTCTTGTGAGGGATCCACGGCTTGGCTTTGCCTCTGCAGAGGCACTGCAGCTGTTGCCAGCCTTTGGGGAGCAGGCCAGGCCCATCTCTGTAGAGGTGTACATCCTGCAGCCCGACTCCAACTTTGGGCTCTGATGTGGGGAAGCTCAAGCCCTCTCCCTGGTGTGCTGAGTTGGCCCAGGAGTCACCCTTGGGGACTCACCTCTTGGAGCAGTGGAACCCCAGCCAGCCACCCAGCAGTTTTGCAGCTCTGACACTCTCAGTGCGGCATCAGGCACACAGACCAGCTGGATGTAGGGGCTGCACAGGACAGGACGGTTCAATTCCAGCAGGGCAATGTCATAGCTCATGTCATCTGGGTTGTAGAACTGGTGTATCAGCACCTGCTTGACATGGCGCACTTGTGCCCCATGGCCCGGCTGAGTCAACTGGGTGGCCCCAATCACCACATACACCATTCTGATTTCCCTAGAAGGCATGGAGAGAGAGCTGAGAGGGAGCAGACACATGTGCCACAGCAGCCCAGTAGTCTGCTGTCATGGCAGAGAGGGAGCAGTGCTCTGGCCGGTGTGAGTGCCCTCACACACTTTAGGCTGGGGGAATGTCAAGCTGGGGGCTGCTAGGAAGCCTTGGCAGGAGCCCAGGCTTCTCCTGAGCAGTGTGGCAGCCTGGCTGCCTGAGGGGAAAGGGGATGGGAGTAGCAGGTGGTGTTGCTGGCAGGGCACCTGCTGGTGTTGTGGGGATGTCCCCATTCCCTGCTCCTCCTTACGTGACCTCATCGAAGCAGTGGGCTGCTGTGACGACCCACTGTGTGCTGATGAGGGACCCTCCACACAGATGCTTCAGGTGTGGTATCCAGGGGTGCTGGATGCTGACCATCCAGGGCCAGGCCCCTAGCTTGGCACTTGTGCCACCGACGACGCGTATAATGCTGGAATCATAAGCCATGTTGCCATAGGAATTATTGGTGGGCTGATATACAGATGGCACAGCTCGGAGCCCACAGGTCCCTCTGCAAGCAGAAAGTCATTTCCATAGTGCTTCATGGCCTGCTGTGGCTCAGGCTGAAGCTCAGCCCTCTGCCCACCCACAAGGGCTTGCAGGCACAGCAGGCCAGGGAAGCCCATGGGGTGTGTGTCTGTCCGTGCCAGCACTGGCTGCTGGCAAGGATCTGAGGCTTCCCATGGTGGGATCTGGTCCTACTGATGTTTTGACCTCAGACCGTGGCAGACAGTATGCTGAGAAGGGACACCTGACCAGGCCACAGTGGGAACCATGGGGTCATTGGAGTTAGTAGTATGCTTATAGAACCTTCCTGTATTTGGTCAAGTTTCCAGTTTGCCTTCAGCTTTGGTCAAGACCTTTTCCTTATCAGGTCATGTCCTGAGTTCACCTTTCTGACTGGACACTGTGCCCCTATATCTGGCTGCATTTGCCCTGCCAAAGGGGTCCTTGGAACCTAGCCTCTGTACCTGTGTGAAGTTTGTTATTTTCACTGTTAAAGTTTTTTATTTTCTGGATAGTTGCATTGTTCCCATCCCTTCTTATTCAGCCAGCTCCTCCCAGGCAGCCCAGGGGAATCACAGCTAGCCTCTATGCTCATACCCCATGGTGGGTGGGAAGCCGTGGCCCGGCCATGGGGACAGGCGCATCCCCTCCGGGGAAGGCCGCAAGTGTTGCCATGGCTCCCTGCCAGGGCCTGGGGCCACTCACCCGCAGGTGTACTGGATGCTCTGTGCCAGCCCGGCCACGGTCAGCAGGACGAGGAGGCCGAGCCAATTCATGGCTGCCAGAGGCACGTGTCAGCTGCAAGCACCGAGAGCTCCGTGCAGCAGCGCAGCCACAGCCGCAATGCCCGTGGTTCCCCAGGGCTGATGTCATGGAGAGGTGAGTTCCATGTTCTGGGCACTGTGGGGTTCTGTGGCACAGGCCCCACTGGGAGAAGAGCTGCATGGAATCAGTGAGCCATAGAATGGTTTGGGCTGGAAGGGACCTTGAAGATCACATAGCTCCAACCTGCTACCATGGGCAGGGAGGGATGGCTTGCACTAGACCCACAGTGTGCACAGCTTGGCTCAGAAGCTGTCCTTGAACACTTTGAGGAATGGGACATTGAAGTACTAAGTCCTGATCAACAGGCCCTGACTAAAGCCAGAACAACAGCCTTGACCAAGAGTTAGTCTCTGTATGAGTCTTCCAACCAAATGTTCACTCACTGGCAAAACATGGATTTACCTTTCCATACTAAGGGACTGTACAAGGGGGTGTAGGATCACAAACAACTCCCTTGATTCCACCTGAAGCCCTCCAAGGCCTTGGGGGAATCCCAGTAGGAGACTGAAACAACATGTTACTGCATCAGAAATTTTGGTATCTTGTTTATTCAATGGTATAAAAATGGGGACCTCTCACAGACAGTCAGTAACCTCTCTGCCTATAGGGGAAGGTACCCACAGGACTTCCCAGTTGCTGTCAGTGGTTCCCCAGTCCTTCACTGTGACAGGGGCTTCCTCCCAGTTGATGGGCAGGCCTGGGTGATGGTCAAGGATTAGGGTAACTTGTGATGTGTCTTTCTTCATCACTGCAGGCAGTTGTTTATGGTAATGATTAGATGCATTGCACAGTTTATCCTCTGCAATTCTTTGCTAATGATTTGATGACCTGCTTACTTATCCTTTTGCAATTCTTTACAGGTTTGAATTTTGTAAATTACATTTATTCCTGAAGTTGGTGTCTGTGTCTTCTGTGCTGACCCTGCCTACATGAAAAACAGGCACCCACACCTGCTCTGGGTAACCCATGCCAGTATATCAGCAAGAATTCCTCAAATTCCTCACAGTCAAGAATTCCTTCACATGATCTCAGCTGAAGCTGCCTTCTGTCACTGAAAAGGCATTGTCCCTTGTCCTTTTAGGACCTGCCCTTGTAAGAAGGCTCTCTGCTGCTTTCTTTAGGCCCCTCTTCTTGCAGGATGAGGCTGTGCAGTCCCTGGGGCAGGCAGCAACTGAGGAATCCATTTGGGGCAGGGAGCTGGTTGTGCAGCTGCAGTGCCCACTGCAGATTGAGCTCTGGCTGGCAGGAGCCTGGGACCAGAGGCTGTGCACCCTTTGCATGACAGAGGGCACAGGGAGCGGGTCAGGGGAATGGGCACTTATTGGAGTTTGGGATTTTTTTTTTTCCCTCTCCTTTTCTTTTCTCTCAGGGAATTTTCTCCCATTTGCAGCCTAAGAGAGGGGAACAACAGATACTTAAGAGGAACAAAAAATATAGCCAAGGAGAAGTGGGAAGGGTGCAGTTTGCTACTGTCTCTGAGCAGTGAAGCTCTCTCGGGATGTGTTGAAATACTGTGAGATTTTGGCTGGGGTTGAGGCGCTAGGCTCAGCTCGTCACTCTCTCTCACTCTCAGGGCCGGAGGGGAACAGTCTGGTTTGCTGCTGCTGTGGGGTGAATTTTCTGCCACAGTGGAATTCTGTCCTGAACTGCTTTTCCCCTTTCTGTGGGTGAGCTTCTGCTCGCAAGAGTGGCTGTTGAACTGGGACCTTTCCAACACCCAATCTCACTGGGAAGGCGACCCTGACTCCTTCCCCCTTCCCAGTGGGCATCTCCCAGCAGCTTGTGGTTGCTGCTTGCGGTAGCCTGGCAGCCACTGCCCAGCTGTGCTGTTTTATGCCAATGATTTAGGCTTTTTTACTACACATTAATCTGACACTCCGTGCCTGCCCAAACACTGAGCAGCTTCTAGCATGGCTCTGGAATCTTTGCCACGCTTTGTTTGTCATTCCGGGATGGGCCTGCCTCTGCTGCTCCAGTCTGTTTCTCCAAGGTTCCTGCTGCAGTTCATTCAGCTTTCCGAGTGGCAGTGAGACTGGTTGCTTTCCGAGTTTCCAAAGGAAGTTTCCGAGTTTCCCTGTCTCCATCTCGTCCGCCATTGCCGTGTGGAGCAAGGCGGCTGCGTTCACGCCACAGCGCCCCCTGCAGCCGTGGGGGAATAATCGCACCTGCCCTGCCCGGCCAGGAGCCACCAGTGCTCCTGCTGGCCGTGACTGGAACTGCAGGGAAGGGGAAGCACCTGCGGCCAGGAGAAGGCCGGGACCGGGTTTCTGTTTCTGTTCCGTTTGTTGTTGCTGCTGTTGTTTTTCTTAGTTTGCATTGTTATACATACAAGTAAAGAACTCTTATTCCTATTCTCATATCTTTGCCTGAAAACCTGGTAATTTCAAGGTTATAATAATTTGGAGAGAAGGGGGTCACATTTTCCATTCCAAAGGAGGTTCCCGCCTTCCTTGGCAGACGCCTCTCCTTTAAACCAGGACAACACTGAGAGCTGCAGCAGGAGCTGGTGGCTCTTTATGGAATGAGACATCTGCAACTCTGCTGACAGAACCTCAGAGTGAAATGGGTACAGAAACCTGCTCTGACTGCATGAGAGTGGCATGGGTGGGTAATCGAACAGTGCACCTGGCAGGTCACTGAAGCAACCCTTGTCTCTGGAATGGTCACACAGGGGAGTTTCTTCAGCACTATGGTAGCCCAGATAGGAATGTAGAGGAGTTCCTCTGGAGCCTCCCTCCTCCAAATACCCAGCTGCTCAGATTTTCAGGGCAGGAAGGAGACAGAGGTGTAGTGTTATAATTCCACGTGCAGAGTCTGTGTAAACTATAAGGGTGCATTTGAGCCTCCTCTATTGTTGTGACATTTGATGTAGATTTGGTGAAATCATGGGTAGTGGGTGGAGAAGGCATGCACAGCATGATCAGCCTAAGGTGGCCACAGAGGAGTTGTGGAGGCATCTATAATATCTGAGGTGGAGAGGCTCAAGTCCCTGCTTGAAGCTTTTGGAGACAGGCACAGGGAGAGCCTTGTGTCCCTTGAGCCACAAAATGGGTGCTAAAGCACACACAGAAGGGGGTGGAAGTTCCTTCTTGGTGTTAGAGATAGATGCTGAAGTAATTGGCTCTCACAGTTAAGGAATGAATATTGTGTGAATATTAAGGGAAGCTTTATTGATGGATAGTTATGTTATTGTAGTTTAGATGTCCTCTGTTCTGCCCACAGTTCACTTTTCCACCCACCCCCGCTCTGCATTGTTACCATCAGACAGCTTAGGTTTCTCAAACAAGTAGAAAGAAGCCGTGTACGTGTGCCCCTTACCTGCGGCACTTGGGAGAGGAAAAGATTGTGGCTAAGGGGGCGTGGCATGATAATACCTCACCCTCCAATCAAGTCACAAGAAAACAGTGTCCACCAATAAACGGCAAAGAAGAGCTGACTGACAGACTGTGGGAGGGGCCAGGGCTGGCTGATACATCCCCCCCACCCCCCACCCCCACCCCCAAGAGTATAAAAGACTGTGCATCCATCTGGAAGAGGAACTAGCCATGTGGGAGGCCGCCACAAAGGTTGGCCCCAGCGCTGCAACTTTTTCCTTATTTGGTCCTTTTGTTGTATTTTTGTTAAGGTTTAATAAACCTCTTACAATTTTTAAAGTGAGCAGTTGTCTCTCGCATTGTCATGCAAAAAGGGGTTTCACATGCCTTGAAGTGTTTGATATGATGGGAAATATCCCTGGTTTAGGTGAGAAGATGTCTGTGGCTGAGGTTGTACAGAACTGGGAGAAATTGTTTGGGCACCAGAGTTTTGCCAAGACAGTGCAATAAGGTTGTTCAGGATGATTGGGTGACTCTAAGATGGTCTGCTCACGGGACAGGGTAATGGCCATCCTCAGCTCTGAGTGACACTTTTGCACTCAGTGTCTTTAGTGAGCAGGCAGCTTCTGACATCAGGAAATATTTGAAGAAGCTTATGACAGGGTGGGAGGGACCAGTACAGATGTGGGGTGGTTGTTCTGAAACAGAGTGAAAATTTAACAGGGTAAAAATCCATTTCGGATTTAGGTGAAATGTGCCATTTTGAATTATTTGGTCTGTAGCTTGCTTGCATAGATGAAATATGTTGTTTAGTCTCTTAACTCTGTGCTGTGCTTAAGACTGCCTGTTCTCGCAAAAAACCTGTGCTTGCAAAGCTGTATCAGCCAAGGAAAAAGAATGCAAATTTTCAAGCTGGAAAGAAAGATAAGAGGGTGCCCCTTGAACTTTGAAACGAAGATGAGAGCCAAAGCTGAAGCTGCAGGAGACTGACAGGATGACCTGGGAGTTCTTTCTCTACAAGGACTGGTAAAAAAAAACTAGCTGCAAGTGTAACGCGAAACCAGTAAAATGAATATGCATGAACCTATTGTGAACCTATACGAATATGTACAGGTAAGGGGTATTAAAAAAAAGGTTCTGAATTCTCAGGGGGGCAATATCCTTTAGGGGGAATGATCCCCACATGCACCCAGCGCTGTAATAAACATACCAGCTTTACAATTTTTACAAGTTGTGGAGTTAGTATTTTTCTGCAAATCATTTTGGCGAGCCAGCCAGGTGACGGTCTCTGTCCTCACAGGGGTGGGGGGGGGGGGGTGGACCTCCTAGATGCGTCCTGGGATTTTCCCTGGAGGAGCTCTGCTCTGTCTTGGCTTGCCTCTGGTGAGGACAGTGACCTGCTGGTGTGTGGATAAACGGTATGTATATCAAAGGGCCCTGGGGCAGAGAGAGACAGGGCTGCTGGTAGGTTGCTCAGAGACATCTGAGTGCACAGCCTTGTCCCTGTGCTTGCAGGCAGCCATTGGCTGAGAGCACAGTTTGTGGCGAGGTCCCTTAGTTGATAGAGTGATAGGGGAACTGGGGACGGGTACATTGTTTGATAGAGCAACCCCCAGCGCCTGTGGGGATGAGTCGAGTAAACCCGAAATTTGTGTGTTTGTGGTGTCTGGGCATTGTGGTTAATGTTAATGTGTTTGTAACTGTGTGAGTGCATGGTGTATGAGAAAGTGAGTGAGTGTATCATGGCGTGCGGGGGAGAAGTTCTACCTGGGTCTGAAGTGGCCGGGCGAGGCCCGGGGCGGTGGCTGGGGCAGGCTGTGAGGGCAGGGAGCACCCTGCAGAGAAGTGGAACAAGTGGAGAAATGTGGGTGAGGACATTTATTGTGTTTAAAGGTGGTGATTTGTGTAGACTGTGCCACTTTTAACCATGGCTAGATGAACTCAGGGGGTTCCTCTGCCCCAGTGGCTTGGACTCGATCCCTGGGAGTTTGTGAATCCAGTAAATCACTGGATCCAGTTAACAATTTTACTGTGTGCTGTTACTTTGATTGCGTCCAGAGTGTGTGAAGACCAGAAGAAGCTGATGTAGATGCTGAAGTGTTGTATGCTGTGTTCTGTTGAGAAAAGTGGTCACTTTGAGACACCCCTTTTCCCAGTGAGTTTGTGTGGTTCTTCCCTAGCATTGTGGTAATTTGATTCTTGGGATTGTATGGTTGTGTTTGTAGAGATGTTAGGATTTTGTTTGCAATAAGTGTAGCATTTTATGCAGAAAAACTACAGTATGGTGATTTATATTTAACTGTGGTAAAACGAATTAAAGGATTCCAGGAATTCTCCTCCTACAGCAACTTAAGCCCTTACTCTTGTGAATTTGAGATACTGGGGCAGGGCGGGCAGGGCAGGGAGGAAGGTCTGTGAGCATATCGGAGTTTTTGCTGTAGCAGGCACAGCCTTTTTTGTAAGGCAGCAAAGTGAGTGTCAGTGGAAGATTGAAGATTGCATTGTGTGGGAAGAGAAGTGGAAAAGACTGAGATTTTGTAAAGCAGAGTTTAGGTGGAGGAGACCAAGACAGGCACTTTGTCATTTGTGTTACTCTAAGGAAACAAAGGCTACTCAGAGAGATACAAGAATTTTAGTAGCAACCAGTCACAAGAAGCAAAGAAGTAATAGTGTGTTTGAATTATTAGAAAAGAGAATTTCAAGTAATTTAAGAAACCCAGCACAAATAATTAAAGCTGAGTGTGCTCAGCCTATTTTTCTAACCCAAGACTTTGAATTAAGGCAAAGAGTTTAGATAGAGTAGAAAGATGGGGACTAAAAAAATGGAATTTTTAGTAGACATGGGGGCAACGTACTCAGTGTTAAATAAAGCCTTGATGCTTATAACAGATGATTGCAAATATACTGGTTTTACACCATTTAAACCCCAGTGATTCTCATATCCTCATATGCAGGTGGCACATCCCTAGAGGGATCAAAGTCAAGCCACCAGGTGCTTCTGGCAACATTCCAAGATCTCCGAGCCCCCCAAGGGTTCTCTTGGTATCTCTGGACATCTGGAGCGATGTGCTGTGTTCCCACAGCAAATGATCAACAATATGTTGACATACTAACTTAATTTTAACAATTAGTGAAACTGAAATTGAAAATAAGGATGAAATTAACAAGAAAATAATGGATCTGGAGTTTCCTGGGGTATGGGCCTCTAACATACCAAGGAGGGCAGAGAATGCACCTCTTGTGCAAGTTAAGGAAAACAACCAGTTAGGGTCACGCAGTTAAAGTGTGATCTGCACCCGGTGGTGGCAAACCCATACACCTTGCTAACATGTTTGAAACCTGAACTAACCTGGTTTACCATTTTAGATCCGAAAGATGCCTTCTTTTGCCTCCCTATCTACAAAGCCAGCCAGAAAAATTTTGCATTCAAATGGGGAAGCCCTAAAAGAGGGCACAAAACCCAGTTCACATGGACTATGTTGCCTCAAGGCCCTCAAGGCTTCAAAAATTCCCCCATTCTGTTTGGGAAACAACTTGCAAAAGATCTAGAGTCCTGGGAAGCTCCACAGCAAGAAGGAAGGCTATTGCAGTAGGCAGATGATCTTTTAGTAACCACTCAGACGAGGGAAGCATGTATGGCCTGGACAGTAAGCCTTTTGAATTTCCTAGGGCTCCAAGGATAGAGAGTATCAAAGAAGAAGGCACAGATAGTGAAACAGAAGGTAATCTACCTGGGTACGAGGCTGGTGCTGGGCAACGGACTTTAGGGCAGGCTCGCAAGGAAGCCATCTGCCTAACCCCAAAAACCCAAACGACAAAGAAACTCCAAACCTTCTTAGGCATGGCAGGGTGGTGCCAGCTGTGGGTTTATAACTACGGACTGCTCATCAGACTATGCTCTTATTGCCAATGGAAATAGAGATCTTCAGTGGACAAAGGAAGTCTCATGGGCCTTTCACCAGCCAAAGAGTGCCCTCATGTCAGCTCCAGCTTTGGGACTTCCAGATGTAAGTAAACCATTCTTTCTTTTTTCCCATGAAAAACAGGGAATTGCCCTGGGAATATTGGCTTGGGACTTGGGTCCATACCGGAGGGCAGTTGCTTACTTCTCAAAGCAGCTAGATGTGACGGCCAAAGGATGGCCAGGTCGCCTCAGAGCTATAGCAGCAGTCATGCTGAATATTCAAGAAACACACAAGTTTACCCTGGGACAGAAAATGACTGTGCTAGTGTCCCATAGAGTGTCCGCAGTACTGGAAATAAAGGCGGCCATTGGCTTTCACCAAAGAGGATCCTGAAATAGCAGGCCGTCATGGTAGAACAAGATGATGTAGAGATAGTGGTGACTAATATTGTCAACCCAGCTTCCTTTCTCAGTGGAAATCAAGGTGAAGCAATACACTACGATTGCCTGGAGACTATTGAAGCTACTTATTCCAGCCTCCCAGACTTAAAGGACACTCCTTGGGATGATGCAGAGACCTAAATCACTGATGGGAGTAGTTATATTGACAGTGGAAAGTGACATGCTGGATATGCAGTCACTACCTGCAGAGAGGTAATAGAATCTGGACCCTTACCAACAGGCACCTCTGTGCAGAAGGCCGAGATAATTGCACTGACCTGAGCCTTGGGAATGGCAAAAGGAAAGAGAATAAACATCTATACAGACTCGAGGTATGCATTTGGAGTTGTGCATGCACATGGAGCCGTCTGGAAAGAGAGGGGACTGCTAACCTTGCAAGGAAAGGACATCAAACATGCACAAGAGATAATCCAGCTGTTGGAAGCAATTCAGCTGCCTGAAAAGGTAGCAATTATGCATTTTAAGGCACACCAGAGAGTGAGCTCAGAATTGGAGGAAGGAAATGAGCTGGCAGATAGAGAGGCGAAGGAAGCAGCGAAAAGTGAGGTAATTATTGAAGTAGGTCTAATTCCAGATGGACAAATTTCCCTTGAAGGTAAGCCAGAATATAATAAGAAACACAGAAAATTAATCAAAGATCAAAAAGGGACATGCAACCAAGAGGGGTGGGCTACCATTGAAGGGAAGCTAGTAATCCCTTCCTATTTGTTGTGGTCACTAGTAAGGGAGGAGCACCAGAAAACAAACACACTGGGGAGTAGAAGCCCTGAACACCTATTTGATCGAAAGAATTGTTGCCAGGAATTTATCTGCTACTGTTGCTCAACTATTGCTCAAGTGACCCGACAGTGCGATCTTTGCCTCCAGACTAACCCCAAGAATACCCCCAGACCAAAACTTGTTCAGACTGGGAAGGGCCATGGGCCTGGACAGCAGTGGCATATTGACTTTTCAGAATTCCCAAGGAAAGGGGCGTATTGGTATTTATTAGTATTGACAAATACATTTTCAGGGTGGCCAGAAGCATTCCCCACCAGAACTATCAAGGCTCAAGAGGTGACCAGGGTATTATTACAAGAAGTAATACCACATTTCAGAGTTCCAGCCACAATATCCTCAGATACAGGATCTCATTTCATTTCCAGAATAGTGTAACAGATACTAATCTGTATCCACCAGTAGCCACCTGGGCATAGATTGGGAACTTCATACTCCATGCCATCCCCAGTCGAGCAACCAGGTGGAGAAAATGAATCATTTGATTAAGCAGCAAGATGGGAGCAGGAAGTTAATCTACCCTGGCCCCAAGCTCTTCCACTGGCACTGATGTGAATTTGAGCTAAGCCTAGAGCCAAAGACAGGCTGAGTCCCTTTGAAATGCTTTATGGAAGACCATATGGAATACAAAATTGGATCTCCACCCACACTGGGGAGGTAACATTAGCTAACTATATGGTGGCTTTAAGTAAAGAGCTCAGAGAGATCGAAAAACATGTGGCTGGAACTTGGAGCAGGGAGCTAGATGGACCAGTACATAAAATGCAGCCTGGGTATTATGTTGTAAGTCTCTTACAGAAAAGACTTTGGACCCACAGTGGGAAGGACCATTCCAAGTGCTTCTCACCACCTTCACCGCAATCAAGATCAAGGAGCAGAATGCCTGGATCCACCACTCCCAAGTGAAGAACACCCCAGAAGCCCCTTGGAAAGTGACAGCAGGAGACAATAAACTGAGACTAAAACTTGGGCAAAATGAATATATTGCGGCCAGGGGTAGTGTAATTTCATTTACAGAATTGTTTTGTGTATAATTGTAATTGGGGTTTGGGATTAGAGAGTACCTCTATCCAAAATGATGCTGAATGGCCTTGGTCCCAGGCTTTTAATCAGTATACTGGATCCATGGCAGAACCTTCTGAGATAAAAGATTTAAACCTACCCACTGTAGTAATCCACGGGAATCAGGTATATGAGGAGCAGGAGTGGCAGGAACGGGAACTGTGGACACTTCAAGGGATCAGAAGAGAAGAAATAAGGGTAGGATGCCAGGTGGTCAATGGGACCACTCATGAGAGACCAAATCAAATTAGTGTTTCAGCCTCTCCTGTATACAGGCACTGGGAGGTTTGTGATAGCCCAAGTAAATCAGACTGTTTGTGTAATTTCACATTAATACAGCCTGTAGAAGTGATTTGTCTTTGGGCTCATGATGCTATCGGGCTCTCATTTAAATTTAAAATAGATGCTATACCTTTTACAACGGCAAGACCTCATACAACTCACACCAGTACTCAAGCAGTTCAGACCCAAACCAAACTTGAACCTAAAGTATATGAAATAGGCCCATACGTAGTGAGGAATATGGGTCAACAGCAACTGTTATTCAATCCAGAGTGGTCTCTCAAATGTGTTGAATTGCTAATGCAAATTAACATCTCAGAAATCCAACCAGCCTGCTCCTCTTTCCTAAGGACATCCTTTGAGGGCTGGACAACGTAGTTACAGAGACAAGTACACCTCAGGAGCAGAGTAAGAAGGGATCTAACTGGGATATTAGGGGCAGGATTGGGAGTTTTAAATGGAATTGATTCAGAAATACTGATGAACAAGCTGGCCACTGCAGCAGGTGGTCTAGCAAAATTAAAACGGCCCCTACAGTCATCACTATTGGCATTAGGAACTAGCCAGTGGCAGATTTAAAATGTACTGCCAAAGCGGGAAAAGGCCAGGGACCCAGACCACAAATTAATAGTAGAAGTGCTTAGTACAGTCCAAGATAATGTGTCTTTAGCTTTCAGCTGAATACAAGCACAGTTATGGATGTAGGCAACAGCAGCTTTGATCATATGGGAAAGTGGTAAAGGTGATTTTCCAGCAGAAATTCAAAAGATTGTCTGGGATAATGTGAATGATTTTGAAAGAAAGTTTCAATCCTGGTGTACTATGGTAAATTTTACCTATGATCCTGCCTCTAATATGGCCACTGCCTTTGTACTTACTATACGTAATGCCACTGTTTATGTTATCCACCCCATCATCGTACTAGGATTAAATAATGAAAAAAAACTCTACCCATCAGAACATAGGGTGTGGGCATGAAAGGTGAATGAAAAGTGGTAAACAGTAAACATAGAATCTTGTGCTGCTAGGGAACAACTAGGATTCATTTGTGAAAGCAACACTATTAATGCTCAAGATGTGACTCTTGACAGTGAATGAAGTATTTGCCACTTCGAGATTCATCCAGTCATCTTGCCTTCACCTGTAAAAGACAGGTGAAAACTGCCTTCAGCAACCCCACCCCATGGCATTTCAGGAGCCTCTACCATTCCCCTCCTCCCCACGGGACAGTAGCAAAGTGTGATTGAAAAAGGCAAAAATGTTGGTGCAAATTTGTACAGTTTGTAGATGATTTGTTAATTAGCGAGTTAAGAAAGTTCTTGCCCATCCAGTGGTGATTAACTACAGCCCACAGGCAAACAAGTACACCAAGCTGCAGTTTGTGCCTCTGCAGCTGCTCTTTGATTGCTTCTTCTCTCCTTTGGCCACGCTTATACAGCCCTCTCATCTTCCTCAGCTCCTCCCTTTCTCTGCCCTTGTCTCCTCCCAAATATGGAGCCAAGCCCAGGCATCATTTCCCCTTGGCTCACAGGTTGGCCATGCCTATGAACAGCCTTGGTGTTGCAGGTGGTGTTGGCCCATTCACCTTGGCCTTCCATGGCATTCCTGGTGTGCTTTCCTACTGTTCCTGCCAGGTTCCTCTCCCCAAAATGACCCCAGCTCTTCCTTTGAGTATCTGTAAAGTGTGACCACCTGGCACATCAATCCCCCTTTGCTGCCCATGAAATTTGGCTCTGCCTTAGGGTGCTGGCACTCCAGTCAGGAGCCAGGAGTTTCCCTTGTCATGCTTGGGAGTTTCCCACATCTGTTCCCTTAGCCCAGGCTCTCACCAGGTCCTAATCAGCAGCCCATGTGCATTTGAGCACCGCCCCCCCCCCAAGGTATCTGCTTTTTTCCTATCCTCTTCCTAGGCTTGATGTACCAGGTTCCTCCAGCCCATGGTGGCTCAGAGCACTTTGCTCTCTGACCAGGCACTTTGGAGCTCTTTGGAGCCACTCTGTCCCGTTGTGCCCCCAGGCTCATTCTGCAGGGCCTGAGCATGGCACTTCTAGTCTTACCCAGGAGTTGGAATTGCACTGAAAAGATGGTTCCCTGTGAACAAAGCTAACTTTATTTCAACAACTAAATCAACTCCAGCGTGTGTGTGCACAGAGGAGAGGAGTATGGTCAGGACAGAGCAGGTTTTTCACCCTGAGGCTGCCTTTGGATCAGCAGGCATTGCCCCAGCAGGAAACAGTTGTGGTGCACTGCAGCCTGCCCTGGATCCTGCCTGTCCTGCTGCTCAATTAACTGCGTTTATACGCATGTTGTAATCGATCCAGTCGTAGAAGTACTGAACAGAGGTGTAGACTCCAGGCTGCTTTGGTCTGGCACAGCCTGTCCCAAAGCTGGTTAGTCCAATGACCCACCAGTAGTCAGCATTGTTGTCCTGGCACATGAGAGGACCACCGCTGTCACCCTGCAGCAGAACAGAGAGGATATTAAGGTGGTGTTGGTGGCACCAGCCAGCACTGGGGCTGTCTCCTCCTCTCTCACAGCCCCTGCCAGAGCTGTATTCTGGGCAGAGAAAAGCTCTGCTCAGAGGCTGGAGCCTCCAGAAGCTTGGCTGTGAATGGCATGGGGGCCTATAGGGTAGGGCTCGCTCTGTCCTCCCTGCACAGGACTCCTGGATGTGCAGAAGATGGACCTTTGGCACCTGGACCTCTGCGCTGCCAAGAGCACTGGCTGGGCTAGCTGGGCTTTTGGCACGAGGGGAGTCCTGGGCAGGCAGGTGTGGATGGGGAGTGTGTGGGAAGCCCCCACAGCAGTCGGGGGGAGCTGGGGCTGGGAGGGCAAAGCAGGCCCTGGGCTGTGTTGGGGTGGTGCTGCCCGGGCTGCTGGTGCTGCTGGGGGCTGAGTGACTCGGGGCAGGTTCCTACCTTGCAGGAGTCGATGTTACCCTGTGGGTAACCAGCACACAAGTTGTAGGGATGGACTTCTCCTCCATACCAGTCAGTGCTGTTGCAGAGCTGGAGATCGATGAGCCGGACCTTGGCCTGCTGAAGGCGATCAGCTGAGTCTAGATCTGTGAGCAGAGAAAGAAATAAGCCCCCAGTAGCAACATGCCGGATCTGCTTCCCTGTCCAGGGTATCCCATTCCCTAGGGCCAGGCCCATCACTGAAGGGGTATATGTTCTGCAGCCTGGCTTTGGCCTCTGCTGTGGAAATGCCCAAAACCTGTCCCCAGTGTGCTGAGCTGGCCCAGAAGTCACTCTTGGAACTCACTTCTTGCAGTAGTGACACCCCAGCCAGCAATCCAGCAGTTTTGCAGCTCTGAGACTCTTAGGGTGGGTTCAGCCAGACAGGCCAGCTGGATGTAGCGGCTGCACAGGACAGGACGGTCCAATTGCATCAGGGCAATGTCGTAGCTGTAGTCCGAACGCCTGTAGTTGCGGTGTACCACCACCTTCTTGGCATTGCGCACTTGTACCCCAGGGCCCGGCTGACTCAGCTGGGTGGCACCAATCAACACATACACCATGCTGATGTTACTGCAGAGGAGATGGAGAGAGGGATGAGAGGGAGTCACAGCAGCCCAGCAGTTGCCAGACCTTGGCTTGGCAAGGCCTAGAGGGAGCAGAGCTCTGGCAGGTGTGAGTGCCCTGGGAGAATGTCAAGCTGGGGGCTGCTAGGAAGCCTTGGCAGGAGCCCAGGCTTCTCCTGAGCAGTGTGACAGCCTGGCTGCCTGAGGGGAAAGGGGATGGGACTAGCAGGTGGTGCTGCTGACAGGGCACCTGCTGGTGTTGTGGGGATGTCCCCATTCCCTGCTCCTCCTTACTCAAACTTGTCGAAGCAGTGGGCTGCTGTGAGGACCCAATCTGCAGTGATGAGGGACCCTCCACACCAATGTCCAAGGCCTGGTACCCATGGGTGCTGGATGCTGACCATCCAGGGCCATTCTGCTTCTGCGGCCCCCATGCCACCCACGATGCGTGTTGTGCCGTAGTCATAAGCCATGTTGCCGTAGGAATAAGTAATGGACGGAACTCGGAGGCCACAGCTCCCTCTGCAAGAAGAAAGTTGTTTCCATGGTGCTTCATGGCCTACTGTGGCTCAGGCTGAAGCTCAGCCCTCTGCCCACCCACAAGGGCTTGCAGGCACAGCAGGCCAGGGAAGCCCATGGGGTGTGTGTCTGTCCGTGCCAGCACTGGCTGCTTGCAAGGATCTGAGTCTTCCCATGGTGGGTGGGAAGCCGTGGCCCGGCCATGGGGGCAGGCGCGTCCCCTCCGGGGAAGGCCGCAAGTGTTGCCATGGCTCCCTCCCAGGGCCTGGGGCCACTCACCCGCAGGTGTACTGGATGCTCTGTGCCAGCCCGGCCACGGTCAGCAGGACGAGGAGGCCGAGCCAATTCATGGCTGCCAGAGGCACGTGTCAGCTGCAAGCACCGAGAGCTCCGTGCAGCAGCGCAGCCACAGCCGCAATGCCCGCAGCAGCCGCGCTGCCCGGGGTGCCCGTGGTTCCCCGGGGCTGATGTCACAGAGAGGTGAGTTCCATGTTCTGGGCACTGTGGGGTTCTGTGGGACACGACCCACTGGGGGAGGGGCAACATCTAACTGAGGAGCCATGGAATGGTTTGGGGTGGAAGGGACTTTGGAAATCATCTCACTCTGATCCATTGCTTTGGGCACAGGGGAATGGCTTGCATTGGAGAAGGTTGCTCAGAGCCTGGCTCAGAAGCTGCCCTTGAATATTTTGAGGGACGGGGCATTGAAGTACTAAGTCCTGATCAACAGGCCCTGACCAAGGCAGGAACAACAGCTCTTGACCGAAAGTCTCTAGATTGACCTTCTAACCAACTGTTATCTATATCTGCTCACTGGGGAAACAGGGATTTTCCTTTCCCTATTTAGAAGCTGGACAAGGCAACATCTGGCCTCCTTTGGGGTGTAGGATCACAGACAACTCCCTTGGCTCCTCCTGAAGCCTTCCAAGGCCTTGGGAGCATCGCAAGAGGAGAACAAAACCAGATGTTCCTGCTCTAGAAGTTATGGTAGCTTGTTTATTCCACAGTATAAAAAGAGGGCCCTGTCCCAGCGCAGTCAGAAACCTCATTGCCTGTCGGGGAAGGCTCCTGCAGAATTCCCTACTTGCAAGGAGTGGTTCCCCAGTATTGTGATAGTGGCTTCCCCCAGCTGAATGGGTAGACCTAGATGATGGTAAAGTATTAGGGTAACTTGTGATGTGTCTTTCTTCATCACTGTAGGCAGTCTTTTATAGTAATGATTAGATGCATTGCTTAGCTTATCTTTTTTGTAATTCTGTGCAGTTTTGGATGACAGTAAATTACACTTATTCCCGAAGCTGGTATCTGTGTCTTCTCTACTGACCCTGACTATGGGAAAAGCAAGATTCCTCACTGCTCTGGGCAACCCATGCCTTTGCCTCAGTGCCTTGGAGTGATTTATTATGACAGTATATTCAGATATTCTCTATTCTCTTTCCAGAAATTGTTACTGTATCTTTAACACCCTTCAACCCCGGGACCTTGAGCGTGTGAGGCAGGGGGGATGGACTGTTTTTGTTCTGCGTGGGTGTTTTTTAAAAACTTCCTGTCCAGGCTTTTCAGGGCTCCGTGTGGCATGATTTTATCGCGGCTGGTTTGGTTTTTGCCTAGGCAAAAGTTTTTCCTTTCCTTGTCTCAGAGAATCTGCAGTAATGATTTTTGGGCTGCCTTGAGGCAAATTGAGCAGTGGCTTGTCTGAGATCAGGGACATCACACTGGCAGGAGCCGAGCTTCCCTGCTCCAACCCAAACCACTGTGAACTGTGCCAACCTGTGGAAAGAGCACACCAAATGGCTCCAGCCCAGCTATTTCATCTGCCATGACTGTTCTGCTGTTCTTTGCTGAGGGGAGGAGTCCAGCATCAGATGAGCCACAAGGCCTTCATCTGCTGCTGGGCCTTCGTCTGCTCCATGAGGCTCCTGCCTTCCAAAGCGGGAGGAGTTGATGCCATCTTTTATCATGTATCAGGAATGGGTATTGTCCAGCATTTTGGGTCTCCTTTAGTTCTGGTGGGGTGGTGAGGTCTAACACTTTGATATGTAAAAGTTATTTACTTTTTATTTGTTCCTGCCTGTTGGCATTTGGTTTGTAAACAAAAATGTTGGGGTTTTGTTGGTTTTTTTCACTTTCATTTATTAGTATTCATTCCTTACCGGTGGAAAGGGATCCTTGTAGTCTAAAGTCTGAAGAAGATAACCCATATAGTTCTCTTCTAAATTCTCTCAAAATGAGCCAAAATTTCTTGCCCAACTTAAGACTGCAAGAGAAAGTGAAAAATTAAAAAAATGACACTCTTGTCTGCAAGACTTTGTACTGGATACGACAGTCAATGGTTACCGTGCTGCCTGTTCAATAATAGCTTCATGGCACCTAGGCATGTGTGCTTATCCATATATATTGACAATCCTGGCTGTGGTATATATCTTCTTCATATCAGGGAGGCAAATCAGAATTGCTGTGTTGATATGCTCTGTGCTAATAATTTATGGAAAGACATCAGAGGTAATGAGAGTTATTAGGGAAGTGTATTCTCTGCTCTCTTCCTGTGCTGGCCTGGGCAGTCTTTCTTGGGGATTTATTAACAATTACACCCAGTCTGTTGGGGGAAAGGTAGGGGATGATTTTTCCCAGCCTTTTACCTCCTTCTTCCTCTTCAGATCTGGTACATCATCTTTTTAGAATATTTCAGTCCCTCTGGATGTTAAAGATACCATATTTTCTTTATTTAAATTCTGCTAGCTCTCCTGCATAAGACCTACAGCACATTTAGAACTAGGGTTGAGATTTCAGAGAGGTTGTTCACACATCTGCTCCAGTGGTAGAAAATCTTGAGTGTGTGGCATGTGGGAGGACATAGGCCAAACCCTGAAGGAATTCTCTGCCCCCATAGTTTGGAACTTTCTTCCTGAACAAATTCAGAATCCAGCTGAGGTGGGGAAATACCTGAAAGAAAATTGTAATGACAGCTCTAGAGAGAAGCAGCTCATTGCAATGTGCTGGGCCCTGGCTAATGCTTATCACACACTGCTAGACGCTGTAGGACAGCAAATACAGCCAGAGGGGCAGGAGGATGAATCAGCAGACACTCCAGGCACTCTGGCTGCAGCTAAGCCAGATAGGGAACCTAAGCCAACAGCAAGAACCTCTGTCCAGAGAAGAAAACATAAAACCAAATCCATTTACCCAGTGGATGATGATGGGAAGTCAGGACCCTCACAGCCAGTAGAGGAATTGGGACCAGAAATCACCAAGTCTCCATCCTTAGAAAGCCTTCACAACCTGAGAAAATATCTCAGCCAATGGCTTGATGAGTCTATATTATGTTGTTTGGTCCAAATCTGGGACACTGCAGGCTATGATACAATTTTGGATGGTATTGAAGTGAGGCATTTGGGACCTCTGTCATGTAATGTGGGTATTGACTAGGGGATTGCAAGAAGGCCCAAATATCTCGGCCTCTGGAAACAGTTCTTAACAAGTATGAAAGAAAGATACCTTCACCCAGATCTTCAGCTGCAGCAAGGCCTCCGGAAAGCCATGGAGCAAGGAATCCAACACTTGAGAAAACTGGCTCTACTAGACGTCCTTTTTTCAGATGTTGACCAGAGCACTGATGTAGCTCAAACTTGGACAAATCAGGCCACCCATGTACACCCCTGTCATAGCAATACTGCAGTGGAAGGAGAGGGATGAGGCAGTAGTGCTGTGACAAAGAGGCTCTGGTACTGTGAAGACACTGGCCCAACATGCATGGCCCAACAGAAGCAAAAATCTCAGCTGTGGAAACAGACCTGCAGTATGTATACAGAAAGTGGAAGACAGAACTGAAGAGACCCACCAGAAACTCAGGAAGGAGATTAAAGAGGACCTTCTCTAAGTCTCTTCAGTACAGCGCAGTGCGGGGTGCGAAGGTTCAGGGACATCACACCATAACCAATATGATCCAGTGAAGCCAAATTTATTATCCCTAAAAAGACTATATTTATAATAAGTCTCTACTGTCCATGCGTCTCTGGCTAATACATGATTGGTTAACCCTAGTGTTCCAGATTGCAAGGCAAGATGTATCCTATTGCCATCTATAAGGCAGTTGTCTGGTGTCAAGTGGGCAATTCTCCTTATCTCTCTTCCTGAGTGATCATAATCAGGGTCCCTCAGCAGGGGACATCTGCTGATAAGGGGCTATTGAATGTCACCAGATGACTGATAAGAACTGTAACATCCCATTGTGAGATGCTCCGCCCAGAGGGAGGAACCAAGCATTCCTACCCAGATATAATCTGGAGATTCTGACACACCAGCACGGCTCTTCTCCATTGGACTCCCCAGAGGAACAGCAGCTGCTTCTACTTCCACAGATCTGCGAAGGAAGACACCCCTTTCCTGCAGGACTGCCCTGCTCCAACAGAACCACGCCTGACACTCCAGGAGGACTGCAGCCACTTTTCCAACTAGACTGCTACCAACAACCTGACCAACAGGGTGTCAGGTTGAGTTCTGACTCTGTCAGTGTTGTTCTAGTGTATTGCATTGTTTTATTTTATAATTTTATTTTTTTTCCCTTCCCTATTAAAGAACTGTTATTTCCTGCTCCCATATTTTTTGCCTGAGAGCCCCTTAATTTAAAAATTCCTAGCAATTCAGAGGGGTGGGGAGGGTTTGCCTTCTCCATTTCAGGGGAGGCTCCTGTCTCCTTTAGCAGGCACCTGTCTTTCCAAACCTAGACACCTAGCTGTTCACGTGTCTAAAATAGGGTGCCGATTGGATCATCTAATTTTTCATGTGTCTTGCTGTGGTCGTCTGGCCCACCCATGACTTCTCTTTTTCCTTACTTTCCCAATCTCTCTGACAAACCTGCTTCGTCCTAATAACTCTTCTTCTTGTATCTTTTTCAAACATATACTGACCCCATTTCTGAATATGTCCATTTTTGTTTGTGAACGTGTCCATTGTCCATTATTACAAGCAGGCTGGATTGTGCATCGGCTGAATTGTCCTGGAAAAACTCCTCAATCTGCAAAAAACTCTCAACAGTGTAGATGCCCTCTTATCTGTTGCAGATGACCCCAGCTAGGGAGAGGGGGTACATCCCACAAGCTGACCTATGGTTCTTCCTGTGCGAGCATGGGGAAGATATGAGGTGGGATGGAAAACTCATTTCTGTCTGGCAGCACAGGTATGTAAGCTAAAGGAGGAAACTACTAACAAGAGAGTTCCACCATAAGGAATGCAGCTACAGTTTCCTGGAGCTGCCAGGTATAACAGAAGGGACAATGATATGTCGTTCCCCTTGAAAAAACCTCTGGAATGTTCACAGAAAGAGTCAGTGGTAGCCAGGACAAGAGGGGCCCTGGCCTCCAGCCAGGTAAATGCTGGGGAAAATTGGGTCTTTTCGACTGTGTGGATCCAATGCCCTAGCACAACTGTACCACAAAAATACAAGACTTTGGTTGACATTGATGCACAATGTACTTTAATACTACTGGGACATGTGGGGGCAGAACCTGTTTCTATTGCTGGGTCAACAGGGGAGTCACAGCAGTTGACTTTGTTGGAAGTTGAAGTACACTTGACTGGGAAGGAGTGGAGTAAACACCCTATTTTGACTGGTCCAGAGGACCCATGTATTCTGGGAGTAGATTTTCTCAGGAGTGGTTATTTCAAAGACCCTAAAGGACTCAGGTGGGCTTTTGGAACACCTACTGTGAAGACAGAGGGCATTAGACACCTTGCCTGGTGTCTCAGAGTACCCTTCTGCAGTAGGACTCCTGAAAGTAGAAGAACAGCAGGTACCAGTGGCCACCACTACAGTACATCATTGGCAATACCACACAAACCGAGACCCCGTGACTCTCACACATAATATGATCCATGAGCCGGAGAGACAGGGAGGGGTCAGTAAGACCCATTCATGCTTCACCAGTCCCATTTGGCCTGTGTGCAAGTCTGATGGGGAATGGAGATTACCTGTGGACTATTGTCACCTAAATGAATTTACACCATCACTGAGCGCTGCTGTGCTGGACATGCTGGAGCTCTAGTACGAGCTGAAGTCTGAGGCAGTGAAGTAGTATGCCACTATTGACATTGCCAATGCATTTTTCTCCATTCCTCTGGCAGCAGAGTGCAGGCCCCAGTTTGACTTCACCTGGAGGGGTGTGCAGTACACCTGGAACTGACCGCCCCAGGGGTGGAAACACAGCCCCACCATCTGCCATAGGCTGATCCAGGTTGCACTGGAGAAGAGTGAGGCTCCAGAACATCCGCAGTACATGAATTACATTATTGCATGAGGGAACATGGCAGAAGAGGTTTTTGAGAAAGGAGAGAGAATAATCCAGAGTCTTCTGAAAGCAGGTTTTGCTATCAAATGAAGTAAAGTCAAGGGGCCTGCCCAGGAAATTAATTTCCTAAGGGTGAAGTGGCAAGATGGATGCAGACAGAATGCCAACAGATATGATTAATAAGAGAAGTGCTATGTCCCCACTGACCAGCAAGAAAGAAGCACAAGCTTTCCTAGGCACTGTGGGCTGTTGGAGAATGCACATCCTGGAATACAGCCAGATTGTAAGACCTCTCAACCTCATGACACGAAAGAAAAATTATTTTGACTGGGGCCATGAGCAACAGCAAGCTTTTGAGCAGATCAAGCATGAGATTGTCCATGCAGTAGCACCTGGGCCTGTCAGGACAGGACAGGACAGGATGTAAAGAATGTGCTCTACACTACAGCCACAGAGAATGGTCCTTCCTGGAGCCTCTGGCAGAAGGGACCTGGGAAGACCTGAGGCTGACCTCTTGGGTTTTGGAGTCATGCATACAGAATCTGAGGCCAGCTACACTCCAACTGAGGAAGAGATTCTTGTAGCTTATGAAGGGGTTTAAGCTGCCTCAGAAGTGACTGGCACTGAAGCACAGTTCCTTCTGGTACCCTGACCACCAGTGCTGGGCTGGATATTTAAAGGAAAGGTTCCTGCAATACATCATGCCACAGATGCTACCTGGAGTAAATGGATTACCCTCATCACGGTGAGCTCAAATAGAAAACCCAAATCGACCTGGGATCTTGGCAGTCATCGCAAACTGGTCCAAAGGTGAGAACTTTTGATTATCATCAGAAGAGGAAGAACAGGTGACATGTGCTGAGGAAGCCCCACCATATAACCACCTACCTGAAAGTGAAGGATGGTACATCCTCTTCACTGATGGATCTTGCTGTATTGTAGGGACCAGTAGGAAATGGAAGGGAGCTGTATGGAGTCCTATGTTGTGAATTGTGGAAGCTATGAAGGAAAAGGTGGATCCAGTCAGATTGCAGAGTTGAAAGTTGTCCAGCTAGCTTTGGACATTGCTGTTTAAGAGAAGTTGTCAACACTCTACCTGTACACTGACTGGTGGGTGGTAGCAAACAGTCTGGGGATGGCTGGAAAGGTGGGAAAAGGCCATACAGGCCAAACGCAGTGTAGAGGAAAACCAGTCTGGGCTGCTGGAGAATGGCAAGACATCAGTGCGTGGGTAGAGAAGCTGACTGTTAAAGTCTGTCATGTAGTTGTCCCTGTGCTGAAGAGTCAGGCAACAATGAACAGGTGGATCAAGCTACAAAATCAAGGTGTTACAGATAAATTTGCATTGGCAACACAAGGGGAAGTTGTTCTTAGCTAAATGGGCCCATGATGCCTCAGGTCAGCAGGGCAGAGAGACTACCTAAGAGTGGGCACAAGACTGAGAGGAGGATTTAACCATGGATGGTGCTCCAGATTATCCATGATTGTGAGATGTGCTTATAGGATAAGGGGAAATGGCTTTTCAGTGACAGAGGATAGCTTTGTACACATCTTCCCAAAGGAGTTGCAGGATGCCCTATCATTTATTTTTTTCCCCCAACATGAATATTCTGGGTGTTAGGAAAATTAATCCACAAACATCAGAGATTTATGTCCAAAAAGGAGACAGAGGAGTCCTTTTACTTTATTTGAATAAAGGGAGAGGCCATGGGGCATTCCCCTGGGATCTCTTAAATTTTTGGAGGACGCAGCCTTCCTTTTTATCCTTATTTTCTGTGCGCATTTCCCTTCTTTCTTTCCCCATTGGCTGAGGTACTTGAGCAGTACAGGCTCCCCAATACACCTGATACCAAAGATTTCCCTCTAATGTATAACCCTCCCTTTTAATTTTTAATTCTTATGGAATTTAGGGGTTTTCCTTCCCCATTGTTTCTTTCATCTTTCAATTTCTAATTTAATTTATCAGCAAACCTAAAGTTTATTTGTAAAAGCAAATATCTTTTTCCATTCATCCATCAGCAGAATCCTTCCCATTGTTTCTTTTATTGCCCAGTGCTAGTTTTATCTACCAAAAGACCCACAGATTGTTTGTAAAGACAAATCTGCTATTCCTTTCATGGGGTTGAATAAATGGGTATAAAACCTTGGGGTGAATTTGTACAGGATGTAGATGATTTGTTAATTAGAAATTTAGATAAGAAATTTCTTGCCCATCCTGTGGTGATTATGTGCAGCACTCAGGCAAACAAGCACACCACGCTGCAGCTTGTGTCTCTGCAGCTGGCTCTTTGATTGCTCCTTCTCTTCATTGGCCACGATTATACAGCCCTCTCATCTTCCTCAGCTCCTCCCTTTCTCTGCCCTCATCTCCTCCCAAATATGGAGCAAAGCTCAGGCATCATTTCCCCTTGGCTCACAGGTTGGCCATGCCTGTGAACAGCCTCGGTGTTGTAGGTGGTGTCGGCCCACCAACCTTGGCCTTCCATGTCATTCCTGGTGTACTTTCCTACTGTTCCTGCCAGTTCCCAAAATGACCCCAGCTCTTCCTTTGAGTATCTGTGAAGTGTGACCATCTGGCACATCAATCCCCCTTTGCTGCCCATGAAATCTGGCTCTGTCTTAGGGCATTGGCACTCCAGTCAGGAGCCAGAAGTTTCCCTTGTCATGCCTGGGAGTTTCCCACATCTGTTCCCTTAGCCCAGGCTCTCACCAGGTCCTAATCAGCAGCCCATGTGCATTTGGGCACCGCCCCCCCCCCCCCCCCCCCAAGGTATCTGCTTTTTTCCTATCCTCTTCCTAGGCTTGATGTACCAGGTTCCTCCAGCCCATGGTGGCTCAGAGCACTTTGCTCTCTGACCAGGCACTTTGGAGCTCTTTGGAGCCACTCTGTCCCGTTGTGCCCCCAGGCTCATTCTGCAGGTGCAGAATATGGAAGTCTTTACCTTGCCCAGGAGTCAGAATTCAGTCAAAAAATGATTCCCTGTGATGATTTGCAACTTTATTTCAACAACTAAATCAACTCCAGCGTGTGTGTGCACAGAGGAGAGGAGTATGGTCAGGACAGAGCAGGTTTTTGACCCTGAGGCTGCCTTTGGATCAGCAGGCATTGCCCCAGCAGGAAACACTTCCTCTGCACTGCGGCATGTCTTGGAGGCTGCCCATCCTAGTGCTCAAAAAGCACTTTAAAAATTTCTTGTGCCTATATGGGCCAGAATCCAGTCATAGAAGTACTGAACAGAGGTGTAGACTCCCGGCCGCTTTGCTCTGCCACAGCTTCTTCCCCAGCTGGTTATTCCGACGACCCACCAGTAGTCAGCATGGTTGTCCTGGCACATGAGAGGACCACCGCTGTCACCCTGCAGCAGAACAGAGAGGATTCACGTGGTGTTGGGTGGCCCCTGTCAGCACTGGGGCTGTCTCCTCCTCTCTCACAGCCCCTGCCAAAGCTGTATTCTGGGCAGAGAAAAGCTCTGCTCAGAGGCTGGAGCCTCCAGAAGCTTGGCTGTGAATGGCATGGGGGCCTATAGGGTAGGGCTCTCTCTGTCCTCCCTGCACAGGACTCCTGGATGTGCAGAAGATGGACCTTTGGCACCTGGACCTCTGCGCTGCCAAGAGCACTGGCTGGGCTAGCTGGGCTTTTGGCACGAGGGGAGCCCTGGGCAGGCAGGTGTGGATGGGGAGTGTGTGGGAAGCCCCCACAGCAGTCGGGGGGAGCTGGGGCTGGGAGGGTGACTGAGTGGCCGGGCAAAGCAGGCCCTGGGCTGTGTTGGGGTGGTGCTGCCCGGGCTGCTGGTGCTGCTGGGTGCTGAGTGGCTCCTACCTGGCAGGTGTCAATGCGTCCCTGTGGGTAACCAGCACACAAGTTGTGGGTGTGGATTTTCCCTGTGTACCAGAAGGTGCTGTTGCAGAGATAGGTATTGATAGGGCGTACCTTGGCCTCCTGCAGGTGATCACTCAGTTTTTTTTCTGTGACTACAAAAAGAAACATCCCCTAGCAGCTCCTTCCAAGTTCTTCTTCCTTGTCTGTGGGGGATCCCCTACCATCGGGCATGGCTTTGCCTCTACAGAGGCACAGAGGTGCTGTTACCCTGCTGCCAGCTTTTGAGGAGCAGGCCAGGCCCATCTCTGCAGAGTTGTATGACCTGCAGCCTGGGTTTGGCCTCTGCTATGGGGAAGCAGAGGCCCAAACCATGTCCTCAGTGGGCTGAGCTGGCTCGGGAGTCCCTCTTGGGAACTTACCTTTTGCAGTGGTGGCACCCCAGCCAGCAATCCAGCAGTTATGCTTGTCTGACACTGACAACCCTAAAATATTGTCGGCCACACAGGCTAGCTGGATGTAGGGGCTGCACTGGACAGGCTTGCTCAGTTCCAGCAAGGCAATGTCATTGCTCACGTCACGTATCTGATAGTTTTCATGACGCAGTAACTGCTTAATTTGGCGGACTTGTGCCCTAGGGCCCGGCTTACTCAACTGGGTGGCACCAATCACCACGTTGACCAAGCTGGTGTTACTGGAAAGGAGATGAAGAGAGGGCTGAGAGGGAGCAGAGACATGTGCCAGAGCAGCCCAGCAGTTGCCAGACCTTTGCTTGGAAAGGCAGAGAGGGAGCAGAGCTCTGGCAGGTGTGAGTGCCCTCACACACTTTAGGCTGGGGGAATGTCAAGCTGGGGGCTGCTAGAAAGCCTTGGCAGGAGCCCAGGCTTCTCCAGAGCAGTGTGACAGCCTGGCTGCCAGAGGGGAAAGGGGATGGGAGTAGCAGGTGGTGCTGCTGGCAGGGCACCTGCTGGTGTTGTGGGGATGTCCCCATTCCCTGCCCCTTCTTACGAGATGAAGTTAAAGCAGTGGGCTGCTGTGAGGACCCAATCTGCCCTGATGAGAGATCCTCCGCAGATATGCTTTGTGCCAAATATCGTCGCATACTGGATGCTGACGATCCAGGGCCAGGCCCCTGGCTTGGCATCGCTGCCACCCACGACGCGTGTTATGTCGTTGTCACGACTCTTGTACCCAGAGTCAGACACCATGGGTCGGAGGCCGCAAGTCCATCTGCAAGCAGAAAGTAACTTCTATGGTGCTTCATGGCCTGCTGTGGCTCAGGCTGAAGCTCAGCCCTCTGCCCACCCACAAGGGCTTGCAGGCACAGCAGGCCAGGGAAGCCCATGGGGTGTGTGTCTGTCCGTGCCAGCACTGGCTGCTGGCAAGGATCTGAGGCTTCCCATGGTGGGTGGGAAGCCGTGGCCCAGCCATGGGGGCAGGCGCGTCCCCTCTGGGGAAGGCCGCAAGTGTTGCCATGGCTCCCTGCCAGGGCCTGGGGCCACTCACCCGCAGGTGTACTGCATGCTCTGTGCCAGCCCGGCCACGGTCAGCAGGACGAGGAGGCCGAGCCAATTCATGGCTGCCAGAGGCACGTGTCAGCTGCAAGCACCGAGAGCTCCGTGCAGCAGCGCAGCCACAGCCGCAATGCCCGCAGCAGCCGCGCTGCCCGGGGTGCCCCTGGTTCCCCGGGGCTGATGTCATGGAGGGGTGGGCTCTGTATTCTGCTCCAGCTCCCTGCCCCAAAATGGATTCCTCAGCCGCTGCCTGCCCTGGGGAACTGCACCTCAACCTGCAAGAAGAGAGGCCTAAAGAAAGCAGCAGAGAGCCTTCTTACAAGGGCCTGTCCTAAAAGGACAAGGGACAATGGCTTCACAGTGAGAGAGGTAATCACACATCCTCTGAACAGAGAGAGAGACATAGCGCTCTCCCAGGATTTTCCTGGGAAGCTGTGAGAAAGCTCAGAGAAAAGAATGAGAAACAATTCTCATCTCCACTTGCTGCACCTGTTGTTGTGCACATGTGGAATGTGTTATGGAGATTTGTTTACCAAAGGGTGATTTTTTTAAGTGGACTCTGGTGATGGTGTTGTGGATGCATTGACCAATTGGATCCACGTGTGTGTTATGACAGTCTGGCAAGGGTGATAGGTTTTTCTTAAAAGTATAGAACAGTATAGTATAATAAAGCGATCAATCAGCCTTCTGTAATCATGAAGTCAGTGCTCATTATTCCTGCGTTGGGATGTCATGCTACAATAAAGGTAGTTTCAGCTGGGATCATAGGAAGGAAATCTTGATTGTGACAGTACTGACGCAAAGGCATGGGTTGCCCAGAGCACCTGTGGATGCCCCATTTCTCTAAGTGTTCAAGGACAGCTTCTGAGCCAGGCTCTGGAAACCTGGTTCTAGTGAATGCCGTCCCTCTGTGCCCAAGGCAAGGAGGTTGGAGCTAAATGATCACCAAGGTCCCTTCTATCCCAAATCATTTTGTGGCTCACCGATTCCGTGTTGCCCCTCCCCTGGGTGGGTCCCCATGCCACAGAACTCCACAGTGCCCAGAACACAGAACCCCCTGCCCTGTGACATCAGCCCCAGGGCACCCCGGGCAGCGCGGCTGCTGCGGGCATTGCGGCTGTGGCTGCACTGCTGCACGGAGCTCTCGGTGCTTGCAGCTGACACGTGCCTCTGGCAGCCATGAATTGGCTCGGCCTCCTCGTCCTGCTGACCGTGGCCGGGCTGGCACGCGGGACATGGGACACCTGCGGGTGAGTGGCCCCAGGCCCTGGGAGGGAGCCATGGCAACACTTGCGGCCTTCCCCGGAGGGGACGCGCCTGCCCCCATGGCCAGGCCACGGCTTCCCACCCACCATGGGAAGCCTCAGTTCCTTGCCAGCAGCCAGTGCTGGCACGGACAGACACACACCCCATGGGCTTCCCTGGCCTGCTGTGCCTGCAAGCCCTTGTGGGTGGGCAGAGGGCTGAGCTTCAGCCTGAGCCACAGCAGGCCATGAAGCACCATGGAAACGACTTTCTGCTTGCAGAGGGATATGTGGGCTCCGACCCATGGTGTCTGAGTATGAGTACTTGGATCATGACGATGGCACAACACGCGTCGTGGGAGGTGCAGATGCCAAGCCAGGGGCCTGGCCCTGGATCGTCAGCCTTAAGCATCCTGCAATACCAGGCACAAGACACCTGTGTGGAGGGTCTCTCATCACTGCAAAGTGGGTTCTCACAGCAGCCCACTGCTTCGACCCCATCAGGTAAAGAGATGCCAGAAATCAGGACATCTCCTCAACACCAGCAGGTGCCCTGCCAGCAGCATCACCTGCTACTCCCATCCCCTTTTCTGTCAGGCTGTCACACTGCTCAGGAGAAGCCTGGGCTCCTGCCAAGGCTTCCTAGCAGCCCCCAGCTTGACATTCCCCCAGCCTAAAGTGTGTGAGGGCACTCACACCTGCCAGAGCTCTGCTCCCTCTCTGCCTTTCCAAGCTGAGGTCTGGCAACTGCTGGGCTGCACATGTCTCTGCTCCCTCTCAGCCCTCTCTACATCTACTTTCCAGGAAAATAAGCATGGTGTATCTAGTGATTGGTGCCACCCAGTTGACTAAGCCAGGACCTTTAGCGCAACTGCGACGGATTAAGAAGTTAATACGTCATGAAAACTATAATCCAAATGACAAAAGTAACGACATTGCCTTGCTAGAACTGAATAAGCCTGTTGACTGCAGCTCCTACGTCCAGCTGGCCTGTGTGGCTGACCCCGCCCTAAGCCTTTCAGAGCTGCAGAACTGCTGGGTAGCTGGCTGGGGTTCCACTGCTGCAAGAGGTGAGTCCTCAAGAGAGACTCCAGAGCCAGCTCAGCCCATTAATGAGGTGGCTTGGGCTTCCCCACAGCAGAGGTCAAAGCCAGGCTGCAGGATGTACACCTCTACAGGGACGGGGCTGGCCTGTTCCCCAAAGGCAGGCAGCAGGGTCACAGCATCTCTGTGTCTCTGAAGAGGCAAAGACAAACCCTAGGAAAGGGGCTCCCCCTAAAGCAGCAGAGCAGAATTAGCAAGGAGCTACAGGGGGATCATTCCTTTCTCTGCTCACAGCTCAAAACTCAAGTGATGTCCTACAAGAGGCCAAGGTCCAGCTCATTGATCTCCAGCTCTGCAACAGCAGTGGCTGGTATGCAGGGAAAGTCCACACCCACAACGTGTGTGCTGGTTACCCACAGGGCCGCATCGACACCTGCCAGGTAGGAACCTGCCCCGAGCCACTCAGCCCCCAGCAGCACCAGCAGCTGGGTCAGCACCACCCCAACACAGCCCAGGGCCTGCTTTGCCCGGCCACTCAGTCACCCTCCCAGCCCCAGCTCCCCCCGACTGCTGTGGGGGCTTCCCACACACTCCCCATCCACACCTGCCTGCCCAGGGCTCCCCTCGTGCCAAAAGCCCAGCTAGCTCAGCCAGTGCTCTTGGCAGTGCAGAGGTCCAGGTGCCAAAGGTCCATCTTCTGCACATCCAGGAGTCCTGTGCAGGGAGGACAGAGAGAGCCCTATCCTACAGGACCCTGAGCTACTTGCAGTTAGATTTCTGGAGGCTTAAGTGCCTGTGTACAGCTCTGGCATGGGCTCTGCGAGAGAAGGAGACAGCCCAAGTGGTGGCATGGGCCACCCAACACCATCTTAATCCTCTCTGTTCTGCTGCAGGGAGACAGTGGTGGTCCTCTCATGTGCCAGGAGGAAAACAGTGATTTCTTCTGGATTGTTGGAGTGACCAGCTGGGGAAGAGGCTGTGCCAGAGCAAAGAGACCTGGAATCTACACCTCCACTCAGTACTTCTATGACTGGATTACCACCCACATTGGTCTGGAGACAATTGAAAGTGCTTCTTGAGCAGCAGTGTGGGCAGCATCATGGGCATACTACAGTGCACAGCAAGCGTATCCTGCTGGGGCAATGCCTGCTGATCCAAAGGGTCAAAAACCTGCTCTGTCCTGACCATACTCCTCTCCTCTGTGCACACACACGCTGGAGTTGATTTAGTTGTTGAAATAAAGTTGCAAATCATCACAGGGAATCATTTTTTGACTGAATTCTGACTCCTGGGCAAGGTAAAGACTTCCATATTCTGCACCTGCAGAATGAGCCTGGGGGCACAACGGGACAGAGTGGCTCCAAAGAGCTCCAAAGTGCCTGGTCAGAGAGCAAAGTGCTCTGAGCCATCATGGGCTGGAGGAACCTGGTACATCAAGCCTAGGAAGAGGATAGGAAAAAAGCAGATACCTTGGGGAGGGTGCTCAAATGCACATGGGCTGCTGATTAAGACCTGGTGAGAGCCTGGGCTAAGGGAACAGATGTGGGAAACTCCCAGGCATGACAAGGGAAACTCCTGGCTCCTGACTGGAGTGCCAGTGCCCTAAGGCAGAGCCAGATTTCATGGACAGCAAAGGGAGACTGATGTGCCAGGTGGTCACACTTCATAGATACTCAAAGGAAGAGCTGGGGTCATTTTGGGAAGAGGAACCTGGCAGGAACAGTAGGAAAGTACGCCAGGAATGACATGGAAGGCCAAGGTTGGTGGGCCGACACCACCTACAACACCAAGGCTGTTCATAGGCATGGCCAACCTGTGAGCCAAGGGGAAATGATGCCTGGGCTTGGCTCCATATTTTAGAGACAAGGGCAGAGAAAGGGAGAAGGTTAGGAAGATGAGAGGGCTGTATAAGCGTGGCCAAAGGAGAGAAGGAGCAATCAAAGAGCCAGCTGCAGAGACACAAACTGCAGCTTGGTGTTTTTGCCTGAGTGCTGCACATAATCACCACAGAATGGGAAGAAATATCTTTTCTCCGCTTGCTCATTAACAAATCATCTACAAACTGTACATATTTGCACCCTAATTTTAAACCCTTTCAATCAAATTTTGATACTGGGATCTGCGGGGCAAAAATGGTAGGGGATCTTGGGATGCCTTGAGGAAGACATGTGCCAAGTACATTCCCTTGGCTTCCAGGCCAATGGAGTCCTGTCTCAGAGCAGGTGGCACTCTTCCCTTTGTCTTAATCAAGATGGGCTGTGCTGAGAACAACCGTCCCACATCTGTACTGGTCCCTGCCACCCTGACTTAAGTCAGGGGCTGCTGGCTCATTAAAGACCTTGAGTGCAAGATTGTCACTCAAGGCTGCAGAAGGCCATTACTCTGCCCAGTGAGGAGACCAGCTCAGAGTCACCCAATTGCCCTGGCACAACTTTACTGTGCTGTCTTGGCAAAATTCTGCTGCCCATAAGAATTTCTGTCAGTGTTGCACAAGCTCAGTCACAAGTTTCCTCTGAGGTACAACAAGAATGTTATAAATGATCAGCCAGAAATCCAAATTAATAAATGCGAAAGATTTTATTTCCACAACCAAAGTACGTTCCTGAAAAAGCCATAGCCAAAGAGACAGCGTTGAGCCCGGAATGGGTGCTGGGTGAACCTAGATCTGACCTCTATCGCACCGGATCCTCCTCTGTTCACCAGTACCATTTCCAGTGGGGCTGTTTTATACAGGTTTTTATGCCTGAGGCAGAGGTGCCCCCATTTCTTTTGTAACCCTGCATATGTATAAAGATTTCTTTCACTGTGCAGGGCTGGACAATCGCTGTTTCCTGAGTAGTGGCAAGCACTGATCATGTCAGGGGAAGTCGTATTCAGATGTATGTTCCTTGGCGACCGATGGTATCAATCTGCAGCGGGCACTGCAGCTGCACAACCAGCTCCCTGCCCCAAAAGGATTCCTCAGCCTTTGCCTGCCCCAGGGACTGCACAGCCTCATCTTGCAAGAAGAGGGGCCTAAAGAAAGCAGCAGAGAGCCTTCTTACAAGGGCAGGTCCTAAAAGGACAAGGGACAATGGCTTTACAGTGACAGAGGGTAGCTTTAGATGAGATCATGTGAAGGAATTCCAGATTGTGAGGGTACTGAGGTACTGGCATGAGTTTGTTCAAGGACTGCTCTCAAGCCAAGCTCTGGACACTGGACAACTGGGTCTAGTGCAAGACCCTCCCCATCCCTCTCTGCCCATGGCAGGTGGTTGGAGCTAGATGATCTCCAAGCTTCCTTCCAACCCAAACCATTCTATGGCTCCTTGATTTGATATTGCCCCTCCCCTGGTGGGCCCCCTTGACATAGGCCACAGATTGAGCTCTGGGCTGGCAGGAGCCTGGGACCAGAGGCTGTGAGCTGCCCATGCTTTGTATAACAGAGGGCACAGGGAGCTGTGCCACTGGCCAAGATTTGAATGGACACTGAGTGCTGCAGCAGCAGCTGGTGGCTCTTTATGGAATGTGACATCTGTGAGTCTGCTGGGGGAATCCTGAGGCTGAATGGGTATGGAAACCTGCTCTGACTGGGTGAGAGTGGCATGGGTAGGGAATTAAACAGGGCAACCACAGGCTCATTGGAGCCACCTGTGCCTCTGGAATGGTCACACAGGGGAGCTTCCTCAGAACTTTGGGAGCCCAGATGGGACCTAAGGGCACCACTGCTGGAGCATTTGTCAATAGTGGTGTTGCAGGTAGTGTAGGCCCACTCACTTTGGCCTTCCATGGCATTCCTGGTGTGCTTTCCTACTGTTCCTGCCAGGTTCCTCTTCCCAAAATGACCCCAGCTCTTCCTTTGAGTATCTATGAAGTGTGACCACCAGGCACATCAATTCCCATTTGCTGCCCATGAAATCTGGCTCTGCCTTAGGGCACTGGCACTCCAGTCAGGAGCCAGGAGTTTCCCTTGTCATGCTTGGGAGTTTCCCACATCTGTTCCCTTAGCCCAGGCTCTCACCAGGTCTTAATCAGCAGCCCATGTGCATTTGAACACCACCCCCCTCCCCCCTCCCCCACCAAGGTATCTGCTTTTTTCCTATCCTCTTCCTAGGCTTGATGTACCAAGTTTTTCCAGCCCATGGTGGCTCAGAGCGCTCTCCTCTCTGACCAGGCACTCTGGCTGTGAGTGGCTCTTTGGAGCCACTCTGTCCCTTTGTGCCTGGAACATCTGCTCTCTGGCTCATTCTGCAGTTGCCAATTGTGGCAGTCCTTACTTTGCCCAAGAACTGGAATTTCACTGATAAGATGGTTCTCTGCGACCAGAGGCAACTTTACTTCTACACCTAAGTCATCTCCAGTGTCAGCATGCACACAGGAGAGGAGTGTAGTCAGGACAGAGCAGGGTTTTGACCCTGAGGCTGCCTTTGGATTAGCAGGCATTGCCCCAGCAGAGAATACTTGCTGTGCACTGGGAATGTGCCCTGGATCCTGCCCACCCTGCTGTTCAGGAAGCACTTCCAAATGGGCTCAGCCCCATCTGGGCCAGAATCCAGTCATAGAAGTGTTGTGTGGAGGTGTAGACTCCAGGCTGCCTTGCTCTGGCACAGCCTTTTCCCCAGCTGGTCACTCCAACGACCCACCAGGAGTCAGCATGGTTGTCCTGGCACATGAGAGGACCACCGCTGTCACCCTGCAGCAGAACACAGAGCATTAAGGTGGTGTTGGTGGCACCAGCCAGCACTGGGGCTGTCTCCTCCTCTCTCACAGCCCCTGCCAGAACTGTATTCAGACTGGAGCCTCCAGAAGCTTGGCTGTGAATGGCTTGGGATCCTGCAAATTAGCACTCTCTCTGTCCTCCCTGCACAGGACTCCTGGATGTGCAGAAGATGGACCTTTGGCACCTGGACCTCTGCACTGCCAAGAGCACTGGCTGGGCTAGCTGGGCTTTTGGCACGAGGGGAGCCCTGGGCAGGCAGGTGTGGATGGGGAGTGTGTGGGAAGCCCCCACAGCAGTCCGGGGGAGCTGGGGCTGGGAGGGTGACTGAGTGGCCGGGCAAAGCAGGCCCTGGGCTGTGTTGGGGTGGTGCTGCCCGGGCTGCTGGTGCTGCTGGGTGCTGAGTGGCTCGGGACACGCTCCTACCTGGCAGGTGTCAATGCCTCCCTGTGGGTAACCAGCACACAAGTTGTGGGTGTGGATTTCCCCTGCATACCAGCCACTGCTGTTGCAGAGCTGGAGATCGATGAGCTGGACCTTGGCCTCTTGCAGGTGATCACTTGAGTCTTCGTCTAGGAGCAGAGAAAGGAATGAGCTCCCAGCAGCTCCTTGCCAGTTCTCCCCCTCCCCTGGCTGGACTGGATACCCTTCCCTTGGTAACTTTGCCTCTGCAGAGTCACAGAGGTGCTGTTACCCTGCTGCCTGCCTTTGGGGAGCAGGCCAGGCCCATCTCTGCAGAGTTGTATGTCCTGCAGCCTGGATTTTGCCTCTGTTGTGGGGAAGCCCAAGCTGTCTCCCCAGTGTGCTCTCCAGGCGGGAGTTTCTCTTGGGAACTCACCTCCTTCTGTGGTTGTACCCCAGCCAGCAATCCAGCAGTTCTGCAGCTCTGACAGGCTTAGGGTGCGGTCAGCTACACAGGCCAACTGGATGTAAGAGCTGCACTGGACAGGCTCATTCAGTTCTAGCAAGGCAATGTCATTACTTATATCACTTCTCTTATAGTTTTCATGACGAAATAGGTTTTTAATCTTGCGCACTTGTGCCCCAGAGCCTGGCTGAGTCAACTGGGTGGCACCAATCACCACATTCAAGATGCCGATTTTCCTGAATAGAAGATGTAGAGAGTGCTGAGAGGGAGCAGTGCTGTGCCAGAGCAGCCCAGGCAAGGCCAAGAGGGAGCAGTGCTCTGGCAGGTGTGAGTGCCCTCACACACCTTAGGCTGGGGGAATATGAAACTGGGGGCTGACAAATTTGTCAGGAGCCCAGGCTTCTCCTGAGCAGTGTGGCAGCCTGGCTGCCTGACGGGAAAGGGGATGGGAATAGCAGGGAGTGTTGCTGACATGGCACCTGCTGGTGTTGTGGGGATGTCTCCATTCCCTGCTCCTCCTTACTTGATGAAGTCAAAGCAATGGGCTGCTGTGAGGACCCACTCTGCACTGATGAGAGACCCTCCACACAGGTGTCTTGTGCCTGGTAACCAGGGATGCTGGATGCTGACGATCCAGGGCCAGGCCCCTGGCAGGGCACCTGTGCCACCCACAATACGTGTCATGCCATCATCAGGAGGTATGGAGTCAGACACCATGGGTCGGAGGCCGCAAGTCCATCTGCAAGCAGAAAGTAACTTCTATGGTGCTTCATGGCCTGCTGTGGCTCAGGCTGAAGCTCAGCCCTCTGCCCACCCACAAGGGCTTGCAGGCACAGCAGGCCAGGGAAGCCCATGGGGTGTGTGTCTGTCCGTGCCAGCACTGGCTGCTGGCAAGGATCTGAGGCTTCCCATGGTGGGTGGGAAGCCGTGGCCCGGCCATGGGGGCAGGCGCGTCCCCTCCGGGGAAGGCCGCAAGTGTTGCCATGGCTCCCTCCCAGGGCCTGGGGCCACTCACCCGCAGGTGTCCCATGTCCCGTGTGCCAGCCCGGCCACGGTCAGCAGGACGAGGAGGCCGAGCCAATTCATGGCTGCCAGAGGCACGTGTCAGCTGCAAGCACCGAGAGCTCCGTGCAGCAGTGCAGCCACAGCCGCAATGCCCGCAGCAGCCGCGCTGCCCGGGGTGCCCTGGGGCTGATGTCACAGGGCAGGGGGTTCTGTGTTCTGGGCACTGTGGGGGTCTGTGGCACAGGGGTCATGGAAGGCAGAACAACATCAAATCAAAGAACCATAGAATGGTTTGAGGCACAAGGGACATTGGAGGTCCTCTAGGTCTGACCCCCCTGCCATTGGCAGAGAGGGTAGCATGCACTAAATTCTGTTGCTCAGACCCTGGCTCAGAAACTTTGTTCTAAAGCACTTTGAGTGATGGGGTATCCACAGCGGCTCTGGGCAGCCCATGTTAGTGCCTCAGCAACCTCATAGTCAAGAATTTCTTCCTAATATCTAATCTAAACCTACTCTCTCTCCTTTTGAAGCCTTTCCCTTTTGTAATTTCTTGTGTTGACCCCAATGAAATTACCTGCATTTAATATAGTGTAAATCTGTATATAGCCTAATTATATATTTTTGTAAATTGCATTAAGACCTTTGTTCAGCAGCATGTATTTCAATGCAAATTATTATTCTTACTGAAAATGTATTGTTAATTTTGGCTACTGTTTATCTGAATGTCTTTAGGAACTTCAATTAAAATTATGTGAGATGTTTTTCAAAACATAATTTTGTTTTCTGTAGCCATCCATATATGTATAATGAATCATTAAAAATTAGGAACTATTGAGGTTGTAACAAACACACGAAGGGTTATTGCATAGCCAAAGTCTTAATTAAATCTATCTGTACTCAAGACAGTCTTGAAATATCAGGTTATTTGCTGAGTATTCATTGCCTTACTTTATGCCCTCGGTATCTTGGTAGTTCTTAACTTGACTTCTTCATGTACAGCAAACCAGACAGGGATATGACAGTCTTACACTGTTCACTATTCTCTAATGAGGAAAATTTTCATAATGTCACAAAAGCTTCACTAAAGAGTGACAAACCATGTTAATTTAATTTCTTTCATACTCTTTATTAATTCAGTTGACATTAATAGTGACTGTGCATGTTACAATTCTAAAATGTCATTAAATGGTTTTCTTTACAGGCTTTATAAGTTTATTTAGAGCATCTGCAAATTCACCAGCCTCTTGTCCCAACTTTTTTCACACTGTGACCTTGTTTTTGAAGAGTATCCTTCCTATTACTCCACATCATGTAATTGTATGCTCTAGAAAAACAGAATTGAACAACTCTCTGTTGAATAACCACAGGATTATTCATCTGCTTAAATTCAAGTCTAACCTGTGTATTGCCTAAAGAGCCACACATTTGAAATGTAAACATTAAATGTTCTCGTAGTTGCCAAGTGCAAAATTACTGAGCCCTGATTACTTGTCCTGGGTACAGAGGAAAAGACAGATGGATTTTCTAGCATTCTAATTCAATACCACCTACCTCATTGTGGGGCCATGGTATCAGCAGGAAATCTGGGGTCCTGGAAGCAGAAAGCTCCCATCTTTTTGTGAGGCTTGTGGAAGGGGCTGGGACTGCGTGGCTGCTCAGCACCCAGATAAAGCCACCATGGCCACTGTAGAGTCCCATTGCTGCCACCTCAGGTATATTTTATACAGAATGAATTATTCATAATGACATATTATTCGATGAAAGATCTTAACTAATACAAAAGTTAAAACTACTAGTACTGTATAGTACAGGGTAATATAGTGCACTATATCGAAGCAATTATATTAAAGCTAGCAAAAAGAAACAATGCCAGGCTCTCTCTCTTCAGGAAGTGTTGTGTTTGTTCCATGCTGAATACCTTCTTGTGGGTATTGCCTCTTTTGTGCCTTCTTTTATTGGTACTGCATTTATTATAAGCTTTTCAGTAAAACTGTGATTCCTGCTAGTGTTCTGTCACTTGTTGGAAGAGGGTGGAGGAGGAGATGCAGTTCAGTGGGGTTACCTTTCCCACTAGGTTTTAAACCAGTACATCACTACAACACAATAGAATAGCTGAAGACATTAAAAAGTTGTCAATGTAAATGAAAGCCAGTTTCTTTGCATATCTCACAAGAGATTTTCTGGCGCTTATAACTTGTTATAGTCTCTGCCTTTAGGGCAATCCAACTGAAGCCCATTTGGCATGAAACTTCTCTTAGTAAAAATTTGTTTGAATCTTAGAAGGTATTTAAAGACCACATAGAAGACCTAGACCACAAACCAAACTTGCAGAATAACTTGTACTTTCTCAGTTATTTCTGCTTTTCTCAGTTATATCTGCTTTTAGCTACATAAGACACACATTGCTATCACATAAAAGAACCCTGTGAGAAAACAAGAAAGAGTTCTTATATACATACATATATATATGTATCTGTACACATATAAAGGCTAGTCAAGTAAGATCCATTAAAAATTTGTCAAGTCTTATGCACATGGGAATTTTTATTTCCTTGGGGTTCCAGAAAACATCCCTTGGTGTTCTTCCCACATATTCTTCTTTCTCCTTACCTGAAGAGGAAGTTTTGGAGGCTGCAGGTCACCTGTCAGCATTGTACCAATGTCACTCCACAGCAAATCCAAATAAACACAATTGTTGCTGTCACTCAGATGCTGCAGTGTCCAAAGAAGGAATAGAAAGGGGTTGACATTAAATCTAAATAAAAGCTTTGTATTTGCAAGAGCAATGAAGACCCTGTTCTCATTAACCACAGGTGTTTTCTATTCATGGAAGTAACATGGGGGTTTTGGGCTGTGCTGGTTCAATATTAGGTCTAGATGATAAAACCCAGCTGAGGTAGTTGGGGTTGTTTAGCCTGGAAAAAGGACGTTCAGGGATCATCTCATAGCTCTCTACAGCTACTTGACAGGAGATTGTGGGATGGTGGGCGACAGCACTTTTTTCCTAGGCAGCTAGCGACAGGACAAGATGACATAGCCTCAAGCTGCGCCAGGGACAGCTTAGGTGGGACATTGGGAGGAAACTCTTCACAGAAATCGCGATCAGACACCGCCAGGGTGTGCCCGGCAGGGCGGGGCCTTCAGCGCTCCCACTTCGGCCCCGCCCCTTCGGGCCCGCCCCCCGTGGCGCATGCGCCGTGCGCGGTTCCGCGCCGCGCCGGAGGGAAGTGCCCGAGCGTTTCCGGGTTGGGCGGCGGCGGTGGCGGCTCTACTGGCGACGGGAGCATGTCCTGCGCCCTTGTCCCCTTCGCCCACTTCCAGGACCTGGAGTTGGCCCGCGACTTCCTGAGCCCGCACCGCCGACAGGGCAGCGCCGCGGCTGGCAAGGAGAGCGGTGAGTCCGGCCCCCGGTGCGGGGCCGTGCCCGCCGCCCCCGCGGGGCCTGTCCGGCCGCGGGGCTGTCCCTGCGGGCCCTGCGCTCGCTCGGCGCCGCGCTGCCACCCCCGGCCCGCTGGCAGGGGGCCGTGTTATCCGAGTTATCCGAGTGCTCGGGGTCGCTCCTGTGGCGCAGGGTGGGTGTCTCGCCATCGCTGCCACGTCTCACCTGCAAAGTCAGACTTTCCTGGCGTCCAGAAGTTTCAGATGCGCAGCTGTTCGCAGGTGTCACTCCTTATCTCGTAGTGTGGAGGTGAAGTTCTTTGGTTACTGGCCTTGCTTGCCCCAAACTTCAAAAGTTTGTAGGTTTCTTGCTGGGAGTGCGCCTGTCTGAAGACGCTATCCTAAAGACAACACACGTTGTGCATACAAGGTTATCTAGGAACGCAGAACGTGCTGAAAGCGTACTAAAGTTTTAGCTTGGCTGCTTAAATTAAAAGACAACCAATGTTAAAGCACTTACAGTCTGAAGTTGTGGACGAGGTTTCTGCTGTGTGAGGCAGTGCAGGCTGAGCTGCCTGACACAGAAGCTGCATTCTCAACCGATCCATGCCCCGGCTAGAAACCACAAGGAATTAAAACACTGTTTCTTGTATTTGTTATTGCATACTCTGTTAGCTGTATACTGTGTGTATATAGCTGTAAACCCCCCAAAAGATACAAATATATCTGGCTGATGTGTTTTGGTTTCCGGCAACAGTAGGGAAGGAAAGTGTTTGAAGAGGTTGATGAGGATGCTTGTAAAAAATCCTCACAGCTGTGCACAGAGCTTTAAGAGAAAACATCGAGGTGCTTATTTTAAAAGTCTAAAATGCCTGTAGGGGAATTAGAAGAGGGGAGATCACAGGATGGTTTGTGTTTGAACTGGCCTTTAAAGTGAATCTAGTCCAACCCCCGTGCCATGGGCAGGGACACTTTTCACCAGACCAGGCTGCTCGAAGCCCTATCCAGCCTGTCTTTGAACACTTCCAGAGATGGGGCATCCACAGCTTCTCTCAGCAGCCTGTTCTAGTGCCTCATCTTCTTTATTATTAAAAAATAAATCTTTCTAATACACAATCTAAATCGTAAAAATAAATATTCCCTGTTTAAAGCCATGGGTCCTTATCCTGTAACTACAGGTCTTGTTAAAAAGATGACACAACAATTGTTAAAAACCTTTAAAAGTACATTGTATGTTCAGCTAGTTAATTTTGCCACTAAACGTCTGTGTGCAAAACTTTTGGTGGAAAACAGTTTTCTGCTGCTGCTTGTTTTGTAACTCCAACAGTTTTTGAAAAATGCATAACAAGTTCCACATGGCTTTTCTTTTGTATCATCTGTATCTAAAGGAGGGATTCTGGAAGCAGAAGGCTTTGGTTAGTATCTGTTGAATTCTGAAGATAAAAGCAAAGGATTGGAATGTTTCTAAAAGTTTCTAAAAGAAATTAAAGTTTTTTTCTCTTATTTGATAATACAAGAGAGGTGTTTGTGTAAAAAAACCTTGGGTATTTTACTGGTGTGGATTTATCAAGTGGCAGCCATAAAGAGAAAATGTTTAGTATGTTGTAAAACTACCAAAATAATAGAGGCAAAGAAGATGCATGGCTGCTGTTCCATTTTAATGAGTTGGCTGTCTTCTGGACTATTTTTATATTTGCTTATTCAGTCATTGAGGAAGAAGTGAGTGTTTTTCAAAATAATGCTCATTTAGATTCATTGAAATCATTTGGATTTGTGCCTGTAATTTTTTGCTACCACAGCTGTTTTCATGGTTGAGGAAAAATCAGTATAAATGTCCGCAAGTGAGAGTTCCCAGAGTGGTTTAGACATAAGATTGTAACTTAGTGATTTTTGAAGCAGAAATTCTTGATGCATTTGTGTTTGACAAGGGGGAAGTGCTGCTCCAACTTGCCTCGGTATCTTAAATTAGAAGTGAGTAAATTGTGCTTTTTATCAGGGAATGCTTTGCTAAGAACTCTTCTGTTGACAGAATGTGCTGTTTTAAAACAGTAGTTCAATAAGGTTGCATGTTTAAAAACTTTTTAATATGTTTTTATATTTTTACTCTACAGGGAAAAAAATAAAGTCTGGGGTTTCTTTGCTAATAAGTTGAACAAAGAAGATGTTACTTTGCTTTCAAATCAAACTTTAGTTCTCAAACTATGCTAATTTTTATGCAAACAATTATATAAATACTAGCAAACACCTGTCAAAACTTTTTTTTTTACTTGAGGATGAGAACCTTTCATCTGCTTTCTTGTTTTTAAACTAAGCTTCATTTGTGTGAAAACTCTTGCTAGTATGTTAAGGTTGTAATTACAAATGATGTCTACCTTAGGGAAATGGATATATATTAAATATTTTTATTTAACAAAGCACATTTGAGTTATCAAATTATTTTAGTCATAACTTAATGTTTCAAGTAGTATAATTTTCAAGAATTCCTGTCAGGTTTTGGATAACAAGTGTTTTTGAACAGTTGCCTCTAGAATCTTCAATGTGTGGGCTTTAGGGTTTTTAGTGTAGGCTATAGGCCTTGTCTTTTTTTGTTTCTTAGTTATAGGGCAAAGAAATTTTTTATGCTATTTTAACTTTGGCTGTATTTTAAGTCTGCCAGAACTAACCAAAGTATTTTCTGTGAGTGTATTTCCTGCAATAATACTTAGGGTTATTATTGTAAAAGCATTTTTGCAGTAACATTTTAAATGAACATAATTTGCTTGCTTCAGAAAATGCAGACAGTATACATTTCTAAATCATGATATGATACTGTGACTTTAGTCCAGTTTTGAAGTTAGATGTCTTTGAGTAAAAAACCTGTAACTTGTCATCTTGTATTTAAAACAGTATATTTCATTTATATAAAAGCTAATCTAGGTTGTCAATTTCAAATTTAACTTGAAAGGTTTAGCAAAGTGTTGACTATATTAAAAATACAGGTGTAGGTAAGTAAAAAAACCTGGATTTTTTATTACAAGGGGACTTGATTTTTTTTCCCCTTTCTTTGTACAGGTAAGCATTTAAACACATTCTACAGTAGATCAAGATGAAGGATAGCATCCTATCAACTACACCTTCACTTAAGTTTTTCCTGTAGCCCAACAAGTTATCTTGTTTGTGCAAAGTATACACTTGTCTGGTAAACTGTGAGGAAAAGAAAGCTGTCCTCCTCCTCTGAGCTTTGTGTGAAGTCACTTCTGCAGGTGCCTGTATCCTGCTCACTCAGTAAACACTAGAAGAAAGGGTTTGTGTGCTTCGTGCTTGTGTTATGCAATCATCTGTTAAAATTGCCATGCTGTAATAATGTAAGAAATTGTTCACAGGCTGCTTGAGCCAACCATTGATTTGCCATGAAGCAAAATACAGCTACTTTTTATTGTCAGTATTGGAATAAAATAACAGGTGTTAGGTTAGGTCTTGGCTCACGTGCTTTAAGTAAGTAAACCTGGTGTTACAGAGTGAGCTGGCTCAAGATACTTCATATGGAGTTGCTATATCTCTATTCTTTAGGAAAATAAAGGTTGGAGTGCTTTTTCATATGTTACTGAGGAGGACTTAAACAAGCATGAGAACTTGAGAGTCTTGGGAAGAGTAATGCTGCTAATGAGGCACGAATCCTCTGTGGAGCCTGGGCCTAGTAGTGTCTAAGTGGCTCTGAAAACTGTTGTTCTAACTGTGCAAATACTGGGAATAGGAAGTGTTTGCACCACATTTAATTTGACATCTGACTGTATTGGAGAGGTTTGGGGCTGCTGAAGAGGTTTTGGCTGGATCAGGAAACAGCTGTAACAGTTAACTTTTTATAAAGCTGTCTAAAATAAAGGCATGCATATGAAGGAAAAAATCCATCTTACTTGCAATATGTGATAAAGCTTTGCAGGCATGACAGAATTTTAGCATTCAGGAATTAATTAGTGGCTATTTACCTGAACAGGGCAGAAAGTAGAGCAAGACAGATAAAATTTCCTATGATCTTTATAAATTGAAGGATTTAACTACAATTTATTTAGAGCAGTGTGTGTCTCTGTTCTTCTAGTGCACTCACAACTCAAACTGTGTTTTAAAACATTTTGTAGGCTTGATGACAGCAATTCAGTGACATAGCCAGGTAGGACTGCTGCTAGATAAACTGAGGGGGTGTTAAGATGAATCAGAAAAATCAGTACTTTCTTGATGTGCAGATATTTTTAGTTGTCAAATGTGTTTATCTTCTGTTACCTGAATGAAATTAATAAGGAAAAAAGCCAACAAACCCAAACTTGACCTTGAGAGTTCCCAAGTAATGATATCTCTATTTATGATAGTGAGTTTGTTCTTATTCAGGCAAAGAAAAAAATTGACCCCCTGATCTGAGGGATTCCTCAGAGCTGCAAGGTGTCACTTTGCTGCTTCTTTTTGCAGTAGAAGTGATGGCTTAAGCCTATGAGAGAAACTCCTTTCCAAAAATCCTTCCTTGTTACGTTGACAGCACCCTGAAAAGTGCTCTTCAGCCCAGTTCCTCTAAACAACATCTTTGGACTTGTACACTTTGCTTTTATCTGGATCAGCTGATTTAGTTCAGAAATGCAGAAGGCCAGGCTTTTTATTACAGAATTGCCAATAACGTTACAAAGAAAAAAATACATTACAAAATTAAATTCTAGATTGCATTTAGCATTAGGGTTGTTGTTAACAGCTTCCATATCAGTCTTATTGAATCAGTTATATTCCTGTTGAATACTCTTCTTTACAAGCTCTTTTTCATTGCCTCTTTAATCAGATTCTCCCTTCCCAGATTTTAGTATTTATGTTTAGTATTTCTTTCTTTCAGTTTTCCTGTAAAGGGTCCTTAAAATAGGTACTCTGCATGAATTGGGTTGCATCTGTAGCAGTTAATACATCTCAGATATGGGGAGGAGTAAATTACATGCTCTCAGCATACCTGACAGAATGCTGTCAGGATACTTCATCCAAATTATCTTGTCACCTGAGTTTTTTGCTGCTTTAACACCTCCTTTATAGCATTGCCTTCATTCTTTCTTGCTCTAACTTAAGGCATTGCTTGCATCTGAGAAAAAGTATGGAATAAGATGTTTTGTATGTAATCTGTTTAATTTGTCTCCTATGGCCTTTGTTTTTTCCCCCTCTGGTATTTCAAAATTTTGTTTTGGGGTTAAGCTATGGCTGTAAGCCATGGAACTTTGAACTATTACTTTAAAAAAAAAAATCTGTGTAGTTCCTGGATTGTTTTTAATTTAATCATTTAGTCATTTTTCATTTTGTTGAAAGCAATTGTGACCTCCTTAAGGAAAAAAAATGCTCAAGTGGTTATTTTTGTGATTAGAAGATTAACTTAGTTGTGCTTTTGGATTTTTTTCCCCACTTAAGGATGCCTGAAGTGAGAAAAGAAATATAAAACTTGTCTTAAGAGAGGCTTCCTTGTAATGTTGGCAAAATAGCCTTATGTATTTGTCAGTCCTCACATTGGAGGAGTGTGCTTTGGGAATAAATGCTCTATGATTCTTGAGTAGCAAGACGATTCTAAGCTGTTTCTAAAATTCCTTGGCCTGAAGAGAAAAGAAACTGCTTCTATTTCTTTCGTAATTATCCAATCCAGTGGTATCAGAATTGCAGTAAACATGCATGGAAGAAAATCTGCAGCTCTCACAGTTAGGCAATAATTTTTTTCACTATTGCCTAATAATGTTTTATATTCATAAAGCATGGATGAGACTTCATTGCATGTGTCCAAGTGCATCCTCCAATAACCTCCTGCATGGATTTGGAATTTGGAATGTAAATGTGAGGGCAGGAAGGAAAGGCTTCAGCTGCCTGCCCCAGGTCATGGTGCTGCTCTGGAAAGAAGGGCACTAGTAGTTCTCTGTGCTCAGATGTCTGTTCCGTAATTTGGGAAGTGAGTGAAAACATCTTTGATATTGAATTTGACCTGTTAAATGCCAGTTAGACCTCAGTTGTCTCATTTTGTTGTGATTTTTTTCTCTCTCCTCTGTTCTCGTCTTTTAAACAAAACATGCTTATGGGTAAAAATTGTTCTTGTCGGCATTATGTTTAAGGCTAAATGTGCTTAAATGAATTCTCTTATGTATTAACACCAGTGTTGCACATGTGCAGCTTTAATCCAGCTCTTAAGTTTCAAATGTGCTGATACTGTATGCTTCAAATTAAAGAATTAAGTGGTTCGTGTAAATCCAGTAGATGAACTTTTATTTTTGCAATCTCCATAGTAAAGCAAAATCTGGAATATTGCTTCTGCTTTATCCAAGTAAGGAGAATTGTTTATAAGACATCTACTACTAGTCAGAGATAGAGTGAATGGAAATAAAGATTTGTGCAGGAAAGTTTGTTTTATTTTTAAATTTTTTTTTTCCTGAAGAGGGTTTGGAAAAAATGATCGTGTTCCAACTGTTTAGGGCTTGCTTAGATATTGGTTACTAGTTAATGTGTTATGTTCCACAGTTGCTAGTTCTGATCTGTAATGTTACTAAAGGAATGGTGGGAGATAATTTCTTAAAATCTTCATTGTAACAGAACTTGGACCCTGTGGACTTGGACTCTGACTTGACCAACTTTATCAAGTTCTGATGGGTGGGAAAGGTTGTGCAAGCTGGCAGCCTTCATGGAATGCTTTATAATTCTTTGGCACAGGTGAATAACTGGTGCTTTGAGTTACTTTATGACAGTCTCCTCTGTCCGTTGTTCCAGGGATTGTTGTCTATTGTTTAACGCCTTGCTTCACTATTCATCACATAGGTGAAACATCAAAATAATAAGAATGATGTGAATAAGAAAAGAACTTTAATTTCTTCTTAAATAAGAAACAATCTGTGGAAGGAAGGCTAGATGGATGCAGGCCTTGAGAAATACATCTGATGGCACATCCTAGGATGATCTATCCAATGAGGATGATGGATATGAGGGAGCAGGCTTGTAAACACTGGCAAGCTGGAGACGTTGCTCGCTTTGCAGAGCAGGCCACACACAGTTCCAAAAGATCTCTGCAGTGTCGTCAGTGGAATGGTGACTCACCATTACATCATTTTCCCATCTTTTTTCATTTATCTAGTATCATCCCAGCATAATGACAGCTACCACAAAATTGTGGCTATTCACAGAGGCAGTAAGAATCTTCACAGCTGCAGTTTTATGTTGTGGGCGTTCAGTCTCAGAATTGAAGTGGCTGAGGTTTCTGGGGAAGGTTGGTCTGCTCTGTGCTGCAGGGAAGACATTGGCCCCAGCTGTGTTTCTTAGATATGGTTCTGTTTCTCTCTGGACCATGGCACATGGACAGATTTCTTTCCTCCATGAATTTTATAGGAAGGAGATATTTTAAAAATCTTTTTAGATTAAATGCAGACAGAAGTAGAGTTTTATTAACTATCTTATTCTAAACATTAAAGTTAGCTATTGTTTTCTTCTTGTGGTTACTATATTCAACAGTATTTGCTATAATTTTCCTTTATATGTACACTGCAGAAATTTTCAATCTCAAATACAAGATGAGACTGTTACCCTTGGAAGCTTGTTGCTTATATAGTGCTGTCTGAAATAGTGGTGCAGTTATATTGCATTGATGATGATGCAGTAAAACTGCTTGGCTTGCCCATTTTGCAGATGGTACAGACCTTTCCATTTTACAGAGGTAAAATGGAGTGGGCATTTTGTCTTCTACATACTCCTAAAATACCTTCTTGACAGCATTGGGGAAAAGTCTGTCTTAAATGAAGATTTTTTTTTTTCAAAGATTTTTGTCTTTATTAGCCATACAGAAGATTTAAAATCTAACTAAATAGAGAGATTGCAGATTTCTGTTTTGTTGTTCAGCCTTTCCTTGCTTGGTGGCAACAGAACTATGAGTTTTTAGACCTTGATACAAACCTTCTTGTCTGTTCTGTTTGGCCATCCAAAATAGCAGAATCTTGCTTGCTTAGGACTGAATTTAAATTCATTTGAGACAATGTGCTTAAACTTCTTCTTAATGTCAGATTTGCTGTGACAACAGTTAATGGAAAAAACTTGAAAGACGTCCTTGGAAAACTCTTGGAGTCGACGTTACTGCTTCAGATTTCACTCCAGTGCATGCTTGGATGGAAGTCAGTCCTTGGCTTTTCTACTGAATTACAATGATGTTTGTTGATATATTGAGGCTCACAGGGGTGGTAGTGTCTGAGAATTGTACATCATGCCTGTGGCTTTTCAATTTATTTCAAGTTCTGTATTTTTAGGTGAAAAAAAGAACTTCCATGTTCACTCTTACAACTAAAGAAGTAGGCCTTTCTCTATTAATTTCTCTTTTCTCAGGTGTTTGAGGTATTTTGTGAGCTTTTGCTTACTCTGAGATTTCTGAATGACATAATTGAAACTGATCAGTGTCTCATTAATTTTCCTCTCTGTTGTCATGCAAAGACGTGAATGACCAAGATCCTTCTTCTCATTTTCTCATCAGAGGCCAAACCTTCAGCTTTTGCTTTGCTGGTGGGAACTACATTATTCTGGGTTCAGATGGTTTGTGGTCACAGTTGAATTTCCCTGTACCATTGTTCCCTTTTGTATCTTGGGTACATCTCCTGTTAATACTCTTCCGTAGTGTCAGAAATGGAAGTAAATAAAACGCAGAAAAATAAGACACTTCAGGGTTCTTTCAGCAGAACTCCTTTAGTATCTGTCATAAAAAAGTTGTAAGGGATTAGTGGGGAAAAGAAGATGATCATTTTGTTGCCTATGCTGTATTCCTGTGACAAGTCTTTTTTCACTTAAAGCAGGCAAATCAGCAAGCTGGGAAGATGGTGGCTGGGGAGCCTGGGATGAAGCAGAATTACAAGAACCTGTAAGTTCATATGTATGTATGTGTGTATATATATTTATTGCTAACTTCCCTATTATAGAGGACTTTTCCATTAGTTTGTGTGTGTGGTGTTTTGGTTTTTTCCTCCTATGTAACCCACCTGGGCAAGAAGTGTCTTGACTTGTGTTTCACATGTGACTCCTTGTTTGTCCCTTGTTCTTGTAGTTTTTTTCTAAATATAACTTGGATGTTACCTCTCATGATAATTGCTCATATTCTTGTGTTCTGTAGGGCTTTTCTCACCAAAGTATACACACATCTTCCTGTGCTGCTGCATCTGAGGGCATCCTTTTTGTCGTGTAGCTAGTCAGAAACAGTAGGGCATGGCAGTGAATAATGAATTAATTTAAATCAAAAAATCTTAAATAATGAATTACTGGCATAGACATCCTCCTAAGGATCACCAGTGCTCCTTTTGTGTTGTGTTGTGTGGATGGTGCTGCAGAAGGGTTTAAACTACCTTTGTGGGATGGAACAGCACAGTTGCTCTTTAAAGGGGGAAAAACATTCCTCTGCACAACTCGTTCTACTGAGAGTAGCAGAGCTGGTCTGTTAATTGTTTGTAAAGCTGAGCCTTCCAACTGCCAGCTGACTTGATGAGATGTCAGTGAGGCTGCTTGTAGAAATCCTGTGCACCTGAATGAATCATCTCAACAGGTGATTCATTCAACTCGATTAATTCCCTCTAAGAGCTCTGAGGAATCCAGACCTCACCTTGCTAACAATCCCTTTATCTGCTGTCTTTTTCTCAGTGTGTAGGCAGGATGCCCAAGCTGTTGGACAGTATCCTTGTGACTATTCAGCAGAGAAACAGATTTTTCAGTTGAGGTGACAGACAAATTGAAATGAGCATGATGTCTCCCAGGGATGAATCACTGACACTGTCAGGAATGACAGGGTATAAAACCTTTTAAATAGGATGGGTACTCAGCTGCACTATAATTGTCATGAAATGAGTGTGTTTCTCAGGCCACATCTTTTTTTAGATATGCTGTAATGTTTATAACTTCGTGAATGAGTGGAACAAATACTTGGTTTTCTACTTTTGTTGTAATTTGATAGAAACAGCAGGCATTTCTAAATTGAAATGGTTCCATTTTTCACTCTTTTCTTTAACATGTGACACTTTTCTACCAGGTGGTTTGCATCTTTCTTGCATCCTCTACTTGCAAATTTTCCTCTAAAGTTACCAGTGATTCCAGGCCAAACTTCAGAAGGGGTTTGCTATCATACACAGCAAAGAGGTTGTTGTGTGTAGGAGCAAATAAATACAGGAGTATTTATAAATAGAGCTGTGTGTCTGAACACACAGCAAAATGCATGAGAATTATTAGTAAAATATAACAATCAATTCCCTTCTTTAAGCTTTTAACTCTTGATTTGCATTATATAGTTGGTGAAAGATTAATTGTTTCTTGGAATTACTTTGCCCTGGACAAGTATCTATTTCACGGAACATAGCAATTTCTGAGAAGGCATAGAAAATTAAAAAAAGTTCTGTTTTTTTGTAAGGTGTTCTTTTAAGGGATCTGATTAGTTGTTTTGTAGGAATGATGATGTCTTTTCTTAAATGTAGATTTTGATAATTCTGTCTTTCACCTTTAAGTTTGACAAGTTCAGGGCCTTTCCTGTTTTAACCCTTAGCATGTTTTAGTAGGTAATATGGGATAGGATGTTTTATGTCTTTGCATTTCAAGTTCTTTGTTCATACTTACAGATAATTTTAAATTTTCTGCCTGAAATAGTATTGTAATTCCTTTTAATCTTCCAATAAGCCTTTAATTTCTTTTTCTTCAGTCTAAAAACCATGACATTAAAAATTATTACAAGGCTTTTCTTTAGCTTTTGCTTATGTGTTTTTGCACATGACATATTTATTTCGGCCATGAGGAGTTAAAATTGTCACTAGTATCTCAGATAACTTCACTGCCTTTTTGTAAAGTCTTGAAAAATGCCAGTAAATAGGGGGAAATTGTTGCTAAAGAATTTGGGGTCCATCAACAGACAGAAATCACATGAAAACAGGTTCTCTTACGCAAATTAGGAGATAGTGTGGACAGCAGTAGGTAACAATTTTTGTAGTGTGCTAATATAGATTTTATCATGGATACACAGTGTATTTCTGTGTGCGCAGTAACCATTTTTATGGTACAAGCTTATGCAAGGAAATAAATACAATGAATAGCTGATTAAGAGCATGATATGCAAATTCTTCCTACAGTTTGGTGTTTATTTTTCTGCTGGGAGTAAACTGGCAGATTTTCAAGCAGTTGGAACTTTTCTGTAACAGAATAAATAGAACGAACCAGAAAATGATCACACTGAAGTTGCTGGTTTTTTTATTTGTGCATATCTGCTTTGAGATATTAGAGGATGGAATAATATTTTACAGAACTAGGAGGAGGTAGGGTTGGATTTGGAAGTGGAAGGGAAATCTGTGGACAAGGAAATGCGTGTTGTTGTGATTGGATAAGAGGATGAATCTAACTAACCAGGAGTATCAACTTTGAGACTTTTCAGGAGTTCACTCCAAGGCTGTTACTTCCTGACTTTGAACTATGATTAGCAGGAGCTACTTTGTTTGTGCCACAATAAAATATTTGGCTTGTTGCCCCACGGAAAAAAGATATCATTTTTTTGCTCTTATACATGAGCATGGTATCTAAATTTTTACTTGCCCATCTTGATACCCTTAAAACTTGTCACCATTTAGTTTGGAATTGTTTCCTTGTGGAGTTACTCTGATACCTGGTGGCATGTGAATACCAGTGTAGTTACCTTCTTCATATGTGCATGTATTTGCTTAATGCTGGTCAATGTATGAGCTTGGACAAATTCTTCATTTTGAGTATGGATTGTAATGAGAATAACTAAAGAGATTCTCTCCACTTTCTAACCAATGATTTTAGAACTTTAGATCTCATTCTCCTAGTGTCTCTTTAAAAGGAGATGAGCTAGTGATTAGTACTTCTTTGTTTTCTGTTTTGTAAACACACAGAATCAGTGCAAGGCTGATGCATTTCTCAGGGCTTTTCATGCAAGTTGGAGCTGAAGTGATGTGGTCAGTAATAAAAGGTCCATTCAGCACTACTGTGGAGGGCAAGCCAGATTGTTCTCATTGGTCTTGCAAGTTCTGCTGTGTCTAACAATTGTTGCATCCATTGACTAAAGCTTTACCTGTAGGAAGAAGAGGAATCTTCCAAGAACCAGCGAAATTACTGGCTTCAGGACTGTGTGTTGTCCTTGTCACCAACCAATGACCTGATGGTAATAGCTAATGAACAGAAAGCAGTCTTTTTAGTGCGTAAGTATCCATTCCACTGAGTGTTTATGCTAGGACAATTTATAGTAACCAAAGCAAGATTTGTTTGCCCCACTCCCTTCTGTTTATCCCCCAAGTCATACCTTCAAGAATTTTGAAGTGTTTTATAGTACACTTAATGCATTTTCTAGGTGCTGCTTGTCAAGTAAGTTGCTTTGTCTTTACTTCTCAGCTTCTGATCTGTGGAAGCTGGTTTGTCACATAAAATGCATACATGTTATAACTACCCAATTGTTTTAAAATGCTCAGAGACATTAATTTTTCTCAGTTTTAGCCATTAGAAAATGCTGACCTTATTTTTCTTTTCCCTTAAAAAATTACCTAAGCCAGTGTCCCTCTTGGAAGGGAGTATTAATGTGAATATTCTTGAAATTCCACCTCTGATAGAAAATTCTTGAATACCATCTTGAGCAATGGGTGGCTTTGTATTTTACTCTAAAGTAGGGCTCTGGGATTTTTAAAGGTATCACTAGTAATATATGAACACTGATCAGCCAACTGCTGTTTATAGATATGCTGTTGTTTGGGGTTCTGGTCTTTTGGTTGCTCTAGTGGGTGATATGACGAAGATGAAGGGAAACATCCTGATGTGGGGACTATTATGGCATTTTTAAAACAAAAAATAGTGTTGAAACTCAGATTTGCGTAGTTGGGCAGATTGTATTGAGTGGTCATACTGCTTTGTCATTCCCTGCAAAGCTGTCTATTCCAAACCTGCTCTTGCTAATTTGTCATCAAAATTGGAAAAACAGCAGTACTCCTCATTAAGTTCTTATTGGATCAAACATAAAAAAGTGATTTAAATCGCTGGAGAACTGCCTCTGATGAACTTTACAGTGACAACTGTGCCCCACTGGGCAGAAGTGTCCCTGTGCCTCAGGTTTTAGGTGTCAAATGGCACACAACACTGACTTAGTTTTGGTTGTCCATTGACACCTGGAAGATGATTCAACAAACAAATGCCAGCTGTAACAGCAGCCTGTGAATAACAAAGTATGGTATCTTCTAACCTTGAATTATGAGGCAATGATTAAAGATTGTCAGATTTTATGTGGGTACTTCTGTTCTTTTCGGCAGTTAAAATTTTCTATTCATTGTAGCTCATGGTCAGTAGTGTTCCAGAAGTTTTTCCTTGCTTAGTACTTCTTTCCTAAGGATCCCTGTTTCCTGAATTCAACCTTTTAAAATTAGATGGATTACTATTAATATTTTTTAACAAAACTAGATGTTTCAAAATTTTAGTGTCTTATTCCATGTAAATTTCTAAGAAAGCATATGAGTCCTTTAGAAAAGTCACTAAGAATATATTTTTACTTTTATGCTCTTCAGGGATTGTAATTGGCAGTTAATCTAAGTGTAGTAGGATGTATTGTACCAAAGAGAAAAAATAAAAATAGAACTACTTTTGTGAGATGCAAAACATTGGAATTTTATAGCTGGTGTTTTTGTCCTTCATGGCAGCTAAATGGAAGCACAGTGACAAGGGAAAGGAAGAAATGCAGTATGCTGTTGGCTGGAGTGGCTCTCTGAATGTTGAAGAAGGGTAAGTGTTGAAATGCAGCTGTGATTAAAATGTTATTTTCGTGTTTAGCAATTAGTAACCTGCTTTTTACTTGTTCTCTTTTTCATTTCATCTGAGTGCGTGTGTGGTTTTATGTATATTAGTGTTGGAAACAAATAGAGTAACATGACTCATGAGAAGCAGTATCTGCAAAGGTCACCCCTGTGTATTGCATGGTATCACAGAATAAGTTCTTACAAATTAAAAGAATGGTTCTCTGCAAATCAGTGTATTTGTGTATAATTTAGACACGCTCTTTATAAGTTCTTGTTCTAGAAGGGAAAAAAAGTATTTTTTGAAAAATCTTTTGTAGTAAAGACTAAATTTTCTTACGTGATGTTGCAACTGGAAATGTATGAAGTTGTTCTAGAAATACTTCTCTTCATTTTCAAAGCCTCATTCAAACAAGCATGAAGTCTAGTCTCTGATCAAAATATGGTTTTGGGCTCTAAGTCACTTAGGGACTTGGAAAATTTGCTTTGGTCATACATTTGGTATTTATACAATATTTTTCCTTCATCTATCTTCAAATAACCAGACAGATGCTTTTTTGAATCTCCCACATGGAATGAGATTTTGCACGTTGCTGGTTACATTTGCAGCCTTGAGTTGCTGTCTGTCTTTGAACATGCTCCCTAATGCCTTCAACCATGTTGACTTCAGCTTCTCTCCAATCTAAAAATCACAATCCTTTTATAAAACTGCTGTTGCTATGCATTTGAAATTACCCTGGCATCTTTTGTTAAAATTAAAAAAAAATCTCTTTGAGTTTGTTTCTTACTACTGTTATAGCCCTGAGGGATGCTACCCTATGAAACAGCTAGCTCTATTTAGATAAGGGCACTTATGTTCAATACATTTTGATTTATTATTCTGTGGAGGTGTTAATATGTTAATTACTGTCCCATTGTCGTAAGACTTGACTGTTTTTCGTTGGTTTTTTGGTTGTAATTTTTTTTTCCTTTCCCCAAAGTTGCCTTCAACTGAGAATGTTCTGTGGTGGCTAAGCTTTGCTATTACAGAATGAGATGTCACTCAGATATTTAATGTTGCTTTGAGGATGTAATGAAATTGCAACTCATCTCAACCTTGCATTTAGAAAGCTTTCCTTTTCTAATTGTCTACCCTGCTTATTTAGTCACTCTGGGAAATGGAGGTGACCTGGAATGTATATAATAAACAGTACTGCTGGCATTTATGCTGCAAGTGCTGTTTGGGATGTCGTCTTGAATTCTATTTACTGCTTCTGTTTCCCCAGACAGTGTAAAACTTTGCATCATGGTAACAGTTAAATAACTTCTGAATTGAGATACTGAGACCTGCTCATCTGCTTGCCTTCTGCATGCTTTGCCTGTCACTGAGCATGCTCAGTTATTGCATTAACTGGGAAGACCATATTCAAATGCTCTCAAATTACACGGCACTGAAAGGCAGTGTATATAAAATCTACCTAATTGCATATTTCAAAAATTTATTTTGATATGCATGGTTCAGTTAGCTCTTTTTAAAAAAAATGTTTTTTATGACATAGCCTATATCAGAAGAAATAATTTACCTTTAGGCACATGAAATTCAGCTTGAATCTGCTGAACAGTAGTGACAGAATAATGAATGTGTGGTTTATGAAAGACAGCGTTAACAAGGTACAGAAAGTCTGTTTGGGCACTCTTGAACTTAATAACTGAAAATGTCTTTAAAATGAAGGGGCTTTTTTTGATTCTTATTGTGAATTTGATATATGGTGTGCTGCATTAATAAATTATTAAAACTTTCAAAGTGCTGACCTGGCAAGATCGCTTGTGTGGAGTAAAATTTCACAACAAGGGAACACCACTAATTTTGTGTTTCTGTTTCTAGTGAATGTGTGAGTAGCGTATTGTGTATTCCACTGGCAAGTCAGAAGAGGTAAGGGTGTATATGCATCACTAATGTCCTTGCATGGCACTTTTATATGTCTGTGGCTTAGAATGGGATTTGTTTTTAACTTGAGTATATCTTTGTGAAACAGGAGCTCCACAGGCCGCCCTGACTGGACGTGCATCGTAGTTGGCTTCACCTCTGGCTACGTTCGGTTTTACACCGAGGTGCGTTTCTCAACAGGACAGGACAAGGGAGCTCTTGGCATAAACATCTGGATGTTTTAAACTTTGGTCCCTACAGATCGTGCTTTTTTGCCTTCCCCAAGAAAAGGGACAGAAATGTTCATATTTCTTATCCTTTCTTTTCTAGAGTGGAGTACTGCTTCTTGCACAGCTTTTGAATGAAGATCCTGTCCTACAGCTGAAGTGCAGAACCTATGAAATTCCCAGGCATCCTGGTGTCACAGAACAGGTTTTGTCAGATTATTTCAAAACCAAAGTGCCAGTGTTATGGGGTATGGAAGGGAGCATTCTCTGTGAATCCTCTGTGTCCTTTATCAATTTTTGATGGGATGGACAATTCCTTAGAACAAGAGACCCTTGATTTCTTATTCGAGATGTATTCATACCTGTATAGTTTGAGGAATCAGAATGTCTTTTGGAGTATTAGCTCTATAGATTTTTTCTGGTTTTCTCTGTTTGCAAAGGAATACTTCATTCATTTTCTGTTTATTCATTTCCATGCAAAAAACATGATAATGCATTGCTGAAGGGAAAAAATGTTACTTGACAGGTGCCAAGAGGTATTCATACTCATTCATAAGAACTTATCTTAATTATTTCACAGAGAAGATAGCTAGAAATTAAAAAATATTTATAGGGCTAGGAACCTGCATGCCATTATGAGTATTTCTTGCAGAGAAGACTCTGCAGAACTCAGACTATTTAGTAAAGAAGGCAGCTTTCTTTGCTTTTGGCTGTGTTGGCAACCTTTATGTGGAAAATTAACAAAATCACAGGAATTTCCAAGTTTTCTTTGTACAAATACTCACATGATTTAGTGTGACATTTTTGGGATCACTTTTGAAATACAGAAGCATTAAGGAATTTGACTCTTGAATTTGTATCACCAGATGAGCATTTATGTGCCCAAGTGGTAATTCAGGCATGCATTAATCCAGTTTCAGAATTTGGCTTCTTAAAACTGATATTTACTTTCTAGATGAACCTGTTTTTCTGTCACCTTCAAAAGCTGCTGTAACTTACGTATTTGCTTCCTAAGCCATAAGATATATTAAGCAAACACATTATTAAAAGAGTAGAAAACTATGTGGCTAAAATAATTTTTGGGAGAGTTTAATACTGAATTTCTGTAGTTTTGCCTTTGTTGCCTGTGACTTGTTCGATATGAACTCTATGGATGTAATCTTTATCTTTGTGTAGTTAATAGTATAAAAAGCCAGAAAAGAAGCTGGTCTAACAGTAGCAGTAATCTATTTTTTGTCTCCTTTTTCTCATTTTTTCCCCAGAATGAGGAACTAAGTATCTTGTACCCAGCAGCAATTGTGACAATTGATGGCTTCAGCCTCTTCCAGTCCCTTCGGGCATGTCGCAATCAGGTAGCAAGAGGTATGTGTAAGGGGAAATGTTTATTTTTCAATCTGTTAATAGCTCTTTATATTTTAGGAAATTTACTTAGATTAAATATAAAATCAAGGGGGAATTTAGATCTTCCTTGCTTGTTCATTGATGCATTGACACCTACTGCTTTCAGGGATGTTTCTTCCTTTATAGAAAATGTTCCCAGAGCCCAAGTTGTCCTAGTAGTATTGACTGTCTTCCACATGCTCACCATAATACTGTACACTGGTTTTGGCTGAGATAGAGTTAATTTTTTTTTTCTAGTAGCTGGTATGGGGCTGTGTTTTGGATTTGCGATGGAAACAGCACTGATAAACATGCTAAACATGTTTATTTGCTAAATCATGATAAACATGATAAACACTGATAAACATGGAAACATGCTGATGTTTTAGCTGCTGTGGAACAGTGCTTACTCAGTGTCAAGGCTTTTTTTGTTTTTCACACTGCACTGACAGTGAGCAGGCTGGGGGGTTCCCAGAAATTGGGAGAGACACAGCTGGGACAGCTGACCCCAACTGACCAAAGAGATATTCTGTGCCATATGATGATGGTCCTGGAAATAAAAGCTGGGAAAAGAAAAGGAGGAAGGGGAATCTTCACTTATGGCATTTGACTTCCCAAGCAACTGTATGTGTGATAAAGCCCTGCATTCATGGAAGTAGCTAAATACCTGCCTGCTGATGTGAAGTAGTGAAGAAAATTTATTATTTTGCTTTGTTTGTATGCTGTCTTTATCTCAACCCACAAGTGTTCTCACTTTTACTCTTCTGACTCTCTTCCCCATCCCACTAGGAGGGAGTGAGTGAGCTGCTGTGTGGTGGTCAGCTGCCCATTGGCATTAAGCCACTGCATACTGCTGAGGTGCTTCTTAGCATGTCACTGTCAGTGGAATGCTCTTCTTCCCAAGAAAGACTTTATGGAAAGTGATAATGCTGGGATGATGGCAGTGGTGGTCCCTGCTCTTTGTGTTCATGTCTAAGAACTTTTCATACCTTGTTTGATTGTGCAGACTTAGATCCTTTTCCTTTAGTACAGTGCCTGTTCATTCTCTAATTTGGAAACAAAGCTCAGTTTCCAGGGGGTAGAGGAGAATTATGTGACAGTAGTATGTGATAGATGGCACAAGGATGGTGTTGAGAAGGACTCAAAGCTTGTTTCAATATCTGCAGCTGGAGTGCTGTATCTTCCTTCATTCTTGATCATTTGTATTTGGGGTAATAGACATTTTCAAAGTGACACTCGCTGGTTTAGTATTACCACTGTTCTTATCTCCCACTGTTACATATCTAGTGAGTGTTCTGACTTTGCATGTACTTGGGTGGAAAAGTTTCCATTCAAACATGCCCAAACCACAGAAATCAATTGTAGTAACTTTTTTTTAATTGTTCAAAGTATTATACCATAATAGCTAGTAAATACTATCTACAATTACAAAATGTATTTATGATGGAATATCATGTGCAGTTTTCATCAGTTAATTTTTAAAAATGTTTTAATTTGATGATGGTATTTCAAAAGGCCATTTTAACAGATGTTCCAATGCATGTTAACTTAAAACTAGGTTATTTTGTGTCTTCAGATTGCATCAGGTGTTTTTTTCCTCTCTGTTATGCTATTCCTTTGTCTTTGATTGGGTAGAAATTTTTTTGTGCTTTATTGACTTTTGTCAGCTGCAGCATCTGGCAATGAGAATGTTCAGCCTCCACCATTAGCTTATAAGAAATGGGGTTTGCAAGATGTGGATACGATTGTTGACCATGCTAGTATAGGTAAGCATTTCTGTTTAGTTTCAAGTATTTTAAAAAATGAAATTCATGGTTTTGTGCAGTTAAATTCTGGTTGAGAGTGCTAAGTGTGATACTCGTTGGATAGTAGTACATAGTGAGTGAAGGCTATCATAGTGAATGATCTGATTAACCACTCTCAAAAATATTTTTGATTTTCTTTTCTAGTCTGATTGAGTCTCCCCTCTTAGAGCCGTAACTGTGTTGTTCTTTGTTGCTTGGCAAGAAACAGCTGAGAGAGGCCAGATCAGATGCAGTTATTTCCATTTCTGTCAGGTGAAAGAACTGTCTGGCAGGCAGGTTAAGACTGGCGTGGGTCTTTCCTGAGTCTAGCACATAAGGAAATTTAAATTTGAGATGGTTCCTTTCCAAAAAGGACAAATTGACTGATAGACTGTCAAAGACTTTTACCCTTCAGGAATTTGCAGAAGCCTCAGTTCTTGTCAGAGAGGCATATCTGAGGGGTAGTAAGCTTAGTTTCTCTTCCACCCTTTCTACAAAAGCAGCTAAGAGGTCAGAAGGCTGCTATCAAGGCAGGTGAAGTGAGTTTGGTAGATGTATTTTTGCTGCTGAACTCTGCTGAATTTTTTTTCTTCTGAATGAACCGTGTGTACTCTATAGTTAACCCAAGTCTGTTAGGTTATTTCTGCCATGTTGTTTGGCATTTCTATGGTTAAAGCTGTTCCTTTTCCCTTCCCCCTGAATGCTGGCTAGTCAGTCAAGAAGGCAGGAATATATTTATGCTTTTAGAGCAATTGCGTGCCTCTGTTCTGAATGTGTAAGACATTCACTTTAATGTTTTTGTTAGGCATCATGACACTGTGTCCTTTTGATCAAATGAAGACTGCCTCCAATATAGGAGGATATAATGCAGCTATAAAAAACAGTCCACCTGCCATGTCCCAGTATGTTACTGTTGGAGCCAATCCCTTCACTGGGTTCTTTTTTGCCCTGGAGGTATGTACTACAAAGCTGACTCACTGAAACTTTGAATAATTAGTCTTTCTTTTTTTCTGTATGAGTATTTCTGAAGTATTCTTATGTTCTTTTTATGTTGACATTTCTCCTTCTCAGTCTTCTGGAACTGGAGTGATTTGGAGTGGATGTGGTGGTAGTGTCTAGTATGGGTTCCTGCTACTGAGAAATTTTATTTTCTATCTTAAATTGAGTGTGATAAATAACTTTTTCAAATTTGTTAATTTATTGTCAACTAATGTTTTTGAAAAATTATGTTGGTTTTGTGTAAACATGCATTTTATGGATATTTAGAGGTCTTTAGCCTTTTATTCAACACAACCTGAGTACACTGTAGTGATTTCTTGTAGGAGAAAACTGCAATTTGTGCTTAACTGTATCATATTTACATCATTTTCTATTTTATGGGAGGAAAAGGATGTCAGTTTAGCTGTGTCGGTATATTCAGACCCTATGAGTATGCTGTCCTTACCAGGATTGAAAGTTAATACTAAATGCTAGAACTGAATTTTGGTTTTTGTACTTGCCTTCCAAGAGGTTTGTGAAAAAACTGCTTAGGTTGATATTTGCAAGGATGCCAAAGCCATACACCAGCCAGCACTCTGTGATAGATGATACACAGGGGTTTTTTAACTTCTGTTGCAGACAAACATAGTGAGCTACCAATGACTTTCAGAGGATTTTGAAATGGTAGAGATGTCAGAATGGCTTTTCTGGGGGCAATGAATTTAAATTTTGCAGTCTTAAAGCTATGTTCTCTGAGCTGAAAGTCCACAGGAGGCCTGAAAAACTAATTGAATTCAGTGTAAGAACTATTTCTCGGCTTTCTAAAGGTTTGGTTGCTTCATTTCAGGGTGATTCACAGCTGACTATTGACTTTCTAAACACTTTATTCCTGTATTTCAGGGTAGCTCACAGCCTCTGTTGTCTCATGTTGCCTTAGCAGTAGCAAGCAAACTGACTTCAGCATTATTTAATGCTGCCAGGTAATAAAATTTTAATTTTTTAAAAATTATATTTAGTTGTAGTTGCATAATATTTGTAGGACCATTAGTGTAATTCTTGTTCGGTTCTTCTGTTGCAAGTGGTTGGCTTGGTTGGAAGAGTAAACATGAAGAAGAACCTGTCCAAAAACAGAAACCAAAGGTGGAACCTGCTACCCCATTGGCAGTGAGGTAAACTGGGGTTTTTTTCACTGTCAGTTACTTTGGATGTCTTGTGTTTTTAATTATTTAAATTATCTGAACGGTGTATAATTGAACACGTGACTTTAGGCAGTAATGGTAGTTTGTGGGTCATTTGTTTTAAGCTTTGTTTCATTTCAGTTTATCATTCTGGACAAATAATTATTCATCTTTCCCTTCCACTTCATGGGTTCATTGTTACTGTACAGTCACTGCATGACAAGGCAACCACTTTTCCTACTTTTTGAACTTTGCTTTTTCAGTAGGACTTAGGCAGAGCTATGATATATCTTGGTAAACAGAATGTTCTGGTTTGAAAGCAAAACCAAGGAAAGACTCCAAGTCAGAAATACAATTTATTAGGAAAAGGGAAAAGAAAAGCCAAAATACATGCAGTAATACAAAAGAAGAAAACCACTGACAGAGTCAGAACACAAGCTGACACCCTGTTGGTCAGGGTGTTGGTAGCAGTCCAGTTGGATTGGTGGCTGCAGTCCTCCTGGAGTGGCAGATGTGGTTCTGTTGGAGCAGTGATCCTATAGAAAGGGTGTAGTCTTCCTCTGAAGACCCAGTGGAAAAGATGGCTGCACCTCTGGAAATCCAGTGCAAAGACTGCTTGTTTTGTCCTAAATCCCAGATTATATCCAGGTAGGGATGTTTAGCTCCTCCCCCCTGGGTGGAGCATCTCACAATGGGCTGTTATCATTTATGAGTCCTGTGGTGGGTCCCTTAGACAGAAATGGCTCCCGGAGGGAGTTATCTCTGAGTCACGCGGCAAGGCGCTGATGGGCCCGTGAACAGGAGATAAGGAAAACACAATGCCCCTCCTGGTTTCAACAGCTCTCATGGATGGCAATAGAATGCATCTTTGTATTGTAACCTAGGTCACAGAACAAGAAGTTTTTTCATGATTTGCTTGTAATTTTATCCATACCTTCTGTTACATTAAAAAAAGAAGTCTTAATCCTCAGAAGAAAATCTAACTATTTCTAAAGAAAAGGATGAGTCTAGTGGCTTTGCTTCATTATTATCTTTTTTAGGTTTGGACTTCCTGACTCCCGGCGCCATGGTGAAAGGATATGTCTTTCTCCATGTAACACTTTGGCAGCAGTAACAGATGAATTTGGAAGGGTTATTTTGCTGGATGTTACTAGAGGACTCGCAGTTCGCATGTGGAAAGGTATGGTAGTGATATTAGTATAGCAAATAATATTCTTCAAAACACTGGAGCATCTTATGTTCAGACTTAGAATTACAAGAATTTTAGTACATTGCTTCATCACAAGCCAGTCAGGTGTAATATAAAGTCCATAAGGGTATTTACAGTTAAATACCCCATAAGGGTATATACAGTTAAAATTTGGTCTGTTTGGTTTATGTTTTTTTTTGGAAGAGCTTTAGCTCTCTTCAAGGTTCTCTCTGTTGATAAGCTCTAGTACCCTTTTTAATTCTGCTGAGAAGGTAAACTTTGAAAAATCGGTAAGAAGACATACAGCTTGTTAGATTCTCATTTCATCATGATGTCTGCACAACAAGGGACTCCTCAATGTCTTGCATTAGTTTAATGTCCCGAGTACTGACATGATGAGTTTTGGGGGTTTTTTATATCTTCTTCTGAAGAATTTGTTCCTCCCCAGAGCTTTGCCAAGAGCTATGTTTGGCCACTCTCTGGTGGGCCCTGTTCCAAGTCAATGGACCGGAGTTCTTTACAGGAGTCAGGAGTTGCACAATTTGAAACAAAACTTAAGATTACAGCTTGATGCACTAATCCTGTATTAATTTCTGCACACTTCTGTCTTCTCTTACAAAGGATACCGTGATGCAGAGGTTGGTTGGATACAGACTGTGGAGGACCTTCAGGAAAGGGAAACTGAGAAGATGGATTCTTCTCCTTTTGGCAATGCACAGGGTCCAAGCAGGGTAGCTCAGTTCCTTGTGATCTATGCTCCAAGAAGAGGCATTCTGGAAGTGTGGAGCACGCAACAAGGACCTCGGGTTGGAGCCTTCAATGTGGGGAAATACTGCAGGTAAGAAGCAGGTAGCAGGTAGGCATGGTAGTTGTGCTGCTGCAATTAAGTGATATATGGCTATGCCAGGGTAAAAGTGTTAGTGGTGCTGGCAAGAACTTCCTGTGCTGCCCAGTGTTTCCACTGAATGCAGCTTGTTGTACTAGAGGTGGGAATATATTCTTGTATTTCATCTTTCATTTACAGTCTTTTCTGATGAAGGTGTTTTGCAGTTCTTAAACCTTAGCTTCATAAAACTTACTGCCTCTTTATTTTGTTTGTGGACAGGAAAGGTTGCTGATTTTGGCCATTTTTTTTTAATATCAGGTTGTTGTATCCTGGTTATAAAATAATGGGTCTAAACAATGTGACCAGTCAGGGATGGCAGCCCCAGACTTACCAGATCTGCCTCGTTGATCCAGTCTCTGGAAGTGTAAAAACTGTCCATGTACCTTTCCATTTATCACTGAGGTAAGAACTTTTTATGTTCTATATAAGTAAATTAATTTCATTATTGCTTTTGGAAACAGTTGGAGACAGCAATTCTGGTGTTCCTTTTCAAGCTGAATAGTACTCTGTAATAATCTCATTGGTTTGTATGGATTAACAGGATTTTATTTATCGGGATGTTACCTTAAAGTAGCATAAATAATTTAAAAAACCACAATTTTATTGAGTTATTACTTTTAGTTCTCTTCACTCATACAATTAAAAATTATTTTCCTTCAGTGATAAAAAGAGTGAACGAGCAAAAGATATGCATCTAGTGAAGAAGTTAAATGCTTTACTCAAAGCTAAAACCTCAGATCCAGGTAGGTTCTCTTGTATAATTTCTTAAGATTGTGTTTTCAAAGAGTTCTTGGATTATCTGTGTTGTAAGTATGCAACCACAAGTACAATTGTGGTGCATTCTGACAGCCCTATGTGCTATGAGCTATGATCTTTAATTAGCTTGAGATTTCTGTTATTTTGTTTCATTTTCCTCAAGCGTAGTTTGACAGCTTTTGCAACAGTGTCTTCATCTTTGTCATAAACCCACAGGCACCTTAACCGTTATGCCGGTTTGCTTGCTCTTCAGAAGGCATCTGAGAAATATGAATTTAAATTGTGATTGTCTTTATTTGCAGATTTAATTGAAGCTGAAGCAAAGGAATTAATACTTGATATCAAATATCCTGCTACAAAAAAACAGGTGAACCTTTAGCGTATACTTTAATATTAGAAAAATAGTACTGCATTGTCAGAGTGCTAAATATTTCAAAATAAATTGGGGTTTTTTAACCCCCTAGAATTACTTGAAGCAAATAATTGAGCTGTTTAGGGTTTCTGTGTGTTTTTGCTGAGTAGTTTTTTTACAACATATTGACTAGAATTAACTTTGACTTGTCATTACCCACCCATTATTGTCTGTAAATAATAAGAGAGAAGACCTTTCTGTAGGAACAAATTATGCCACAAGTATATGGGAAGGTGAAATACAGATGAAAAATTGTGCTCGAAGTTGTGCTATTGTTGGCTTAGCTTGCATGTTTTTACAATGAGATTAAGTGAATGTTTAATTCTCTTGAAAATCTGCTTAACAGGCTTTAGAAAGTATATTGACAAGTGAACGTGTGCCACTTTCATCTCTCACAAGCATCACTCAGACATTAATGGATAATTTAAAAAAACAGGGTAGGTGGATATTTATTTTGCAAATATAGAGAGGTATTTGCACTTTGTCTGCAGTGCTGTAAGCCTATTACTATTATAGAAATGTTCTGTTCCACAGGGAGACCAGTCTTGGTCTGTTTAGTTTCAGTGCTAAATATCACAGGATGTTGCTTTTCTATGCCTTTATTTAATGCAGACTACAAATAGCTTGCTGCTAAGTATGTTTGGCTAAGCTTGCTGGGTGCCTAGTAACTTATGATTATATTTTTTTTAAAAACCAACAAAACAAACTCAACAAAACTGGTCTGGGTACTTGTGTCCTGTAAAAGCATCCTTTAGAAAGAAGGTTCATAGGCTTTTGCCTCTGAATGTTTTAATTTATTCTCTCTCCAAAGAAGGAAGTGAAAATGTGGCATGATCTGTGAATTTTAATGTACTTCAAGCACAAAATCACTGAGAATCTGAGCTGTGACCACAACTAGTATCTTTTTTTGGTAAACTTTGCTGAAATTTACCAAATACTTCATGTTTTGATGGGAATTTCAGAGCTTTTGTCAGGAAATGCCATTGCCAATTCAAAATCTTGTTGCTGAAAATCAGAGAAATCTCTCCTTCATTTCTATCAGTGGTAGTTTCTTTTTATGGTTTTCTTGAAGAACATAGAGGAGATTGAGACCTTCACACATGCAGTTTTCTACCTAAATTCTCTGCCTCATTCTAAATCAATAGTATTATCCATTTCTTTTAGAACTCCTAAAACATCCAAAGGAAAACAGAAACATGACTTTTAATTCTGAAGAGAGGATGACAGGGTAGTATATTTCCTAAGGGCTGTGTGTTTGTGGATTTTTCATCATTAATCTCTTGTCAAACATAACATTATTTCCCCAGGGTCACAATATACAGCAAACTTGACTGATATTCCAGCCTTCTAATTTCATAAGAGTAGTGTTATATTTCTCCACTTCTGTCTAGTAGGTAAAAGATAATATGAAGCAGATCCTGGGCTCTGTAAATGCTGTGGTTGTGAATTCAAGGTCAAGTGGTTCTGTGACAAACTCTGTGTTTTTCTCTTTTTTTGGTAGGATTTTAATAGCAATGTATCAAAAGTATTTGAGGGTTTGTAAATGAAAATCATGTTTAGATGCAGCTTCAGGTGAAAAGTATGTATTCAGTGGAATCTTGTGTATAGAAAGGTCATTTTACACTCTCTCAGGAAGGCTTTCTTTTGAGACTAATAAGCTGAAATAAAAGACCTTTTTTTGGACATGTCGGCCTTAGTTTTTTATGTTGTTTGCTTTAATTGTTACAGTAATTTGAATGTCAATAGATACATGAAATTTCTGAGACTAAGATTTCAAAAATACAGAAGGCAGTGTCTTGCTGAGGTGAAATTGAATTCATGTCAGTAGTTATCGAGCCTTCTTCAGATGAGAGGAATATGCTTAAAGTGTCAGAATGGCTAAAACATTATAGTTTGTTATTCTTGATGAAAGAAAACTGGAACTGTATTTCAGTTTTTGACAGTCTGTGGTTTGGCCTTAAGCCAGCAGATAATAGATTTGTCTTTTTTCAGTTTTACGTTGTCAGCCTGCAGTTTTAAAACAAGCTTCATAGCTTTCTTTAATACCTCTTGTAAAAATAATTCTTATTTTATGCTGCTCTGAATTGAATGTAATGCTTGCAAACAGCAGTGCATCAAAAAATTACAGTGAGTTTCAGAAATCCTCCAGTTCTGTGTGTGTGTGTTTCACTATTCCAGGCTGTATGTTCAAGTTCAAGTGCAGTTTTATTTCTCCTCAGAGCTGGAGTGTGTGGACGAAGGACTGCTGCAGTTCTGTGCAAACAAGTTAAAGCTATTACATCTTTATGAACTGGTTAGCAAACTAAATTCCCAGAGCATACAGAAAGAGACTTCACCTTCAGATAATGTGAGTAAATTGAAAAATCAGTTGTCTTTTAAATTCATGTGATGATTTAAGCATAAGAACATGTTTTCAAAGCCTCAGATAAAGTAGGTAAACAAGTTCCCCTTCTTGTGCTGCAGCTTTTATTGAGGTAATTACTTGTAATACCTTCCCTCCAGCCTCGTACAAGTGTCTGGTAATTTATCTACCTAATATTCTTTAGGAGACACAAAGTTGAGATACAAGTGAAAATAAAACCATAGTGTCCTGTTCTCAGTTTTTTATTCAAAGAACTGGTGCATGGTGTGTTCTTCACTTTGGTTTTGGAGGGATATTTTGGGACCTGTAGAAGTTAAAAATTTTGATGCTTGCATAATTTGTCTTGCTTTTGTAAAGCTGCTTATGTATTTACAAAACCATACTAGTATTTTATAGGCTTGTTTACTTGATGGACGATTGTTACGCTATGGGCAGAATCTAAAAATGGGAAATGCATCTGTTCTGGTCCTTAGAAAGGAAGCTAGACAAGCTCTTTGTTTGAGCAATGTGAATAACTGATTTGGAGATTATTTTAGCCCTTCTCAAAGATGTTTTTAATGTTAGAAATGGAATATTTTGATATTTGGACTCTTCTGGCTTTTTTTTCATTTTTACTCTGTTTTGAAAACTATCTGCTTGTATAAGTCTTTTCTGAGATGAGATTTTTTTTTTTTGCTTTTGCTTTTAAGGACTTGGCTAAACTGCTTCGACTTGAAGAAAAAGATCTTCATAGGCTTGAAACTTTACTGGAGAACTACAAGAAAGAAAATACTCAAACTACCACTCAGTTGACTGATGAGAAGGATGACATGTTGTCTGTGAAAATATTCTTAGAATATCTAGAATATGAAAAGGATGTGATTATTGTAAAAAATATGGAAGATGGAGAATATGTGGCTTTAGGTAAGAGCTGTTGAGCTCTTTACATTACTCAGACTGATTTTAATCTAAGATGGTATAAATATTTTAGCCCTAATTTGAGGCCGTAGCAATGAAGTAGTGTGCAACTGCTTCTTTCAGATGCTTACCTTTAGCTGGAGGACAAGTCTTTTACATGAATGGTTATTAATACAAGTTGACTGCATCTGTGGATACAATTACCCTAAAGCCATGTAACCACTGTTCAATCGTTTATTAACACCACTAAATTGGGCAGTGGTAACTGGATACTTCGCAGAGCAGCTCTACCCTGCTGCTTCTTTCATGTTCTCAGCACTCTAAGAATTGAGTTAATGGCAGGACTGACTTTAGCCTCAGAGATGAGGGAGCTGACCAGAGGCGGCACAAGGCTGTTAGGTGAGGCAAAAAGGAGCCCTAATTTGTGGAGTTGAGATTTTCAATAAGGTCCCTCTAAAATCTTCAGGGATTTCATTTAGTCCATGGCTGTGGGCTCCATCTGTCGTAGTTGTCTTCTAGGGCAGAGGTGGTGTGTGGTGTTGGATTATTTCATGCTGAAACCAGTTCTGGTTCCATCACTGCTGTGCTTGTCATGTTATGGCATCACTGCACTTTGGCAGATTCATCAGAATTAAATTGTCATTAATCTTGGTAATTTTTGTTGTAATACCGTTGATACGGCAGATAGCATAGTAGTGATGACATACAATCCATAGTAGTGATGCCATACAGTATTATATAGCAATTAACATACAATTCAAGTCATTGTGTGTTCTCATCCAGAATCAAATCCCCTTGAGGTACACATCAGACTTCCCCATGTGCATCCAGGTCCTTTAGCAAAAGCAGTTCCACAAATGGGAGAGAGAAGCCCCATAAACTCTCTTCTCCAGTGTATTTTTATCCCTTTCTATTGTACAATAGAGTTTTGATTGGGCAGGAGCAGTTTGATTGGCAGATCCCGTAGTGCTGATCAACCAAGTGACCATAGCTACCTCTGTATCCCAATGTTAGAATGTCTTAGCACCCACTGCATTCCATATACCCTTTAGAGGCCCATTGCATCTTTCAGTCTTTCCAAAGGGTGGCTTCAGCCTGTTCTGTACAGACTGGATCAGACCGCTTGCCTGGGAGATGTGTAATGCATTCCTTAAAAGGATTCCTTCCCTTTACACCTGGGAGCAGTTGCCTCTAGAGGCTGAGGATTTGTGCCCCTTTTCCAATTCTGTTGTCAATGCCCTCTTCTCTAGAAAGGGATCCCAGCTCTTTGGCTTCCTTACCCTCTGATTTCAGGCTATTGGCCCTGTTACCCCAACATAAGAACAGCTGAATAACAGCCTACTCACCTGGATTTTGGCTGAAATCTTCATGGATAACTTGCAGCTCCCTCAGGAATAGAGATTTTTTGATTACTGCCTTGTTTATCAGTTCTTCTCTTCTTCTTACCTGAGTAGTGAACACCTCATTCTACTCTCTCATGCTGGCCCTACTTTGGAGTAGCCTCCCTCATCCATCTCCTTCTCCTGTTCTTCCTACTGAGTGAGCTCACTTTCACTTCCAGTGTTTCTTCCTGTATAGAGTTGTCAGTGACTTCAGTGTCAGGTTGTTTCTGTAGCTCAGCCGCAGTGCAGGTTGCTGGGCTCAGAGTAGCCACACTACGTGTCACTTTGCCATGGGATCCAGAGGCCTTCTCTTCTCTCTGACGATACCGAGCAGTGTTGAGCAGAATGATTGCAATTCAGGTGGAGGAAGGCGTTTCCCTCTGCATGGGCCCTTGGAGGAGCAAAGGTGTAATTGCGAATCCTTCCCACTGCACGGCGCCCGAGGGCCGGAGCCGGTGGCCGAAGGCAGCTCAGTGTCACGACAGAGATTTTTATCGTGCCATGAGCCAGCGTTACACAGTATTGATAAGCCAAACCAAACTCCCAGGGGTGATAGAGCACAACAGAGAATATTTACAGCAATTTACACTCCACGCTGCTCTGGCAGCAAACCTGTCAGTATTGTGACCACTGACTATTAAAGTAATGTAATCAATGCTTATGACAAGTTTGTTTTAACATGCTCTGGTCAGATCTGTCTTTATCTCAACTCTCTGTGTCCCTTGTTGGGCATCAGAAAAGCCTGTTGGGGTTTAGGCTGGCAGGCAGGTGAGCACCAGGTGATCCCAAATATAACCTGTTCTTTTGTATTGTGCTCACTGGGACCTGATCAATAGATTTCCTTTTGTGTAAGTGTGAGGAGAGGGATTGTGGTTTTAGATAATGTTCATAATGTCAACTAATTCTTGCTTCAGGCAGCTTTTTCTTCTGGAAGTGTTTGTGTGGGGAGAGTTCCACAGAAGAAATGTGCCATGCACTGGAATCAGCAGGTTTTAGCCCACAAACCTTGTTGGTAAGATGTTTATTATATGCTTCAAAACTTTGATTAAGTATTATGAAAACAAAAAATTGAAAGGAAAATTTCTGCATGTTTACTTTTGGATTAGTGCTGTAGTTAGGTGGTGTTCAAATACCCCCATATTCACTTCTGTAGTTAGTCATATTTGCATTTCCCAGTTAAGCAATATCAAAGAAAAAAAAAAAAGAAAATATTCTAGTAGAAAATGTGGGTGTTGTAGTGGGAATGTCTAAAATATTCATTAAGGACTACAAGTGTTCTAAATTTTCAACTATAATGTTAACTCGTAATGTTTGCCTAGTTGAGCTTTCGAGTGTTTTCTAGAATATCTTCCTAATTAAATGTACTGATTGTGTTATTTAATTTCAGTCTGTCACAGAGTGCATTGTGCTGTATATTTTTAACTTGTAATGTTAATATAATGGTTCCTGAATATAACATTTTTACTTTGTGACATAAAACTTGTTTGAGAAACTGTTTGCATTAGGTGTGTTGCAATATTAGAGTTTCATTTTACTGCTTCAATTCCATATTCTCTTTTTTTCCAGTCACTCCTTCTCAATTTATGGCTTTCCAAGGAAAAAGATATTTTAGACAAACCAGATTCTGTCAGTTGCCTTCACACTATGCTGTCACTTCTGAGCAAAATGAAAGGTGAGATGTGTGCTTAAAATACTCAAAGGCAACAGTTGTTATTAGAATTTTGCTACTCTGACTAGAGTCTATTATCACTTTGTGTTTCCCCCCTCACAAATTATGCAACAAAACTTAATGCTGCATGTTCATGGACCAACGAATCCTGCCATATTTTCATTCTCACTCTACACTAAGTTGACACAACTCCCGTTTGGCACCATAATGTGGCTGTCCAGCTCGTTTTCCTAAAATTTTTGGAATGTTTAGTCCCATCTCTTTAATTTGTGCTGATTGCCTCTCAGACTTCCTTTACGTTACTGTTACTTTAGCAGCATTTGTAATTTGAGTACTCTATAAAGCCAGTTTGCCATAATTTGGAGTAGGTTGTCCCTATGTGGTACATTTCAATAAATGCTGATTCTCCTACCTCACATACAACTGCTATGGATAAATCTGTGCCACATTCCCTTATTGTCTGCCTCCCCATAGAGCAGCTTTATCAGCTTGAAACAGGAAGCATGAGCAAGCTACTGTTGCTGTCTGAGTAAATGAATGCTGCTGAACACAAGGCAGCCTGAAGGGAGACAGCTTGAGTGCATTGAATGTGTGTGGCATCCTGAAATCACAAATGAACCTGTCTGCATTGTGAAGTGTAACATCCCTTAGATCTTTTAAGCATGCAGCAGGTTTGCTTCCTAGTGGTTCAGATCTGTTGTCTGTTTGCTACAAATGAGTTTTGAGAATGAGTAATTCACCTTCTATTTTAAACTTGAGTTGCAATCCAAGAACCCGTGTGCTAAATATCTGGAAAATGATTACGTAGAGTAATCAGAAATCGCTCTTCGTGGACAAGCTGTGTTCACAAGTGCTGGTTCCTGGGTGGGTTGCTCCTGCAGTGACCCCAGCTGAGTTTCCCGCTCTCCCTTTGCTTCCAGTCGCTATAGACGAGTCGTGGGACACGCAGTCGGTGTCCCCCTGGTGGCAGCAGATGCGCACGGCCTGCGTCCAGTCCGAGAGCAGCGCGGCTGCCCTGCTCTCCGCTCACGTGGGACACTCTGTGACCGCAGAGGTGATCGACAGCGTGACTGAGAAAAAGGTAACTCATCTCGCACCTCCCCTTCTCTTCTGGTTACTCTATCGCTCTCCTCCAGCTGTCCTGGTAACAGTAACATCCTCAGCATTTGCCCTCATTCCAACCTGGGCACAGGCCTGACATCCTGCAAGCCTGAAGATTTGCATTCATATTTGAAGAACATTATGCTGAGATGAATTAATGATATGTTAGGATAATTTACTAAACTAATTTAAATATGGAAACTGTACATTGAGTTTCTCTCTCAGTAGCAAATTATGTTGATGAACTTAAAGCCTACGCACTTTCCACATAAATTTGAGAAGTCCACTGAACTTTGGATGGTGAACCTCTTTTAATAGAGTTGAGATTTTTTTTTAAGTAACTGTTGAATTTTTGTAGTACCTATGTTACTATCCCTTCTTAACATGATGGTTGCTTGGTTTTCTTGGCAGTAAATACCTTTACCAAGTTGTCATTAAGGCTGTAAAACTGCATTTCAATTCAACATGGCAAACATTATTCCATTTCCAAATAGCACCAGGCAGATGTGTCTGAATTAGATTAGGAGGGATGTGTAGGTAGTGTTCAGTCTTGCAAATAGAACCAGAGCATGGTTTGGCTTGGAAGGCACTTTAAAGATGGTCTGATTTCAGTCCCTGCTGCCCTGAGCAAGGGACACTTTCCACTAGGGCAGGTTGCTCAAGAGCATCGTTATCCTGGTCTTGAACTATCTAGGGAAGGGGCATCCACAACTTCCCTGGGCAACCTGTGCCTACCACCCTCACAGTAAAGGATTTCTTCCTAATAGCCAATCTAAACTTCCTTATTTGTCTTTAAAGCTATTCCCCCTTGTCCTGTCACTACCTGCCCTTGTAAAAAGTCCCTTTCCCATAGACCCCTTTTAGGTACTGGAAGGCTGCACTAAGGACACCCTGGAGTCTTTTCTCTTCTTGGCTGAGCAATCCCAACTCTCTCAGCCTGTCTTCATAGGGGAGATGCCCCAGCACCCTAATTGTGTCTGCCTTATAAATAAATATTAACTAGAGAACCGGAAGTGTTTCAGTATTTTTGCACACTCACCTCAACTATTGCAATTCTGTTTATCAAAATTGTCAGTGTTGCAAAATAGAGATGTTGATATGTTGCTACATATTATCTTTTACCTACATGCTTTTGTCCCTTTTTCTTCTGTTCTGCTTTAAAAAAAAAGGTAACAGATTTATTTCCTTCAAGATTTCCCTTCCATAAATCCATGTATCTTCCCCCCCCTTTTTCTCCCTACAAATCTGGAAAGATTCTTGGGTTTCCTGGCAAAGCATTTGCTGATAAACATGAGAATTAACAAAATAGTGCACAGAACTGCCACGTGGTGTGATCCAATATTTCTGGGTACATGATGTATATTTTTCAAGATTATAGGAAATGGAAATGTAGGTGGATTAATCATATATTTGGGGAAGATGTATATAGTGGAGGATTTAAAATTAAATATTTTAAGGGATTCTAACCCAATTTTCAGCTAAATATGAACTTAAAAATGGGACTGTAAGATGATTCTTCAGGTCCTTTTATTTTCTTTAGGCTTTTATTTAAGGATGTGTGTAACTTGTGAGCAGTGTGGGATGTTAATTGATCTTTGCAAAATAGTTAATGCATACTTTGAAGTAAATTATTCTTTAAAATGCATTAGCTCTTGGGATATAGTTTTGAATTTTAATGCTATGCATTTTTATGAACAAAATTGTGGTGCTTTAAAATGAACAGACCTAAAGCAATTCATATCTTCTGTTAGTTTTCCCAAATAATTGTAGGTTCAGACACAGAATCCTGGGAAGCACTCTCCCTTGATACTGAATATTGGAAACTTCTGCTGAAACAGTTAGAGGATTGCCTGATACTTCAAACACTACTGCACAGCAAAGTGACCAAAAGGACAAAAAGAGTTTCATCACTCCAGACGGAGCCTTTGGGCAGACTGTCTGTTAAGAAACTGCTTGAAGCTGGAAAAGGTACATTTCTTTTTCTTGGAGAGATTGTTGTTTTCTTTCTAATAGACTTGTGAGCCATCCTTACCTATTTAATGATGTACTCTGCACTGGAAATTGTTTTGCCAGATACCATTCTTCATTTAAAAAGCAATGCAAATCATGTAGAACAGTGCTTTAGAATTGTTAAAAGCTATTACTGTAAAGACTGCATGGTAAGTTTCTGATCAGTAGGTTAGGAAATTTTTTAATTGGTAGTTACCTGTATGTAATTAAAGGTAGTAGTTAAAAACCCTATATTGCCGCTTGTCCTGAGATTGTGAACCATAAATCATCTGCAATACATTGATTCTACCTCTTACTTTTCTTTTCAACATCCTAGGAGGTATTGCTGACACTGTGGCAAAATGGGTTTTTAGGCAAGGCTTCAGTCCCATTATACTGAATGTGGCCCAGTACAAAAACACTACAGACAGTACTGAAGAATCTGTAGAAATGCATAATAATCTCTTTCTTGAGGAACCAGAAGCAGCGACAGGCTTGGAAAGAATCCTAGGTAAGAAAATAATATCAATTTTTCAAATTATAAAAGTCTGCAGAGACTGTTGTTGTGAAGTAGTAGAAATTTTAGTGGGAAGGGGTCTGTCTTCTAACTTCAAATTTTGTTTTTCTAGAGCTGCTGCAAGTAGCATATCAGCAGTTTCCATGTAGTCTTGAAGTGGATGTACTCCATGCACATTGCTCTTGGGAATGTATAGTGCAGTGGAATAAGGACCCAGAGGTAAGAAAGTGTCTTTTGCAGGGAATAATGGTTAAGACCAACTTGATAGAAGGAGCTTCACAAGTTTCTGGTAGTTCAACAAAACATCAATTAATAAGACTGACTTTGAAAGCAGTTACTAGGTGCAGTTTTTCTGTGGCAAGTGGAAATTGAATTGAGAAAATGAGAGTGTGTCCTGAGGCTGAATGGCATGTCACTGCACATTTCTAGGCTATCACATTCTCAATACTGGGAGTCTGGAAACTGGGTTCAGTTTGAAAAAGGTATTTGGCTGTTTGTACTGCAGATATAAAATAGTTTCAGTACTCCAAAACAGAGGCATATTTTTCTCTGTTCTAAATATTTTTAAACAGGTCACAGAATACTAAATTTTTTAGACTAGAACCCATTCAATAGTGGGAACAAAGAGGGATTTCTTGAATGTTCTCAGATTCCCTGGCCACTGCTGGCAGTTGTCATATGAAAGAAAATTTAAAAATTTCCTTTTTTCCTCTCATGTCCTATAGTTTCTGTAAGGGAAAAGGTTGTGCTAAGTTCAGATGATGTTAAAAGTTAAATTAGAACTCTTTAGAGTTGTGCCACATTACTTGATGCAGAATAAAATGTTCGTCTGAGAGTTGTTAAGAACTTACTCCAGCATAGCAAAATAGAGTAGAAATTACTCTTTCTATCAGAAATGGATTTTTTATTTGAAAAATTATTGTAGTCAGTCGAGGTGCCTTTCAGCAAAGAGTATGTTAGCAGTACTTATACTAAAAAGCCCCTGAAATTACAGTTGGCTTCATGATGACTGAAACAAACTTTGCCATGTACATGTGTTTGTCCAATACTGGTAGAGAAGATTGCAACAGCAGAGTAACATACTAGTTTTATAACTGTCTAAGTAAAAGCTTTAAGATAATCTACCTAGGCCGTTCAAGAATTAGTAATTTACATTTAAAGCAAGTTTTGAATAATGTATTAACTTGTACTTTCATTTATTTTTTTCCATAAGGAAGCTTGTTTTCTCAATAGGTCTATAGATCATCTAAGATGCATCATTAATGCTCACATTCAGCATGGTAAGTACAAAGCTCTTCGTAAAAATTATCTTTGTTGAAATTGTAAAACAGCTTGGATGTTTGACTAAAGTAAATGAATGCTTTTCATAATAGTGATCGCCATTTTGTCTTAAAAGCACCAAACCACCCCAAAACTTTCTGCTGACATCCACACTTCTCTCTTCCATGGTGAAATTGAGTTTCCATCACAACTGTGAAAATAAGCTAATTAGATAAAGTTGGTGCATTAAACTAAAAGCATTTTAAAATAAAATTGCTCTGAAATGATTTTTGCTTGTATTTAAATAGTGGAACATCAGTTGCAGTGAATTACTTTTCATGCAGTTCCTGATACCCTGTTTCAATGAAGGTGATGACTATTTTCTTTTTTGTAGGCTATTTATGTATGCAAATAAGGTGCTCTCTTGATGTGTTTAACTTAAAGTGTTTAACCCAGTCTGCATAGTAAAATATTTTTAACAAGTTATTAATTGCACTTATGACTGTATTTGATCACCAGTGTAATCCCCTCCTGAGAAATCTGAACTCCAGGTATAAAGCAGTGAGGATAATTCACAATTCCTTCTTGTTTTGTTCATCATCTTATAAGATCTGCTTTCTGTTCACCTGGAGTTTACCAGTCTGTGATTGCTCTAGGTATTGCTCTGATGATGTGGAATACATTCATAGTAAAAAGACTTTCCTCTGCCACATATCTTATGGACAAGGTGAGTGCAGTGTCTTGAGGCTGCTTTTGTTCCTAACTGAAAAGTGAAACTAGTATTTATAAACAATTTCATTTTGGTGTTTTGTTATAAAAAGTATTTTTAATATCTTTGATTTAATTATGCAAATTACCACTGTTTTTTTGGCTTTTTATATGGCTAACACTTGTAAGTGATGATGAAATGCATGTTTTAAAATATCGTATCTGTTGGATGATTAACTGGAGGCAGCTGATCAACACTGGGTGATGTGTTCTGAAGACTTAAGTGCAGTTTTTTGGCTTGTATTTACTAAATAAGAAATATTTGTGAAACAGTTGGAAATTATCTCTGTGTGCATATATAACATTTTGTTAGAAAACAATAAATATGTTAAAGTACCAAGGATCTACCACAAGTATATGAGTTCATATATATTTCATATATATGAACTCTTATTCTGCAAAATACGGAAAATTTTGTGGATGTTGTTGAGCACTTTTAACTATTGCTACTGTTGTAAATTAGCTTTTGTTCTAGTGTGTAGCCTGCTTTGAATTTGAGTGGTCTTTTGTCCCTGCTAAGCTTCAGGTTTTTTCATGCGTTATGCAGTGGGGCTGTTTACTGGAAGGCAGTTTAGGAAGAGTGCTCCTAGTAAGTGGATAGGGACTTAAAGAATAAAACTCCAACACAAAACTTGCAAGAATTTGCTCTCGTGTCTTGTCTTCCTTCTCCTTTGCTCCTCTCACTTTCTGCCTTTGCTTTTTCTTTTGCTCTCTAAGAACTGGAGATTATCCTCTTCCCCTTTCCTTCCAACAAATAGGCTCAGTTGTGTACAGTTGTAGGAGGTGTTGCTTTTGCAAAAACCCTTTTCCAGTTTTCCTGGATGCATTTATGCAAATCCTTCACTATAATCCTTCTACCTGAGTTAACACCTGCAGGAGAGGAGAGAAAGGTTTTTATTAACTAACTGGTTTCTTCCTAATATCATGCTTGGTGTTACAGCTTTAGTTCTGCATTCTAGAAATCACTGGGAATTTCTTAGCAGTCTCTGAGATTTGAAGGAGGACCTTATTTCTAATCCTAGGCTTTTAAAAGGATGAACTAAATATGGGCATCAAAGATGTTCATTCCTTTACAATCTCTATAAAGTGTTTTGTTGAAAACAAGATATGCAATGAGCTGCATTATGTAGCTGTAATTGAGCTATTTTCTCATTTTATATTGGGAAAACAGTAACAAAAGGTTAAAATGTGGGTAACAGATATCATAATGAAAATTTAGTTGTCATACATTTTACTTTTTTTTTTTTTTGTAAAAACAGGTTGGAAAAGCGCCAAAGGACCGATTATGCAGACGGGCAAGTAATACTACTTTTGTCTGAGTGGGAAGAATTAATTAGAAATGCCTTAAATTGAATACTGGTTTGTGATTTATTTTTGAAAGTCTAAAGAAAAATGGAAAATGTAGCCCTAGAGAAAATGTTACAAATTTAAGTAGAATAAATTAATTTTTATCTGAAAAAGCAGATTAGAACTGTAGATGGTAGACTTGAGACTATAAGATAAAAAATTACTGTTGCTTTTCATGCATAAAATCACTAGTTAAAATTTCTTTGGAAGACAACTGATATTATCAGAATATTAAATTTATTAGGTGGCATTACTTGATTCAGTCTTCATTAAAGATACAGTATTGTAAATGGCTACATTTACTTTATTCCGAATTCTGTTAAATCTTTGTTGTACTTCAGTATTTGTTTTCATTTAAATATAACAGGTTAAGAGACTGAGCTGAACTATGTATTTCATGTCAACAACTGTCTTCTCAGACATAAATAGCTAATGAAAGCCTGTTTCAATTCCAGCTGATACAATTTAAATCTTACTGTTTGTTACCAGGATGTAGGGATGAGTGACACAGCAATGACAGCTTTTCTTGGCTGCTGTTCGGAACTTCTACAAACTTTGTTAGAGGTAAATTCTTATTTTTCCCATTGAAAGTAAGGAACTGATGGGTTAAAATCTATTTTTGAAGACTGTGATTATACTAATTTCTGTCCCGTTCAGTTCAGATAAATGTTCATGATATTCTAAACAACATGAAGTTTTCTTTTTAATTTCACTGCAGAGCAGGCCAGTGTAGGAGGTTTTTAGTGTGTGACTGCTCTGGTGTGTTGCTTGGCAGGCAGATGTGAGCAGTGATGAGATGCAGGCCCCTGTGCTGGACACTGAGGACGCCTGGGTGTCGGTGGAGGGCCCGGTGTCCATCGTGGAGCTGGCCCTGGAGCAGAAGCACATCCACTACCCGCTGGTGGAGCACCAGTTTGTGCTCTGCACCGTCCTCTACGCCATCATGAGGCTCTCACTCAAGGGTGTGAAGCCACTGTCACTGTTTGACACCAAGGTACAACTTAGAAAGCAGATAGTGAAATACTGCCTTAATTAATACTCCCTTCCTCTTGCTATCTGGGATACTTGCTGGTTTTCACTCTTTAAACAGTTCCTGCATGATTTTATGAAAGCCTTTAATCCACTGTGGTGCATTGACAAAATTGTCACCAGAATTCAGGCAGAGACTCAAACTTGGTGAGCTTCCTTTTGAATAAAAGATTTGTAGTGACCTTGGTTGCACAAAGATCAACTCTTTAATTATTAGCTGGCCTGAAAATACTGCATGGTCAGAACACTGGATGACAGGTTTTTCTGGTTGCTTTGAGAAGCGCCAGACCAGTGGGAACATAAGTATTTAAAGGTCGGAAATGTTGTTAGTGCCACTGTTGTATCCATTATTGCTCATGCTTATTGAAGAATCCCCAGCATCTCAAAAAGAATGAACAATTTTTCATTTAACTCATGCAAACTACTTTGAAAAGTCACTGCATTTAAAATGCAGTATGTTACAATCAGAGCTTGATCTTGATACCAGAAATTGAGCTTTCCTCCTCCCATCATAACCACACTTCGATTCTAAGAGAATTTAAACAAAAAGTACATGTGTAGACTGTGGTTTAATTCTTGCTGTGGAGAAAATAGTTTAGTGCTGTAACACTGTTTAGTTTTTTTCCTAAATTATTTACTGGAAATTTATAGATGCAGAATATTACTTTCCTTTTGATGTAGGCTCTTGTCTGCAAGATCTCATCAAGCATTTGAGTCTGATTTTAGCATTTTACTACAGGTCAAATTCCATTGTTTTTTTGGTTTTTTTTTTTTTTTTTTTTTTTTTTTAATCTGTTAGCAGAAAGCATACTACCTTATGTATTTAAGAGTGCATATTATGGCTTAAGTAAAATCAGATCCTATTCCTGTGCCTCCATTCTTCTACATACAGCTATTACATTACTATTAGCCATTCTCTTTCTGTCTTCACTTACTCAAGGTCTCCATTTGCTCTGTGAGTAGATGCAGTACAAAATTAATTAAGAAATAAGTGGGCTGTTTAGAATTGGGTCAGAGTGGATTTGTAGTATTGCCTGAGACCTGTCTTTGGTTCTCAATTTTAGGGCAGAAATGCATTTTTCAAAGACCTAACATCAATTCAGCTGCTACCTAGTGGGGATATGGATCCAAATGTGTTATCCATACGACAGCAGGTAGGCAGAAGTTCTGTATAGAAAGTTCTTAAACTCCTGACGTTACAGATACTCCTGAGGTAACCTGTGATTTTTGCTTCAAAGTTCTTGCTCAAAGTTGTGAGTGCAGCAGTTCAAACACTGTGTTCATCACAGAAGGACAGAGAAGTCTCAGAAGAGGATTATTTTCCTTTTGAGAAGGGAAAGAATTGGCCAACTTTGGCTGCAGACCTGGCTCAGTATCTTCAGATCTCTGAGGATTTGGTCAGAAGGCACTATGTCTGTGAACTGTACAGTTACGGGATGGATCATCTTGGTGAAGAGGTAAGAGCAGCTTTTAACACTTTACAACACTGTCATGTATTCTGCTAAAATTACTTTTCACTTACTTAAGATGCCTGGAAGATTTATCAAGCTCAGAAAATCCCCAGGCTGAAAAGTCAGACACTATAGAAGTACCTTTTCAGGATTAATAATTCCTTTATTTTTCCATTTTCCCAGCAAGAGTTTGTGAAATGCAACTAGTGGAAATGTGACAGGGACTTACACTACTGGTATAACTAGCATGGCCTTTTAAATTTCATTATATTTGATAATTTCAGGAATTTGCTTCTTTTGCCTGTAATGTCTTTTATGATAGAAAGGGGGGAAAAAAAGGGGGGTGGGGGCAAAAAACCCCTTCCCTTCCTTGGGGTGGGGAGGGGGGATTATGTTGCTGGACTGCAAGACATCTTGTGCTCCTGCTTATCTCTGTAAAGTACAGAGTAATTCTCTATGTTGTGCTGCTCTAAAGCTCCTAATCTTGTGCTTTGTAACAGTAACACATAACACAAGAAGCAGTCTCAAAGACTATTTGTCCTTTTAGTATCAAGAACTTTATTTTGTACAGCTGTTCAGGCCTCCAGCTAAGCAAGCTGTCACACTGAAGCTGTTTCCTGTCCCTTTGGTTTCTCTGCTTTCAGGCCTTCCTGCAGGTTGCTGACAAAGAAGTGCTGGCATCCCAGCTGCTCATGCTGGCTGGGCAGAGGCTGGCCTTCGCTCTGCTCCATGGACAGATCAAGGATGGCTTGGAACTCCTCACCAGGCTTCCTCCAACACTGAGCACTTGGCTCAAGGCTATGGTAAGTTAAGCTCCAGTTTGGAAAACAGGTTGATTTTCTGAGGTTTCTCTTCACTAAGGCAGAGATTACATCTGAATGGCCCTTTTTTACTCATGGAAATAGGATTTTTTCCCCCCCATTTTTCCTCATGGTAGTTCTGTTTCATGGAGGGTAGAGCAGTTTCATGGATCAAAGCATCAGCTTGATTGTGTTTATAAACATAAGCAATCAGTCTTACCAAGATTCTGGAGGGCTTAGCTGTGACATGACTGAGATGCTGAGTTTATTGTTTCACTCAGGACCCCCAGGAAATCCAGAACGTGGAAGTACCAATTGCAACTACAGCCAGGCTGGTGAGCAAGGTGATCGAGCACCTGCCAGAGAACCACGGGCAGTACAGCCTGGCCCTCAACCTCATCGAGGCTGTCGAGGCCATGCCTGCCTGAGCACTGGCGGAGCAGGGCAGGCTCCTACACAGAGCTGAACTTAATGGGAAGAAAATTCCACAGGGCTCTGGTTAAGCAACAAAAAGAACAATGCTCCCCATCCCAGAATTTCAGAAGGTAATTTTAAATTGGAGTATATTTTAAATTCTGCTCTAGTAAGAATATGTTTAGTTTCTAGTACACTTGTCAGTATCTGAACTGCTTTATTTATTTCTGACTTGAGCGCTTTATGCAGTTGTTTGAATTGGGTATATTTGACAGCAGTTTTACTCTCTCAGCACAATCACATCTTGTGAAATTCTGTATTTCATGTTGGCAGTAACTGCTGCACTTTCAATGTTCCATGTATGATTTGTTTTCCAAAAGCAACTTTAGAATTAGACCCAAGAAGAACTTCAGTCTCTAAGTTACTGTGTAAAGCCAATACTGCTTTTTCAGAAGCTCGAGCTGATGTTGGGCTCGCACCTTGTAACTGCATTATGTGACAATGACAAATGCACTCGATGTAGGATGAAATGTGCTGGGGCCTTAGGCAAAAGGGAGAAACAAACTGGGAAGGAGGACCCACCTCTCCTGACATGAGTATGGACTTCTAGTCCAGCTTTGCCTGTGCTGTCTCTGGGGTACTGGGCTTCAGCTACAACTGGATTTATATCCATTATTATTAAGCTCTGCTGAGTTTAAGTAGGTCAAGGAATGTCTTACTGTAAGATTTTTCCTCCATCTTATCACTGTAGGAGATGTAGTATGCTATGAATCTCTGCACATGTTAACTTGTAGTCAAAAATGCTTAGAAAGTTGATCCAACTTCTCTGAAGATTGATAGTACTGAGTACTTTAGCCTTAAAACCCACACTTTATTGATGGTACCTACAGGGAATCCTATAGTGAGTATCTTCACTATTGGAATGTTGAACATGATTATCTGGCATTGGTGACTTCTGTTCACTACTTGTCTGAAGGAAGCCAGGAGAGAAAAATGAAATGGTGTAAACTTTTTGTCTGTCAGCTGAAATTACCAGCTCCATCCTGTAACCTGCTCTTCCTGCATTATATGTAAGAAACATTTGGAATACTCTGCCTTGCTAGAGACAGAATTTGGAATTGAGTCTTATCTTTCTGAAGTATGTGCTGCTGTTATCAAAGGGTTTGACTTTCCCCAAAAAAGGCCATACACGTGGCTTGCTCCACACAGCCTCCTCCATCTGTTCTGCAGCCCCACTTCCTGATCACTGCACTCCAAGGCAGCTGGTGAAGGATTCTTGCTTTGATACTGAATGTTTGACTTCCTACAGACAGAGCAAAGAACAGTCAGAATGCCAGTAAAATTCCCTTGGTCTATGTTCTATTGTACTACTTTACTGACTTCCATAACTGAGGTTAAAACAGCTGTAAAGGAGAAATGGAAGAGGCGGTATTGTACAGGTGCCATGACCACTTTGCCTGACAGCACCTCACATTTCTGCAGAAATGAGTGAGCGTGAGATTTGGTCATCATGGAGCCTGAGGAAAGCAAAGTGTTCCTTAGCTGCATTACATTCCTCTATCCTGGCACAGCTGTGTAAAGGAATTTACTGTAACTGAGTATCATGTCAGAGCTGACACACTACACCAATCAAATCTGTAATGTACTGTAAGTAATACTCTGTATATAGTGCTATTTTGTGTTTATTTTGCTGTGGATTTGTGTAAATTGATTAAATAAAATTTGAGGTTTCATTGTGTCTTTTCCTTCCTTTTAGGGAATGGTGGTCACCATTTTCTCTTCTGTTTTGTAGAGAAGACTAGTTCTCTGGGGTTATGCTGAACTACCAGCTGCCAATATAAAAATTAAACAAGAGCTGGTTCAGATTTTCTCTTAAATGGAAGTGAACTTCCACAGAACACACAGGTTGCTAAGAACAAGTAAATCAGTCAGTTATTTTTAACCACCCTTTTTATTAAGTGATATACACAAGCAGAGTGTGTGTGTATATATATGTATATATTTATTTATATATATACACACACACAAATATAAGGTTCCCCAAACTACATGATACTCCTGCTCAGGCTGGGGCTTAAGCATCTGCTTCTACAGGTTCCAGTTTGCAGACCTGCTGCTTCAGCCACTTTGGAGCAGCTTTTGCATAGGCATTTTGTCTTCACGTGCTCCCCTTTCCAGCAGCAAGGACTTGGAGGCACCGTGGGCAGGGAGTGCTTGAGGACTCGGCCGTGTATCTCCTGCAGCGAGGGCATTTTGCTTTGGCAATGGGTTGGGCTATAACTTTGTATGAAGATTGTTCACAGATGTCACCGCCTGTCAAAGAAAGTGTAATTGCTGAGAGAGAGGCTGGAGCTGCAGGTAAGACTCAAGCCATGAACAACCCTGTCTTGTAGTGCAGGAGTCTGTCTGGAATGGTTCTCTTACCTTCCAAGTTAATCAGAAAGGTCCCTTTTATGATGTTTGCATCTGAAGGTGTTTCTTTGGGGAGCTCGCTCAGCAGGGTTGTCTGGGAAGCCATCATTATCTCATTCAGCTGGGAAACACTGGAAGTTTCTTCAGCCTGCAGTGCCTGAGGGACAGAGAGCTTTCAGACTTGAACTTGGTTTTGTTTCTCAGCACTGTCCAGTCTAGACAATAAATACTGAACTGTGGTACCTAATCAGAGTGGATGGTTTGAACCAAGAGTGATTTACTCCTGCCAGGAGGGGCAGGACAGACTTGAACTGCAGTGGCCAAGAGATAGGCACCTGAGGGCCAAGCAGCTGCCCATAAGCCAGCATTCTGCTCTCCCAAGGGACAGGGACAGCAGCATCCCACATTGGGATGCTGTACTGGAGCATTGCCAGCAGGTAAAGGTGCTCCTTCTCCAAGAAACCGCAGCTGATTTTTCATTCTCTGTGTGGTCAAATACTGGCACAGGTAGTCCAGAGAGCTGGTAGGGTCTCCATCCTCAGAACTATCCAAAAACCAATGGACAGAGGCCTGGAGAACCTGTTCTAACTAAGCCTGCCTGTGCAAGGGGCTCTGCTGTACAGGCTCCAGCAGTGCCTTCCACCTCAACTGTTCTGTGATTCTCTGGTAAGTATAAAGCAGAAGGAAGTTTTCACACAGACAACACTTAGTTGCATTTTTTTACCTCCATGAGTTCAAACAGCAATCCAGGCTCAATTACAATGATGACTTCATATTCCAAAGCGCTCTTGCCAGAGATGGACCCAAGGAAGGAGTCTCTCATTGCACATGCACCTTCTATTGCTTCCTCAATGCCAGGCTTCTTCCATGCTGAGCTTGCATTAATCCAGCCAGTACGAAACACACCCTCTGAGTCTCGAAAGCAGAACATAGCAATTGTTATTTCAGTCTATTTGAGTGTTTATGAAATGAATAAAAAAGAATGGCATATGTCTGTAATTGCATTACTTGTAACCATGCAATTGAACAGTGCACTAAAGGGATTGCTTAGCAGTGGAATGTGCTTTACCTTTCTTGTAAGGGATGTACTGAAAAACCTCCTCTGCCAAGTGGGGCAGGATGGGTGCAAAGGAGCGGATGACAATGTCCAGAGCCTCTGCCAACACGGTTTGACACGAGCGACGCTTCGGATCCTTTGCTTCTTCGCAGTAGAGCCTGCAAGACAGCAGGGAAAGCTGGAAGGTATTCCTGTGTTCATGTTTCTGCTCAAGAGCCACACTTTTAAGACTGCCAGTGGACGTACAGAAGTCTGACCCACCTAGCCTTTGTAAGGAAAGCTTTTCTAGAGTGCCCTTCCCCAGGAAAGCACAGTGAGCTACACACAGGACCATCCACATCTGCAGCCACAGGAAAGGAGTTTGTCACAGGAAAGGAGATTCTCTACAGCCTGCAGCTGTCAGCCCTTTGCTCTGGTTCATCTGTAAACCTCAGCGTTAAGGCTTCTTTTCCCCCCATTCCTTTACTCACATTCTGACAACTGAAGATCAGTATAACCTCCAGCCCTCCTACCCCATGAAATAGCCCTTGCACATTTACACAGGTATCTGTCACGACCTTAGGATTCTTTCACTGATCTAAAAAACCAGATAAATACACTCAGTTGCACAGCTAACTGCTAAAAGCCCTTCCTCCTGTCTTCCCAAATTCAGATGCACACCTTTGCTGGGTAAAAATATAGATCCAAGACTCTGTCTTTAAATATTTATTTGGTTTTAAATGTGCTCATTTGATGACCTTTTAAAGTGTTCCTTTAGCACTACTGGACAGAAGAGAGCACAACAATGACCACTCAGCTGAATGTACTGAGAGATCCTCAGAGATACCTGTGTTCACTCAGCATTCACCTGGAACCTTATTACCTCCATCTCAGACCCATTCCTTTCTTTTTTCCCTTTTAAAGGCAGCAGGAAAGAACTCACCTGTCCTTGACCATGTTGAAATAGAAGTTAGACAAGCTTCTGGAACAGAATGCTTGCAGCAGTCGAACAACTTTGCTATAATCATATTGTTTGTAAGCTTCTGTAACCTGGGAGAGGGAGGTAAGAACAGTGCATTGGTTTGCATCACACACCCACTGATAAACTAAACTTACAGAAAATGGAATGAGTGGCAAAAGGTCTGGCAGAAACTTTAAAACGTTGTTGGAGGGAAAAAAAAAGTTAAGTGAGTTAACAGTTAGGCCAAATAAATAATTTCCATTCAAGTTTGAGTGGAAAGAAAAGGGGAAATCCCAGAAACTATTCTTCAGGATTCAGCAGAATGCTTCTGAGTGACAGAAATGTCAAAGCTCTGTACAACAGCAAATTTCCAAAGCCCTAGTTTTTGGGTTTGGTTTTTTTTTTAATATCCATCTTTAACTATTTTTAAAGACTTCTAATTTGAGGCCTTGGGCTTTGAATGGGAAAATCTGGTTGATGTCCAAACCAAGTTAAGAATGTTAAAATTCTTCCTCAAAAATTGAGATGGGCTTAAGGGAGTGAAGGATCCTTTGTGGTTGTAATGTGCTGCTTGACACGCACACTTTACTCACACGCCTAAAGAAAATAAAGCCAATGGAAAACATTACACACACGTTCATCTAAAAATTCCCCTTACCTTGCTGCCATATTCGTGCAGCAAATGCAGCATGTATTGATCCACGATGTACATCTCTGCAGGGGGGATGGAATCTGTCTCTGGGTTGAAGTCTTCCACATTTCCCAGCATAAAGCGTAGTGTGTTCCGGAGCTAGAACAACCCAGAGCAATTAAACATTATTAGCCTTCACTTTAGATTAAACACAAAATGCTCATGTTCCATCACTAAAACTGACTACTTTTCAAAATGACTGTTTGAATAGTTACAAAGGCATCAAAAAGAACACAAGGCAAAAGGACCTACAGAAAAACAAAGACTGGCTGTTACCAAAGCACAAAGATGTGAAATGAGTCTTTTTCTCAGCATACTTTAGTATTTGACCCACAAGTGTAAAAAGCAGTAGTACCTCCCTAAATAAGCTTGGAAAAGCTTTCTTGCAGCTAAAGACTGGGAAGCTTTGCAGGCAAGACACAGAGGACCTGTTGTTGGGATGAACAGTATTGGCAGTGGTGGCTCTTACCTTGTTGATGTCATCTCTGGCAGCATTGAGCACCACAGGCCCAATCATCACCTCCGTGAAAACATTGGATTCCGCCACCCACCAGCGGAGAACATCGGCACCGTATGGAGGATCCTTGGTGTGATCCTGAGGACAGACAGGAAAGCACAGAGCCATAGCATATCTCCAGCTGAAAGGGATCCATAGGGATCATCCAGTCCAACTGCCTGTTCCTCGCAGGACTACCTATAACTCTGTCTATGTGCCCAGAGGCTGCTGTACTTGGAGGCTTCCCCCTCTTTTAGTAACCCACACTTGCAGCACTCTGTGTACAGGCAGTGCTAGAACCCAGGTAAGCTGAGAGAAACTCATCTGCAGCCTTAAATCCTTTGAATGCTTATCATTAAAATAGCAATGTTAATATCTAAAATGAAATAGGTTTTTCTTCCCATTCAAACTGTTTTCAACTCTGAAAACGGCTTTTCTCCTTTGCACAAGAATAGGAACAATTGTGTGTTTTAATACATCAGATAAGCAAGTCATGAAAGGATTGATTCTTTTGTCTAGTGGGTTGCAAAATCTGCTCAGCAGCCTCAGAAAAAGCAACAGTGGGACTGGGGAAGGAGGGAAATTCAGAGCATCTGAATGCACCGGCAGTGCAACCTCCCTGACTAGGGAATGAAGTTTCCAGAGTCAATAATAGCCTGAGAGCAGAGAGATTGCTGGGGTGCAGCTGCTACATCTGACTGCTCCACTGCCAGCCACACATGGTAGGCTTCAGTCACTTTCATAGCAGAGGTTCATTATTTTAATTTTTTGTTTGTTTTTATTATTCCTCTTCTCCATTACTCAATCAACACTGGTAAAAAGGAACCATCCTACACCCTCTCCATAATTTTCTTTTCTCTAAGTAGAGAATTAAGGTGAGGGGTTTTCTTGCACTACAGCAGAAGCAGCACAACTCAAGGTTTTCAGTCCAGCCAAATGGAAATGCAGTATAGCCAAAGAAGAGCCTGACAGAGTTCTGCCACAAGACAGCTGCAGAATCTAGCAGTGAAAGGTTTTAAGTGGCAGTTCTGAGAAACTCAGGAGCTCGACCTACTTCGCCTCCATTGATGACGACATCAGGGTCAACCACATTGCCAACATATTTGGACATCTTCTCCCCTTTCTCGCCAACAGTAAAGCCATGAACCACCAGAGTCCTGCAGGAAAGATTTTAGTGAAAACAAAATCCCAGGGAAAAATCTATGCTAAGAATTGATTTCTAATGAGGATATTCTTAAGTCAAAGCACACAGAAACCCTGTTTTGGTGAGCCTGAGACTTCATCCCTGAGTTCAACCAACCATGAATATACCCTGTACTACCATCCAAGGAGAGCAAACAACTTCAATTTCCTCATTTAATTTTGTTGTGCAAGCAACAGATTGTTTAGATATTTAGGGCATGAGTATTTCAAATTAATTAAAGACTAAAGTGTTATTTCCTTTTTAAGCCAATACATTTCCCAAAATTGCAAAACCTCCTTGCAGCTGAGCCACATTCCCCTTCTGTATGCTTTCCATCTTCCAGGAGATAAATGGTGTGCCACAGCTCCAGCAGAACACAAGCACACAGCTATTCCCAATTCCCTACAGCCTAATGTTCAATTCACAAGACAATGATCTTGGGAGATTTGCACACTGCACTTCCCAAAAAATTTATTTAATTGTGGGACTGGGAGAGATAGCAAAAAGCCAGACTTGTATTTGGTAATTCCTAAATGACTGAAGACATTATTAGAATTATGATAGAAAAAAATTTAAACAGTACATGGATTACAATCTAATATAAGAAAAACTTTATACTGAAAATGTAAGAACATGAATCAGATACTTGGTACTGGTTTGATTTCTCTTGTTTATACACTACTGTGCATACTTCTAAAAGCCCAGTGTTCAATAAATGGGCTAGAAATGTATTTGCAATCCAACACTTACTTGTATGGTGCCTTTTTCCTTGCTGCCACACTGGTTAAGAGAGAGGACTGAAACCAACCTCCCAGCTGGTCTTTTCCTTCAAGGTATGTATCTGCTCTCTGATCTGCACCTTTAAAAACCAGAACATTTTATTTGAAATATCAGACCTTGTGTCTTAAAACAATTAACACACAAAATCTCTGAAAGTGATGAGTAACATTATCCTGCTCTTTAAACCCAGTAGGTAAGTTACTTTTCTAAAATGGTGTGTTGTTACTTAACCATGATACAAGGGATTAATTAGTATCGCAATTTTTAAAGGCATCCAAAACTTGCCACACTCCGGAATTTAGCAAATAAGCTTGCTCTCTCCTAAGCTAAATAATAAATTATGAAAAAAAGCTATCATGCTCAGATTGCTTCACAGAAGTTCTCAGAATACTTTTCAAGTGCTCCTAAACAAACTGGAATGCCCAAGAAAAGTTCACATACTTTGGAATTAATAAAAATCTCTGCCACCATCTGAAGCATTCCCATTTGGAATTACTCAGGGCACAAAGCACAGAGGTAAGGTGCCCAAGCAGCCATGAAAGGCATTTACAAAGGAGAGCAGGTGGCTTTGGCAGTGACCACAGCTTACTTGTGACAGAATTTACATTTTTGGTCACTGGTGTTCCAGGAAGATTAAAAACCTTGGGGAAGAGTTAGGACAATTTGGGAAACAAGAAAGCCTGTTGGGGATAGAGGCATCTGGAAAAGCCTGGCTTGGGAAGGCTGAGTAGAAATATTATACCCTGTAAATACACACACAGAACAAAAGAAGAATAGTAGGGAAAAACAAGTGCAGCTAATGAGTACTTTAGAGGAAAACTGGCCTACAAGGCAGGCAGGATATTAGCTGATTGCACACTGAAAGCAGAAGAGCTAACCCAGCTCTTCCACAGGGTTGAGAGAGGACAGCACAGTTTAAATGGCTTTACTGGTGGAATTCAGTCGCTGTACAAAAAGGTACAAACTTGTTGACTCAGGAAGTCTCTCCTTGTCCCAAGCAATCCTAGACAGGTCACCAGAGTGAGAACAGAGTAATGTGAACATGGGAGACCATGCAAGTCAAAGCCTCCAAAGGTGCAAAACCATACACATATTTGTCAGGAGTTTAGTTTTTATTCTACAAGTTGGTTTTGCTTTCTTAATATTCAGACAGAAGTTTCTCTACTCAATTTTTATTCACTATCTCCTCTTTTCCTCTTCCTATGACCCCTGAGACAATGCTTCTTTCTGCCACTGACACACTTGATTTATTTGTTTAACTTAATGGAAGTTTCAATATTTAGATCCATCCTGCAATAAAGGGAAGTTCAACATTACAAAGGTCAAGGCCACACAGTTCCAGGTAGCACAGGGAAAATGTGTGGGTAGATATCATGGTTTTTACACATCTGCTTATTCAGTCAAGGAAATCTACAAAGAGTCTGGGGTTTAGAAGTACAGTGAGTAAGGAGCAACCTTTGTATTAAGAGACTGCAAAAATACTTGTGAGGACAAGATAAAAAAAAGAACATTTGTGGTAAGGAAGACAGTAACATTAGAAAATCTGTAACAACCCATTTGTTACTTACAACTAGTTTACTAGCCACTTTTAGAGAAGTGAACTTTTCATGGAAATGCCAGTAGTTAGAGGTGAGAAAAATTTCAACAAACAACTGATTGCAAACAGCAAACTGGATTGGGCTTTTCTGACAGGAACTAGTATATCTGGCAAGCTGGCTACTGGTGCTTGCAAAGTTAACAGAGGCCTGAACATTTTATCTGTAAAATACAAACATGGGGTTTGCATATACAAAGCCTGCCTTATAAGTAGCTCCCCTTCCTCAGTTTTGTTAAAATTGTGATTGTTATATATAAATTAATTACAACAGTGCTCGCTTTTTTTTTTTTTTTTGTAAATAGAGAAGTATGTCTAACAACCCCAAAGAGACTTTTCTGTTGTTTATTTTAACTGAGGTATAGTACATAGGTCGTTAAAGGGAATTACAATTTATGATCCTTCTGGTTTGGATTTCAAGATTCCATATCTTTGATCTTACAGACTTTGACTTTTAGATTAAACATAATGTATTTTAATGCCAGGAATGAACCAGCTAAGATAAATTCAAGCCTCTTGGTCAGCACAAAAGTTTAAACACTTAGATAGGCAAGCTGTAAAATAATCACATTCATTCAGTTAAAAATTAGCCAATAAGATAGGGAAAAAAAGTTATGATGTTGAAAACTACCATAATTGCAACACCCACAAAACTGTGGGTAAAAAGCTGTGTGACTTTTACCAGTGGCAAATCACATCACAATAAAGTCCAGTATGCATTTTTATATGAAATATTTTAAAAAAGAATCATCTCAAAGTTGTAGTGAAGACGGCACTCTGCCCATGAGGAAAATGTAGGAGAATTTTACGACATTTTAAAACATCTCTTAAATGGATGTTCCATAAGGAGCTACTGAAATGAGCTCTGTCAAAAGGCTGAACTTCAAAGCAAAAGAACAACAGAACAAGTGCTGGGCACCACAACTTTAAGTTTTAAAAATTATCACATGCTTTTGAACAAAATTTTGCTTTTACCACACTTTCTTTTTGGAAGCAGTATATTAACACTCTTGTACCGCACAGCAGCATTGTGAAAATGCAGTTATCCATGTCTGAAGCATTTGGACTTAAATTTTAACATTGCATAAAACAGTTCTTCCAAAAAAAAAAAATTAAATTGAGGCATGTGTAGCAAGAAACAAACAGGATGAGAGGGCACAACAATAAACTGTTCAGTGAAAACAGTTAGACAAACAGAACATTAACAAAGCAAACAGCATCCCCAGGAAATTTTAGGGGAGTTCAGAGAATGTTGCACTTGTGGATCTGCTCTCAGTGATGCCAGTGAGTGGTGTTTATTTCACACAGTCTACTTGTAGCTGTACAATTTTGGGTTTGTGACTACAAATCTAGTAGCCAAATCTCTGATTTTAGTGTGTAAGTTGCACCTGCCACACTGCTGACATAGAATAGTTTGGTTAATCTGTCATTTAGCTACAAGTGGTACCCGAGGCACACCCAGGCTGGAAAAAGAAAGCCAACCATAATTTAATGGAACAAGAGTAACTTTAGGCCATGTCCATGAGAAATAGGCCCAGTCCCTGGAAGGAGATGCAGCAGGGCAAGCATTAGAAATAGGACTGTGCAAGGGCAAAAGGTAGTGCAACCTATGATTTACACCATTGGGCCCAGCTGTCACTGAGCAATTCCTTTAACCGCCTTCAGCAGAATCTCTCTTCTCGCCCCTCTTCACTCCTTCCCAACCTCCTTTTTTTTCTGACAGCAATCTCTGTGTGGCCATCGGCCAAAGGGATTCATTTTGTAACAGCTGCACCTCCTTTAGTAAGCTTGGACACAGGTGGGTCAAGTGCACAGAAAACTCACTCCAAGTTCTGAGTCGCAGAGATGTTGAAGAGAAGGAATTATTTTCACAAGACTGGAACTGACAGGGAAATCTGTAACATCTGTTATTCCTGCTAGTCACTAACAGATCATTGACTTAGAATTTTCTCTTGAGTTCAGGGAAGAGTGAAACAAATATTAGTCTCAGTTTTAGCCATCTTTTCTATCCTGCAGTTGCCTGAAAGTAACTTGTGCTGTGAAAGAACCTCTGCCACCAACACTGACAACAGAAGGCAGCAACAACCTCTGCTATCACTCATCTCCTACCACAAAATTAGTTCTTCACATAATGACATTCTTTAAGCAATCTTGGATTTCTCCATGAATTCCATCTTTTTTTCCTCCAAGAGTACTTTGGAAAACAACCCCACCCATTAGTCTGTCTGTAAGCCTTGCTTATTATCATTGATATTGGAAGAAGTTCTGCAAAAAACTTTAAAAACTGGAGCGTATTTGGGAAATAGATGACAAAACTCTTAATTCAACAACTTCTCTTGCAAAGTTTCATAAAAGGTGAGTCAAACCAGTAATTTGATATGAATCACAGACTGTGTTTCACTTTTGGCAGTGGCTGGAAGCCTCAATTACACAGAAAAGGTAATGCAATTTTTGTGTCATTTCGGAGAATAAACAGGGTTTGGAGGTTACACTGCTGATTAGCCAGTCCCCAGCTTTGAGAGCAGTGGGGCCACTCCAGTTATGTCACACAGCAGAAGAAGATGCCTTACACACACCAAGCTCCACCAAATTTCATTAAAAGAGAGGACTAGGTAGAGAAGAGCAACTTGTAATAGTTCCATGAAAGAAGTCTATATTGTGATAACCCCAACATTTATTAGACACTACAGAATCCATATGGGAGCTTTACACAAATTAACAACAAATCCAGAGCCTTGATTCTGCTATTCCTTATGAAAAGTTATCTCCTTTACAAAGGATTAGAGGGCTGAGGTGTTCAGCTCTTTAACAATGTAAGTTTGTAACTGCATAAAACACCTCTACTTTGTTATAGCTTTCAAAATCAAACCAGAAACGTTTTTAAAGAGCATAAACCTCAATATACGTAAAAGTCTTCTAGAAAATTAATGTTTGCTGATGGTACTGTTGCCTGACCATGTTGCTAAGAAATAAAACTCTGGTACTAACGTGTTTTATAATTCAGCAAGATTGTTATCATGCAATTGTGTACAGAGGGTTTAAAGTCCAACAGACTTGATGTATGGGACCAGACTCCTCCTTTAGAAAAGACTCCTGACTTTGCACTATCCTTCAGGCAAACAGTGTGTATTTTACATCTTTTTATACAAATATCTATCTCCTACCTACAGAGTAAGCAACTAATGGCAGTAGGAGCCATAAATAGCATATAGCAAGTATAAATATTTTAAGCCACAATATACTGCTTTAGTTACTGAAAGTAATCAGAAGTGAAAAAGCACACCTATACTTTTAAATTATAAAACTTAGACTCTGCAGCTGATCTCAGTCTTTGCTATTTGTCTGTGCTATTTGCTTCAAATAGCACAGACAAGCACAGACAGAAATTTGTTAACTAAAAACAGTTTAGGAGTACCAACTAGCAGCAAAGTACCTTGGGTGTCTGTGCCATGAGACTTCTCCCCTCAAAGCAAGTATGAGGTGATCAGCAGTTACACAGTACACCACATGTCAGAATCATTAGAACAGCATATTAGAAAAACCTCAACTTTAATTATGCTGAAAATGAGTTTGCCAACATTAAATCCTTATCTTTACAAGTAAAAGCAGCTTTAAAAGTCACAGACAGCCCGCTGATGGCATAATCTGCCTCTGTTTTGCTGACACAAACATGTCAGACAGAACAGTTACATTTTGCTCTCCAAGTATTTTAAAAGAAAGAATTCTTTACCTTCCAAAACATGAGCCCAGGAAGTTCCACTGTCAAACCAAATGTCTAGGACATCCTGCCCCTTGACATAATCTGAAACATCACGACCACCAGCCTAGAGAACAATTGAGAGAACAATTATTAAATAATGCAAATAGAATACTCTAAATCATCAATGCTTTTCAAAGCTAGAAATAAAGGAAATTTCATTTCTAAACCAGTTTTGTACAGGTTCTGTTACCAACTTTGTGAGTGAACACAAAATAATGTAGGTAATTTTTGACAAGAGTTTTCAGATAATTACTAACGGAAACTCAAGGTAGGGCAAGGAAAAATTACAAAGAAAATCTCAGATGGCACAGTAATGCTATAGCTTTGTGCTAACTTAAGTACACAATTGTTAAAGAACTATAAAAAGCTGGGAAGAACTAAATAAAAATTCTAATCCATCTTAATTATCAAGACCTAATACATATTTGGGCTCATAATTTGGTTAATTAGGATGTCACTCTCCTCCTGATCTAAGAAGAGGAGGATGGAGATCTCTGCCCTGAATTAACAGCACAAATCCAATTGTGTGAGTTCTGCTCCACTCAGATCTCCCTTTTTGAACACTCCTTTCACAATGTGGGCACAAGACTGAAGAGGATCATGGGAATAAACAAAATTTTTCTATTATTTCCCATCACTCAACTGTCTTGAGCACCTGCTGTACCTGAAGTCAGAAGTTTACCTTTGCTACAGCCTCTTTTGACAAGAGTTGTTCAATAGGGAGGGCCCACCATGCATCTGTTCCTTGCTGCTCCACTATTTTGATGACATCTGTGATGGTTTCACTGGATTAGGAGGAAAAAACACGTTTATGAATGGAGGAGTTTATCACACCTTTCCACAAACATCCCAGACCCAAAGCAGTGAGAGATGCTGATACAGAGACCAAGCTATTAGAACCTGTGATTTTCCAGCTTCTTATCCATACAAACCTTCACAGAGCTTCCTGCCTGCATTAAATACTTTCTGGTTTTGCCTTCCAAGATGGGAGGATTTGTCCAACATACAAAAACCCACATGGATTCCAAGTATCTTCTTCTGCAAATACCTCATATTTGGGGCACTCAGAAAAGATGCCAGCAGCTTGAAAACTTCTAAAATCCATTTTATTTGCTATTTATTGACCTTGAATTTAAAGAAACTACACAAGTATTTCCCCTCAAAATATCTGCACTTTTTAACAACAGGTTTATTTTTCCTACTGGATGGAGAGACTTTGAGAACTCACAAGGAAAGGAGTGAGGAAATGACAGCTTTTCAAGTACTGCATGCACACACACATATACACACATATCTATATATCTATATATCTATATCTTAACCTTCCAGTTGCCTGAATTGCCCAAATTTAGCAATATTTTTTTTAAATTGTAATACATATAATTGTATTAATCCAAATAATGTAAGAAACTGAAAATTCTGCACCCATAGAGGAGGGATAATAAACCATTCAATATACACTCTGAAGGCAATCTATGAGTTCATATCACATAGCACCAGCCAGGACAAAGGTCCTGAAATAAACAGATATTATGGAAATAAGAAAAATTAAGAAGTTACCTAAGCATTTTTTCTGATCTGAACAGATAAGGCAACTTCAAGGTGTGCAGTTCTGTGCCCTATTTATGACACATTCAATCCTTGGCCCCAGTAGGTAAGTCTATGGGGAATTGATTTTTAATGTTGCTTAATACCGAGTCTAGACATAAAGTATCTTAAAAAACCAAAGATGAGCCCCACACACTTTGTCTTGCTGACTCACAGAGCACTTGCTAAAGAGGTGATTTTAAAGACATCTGCTGTATTTAAGGAGTACAACAGATCATCCTGATCTGCCAACTTCAAACTAAACCTGCTATGTTACCCAGGACACCAGAGATTTGTTTATAACTCCAGAAATTAAGATTTAATCAGTTAACTAATTTCTTAACACAGTATTGCAAAAGGGGGAAAAGTAAAATAATTATCTGGCATAATTATCTTAAAAACACAGGAGGCAGATGATCTTCAGTCATCACTCAGTTTTGTGTTTGGTTTTCAGCACAGTATTTTACTGCACTGCTAATAAGCTGAGCTACATCACTAAAACCTTTAATGGACTCTTACACTCAGGGTTTAAGCACAAAAACGTGTTCTCCAAGAAGCTGTAGAACAAATTACTTCAGTTCATGACATGAGGTGCAACGGTAAGAAGAAAATCCAGTTTTGCTCCTGACTGCTCAAATTGCAATGACAGAATATCAATTTTGTATCAATCAATCAATCAATCAATCAATCATCAGTTAATCAATTCACTTCTCAAAATAAATTTCTGTAGAACATCTCTGCAGATTCTCTGCAGGGAAAGGCCATTAAACACCAATACTCACATATGGACATCCCTGTGGCACAACCACCATTCTGCCCCTTTCAAACCAGCACAGGCATCATTCACCTTTCATTTTAATGGTGGTAGGACATAATTTATGGCTTTGTAATGTATCTGCTAATATTTATCTTGCTAAAACAACACTGAAGAGCTCCAGTTGTGAACGGTACCAATTCTTTACAGAAATATTTGCACAGCAGCCTGTTTGGTTGGCTATACTTCTAGTTGTGAGAGTGTTACTTCTCCAAGACAAAAGCTAACAACAACCCCAGTACAGGTACAATTCCTGGCAGATAGCTGATGTGCAACCCCTATGTCTTGCCTCCTTTACCCTAAATCTCCAAATTCAGAAAGCTCACAGGAAACACACAAAAAAAAAATTGCCTCAGTCTGGACTAAACTATTCCAATGAATTTGTCTTTTGTAGGATGAGTACATTTCATTGACAAAGCTGGATTTATACCCTGACCTTTAGTGATGATACTGCAGCATCCAGGAACATTTCAGAAAAAGCAATACACAGTATTATTTTTCACCCTTTGCCAATAGAATTTTCCACCTTGGATTCTCCTCAAATACACTATCAGTGTATTTTTAAAGACAGTTACAGATAACCAGTTATCTTCACCTGAGGATTTGAAGAGCTCTCTCCACAGTTTCAATGCCTTCCTCTCACTGGCTGAGTCTTACCCATGGAACTCACCAGCAGAAAGCAAGAGTAGCTAAATTAAAAAGAGGATGATTTACCCTAAAATATGTTTATTACCATGTAAAATATTTGTGTATGTTGAGTGATTCATGCAAGAAGTAATTCAGTGCTCAGCTAATGACTCTGGCCTCAATGAGAGCCAGAAAAATTCTTTGAACAGGAATCATACCTACAATTAGTACAGAAAAGCTACCAGCACATCCTGTAAAGCAGAAAATTTTAACAGGAACTAAGCCTGTCTTCCACATAACTTTTTCATAGTGCAAATACACTTCAGTGGAGGGACATAAACTCCAGTGATGAATTAATTTTAACCTACACATTTTTAAAATATTCAACAGGTATTTCACAATATCAATATTTGGAGGGATTTATAAAAGGTGATAAATCCAGCTATAAATCAAAACTAACAGTTATCTTGGACAGCATATTAAAAGGAACTCTTGAAAAACTATTTTTCCCTTTCCATCAGAGGTGGGGGAGGGGAGAGAGAAGGAGGAAATAAACCCTTGCTATTACTCCCCCTTGGGAAACCATAATAAAATGCCTGCTTTCATTTACAGTAAGTATTGCCAATGTCACACAAGACTTGTGTAGCCTTGTAGATACACCATTCCCACAAAACATATAATGAGCTAACCTTTTATCAAGTATATTGCCATGCAATGTAAAGATTACACTATTAATTTATGAAGAGCAGATTTTTTTAAAGTCATTTTTGTTACACAAGAACCAACAGGTACAATAATGCTACAGATAAAAGTTTTCAGATAAGTAAAAGAAGGTCAGATTTGTGCTACCAATCACTTACCAGAAACAAGGAGTCAAGGACTGTGAAGTCAACTTTTTATTGACCAATATTCTCAAAATTCTATCATAATTTCAAATAATATTTTAAAAAACCCCAATGTCTTAACAGAGCAAGTTCTTTTTAACTATACATCATTTCCCTATGGAATATATGTGAACATTAACAAGCATTTTATAAGAGGAGGTAGTTTAGATGAAAAATTTCCAGGGTACCTTTTCAACAAATCTTTTTTACTCCTACAGTTTGAAAAATGCAAGACAAACAAACACAGCCCCTGTACTTGTCTCTGCTCTTCTTGCAGGATCCTAATGATTAATTTTACTTCAAGAGAGAAATAAGTTTATTTAAGGTATCTGCATTATAAGGAGCAGGACTTTTGCAAAGTACTTTTCTGTAAGGTGCAAGTGAAAACCACCTTGCTCAAATAACTACTCATCACTTTATAATCTGCAGCCTTCAAGGTGAGCATGATAATTCCCCGAGTGAGCCATAAAGGCATTGTAAAACTTTGCCCTTTATTCAGAGGCTATCTGGAAGAACTTGCATTACGTGTCCCTGCTACGCTCTGACACCCCTACGGCAATTCACGCTACCACGGCTCCAGCCAATCACCCGGGAGCCAGATATTGATTATGCCCTACACTTATTTAATCTGTTAACAGAAATTAGGCAGCACTAAGATACAGTCAAGAGCAGAAGAATACAGAGCCTGATGTTCTCTTCATCTCCCTTCCAACAGCAGCAAAGAGGGAAAGTTATCTTCTGCTTTACAAGAATGTTGATACTACAGCTGTAAGTACTCAGGGAATGGTAAGCTGCAATTAATTGCAATTCACTGAAATGTCTTATTATTTTAAAAAACAAATCAGAGCACAGGACAGACCTCATTCAAAAACACGTTGGGTTTTTCTTTTTCAGAAATTTGATTTACGTGTTAATCAAAGTCACAGAGAAGTGGACAAAGGCTGTGAGGCATTAGAACAATCTTTGTAATACTATTATTTATTACCAATATATGAACAGTGAATTTGTAAAGCAGTTATTGCATGAGATCAGATTAAAGTATGTATCTCATATTTATTACCTGTGCTGAGCTACTACTGGAAATACAATTCTCGTATTTTAGTGTTGGAGCTCTTTCTTCTTTTCCATGAGTTACAGAGTTTCTAAATAGATAATGTTTTCTCTTGAAATCTGTTAAATGTTGGAAGCTGTCACACAGCACAAGCATCTATTTGTGCATGTACTCTAAATTATTTATAATCTTTTTTCTCCATTTGTGCAGAAAAATCTCACAGAATCTCACCTCTGTACCCTAAATGAAAATGGCAATAATGAAAAAGTGCTCCCCTCTCTCTCTTTTTTTACACTCCTGGGCATAATATGATGCAGCATACTCTGCATAAAAGAATTTAAACATGATTAGTATATTAAATTTCTAACCATAGATTACAATGTAATTGAATCAAATATCTTTTAGGGTTATGGGGGGGGGGCACAGCAGCAAGGACTCATGGAGACTCTGCAATGAACATTACAAACTACCTCTTGACTTTTAAGCTAAAAAGACTGGATTGCTGGTGTGGCAAAAATACTGTTGGAGAAAGCAGTTCCACCTTGAAAGAAGGGCTTTCAGCAGTTTTTCATATGACAAATTCAGGGACAACTCTCAGAAGGAAACAAAAGTTTCTTTTCTTTTATTTTCTTTTTTATTTTTTTCTTTTTAGAAGTCTTTTTACAGGTGATACATGAACAGGATCACTCAAGATTGACCACTGGTGCTCTCATATGTAACAGCAACTCCATGTGGACTACACTGACTTCCAGTGGAGATGCTGTTACTTTTGATAGTCACTGAAAAACTCCACAGCAGCTATTACTAAAAGGTTGTTCATCCAGCATTCAAGTTAAAAACAGCTCATGTGTTGAAATGCAAGTTACTTACTGGTGTTTTAACTATATTAATTATTCATACCGTCTAAGTATGAAACTTAAAAAGCTTCACATTAAAAAATATGTCAGCAACCTGTTGTAATATTATTTTCAAAGTGATAATGCAAATGTAACAAAACAGTCAGGCTTAGCTGCTGTTTTCAATAAGAACTGGTGTCCAGGAAAATGACCTATGAATTGACAGACTGTCTTCTGCATTTGCCTGTCACTTCTATAGGCCAAAATTCTGTGCACCTCTACTCCAGTTACAGAAGTCTCCTACAGTTAACATTGCAAATATTTAAGCTCAAACTTTTTAGAATATTTAATGACTGCTTTACACTTTCCTTTGAAAATTCCACCAAGAGTAAGTAAAGTTAGAAGTAAAGAGTACTGGCTATAAATGATCATCTGAACCTGTCAGTCAAATGAAATAAATCTCTTTTCAAGCATAGTGAATATGTCTGGTTTTTTTCCTAAATGCCTCTCTTTCCCCAGATCAATTCTACCCAAACATGCTATGCTGTTCCTTTGTTCAATCCCCTACAATTCTCACTGCTGGGCCAACACCTAGACACAAAGGTGGAGATGTTAAGCTGTGGCAGAGTTTATCACATCAAAATGCTGTTATTGCCACATTTTGCACAATTTCTGGAATAATCTCATGCAGTTTGAGCACTCACAAAAGCAGGGGCTTTAATACAGGTCACAGCCTTTCAAAGTGATTTTACTACAACCTAAAGGAATTCCCATGTATGCCTCCTTTCAAATGCTTTCTGTCCCAGCTCCTCAGAGTTCAGAAGGAGCTCCTGCTTCATGGTGCCCTTCACATTTGAGTGCCAACTGCTGGACTGGTTTCCGTGACTTTTTTTTGCTTGTTAAACTATATATTTAACAATTTTGAAGCAACACACACACTCTCAAGCCTACTCTTCAACCAGAACACAAAAAGAATTCCTCAGAAATAGTAGTTTTTTATAGAGACACACACCTGCTTTTTTGCAGGTAAAGTAGTTTTATGTCCCACAAATCCCCCACCCATTTATTTCCTGATGTGTGTCAGCATTATCCAGGCACTACGAATGACATTGTGGCTCCTGTGGCCTTTTCTCACAGTTATTGCCTACAGTGAGAGAGGCAAAGTACATCTCTCTGCACACCTACACACCCAGTCACACCAGGTGAAGCTAAGGACTACCTGTCTAAAGTCCATTCCCTGCTCTCCACACCCTGAGCCTCACCTACTACTGTCTACTATCTACTGCTTGTGTGCTCAGTACAGCCTCTGGAAAACATGCTAGACTCCTGCAGCACATTTACTCAACACCAGAATTAAAAAAAGTTCTGCAACAGTATTCAAGTTCAGCTGTAAAAACTTATTATGAATTTTCACAAAAGGTTGTAAGGATAAGGCGCACAAAATGCAGTTACATCAGCAAATCTCAAGACGGAAAAAAATTATGGAACTAATTCAATGAACGTGGAACCCCACAATACTCTTTTTACAAAATCACCTTTTAGAGAGCATTCATAACTGAAAATCTTTGTTCCCCAAAAAGATAAAAGCAGAATGCTTTTAGGACAGAAAAGGATCATATTTGGTGATCATATTTCCTTGTTTTAAAGCATAGCTTGGATTTCCTCTGCTTTGTGTTGTCTTTAACTCCTGAAATGCAGTGTTTGCAATATCTGGATACTATTAACCAAAAAATGGCAGATTCAGGCTAACATCTGAAGATCTGGACATACCAAATCATATAGCTAAGGGTCAGTTACACTTGAGGATGGTCTTCAAAACCACTCTAATTTTGTTTTGAAACAAAATGCACTTATTTATTCTGCAACCAGTGTGGTTATTCCATTTCAGATCTCACTGTCACTCAACTGCAAAAAGCTATTTTAACACAGTACCTGGACTATTTCATGTACAGTGGTACAATTGCAGTTGCCATCTATTCTAACCACGACTTGCATTCCACTGCTTACTTAAATGGAAAGGCCAGTCATGATTGTCAGCTCACTGAAGTTGAGGGAGGAAAACAGCAATTAATCTCAAGAGGAGTTTTTAGGCAACTTAAGTATGTAAGTAAATTGATTCCTATTATTTATATGTAAGTCACTTCCAGCCACAAGCTTTTGATTGTTTTAACTTACATCTAAATTAGATCAGCATATAAACAACTACAAGTAAAAGCATGTATTCCTACTTGAAATAATAAGAAGCTTTATAATATCATTAACTGCAACACAACAGACAGTGCTTCTCCTGTCACTTCTCAGTGTCTAAGGCTAGGCAGGTACCTGTTCATCAAGCATTCTCCTGTGCTCTTCTGATAAAAAGCAGGAATTGGGACGCCCCAGCATCTTTGCCGTGATATGCACCAGAACGTCCTTCTGTCCAGCATCTCCAGCATCCTGTTCATTGCAGATGTAGGGATCACTTTCACTTTTTTCAGCACATCCTATGAAGGAGACACTGAACTGTTGAACATGCTTCAGCTTTCCCACAAATGTTTATGCTGCCAGTAAAATATGGTACAGATCTACTCTCCCATTCTCAGTGTCAAACAACACATTCTCAGGCAACTGCCTGCTGCTCTTCAATAACTAATCTGAACACAGCATATACTGCGTATCTCCCAACCAAACCCCAGTTCTCTGATTCACTAGCAGACACACCCTGAAAATGAGTTTAAAATGGCATCAGTGACAGAATCTGAAGTTTAAAAGCTGACTGTATCTCGTACTGTTGTCTACTTTGAAAACTCACCTTGACACAAACTGTCTGTAGAGGGCTACCACTCACTCCCAGCCCTGCTGAGTAACCACTGTGTTTTCATCCATTCTAGATAAAGATGAATATGGAATATACACCTCATGCCCTAATTAGAATAAAATCACTGTTACCCTAAGGTGCTGGCCTGAATTTTCTGTGTGGATCTACATAACTTCAAAGAGCAAAAGACCCCAAGCTTTAAAGTTATCTAAAATAAGACTCTGACAAAATTAACAGGGCAGCAAACAAAGATGTCTGGCCACACAAGGCTAGCCTAACAAAAAAAAGGCGATTTTAACAGTGATAAAATTGGCTCTTCTAATTTAATTCCTTGAAACATCATCTTTTAAAAAAATACTTTAGGGAAAAAAAACATCAGCAACTCTAAGAAACTTCTGCATCTGTAAATACAATGAGCAAATATACCAGTCAGTGTAGCTACCCTGGATTATATAAACATTGACAAAAGAACTGACAACATATTTCACTTCAACAAGTAATTAATGCTTTTCAACTACTGTTCATAAACCCTAGAGAAGATCATATTCCAGAGGGAATGACAGCAAGATTTTTTTTGTTGATTCCAAGTACCAACAGTTGTCTTTAAGTGTCTCATAAGAAAGCAAATTTCATACCTGTGCTGCAGCCTTCACATCTGCTGTGTTTACAAACCACTGTTTGCTGGCACGAATAATAATTGGTTTTTTTGTCCTCCAGTCATAGGGGTAACTGTGCACATATTTCTCCTCTTTTAACAAACTTCCAGCTGCTTGAAGCATCTTAATGACTGAGAGAAAAAATGAGGCAAGATAAAATTTCAGTTTGAACATATGGCTGCTGCTAACCTCAACTTAGTCCTTTCCATAATCAACACTTAGCAAGAAATGCCAAAATATGGCCAGTTTATACAAACTCTCAAAATATACCTGCAGGACTGTAATTGATGAAGTAACAAATGGTCAAACATCAAATACTCACTAGCTTCATTCCCTTCTTCAAGGACATTTTTGTTTTTAAGTTCAGGACCTGCTGCTTCTGTAAAATACCCACTTTCATCCACAAGGCAATCCTGAAAATAAATAAATTAATCATGTCAAGAAAATACCATGTGGCAATTTATTATCATTTTGGTATTCAAAAGTGAGTTAAATACTCTACTGGGTGGCTCCTTTTCCGATTAATAGCAAAATATTTAAGTACACTTCAGATTTAGTGAACTTCAGTTTAGTAATCTACCCGGTAAGTGAATTTCAGATGTGAGAAGAAATGAGCACCAATGCATTTGCACACATACCACAACTATTACACATCATAGTCACTGGTATTTCAGTTACTTTCCAAATAAACAATGCAAAATAAAAGCAAACCTAACCTTCCCTATGCCCCATATCCTGAATCTTCACTCCCATCAATCACAAACTTGGCATGCATAAATGAGCTGTATTTATGTATGTGTTTAAAACAAGCTTTGCTGAAAAAAAAAGTAACAAGGACCTAGATAACTGGTGACTTACTGATCTGCATGTAAAAGACATTCTGAGTAGTGAGAGTCAATATGAGAAACATTCTCTGTGTTCTCCTTTAAAAAACAAAACCACATAAAGAGCAGAAAGATCTGATTCTAACACCTCCCCGTAAGTTTTAATTAGCAGAAGGAAACGTCATTCTTTTATCCTGATACACATTTTCTTAAGGTTAGTCTTGCATTCCTGCAGGCCATTAGTGATACTCACACTTCTGTGAATGCTTCAAAATATTTTCAAGTTTTATGCACAGATTAAAACAAATCATTTTAGTGTCACACAGTCAATCAGTTGCAGGAAATCAAGAGCAACAGCTGAAAAGATAAAGTACCGTGGGTAGCTGATGGTGGGAAGCTACGCTGTAATCTTCCATACCATGAGCTGGGGCTGTGTGAACTAATCCTGTCCCTTTTGTCATTGTCACATGATTTGCAGGTAACAGGGGAGAGACTCTGCCAGGAATGGTGGGATGAGCACAAGAACCATCTGCCAAATCTGCACCTGAAAAATACAAACAGAAGATAAAATAAACACAACTCACACGTTCAACTTCTTCTATCAGAGAGCAGAAAAAGAACAAGTGGTTAAAAAAACACAGAAGAAATGTTATTATTAAAGCCTTGCTGAAAGTCAAGAATCACAGAGCTTGAGGAATGCCATTTGACAAAATGGTGTTCACAGAATGATTTTCTCCTAGAAGGAACATGATTAAGAACCGCCATCACAAAGTTATGTACACAAATACAGAAAAGCAACAAATTATAATTAATTACTGAATTTATGGGAAATTAAAAAGAACAGGTTTCAATATGAAATTTCTTTTTAAGAAGGTTCAACTCTACTACTCTTGGATGTTATCAGTAAATCGCATGATTCAAAAAGGTGGAAGCTGTGAGAATAAACACCTCCAGTAATTTCATCATTAGGTAAAAACAAGAATTCCTCTGAAAGAAAAGGCATGGAAAGACACCAAAGACATACACACACAAAAAAAAAAAAAACACCAAAAAAGAAAACAAAAAATCATAGAAACAGATTCCTCACCTCCTTTACAAATGCATATTTCCAGCACTGAATCACTGATGGAGGCAAATGAATAAAGATCACAAATGACACACCAAATCCCAACTCATGACACTGAATCCCAAGCCTGCCTGTTAAGAAATGCCACTATGCAGTTTGTTAGGATGCCAACTCAACTGCTTTAGTTTGTCCAGACAGACAACAGCCACCTACAATACCTCACCAGTCATGCTTGTAATTCAATAATGGATGGAAAGACAAACTGCAGTGTAATTAAGGTTTTGATACTGAACAGCCTATATGCAGACTTACATCTACATCTCATTTTCACAAATGTGATGCCAGATTTTAAAAATTCATTTAAAATCTACGGATGATAATCTGAGCTACAATACACCAACAGTAAATCTCACAGATCCCTCCTCCTTGTATGATTTTAATGAAACATATTGTCAAATGATAAACACATTTAAATGATGCAGTTTTCAGACACCTACCAGCAGATTTCTAAGCAATTTAACAATTTTAAAACCTACCTTTACACGTTGATACAACTTCAAACTGTGTATCCAGAACAGCAGCCATGGATTCAACTCTATCTGAAGCAAGGATGAAGCATTGTCCAGTCGTTGCACATTTCACAATTGAGTATCTGCAATGCAAACATGAATTTGTGATACTAAATAATTACAAACACCACAAAGCTACCAATTTGTGAAATTCTTCATCTCTAAAAGACATACAAGTATGCTTAACATGTCCAATTCACTCACAAATCTCAAAATTCAAGGTAACCTTGCCTCATGAAGAAGAAATAATTTAATAAAAATTTAGGCAGAAATGAACATATTAGTAGATATAGAACAAAGTTTACAATTGCAACACTTAAAACAAAAAAACAAAAGCCAAAAAAGATGCCTTAAATAAACTGTAAGGCAGCCCAGAATGTTTTAATTTCCTGCTAAACACCAGTAGGGACTGACATAGACAACTGAACCAAGTAGAGGACACCTACGCTGAGTCAGGCATGTAACAAACTGCTTGATTGGCTGGCACAGTCCAAGGCTGCGTGGTCCAGACTAGCACACTAGCAGGGGATGATCCATCTACAGATGTAAATTAGAAGTACTTTACTCACAGTTACAACAAAAATCAAAGCTGTCAGTCTCTAAAGCTACAGAGAAGTCGTACCTATCACAGAAGTCAGCTTAGGTGGCGACTTCAGCAGCGGAAATTTCACGTACACAGAGCGACTGACGTGCTGCTCATTGTACTCCAGTTCTGCCTCAGCCAAGGCTGTTCTGATACACATCAAACACAAGTTACACACTGCAATATCAAAAGCTACTGGTATCCTTGCCAAAATTTTGAAGACAAAATAGTAAGCTGATTCTTACTTTGTTGAAGGGGACCAGAACACAGGTTTATAGTCCCGGTAAATGAAACCCTAGAAAGGACAGCAAGGGGAAAAAAAGAAAGTTAGGAGAAACAAAACTCATGAAAAATCAATACAGACTTCCACAGAAGCTCAACATACCTTATCATACATCTTGTAGAAGACTCTCAGCTGGTTTGCTTCATACTTTGGATCAAATGTAAGGTAGCAGTTGGCCCAATCTGCCATTACACCCCAACGAATGAAGGCGGATTTCTGTTTCTCAATTGCTCTTTCTGCAAATGCTCTGGCTGAAGGGAATGGTTCCATTAAGCACATGGTTTAGCACACTAAGATCAATAAAATATCACTTAAAATGCACTACTGATTTTTTTTAGTAAAGCCAGAGCTGAATGCAGTGAGCCTAACCATTATGGTTCAAAATACATACATTTCAGATTGGTTGTTACAAAAAATGACTGCAAAGAGTAAACAGGCTTGGCATGTTTTCACTAACACAGGAATATTAAGCACATGTATTTAGACTACAAATTTACTTTTTAAGAAAGGGGTGGGGAATATACTTCGTTAGGAAGAAAAATTCTCAAAATAAGTTCTCAACATAAAACTAGTAAGAGTGAAAATTAACTCCCTCTGTTTATGCTGATTCAAAATTTTCTAACATCATCTGAAAATAAGTTAGTCCATTTCATTGCTACAATTTCAAATTCAAGAAGTTTCAACTGCTCATTACAAAAAGCTTTGCAGCTGAATGATGATGCCTTTCAACCCATATTGCATTTGAAATTATTTCTCCAAAACAGTTTACATATAATACAGACTGTCTTCGAAAGGAACCTCCCCCCCCTGTAGTTTTTGTAGGATTGTTAAAGTCAACAAATACATTCCTACTTGTGATACTGAGCTAAGCTGTCCTGAAGGAGCCTGACTTTTACATGCATCTTTTCAGTTCCTAATCTAATTCAGCCTTTAAAAACCAAAGATTGCTACTCTGATAAACAGCAGCTTCCTGCCACTATACAATCAAAGCAGACATCCAAATCCCCTGCCCTCCTTTATTTTTTTTTCAAACTGAGGGTCAATGCTTTGCATGCCCATTACAGCAACGAATTAAGCCTGTGTGAAATTATCCCGTTTCATCAGATTCCAGCCTGCTCTATCTGCTTGGAAAATACACCCTGTGATCACAGAAAATGTCACCAATAGCTAATAGAAAAGGCCACAATGAAGTATAAAAGCTTTCATTTACCTCTCTGCCGAATTTCCATTGGTGAAAGATTTTCAGCTCCTTTGACTTCTGACAGTGCCTTCAACTCAATTGGCAGCCCATGGCAATCCCACCCTGGCACATAATGCACTTTATAACCTCTCATCACATGGAAGCGATTGGTGATGTCTTTCAAAATCTGAAAAGCCACAAGGGTCTGTTACCACTTTAGCTCCCCCACGTGGAAAAGCCACATTTGTAATTAAGCTCTTCCTGTTTAAAAAATACAATTATCAAAAGCTGCAGGGTAAATTTATATTTAAGACCAGAGAAGCTCTGGGTGCCCCATCCTTGGAAGTGTTCAAGGCCAGTTTGGATGAGGCTTTGAGCAACCTGGTCTAGCGGAAGGTGTCCCTGCCCATGGCAGGAGGGTTTGGAACTAAATCATCTTTAGGGTCCCTTCCAACCCAAAACCACTCTGTGATCCAACGACTCCGCATTTTTTATTCTTCTTGCCTATCATTTTGTACATTGGCAGAACCTTAGAGGACCTCTGATCCAAGGAACTCATGACCACTGTAACTGAGAGATGCAGCTTATATTCTCGCAAGACTTGAAGTGAACAAATCTGAGTTACTGTCTTTTTTAAAACACTGAGCTGGACCTACAGCACTGGCCTAGAGCACATTGCTGCAGCCCAAGCTCTGGCACCGGGACCATGAGAAGCTGTGGGTGACAGCTCACAATTTGAGTCTTTCTCACTCGGTGGTCAGCATAATGCTGTGGATCTCAAGGCTGAATCAAAAAGAACACTGAACATTCAGTACATGCTATTTATGTTGGGGTATAGTATCTATGTCAACATGGCAGAATATGGCATCCACATAACCATACCATTGGTTTTTAAAAGCCCAAACTACCAAAATCCCAAACATTTTAAAGTGTTATTGATTTAAATGGGAATGGAGAACACAGGGCACATGACAGCAGGTTTTTTACCACTTCACAAGAATAAAGTATGAACAAGTAAGTATTTACTTTGTTTAATGCATGGCCAACATGAGGGTCTCCATTGGCATAGGGTGGTCCATCATGTAAACAAAATTCCTGTTTTGTCTTCCTTTGTCTTTGCCATGAGTACAGTTCTGAAAAACCACATTTCTGTAGAAACAAGAAGAAAAAGACCAAAATTATCACAACTCTGTACTTTCAAAAAGTCTGGATGTAAAATTTACAACAAAAGCAGGCAGGCAAACCAATACAGTTTTCTAATTCCGCAAGGGCAGACATTAGTGGGTTTTAAGTACGAAAAAGCCCAAAGATGATGAAATATTAGGCCTGAGATAATTATCCTAGCACTACACTATCCGGAAGGTCGTTAGTCTCCTCCAAAACAAACTCTATAAAAGTTATGACTATCCAAACTAAAAATACCTCAGGAGCCCGAGCTTTTCTAAAAAAGAGCCCAGACTCGCCAGAAGTTCGCCCTGCACAGCGGGACCGAACACAACCCTGGCGGCCACCCTCGCCCTCCTGCGGGCCAGGGGCTCGCCGCGCCCGGAGCAGCCCCACGCTCCCCGCCGGGGGAACCGGCCCGGCCCCGGCCGCACCTGCTGCATCTTCAGCTCCGTCTCGGGCTGCAGCCGCCCCGGGAGCTGCGCGGGGAAGCGGCTGCGCGGCAGCAGCACCGTGTCCCGGTACCGGGAGTCTTCCCGGCTCTCGGCCGCGGCGTCCGAGGCGGCGGAGCGCGCCCAGCCCCGGGCGGCCCCGGCCCGGGCCCGCTCCAGCGCCGGCGCTCGCCAGGCCCGAAGCATCCTCACGGGCTGCGGCCGCGCTTCCGCCGGCGCGACGGGCCGCGACAGGGGACACGCCGCGCTGGGCGGGCGGCACGGCGGCGGCTCGGCGCTCCCGACGGGCCGGGCGAGAGCTTGAGCCCCGCCCGGAGCCGGAAGGATTCGGGGCCTTCCGAGGTGTCTTGGTAGAGGCAGCGAGTCCTCTCTGAAGGAGCCGGCGCAGAGGCCTCGGTGCGCAGCGGGCGGGGAGCGGCGGTGCTGGGGCGTGGGTCCCTCCTTGGCACGGGCACGAACGCGAAGGGCTCGGAGCGCCCTGCACGCTGCTGGCGATCGGTGCCGCGCCGAGGGGGCTGGCGGAGATCCCGGGAAAAGCGAGGCTGGACACGGTGAGTTGGCGGCCGCGCCAGCAGAGCTGCCTCTGCCATCCCCGACTAGCCGCGGTGTGTCCGGCCGCGCTCCGCTGGGGGCGTTCGCGGGTACCGCTCCTAGCTCCGGCTGCGCTGCCCTGCAGACGCTTTGCCACCGCGGGTATCCCGGCAGGAGAATCAGGAACAGGCTTCTCCTTTTTTCTCTTTGATGAAATGAGGTAGCGCAGCCCTTTCCCACTTGGAAGTCTGTAGGTGAGCCTCGGTGGGTTTCCCACCCCGAGTCCTAGCCTGGCTTCTGCTGGGCAAATATTGCTCCCTTACATAATGGAAAGTTTAACTTTTATTAGGTGTGGGCCGAAGTTTATTGTAAAGAAATAGGGAGCATTGGTCGCTTAGGCATTGAAGAGTTCCAAGAATGAAGTGGCTTAGCACTTGGATTTAAGGACGTGCTCTGTATGATGTCCGCTTTCTCCTTTCATCAGGCAAAACCATAAATTTAGAAAATGGAAGTTTGCATAAAAGAGAATGAGAACACCAACAAATCTGTCATGTGTGCTTTGATAAGTTGATTGTTGTCAGCCTGTAGTACTTAGATACATCAGAATTAAAAAGTAGAACGAGAACTCATTAATTTTAATACGTATCAGAATAGGCTGATTTGTCGAGACCGTTCAACAGTTTGGTTGCAGGGCTAGAGGAAAGGAGGGAAGATCTTTGGAGGAAAATGATACCCAAATTTAACTTGAGGGGTAGTTGCTGTGCAGTATTTGTAAACTGCACAGTTTTCTAGGAGTCAAACTATTTTAGTCCAAAGCAAGCAATATATTCTTAAGTGCTTTGTGGAAGTATACATTAGACATTGCCCTCATCAGAAAGAATGTGCCATAAACCTATAATAAATAAGTTAACTTGAGATCAAAAAGTTACAGAGGTGAAGAACTTAGAGGCAACTACTGCATTCACTTATCTAATCAAAAAGGTCCAATACGCCAGAAAATGCCCCATACAGGAGATGCAGCGCTGTAAAAATCTGAGGCACCTTTGCACTAATAAAATACTTTGCAATTCATTAGGTAATTAGTCCAGAGTAATGAGGAAGGGGTGTTGAACCTCTCATTTCAGTTTCTTTTAATAAAACTTATTTTTTCATAAAAATATTTTAAGGTTTTCCAGGAGATCCTGGGTTCACCACAGAAAGTATATTTGTTTTCCCTAAGTATGGACAAGAAAAATGAACGTAAAAATACCTTATGTCAAGCTTCAAGAATGCAAGATAGTATTTCTGTATTATTTTCTGAGTCTTTTGAAATTTTATGCAAACATAAACTAAGTCAAGACTATAAAACACTTAAGTTTTCATCTCATTTTTGAAGTAGGATCAAATGTACAGTAGGAGGTCAAATGACTTTTTTTTGAGAAGCTGAGCAAAGAGTGTTAATTCTGTTAATCTGATAATTCATTTAAATTCTTTAATCCAAATTTTCCATCTAATATGCTACTTTTTTAACTCCTTCTCAGAAATTCTCATATTCCCTATATTTTCATTATGGAATAAACTATTTTCCTTCCTGCTAACTTCTTTCTCATGATGGTATAGACTTAAAATAGTATATGGCTTTCCATGTGTTATGATACATATTTGCTCTGCAACTTTCAGTTGTTTAAGAGCTGCTTTTTGCCACAGGTACCATTTCCAAAAGTTCCTCTGTAACCATTGCTACCTGTCCAGGGTTACTTTGGGTATGGACCTTGGCTATTCTACAGAACTGCAGTGCACTTTGCTCCCATCCATGAGCTGGAAATAATAATTAGCATTAGCAACTGTGATATTTGAATGTGCTTGCACAGTTGCTCTACTCTTTCAGCCTCAGAGTGCTTCTGACTTTACTGGTACAGGTATGGTGTTACTAAAGTGGTCAAAAAGTTCTTAAATCAGCTAAATTTGGGATTTTGATACCTCTGACATGGCTGTTTTGTGAACAGCCATGAACTTCATTTGCCAAGGAAGAAAGGAAGGGTGTTGTCTGATGACCTATTGCCACTTAAGCAGGACTTGCTGCAATTGCAATATTTCTGATACGATTGTTATATCACACTTCCCCCACAATACGTCTTCTTTTGTGAGGGGATCAGTGAGTTCCTCTGTATTTTGTTCTGCCTCTGCTCAAGTGTTTCCTTGGAAGTGTGAGGCCAAGCCAAGAACTGTGTCATCTACACAGACAGAAACAACTGACAGAAAAAAATAAAAAGCAATTAGCTCTGCATTTTAAAAAATGCAGTGTGGTTATCAGTACCTCTTTTTCCTGAGCTACAGAAAAGCTGTGAGGAATGCCAGCCTTTCCAAGGGTGATGGCTATTTTATTGGTATTCTCATTCTATTGGTAACTGAAGGTACAGTGAATTGCACTGGTTTGTGCTGGAGAACAGGTGAGGAAGACAATGCAATATTAAGAATGACAGGACACAGAGTGGTGAGGGGAGGCAGGAAGATAGAATTTGATTTCCTTAAAGAAATCATGAGAAGTTAAACAAATACAGAAAGGACAGTTAAATTCAGATGGCTAAATTCAGCTTTTGCATACAAGTCAGCAGTATCTGAATATCATTAACCTACTTTGTGTGCACAATTGGACATCTGCAAACCTCTATTTTATAGTTAAACAAAGGGGAATAGTAAGTGAAGTTGCTGATGTCATCCTGTCTGGTAGTCTTGTGCTTGAGTTCTGGGCACGAACCAACTGTAGGTTCAGTTCTGAAGAAATGAACTTATGTTCAAAGTGGGCAAAAAAATGAGTGCTGTGTGTAGACTCTTCTTTTTCTTAATATTTATGATAAGAGTTTCTGCTGCTGTTGTTCTTTTTAATGTCATTCTATTTTAGTGAGAATCAGGTTCACTGTCAGAGAGAACTTGAGTATCTGCAAGATCTTGTCTACAATAGCTTTACATTCTTATGTATGTTAATAGTATTTTTAAAAAAATCCAGAGCTTACCTCATTACCATTTACTGGCAGTAACCCACTTTCCGCTTTCTACTCTGTTTGAAATGTTAGATAAAATAATCTACCATTTTTCTTCTGTTGAAGAGAGAAATGTTCAAGTTTGCTTTTTGTTTCTTTTCAGCATTCAGCATGGCTTCTCCGGCTCTCCTCATGCGTGTGGTGGCCTCAGCATATTCTGTTGCAGAAAAAGCTGCAACAATTGTTAGAAATGTGATGTCTGCAGGAGATCTGGGCATAGTTGAGAAGGTATTACCTTTTACTTTGTTCCAGTTTAATTTCACTTGTTAATCTTGAATTAGATACAAGCCAAAGTGCTGATTTTAAAAATCAGCGACTGTGGGAGGAAATACAGCCCTCACCTCCCCTGCCACCACCTACAACAAATATTCCTTTTTAAAGGATTAAAACAGCCCTAGAAAAGTGTCTTTTGACCAGTACTTCTAAACAACATTTGTACATTTAAAAGAAACACCATAATTTTGTCCTGGTTTCCCTCACAAAATGCAAGGTTTGCATAGCACCTCAAAATTCATAAGAAAGTATATTTCCTGTTAATTTCTGTACCTGTGCTCTCACATCCATAGTACAGCTTAAAATACTGTGCCTTGATGAATTTTGGATTAGAATAAATCAGTGTTTGATTTCCTAAAACAGAAAAGTACCTTAGCTTTTATTGTAAATCAAAGTTTTCAAAATAAATTCAGAGCTTTAAATTTAATTCTAAAAAGAAAACAGGTATTCAATTTCTTAATTTGCTGTAATTTAGTAAGTTGCACTGATGAATCAGGTTCTTTGTTTTGACTACAGTACTAAAATAGGTGAAATTAACTTTAGAAGTTAATTCTAGCTTTGCAGATATGTAATAATATTAAGGGCATCATTAAATATATATCTATTATTTTTGGTCTTTACATTGAAGGTACTGCAGGAATTTACATTATTCAAAAATCATCACATGTAACAGGTAATATTGGTTCTAAGTAAGATTGGTTTTACATACTTTTAAATTTTTTGAAGAATGAATACTACAAACACACAAAATTAGATTGAAAGCAATGACCAATAGAAGAGGTCCTGTTTGAGGGACTAGAGATTTTGAAATTCCTGCAAGCTTCTTGCCAAAGGTGGCTGCTGAAGGAAGAGGAAGAAGACAAGAGAACTTCTGCATATGCCTCTGTTTTGCAGTCTGAAGGGAAGAGATGCAGAACAGCAAGGAACAGAAGTGCTGCTTCTCATCATTCATCCTCTTTCTGTAGCCAGCAAACACCAAGACCAATTCCAACTGGCCTAACTGAAAGCTTTAGAGTATCTGGGAAAGGAATGTTCCACCTTTTCTCTCAACATAGTGACCCTCCATCCATTTATCTAGTTCAGGAACACCTGAGTTTTTAGCCATCTCCTCTCCTGATCCCTGAGTTTTCTTTCCCTCAGTCAACTCTAAGCTCTCCATTTATATTGCTCTGCTTTGTAGTACTTGTGCTTTTCCCTCACCCCCACACTTGGGGTAGACGCTTTGTCCACCCATTCTTACACTGAAGAAATACGTACACTGTTTTATTGGGTTCATGTCCTGGAACAAAGGACGTTCTCTGCAATAAATTGATCTTATTCAGTCTAAATTCAGGACCAATTTCAACCAAATTAATTAGGGGATGAGAGGTAAATTTCCAAGAAAAATGTCAAATTTCATAAAATTAGCACTTGGCTAAGGGACACACTAGTTTTGAGCATGCAAAAATTAACCCATTACATAATTCTAAATAGAGTATCCCATTCCTATGGCTAATTCCCATAGCTGGATAAAACACTTTCCATGTTGTCAGAAAATAAGATACAAGCAGATAAATTTTTTGTTTGATACAACTAAGATGCAAATCGTAGATGAACTATCTTTCTAAATTCCAATGCTAACAGAATTATTTCTTACTGGGATTCTATCTATCTCTGGGCCTAAAGGTTTAAAAAAGTGTTAATAAGTTATTAATTTTCACATGTAGCAGGTTATTAACATTTAAGAAATTGCTGTAACACATGCAGCAACATATGTTTGGCTACACAACCTTGGGAAGGCTTGCAGTAATTTTTTTATGTCACCTTGGGGCACCAAATCCACTGTTCTGTTGTCAGACCAGTCTGTTTTAGCTCTGGAGTGCAGAGGAAAACGCTGCTTCTTGCAGTTTTAGCCTGCCTTTCACAAGGTTACTTACTGGGTTGAAGATTGACCAAATTAGACTTCTTTTAGATTACAAGTAGATATTCAGAGTGCTGTATGGGCCACTGTGCTGGTGTATTTTTTTAGTACATAAACTGCTATCCACTCTTGGACAGGCTGGACCCAATGACTTGCAGACCAAAGCTGACCGACTGGTACAAATGAGCATTTGTGCTTCCCTGGCACGGAAGTTTCCCAAGGTGACAATCATAGGAGAAGAAGTAAGTACATGCTTTATTTCACACTAACAGTTTATCTTGCTGTGGCTTGCACTAGAATTTGCTTTGACTGGGTTTAGGAAAACATCATTTTTAATTAAGAAAAAAGAACCCAAAAAGCAACAAACAAAGGTATTTCCATCCCATTTCACCTTTACATTTCATTGGCTTTTTCAAGTTGCCGTCAAATACACAGCTGTAAGGTAAAATGAGATGAGTGAGTCCAAAACATTTTTCTAATAATTCTGAGAATTCTTTTGTTAGGAGCTGCCCACTGATAATGTAACTGAGGATTTAATTGAAGATGGTCACTGTGAAGAAATACTGAAGAAACCTTGTCCTGCTCAGTACACAGGAATTAAAGAGGAAGAGGTAATGCTTAATATTTTACATTATCTATACTACTTTCTGATTTTAGCTTAGAGTGTACAATGAAGAAAGTTTTTTCAATGTTGCCAGTTTTTCTGTTTCGTTTGAAAACTGAAATGTAGTCATGAGAATTGCACCTCCAGAGCTAAAAATGCTGCATGCTCCTGTCTGCAATAATGGGAAATGGAAATTGGCTTCTTACAATCTGTGATTCAAATTAATTTGGCAGAAATCTAGTTTGGACATATAAAGTAATCTCATTTTCCATTTCAGCTTAATCCTTCATACTTCTATTAAGAGATTTACTGAGACATTCCAGTCAATGTTTAATCTTTTTTTTTTTTTTTTGGTATAAAATACTATTATAGGCTTCAGCCATATAATATTGTTAAAACTTTGGATCTCTTTATTTCCTTAGTACCACAAGGAAATAAAAGGACTAAAGTTTTGCATGGTAAAATACATTATTTGTATTTGTTAATTTTTCCTTTTTTTTTATTCTTAAAGCTTGTAATATGGGTTGATCCCTTGGATGGAACCAAGGAGTACACTGAAGGTTGGATTTTCTTTTGATTCTCTTGATAAAAAAAATAGCAATAGTAATAAAGTAGCATGCATACTCATATTTTTACCGTAGGAGTTACTTACAATATGGTTTCATAAGGCTGATGTTTCCATACTTTTTTGAGTGCTTGGAATATATTTATTCACTCTATTCAGTTCTAACCAGTACTGAATATTCCTGATGGGCTACTGAGTGCTGACCAGTTTTTATCACTTCAGAATGCAACGAGCTGCCTTTGACTGCTGGCCAGTTGACTTGAGTTTTTAGTTAAATTTACAATTTTGCATATCTTTGAATTGAAGGACTAAATCTCCCCTTCAAACAAGAATATGCTCAATTATATTTACATCTTCCTCTCAAACAACCCAAATACCACAGCTGCACTTGTAGCCCCTTCAAAATGAAACAAACATCCTCCCACAAATCATGATTTTTCAGTCATGGGAAGAAACAGTTCTCAGCAAAGCCTAATTTCTATCCATAGAAATAGACCCTAAAATGAAAGAAAAGAAAAAAATAAAAAGAAAAGCCTCTAAGAAACAATATGCTGAAATGTGCTTTTGCCTCTTAATGCATCTTTTAGTTGATTAATATAAAATCTTTTAGGCAGATTTTTTTCCCTTTTTGGGGAGAGAGATGTACAGCTGTCAATAAATTGCTAGTTTTGAATAGCATTAAAGAACTCACACCAGAATCACAGGAGAATGTCATCATATACTGCTGTGTAGTTGTATCTTTAAATGTCCTTCTCATTATGTGTTAATTATAACATAGCTCTATTAAAAGAACACTATCTGGGGCATTTTTTAGCAGACCTTAAAGCTAAATGACTAAAAAATTATATCAACATCTGAGAATCCTGATTACTATTTACATTTTTCAGATAGTGCTCTGTGTATTGATTTGTGGACTTTTACTGAAGGCTTATGTTTTTATTAAGATCTTTCTCTATTTCAAGCCTGACTACATTCCTGTTTTTTCTGTCCAGGTCTCCTTGACCATGTAACGGTTCTTATTGGAATTGCCTATGGAGGCAAAGCAATAGCAGGAGTTATTAATCAGCCATATTACAACTATGAGGTATTAAATCATTGATTTATTTAGAAGCATTGTGTGATTTCTAAATGTTACTCCTAAGCTATTTCATTTAGCACACTTGCAACTGAAAAGTGGCATGTAATGGAGTTAATGTTGTAATGCAAGGTATTGGGGTTTTTAAATTAAATATATTTATAATTTTATTTTTAATTTTAAATATTAGTTTCCAGGAACTGAATGTCAGGAACTTACTAACAACCATACTGAATCATGAGGCTAGTGTAATGCACTAATACAGGATATATTATGTATATACTGTGCAAATTACTACAGTCCTTATAAAGTACCTACTGTAAAACAAGTACAGGTCAGTGGTGTTGCAGACTTTGCTAGAAATCCTTTAGTGAATCCATGCAATGGGTGCATTTGCAATGTGTGGTAACTGCTATAAATCCACAGCCCTAAATAAACCAAGCATAAGTTGTCACTGACAGCTCGGTTAGTGTATCATGCCAGGCTTCAGGATGGTCAACCTACAGACGTTTACATATTTGGAGATTATTTCAGTATTATTGGGGGAGCTCATGATACAGCCTGATTATTTAAATTTATTGGAGCTAAAAGAAAAAGCCCTTGAGCTGATGTAATGCTATCATGTTTTGTGTGACACGGATCACAAAATATTTTAAATTACAAGATACTTTCAATTACAGATTGTGCCCCAAGTACAGAAATATACAAATATTATTCTGCCAGTTACTGGAGGCAAGATGTAATGCACCACCACAATGTCACAGATAAGAAAAGGGTCAATGGTGTCATTGCCTTATAGGGAAAGAGAACTAATTTCTCACTCTGGGCTCTCAAGTAGTTCTTTTTAAGTGCCACTGTTTAAATGTACAGCCCAGTATTAATATTAGACTCCCTGATATGCCAAGATGCATTTAGGTACCCTTTCCCTTTGTGCTTTAATGGCTGATCAGTGTGATTAACCATCACTCTGTGCCTTTCTTGTAGGCAGGAGCTAATGCTGTGCTGGGCAGGACAATCTGGGGCGTGCTGGGCATGGGTGCCTTTGGCTTTCAGCTGACAGAAGCACCTGCTGGCAAACACATCATTGTTACCACCCGCTCCCACAGCAGTGCCCTGGTGAATGAGTGCATCACTGCCTTGAACCCAGACCACGTCATCAGAGTTGGAGGAGCAGGAAACAAGGTAGGAAACCCCAAATCTTCTGGTTTCACTGGGAGGTAGCACCTTTGGAAAAAAAATAAAAAGACTTTTCAAAGAAATTATTTGCTTACTTGCATGAACATACAGGAGAGACTTCCTCCACCTTACCCAGCACAACTTCTCTTCCTATCATTCAGTCTGCTGTGAGGTTGAGAGAATTTGGCACAGGGGTATTTGTACCAGTGCCCATGCTGGTCATGGCTGAGGTCCGTCTTCCCCAGTATTCTGTTTTTAGGACCAGAATTACTAAATGGGAATTCAGTTTAATCTCAATTATTGGACATGTCCTCCTGTTTGTGTTAATACAGCTTTTGTTCCAACTATCTAGCAGCAGCACATTTGAAAGGATAAAAATATAAGCACACAGTGATATTTCCTTTGTGAAGTTTCTCTGCATACAGGGAACACTTATTTGGTACAGGTTTTAAAGCTGTTTTGTCATAGCTGTCAAAAACACACCCTCTCATCTCTTTTCTCCAACATGTGCAGGGCCCAAAGTGGCACTAATGCAACATGTATATATTTTCCACTTTATTTTTTTAGTAGTCGCACAAGAAGCGAATTCTTGTTTCTGAAACTGAGAGCAGATTTTCCTCCTATAGACTGTATAGCAATCAAAAATATTGAAGTGGGAATGGTGATACAGTATAGCTTCTAAATTTTAATACATTTACTGTAATATTAATAAGGAAATGGCTGGTGTTCCTTTCCTAACTATCAGTACTTAAATAAACAGATTGAATCCTCACTTCCTGGTGTTATTTCTACCCAATTCTAAATGCCTAAATCCTTTGCAATGATTGGAACTCTATTCTTAACAGATCATTCAACTCATAGAAGGCAAAGCATCTGCTTATGTATTTGCCAGTCCTGGGTGCAAGAAGTGGGATACGTGTGCACCTGAAGCTATCCTACATGCTGTGGGAGGTAAGTTAATAGCATTCAAAGTTCCAAGATAAGTGAAAATGCACTAATTTGAAGCTAATTATGCTTTCCATTGAAAGAAAAATGACAATACATGTGTCAGTAACTGTCACATAATTAAAAAAGCCAAATCCCCAAATATGGGGTATATTCATTTTATTATTTTCAAAACAAATGCCCCTTTTTTTTTTCCTGTTGGCCACTATCTCACAGTAAAATCTACTGTCCTACTAACTGAGTATAGTAGTTTATTATTAGTAACATGTTATGTAATATGTGGACATTGAATTCTTTAAACCAACAAAAATAGGTCAAATCATGCAGTTGTTCTCTGGATGTACAAACTCCAAAATTGAGTCATTCATGTAATTCAATAGAGTTAATAGTCTTCAACCAACATGAGACACTTCACTTATCTAGGGCCTAAAGGGGTCAAAAAGTTATGAAAAGACTCACTACTGAGGATTTGAAGTAGTATTATTTTTTCTAATTCTTCTTTTCACAGTATTAGACCTTTTACCACCATATACTAAAATTATGGGGTTTGATTCCTAAATTCTGTCAAGCAAGGATAACAGGCTTCATAATGACACTATTGAACTCCTCTGCAGCCTGTAGTGTTCATAACTGTGGGATAATTCTAAAAAGAGTTAGCTCAAGCACAAAGCAACCCAGCCAATCTGGGGCAGCACAGTGCTGTATTTAGCCTATTTGGTAGGTAGGAATCTCCTGGTTAAATTAGCTTGAATAAAGATCTGTCTTGCTTTTGCTAAGTGATTCTTAAAATCTCATTTAAAACCAGCTGGGGTGTTTCGACATTATGTTAGAGTTTGTGGTATAGAGTTACCCTGGATTTTACTTGAACTGAGCATTTTTCTTGCTGCTTGTCAATGGCAAATGTAAAAGCTACTCAGGAAGCATTTTAAGTAATCCACGAGAGAGAGGTGTTTTCCTTTTTCTGAGACACAAAGAATTTAACTATTGTTGAAAAAAAAAATAAACCCACTAGTTATTTGATTTCAGTCAATATAAAACCTGTTGTACTTAAACTGGAAGCAAAGATACTTCACATCTGAAGACAGGCATGTGTACCACAAAGACTGCTTTTAGTTATTTCACTTGAACTAATAGACTCCAACTCCTTTTTGCCGGAATATTTTTTAGTTATTTCACTTGAACTAATAGACTCCAACTCCTTTTTGCTGGAATATTTTTTCTTTTTTCTTTTTTTTTTTTTTTTTTTGCAGGCAAGATAACTGATATCTGTGGAAATTCATTTCAGTATAACAAGGAGGTGAAACACATGAATTCAGCTGGGGTCCTTGCCACTTTGAGAAATTATGACTACTATGCCAGTCGTATTCCAAACACTGTGAAAGAATCTCTTGTGCCTTAAAGCAAGGAAGAGTCTTCACTTGGCCTGGAAGGCTGAGAAAATGAGCTTGGTAAAAAAGAAAGGAAGATGACTGAACATGAAATCCTGTTTCATAGAATCTGAACTGAATTCTTTCAGTAAGGTGTTCAATAATTTCAAAATTATACAGAATCTCTAAGTATCTGTTGGATCAGATTGTTTGGCTGTGTTGAGCAGACAACATCAAAACAGTCAGATTTCTTCAGCAGTTGTTTTCTATATTCTTTGGGAGTTTTTCTTCCCTGTGACTGAGTGTAATATACTGCTAATCATAACACTGCAGACCAAAAAACATCTTCATATTCTGGGCACAAAATCATTTTAAGTCATGTACCTGATCTAGCTCAATGGTTTTTGTTGTCAATAAGGGTTATTGTGTTAAATACAAATGGACTAAGCATTTGCCTGGATGGATGATCCCATTTGTTACAAAGTTGCCAGTTTTGATTCTTAGAGGGGCATTTGAATTTTCTTTGGTCTGCACTGAGTTTTGGGATGGCCAGTTGGGGTTGTCTGAGTTTTGCAGGAGGCAGGACACAATGCAGCTGGGCCTGGAAGTCTCAAATAAGGGTTCATGGATCACTGGATTCATTGAGTATCAGTGAAGTGTACATACAGCAGAGTTCAGAACAACTCAGTTGGGAACCCAAGGAAGCATGACAAGGGCAGGAGTTCCTAGCACCTCTATGATGACTTGAAATGATTTTTCAGGGTTTATGCCACTGTAGTCTTGGAGCACTTTGGGCATCCAAAGCCAAGGCCACTTTGGCATACTTGGGAATAACAGAAAAGCCAGACTTTGAAATTTTCCATGTCCAAATTCTAAGATAAAGCAGGTGCCTTTCCAACAGCCCCAGAGTTGAGGAAGTTGACAGTACCATTTCCCCCACCTGTGAAACACAGGCATGTTAGAGTTGGGGAGAGAACAGGGCCAAGATCACCTAAAATTAACTTTGAATTGGAGATCCTGTTTCAGTCAGCTTTCCCATAGATGTGGCTGTTAGAAAAGTAGGATTAAATTGCCCAGTCCACTTGAACACAAAAGAGAACCAGTAGTAAATTACGTATGACTAACTAAAATTGGAAACTTAGACAAACTCTTTTGAAGTCTCTTCAAGCTGAATTTAGGATTTTGGAATTACGCTCTTGAACCAGTGAGGCATCTGTGCCCTTTCTTTTCTCCAGATGTTGTGACTCAAGTACCTTAGTCTCAAATGAAGGAGTCCTAGGGCCTCCTTTTCCCTATCAATGTGATACATACTGAGGCATGCCAGTTTCAACAGACAACACAGAGATTTGCTTTCCTTTCTGTTGTTGTGGAGAAAAGAGTGACATATGTCAGGTTCTCAGGCAGGTGGTATCAGGGAGGGTGTCTGAATACAGCTGCTTGCTTACATAAAGACTGAATCCCTAAGCTCTCACACATGATTTTTTCCTTACCCACTGCTGGCACCAAAGTAGCCTGCAAGATGCACTGCACCGTTTCTCACTTCCTCTCTGCCCACAAGATTAGGTCTTCTCTTCATCCACACAAACTATCTTTAAATGAGTGCCTCAAGGTACAAAAAGTTGTTTTCCATACAGAAGAAGGTTTTGAAATTCAGTTTTCCAGTGTGTTCAAGTTACTTCTTTTTCCTGTCATCATACAATATATTCAACAACTCCACTTAGAGTCCTTAGATTAGATCCTTTCCTCACATTAGGGTTACACCAATATGACTTCAGTGGCTTAAAGCTGACTCCATTTCCAACAAGCAGGAACATCTTGCCACCCAAAGATATGAACAAGGCAAATCTTGCTGAAGTGTTCCTGTCCCTCCATGTGCACACGTGGAACAGAATCTAAGGAATCTTTTCCTTAGTGAGGTCATCTTAGCCTAACATTTACAGATAAATTAGCAAGATTAGCATTTACCTCATTCTAGCATGACACTGGATTAGAGCTGCATATATAGGAACAATGTGTGCTTCTAATCCCTTGATCTAAAGCCTACCTTTCTTCTCTTCCTCAATTGCATAACTGGTAAGAGCATGCAATGCAGATTCAACCTGCTTTAATTAGAACCTTCTTCATATTTTGGCCCATTATAAGTTTAGTCATTCCACATACTGATTGTGACTGAAGTTTGAACCACATGGCAAGTACAATGATTTCACTGTTTGTTATACATAATTTTTACTTTATCTTAGACAGGATTCTTTGAGTTGCATGCTGTAGCATTCCCATCAAAATCTGCATGTGAATTTGCAAAACATGTTAAGTTAAATGTAGAACAACTCACGCAACACAAAGGCCTGCCTTAATCATTCTTTCCATGCAATCATTAAAATATAAAGAACAGAACCCATTGATACTAACCTTCATCTATTGCCTCTATAACCTTATTTTCATCTGAAAGCTGCAATAGGTTTGAAAATCTCTTCAGCATAAGCCTTTTTCTAATTCTGCTGTAATTTCTGACAGCTCATTTAGTTACTTGAATGGGAGTAGAACACATAGCATGTATCAGCTTCTGCATGGTGTGGAAAGATACTCATGTATGGAAACTCGTGGAAATAATTTCCATGCTTTCAGAAACTGTAGAACCACTAACACAGGAGAAGAGTAAGGAGAGTTGAAATTAAATCCAGCAACAGGAATCAAGCGTAAAAACCAGCACATAATGTGCAGTCACACTCTGGCTATACCACTACCTCCACTGCACAAAAAGCACTGGTTCACCAATCAAGCATTTGATAATGTCTCTGTTAGCACATTAGGTGCTACAGTAATATCTATTAAATAGATTGGGGGGGGGGGGGGGGGAAAATCACAGGGACACTGCATTGTCCTTGCCACAAAGTGAATTTGAGCCAGTCTCCTGTGAAAACTCGGTGACGCAGCATTTTGTAATTCATTCCGAGGCTCCAGAAGGTGGCTGGGCACTGGGACAGGCTCTCCAGTGAAGTGGTCACACTGCCAAGCCTGCCAGAGTTCAGGGTTGCTCAGGGCCAGGACTTGAACTCAGTGATCCTTGTGGGTGCCTTCCCATTCGGGGTATCTGGGACTCATTTGACCCGCTGCGAAATCCGCACGTTTGTCAGAAGTTTAACAAGTGACATCCTACAAAACCAGAGGAATGAAACCACCGCACTCAAACGTGTCAGTGTGTGTTGCGCTGCTCGATTTGTTTGGATCATCACACATAAAAAAGAGGCTGGAGGCATCTCCACGTCTGCTAGCCAGACATCCAGCTAAGGGCTTTGGCAGGCAGCGCCCGCAAAGCCGTGGGGAAGGCTCAGCCGGAGAAGCCGTGAGAAGGGAAGCACCGGCATCTGGTCTGCGGAGGGGCAGGGCAGCCCTCACCCAGCGCCCATCACTCATGCCGGCCGGCTCCCTAGGACTCCACCGGCGTGGCCGGGAGGGCCCCGTGCGCCGCCCGCTCGTCACCGCCGGCCGGCTCCGGCTCCGGCTCCGGCCTCGCCGCCTCCACGGGCGGGCGCCGGGCCGCCAGCGAAGGGACACAGCAAGTACCCGCACCTCCCGCTCCGCCGCCCCTACGGCTTCTCCCGCGGAAGTGACGAGCGCTTCCCCCGCCCCGGGGCGGGTCCTGCCGCGCCGCCCGGGCCGCGCCGGCCCCTGCCGAGCTGGCAGCGCTGCGCGCCCCGCCCCGCTGCCTCCCTCGGTTCCGGCGCTGGCGGCGGGAATGGCGGCGCTGAGCCTCACCGTGGACGCGGGCAGTCCCCCTCTCGGTAAGTGCGGGCCGGGCCTCGCCCCGCGCCGCCCCGATCCCGCTCTGCCGGGGGGTCCGGCGGGGCTCTGTCTCCTCCCCGCCTCCCTCCCTCGCTCCCTCCCGCCCGCCCGTGTTGCATCATGCGGCGCCGGCCGTGCCCGCGTGCGGGGCCGGGTGAGGCGGCACCGGGGCCCGTGCCCGTCCTTCCTAATTCTCCTGGCCTTCCCGTTCCTCCCGTCCGTCCCATCCCTGCCGCCCTTCCCTGGGGCCGTGTGCCCGCTGCGGGTCCCTCTGGGCAGCTGCTCGGGCCGTGGCGGCTCTGGGCATAACTCTGGCTGCAGGAACTCGGGCACGGGTGCAGCCTCGGGTGACTTGGCACGTCGAGGCTGAGTGTTCAAGGCAGCCCTAGTTCACATCGCCTGTTCGTGAGCTCTGCCGCTGTCCTGCTATCTTCCATTTTCAGTTCTAATCTGCTGCTAAAATTCCCCTCTGGGTAGCTGTCTCGAAGTTTTCAGTTGCTCCCTGCCCTTCGATGTTATTTTGCTTTTAAAAATGTAACAACCTCCTTCGTTGCACTTCCACCCATCTGGAAACAATCTTTTGTATGTCTTCCATGAAATTTCTCCATTCCGTTGTAGCTGTTCAAAATAAATTTTCTTCCTATTCTTCATCGTAGTTTATTGATTTCTTTTTCTTGCTGTTACTCCCAAATGGATTTCAGAGTTGAGTACAACTTGCATGATTGCTGATTCAAGGTATAAAAACATATATGTTTTAAATAAAATTTCTCCTGAGACTTGTTTATACTGATTTACCAAAAACGAAATTGATGCAATATGAATTATGATTAACATCAGGTTTAAGGGCTTTGGAGACTTATTTAGTTTGACAGCTGGTGTGTGGCATTGGAGGTTTATTTCAGGAGATTGCTTGATTGTGTCAGAAATGTTACATATTTCAGATGAAACATTTATATCAAGGAGACAAGCACACTCATCTTACTCATCCTTACTTCATACTCTTCCTTGTGTCTGCCGTGCAAGAAAAGTGTAGTAGTTTTTAATGTCATCAGTATTAATTACATAGCTTAGTGCACGTAATACTTGTTATTTTCAAAGCATTTCCGTGCATGTTATTAAAATACTTATGTGTCTTACTAACGTATTGCATAAGGGATGTCACCCTGAATTTCACAGATGGATAGCTGAGGGATGAGAAGAACCACCTTGACTTACTCTTAATGCCACAAGAAGGGTTTTCAGCTGAGCAGAGGTGAGAGCTAGGGAATTCCTAGCTCCAGTGATTTGTATTTAGGCCAGTGTATTAATAGCTTCTAGTATCATCTGCCTTGGTGGCTGGAGCGTTGTTCTAGGGAAGGGAAAGTGCTCAGCATGCTGTGGAGACTTTAACAGGTTAGGTGGCTTTCCAGACCTACAGTTCCTGTTTTGCCTAGGTAAAAGCTTGCTGCCTTTGTACGTGCTTCTGAGCAAAGTTAGAGAACACCAGCTCCTCTGCTTATGCTCAGCAGGCTGAGTCTGGAGCAGAGCCAGTGCAGAAATGCAGCCAAGTGAGCTCAGTGCTTTGTTTGAGCTGCTGTGTTGTGCTGTAGAGCCTCGAGATCAGAGCAGGTTTGCATCAAGCCTCTTGGAATGTGGGCAGAGCTGTCTTCCAGTCAATGGTGTAGCCTAAAAACTTCAGTAATTCCCTTCTTTCTGGAGACCATTTTTTACTGTCACTGGCGAACTACTTTGAAAACCCACTGTAAGCTTCCTGTGCTTTTACATGGATAAAGTTTCTTGGTTTTGAATGGCTAATCTTTTCATAAACTTTAAATCAGGTTAAAAATAGTCTCATCCTTGTTCAGAAAATGCTGGTATATTCAGTAATTGATCTCCTTTGATGCATGTGTCAGGGCTGGAATGGAGTACATTAGTAATACTGTTCAATAATTAAGAGCTTTTTGGTTACATTCTCCTCATATAGTGGGGGACAGAACTATTTTTTACCATACCCTTAGGAAGCAAAAATGTATCGCAGCTGACACTTGCTGAGCTCACTGCAGATCACTGTGTGCTGGACATTATCAATTTGAGGCTGTAAGGATTGCCAAGAAGAAGCCTCTTGCATATGAGACTGAACGTTGATTTTTTTTTTTTTTGTTTGTTTGTTTCCCTGGGCATTGTCACTTGAAGGAGCTGGTTCAGTCACCTGGTCCTAGTGGATAGGAGATGTAGGTGGTTGGTTGTAACTGTGCAAGGTATCGCTCCTGGAAGGAAGTTCAGTATCTTTTTCTCTTGTTTTTTTAAGGAGCTCTGCTGACGGTGGAGCATGTGAAGAATGATGTTGAAATTTCAGTGCAAGAAGGCAAAGAAACCATCCTCTCTGTGTCTGAGTAAGTGACTTTGCATCTCTCCTTCTACCTTTGGGTCAGCAGTTTTAAAAATCACATGGTTGTAGCATTGACAGTAACCTTTTGAGGTAGGAGGAAAAGAGAAAAACCACAGTTTAATTCATCACTGCATTATTGATGTCTCTAGCACAGGCAAAACATTTACAGTATATTCTGAACTAGATTTTTATGGGAAAAAAGCCTCTTTTTATTTACATGTACCTATGTATAATATTTATGCTGTACCAGTCACTTTACTGTTTAGGACTTGGTGTGGTTCCATGGGTTACCAGCAGCAAGGCTGTTTTATATTAGAGAGGTTTGATAATATAAGATTCCCTGGACTTGTACATGTGTGGTGGACTGAAGTTTGAATGTTTAGATGACATCATTTTAGGCTCCCTCCTGTGTGTGTATAAGCAAAGGCATGATGTTATGTCAGGAAAGTGCTAATTAACTGTGCAGTGCTATTCAGTGTATCCATCTGCACACTGTAGAAAGAATATTGGAAATTTTTGTAGTGATCTATTGTCTGTCCTCCTGAAAATACTCTGCCATTGGAATGGATAACTTCAAGTTTGGGACACAAAGATGGTTTTTACAATCTGAGTAAGATCAAGTGCCTATCAGAAAGGCAGGACTAACACTGTTAGTTTTGGGAAGCTGCACTGTCATCTTCGATTCCATCTGAGTTAAGACATCTGGATATATCAAGAGGAGAGATCCTGCTGTCTGACATATCAGTGGAAACTCTGGCATTTAGTATCTGCAGTAAGGAGCATATTTGTACACATGAGCATTGCAGTTGTAACTTGAAGTATGGTAACACCATGTTGAATTTAGAATTCCTGACTATAACTGTAGTTTTTGAACATTGATTGTTTTTTTGAAGATTGGGGGGAATCTATTGTTCACAGACTTGCTGGCAAACTCTGATTTTGTGAGTTAATTCAGTAGAAGATGCCGTTAGAGCCACCAGTGCATCATAGACTGGAATACCTGCTTGTCTGTAGGATGGCTATAGAAGCAACATATTTCATCTTGTATTGCAGTTACTGACTTGCTCCTCATAAATTAACTCTAACCGAACATTTCCATGTCTTCTAACCTTAGGTAATAAGCTTGTCATTATGTACATATATTTGCAGGAAATCAAAGGACAGGAAGATTCACAGCCTTCAGTCATGGTTGTTTTACTGGTTGCAAATATTGTTTTCTGTTTAAAATGTTAGACCTGAACTCAGATAGGGGTTCTTGCATAATCTGATATTGCATGTTGTCTTTTGCCCTGTACCTGGTGATGGCACTGAATTTGTGATTTTGAAAGAAAGCAAGAGAAATATGACAGGTTATATTGGGATTAAATTGGTACAGCTTTAATAATCTTCAGTGTGTGTTTTGCATAATCTGATATTGCATGTTGTCTTTTGCCCTGTACCTGGTGATGGCACTGAATTTGTGATTTTGAAAGAAAGCAAGAGAAATATGACAGGTTAAATTGGGATTAAATTGGTACAGCTTTAATAATCTTCAGTGTGTGTTTTAATAATCTTCAGTGTATGGGATACAGCTTACATAACAGAAAGTTAATTGGATTTTTTTTACTTGCAGGAGAAAGTTTTCCCCTTAAGTAGCCTTAGTGAGGTTTGGATTTTGTTTTACTTTGACTGTTTGGGCAGTGTATGGATAAATAAATAAATAAATATTTGTATTTATATATGTATATATGTATAAATACAATACATTTGTACAAATTTACAAATACTACTGTGACACTAGGAATATTTTTAATGTATATTGTTTGCTTTGAAATAATATTTATTTCATTAAATAATTTAGTGTTGCCATGCCTTCTTCCTACTGCATTACAAAGCCACTCATTTTGGCTGTAATGGAACTTGTCAGAAATGTAGTGCAAACACTCTCTTTCTTGGGCACTTTCAGGGCACTTTGGCCCTGGGTAGATAATGTCTAGAATCATGGGCCCATCAGATGGAAATTTTTGTGTGTTAGTGTCCTCTCATCCCTGGCATTGGCTTATGTTCAAGAAGTTATTCCAGACCTCAGTATTGCATTAATTTTCCCTTGCTTGGTTGTACAATAATTTTGAAAATTGATTCTCTGCCTTAAAGCCTGTTAAAAGTATATCTGCAATGTGAGAGGCATCAGCTGAACTTGTATCTCAACTAATGCTTTTGCTAAATGGATTTCATGGCATCAGTTCTGCTGCAGCATCTTGTTTTGGCATGTTGTGAAAATCACTTGGGATGTTTCAGATTTTGATTTTTTGGGGGGAATCCATTAGTTCTAATGACTTCACTTGAACAAGAAAGAACATTTTATTTATGATTCTTCTGTGTTTGGTTTTGAAGCTCAGTTAAAATCTGGTGACAAAATTTTTAGCTAACCAGCTGAAACTTAGCTGTCAGCCAGCTACCTAAAAGGTTTATTGCTTGTTTGAGATGATGAATTCTATTTTAAAGGTTATTTTTGAAGACTTAGCTTGAAAACTTCTTGTAGTAATAGCTCCTAAGCAAACTACTTTGCTAAGTGCTGATGGCTTTATGGAGAGTTTTGGTATACCTGTGTCTTGTCAAAACAACCTGCAGTACAGCTTTTTTGTGGTGAGCACATGCACATTTCAGAGTAGTTATTCTTCCTAGGCAGATCAAGCAAAAGCTTTTAGCAAATCAATTCAACATTGGTTTATTATGGTTGGAAATAATTTATGTTTTGGGTTTTTTTGTATTATGTGTTTGCTTTTATTTTTTGGTCTCTTTTTCCCATCTTGTCTTCTTGAACATTTGCCCTGGTGTTTAATTATGTGGCATTTCATGTCACTCTCAGTAGCCACTCTTTGCCTGTAACATTGCATTGTCCCTGTTCATTCTTCCTTACTTAGCCCTGGAGTTAGCAAGCACTGGCTGCAAAAAGTCTTTTATAACTTTTTCAAAGGGATGTTTGGGTGGGAGTATTTTGTTTTTCCTGAAGGAAATAACAACTTTTAAAGCGTAAGTACAATTTAGAGTAACATTTTCCCATTTCATACATGTGTCCAGTTTTGCTTGAGTAATCAAGGGGTATTTGTTTTGGTGTGAATTAGAGAAAACAATAAAAGTGCATTTCACAGACTTTTCAAGTGAAAATGTATTGGAAATTATTTGTTTTTCTCAGTTTATAAAAGCTTCCTTAAAATCTGATAATGAGAAATTAGAATAGGACCCATTTTCAATTACACAGTAAGGTATAATTTAAACACCCTACAGTGACTTTTGGTTTTAGTTATATTTTATGGATCTTCTATATGTATAGCGGATCCTAGATGCTTGGAAAGCAAGCAAAATTAAAAACAAGCAAAGCAAAAAACCCCTCCCAATGAACCATATTCCTTAGGTCATACTGCAATTAGCCTAATGAGACTGGCTGGTCCATTTGTACTAAAAATGGGACACATTCTAATTGTTAATATATCAAGTACATTCTGTATAATTTTCAGAACTTTTTGTTGATTTTTGCAAGGCGTGAGGGCTATCTGAATTCTTTTAATTTTATAAAGGATGCAGTAGGCAAAAAAGGAAATAGAGAACAATGACAGAAACAGAAGTGGAACCTTGGTTGGACAAGTTGGAGTATAGCATTCAGTTCATTAAATTGAGTAAATGTTAAAAAAAAACCCCACTTACAGGGACTCCTTTTGTGGCAATCAATGCTTGATTTAGAAGCAATTGGAGCTCTGTTTTTGCAACCTGCATCCATGTGGGACTGTAGAGTAGAGATGAGGATTATCTGAAGAATTGATGTTTCTCATGCATCTTTCTTCCAAAGCTCTTTAGCAAATATTAATTTATCTTAGGTGAACTGGAAGCTAGATTTCTGACAGTGTACAGCTTTTTTGATACTGTATGTAAAGTAGAAAAGGGACATGAAAACAAAGGAGTTCTCCCTTTGGAGAGCCCTTCTTCTGCAGATCTGTTGAGGACTTTCATAAGCGGAATGGGGACAACAAATTCAAATGAGTCTGTTATCTGGGGAAGACTGGGTAAAAAATCAGATACAGGCAGGGAAGTTTGTTCACCAGGGGATGGTTTCTGTGAAGTGTGAATTGAGTAAAGTAAGTAACAAATGAACAGGAATTTTTTTCCCTGATGCTAGCCTTTAAAAGCATGATGAAGACCTCTCAATTCTTCTGTTGATTCACTAGGAATCCTCCTCAAAGTGATCCTTCTTTTATGAAAACAGATATTGATTAGCTCCTTATAATCTGGAAAATCTGTAGCTCAGGTTATACTTATGAATTCTGTCAGATGTGGACAGAGTATTTGAAGGAATAATCAGAGTCTTATTTTCTTATTTTTCAGCTTAAACAAAATTCTTGCACATTTAGAAGCTTGTTATTCCATTTGGTGATAGAAAAGCAAGGACTTATTTATTCTTGTGCTAGGTTTATTTTATTTTTGTTTTTCTACTCTGGCGACCTGGTACCTGTTGACTCGCCTGGAAGTTATTTTGTGTTTGCTGTGCACATGTTTCAACTATGTATGTGCAATTAAAGTTGAACTGACTGGAGGTAGTAATTTACTTTTGCTTTGCCCCTCTCTTTTTTTTAGGCAAGTTTCATTTACTGATGTGAATTCAATAGCTCGGTACCTGGCTCGAGTTGCTGCCTCTGCTGGGTTGTATGGCTCGAATCTGTTGGAACACACTGAGGTGAGAAGGAATCACAGAATCATAACATGGTTTGGGTTGGAAAGGACCTTAAAGACCATCTATTTCCAACCCCAAAGACCATGGCTGGGGATACTTTCCACTAGACCAGTTTGCTCAAAGCCCCATCCACCTTGGCCTTGAATCACTCTCTTGCTCTTGGTTTTTTCCCCTTTTCCCTTTTTGTCTTTTGGCCAGTTCTGAGTTAGGTGGGTTGGGATTGGGTTTTTTTTTGACCTTGTGTCTATTGTTCTGCATTGTACTGTTATACTGAGGTTCCAGGGATGCTGAAGGGTTTGCTTTGGTGAGCTTCCTCCTTCATATAAAGAAATATAAAGACTAAGAAATCTGTATAAAGACTAAGAAATCTGAGTATTGGAAGGGTTGCCCTTGCCCACCCCTTCAACAGCAACTCCTAAGCAGTTTGCTAATATAAAATAATTCAGATTGGAAGGTAAAACTTGGATTTTCCCTCCTCACTTCCCTCAGCTCTGTTGCCATCAGTTGCTATCTTGTAACACTTCAGTGTAACACCAAGGAGCACTATGTGGCATTGAAATCCTGAAGTAGCTTTTGCTGTGTATGATAGCCAAAACCCTGATCCTGGGTCTAGCTCAAAATAATCAATCATATGCTGAATTTGAAATTGATAACTGAAACTAGCAGACAAGTTGAAATTTGCTTCCTCTGAAATTTAGGGAGGAACTCAAGGATTTGATTCAGGTCTTCTTGAAGTGAGTGGTAATCACTCTTCAATCACTCTTCCACCCTCATAGCTGGTCTCAAGGGAAGTGTTGTCTTACTGCTTTGCCTGTGAGGCATTAAAAAGATGTAAGTTATCTTGTGGCTATTTAAAATTTCTGTCCAAATCCCTTGTTTTTAAGTTAAGCCCAGACCACAGCAAACACACTTTTAGGGCTGGTACAATACTTCTTTTCACTTCTGTGTCTTTCCAAAATAATACTGTACTTGGAAAAGTGCAGGGACAGCTGCATTTGTGGCGCATGTTTTGGCGTGCAACTGCAAATGACCGAACTAAATCCTGTGGAGGTTGTAATTACATCTGTGCCTGCCACGCTGGCTTGAACATTGGAAGAATTCCCGTGGCAGTTTGCAGAACAGTTACACATGAAATAGGACTAGAGAAGAGACACTTAGTCCCTTGCAGGATTGAGGGATTCAGTTTATATACAGGGCTACATTATTAACTAGCCTAATTCTTAATATTTTTTTGTGTTTATGTACAAAGATAGATGGAAAAGACTTTTGCAGGAGCGGGGAGTAGGACTTGTGAAGGTCACGGGTTTGATTTCTTCAAATCTAAAAGGAGATGAGGAAGAGAAAATAGAGACTGAGGGGAAAATGGTGTACTAACCAGCAGCAGTACCAGGAAGAGGAAATAGGACACAAATATGATATGTAAATAGCTAAAGGACAGTGATGATTTTTATATACTCTTGTGATAAGTGAGTACCTGAGAATTGCTTATTATTTTACCAATGGAAAGAACTTCAGTGAAGTTGATGTTTTCAGCAGTTTGAATTCATGCTGAAAGAAGAAATTAAATTTTATTATTTAGTATCATTCTTGTTGAATTTTTCAGTATAATTTATTTTAAGTATTCTTTCAACATATGTTATGATTTGATATATTTAATTCTAATATTCCTGTTAATATTTTCTGTTCAGTTGTTAGATCAATTGTGTATTACTCATTTATTTAACAAGCTTAATTCTCATTCCTTTAGTAACTTTAACTGTCTTTTGTCCCTTCAAACAAGATTGACCACTGGCTGGAGTTCAGTGCTACAAAGTTATCCACTGCCAGCCAGTTCCCTTCAGCCATCCAAGAACTCAATCACTGTCTGTCTCTACGGACCTACTTGGTGGGAAACTCTCTGAGTCTTGCAGATTTGTGTGTCTGGGCTGTACTAAAAGGTATTGGTTTGTATTCTCTGTTTCACTGGCTTGCAATATCAATATACAAGGAATCCCCTTTTTTCTTTTTTGTGGATGCTAGTAGTTACTCCTAGCTCTACGACAGACTGTGTACTGTCATGCACACTGCTGTGGCCTGTGCATCACTAGTGATGGCAGCAGTATAGCTTAGGAAATCCTAGATTTTATTTTTTTAAATTGTTGTTACATTTGGAAATTTATAAGCTGTAATCCTTAGGTGGAAGTTTTTCTAATTTCTTTTGTGCTAATAATTGCAAGAACATCTTTTATTACCTGTTGCCTCAATATGAAAATGTGCAACCTAAAATTATATGCATTGACCTTTCTGTGACATTATCTTAGCAGAGGAAATTTCTTTGGTGTTTACTTTGAATTATTAAAAGAGGTAGATGTCACTCTGCAAAATACCCTTTAGAGGTTAAAGAAGCTTTGATGATCTGTTTTTATGGATTTGGTTTTTGTTTTCTTCTTAGCTCTGTATCTAAAGGTGATAGGTGACGATCTACCATTCAGTATAACCCAATTCCACTTGAAAGTAAAGGGAATAATTAGGATTAATAGCTAGCAGCTTTTGGATATTTTGTCAATGTTGCTGCTCTAAAGAGCAATCTGAAAAGCTGCTGTTGATAAGAATAATTTTATTTTTATAATTTAATAGTTTGAAAACTTCTTTTCTTTCTAACAGATAATAGTACGTGGCAAGGGCAGTTAGAACAAAACAAAGCTCCTGTGCACGCAAAGCGATGGTACAGCTTCCTTGAGGTACAACGTGCTTTCCAGTCAGTAGGAGCCAAGTGGGCTGCTGGTACACCAAAGGTCAAAATGGTAAGATTTACTCAAATCTTCTGGAGAGAGTAGCTTTATTTCTGTGAATACATTGCAAGAATTTTTTTCTTTTTAAGCTAGAGAATTAAAAACTGAAAGTAAGTAGTCATACAGTGAACTAAACTTTTGTAAACAGATGTTTACTGCTAAAGCTGTTGCTTTCAAATTTAAAAAGGCATGAGTTGGCTAGTCTGGTGTGGAGGTATAACTGTGGAAATATGGCACCTCTTCTTTTAATCAGCACTGCTCTTTAGATATATTGTTTGCTTTTTCTAAAGACAGTTTGAGATCCTGATGGACATGCAAAGATTGCTCTTTGACTGAAAGTTGACTGAAATTTGACTGAATTTGTTAATCATGTTCAGGTTAAGAACACCAAGATACAAAACCTTAACTAGCAATTGTTTTCTTCTATGGAATAAATTAGACAACTTAGTGGGACTTTCCAGTCCTGGACCAGATTTGAAAACCCTAGAATTAATCTTTTTTTGGAGTCCTTGAGTAATGTGAAAGTTGTGAAGAGATGAATTTGGGGTGCAATATGGCAGCTTGTAGGTTTGAAAGGAAACTTTGATGCAGCAGTTGTTATCTAGAGTTTTAGATCTCATTTTATAGCTAATACAATCTGTAATTATGTCTCTTCAAGGCAACAGAAAAAGAAAAGAAAGCAGATGTTGGGAAGTTTGTTGAACTTCCTGGCGCAGAGATGGGAAAGGTCATTGTGAGATTTCCTCCTGAAGCAAGTGGGTAAGAAACATGAATACTTTGACAAGGTTCTATTTTGTTTTTTTCTAAAAAAAAAGTATTTTGATGAGGATGGTAATCAGCTTATCAGACAAGGCTGTTAAAATAAACCAAGTGAGTGTTTAAAGCTTAGTCTCCACTAGAGCTGTTCATTCATTTCTCCTCTGTACTTCATTGCGCTGTTGCCTGGACTTGGAATAGGGAGTTTAGTTGTGAAGTGACGTTGTGCAGTTCAGCAGTGGGATGAGGAGAAGCAGGAGGATAGCATTTGTATGGATAATGGATGTGTGTGTCCTGCCAGGAGCTATGGTGTGGACATGCAGTCCTTATGAATTGGGTCAAGGGACTCGGTGCTTTCCAAGAAAGCTTAGATTTGAGAAAGGGAAGATGTATGGGATAGCCTTCCTTGGGGAAGCTTGACACCAGGTCTGTAATGGAGGGCCAGGGGTCCAGACTGTGTGGAATACCAAAGCACAAACTCCTTAATGACCACACAGAGGAGATGTGATGAGCCAGTACAATAAACTCAGTTTTCAACCAGTTTTTCATTTTCTGTTTCTTTTTGGAGTTGCCTGATGGCCTGTAAAATTTCCACGATTGCATTTGTTCATTAAACTGGCTATTCAGCATCACGTGGCTTCTGTAGTTGTGTTTCTTACTCTATTAGTCCAATATAAACTTTACTCAAATATTGTAAATTATGTATTATGTACATGTATGTCTATAACATATAGTGTTCTCAGCTTACTTTAGTAGTTTTTAGTGTCTTAATCCTGGTGTTTTAAAACACTGTTTTTCGGGGACATGTTGCTCTCTTTTTGTAAGAGATTTTACTTTTGTGGATTTGGGGATTTATATTTAGTTTAAAATGTCAGTAGCTTTATAGTTTATGTTAAAAAATACACAGCAATCAGAAAATTCCACTGTTGTGTATGTGGTAGTTACAGATTATCTGGTAGCTGCTACTGGGTATCATCATCAGTTGGTTTAAGTTAGTCTATAAAAATGGAGATAATTGCAGTCCAATCTTTATATCCATAGCAACACTCTAATTTACAGATTTAGTTATTTTTAACAGTCAGCTACTGAATTTGTGGTAGAGGACACATAATCTATTTTCATAAATGTGTAGTATTTCAGCAAATATCCTAGGTTTGCTGTTTGTTACACTTAGGTATTGCTTTCCATTCTTTCTCCTTCCCTCACAAATAATGAAATCTAGCTGAAGTAGTTCTGATATATATAATTATTTTTTAATTTCCTTTTTAGATATCTGCATATTGGTCATGCCAAAGCTGCCCTGCTAAATCAGCACTACCAAGTTAACTTCAAAGGAAAACTTATTATGAGATTTGATGATACAAATCCAGAAAAAGAGAAAGAAGACTTTGAAAAGGTATGATAAGATAGCAGAGTGATTATAGACTGTGAAACAATGATGAATGCTTGCCTCTCTTTTCTTTCATGCTTATTCTTATGGCTTATCCTTCCTGGGCAATGGAGCATTAAAAACACCACGTCCTACATGAAGAGGATAAAGATGTAACAAAACTACTATTCCAGAATATTACAGTGTACATTTTCACTCTTGGCAGGTTATTCTTGAAGACGTTGCCATGCTGCACATCAAACCAGATCAATTTACCTATACCTCGGATCACTTTGAAACAATAATGAAATATGCTGAGAAGCTTATTCAAGAAGGGAAAGCGTATGTGGATGATACTCCTGCAGAACAAATGAAAGCAGAGCGTGAGCAAAGAGTGGAATCTAAACACAGAAATAACTGTAAGATATTTTAAGCTTTGGTCTTGCTTTCTTACCTTTTTGATTTCATATCAAAGCTTGATTGTTGTTAACAAATATGAGTGAGATTACTAAATTGCGTATCTTCAAGGTCCTTATGGGGACTTGAAAGTGTTTAGTGCTTTGTTCTGCAAGGCTGGATGGATTAAGTACACATTTAAACCAGGGCAGTAAACTTGTGTATATATGAATTCATCACCATTCATTATCACTTTAAAAATTCACAATGTAAAATGTGTGAAAATGAATTCCAGTGTCTAAAGAGGGAGTGTCACTCATTTTTATTGCTGCAGTAATAAAACTTGATTCTGTATCAGCTTCATAATACTGTAGAAAATGGTGTATTTTTGTTGTTCTTAGGTGTTAATAAGAATCTACAAATGTGGGAAGAAATGAAAAAGGGAACAGAATATGGACAAACTTGTTGTCTACGAGCAAAAATAGATATGAGTAGTAATAATGGATGTATGAGGGATCCAACTCTTTATCGTTGTAAAAACCAGCCTCACCCTCGGACAGGAAGTACCTACAAGTATGTCCACTTTCTCGTTGTGTGGCCTGTAGATTTTGTTCTTTCCTGGGCATTTACAGTTCCTTAGTAAATTTCTTTTAATACTTGGAACTTGCTAGCATTTTTCAACTAGAATATGTGATGAGTCTCTTGACTTTCTGAAACTTGTGCAAATTACTTAAAAAACCTGTGAGATGGCCATTATGGTCAAAAGTGAATATTATTTCAGTTTTAGTCCTTATATATGTTTGAAAAAAAAATTAGCAGTATAGGGTGGGTTTTTTAGGCTTGAACTGTTATCAGTTCATTTCTTGAAGGCTTAATCTTAAATTATATTGCCCTCTAGATCTTTCTGTGGACTATTAGTTGTGTATGTGTTATTTTAGTCTTGATCTGACAGTTTTCAGGATCATAGGTTAGGAATAATTGGTAATGCGTGATTATAAACTGCACTGAGTTTAAATGTTTAGGTGGGAGGAAAGTGTTTTGTTCTACCCTGCTAATTAATGATTTTTTTTGTCAGAGTTTATCCCACATATGACTTTGCCTGCCCCATTGTTGATAGTATTGAAGGTGTCACACATGCACTGAGAACAACTGAATACCATGACAGAGATGAACAATTCTACTGGATTATTGAGGCTCTGGGTATAAGGAAACCGTATATATGGGAGTATAGCAGGCTAAACCTCAACAACACTGTGCTCTCCAAGAGAAAGCTCACGTGGTTTGTCAACGAAGGCCTTGTGGATGGATGGTATGTTCCATGGCTGTAGGTCAGCACTGTTCCCTAAGATTCTTGTGACTGGCACATTCGTTTCTGCTTTGGGGTAGTTTGAATGAATATTTAAACAATATTAAAAACTATAGATTAATTAAACTGGCTTGTGTATGTGCAGTGTGTCTGTTTCCTACTCTACAGTGGCTGTGTACATCCATATTCATGGCCTGTAATAAACATGAGGCAGCTTATTTTTGGACTCTGGCTCCTGCTGTGGGCAGCATTTACATGTTTTCCACTCTTGAGTCATTGGTTGTTGTCATTGGAGTCGTTCCTAAACGATGCCAGAAGAGGGCCTGGATTGAAGTGTTTCTGGTTCTGTCCATCTAGTCAAATCCATCCCACTTCTCTCCAACCTGCCCTCACCCTCCTTCTTTCTGTTAATTTTTTCAGATTGATTTGATTTCTGCGGACAGTGTTTGGTGGACTAGCTGTTTAGTTGTCAGTTGAGTTGTAAGCTTAGATTCCTAGTTTATGCCTGGAGCCACTCGGCTAGAGCCAAATTTATTCTTTCTTGCCCCTGCCTGTTTTTTTTCCCTAGAGGTGTAGCTGATCTTATGATGGTCTTTAGCTTTCCTTCCCTAAGCCTCCCTGTTAGGTCCTCAGTAAGGTTTGATTCATGTTCCCACCAAATTCAAAGGTTCATTGCAGATCAGGCCTTTTTATTTCTTCCATAAGAGAAAAAAAATCATAGAATTCTATCACTTATATAAAGAGGTAGCATTGTCACTTCTTTCCAGTAACATTTTCTGGGTGCCCTTGGAAGGGAAATAATGGATATAGACATAACTTCTGCCTTGCTAGTTTTTGAGAGACCTGACCTTCACCATATGTTTTATATGGATAAGAGCTCAGTCTTCTCAGTTAGGTGTTGTCACCTAGCTGGGAGCTCAGTGAGTAAAATACACTGATGCTGTGCCTTTCATGTGTGGCAGTATTAGTAAAGTTCTTGATAAGTGCAGAATTAGAAAATTTAGCGTATGGCACTAATGGAATACCTTTTCCCACTAGGGATGACCCAAGATTTCCCACTGTGCGTGGTGTCCTGAGGAGAGGCATGACAGTTGAAGGGCTGAAACAGTTTATTGCTGCTCAGGTGGGTGTTTTCTTCTGATTCTTTGAATCTCCCTCGATAAGTTTCACAAATTTTTGTGAAGCTTCACTCAATGTACTTGTCACTGGAAGGTTTCTGCTTTTAAAGCTTTGCTACTTTGACATATATTGCTTCAACAGTGGTAGCACCTGTGAGTAGGTGTGGGCAAGATGGACTTGCAGGTTTCTAATTTGGAGAAGGTTTATTTTGCAAGCTCAAAAACTGGTTTTTATGAAAACAAACTATAGAGAGTTTTCAGTGTAAAGAACTTTGTTTTAAATTAGTCTAAGAGCTAGAATATTTATATTAATGTGGTGTTGGTTCGGACTTTTTTATCCAGGGCTCCTCTCGATCTGTCGTGAATATGGAGTGGGATAAAATCTGGTCCTTTAACAAAAAGGTATGTGCTTGCTCGGATTTGATGCTACTCCTGATATCCTCTTTCTAGGATATGTGGAGAATCCAGCGTTCATTGGAGTGCTTATCACAACAAGTAGCAGTTGCAGTATGCTGCATCATTTGGCGCACTCTCAGGAAAATGGAATGTCCCCCCCTTCTAACCTGAAGAAGCACTAATCCTATTGATTCTCCTATACCAGTACTTACTTGCCTTCCTTAGTAGTACGGGAAAGGATAATGGTATTTGCTGTAAATCTGATCTGAAAACTGCATTTCATTTTTCTGCTTTCAAGCTGCGAGCTATCTGTAAGAAGGTATTACTTAATGCTTTTTACCTTAGCATATAGCTTACAGTGCTGTAAGCATACATAGCATAAGCTATCATTTTGCAGCTTCATAGCACAGTCAGACTTGCTTGTATAACAGGAGCTCTACAAACCCACTGAAAATGCATTATTCCTAGTTTTCAAAGGCTGCCCACCTCTGTTTGGCTGATTTGTCAACACAAACACAAATTTTCCCCGATTTGGTTCACGCTGGCCGCGTTTCCTTTCTGTGGCAAAAGGATGAACGCACTGTGTGCTCTGCCTGGGGAGATCAAGCCAGCACTGCTGGAGTTTCTGACTGAATGGCAAATCAGGAATATTGCATCTTGACATGATGAGTTGCTTTTTGGCAGCAGATGCTTGGACACTATAATAAGGCGATTTGTTTTCATGAGGATTGCATATTGTGTGATTGTGGAAACACCTGTTATTTTGCATTGGGACTCCTGCTTGGTTTTGCTTAGATAGTACCCAGATCTGTTCATTTAAATAGTTTTTGCTTGTCTGGCATGTGTCATGTATTTCTTCATGTATTTTGCATTTGATTTGCTACATACATGTAGGTTTATGAATTGGTTCTTTCTGTTGCTGCATAAATACATTTATGACTAACAACTGATTTGAGGGGAAGAATCCACAATGGACTGTCAAGGCCCATTTTTCTTTAATTGACTTTTAAAGTGAGTTTCTTAGACCTCTGACTCAGCTCTTTTCATAGCACCATATTTATTAGCCAATTTTATTTACATGTGGCTGTGCAGATTGAAAGCTATCTGCAATATGAGAAAAAACAGTTGGCTGCTTACAAGTAATTCTGAGCTCAAAGACTTTATCGGTGTGACAACTCATATTTTATATGTGATCCTGTAATTTTTAGCACCTGACAAGGGATTGCTAGTTTTAATGAATAAAATAAAGAGCTTGTTAATAACACTATAAGATTTAGTCATTTAATTATCAAAATTATGATTGATAAATTAAATAATACCCCTGCATTCTGAGATACATACACAAGTCCTTTTTCAAAGTGTATGTCTAACATTTAGGTGTCTGACTTCAGTGACTACTAACTTAGAAAAGTGTGTTTTCTTAAAAGTATATCATCATATCACTTTATTATCTAATGACAAGTAATTAGAAGCTAAATGCTTTTCTCCAAAATATAGAAAAATATATAGCTGTCTAGCTTTTCATTTGAGCAGGCATAAACCAAGAAGAGCAAAAATTACTTCATATTAATAAAAGCAGGTGCTTTCCTTTGTGTCAGTTTCCAGTTAACCGGGTAGATCTTGGATATTCCTTTTCACCTTAGATGACTGCTTTACTTGAATTACGTATTTGAATGCTTCTGAACAGTTTGACAAACCAGTATTTCAGGTATAAAAAATGCTGGGAAAAGTTTGATAATGGGCCATAAAAATACAGGGAGACATTCTAGTGGTAGCTTTTTCTTGTCAAACTCATGTTGTAGAAATCTGAATGAAGTCAATGTTATGGTCTTGCCTTATTATAGTATCTGATGTGTCTGTATAAAATTGCAGACTTTATTGGTGCCTCCTCTACAGCCAGTTCTGTCACTGATTCTTCTGGAGTACTGGCCTGGAAAATGAGTATGAGATCAGGTCTTGTGCTGCTAGAAAAAGAACAAACTTCACTTAAAAATTATTGCTTTAAATTTAGTTATCTAGAGAAAAAGCGGTTCACATTTAATAGGCTGTGTGCGCAGTAAAACTGTATCAGAGTACATTTTTGTGTCTTCCCCATAAGGCATTGGGTCATAATTTTAGTTACTTCTGCTGTCAGTAGTACCCAATCCAGTTTTTACTCAGAGTATTTTAGTAAAGATTGGAAATTGTAAAGTATTACCACTATTTTCTCACTATTCTGTAGCTTTGGATGAAAGTGACATTAAAGCAAACTTTGAAAAACTGCAGTAACATAAAGAATGCCAGTTAATATTCCTTTCTTTTTTTTTTTTTTTTTTTTTGTGTGGTGATTGTTTTGTAAAGCGTCTTATTTTTTTGTCAGTGGCATATATTCATGATTCACCTCATTTGTTTTCTGTAGGTTATAGACCCAGTAGCACCTCGGTACACTGCTTTACTGAAAGATGCAGTGGTCCCAGTAAATATTCCTGAAGCTCAAGAGGAGATGAAAGAAGTGGCTAAACACCCAAAGGTTCTTGCTTTGCTCTCTTAATATTCTTGTACTGCAGTTCAGTAAGGTTGGGAAGTACCTTGGCATGAAACAGTCAGGAAGGGGAGTCCTTCTTTTAGCTTGCTCAGATAGCTAATCTGATAGAGATCTATCCAAGGGGTACTTTTGTTTTGCCTAAAAATTGTCAAAAACTGTGCAACTACTAAACATGTTTGTTCTTTAAAGAGGGAACTCTTTTTGTAAATATATAGAGTGCATATAAAAGGTGCCCTAAAAGGCCTCTCTGGGAGTTTCCAGAAGAGGTGAGTCATTACAAGCCTGGAGTGCTACTCAAGCTGGTTTTCCTATTGTTTGATGCTAACTTTCACAGAGGTTAAATATTAAGTTTTATTCCATCTCTGTGGCTATAATACAGTAAACACTCTTTATCCATTAACAGTGAGGTGTTTTTTAAGTGGTTTATAAAATCAGGTTTTATATGCAGAGGTAACATATTAACTTGTTGATTCTGTCAGTCTCTGGATTTTTAATATGACTTAAATTTGTATAGCAAATAATTCTTATCAAAAGCTAAGAACTTGCTGATTTGATACTTTTAGTATCCAGTAAACAGAGTAATATCCCTTAATAGGGAAGTGTGTTACTGATACAACTCTTTCTTGGTGCTATGAGAAACAAAGATGCTTTCCTTTGAATCTGATGTCTCAAATTGCTGAAATGTCACTGAAAGCATCCCTTAGTTATACTTATGTACACTTACACTGAGAAATTAGTGAATATTGCTGAGGCTTTGCTTCATTTCTTTGTTTTGATTTTGTTGCTCTGAGTGCTCCTGTAGCCATTTCTTGTAACTAAGAGCTGGATATTGGGTTTCTCCTCTTGCCCATGGCTGATAAAAAGGAAACAGGTTTTGAGCAGATGTGAGAGTTGTGACCCTTCAAGGTTCAAAGACACTGAAGTTTGGTCAGATACAAGCCGCCATATTAAAATTTTGATAGTACCAGTAAATGCTACCTCCAATATGTAATGAAATAAATACTGACTGGAAGAAACAAGCTGAAAACTCCTGACCAGCTGAGAAAGTCTGAACTCACAGCTGTCGGCCTTTTTAGAAAATAGAAGATATCTCAATTGCTGAGATACTTTTAAGCTGAATATTTTATAAGTGATGTAGTTCTGGTTTCTGTCTTCACAAATCTATGCAGCTAAAAGAAGCTCTCTATATATTTCCATAATAACCTTATAAAAAGGCAAAAATTAGAGTTCTGAAATTAGTTTTAATGGGAATTTGCATAGCAAAATGGAAACTTGAGAAAAACTGGGTTTACCTGTGAGATCCTAAAGATGCATCGACCTTAAGGAAATGGAATATGCTGTCAGTGGATTTTTTTGCGTGCATTATCAGGGGAATGCGGACGATACCTGTAAATAAGAAAGTGGAGAGAGCTGTGGAAAAACATTGTAGCTCTGCGTTACTGTTATATTCCATCTTCTGTCTTCATCTGTTGTCTTTGAAATGTAAATCATTATTCACAGAATGCTGATGTTGGGTTGAAGCCTGTGTGGTACAGCTCCAAAGTCCTCATTGAGGGCGCAGATGCGGAGACCCTGGCGGAGGGAGAGGTGGTTACCTTCATAAATTGGGGCAATATCATCATCACCAAATTAAACAGGTAACCTGTACAGTGGCAGATGACATGAATTTTTGCTTTTCAGCTTTTTGTTGCCTTTTCTTTTAACTGGAAGCTTGTAACAGTAAAGAATTAATGGTTGGCCATATATGTCCATTCTGTGATACTGTGTCTATAAATCTACTTTGAAATGCACTATGAAACTGCACATTAGCACAGGGTGTATATTTCTCTAGATTCTGGTTGGAAATCATTAGTCAGTCCTGATACTGCATGTCCCTTCTCATCCAGTGCTCTCCATGATTCTGTGGCAATATTGCCACGGTAAAACAGCTTTTTCAGACAGATAAAAACCACCTGGAATGTTAACATCTTTCACCCTGTAACAAATACTGCTTTTGCATACTGAGAAACTAAACCTGTCACAGTTTCAGCTGTACAGCCGTTGAGGTGGGGAAAGAGACCATTTAATGTCATAATGGTGTCTTTGAAGTGGTTGTGTTGAGAGAGTGCCACAATGAGGTGAGCTCTGATAGCATAAATATGCAAAGATTTTTCTCCCCATGCTTTTTACTCTATATTGATATTTAAGACAACAAAATTAATGGAGAACTTAAATGGCGGTGAATGCACTCTTTCATTTTCTATGATTCACACTTCAAAAATGAGCTCTGAACACTTGTTTTTGCAGTATTGAATCAGAACTGATCATTTAGGCTGTACCATAATACTTTCCGTTTTCCTGTAGAAATTCAAGTGGAAAAATTGTGTCCATCAATGCCAAGTTGAACTTAGATAATAAGGACTTCAAAAAAACTACTAAGATCACTTGGTTGGCAGAAACTCCACGTGCACCCCTCATTCCAACTGTCTGTGTTAATTATGAGCATCTGATCACTAAGCCAGTTCTAGGAAAAGATGAAGACTTCAAGCAATATATCAACCGAAATAGCAAGGTGAGTTATAATTCCACAAAAATTCATGCTGTTTTTGTTTTTTTAATTCACTGTTTCTAGTTGTGATTTTTAAAATAGAATTGTTTTTTGTTGCACCAGCACAACTTATCTGTTTATCTAGTTTCCGTGTTTCCATGTTACCTGTCATAATCTCAAAATAAAATATGACTCTTGTTTATTCTCAGTTGTTATCAGGCTTTTACACATCTGAAACCAATAGTTTGAGTTTTTGTCTTGATACATTCTTATGATGTGGCATCTTCTTGCTAGTGCTTGTTTTGCTGTTGCTGGAATTAAGTAACATTTTGACACTTCGAAAAGGAGGAAATCACCACTATCCTTCTACAGCTCTATTTCTTGCTGTTCCTTTGCTCTGTTAGACATGGACTGATTTCTTTTAATACTTACAGCAAGAAGAACTGATGCTGGGTGATCCATGCCTTAAGGAGTTAAAAAAAGGAGACATCATACAACTTCAGAGGAGAGGATTCTTTATTTGTGATCAGCCCTATGAGCCAGTGAGGTAATTTCCCTGAGAATGGCCTAAACAGACTTCACAGAATTTGCTTTAGCTTGTTGTGTTCTAGTGTTTTCACACACACACATTGGCAAGAGTAATGTCGTTCTGCAAATATTTACCCATTACCATGACCTTTGTGAGGAACATCTCTGTGGACTGGCATGGCTTTAATTTTTTATTACATTCCTGACTCTTCAAACTGTCTTAAGCCAAGTATGTGGTACTTGAGGTGCACCCCAGCTGACCTGGGCTTGTTAATGAGGTCATGGTTTCATTGTGACTTGCAGTATAGAAATTAAGTAGGGGTGCTACAGAATAAAAAGCATTTTTCCAATTAGGGTGTGCACATACTACTTAATTGTAACACTTTCTTAGCAAGCTATTGAAACATCTACATGCAATTATAATATAAGTGTATAAATATGATAAAAAAAGGAAAACATGCATGTAAGAGGAATCATTGCAGATCCCCAATTATGTAAATGTAGATAATTACAGCTGTGTATCAAAGATAAACCTGTAGTTGTGTGAAAGCATCTTTTAGAAAGAGTAGCTCATTTGTTTTAATAAATGTTTGATATTTATCTTTTATTTCCTTTACTGTTGTGTTTTTTTATAGTCCTTACAGCTGTAAAGATGCCCCATGCATTTTGATTTACATCCCTGATGGACACACTAAAGAAATGCCAACATCTGGGTCAAAAGAGAAGACCAAAGCTGAAACTGCAAAGAAAGAGGTAAACTGGTGGTTTAGGAAAGTACCATAAAATGTATTATGATATTATGATACATCTCTTTCTGTACGAGATTACGTGCTGAATACTTAGCTTCTTTTTTTTTTTTTTTTTTTTTAAGGCTAGTTCAGCTGTAAAAGGAAAATCTGCTCCAGTTGTTGGTCATACCTCTACTCCAGCCTGTGCTGAGTCACCTGAAGGTCTCTTGATCATCTACAAAAAGGTGGCTGCACAGGGTGATGTAGTTCGTGACTTGAAGGCTAAGAAGGCAGCAAAGGAAGATATTGATAAAGCTGTGAAACAACTGCTGGCCTTGAAAGCAGAATACAAAGAGAAGACAGGCCAGGAGTATAAGCCAGGAAATCCTCCAGTATCTGGAACTGCACAGTCATCAAAGCTTGAGACCTCTGGTACCTTGGACAGTAAAGCCCTGTATGATAAAGTAGCAGAACAAGGAGAAGTGGTCCGAAAACTGAAAGCTGAGAAAGCATCTAAGGTGATGATTTAAAAAATCCTGTGGTTTTGTCTGGGTTTGCATAGCCCATTGTTCTTTCTCTGGAGGTGAATGGGTGCTTATGGATCCAGGGATTTTATAGTGGTCATCATTTGGACTGGGCTCTGTTCTGTCAAGACTTATGTTTTCCAAAACTTACTTCTTGAGTTAGATTTGTATGACCAAGTTTGTATTGGTGAATTCCCGTATTTCTTAGGCTGGTGCTCTGAAACATGGACAGAATTTATCCAACAGCAAGGGTTCATTAAGCATCCAAATCAAGTCCTTGAGATTAAAATGCCTTGGCAATTTCTTCATTTGTTTAACTCAGTACGGTCAAATTATGGACTTCACAGGATTGAATTGTTGCTGTTTAGACCTTGAAACAAAGCTCCAAAACCAGAAAGGAAAGATCCAAATGCCGCAGATGTTTTTGAGAATCTTCCTGTCTGTAACTGTATATAGCAAACATAGCTACTATTAGCTGTGTTATTTCCTTTCTTTCTAATGCAGAGCAAGAAGAGAGGGAAAATAACATAGTTTGCCCAGTAGTTAAATAATGTTGATAGTAGTAGTATCTTGATGGGACTATAAATAAATGAGAAGATCTAAATGAAATTAAAATTTATTGTTATAATTTTACTTTGGACAGTTAGGGTTGTACATCCCTTAAGAGGAGTTACTTTGTTAAAATAGGAAATTAGTACAGAAAACTTCTCTGAATAACTCCACTAAGTACTTAGGAAAATTGAATAGGTGCACATAAACTGCAGGTCTTTTTATGAAAGTGTTTATGGTACTCTTGAGAATCTTGTGTCTCTATATCTTTGTTCCTCCCTCTTTCTGCTCCCCTTCCTTTCTTTTTTCAGGATGAGATAGGTGCTGCTGTGGAAGTCCTTTTATCCCTAAAGGCAGAATATAAACGACAGACAGGCCAGGAGTACAAGCCTGGATGCCCACCTGTGGTCTCTGTCCCTCCTCAGTGTTCTCCTGTTCCCACTCCTCCATCCCCATGTCCAGTAGACAGCAAGGCTCTGTACAGCAGAGTAGCTCAACAAGGAGAAGTGGTCCGCAAGCTCAAATCGGAGAAAGCTTCAAAGGTGTTCTACCTGTGCATACTTCTGAGTGGAACAGTGCCTTCAGTTTAGGCTAAAACTCAATGGCAGGTTTTGTGAAAATTGAGGAGCAGAACATAAGCTAGCTCCGTGAAGTGCTTTCCCAAATTCTCATGAGCTGATGATATGGCTGACTGCATGCGTTCTGTGTTAGTGCATGGAAAATAAATAAGTTCTTTTTTTAGTCATACAAGATAAGTGAAGCAGAATATAGGCGGTAACTTGAAAGAAGGGCTGTAACTTGGAGCCAGAATGGCAACAACAAATTTGGGAATTACCTGATCATGACCAAAGAACCATTATTTATTCAGTCTGTGTATTTGCTGCTATTCTCCAGTGTGCAGCTCATGGACTGCTATAACTGGAGGGGAGTAAGCCACCTAAATGAGAGGCTTTTATGGCACAGAAATCAGCCCATACCTGCACTACCTGATTTGGCCCTTTGATGTACAATCTGTAGGTATTCTGGCTAAAAAGTTTTACCACAGAACTTAGTAATAACAGCTTATACACGCATGATAGCTCTAGAAGTTTTATTACAACAGCTGTGGTAATGCCATTCTAATAAAACTTGTGCTATTATATCTCAGCTATTGTGTTACACCTCCGTTGTTTCTACCCTTGTCTGCAACTGCTGTTTTTTCTCTCTTGCTTCAGGAACAAATAGATGAGGCTGTGAAAATTCTTTTAAACCTAAAAGCAGAATATAAACAAAAGACAGGTCAAGAGTACAAGCCTGGAAATCCACCCTCAACACCTCCTTGTCTTTCTTCCACTGCACTTCCATCTGTCTGCTGCAGTAACTTGGCAAGCTGTAGCTTAGTGGATGGCAAAGCACTTTATGATACTGTAGCTGAGCAAGGGGAAGTGGTACGCAGACTGAAGGCAGAGAAGGCTTCCAAGGTACAATAGACATTAGAGTGAGCAATCATAATTGTAATCACATTTGGCCACTGGGGGGAAATCTTTCACCAAGTAGTGATCAAGCTCCCCCATGCCCAGGTCATGCATGCTCTGATAATGCCAAACAGATTTGTTCTGGTGCTGGATACTTTCCTGACTCAGACATATGAAGTCAAACTTAACCTCTCGTATCTAGGTGAATAGGCATGAGCATGGCAGATATTTACCCTGCAGATGTATTTTACTATCTCTTTCTGTATTTGGGACAAGTGACTATTCAGCTATCTAGTGTGCTGCAGCAATAGCAAGACCTTTCAAAATGAGGCAGATTCAGTGATGGCTGTGGAAAAGAACGTGAGACAAACCTGCAGCTTTTTAGGTGCTTCTGGGACGTGGAGGGATTTCTGCCTGTATTTCCACCTTGCAAAATTAGTTTTGGTGTTGGGTTGTTTTTGGGGGGCTTTTTTGTTGGTTGGTTAGGTTGGTTTTGTAGCCTGATAATCAATGCTTATGGCCAGTTCTCTCTTTAATTCTCACCAGTAAATCTTGATATTTTTCCTCCACACAGGATCAAATAGATGAAGCAGTAAAACTCCTCCTTTCTCTAAAAGCTGACTACAAGGAAAAGACTGGGCAGGAGTACAAGCCAGGACACCCACCAGCAGCTCAGGGGGCTTTGCCTCAGACATCAAACACAGTACCCAGTGGTCCAGACACTCCTGAAGCTAAAGCCCTGTTTAGCAAAGTAGCTCTTCAAGGAGATGAAGTTAGGAAATTAAAGGCAGAAAAAGCAGACAAGGTAATAACATACACACTGTAGTGTAAAAATGTAATATATATATTTAAATCTAAAACTCTCTTTGAAATTTAGTGGGATTATGGAAAATAGACATGTAAAAAAAGCACCTTTAAAATAGGCAGCATTTGAATTCTGAGATCTGAAACATTCTTTTAAATTAGATATGCTGTCAGGTATGATCCTGTAAAATGTCAGCACATTAAAGTTAAGTACTGGCTTATGCAGATTTTTCTGCCAGTAGTCTGTGAATGCCCATAAAGCCATATAGATATTTTTTTTAATAGAGCCATATTATTCCAGTGATTTCTCTATATTTTTCTTTTTTTTTTCTCCAAGGAAAAGATAGATGTGGCTGTTAAAGAACTTCTTCAGTTGAAGGCCCAGTATAAGTCTGTTGCAGGAGTTGACTATAAACCAGTGTCTGCTAGTGGTGTAGATGACAAAGACAAAAAGAAGAAAGAGAAGGAGAACAAGTCTGAAAAGCAGAGTAAGCAACAGAAGCAAAGTGATGGCCCCAAAAAAGAACCTTTGCAAGGACAGAGTGGTAATGAGCGCTCCTCAAATGGATCAGGAGAGGGCCAAGGCCCTAAGAAGCAAACCAGGTAAAGATGCAATCTTTAATCTTATTAGATAAAACCATCAACTATCTACCTCTGTTCAGGTTTAGAGTTTGATATGTGTCTCATTTCACTTGAAAGTGTGGACATCTGCAGAATAACTGTAGTGTCAATTGTACCTCAGCATCCTGTATTGTTACTATCACTGAGAATATTTTGTGCTTATTATTTGCTTCTGCAAATGTGCTGCTGTATCTTGCTGAAAGTTTAAAGGTCTTTTTACACCATGTATTATGCAGCACTATGTATTTACTATTTCATGCACATAAACCATATATTAGAGACAGAGATGCAGTTATTTTGTGTAGAAATAATGTCAGAAAAACTGTATTTCCCTCCTTTAAAACTTCTCTGTTTATAGAGTTATAAAACCTTTACTTTTGTATTCTGTCATTTGAGTCTGGTGAGTTTAACCTTCTTTAGAATCCTGTAGTTTTATTGGTTATCTTTATTTTGAGGTAGGGTCAGTTTTCTGTCTCAAACAGTGTGACTGACATTCACATGAATGGTGAATTTGAGTTGCATGTCTTTTCTGAAATTTTACCTACTGGCTAGGTAGGAAATGTTTAAAATAAAGAGTAAAACAGCTTACACACAGGTCTGGTTAATCTTAGGTTCTTACTGGACTGCTTACTGGTGGTTGGGTTTTTTAATGTGTTGCTGTGTGGTTTTTTGATACAGCCATTGTGAGAATTAGAAGTGTTCAGAACTGTTCTTGTTAAATATTCTTGTTAGGATAAGGAAATACTAGGAACTCCCACCAGCCAAAACTTAGCCTTTTGATGTAAAACTAAAACATTCTCTTCCACCTTATTATTCCATACCTCTTGCCCCAAATGAAAAGAGAAAGAAAAGGGTTGGGAAAAGTTTCGTGGCTAAATGCTGAACAGCACAAATCTGGTTCTTTTGTCATACCATAGGCTGGGTCTAGAAGCTAAAAAAGAAGAAAACCTTTCCGAGTGGTTCTCTCAGGTAAGTGTGCATCAGTTTGATTTGATTGTTTCATTCTGTTATAAATCAAAATCTGTTTGGGATTTACATCCTTCTGATTGACTTTTTTTTTTTTTTCAATACAAAGCAAAGTATTTGCTCTTTTTTCTGTGTCTTATGTTATCATGGTCTTAAATAGAAGTGCCTTGGAGTGAAGACCTGAATAAATTTAGTAAGCTGTAAAAAGGGTGTGTCAACCACCCAACCTTATTATATACAATACATATGGTTTCCTTTGTTTCATACCTGAATTCATCTTGTGTTAAGAGTAAAAAACTTAAATGAAATTATAGAAGTTTCACAGACTTGAGAATTTTATTTCAGCTCCAGGTGATGCATAACAGAAGTGAATATCTGTTGATACTTAACAATTTTGCTGGCTTGTGAGATTGAAAACAACCCAGGTCGAGATGATTAGTTTTGATTAGTCTTGTTATGAGAGATTGTAAGTAGCTGTCAGTGGTGTACATTTCCTGTCACAAGTATAATTTTTGCCTGTACTCTAAGGAATAAAAGTCTCTTCTGACATAAGCTAGAGACATTTCTTACAGTGCAGGTTTTTTTGTTCCTGGAAAGTAACTATAGTCTCTTACTTGAATTCATGAAATTCAGTTTTAGTTAAGTGTTTACCATATTCAGACCTATTATTAAACTTAATGTTCCTGGTTAACCTTCTGTAGTTACCACAAATGACCCTAAAGTATATCTTAGCTGCTAACAATTTGAGCAGTTTTGAGTAGGAGACTTCTCTTGAGTTGCATGGCACACACTAGAATTACTGAATGTTCTCTGTGTACAAACTGCAGCTTCAGCCTCTGATTAATCTTTTGCAAGGTGATCACAAAATCAGAGATGATTGAATACTACGATGTGAGTGGCTGTTACATTCTTCGTCCTTGGGCTCATGCTATTTGGGAAGCCATCAAAGACTTCTTTGATGCAGAGATCAAGAAACTTGGAGTGGAAAACTGCTACTTCCCCATGTTTGTGTCCCAGGCTGCCTTAGAGACAGAGAAGTCTCATATTGCTGACTTTGCTCCTGAGGTACCCTTCAAAACTTCATTTTAATCTGACTGTAAGAAAATCCAACCACTTAGTCTGCAGCTGGGTATGAAAGTAAGTTTGGGGCTAGAGGATTTTTTTCCCCAACTTTTTTTTTGTTTTCTCCTTTTTTTAGGTTGCTTGGGTCACAAGATCTGGGAAAACAGAACTGGCTGAACCAATTGCTATACGTCCCACAAGTGAAACAGGTGGGTCTCTTTTCATGTAGTTTGGCTGTAAACTTTTATGTGAAGTTTTATGTATAGTGTAGCTAATAGACAAGAGTCCCTTCTGAAAAGTGTAAGCCCCCATTTTCCAGAATGTTTTTCATAACTCCTTAGGAAAATTTCTTAATCTTGTTGCTGCTCATAACAAATCCACATTATATGTTCCCTTAAATAGACACTTTTAGGAAATGCAGACTTTTCCAGGAATTTTTTTGTTAATATCTTGAACACTGACTTACTTTGTCTGAAAATACATTTGATATTTGGTTTATAGTGTTTATAAGAATTTTTTTTCAACTCATAATTCACTTTTGCATGTGTTTTGACTGTAACTGTTCCCCTGAGTAATTTAAACAAGCATTTTAAGACCTAAGGCTGGATGAGTTTTTAATTGAGTCAGGTCTAGCATAGTGTCCTGAAATCTTCAGGTCAGGGAGTTCCTATTTGTGAACCCAGGTGTATTTACCATACTGTAAACCAGGGATTCAAACCCAGTGTCATTAAATAATAAGCTTTGGATTGTACTTTGAGCGGCAGCAACCAAGCTCTTTTGCAGAGACTTGGGATGAAGTGGAAGTACTCTGGTGAAAATTATGTATTAAGACAAAAAAATGTATTTTAAAGGAACTAAAACATAAAAGCATAATTTTCACAGCAGAGAATGCTAAGCTTATATGTAGCAAAAGGAAAAGTTTGACATAAATGTCTTTATTGTGTGGAGACTCAAAGCTGCTTTCTTTTTACAGTAATGTATCCTTCCTATGCAAAGTGGGTGCAGTCACACAGGGATCTTCCTATCAAGCTTAATCAGTGGTGCAGTGTTGTGGTATGTGTGCACAATTCCTGAGTACCTTGTCTTATCTCAAGTGTATTGTAAGACAGTTGTTATTCTCTGTGGACTTGGCTTGATCATAATGATCACAGCACATATTTCAAAGGAAAATTATTACCATGGTTTATATATGATATGTTTTTCTCAGTGTTTCTAATAAAACATTATTTATCAATGTGTGTGGTTGATTGTATTAAGTAGAAATCTGACTAGCTGGCTTTTTTATCTTTATTGAGGATTTTCTAATACTTCCTTATAAACATTATTTGTAATAATGATTTGACACTTCATAGTGTTACATTTTTTTGCTTCTGTCCCTCCAGCGCTGGGAGTTCAAACATCCCCAGCCTTTCCTTCGCACTCGTGAGTTCCTTTGGCAGGAGGGTCACACAGCATTTGCAACATATGAAGAAGCAGCAGAGGAGGTAAAAACAAATGCACTGGTGCTTCTCCTTTCAGGAAGTTACCTTACTCCACAGCAGCACAAACAAATCTTTGTACTGAGACCTCAAGGAAATCTTTTTTTTGAGCACCCCTGTGAAAAATGAGCACCCCTGTGAAAAATGCCAAGTTTATTAGAACCCATTTTTTTTCTCAGATGTAACCCATTTCTGAGGCTTCATTCTCTACAAACAATATGGGGAGTTTGAAGAGTGTGATATATAGTGTGTGCTTCCCTTAAAATCATTTTTCTTAAAAATACTTAAAATCAATTTTCCTTAAAAATTTAAATAATGCATCCAAGTTTTACTGCTAGAAGTTTTAAAACTTTATTTGCCCAGTTTTAAAACTATTTTCTTGTTTTCTGTCATGACTTACATTTGTTGCTTTTTGATTCAGGGAAAATAACATCCAAAGTTTAAAGTAATTGAAGAAATCTTAGTTTCTAAACAAAGTCTCAAGAAAGTGTTAAATCTTAGAGACTTCAGACTCTGTCACTTAAAAATATTTCATGATGTAACAAATACAAAATACTGAGTAATTCTGAAGATAGTTTGTTTATCATAGGTGCTGCAGATACTTGATCTCTATGCTCGGGTGTATGAGGATCTCTTGGCAATACCTGTTGTGAAAGGAAGAAAAACAGAGAAGGAGAAGTTTGCTGGGGGAGATTATACAACCACTTTAGAGGCATTTATATCTGCCAGTGGAAGAGCTATCCAGGTATTTACCTATTAAAGTAATTCTTTTTTTCATTAAATATAGGAAGATGAAATATTTAAACTCATGCTTGATAGACTTAGCTTTCCATTGAATAGAATTTTCTGTGTACATCTATTTCAGGGAGCAACATCACATCATTTAGGGCAGAATTTCTCAAAGATGTTTGAAATTGTGTTTGAAGATCCCAAGAAGCCAGGAGAAAAACAGTTTGCTTATCAGAATTCCTGGGGCATTACAACTCGGACTATTGGCGTAATGACAATGATTCATGGAGATAACATGGGATTGGTACTCCCCCCTCGTGTAGCCTGTATTCAGGTGTGTAAAAATGCCTTAAACTGCTTTTGTTTCCTTTCTTGTTTTGGAATTCATAAGTATTTCATGTCAGGCGGCTGGAAGAGTTAATATAGGAAGGAGCTGTCTAGTTACAGAGTAGCTTTGTGATGTTAATACAAATCATTAGGATACTTGTGGTGGACCAGTCCCCTTTGATAGTTCTTCCATTTGAAGTAATGTTATCTGTGCCATTAGTATGAAAAGGGAAATGTGTCCTTCATTTCTGAGAGCATGAAGGAAATTACTGGAATATAGGGCCACAATATTGGTTTTTCTACTTTTTATATTTTAAAACTTTTTATAACTTTTTATAACTACGAGCTAATTTTTTTTGTAGCATAAAGTACAAGTCCTGTTCTATTGCAGGTTGTAATTATTCCCTGTGGTATCACAAACTCCCTTTCTGAAGAGGACAGAGAGGCTCTGCTGAAGAAATGTAATGAATATCGTAGCAGGCTACTTGCTGTCAACATCCGTGTCCGGGCTGATTTAAGAGACAACTACTCACCTGGCTGGAAGTTCAACCACTGGGAACTTAAGGTACTAGTCTGAAAAGCCACGGGGGCTGCTTCTAGCCGGATATCTGGATTCCTGCAGGGTCGATGTGCCCCGGGCGAGCAGGCAGGCTTGGGCCGGATAGCTCAACATTCCGGAGGCCGGGTGTCTGGAAACCCACGCTGCTTTCAGCTGTGGCCACCTTAGCAAGCTGAGTGATTACCAGCTCTTAGTGAGCTCAGCTCTTTTATAGTTTCAGCTCTTAGCTTGCTAAGGCGCTCTGGCTAGCAGTGGCTTCTTGGGTAGGCGTAGAGAGAGGGAGAAGGCAGCCTCGGTGGTTCCACGGGGATGGTTTATTGAGGGATCCGTGAAGGGTTCCAGTGACAGCTCTTCTCTAACCAGAATGGGCTAAAGTAGCTCCTTATATAGGGGTACAAGGGCTCAGGAACTGACCAATTGCAAGGGTTAGGGAAAGTGGCCTGTAGGGCCACTATCACAGAGAGATAAGCTAGCCTGGAGCACTGGAGAGAGGGCTTCTGCCTTAGTTACTATGACTTGGCATTTTGTCTCTAAGCCTTCGTCCTCCATGGAGCTCTAGCTAGCCCCATGTCTGCCACACTGTTCTTTCCATGAGGGGTTTTGAAGCCCAGGGGAGGGGAATGTATGAGGTGTACTATGTGTGCCCTCTGTTCCAAAGGCAAATGTGTTCTGTAAATTAAAATCTGCTGCCTGATAATCAGTGATGGCTTTAGTGAATAAATGAAGAAAAGATGTTTTCAAAGACTTACTCTGTTTGCTAGGATTTATATGTCATCAGAGATTTTTAAACCTCCAGGGCTCTACTTATATTCCTAGAAATATAAATTAGGAGCATAAGTTACTTGCATTTTTGAAATGTCTACTAATACTTCAGTGTGTCCTGACTCACAGCAGAGCCTTCTGTGTATACAGCAGAACAGAGAAGATAAACCTGCAGGGCCAGAAAAGAAAGGAGCAATTTTTTTGTTTCAGTATTGCCATGCTCCCCTCATATAGCATTTGAGAGGAACAGTTCTGCTTCCTCTAAGAGGCTTTTATAAAACAGAAATAGTGAGCAGAATAAAACAGTGGTAATAATGGTAATTAAAAATTGAATGACAAGTTGAGTGTTGTTATGGAATCATATTTTTATTCTGAATTTAAAATCAGTCTCAATATGTTCATCTTCAAAGTAACCTGATAGTAGGGACCCAAATTGTTCAAAATTCCCACTGTCCTAAAGTCCTCTTCCCTTTGTGTAACCTTTTTTTTTTGATGGAGCTCTAGTACTGTGAAGCCATGTTGGAAAACTTTCTAAATAAAATTAGGTTTTTCAAGTAGGCACACAGCACAGGATAAAGTTGATGTTTTTCACAAAATCTACTAATGTGTCCAGCATAATAGCTAAACTGCAACTTCAGGCTCATTGCAGGAACAATACACTACTTTTATTGAGTGAATAAGGAATTTTGTAGGGTAAAAAATACAAAGGTGCTGAAATAAGAAGTAAAATAATTAAATGGAAAATATTTTGCCTTATGCACTTGTCAGCTTAGCAGACTTGTGATGTTACTTCCTAAAAAAACCAAGTCAGTGGTACTTCTTTTGTATTGTCTGGTATTAGTTCCACTGCTTTCTTGGGAAATACTATTCTTTCACTTAGTAGTATTACAATTAGAAGTACTGGATACTCCCTTCCAAATTTTTATTATGGAAACAATGCTTTGTGAGCATAAACTAGAATGTTCAGTTTGAATTGCTTGTTAATAACAGTTTTGAGAAGATTTTTATGTAGCTTTGCAGCAGTAGTAGATAGTTCATTGATCAGATGAATTTTACTGTATTATTCACCTTTTTAGCATAATTAATGTGGGGGCAGAGGCAGTATAGGGAATCACTTGGAAGCTGGGAACCTGGGGAGATTCCAGGATACACAATGCATAGAAAGCTTGGGACAGGTTTTGATTCTCTTGAGCACTGTGGAATGGTTTTAGCTTATAAACCTACTGATTAAATTTCTTTGGGGGAGAGGGGGGGAACAATCCTCCAAAATGTATTTTTATTCACTCTTTTCATTTCCTGTGAAAGAATGTGTACACTCTGGGATACATGTTAGGATGTAGAGAAATTAAGTTACAGGTTAGACTCTTAACTGAATCTTCTCAGTAACATGGAAAATCTTTTTGTCTGATGGTGTATGTGGGATGAGAAATTACATCTTACCACCAAAGTTTATAAACTTGGTTATGATAAACTTTGAAAAACTCTGAATTACTTGAAATTACTTGCTTTGCTAAAACAATTAGCTGTTTGTAGTCAAATATTCAATGCAATTAATGTTGGTATTATGGATGTATTTAACAAAATTCCTGCTGTTTGGCGTTAAAACAATACCTGTTGAATGCTATTGACAGCATTTTTTGAAAACATAATTAAATGTATTATTGCATGAACTAGAACATTATAATTGTGGTAAAAGTCTTAATTGTTCAGACTTAAAAAATCTGATTTGCAGTATGTGGGATAACTTAGTGCAGTTTCAGCAGTGCTTCAGTATTGCTTGCATGCTGGCACTGATGCAGTCTCGAAGCTAGTGAAGCAAGGTAGAATGCACAAGTGAAGAGAATGTGGATGGGAAAGACAGAAATGCATTAAAGCTTTGGAATATATTGTGATTTTTTTTTTTCCAAAGAACTTAAATGTATTGAGTGAGTCTGTATTAAGACTGGACTTTAAAACAAACAAAAAGCCACAGAGAGAGAGAGAGAAAATAAATTATTGTGAGAATTACTTCTTCATCCTAACGTCTAATTTTTTTTTTCCGTGAAGGGTGTACCAGTTAGAGTTGAAGTGGGACCACGAGACATGAAGAGCCAACAGTTTGTAGCTGTTAGAAGAGACACAGGGCAGAAGCTGACATTGTCTGAACATGAAGCAGAAGAGAAACTTAAGCAGATCTTGGAGGAGATCCATGCAAACCTTTACAGCAGGTAAACTAAGAGTTGCCCTAAATAGCTCTGCTAATCACAGATGCCTTTCATTTGTCAGAAGAACTCATATTAATAGTTTATCAGTAGAGAAGGATAGGTTAGGCCCATCTTCCTGTTTGTGTCATGTAATTTTCTGCCTCTTTAACTCCTTCAGATTCAGCAATAGGAGCTGCTTCTTGTTATTATGAAATAGAAGGTAAAAGGTTGTGAACTTACTTTAAAAAATATATCTGTGAGTTCATATGTGTAATTAATAAATAGATACACCATGAACACACCTTAAATAGGTGTGACCCATTGGTCATTTTGTGACCAGTGACCATAACACTGCCCAAGGAAGGACAGCAGAGCTGGTGAAGGGCGTAGAGCACAAATCCTGTGAGCAGTGGCTGAGGGAGTGGAGGGGTGTTTCTTCTGGAGAAAAGGAAGCTCGGGGGCACCTTATCACTCTCTACAACTGCCTGGAAGGAGGGTGTAGTCAGGTGAGAGTTGGTCTCTTCTTCCAGGTAACATGTGACAGAATAAAAGGAAATGATCTCAGGTTGGCCAGGGGAGGTTTAGATTGGGCATTGGAAAATTATTCACTGCAACTGTAGTCAAGCATTGAAACAGGCTGCCCAGCGCAGTCATGGAACACTCATCCATGGAAGTGTTCAGAAAACATATAAATGTGCTTATGGACATGGTTTAGTGGTGGGCCTGGCAGTGTTGGCTTAGTGGATGGACTCAGTTGTCTTAGAGGTCTTTTCCAGCCTAAATAATTCCACAATCCTATGTACAGGACTCATTTGTGAAAGATGCTTTTGGTACAGAATTTTGAAAGACCATAAATAGGTGCGACCCATTGGTCATTTTGTGACCAGTGACCTTAACACTGCCCAAGGAAGGACAGCAGAGCTGGTGAAGGGTGTAGAGCACAAATCCTGTGAGCAGTGGCTGAGGGAGTGGAGGGGTGTTTCTTCTGGAGAAAAGGAAGTTCAGGAGGCTACTTATCACTCTCTACAACTGCCTGGAAGGAGGGTGTAGTCAGGTGAGAGTTGGTCTCTTCTTCCAGGTAACATGTGACAGAATAAAAGGAAATGATCTCAGGTTGGCTGGGGGGGGTTAGATTGGGCATTGGAAAAAATTTATTCACTGCAACTGTAGTCAAGCATTGAAACAGGCTGCCCAGCGCAGTCATGGAAGTGTTCAGAAAACATATAAATGTGCTTATGGACATGGTTTAGTGGTGGGCCTGGCAGTGTTGGCTTAGTGGATGGACTCAATGATCTTGGAGGTCTTTTCCAGCCTAAATAATTCCTTATCCTATGTACAGGACTCATTTGTGAAAGATGTTTTTGGTGCAGAATTTTGAAAGAGACAAAGCTGTACAAGTAACTTCAGTAGCTGAAGTTCTCTGTCCAGAAGTATATTTTAAGACCCTATTGACCTTCACAGGATTGCTTCTTGTAAGCAGTCAAATGCTTTTGAAACTGTTTTTTGCCTTATTGCAAATGCCAGTTGTTAAATTGCAATTGCAATTTTTGCTTGTATGTTGACTGAGAAGAACAGGGTGTTGACACGGCACTGTGGCAGATGACCTTTTCTATTTCCTTCTCTGGTGATCAAAATTGTTTGCAGGCAGAATATTTTTACCTAATTCAAAAGCATCTTGTGATTTAGATTTAGAAGATAATTTAAAAAGCAAAATATACATCTGTAGTATTTATTTCTTTCTGCTTCAGGTCAGCGTTAACTGATGGGCACAACAGTGTGAATGTACACAGTGAAATGTGCAGCAACCCATCAGCAATTAATCAAAATTTTACCTCCTTGAGGATCAGTAGTAGAAAGACATAACCTGATTAGGAAGATTCTAATGAATATCTAGCTCTTTTTGTAACCTTTTGTTTTTACTGGCTCTGAAAACTCAGCTCATTGAGCCAGTGAGTTTATGTGAATATATCCGCCCTGACTGAATTTTTTTCCTTTTCTTAGAGCATCCGAGGACCTAAACAGTCATATGGTGGTGGCCAGTAATATGGAGGACTTTCAAAAAGAGCTTGATTCAGGAAAGGTAAGGGGATTTTCCACTTCTGTTCTTATGCTTCACACCCTTTTTATCCATTACAAATAATTGCTTTATCAGAGTATGCTCTTAGGAGAGAGTAATGTAAACATTTGATTCAGGTTACAGAAACCTCACTGTCATTATTCTAATGCAGTGACAAAACACTTACTAAGTCTTGGATAAGGGTCCAGGTAAGAGTTTAAAGTACAAGCTATTTACATCAAGGAAGTTTTACCTTTATGACCTGAGTAGAAGCCATTGAGTTCATTAAGAATTACTGCAAGTCAGTAACCTCCTTAGATTTATAGTAAAAATAACTCATCGTGTGGATGAGTGAGCTCTACTGATCTAAACATCTTGAAAAGATATTGAAGTTTACATGAGAGATTAAGTCACGTGGATGAGTGAGCTCTACTGATCTAAACATCTGTGAAAAGGTATTGAAGTTTAGATGAGAGATTAAGTCTTCAACACAGAAATGAGCTGCTGTTTCTTTTACAAAGAACTGCTGACAGAATTTTTTAGCCCTGAAATTCTGTCACAGATCAGTTTGGGAAATTGTTTATGTGTTTGGATTAGTGTGTTCAAGAGGTAGGATCCTCAACATTAGTTAGTAAGGTTGTGTATTTTATAGAGAGAGATCAGGGGGTTGTGTACCAATTAGATCCACTCTGAAAATGTCAAAATTCCTGATGAAAAATGTACAAGTGCCAAGAATCTATAAATACTCTGTTAAACTTCAAAAATAATTTTAAGTTATTCCTGGTTAGGCTTGACCTTCCATTATACTATTTTCTTGTATTTCTATTGCACTTAAATTCAATTTAGAACAAAATTTAAAGGAATAACGATGAACTTCAGAGGAGGGACTGATTTAGCAATGTCCAGCACTCACTGTTGTGTGCAGCTAGATTCTAGATATGACAAAGAGAATTAAGCTGTTTTTATAATGCTTAGAATTCTAATGTAATCTAAATGTAGTTAAGCTTGGAAATGTGAACAAACAATTTTACATCCCATGTTGGACACTTCCACTGTTTTGGTACTTAGGTTATATGAATTTATTATGAGCTGCCTATCTGAATAAAAAAAAATTGAAAAAATATGCCATTTGGTGTTTGTTTCACTCTCTACCTATTTTTATTGTATTAACATAATTTTATAGCATATGTATTCTGAATTACTTGAAATTGCACTCTGTTAGCACTGACTACTGTTAGGAGGAAAATTTTTTAGATGAAATAAGTGCTCCTGTTTAATTCCTGCTGCTGTTTTTTTTCTTAATGGAATTGCAGACTCTTAGTGCTTTAAAAATGTGGACTGGTTTTCATTTTAGTAACAAAAAATTAATGCAAGAACAGTGTAGTAGAGTGGTTCCTTTTTTCAGTTGCAAGAAAGTGAAGCTAGAAAGTGAAGTCTACTAAAGGTGTGTTCCAGTTAATGGCAAATGGAGAATTTTGCAGTAAGAATGTAAATTAGGTAAAAGAAAGATGCACTGAGTAAACCTTATTCACAGTTTGGATAGAATTAAAATGAATGAAGTCTGAATTTAGTAGCTGAGGTTCCCCTCAGCTATCAGCATTTCATGAGTGTTCAAATGTTTGTAGGGGGTGTTTTTAACAGTGATACTACCTCTTGGTAGCAAACTGAATTTTCTCTGTGGAAGTCCATTAAAAATAAAATTTAAAAAAAAAGGCAGTAAAGTTGAATATAAAACTAGGGGCAAGAGATCTGCTCCAATAGCTAAAAGAGTAGTACAGAGAGGAGTGTGTGACATTATCATTTCAGCCGTACTCTCTCAATTTTCTTCAGTTAAGCTAAGTGAAAGAAAGAGCAGGAAGCTGCACACCCACCCCCACGCCCCCCCAGAGAAATGTGCTGTTGGCAGTTCTGTTTTCTTAAAATAATGTATGCTCAGAAAAATGAAAATTCATAGTAATGGAATTAAAAAGGGAACTTTGTTTGGGCACTGTCTTAAAGTGTATAAGGTGAGCATTTGCTCAGTAGTTTGAAAATTTTAAACTTTTCCTGAAAAACAGAACATTTGTTAAAAAAAGAGTGTTTATACTTTTCACAGAAGAAAGATGTATTTGGTTAAAAAAAAAAAAAAAAGATTGAAATTTAAATGGTGCTTTGGATTTGTGTAGGATTTTCCGTACTGCACTGTGGAGGGATGACTGTGCTTATCTATTGCTCTGTTGAAGAAGAGCTATTAAAATTCAGTTGTAACAATTCGAACTTTTCCCAGTTTGAGATCTGTATATGAGATCTGAAGGTTTAGGAATCTTCCAATGACAAAGATGATTTTTTTTACATGTATAACTGTTGGGTTTTTCTCTCTCCCCTCCTCTCTTCCCTTCAGATTGTACAAATCCCTTTCTGTGGGGAAATTGAATGCGAGGATTGGATCAAGAAGACCACTGCCAGGTAAAATATAACTGAGCTGGAGAGTATATATCAAGATCAAAATCAAAATGGTTTGAATACAAAACAGGAATGCAAGATGCCTTCGGTATAACACTTACGTACAGACTCCTGCTGTCCTACATAATTCAATATATTTACTTCCTTAGCTCTGCAACTTTGACAATAATTAATGTGCTTTTAAGATTTATGTATAATACACTTTATTGCACTTTTATTTTTTAATAGAAATACTTATTTATGAATATATTTATTTATTAATATCCTTTTATTTCAGGGATCAAGATCTTGAACCTGGTGCTCCATCCATGGGAGCAAAAAGCCTCTGCATACCTTTCCAGCCACTCCGTGAACTCCAGCCTGGAGCAAGATGTGTGTGCGGCAAAAACCCTGCCAAGTTCTACACCCTCTTTGGTCGTAGTTACTAAATCACTAGTGAAAGAACCTTCTCCTTTATCTGTGAATTGAACTTTTTTTAATAAGACTGAGATAGCCCCTTAAACTTCAATCAGTTTTGTGACCTTTTTAAATAATTCAAAGACAAAGCCATAAACCATAACCCGGCTCCCCAATGGTCAGTCTTAGGCTAGCAGTAATTCACAGACTTTTCTGTAAACATCTCCAGTAAAATAAAGATGTATTGTGAGCTGTAACATGCTGTGGTGGGTTTTTTCTGTGTTGCTCAGTAGGGAGGAATAGGTATCCTTTGCTCATGTTTTTTTTTTCTGGTTTGGTGCATGTATTATTTTCTTATTTTCTGGTTTGGTACATTGGGAACATGCTTGAAAGGTTGGAGACAATGTCATAAAAACTACAGTACACTTCAGTGTGCTGACATCTACTTTCTAGATAAAACATCTACTTTTAATTTTGCCTTCAAATTTTTCAGTAGAGACTTGCTGCTAACCTGTAGGCATAGTAATTACTACCTTTAGAAAACCCGCCTCTGAAGCCAGGTCTTTCAAGGAATATTTTCACAAAAACATAAATTCATAAATGGCTTGGAAGGGGCCTTAAAGATCATCTTGCTCCAACTCCCCTGCTGTGACAGGGACACCTTCTACTAGAGCAGGTTGCTCAGAGCCCCATCCAGCCTGGCCTTGAACACTTCCAGGCATGGAGCATCCACAACTTCCCTGGACAACCTGTTCCAGTGCCTCACCACGCTCGCAGTCAAGAATTTCCGCCTAGTATCTCACCTGAACCTGCCCTCTTTCAATTTAAAGCCATCCCCCCTTATCCTATTGCTATCTGCCCTTATGAGTCCCCCTACAGGTTTCTTGTAGGCTCCTTCAGGTACTGGGAGGTGCTCTAAGGTCTCCCTGAAGCCTTCTCTGCTCCAGGCTGAGCAACCCCAACCCTCAGCCTGTCTGCCCAGGAGAGGTGCTCCATACCTCTGTGTCTCTATCACCCTGACCTGGACTCATTCCAAGAGCTCTACATTGTTCTTATGTTGGTGGCCCCAGAGCAGGACACAGCACTCCGGGTGGGGTCTCACAAGGGCAGAAGTAGATGGAAAGAATCACCTCCCAGATTTTCACCCTCTTGTAAAGCAAGTTTGAAAGATTAAATGACACCTTGTAGCAAGGTGCAGGTGGTGGCCATTTCTTGTAGATATTTTGCCAAACTCTTTTTCCTATATTAGGCAAACTGGCCTTAATGCTGGCCGACAGTGATACTGCAATGAGTAATGCAAAGGCAGTCTGAAGAGAGTTGAGTGCTAGAGATTTTAGTTTGTGGTTATATCTACATGTTTCATAAAACCTTTTTTGCTTTTCCTGCACTTACCAAGTGTTGCTCTAGCAGAGGAGGCTGGATGTTACAGAGTTGCAAAATCATTTTAAAGATAGCATCGCTTCCACTCTGAGCACAAGATTGGCTTTAAAAAATAAAGAGGTGGCCCTGGCACAAAACAGTGGTTAGATGACATGCACTTGATTTACTTTTTTTACTCCTGTATGTTTGAAAGCTGTCTACATGAACACCTTCCCCTGAAAACAGTATAGTGAAAACTTGGTCATTAGAAAGTTGGACCAGTAAGATCCTCCCCAGACTCTTCCTGGCCCAACACTACGTGGTTGCCTGTTTCCAAAAACCTGGTTTTATGAAGCAGCCATGGTCTAAAGCATGCAGGAGACTTAGAGTGCTATTGTCAAATCTCTGTTTTTCAAAGACATGCAGAATATTTGCTTTTCCCCAGATTCCTGTGGTCAGCCTTTCTAGTCAAAATTTTGAATGTTAAAATTTGAACCTGGCCTGTCCAATTTAAGATCATGTGCCTTGTGCTCCAGTTTTTCCACAGAAAAGTGCAAAAATTTTTAAATATTTCATATCAGCTTTCTCAGAGTGCTTGAAACTTGGAATTTCTCTGTAATATTCTTTGGATTATGGTTAGTCCTGAAGGGTTTGCTTCATTTGCATCTTAAAATCATCTATCTTGCATTTGTGTAGATAATTTCTCAGGTGTAGTAATGGACAAAGGATTTAGGGAAGGATTTGTCTGTGCCTGCATTTATCTTTGGACACAGTTGACAAAGCAGATGAGTGGCTCGAAGGTCTGTATCCTGGTGTGCTGCCTGTAATGCTGGCTGGGATTGTACTTTGAGAAAGAGTGAGCAATAATGCCAGAGTGATGTTTTCACAGCCTGAAATGGTGTGTGACTAAGAGTAGCCTGGAGAGGGATATCTTAGGGTATAAGAGGCAGGAATGTGCCCAGATTTTTTGGCAGAGCAAACCAGATTTTTAAGAATAGATGAGCACTTACAGCTCCCACTGAAATGCTCTACAACACCCATATTTTAAAAATCAAATGTGGAAGCTCTTAGTAACTCAGTACAAAGGAAAGGCAAAACTAAATGCATCCTCTGACCTTATCAGTTTGAACAAACAGCCAACCTTCAACCAGTTGACTGGATCAAATCTTCAAGTAAACATGTTGACACACTATTCTTAGAAATGAGTTGCTCTGAGCCAACAAATGGGTTTGTTTGAAGACAGATTTCACAGAAACCCAGCTTTTTTTCTTTTTTTTTCTTTTTTTTGATCCTTCCCCCCTTACTTTTCCTGAATATATTTCTTCCTGGTCATAATAAGGCTTGAAGGGTCTGAAATGTTCATACCTCACATGCAGATGTCCCTGTGATGATCTTCCACAAGGAGGCTAATATTTGCCTAGGAGAGATAACATCCACGTCAACTATCCTTTTGCCAAAAGCACAATCTGAGCTATCTCTGAAGCATTATAGAAAAAAACTTTCAGACCCTGAGTAGATTCTGTCTGTAAGAAAAATAGATATCTGAATTGGAATAATACACTGCTGTTGATTTAATGACACTGCTTTGTGTTTATAATAGCATTGCAAAATTCTTGGTGTTCTTCAGTTCTTATTGACTGATAAATTTGAGTTACATTGTAAAGGGGGCATAAGGGAAATGACTTAACATAGTGGTAGCAGCTCCTTACTGGAAACAGAGCACAGGTGAACATTTTAGCTCTGCTGCAGAGGGAGTGCTTCATTTATCTCGTTTTGGTAACCACAACCTTGTGTAAGGCAGGGCTTTTGAGACCGCTGAAGCTTGACCTCCGTCTGTACCCACTGAAAGGAGAATAACTTGAAAAAAAATTCTCACCTTTCATGCTCTGTAGTTCAGGTAATAAAATAAGTAGTCAAACATCACTTTAAGACAAGAAGGAGAAAAAAAATGCCATGGAAATAGCTGGGGTGGAAGTGGTGACACAGTTGTGAGAAGATGAAAAGGAAGATAAGTAAGTGCCAGTTTTCAATGTCGTAATTAGTTCTAGTAATCCACTCTTCCAGGCTTAATGGTGTTCCTGAAATGGCAGGAGGAGGGGAAACCCTTGAGTTGCAGCTGCAGTGTGTAGGTAGGCAAATGACCAAACGTTAAAAATTACGTATGTTGGCAGGAAAGGCTTCTAACAAACTGGACTTTGAACATAAATATTTTGATTGTTGAAACCCTGTGAGCAAAAATCCAGATGAAATGTGGGGATGGGTGTTTGTTTTTAACTTAAAGTTAATTCACCTTGGGAATCCTAAGGCCAGCAGGGACAATTGGTCAGCTCAGGTTATCAATATTATCTTATCTCTTCATGGCTGTAATTCATGTAATTTCCTTCTGTCCTATCTCATAGCTAACTGTGTGCATATATGTACACAAATAAGCATTTTATATAAAAAGCTGGATCATAAATTTTTCAAGGAAAACACCTGGTCTTATGGCCCATACTGCCTGGTATGCCATTAGTGGTAGTTTGTGAGTTTGTGTTTTTATGGGGACACTCAGAGCTCAACAGGTACTGCAATGAGTACAGAAAACTGCTTCAGGATCTATTTTCTGAAAATGGCACAAAGTACAAGCTTGAACTTCTGGTTGTGCTTTCCCCAACTCTGACTTTTATGTGCAAGCATATAAGAATCACTTTGAGATTTTGAGACAGGTTTTCAAAGTGGGAAAAAACCAATATGCTTTGGGTTTGTTGTTGAGCCTCAGCTTCCATGTCTACTGGCAGTTTGTTTAGAAAATGGCCTCCAAAATTTCTCCATATACATGAGCAATGTTAAAATGTGCTAAAAGTACAAGAAATTGATGTATAGTTGTTATATTAGGTTGCTAAAATGGAAGGTCAGTGCAGTTGTCTTCGAAGACAACGTTTTCAGTGAGTCTCACAAGCAGTTCATGTTCATTATGCTCTTAAAAATCATGTCCTCCCAACATGGATTTCAAATGTCCTTTTGTGCAGGTGTATAGTAAGACTTTTTCAGTACTAAAATTACTGGCAACAGACATGGCAGGAACAGACATGAGAGGAGAGTTTCATGCAAAAGAGAGGTCTTTTCTAACCACTTAAAATTCTGAGCCGCCTTCTTATGCTCTCCTGCCTGGGCCTTACTCAGTTTTTCAGGACGCTGACACTGAGTGGAGTAGCAAGTGCCGGTGCTCCCGGTAGTCTTCCTAGGTTTATTTTTGGTTTTGTAGGAAAAAATGCCTCCTGAGGGTGGGACTCTTGCAGGACTGGAGCTCTCATGGTGTCTTCACATGACAAATCTCACCGAACTGCCCTTTAAACTGATTTATTGTTTTACTGCTTCCTATAAAAGTGGCTCCCAGGTGTGAGCAGCGCTGACAGCTGAAGGGCAGGATCGCGGGCAGGGAGCTGCTCCCCGCTCAGCGCCGTCCCCGCAGATCCCGGCAGCCAGGGGCAGGGAGCCGCAGGAATGGGCCGCTACTCGGGCCGCAGCAGCCGCCTCATCCTCATGTGCGTGGTGAGCCTCGTCATTTTTGCCGTGGAAATCTCGGTCGCCTACGTGGGCAACTCTCTCTCCTTGGCCTCGGATGCCTTTGCTGTTCTCTCCCACTTGATCTCCATGATCATCGGGCTGGTCGGCGTCCGCTTCAGCCGCATCAAGTGGCACAAGGCCAGCACGTTCGGCTTCAGCCGCGCAGACGTGCTGGGGGCTTTCGGCAACTCCGTCTTCGCCACTGCGCTCATGTTCAGCATCTTCGTGGAGTCTGTCAAGAGGTTTATCAACCCTGAGAAGACGGAGAAGGCGCTGCTCGTTCTCATTATTGGGGTTACAGGTCTGTTCTTCAACCTGTTGAACTACGTTATCTTCATGGAGTGCTGCTACTGTCATGCAGTCTCCGGCGACACCGAAACAGGTAAATAACCTCAGGTGGCTGCTCTGCCCCTGGCGCTTCTGCTTGGTTATAGGGACTAATTACTGCTTCTCTGGGATGGGCAATGCAATGTCGTTTTCTTCACTCTTGTTAGCAAGGGTGATGGATTTTACACCTGAACCTGTGCGTGTTTCCAGCTGTTGCCGCAGGTGTTTATCAGTAAGTAACAGGCAAGCAGTTCAAGTGTTGTCTTTCCAAAGCATACAGTGATCTGCAAGGGAAATTTCCTCCCTAATCCACTGGCTGGCCAAAGAGAGGACAAAGCGTGCTACCACCCTAAGGAGATACTTGTTATAAAATACCTAATCCTGAAATACCAGTCATCCCCAATCTCCACCTCTCAATATTCTGGTAGCTCTTCGGTAACTTGTTATCAGAGACGTGGTTATCTTTGGAGCAGTGTTCACTGTTTGCAGGAGACAAAAGAATAGTAAGTGCAAAAGGAGAGTCTCACCCTTTCTTGTTTAGGGAATATGCTGTGAAAATATTTGGATGCTGACTGAAAAGTCCTGTGACTACAGTGCAGAGGATTCTTTACTGATATTTGTTAACCCCTGCTTGGGAGAGCATGCAGAGGAGAAAGAGGCATGCTTGGCCACAGAAGTATTTTGCAGGACTTTCTCTTCAGTGCATAGAGTTGTTGCCTTTCAGTTTATTTTTCTCAGCGTAGGATTTTAAAATTTCTACATTTGGGAGGAGAGATGGGGGCTGATATTTTTATTCCTAGAGAAACTCTCACTTCATTTGATGTAAGACACATGTGAACTCTTTTTCTCTCTTGGAATGTTTTTATATACACCTGCAAATGTATTTCTTAAAACTAGAAATATTTTGGTTGAGATAGGAGCCAAATATTTGCAAAGTGCTAACTGGATGGGCTGGGGAGCAAGCTGAGGGCCTGGCTGAAAAAGCAGCTGCTCTTATGTACTGCTCTAGGTGAGGTAAGTTCTGTGTTTGATTTTCAGGCCAGACAGGGCTCTGGAACTAGAAATTAAAAATTTGTTAGCTTGTGTTATAGTGCTTAATGTGTTTTCTGATGGGCTTTTAAATTGGGAAATATTTCTGTTTGTTATTAAAGGAATCTCCAGATAATATTAAAGCTTTAACTTCGTTGCAGCTTTAAATTAAAGCCAGATGCGTAACTGATTTTGGTGCCTGCTTGTTTATATGCCCACCTGTTTAAAATTGAAGCTCTCTTACTCTAAATTTCTGGTGATATGTAATTTTCTGGGGGATTTTATTGGCTTTTGTGCTGGTAACTCTCAGCAATTTGTGACAAAGTCTGTATTTATGATGACTTATTTGAAGGCATCTTCTGAAATTGTGCTTCTGAGTGAAGTCAGGGAGGAGAAACACATCAGCACTTACAAAGGAATTAACTGAAATTAATGGCAATTGTGTAGCTAATGATGATCTCACTGAATTTCCAGGATCCTGCTCCTAATAACTTTCTGGGACAACACATCCATCCCTCTTCCTCCAATAGACTCATGTCCAAAGACCTGGCAACTTGACTTTATTTTTGACTGAATTTAAGTTGCGTGAGCCAGAGATGAATTTTGTACTTTCCCATAAATATAGAGTGTAGATCTGCTGGTGGTTTTGCCTCTCTGTTTCTGGTACGGTGAAACTTCTCTGCTTCCAGTAGTGCCTACAGGCAAGACAATGCTGTTTTATACAATGGAGGAAACGCTCTTTTCTTCTGGACTTAACTTTGCAATTCCCAGTTAGGTAAAATTCCACATTTATTTCCTCTAATCCTCTTTACATTCAACCTGAGTGGGATTTTATTACATTTCTTTCAAAAGAAAGAACAGATAGCTGGAGTCTGAAAAGTATACTTGCATGTTTCACATATATTTCAAGGATATATTAAAAAACATGAAAAAAGAGGAATTCCATCTCTCTGCCTCTTGTCATCCTGCATATGAAGAAAATATGCTCTTTCCTGGAGCAGTAAGGCAAGGCGAATTTCCTAGTGTGTCAGCACCACCAGCAGAAATTCAAGCAGATGGACATGGTCTCTGAGTGCTGCTGGTGCTGTCCAGCTTTCCATAGGCAGCACCTTTTGAGACAGCTGGGCAGGCTCCAGACATCAGTGATGGTTTGCTGGGAGGTAAAGGTTTGTAGAGTAGCTCTCTACCTCTTAAGCTTTCTAGGGAACAAGGACAATTGCCTTCACATCTCTCTTTCCCAGGCAGGGAACTATTTAAACCCCACTCTCCTCTCTTGTTTGCAACACTTTGGAAAAAAACAAAGCAAAAATTGAAGAGAACAGGTTCATCCTCTAGTGCTGAACTGTGTGTGCTGAGGGCAATGGGGGCATCTGAATCCACTGAAGCAAATTCTTCCATGTGTGTTAGAGCCACAATTAATCACCACAGGGAGCAGTCCCTCTCGTTGCACTGCGGCAAGGCCGACCATGAGGGATGGAACAATTAGCTGGTGGGTTTCCTGGATGCTGCTGAAAGCAGAGCAGAGTGAGATGTGTCTATAATGAGCCCAGTGGACTCTGAGGGAGGTGTTTACAGGTGGCAACTCAGCTCTCCATTTTTTCCCTTGTTCTACAGCTGAACTCTTCATTTAACTCATTGCAACATCCACTCCCCAAGTTCTCATCTTAGTACGAATATTCTTGTTGAGCAACTATAAACGTGTTTCTTCCAAGTTACCATCCCTGCTTACCCAGACAGAGCCAATTTCCTCTATCATCCATTTTCTAGGTTTGTTTTGCTTCTCAACCCGAACTCTTCAATCCCTCACCCTTCATTTTTCTGGGTTTTGCTACCCTTTTGCTCTGTGTCCTATTCCCTAAGTCTTCATCTGCTGCCATTCCCCTTTGGCTCCCTTTCTCTCTCTCAGTTGTTCAAATTACAGCTGTCCAACTGTAAACACCTCTCTCTTCCCACCAGGGTGAATTCAGGCTTCTCTGTCCTCTAGGTCCACCCTTGTGGATCCTTGGACTTGATTCAGACAAATGCAGTTCCCCACACCAAGTCAGGACTAAGAGGAGAGGTCAGCAAGAGAACAGGGAGGATATGCCCCTGTCCTTTCTTTTGGTGCTGGCCAGACCAGCCACTACAGGTATAAAAGTATTCATATGCTCTCTGAAGGAAGTGCTGTGTAGAGGAGTTTGAGGCAGCAGGGCCATCAGCAAAGGGCATCAGTGACTAGTTAGTACTTCAGTTTAAAATGTAGGAAATACTTGTTAAAACACAGAAACATTAAAATTTCCCTGAGAAACTTTTCCCAGAAATTGAAATTCACAGAAGACTTTTCTTGCTGTTGCTGTTGGAAATGACAGAGCACCTTCAACTAGGGCTTTCTGACACTGTTGAGGTCTTGTCTCTCACACAGAAAGTTTGGGCACAAAGATGAAGAACGTGGCTGAATAGCAAACAAATGAAAAATAAAAACCGTAATGCTCTCATAATAAATACCAGACAATTTTAATACTGGCCATACACCTTACAATCAGTTGTGAAAATACTGACGCTTGTTTTGCTGCACACTGAGACCCAATTACTCTGGTCCATGTAGGTCAGTGCAATTGTCCCTTTGGCTCGTTTATACACAGCTTTAAACTGTTAGAGGAACCACAGTTTGAAAAGCACCAGATAAGTCTATCACAGTCATTTTCTCTTGTTTGTCTTGAGAAAATAGTCTGATCATAGTAATTCTCTCTTGTTTGTCTTGAGAAAATAAATAAAGGTTTAACCTGGAGAAAACATTTGTTCTGTTGTCTTGTGATCTGTACAGGGAGGTGGGGAGGGAAGAAGGAAATAAAGATGTCACCCAGCCCAACCTACTTGACACTGAGCCACCCATAAAATGTCTCAGACTGGGAGAAACAGCTCTCATCTTCTCATGAGACACTTCACTGTCTTTGCACAGCTCATTAAATGAAACAGGTTCTATGTTAGCAGCTATGTTAAAGCCTTTTGCTTTTAATGTCCCTGTCTGTGCAATTTAGTAGGTATGTGAGCTTTTGGTGTGGCATCGCTGCTGGGTCTTGATTCTCCTCTTTCAGTGTGCACCAGCAGCCTGCCTCTCAGATAAGAGCTGGAAAGTAAGCTGGCAGTCACACAAATGAAACATACCTTCTTTCTCCTTATGGATCTCTGCAGAGTGAGTTTCTTTATTCTGAGGCTTGCTGCGAGGTAGATCTTTTTTCCAGGCTTTGTATGTATGAGACATATGGGGGCAGACGTGTGAATGAAGAGAGGCACTCACCTTTACTGGCTGGGGGATTTGGGAAGGCTTTGTGGCTGTAATATTCCATGCTAAATATTCACATCTGTTGGTGTAAACATGCTTACCCCAGGGGAAGTGAGAACATTTATAGAACAAAATAAGTGAATAAATGGCTGCTAATCTGTATCTTAATGTCACAGACCTTCCCAGTGGAGACCTGGTGAGCTAAAATGTGCAGGTATCAAAAAACAATTGTATTTGTAGCTGTGCTCTCTGATTCAACAATTGCAAAAATGCATCCTGCAGGTGGCAAAAATGGCCTGGGAATTAAAGTTCCAGAACAAAGGATTTCAGTGTCTTAGGTTGTCAGCCTGAAAAATTTAATGATGACTTAATTAAACCCCATTTAAAAGAGAAAAATAAATTCCCTGCTTGGAATAGCTTTCTTTCTCAAATGCACTGCTGAAAGTGTGACAGACTTTGCCAGGTGATGATGACTCAGAGACATTTTTAAGGAATTAGGAGGAAGGAACCCTGAGTGCAACACCTGTAACAGCAAACCTCTGGCTTACTCTGCTTTTCACGCCTGAAAAGCCGAAAATCCTTTCCTCAAGATCAGCATTATTCCGTGTTTCCTCTCTTTTGTATAATCGACAGGTTGATTTTACTTTTCCCTGAAAGCACCAACCCTTCAGTAAGCCCTTCACACCAATTCATCCCCTGCTGCATTCTTACAGATGATTGTAGAAAGCACAGCACCAGTTTGCCAGAAGACAGCTCTGCCACGCAGCGCATACTCATCCTCAGGGATGTTTATGCTGCCTCTGTAGTGCACTGGGGCATCCAACTCCTAAACATTATGAGTAAATGCAGGAATGTATGTTTTATGCTTTTATTTCCATAAATCCCAGAGGTGTTAATGTGTTGGCATGCAGGTAAACAGAGCCTACTGTAACAAAATATTTAGATTTTATGGCTTTGCTGGATATAGTCCTCTCAAATGGAATAAAAAGGCCAAGGTACAGTCTCAAGGTATTTTTAAGTGTTTATCAAATGTTTAAGACTGAACCCAGATTTATCTGAAGATCTTCTTTAGTTTAATAGTGTGGCAAATAGTCCTCATCAAAATTTTCCAAAGCTTTTCTGAGCAGCCACTGAAAAGGTAACCTGATTTGGGTTAATTTATGTTCAGTGGAGCTCTAATACAAAGTGTTTAAAAAGAAAAGGGAAGAGACTGTGAAATTTTATTTAGCAATGTCCTTCTCTAAGTTTTCTTCACAATTTTGAGTGCTCTTCAAAGAGAATTCAGAAGATAATCTGAATTTGTCAAAGAGAAAATTGTGAGTTGAAGCAAGTAAAAGCAAATGTTTTAGGGCTATGTTGTGTCCAAAATGGAAAGTGCAGAATGAAAAAGTGAAGTCTCTGGGTAAAGCAAGTAAAGCATCCCTGGATGGTTTATGCAACAAGATAAAGGTGAGATTAAACTCTCTGAACCTAGATTCCAACAGTGCTAGTGCTGGTGAACTTTGGGTACTTGCCTTCACTCTCAACCTTGAACCAGTTTCTTAGGAAGGGCATGGACAGACTCTGAGTTACATCACAGTATCTGGGCTGAGCTGTAAGGAAATAAAAGGACTCTAAGATGACTGAGTTCAAAGTCATAAACTGTTTCAATACAATGGGGCTTTTTAAGGCTAACATGTTGTATGTTAACTGCAATTGCTTTATTTGGGTGTTCTGCAGGCAGTTTGACACAGGCATAAGTCTGGTATCAGTTTCAGTCTAGAAATGCTGCTGATATAAAAAAAGAAGCTTTTGCAGTAGGAGTCAATTTACAGTGATGAAATCAGTGAGTGGGTTTTTCATCGTCATGTTCTTTGCTGTGCTACTGGAAAAGGTCATATGTAGGTGTAAATATACACAAAAGTACATTTATATGGGAAACATAAGAGAACTACATTTTTTAAAAAAAGTGAAGTATTTGAAATATTTCAGGAAGCTTTATCCAGGTGATAGAGAAGACACTGAAGTATGCAAAAAGATTTTTATGCTGGGTATCAAGTGCAGAGAATGGTGATTTGTAACTAAAAAAACTGAACAACCATCTTAAAACAGGGAAAAATATAACAAAAAGAAGACATTACAGCCTAGGAATTAAATAGTCCCACAGGTTCATAATTTCAGATTGACCCACCAGTGTATTCAAGTGAAATTTAGGAGAGCATGAAAAATACATTCCCAGGCCAAACTCCAGGACAGAGTCTCTCCCCAGGACAGTTTCAGGACTGCCATGAGGAGTAACAGCTGTGATTAAAAATCCAGCAACATTCACCTCTGTACTCTGCCAAGGACACTGATAAAGCTTTCCCCCAGACTGAAGTCTTGCTAGTCTAGGCTTCTGCTCCCTGGGTTGAAGCAGACCTAAAGACTTCCCAGCCATTCCATCTTTCAGTCTATGCCAAGAAACCCCATCTTCCTCTTCCAAGTGTGAAGGAGGGACTCAAATAAAATGAGCAAGGAATGAGGAACAAACCACCTTCCACAAGTAGGTCTGTTGGCCGGTGCTTATTTTGTTCTTCATTTTGTGATTGACCTTATCTGTGGCAGAAGACAAACACATTGTTTCCATTTAGATTTTCTGTCATTTGGTCCATGACTCCTAATTTAGAGAAACAAGCTTCACAGTCAAGGCTGTCACCAGGTCTTCTTGGATTGAGCCTTAAAGGCCTTCTCACAGCCATAAATTGCATTTCAGGCTAGGGATGATGCCTTAAAATGTCATGTGCCCAGGATCACCCTCAGCTTTTTAGTACAAATGTAATATTTTCCTTCCCACAGCCCTAGAGCTTAGTAACTCCTTCATTACATACAGCAGGGTGTGGGTGTTGGCTTTGTTCAGTCTTTAGTTTCTTCCAGGTCATTCCTGAAATGCGTGTTGTAAATAATTTTTATGATGGGTTAAAAAATAAAGTCTGGCAGGACTTTGATAAGCAGGATGAAGAGAGGTCTCTCTTAATGGAAATGCTAATGGTTCCTTATTTTCATGATTCTTTTTGCTATCCAAATTCTACAGAAGCACGAGACTATGAGTGACCTTATTTTCATTCAGTAGTAAAAGAAAATTACCGTCATTGCTGCTGTTATTATTGTCATATTTCATAATTACAGAGGTATCCTACTTTCAAAGGCTGGTGATGGCTTCTCTGGAAGAAATTAGGTAGATTTTCACCTGCCACCTTGAAAATGAATAAGTTAGGGAGGATGTGGCACAAATGTGCAAAATTAAGTGTGGCATAGGGAAGGCCAGTAGCCATTGAATGGTTGTCCTGTCTTCTGAAACAAGAACAGGTCAAGTGAAACCAGCAGGATTCAGATTCAAAACAAGGGGGAAAGGCAATAGGCTGTGAGAGTTGTGGTTGTTCAGCCTGGAGAAGGGAGGGCTCTGGGGAGACCTTAGGGCACCCTGCATTATCTAAAGGAGCCCACAAGAGAGCAGGAGAGGGACTTTTTACAAGGGCAGGTAGTGACAGGACAAGGGGGAATGGCCTTAAACTGGCAGAGGGTAGTTTAGATTAGATATTAGGAAGAAATTTACTCTGTGGGTGATGAGGCACTGGAGTACATTGCCCAGAGAACCTGTGGATGCCCCACCCTTGAAAGTATTCCTGGCCAGGTTGGAAGGGGCTTTGAGCAACCTGCCCATGTCTCTTCCTGTGGCAGGGAGGTTCCAAACTAAACTATCCTATGGTTCTTGTTTCCAATCAACGTTGAAGTCTGTGTTTCTTAGTGAGAGCCTGGACTAAGACAGGAAAGAAAAATCCACTGAGGGCTACAAGATACAGATATCTAGCTCAGAAACTCAGTTGGGCTGAAAATACCTGAAGAATAAGAGAGTATTATGGGAATGTGTACTTTATACTTACCCTGCTTTACTGTTACCTAAGCCTCCCTTTATGGCCACAGGTGGGCATAGACTCTTGGCTGCCAATGGCTGTTAAAAATTGGTGTGCTGAGTACTTTGAAAGCTTGGTACACAGAGATCTTGAAGCTTATAGGAGTGCATGGCATCTTGGGGTTCAGAAGGGAAGTTTTCTTGTTTGTAATAATTTTAGAAGTTCTGAAGAATTTTTCTAATTTTTGTTCCTGATTAGGATGAGGAAACTGCAGCTTTTCTAGCAGCATTGTAGCTGAAACTAAAGTTTCATCATTCAATCATTCAGAAAACTAAAGTGCTGGACGACCTTTTCTGCATCTCCTTGTTCCAACTCAGCATAGTCAGAAATAGGGAGCCTGGGAAATTTAGGCTGCTTTTTTCTTTAATAATATGTAGCTTGTTCAGGCCATCTCAGGGCTGGATGAATAAGTGAAATCATAACATTCTACTGCTGAGTATCTACAGTCAGGGTAAAACACACATGGATGCCAAGCACACTGAAGAGCAATCATACACATGGTTTATTTCTGAAAGGATTTGAGACCAAATGTTCAGATACTGCAGATGGATTTGTACAGGCAGAATGGAAGTGCCAGAAAGGGGGAAGAGCCTGAGTGAAAACACTGGCAGTGGAGTCAGTGACTCCTGTGTTCAGGATCATTGCTTTCTTTTGGACTGTGTGGAAGGAGATCAAAGCAGAAAAGAGCTACAGGGATAACACGTATTTTATTCGGAAGATTCACCTGAATTAATTATTCTTCTTATTGAAAGCAACAACTTCTTGAATGAGAATGACTGAGGTAACTTGCTAACCTGGCAGTTTTAGGAGCTGCTTGTCTTTAATTGATTGTGGCACCTGGATAAAGAGAGAACAGAGAGGTTTGGATGCATAATGAGAAGAGTAAAAGCTTGGATGTCCAAGAGGCTTCTAAGCAGTCACAGTGCAAAGGCCCTTGCATGGATGAAGAGCTGGTCAGAAGTTGTCCTGGTTTTGGCTGGGATAGTTAATTTTCTTCACAGGAACTGGTACAGTACTGCATTTTGGATTCAGCATGAGAAAAATATTGATAGCACTCTGATGTTTTAGTTGTTGATAAGTAGCAGTTACTCCAAGTCAAAGAGTTTTTGGTTTTCCATGCTCTGCAAGTGAGGAGCTGCACAAGAATCTGAGAAGGAGCACAGTCAGGATAGGCAGGACCTGGACTAGCCAAAGGGATATTCCATACCACAGTGTAATTTTCAGAACATAAGTTGAGAGGAGGTGGCCAGGAGTCACTGATTGCTGCTGGGGGATGAGCTGGACATCGATCAGAGGGTGGTGAGCAACTGTTGTGCATCATTTGTTTCCTTGATTTACTTTTGGTTTGTTTTGTTTCTGTGGGTTTGTTTGTTTGTTTTTACTTTGCTTCAATTATTAAACTGCTCTTATTTCAACCCACAAGGTTTCTTTAGCTGTTCTCTCCTTCCCATCCCACCTTGGGCGGGGGAGAGTGAGCGAGTTGCTGTGTGGCACTGAGTTGCCAGCTGGGCCTAAACTGTGATTGAAGATGAGAAACAGAGTGATTCCACAGATGGAACAGATCAGTTCCATAGAAATGTGTGCTAAATGTTCAGAACAGAAAAGTGAATCAAATGTGAGACCATACAGGGAAAGGAGTAAAAGAGACAGGACTGCTGCTGTTCCTCTCTGTCAGTGTGCCTGTGTATCTCCTGCTCCTCTGTATCTGCCCTGCGTTTTGAAGACTGTGCAGGTTTGGTTCCCTCATCTCCCAAAGGTGTGGAGAGGAACTGGAAACAGTCCAGACACAGATCTGTGGTCTGACCCAGCAGACGCTGCTCTGTGCCTGTGTCAGTGCGTGGCTGTTTCGTGACAAGCAGATGGAGATGTGTGAGCTTGACAGAAGGAATAATCAGTGGATCAGCAGATCCAGTGTCAGAGCTGACACTCTGAACACATACAGTTTCTGACACCTTCAGAATTGTAATTGTGAAGGTGCTCCAATTACAGAATTGTAATTGTGCTCCATGTCAGAGGACTTAGTCACAGCCTTATTTGCTGAAAACAATATTTTTAACACGATGCCTTCAAAATAACTGTGATATTTTTATGTTTTGAAGTCAGTTCAGGGCTATGAAACCTTTTTTTCCAAAGAGGGTTGATATATATTTTTCACAGGAGGATTAATGAGGTTTCAGCTACTGTATTATGTCTTCCTGAAATAAAAGTCACTAGGAATTCCTTTCATTTCTATGAAGGTGCAATTAGCTGGGCTTCAGAGAGCTGTCTTTTTTTTTTTTTTTTTTTGATTGTAAGCGAAGTGCCAGAGGCAGAGTTTTCTCTAATTATAATAAAGAAGATATAGTCTTTCATTTTAAAATTTATATCTGACTATTTCACTTCCCATAACTCCTATTTTTCTTCTTATTGTTCTACCTATTTGCTTTTGATTTGGCCCATTAAGCATTTCTTATCCTATGTCAGTAGTTGCAGTTCTGGAGCTGAAATGTGTGTTGATGTAAGTTATTCTATCCTCTCCCACAACTCTGTTTATTTTTATGGTAAGTTCATTTCAATACATTCATTTTCATGCATTTGTCAATTTGCACATTGCAGGATATCAGGTGTGTGAATCTCTGCTTAATTGGGAGTTGTGTATTAATTCCTTGCAGGGGAGACCACCCCTGAAAGGCTGCTCAAGTCCACTCCAGAGGTTAATACACATCTGGGGTTCTGTGCACAGAATTAGGTGAAATGGAGAGGCCTGATGTAAAAGATGTATTCAAGCGAGACATCAACTCAATCAACAGCAGTAACAATGCAACTGCTTCAGAGTTAGAACAAAGAGGAAATTCCTGAGGTCCTTAAGGAATTTCTGGTTGTAGAGAACACTGCCTTAGGTAGGTGGGACAAGATAGTGTTCCCTGGCCTTGCTGATTTAAAATCTGACAGTAATGGGTGCCTTGCCAAGTGTGGTGAATGTGTGATGTGGCACTTCAGTGTGAATTGTAGCTGCTGGAGTGGTACCTCAGCACTGGTTTGCCTCTGGCATAGCTGAAATGCTAACTCTCACAGGATAATGTTTTAAGAACCCAATTTTATCTAGGTCTTACATATTTTATTTATTATTTTTGGGCCCAGTTCTGATACTGAGAACCCCATAGTAGAGGATGACTTGATTTCACAGCAGCTATTTTAGCTGTTCAATTTGAAATTATGTATCAGTAGTCCAGCTGTCTTTTTTTCCATTTGCGAGTGGGGCTGTTATTTTTTCAAGAACTGTCATAAAAACAACAGCAACAAAACATCTGCAAATAAAAGGCAGAGGTTTACTACCTTTTCATGGTTCTTGTAGTTTAAAAACTGCATGCAATTATTTTTCTTAAAGGGTAATGACAGAGTTGTGAACACTAAGGAACTATTTTCATTGACTAGTAAAATGTTAAGGGCTGGAAAGGACCTTAAGGATCAAGTTCCAACTCCCTGCCATGGCAGGGACACCTCTCACTAGACCAGGTTGCCCACTGCTCCATCCAACCTGGCCTTGAACTGACAGGGATGGGGCATCCACAACCTCCGTGGGCAACCTCTGTCAGTATCTTACCACGCTAAATTCGCCTCTTTCAGTTTGTAACCATTGCTCCTTGTTCTGTAACTATCATTCTTGATGAAGAGCTCCTCTCTGGCTCCTCTGTAGCCCCCCTTCAGATGCTGGAAGGTTGGTACAAAGTCTCTCCACAGTCTTCTCCACGATGAACAGCCCCAACATTCTCAGCCTGTCTTCACAGGCGAGGTGCCCCAGTCCTTATCAAATTTGTGGCCTCCTCTGGACTTGGTTCAACAGCTTCGTGTCCTTCCTATGTTGGGGTCACCAAATCTGGACGCAGCACTGCAGGTGGAGTCTCACCAGAGCAGAGTAGAAGAGAATCACCTTCAAACTTCTGGCCACGCAGCTTTGGATGCAGCCCAGGATTCCCTTGGCTTTTTGACACACCTTTTTAAAGGTTGCTGGCTGGAAATGAGCTGGCTCAGTAGATGGCACTCCGTCCTTTGGTTTGGCACTTTCGTCTTCAATAAAGCACCAAAGGTCCGTAATTATTGGATCCTTCGCTGGAACTTCACCGTCTCGGCGCGGCGGGCGCGGACGCAGCCCAACCTTGGGCAGCTCTGCCCGCCCGAGAGGGCCCTTCCCCCGCCGCCGCGCCGGCTCCGCGCCTCCCGGCGGCCCATCCAGCTTCTCTTTATTCCAGGTTTGTTTGATTTCGTGTCGCCCGCCGTGGGTGCTCGGGGCGGGGCGGTGCCCTCGGGCGGGGCGCTGCGGGCCGGGCCGGCCGCACTTATTGCGGGCCGGGCCGGCCGCACTTATTGCGGGCGAGCGGCGGCGCTGGCGCGGAGCGTTACCGGCCGGAGCGTGCGGCCGCCATGGGGCGGTACTCGGGCAAGACGTGCCGCCTCATCTTCATGCTGGTGCTCACCGCCGGCTTCTTCGTGGCCGAGCTGGTGTCCGGGTACCTGGGCAACTCCATCGCGCTGGTGTCCGACTCCTTCAACATGCTCTCGGACCTCATCTCCCTCTGCGTGGGGCTCTCCACCGGGCGCATCGCCCGCCGCAGCCGCCGCGGTCCCCGCGCCACCTACGGCTACAGCCGCGCCGAGGCGGTGGGAGCGCTCAGCAACGCCGTCTTCCTCACCGCCCTCTGCTTCACCATCCTCGTGGACTCCGTCCTCCGCCTCGCCCGGCCGGAGCCCATAGACGACGCCCAGCTGGTGCTCATCGTCGGCACCCTCGGCCTCGCCGTCAACGTCGTGGGGCTCCTCGTCTTCCAGGACTGGGGCGCCTGCTGCCGTGGGCGACGGCCGTGCCCCGCTCCGCCCGCGGCCGCCGCGCTGCGGGACGTGCCCGGTGGCATCCCGAACGGCGAGGAGGATGAAGCAGGTGCCTTTCGGCTGCACTTCGCCTTCCCCTCGTGTCCCGCATCTCTGCTCACCCCTCCCTCCAACATCCCTCTCACCCTCCCTCACCCTTCCCCATCCTCTCTCTCCGTCTCGTTTTCCCTCGGGACCCGCCGGGCTGTTGGCCCAATCCTCTGGGCCCTTCCAGAGCCCCAAGGCCACTCGTGGGCCCGGGGGGTTTCTCTAAGCTCGCTCAGGCACCCGGGGCCTCTTTCACCTTGTACTTTACCCTGGGCTCCTGGGCGTGCCCCCGGGAGGGTGGAAGGAGGTGTTGCCCAGGGAGCTGCATGGGAAATGGATTGTTGGATTGTTTTTGGTTTTCTTCTTGTCGTCTTTAAAATAAGTTGGTTTTGAGAAAGTTGATGTTTTTTCTGTTTGTAGAACTTATACACAACACAGCGTTTCTTCTTTGAATGCAGGTGATTCACCAAATGACCAAAAGAGCCCTGAAGGGGGGTCTGAGAAGAAAACAGAGAAAAAGTCTGAAGCCTTGAACATCAGAGGTATGGCATAGGAGTATACTGCTCATGTTTAATTAACTTCAAACACTTCGTGGTTTCCATTTCAGTTTTACATATGCACGCACAATATCAGTAAGAAATAGAGAGGTCCAGGACTCATCCATGTAATTGGATCCAATTATTCTCTAGCAGAAAGATTTTGATTATTTGGAATAGCATAAGTAGTAACAAAATAGTGTCATGCTGATTTGGCTTTGAGCGTGCTCGTGGTTTGATTTTTACTCTTAGAAGAATGCAGCTGGACATTTGGAAAGGACACAAACCCTCCTGCACTAAATGAAGTCATTAGAGTCTTTAGACGAAGGTTACACAGGGAATTATGAGGTGAATCTTTGTGTCACTGATGTAGTAGTAGTTGAGCAGTTTTCAACCTTAAAATGCTTTTGGGCAGAAAACATAAATCCTTCTAAATCCCAGGGTTGATAATATTTTGTTGTCAGCATAAGGAAAATGGTTCTGAAACTGGTGCTTCAGCGTGGTGTTTTTGCAGGTATGAACCCATTCCTGTGAGAGTGTGTGACAGGATCAGCCCTTCCTACATTGTAATTTGGCAGGTCTCTGGGAATCTGTGAAGTGAAACATAAAGCTACTCCTAGGAATAAATTGCCCACATGTTTCTCCCTGTCTATGTAGGTGTTTCTCTGCATACACGTTTATGTACCTACTCTGAGCAGAACCAAAAGCAAATGTCTTTGAGGATATGAAATACTGAGTTTGTTCCCAAGGAAAGGGCTGTCAGAAACCTCAATTAGAAGAGTAGTTTCTCGTTTCTTATGGTCACTGATCAGCACCTGATATTCCTCCAAGGTTGTGTGAGTTTGCTTTGCGTGAATTCAGCTTGAGAGGTCAATGTGGCAGTCAGGCACGTGGGTTTGCTGTTTTTTTTATTTGTGTGTGTGTCTGTCTTCAAAAGTGTTTGCAGAACTACACAAATGCGTCTGTAAGGGAAGATGCTTTGGAAAATCAAAGCATGTGCTAGAGACACAACACTTGCTTGAATGTCTAGGAGTTGGTGTCACTGGATATTATGGCATTATAGTGGTAAGATTTTTGGAGAAGGATGAGCACACTGTCACACTCAGGGATGGAGGAGAGAAGAGTAAGGAACCAATTGCTTTAGAGAAGACCTTGCTTGCCTGAACCACAGTGCTTAGGTATAAAGATGCTGGAAGCTTTCAAAAAATGTCTGAAGGATAAAGAATTTTGTGACAGTTATTTTAAGATATGGGTCATCTTTGATTTTTAAAAATAATTTTTTAAATGTTTTTAAATCTATTTTCATTGTCTTTATGACTACAGAGGTAAGAAATATTTACAAAGATATGTGTATTTGAAATTCTGTTTCACTCCATACTTTTCCTTTTAAGTTAGTTACAAGCTGTAAACTTCACAATCACTTCGCAGAAATTTCTTTTGTTGTGGAATGGGATCCTCCCTGAAAAACATGGTTGAACGAAGTGGATTGGCAGAGGAATAGTTTCCTTGATTTTATAGCTGGTAGGAACAGGAATCCATAGATTCTGCCTGGAATCTGCAGGATTAATTATTGCAGTGTGAAATTATTCCTTTTACTGCTTGAGCATACACAGAGTATTTCAGTTAGACTTTGGAACGCAAGGTGTTGGAAACTACTACCTATGGTCTTACCATAATGACTTCATTTAGTAAAAATTAATTTTTTATTCCAGCTTATAACCATAGCTTTTGGGATTTGATAGGGAAATGGACAAATTTCTGTCTGAGCCCTAATTCTGTGATGCATTATCAGGGTATATGTGTTAATGAAGTTAAGAATGTAAAATAAACATTTTTCCAAATTCTGTATTCTCAATTACTAATTCATCAAAATTCTGACATATTTTTGTCATTTTTTTTCTTTAAAAAAATTTCTTTTTTTTTTGAATTCATTTTTTTCCTTAACTCTAAAGAAGGCTTTCTGAAACATTTTCCTGTTCTTTATAAGCTGTGCTCTCTTGTTAGTTGCCCGGGCAATGCAACTGCATCCTGCCTGTTCCTCTTGTTAGTGCAACAGCTGATATCCCGTGCTGAATCAGGACTATTTGTAAATGAAAAGGAAACACTGCAACACTGTTAGGAGGAGTAAAACCCCGTGGTAGTCTGCCAAATGGGGCAGAACATGCCTGACTCCAGCAGAAAGAGCTGGACTTACCAGGAGCTTGTACTTTCTTATCTGACCCAAGTGATTTGGAGGAACTCCAGAGGCTGTGGCCTTCATTTCTTGCACAGATCAAGGTGCGTGTACAGAGCTGGTAAGAAACACCAGCATGGGCAGAGTTCTAGGGCTAATCCAGTATCCAGCACCATCAAAACTCTTTGCTGTGTTGTTAGTGAGTTTTGGGGGAGCCTTTTGCAGCTCCTCACTTGAAAGTGTATGTGATGGGGTTGTTAAAAAGAGATGGTTCATTTTCTTCTCTCACAGCCCCTAAACAAAAAAATATTGATGAAGAAATTAACTTCATACAGAGAGAGATGTTGTGATGTTTATTCCATCCCAGGCGTGGGTTGGAATAAAATCTGAGTCTGAACAGTAAAATCTAACAAAACTGGATAATGTTTGAGCACTGATGGGAAGAGGGAAGTTTATGTAAAGTAGTAAGAAGAAATAGAAGAAAAAGGCACTTCTTGGATTTTTGTAACTCTGTAGCAGAAAGATTGCTTTGGTCATTGTGGTTTAAAGAGCAGCTAAATATGTTAGTGTAAGAGCCTGTTTTGGGTCTTTACCTTTTGTACAAAACCATTGTTATAAGATGTAAAATGACGTACCCAGCATTCCTCTCAGAGTAGTCCAGGCACTAAACCATGTGACTACTCTGGAACCAGATTCTGATTTTTGGCAGGTCTGAAGGCTGGTAGTATTGATGGAACAAGGTTTAAGATGACTGGTAATCTAGTTTGATCTAAAAATTGGAGTCTGAGGGTATTTGGAGCCAGCTTAGATTTCACTTAGGCAATTTTTCAGATTTCAGCAGTGTCACAGAAACTGGTGCGGGAAGGTAACTGTTACTGGGGGTGGTCTGCAGCTCTCCACTCCCAGGGTAGAAGGGATAGATTTAGTCATGAATTTTTAATTTAGATTTAACATGTCAGGATCTGTTAATAATCTTTATGCATTTTAAGCAAGCACATTTTGTGTTACCATGGCATTTCAGCTGGACAGCAGTCGCTAGCATACCCTACATGCTTAATAATGCATCCCACTCAAACAGCAGTGCTTCAGAGTCAGTATTTTCTTGCTATTTTTTCCAAAAGTTGTTGCTGAAAACTTTGGTTATGATATTCATGGCTGGAATATTGCATTATTCATGTCAAGTGGAACATACTTGAAAAACACAGCATTACACCTCCCCCTAGAAAAAGAAAATCCCGAAAACAAAGCAAAAAATCCCAAACCCATCCCACTAATGGAAATTGTGCCATTTGTTTCAGGTGTTCTTTTGCATGTTATGGGAGATGCACTTGGATCTGTGGTCGTGGTAGTTACTGCTACTATCTTCTATGTACGACCTCTGGGGGATGCTCCATGCAATTGGCAGTGCTACATTGATCCAAGCCTGACAATAGTTATGGTGCTCATCATCTTGTCTTCTGCATTCCCACTTATAAAGGAGACCTCAACTATTTTGTTGCAGATGGTCCCCAAAGGTGTTGATATGCAACTACTGAGTAAGTCAAATTTGTTGTTGAAATGCTGTTAATTTTAATGGTGTACTTCAATGCACATGTTATTGGTGGAATGAAATGCTTGGATTAATTATTCATAATAGCTCTAAATTCTCAAGAACTGTGAGAAATAGTCAGATGCCTGTGTCCTAGCAACATGATTCAAATCTCTCTGGATTAGTTAAAGCATGCATTTTGAGAATGTGGTACTCCAACAATACATCAAACATACCAGGTCTTGAGCTGTTAATGCTTTGTGTGGGTTATTTGTGAAAGAAACAACTTTGAGTTACAATCTTTTCCAGCCCTGCACTGGCTGCTTCCAAAAAGCTTCCAAAACATCTTAGAAATTTCCATTAAGATTAGTTAGCTTTGTAGCTCTTAGGTGCTGTTCACCCTGGTTAATTGTGGAGTAACACTAGGTATTTCTGGAATTCCCGCATGCTCAAGGCTTAAAGAAACCAGAAGATGTGGGGTCTTGATGGAGGAAGTGATGTAATATTTCCTCTGTGAACAGCTGGTAAATTGCCAGGTAAATCCAGAAGGAAAGGTGCTATGTTCATTACCTGGAGGCTGAACTGAAGGCAGCTGGGAGCAGACACATTGTACCAAGTATATCTCCTCTAAAAGAATAGTTTTGACACTGCTGCTTTTGGATGGGGTGCCTAGTGAGGCAGCTGATAACTAGCCAGTGCATCAAGCCCCTAATACCTTTCCCTCATGCCTTCCAGCTAACAGACTAGCTCGTGTGCCAGGGGTGAGCAGCCTCCATGAGGTGCACGTCTGGGAGCTTGCAAGTGGGAGGAACATCGCCACTCTCCACATCAAGTGCCAAACCCCTTCTGATTACCAAGGTGCTGCTTACCAAATACGGAAGGTTTTCCACGAGTCAGGAGTCCATTCCGTGACCATCCAGCCCGAGTACGCGGACCACAAGACCTCACATCTCCTGTGCAGCTCGCCCTGCATCTCAAAAGCCTGTGACTCTCATCTGTGCTGCAGCCAGAGGGAGCCCCCCCGGGCTGAAACCAATGGCTACATGGAGAAAAGTGAGAGCTCCCTTTCTGCACAGCACAAAGACAATGGTTCAAGGAAAAGTGACGTTGAAATCCCTATGGAGGACCCAGTGGCAGAGGAGAACGTGAAAAACTGTGATGTGTCTGGTGACAAATCGCAGTCGGGTGGTACACGATTTTAGGCAATTCGCTCTGCTCTGTGCTGTGCTCTCGTGGAGCAAATGTATCTTGGTTGGGAAGGGGGGCATCGGTGGTTGTAGCTGAAGTTGGTGTGGCAAAAAGATTTCTGTGCTTTAGCTGTAAACCAAAACACACCTAAAACCCCCTTGTACCTGAAATAAGGATTAGGATTTCCACCAAGGCTGTTGCATTCATGTGATTTTTGTGATGCAGCCGTACCCAGTTCCTTACCAAACTAAGGCCGAATTCCTGCTGTTAGAGTGGATGGGGTATGTCACCCTCTGTCTGCACTGATGTTTGCAGTTCGTGGCCAGTAGCACTGGGAAAGAACCTCTGGCCTTTCCTGCTGGAGCGAGCTGTTTCTTGAAAGCCCTATGGCCAGTTAATGATTGTACTGGGCTGAAGTACTGTATATTTATAAAGGACTTCAGTAGAGATGCTTTACTGATCCTTAAACCCCATTTTTGCATGGACAGTTCATTTTTAACAGTAACAATTCTGGCCAGTGGAGTTTGTGAATGAAATTAAGTGTGTCTAAGGGGAAGCACTCAGGAATTATGACTTGTGTTATTTTCTTGATTGACTCCTGTATTTTGGGACAGAGCAGAAGCTGGTCTTGCTTCTCTACAAGTAATAGTGGAGTCCCAGCCTAATCACAGATGAGTGTGCTAAGGAACAGACTGCTTGTCATGAAAGTAAATAAGTACCTACTAATGTTGTCTGTACTGATTCTAGCCAATGGAAATGCAGGCAGTCATCCAGTTAACTTTTATCTTTTCACTGTTGTGATTGTACAACTCAGTCTTTTAAAATTCTTGTTAGCCTTCTCCTGACAACACAAATTCCAAGAGCCATGGTTTTATTTCATCATTATGCAGGATAATTGCATTATCTTTAACACTGAGTCTGTCATTATTCATGCTGAATAAATAAGCTGATGTGTTTATTACGAACAGTTGAAATTCTGCAATTCTATTATTAAGGCATAATTTAATGTTGCATTAATTAAGGAAGCACCTTTAAAGTCTTTTATGCAGTATTATCACTTGGAGGAAGCTTTAAAAAATTTAAACCAGGAAATTTTTCCTGGTTTAGTCTTAATCATTTCTTGTTGGCTGGTTTTAAAGGTCTTGATGCCTTGAGCCCTGCCCTCTGCCCTGGTCCTCCTCCCCCTGTCCAAACATGTATCTCAAAGTGTATTTAGTGAAGCAGTTTACTTCATTTTTGCTGCTTGCTCTTTCTGAAGGTATGCAAGGGTGCTCTAAGGAAAACAAGGTGATGAGCCCTGTCCCCAGTGCTGGATTTCAGTCCGGCGTGTTCCACAGGTTTCTGGGAGGGGTAACCCACTACTCAATCCCCACTGAGTCTAGTGCTTGATCTCCCTGGCTATGCAGATCAAATCCAGAAGAATCCAAATACAATTTGCTGGCAAAAAGCAGCCTTTCAATGGTCTGTGTGGCCTGGACAGGCTATTTTATGCATTTATTCACAGGGACACCTTTATGAAATAGTTGTGTCTTAGCCTCAGTGACATCTTAACAGAAAGGGCAAATTGATTTCCAGCCTGGGCTGGGAAAATACCAGGGCCTCCTTGTAGGCATGGCTTAAAAGCAGCCAACCCCTTATTAATAAGATGATTGCAATAATTCAATGAATATTGAAACACACAGCAAGATATTTTACAGCTTGGAATGTATTTACTGAAGCAGTGATTTCAGTCTAAATAGAACATTTCTAGAATTATAATTACCCCTTTAAAATAGATTTTTGGATGAATTAAGATATTTTATACCATTTCATTGTAAATTTGTACCATATAAATTAGCAACTTACTTGTTGATATAATTAAGAGCTTGGTTCTCCAGCCTCTTTGATTCCTTTGGCAGCAGCAGCAGGATCTTGCTTGGCAGATATTGCACGAGTTAATGTAAATCAGGAAACATGTAAGAATTGCTCTGTCTTTTAAAAGCATGTGCCATGAAGTAAGACAGCCCTTTCTTCTGTTTTTTTTAATCCCCCTCTTTATTTTCACCTATGATGATACTTAGATGTAAATAACAAATGTATTTATCATGGTTTTGAGAACTGGAATAGAAATCTCCCAAAATAACAAGAACTTTCTTCCCAGATAGCCTCTAAAACAAGCACCTTTTCATAATTATTTGTATCTTAAATCAGGTTATTTGATTTATATATATATATATATATATAAATACACATACATATTTTATTAAATGGTTGAAAGCCGGAATGGCAGTATTTGCTTTGGGATTAAAGAAAAGTGATGTTGGGGCATTTGTCAAAATGGACAATTTTTATTCTTCCAGTGTTAAAAATGTGGCTATGTATTTTTTAAAACTTTGAAAAGTGTTGTAACCTGAAAATACAATGAAATAACATTCTTAAACTTTATTTTCTCATGTCTGGTTGTACTGTAACTGCTGCCTGTCAATAAATGGGAAAATACCAGGGACTATAGAAATCTTCATGTCTACAAAACAAAAAGATGTTAAATTTGCCCCATTACTTAAGCAAGCAAAACCAACAGTGCTGTTATTTATGAAATAAACCTTGCTTTTTTTTGTGTTGGGACTTTCAGGGTATTCAACTACAGTTTCTGACCAGCATCTTTGCCTTCCTTTGAGTAACAAAATATTTTTCTCCTGTACTGTGTGTCCCTGCTCTACTTCTGTGGGAGACTTCATTCCAATCCATGTGTATTTTGTATTGGCCTATTTCCCTTCAGTTCTTGGCATCTCTCTTCTAATTCTGTTGAAGCAGGCTTCCCTCATTTTGAGATACAGTATATTTCCATGTTAGCCCTTATCTATGAGCACTTGTTCTAAATCCTGTTTTGTAGTCTATTGCACTGTCATAAAAGCTCTGTTCTGGCCTCTTTAGGTGAATTACTTTGTTTCCCTCCCTGACAAATGCAGGTAGATTGTGCTGCTCTGTCCATTTCAAACACTGCCTTGTGATTGTCTTTCTTGGTTTTCAGGTTCTCTTGCAATGATTGTCCCTTCTGTCCATTGCTGCTGGTGGCAAAGGAAATCTGCTTAAATGATGTGTGACTTTCAACTGGTTGTCCAACTCTTGTGGATGAGATCCATAGCCAGTCATGAATGTGACCTAGTAGAATTATGACAAAACCTTTGCTAGGCTTGCCAGATCATCCTGCAATAAAAGTGAAACCTGGAATAAGTTAACATGACATTGAAAGCAAAAGCAGTTGTCTGGCCTTCATCAGTCATGTGCCTTTTCTTAAAGGGAATAAATTCTTTGTCACCTTTTCATATGTGCCAAAAGTGCCAATTTGATTTTTGATTTTTTTTCTTCTTCTGAAACCCTCTACCTGCAGGCATTTATTCTTCATTATAAAGTAAACTGCTACTATTTTCAGGAGTATTGCCTTTGTTTTGCCAGTTTTCAGTTGACTTCTTGTTTTTCTTGTCTTCTTTATAGTACTTACCTTGACTCATAGTGCAAGTGTGTTTTTTTCCCTCTTAATGTTTTTTCTCATTTTCTCTTCCATAAAAGCAGGGTGGTTTTGTTAGCTGGGTCATGGTGATCTACCAACAATGCAGTTTAGAAATTCCTTTTTATGCACTGGTTTAATTTTTGCACTCCATTCTGTTAAAATACACCCACTTTCTGGTTTTGCTATGTGACACACCTTACCATTGCAAACCAGTTTTTGACCTTCTTTATTTTTTTCCTATTCTTTCCCTCTGATTATAATGCTTGCTGTCCTGAATACCCCCTTTTATTCTGAACTTTGAAGGGAACATGACGCCTGAACTTTTCCCAAAGAGAAGTTCACTGCCCAAGTTCTATAGATGGCTTGATGTGAGCTACTGTGAGGACTATTTTGTGTCCTGTGGTCTGTGTAGAAGTGTTATTTAAGTAGTCATCCTGAGATATGAACACATGTGTTTATGTATAATTAAACTCTTTATAAACACTCTACCTGAATCAACTTAAGAAAGATGGATTTCTAAACCTGGGAAGATCCAATGAAATCAGGAGGGTTCATTGATTGTTTGTTAACATCTTGAGGGAAAGCTTGGTAAAAGATAATTCAAAAGCCATGAACATTTCTAAGTTCTATTACTTTGCTGTACAGTAGAAGCACTTTCTACATTAAATACTTTATTTGAACAGTGATACCTTGATGTGAGGATGTCACTGTATAAGATTGTTACATGTATGGAGCTGTGTTGCTTAAAAGTTTCCTCCAGTTTTTCTGTTCCTTAAGTAATTTAATGTGCCAAAATGTAATTTCCATGATTGCTGAATCTCACTGTGGTTTTATTAACCATTAGAGAAAAATGACCTAAGGTTTTATGTACAGCTATATTTTTATCAAAATGAAGTTTGAATGTCTTGTAAATAAAGAGTATTTTTAAATAAAACTTTGTTCTGAGCTTGATCTATGCTAACAATAGGGAGCTTGTGTCTCTGGATAATTTTATGACATTTGTATGAGTGAAATTTGTTCTCATCCTGTGAAACAGTTAATGTTGCAAATTTTGTGTGTATTTAGAAGAAAAGGGAATCAACACTCAAAAGTTTTTCTTCTGCAAGCAGCCTTGCATTTTGCCACATAGAGAAAATTGAACATGTATATTTTGATTCTCACTCCTGCGTTTCATGACGTACATGCTAGAAATGGGATGAGGTCTATGAGTTTAGGTGCTTGTTTTGGAGCAGCAATCTTGGAGGTGCCCTCATATGTTTCTCTCTTAGCATCAGTATCATGTGTCTGCCACCTGGTTCCTACCCTGTTGTGTCCAATTGTCCAGTTGTTCATGTCCCTACTTATTTAGTTTACAATAATCAATAAGGAGGCAGTGGCCATTGTGCTTGGCTACATAAATGCTACATAAGAAGTTCAGTTCATGTTTGGCCAATATATTGCCTGTGCTTTTGTGTATGGTTGGTGTTACTCGGCTTGTAGATGATGGATGACTAGCGATTTGGAAGACAGAACTGAAAAAATTTTAAAGCAATTCCTGACAAAGTTAAAATTATACATAGATTCATAGAATGTTAAGGGGAATGGACCTTAAGCATTATTTAGTCCTGCCCCTCCTGCCATGTGCAGGGATACCTCCCACTTAACCAGGCTGCTCGAGGCCTTACCTAACCTAGTCTTGAACTCCAGGTTTGGGGCACCCAACAGATTCCCTGGGCAGCCTGTTCTAGTGTCTAATCACCCTTACAATAAAGAATTTGTTCCTAATATCTAACCTAAATTTCCCCTCTTTCAATTTGTACCCATTATTCCTTGTCCTATGACTGCAGTTCCTCAGGAAGAGTCTCTCTGGCTTCCCTGTAACCCTACTTCAGATACTGGAAGGCTGCTATGAGGTCTCTCCACAACCTGCTCTTCTCCATGATGACCAGCCCCAACATTCTCAGCCTGTCTTCCGAGGCAAGGATGTCCAGTCCTTCTATCAACTTTGTGGCCTCCTCAGAGTTGCTCCAACAGCTCCATGTCTTTCTTATGTTGGGGTATAGTAGCTGTGAGCCCCTGAATGGGGAATAATGAGCATTGACTCCATGACTGCAGAATGCTGATCAGTTGCTTTATTGCTATACTATACTATACTATACTATACTATACTATACTATACTATACTATACTATACTATACTATACTATACTATACTATACTATACTATACTATACTATACTATACTATACTGCACTATACTGCACTATACTATTATAGTATAGATGGGAAAAACCCATCACCCTTGCCAGACAGTCCGATACAGCTTTGACCAATTGGTCAATGCATCCAAAACACCATCACCAGAGTCCAATTAAGAAACCACCCTTTGGTAAACAATCTCCATAACACATTCCACATGTGCTCAACAACAGGTACAGCAAATGGAGATGAGAATTGTTTTCTCTGAGCTTTCTCACAGCTTCCCAGGAAAATCCTGGAGGAGAATTACGTCTCTCTCTGTTCAGAGGATATGTGATTACCACATTGGGGTCCCCAGACCTGGATGCAGCACTGCATGTGGGTCTCACCAGAGCAGAGTAGACAAGGAGAATCACCTCCTTTGACCTGCTGACCATGCTGCTTTGGATGCAGCCCAGGATATATTTTCTTTTCTGGTCTGCAAGCAACATTGCCAGCTCTTGTTGAATTTTTCATCCACCACCACCTCCAAGTCTTTCTTTACATGGCTGCTCTCAACCACTTCTCTGTTTGAAACTGTGTGTCTGGGATTGCCATGACCCAGGTGTAGGACTTTGTGTAGGAGCAGTTTCCCTGCTTCAGGCAGACATAAGGCACTTGAAATTCCAGGACTTCTCTACACAGAGCACCTTATTTTGTATCTTAGTCCTTTTGGAACAGAAGGTGTTTTTCCACCTTAGAGGGCTGCTACTGTTTTGGTACTTTTGTACTCTCCAAGAAGCTACAGAAATAGGATGAGTTTGGTCTGGATGTAGTAGATAGTGTTTTTAAAAACAGCTTCTCAAAAAAAAAGTCCAGAATCTGTACAGCTTCTTATACATTCAAAATGTTTATGCATTCAAGTTATAATATATATTTGCAATTACACTTTGTTTCCAAATGTGTGGTTTTAAACCCACACCTTTCTGCATGGACATTTTAGGTGGTTGCTATGGATTCCCCACAAATGGGTGCATGTCTTTCTGCTGAGGGAAAGCTTTTTCTGATTTGGTGGAAATCTTGTTCTGACCCAAAGCTGTAGTTAGAAGAGAGGAAATAGCAGTGATCACAAATGGAGGTTGAAAGATCAGTTAAATTCTCTGGTAAATTTAGAATATATTTGGGGGGCAGTAAGTGAATCTTCCAGTTAGGATAAGGTGGAGGTTCAGTAAAAAAGAGTAGGAAATGTGCAGTGAAATGCCAGTGGAAGTTAATGAGGTATTCATCATGGATGAATAAGCCTCTATCACTTCAAGGACACAAGCTTTGCCTTCTGATTCAAATATGGAATTTATTGTTGAGTCCTAGTTGTATTTTACAGGCAGAGACTTATTTTGCTATAAAATGGTAGCTGGAAAAGCATAATTGCAATGCTTACCATCAGCTCTCTAGAGAGCCAATAGAAGTTTGTGGTTGAATTTGTCTCTGCTGAGATGACATTGTCTGTCTGATGAAAGAAACATGTATCTTGGACAACAGAGATAATAGGCGTTTGAACAATGCCTGTTATTGAAGTGTTATCAACTACTTGTATATTAGTCAATTACTTATACCTGGGGACATTCCCAGGCACAGAGAGCAGCCGGCACACAAAAGCTTGTATCTATGCTAGGGAGATACACTGGGAGAGGGTGACTCCCTGCTGAGGGCCAGCTCAGATTAAGTCCTTGACTCTGGACTGTGCCTGGGAATGGCTGGGAGAGCAGTAATTGGCACAGGCTGTGAAATGCTTGACCACCTTACTAATACAGATGATCATGGTTCATTCCCAGCTTTGGTTTAATTTGCCAATATTGATGGTCCCTGAGCTTCCACTCTGTTTTGCAAGGTAGCAGAACCTGCAGGTAGAAAAGGAGATGAGGCTGATGGTGGTTTCTTGGGCTCTAGGGTGGAAAGGCTTCCTGTCTTTCCTCTGTATCAGTGCACAGGGCAGGCTGGGTGGGGAGAGGCTGCCCTGATCAGCAGTGCAGTCAGCAGATAATGCTATCACCCCAGCTACTTGCACGGCTCTGGAAATTAAAGGTGCAAGGCAAGTGGCACGTTTGATATGGCACTGCCCTTTGCTTTAACTCCTTTCAGTTCTAGTACATTCTTTTTTTTTTTTTTTTTAATAAAGCTCTGTGTCTGTTTAACCATACATTGCTGGCCACCCTATGGTGAGGAGGAGGAAACAAAACAATGGTAAAGAACTTCAGGGTATGTGTGGGGAAATAATGCAGTGATGACATTACACAAATCATTGACATGATACAGTAGGTCCATAGCCTAGATTATAGAAAATTTTTCAAGTAAAAGATTGTATAATTCAAGTGGTAGAAAGTGACCCTTTTTTAATAAACACCTTAAAAATCAGTCTTGTAAAAAGCATAGGATGTGAATAAGCCTATCTCCTAAACTATAAACCAGGAAGTAAGACAGGCAGTGGGAAATCAGCACAGGGAATGCCATGACATCTTGCAGAGCAACATTCTCTTTAATTAGCTGCTTCTTTTTAGAGTTCCCATGTGAAATAGGGATGGTGGTCTTTCTGTACAGAAAGTTTCCTTTGCCCAAATTGGTCACAGAAAGTGTTTTTTTATGGCTGGGCTTTAAGTGCCCAGCAATGTGCAGGGTCTACACTGTGACAAAACACCTACCAGCAGCAGAGTACCTGCAGCTCTTTGTGCTGGTTGATGCATACTACAAACAATTGCCCCCACATGATTTTGGTGACATTGCCATCTGGGAAGCACCCTTCTACGCATGAACATCTGGTGTGTAATTTCTAGAAGTGTAAGTGGGTGTTCAGTGAACCTTATATTTTCTGGGTATAGCTTGATGAGAGAAGGAGAGAAAGGGCCCTGAGGCCTTTGCATGGTGCTTAGAGGAGCTGCTACTCAGCCCTCACTGAGGAGGAAGAAGCTTCTCCCCCACAGCCATGCCAGCTCTGAGGAGAGGACCTGTGGTGGACCATCTGCACCACACTGTGCCTGCATCCCCCAGGACAAACTGGGGATGGGGAAAGATTTGCTGAGTCTTTCAGAGAGGGAAGAGTGGGAGCCTGGGGAGCTCCCTCAGTGGTCCCCACAAATGCTGTTCTCTGAGTGCCCCCTGTGCTTTCCAGCATAGTTTCTGAGGCCATCTAGAATTGGTCAGTGGTGTAGGCATCTTTCTGCCTCCTGCTCCTGATGCTTTTTGCTTGAAGGGAAGCAGTTTGCTTGAAAATGTGTTGAGGCTTTTTTACACCTGTTGTCTCCAGACACAGTTTTTTCGCTTGCTTGCAGTAGCTCCTCTTTGCCTCTACCCTTTATTATATAAAATATGAAATCTGACCTTAACCAGCCAGCTCTGCACACTCACAATGACAGCAAGTCCATCTAACCCTAAAAGTAACACTGGCACAACTTTTATGCTAATGTGCTGGCACTGTGTGTGCGAAAAGAAAGAAAAAATCAAAAGCAGAGATCCGAAGGTATAGTACTCCTAAGAGCTATGAAATTCTACAAATGATGAAATGATTATGCTTCCTCCTGGTTGTAAGGCAGGGTATTGCTAACACAAGAAGGAAGCTGATCTTTATGAGTTAGTGGTTGGGCTGACATTAAGGCTATTCCCAAAGCCTACCTTTAGCAGACTGAGCATCAGTGCCTTTGTGCTTCTTTGCCAGCCCAAGAAGGAAGGGATTTGGCTTCTGGTGCAGGAATACAGGAGAAAGCTATCTGCTGATGGAAGCAAGTGGAAGCGTGTTGGCTAGAAGGAAGCTCTGGCTATTTTCACCAGCTGAAAATCTGTCCCTGTGCTCTGCTCTTCTCCATGTGGCAGGGAACCAGACTGCCAGCACAGCAAGGAGGGGATACACAGCGACTCAGCTGTCACCTTAAGGGGATGAAAATTTATTTTTCTGTCTACAATGAGGATCTCCAGGGACCATGGAGCAGCAAAGCAATCACCCTGTACTCCTGCAGGTTCCTGTATATTTATGTATTTATTATTTCTGGCAGATGTCAAAAGCTTCCACAAATTATTTTTTATTTGCCACCCCCAACTCACACTTAAGTTTCCTTCTGAAAGACAAACACTGTTTCCTCAAGCACTTTGTGTCCTGGCCAAAGAATAATCATGTGAGGCAGCAGCAACAGGAGGCTGAGGGGAACAAAGAGAAGCCTGGCTCACAGAGCTCTTTCAAAGCAGTTGTTCACTTGGCCAAAGAGTTCGGCAGTGTGCCTGTGCCTTCTTTGAATCCAGCATCTCTGTCCAGCCCCATGCCTGCATGGGTCAGGGGAACCTTCTTCGCATGGGACACATACAAAGCAATAATCTTACTGGGGAAATGTGGCTTCAGGACAAGGATCCATAAGGAAGAGATGTATGGAGCCTCTTGTAGGATGGAGATTGTTTCCACAGCAGTGGGTCTGATGAAGTGGAGAAATGTCTCATATTTAGGGCATATTCACATACATGCATGTATTTATTTTTGCTTGCACACACACATATGATACTGACTATATATGGCCATATTTATTACCATGCCTCAGCAAATGCAAGTTCTTGCTTTAGTCAGAGTGCCATAAAGTACGGTTTACTGGGTATCCCTGATATCTTCTCTCTGGTATCTCCTTCCTGCTTGTCATTTTGAAATTGGACCAATTCAGTATGTCAGGATTTCACTGTTGCCCTGGGTGTCTGCCTGGCAGAAACCCTAGCATCAGGGTTTTGTGTGTATTTGCTATATTTTCTGTGCTGTTATTGAATACTGCCGTGTGGATCCCAGCTGCATGAGGCATCTTTCTGCTAGGTACTGAAACTGTGTCAAGGGCAGAGGCATAATAAGTGGACTTTCATTGTCCTGGGGCTCATACTGATTTTCCCTGCTGTGGTTGGTCTGGGTAGAAAGGAGCACAAAGGTGTTGTTTAAAAGTTAATGAGATGTGCACAGGGAGAAAAGAAGAGGGCATGGATAGACAAATAGAGCCAGTCCCCTTGGAAAAGTCCTCCTACTGCTTTGTTCAGTGGGTAGTTACTACTATAATATATTTTTTTGGCTGGAAACAGCCCCAATCTGACCAGCTCTTATCACCCCTCCACAAGCATGCTGAGCCCTGCTCCACCCTGCCTCTATCTGGGCACTCCAAACTTTGGCCTCTCCAATTCCTATTATTATTCTCCTTCTGCTTGCTCTTCTCAGATGCTCTCTCCACTGTCGCCCAGGGGCCCCCTAATCTCCTTTCTTCCTTGCTCATCTGCTCAGGGCTGCCAATCTCTTCCTCCACAGCATGCTGCTGGCCAATTTGCACTTGCTGTTTTTCTGCTTGGAGACCTCCTTAACATGGTCCTTCAAAAAATGTAAAATGGAGTAATTGAAAGTGACTAGGTTTGGGGCTTGAAAGTGCAGTGAGCTTGCGAACTAACTTGCCCTTTACAGAACTGCTGCTCAATTATATATCTAGATGTCGACATTGAATACACATTGCTGGCCAATTTTCTCTTCTTTACTGAAATCTGACCAGAGGTTAGCAAGTTTGAAGATGTGGGAACTCAGCTTGGTTACTGCGGTTAAGTTGAATTGTTTTTTAACATTACTACCACCACTACCACTAACATGAAAAGGCTGTGGTGACTTGTTTCAAGCAATTTGGAGAAGAGCATCAATACAAAGATATTCTGCAATACTGCTGCTTAAGGAAATACTTGTGAGCCCTCAAAGATTTTGTGGGAAACCATGTAAAATCAGAGGTATGGGAAGTGTTGGACTTAAATGTTTTCCGCAGTCTTCCTTCAGGGTCACATAGTGATTCCAAGACAAAGCTCTCTCCACCTGCTGAGTGTTATCCCTTTGGCACACACCACAGATAACCTCAAGATCATCCTTGAGGTCCTGCTCACCCACAGCACTGACAAACCACCTCTTTTTATAAACTGGTTTTTGTTTTATTTGGGACCAGGCTGGCTAGACTGCAGGTGGGTCGGCAAAGAGGCTGACCTGTACTCAGCCCATTCCTGCCTTTGCCACTTTGGTCCATCTGCCCCCAACAGGAGTACTCAGAAAAAACTCAGAGCATCTTCTGAGGCATGATTTTTCTTAAGACACTGAGAGCATTTTAGAGCACTTGAGGTGAGCACAAGGTCCAGAGGAATGCTGTGGCATTTGTCTCTAGTTTGTTATTTATTGTTCAGGGAAGAAAAGAGGGTGTTTTGGGTTCAGTGACAATAGAGGTTTATACGTGCTCTTTACTCAGCACTATGTGATTTAGCATAAACCTCTTGACCCCTGGAGAATTGGCTCTGTCATGATAACAAGCAGAAATTATGAGTTAATGCCTACAATAACCTTTCATATAGTAAAAGATTTCCAGGGTTTACAGCTTTGAACCTATTATCCTACACCAGATTAATACATCTGTATTTACAAAGTGATTACAAGGGCACTATTCTTGAGATAGGCAACTTTTCTTGTATGAATGATTAAACAATTCTGACTAATTTGACTGCTGTTACACATTTAAAGAAAAGAAATCTAACAGATCTTGAGCAAAGATTCTAGGCACTTAACCTTTCAATCTAATTAATTAAAAATTAAGTTCAGCTGACATGAAAGACTGGTGGTTATTTAAAAATGAAGTTCAGGTGATTTGAAGGACTGATGATTCCACCTTCACTGGAAGATCTCTTCACTGAGATCATAGGCACTGTGGGACTGAACCTCATGAACTTCCATTGTGGCACCCATCACATCTGTTTGTTTTTCCTGGCTGAACCAATGGCTCTGTCCTCTTGATTATTTTCTTTTTGATCCCCCCTCTCCTTTGGGCTTTCAGTGATAAGACTATGTTAATAAGGCTGAATTTTGTTTGCCCAGCTGGGCATTGTAAAGGAACTCTCTGAAGTCTTGTTTATTCACACACTAAGGGGTAAATGCTTAGAAACATTAATCTATATAGAAATATACTGAAATTTATTGCTCTAAATATTACTAATTGTTTCTTTATTAGAATAGCACCTGAGAATGAAGGTCAGACCCCTGTTTTGCCAGATGTGCTAGTAACATAAAATGAATTGGTCGTTCTGAGCCTGAAGAATTTATAATGTAGACCAAATTTTCCAACTTCTAGTTGATTTGAGAATTTTTCATGTGAGTTTTGCTTTTTAATGGTGTTTGATGTGGTTAGCCAAGCTAGCTATGATGAAAGGGGTGTCAGGAACATGTGTTACTGTTGTTTCTTGGTTGCTTTGTCTTGACTTCAGATTTAGTGATGCTGAGTCCAGTTATTAGTTAGTACACTGGGATTTATGCATGTTCATCTATTTTAATCAGCAGACTCATTGATTTCAGTGGTTCTATAAATAGCTTAGGTTTAATAAAGAGGCTAAGAAGTTAATGAGTCTACAGCTTTCAAAGGAATGTTCAGACTGGCTCCCAGTCCTGGCGCCTATTTCAAGCTTCTTGCTTCACCTGTGGATTCAGAAAGGAAGTTATGTGGTCCTTGGTCACAGGCCTGTGGCAGCCAAGGGCCAATATCCTTTTGTAGGTCTTAGACTGGCAATATAATTCAATTAATGCTTTCCAATAAATATTTCATAAAATACTTTTCCTACATGAAAAGTAATGACCTTTTATGGAAATTGTGCTGAACTGGAGTTGCATGGGAGCAGGGGTCTGGACTATCAGGAATTTTATTATCTGCCTGAAGTACACTCTTTGTTCCTTATCTGCTTATCACACTGTGCAGCCAGAAATCTCCTTTCTGTAAGCTGTACACAGAACAACTTAAGTATTTATTTTAAACTATGTGGGTTTCTTAGTGAGCAAGTAATTAGCTACTTAGCCAGCTTTGAAAGCATGCACCTCTTCTATTACATTGCCCAGGGATCAGAAAGTGTTGAGTAGTGAGAGAACCATACATTTACGTGGTAGTTCCCGGGCATGTCTTGTGTGATCCTTAAAAAGCATGACCCTGATGAGCTGCCTTCCCCTACAGCTGCAGTCTGACACTTGCATCTCAGAATGGAATAAGGTAACTTAATGTAAACTGAATCCCACTTGAGTTTTTTTTTTGAAAAATCCAAATGAGCAAATGGCTGTTATCTTAGTGCAGTCTTTGGCTGTACATGCATCTGTCTGGGCCTGATGTAACTAAGCAGGGTCCACTTCAGTGCTTGCTTGAGAGACATTAAAAGTGGCCTGCTTAGACTTTGGGTTTATTTCTGAGGAAATGAGAATGACTGCTAGCTCTTGTCCCCATCCCCCACCTATGCCCAAAATCCCCCAGGGGGAGGTGAGATGTCAGTAAAACAGAGAAATCATAGGGGAATTCATATGAAATGGTAGGAAGTCAGATTTCAGCTTTAGATTGAAGATCAGCATAATCTCCAGAGCCATTATGTAAGACCCTGGCTCTAAGTGTTGCTCTTCATGCCTTGCCATAAACTGGAGATGCAAGCCTGATAAATACTGTACTGACTTAAATATTTCGCTTGCTCTGGCTTCATATTGATATTGCAAATGGAATTTATCCTGATTAGTGCTGGAATAAATCAAGGTAGGGTCTGTGCCATGGTATCTTGAATTCTCAGTAACAAGTTTAGTCTGAAGTGCAATAGATTTAAAATCTTAGGGAGCTTACTAGGCACTGGATCATGGTCAAAGTCAAAGCTTTTGATGACACGTGGAATTTTGGTATCAACAAAGGGTTTGTTCTTGAGTCAGTAATAATTTGTAATAATGATTCACAGAAGAGACAGAAAGTGGTGGTCAAAGGTGAGATGAATCATGCTGCCAGTGAAGCTCCATTTTGCTACTGATTCATGCCTTCCCAACCCGGAAGAAAGATGTTTTACAGAAAATCACTCTCTGAGAGTTGCTTCAGGAAATCCACAATTTTTTAACTACCAATGTTTTGCAAATAAAAGCATCCTGCACTTGTTTAAAACCAGCATTTTCTTTCCTCATTGCCACTTCTTGGTTCTCTACTTTTCTACACAAACTGCATGCAGAATGAGACTGGCAATGCTGTGCTGCACTGTTGGTACCATTGCTGTTCTCCAGCACTGCCAGGAGGAGCTGCAGCATGGAGCAGGTTGTGAGGTACCTGGAACTGTGCTAGCTGCTGTCCCCCTGCCAGGGTGGGCATGGCCTCATAGTATTTCTTGCATGCTCTTCATTTTCATCTCTTTTTTTGTGGTGCTGCAGGCTAAATTGTCACTTGTGTCACATTGCCATCTGCAGTACTTCAGCTACACAGGTCTTTGCTAACAGTGGTTGAATTCAGCTTGTTGATGATCCAAGCTGCTTTAGGTCCCTAGAGGGAGTCCCGCATTGCTTTCTCAGGGAGGTAGCTTTTCGGGTTTTTTGGATGTGGGAGTGACCTCTTGCTGGACTTCTGACTCATCCTTTTGTTTAAATCAATATTGCAGGGGATGCATTTGTTCAATTTGTTCAGGGTAATGTGTGCTAAGACCCCCTCCCAAAACAGCATCTATGTGTGCTCAGTAAAAACAATCCCAAAATAATAAACCCAAATATTTAAAGACACTTTTAGATGAAATCAGATGAAAGAACATAGGGGAGACTGGTGCTAGTTGTCTTAGGCTGAGTGGTATGTTGTGTCATAGTATTCCTCAGACAAGGAAATTATAAAGAATAAACCAGTGAGGGCCATCCTTCAGGTGAAGTATGAAGCAAGGCTTAAAGAAGTATGTCAGGGAAGATCTCTAAACAGTACTGATCTTCCCTTTCCTCCAAAATATGATTTTTAAATCTAGTTAGTGAAATTTCTGCAGCAAAAAAATGTCCTTTAGGTGTTTATTTGTAGCATTGTAAACAGTACCTAGCAAGCACAAGCCTACAAGATTACTTAATTATGTATTTTATAAAACATTCTGGTTATTAGTGGGCAATGCTGAAAACAGGTGGTGCTAAAATAGTACTTAGGAGAAAACTAGTGCTGCAAGTACCTTAGATGAACACAACAAATTTCAGGTCTGACAATCATAATAAACTGATCAGATAATGTGGTCTTTCTTAAATTAGATCTCTGTCTCAAAGAAGATTCCCTGAAAGAGCATGTTTCTTCTTTGCTGAAGGGAAAAGGGTTTTTTCAGATATCTGCCCATTTACCACTAAACTCTGGTGAGTGTGGAGTTAAAGCATTTTCAAGATACATTTCTGCATGATGTGATTAAAATCTGGGAGATGCAAATAGTCCTAGGAAGGCTATTTTATATTTGATTGCTGCATTTTAAGATCACTAATTATCAGCAGATTAATGGGACATAGTGATGATGGAGTTAAGATCAATGTGCAGGGAAGACTGGAAAAACAAGATTCCAGAGAAAGTTAAAGCTTTTACACAGTAAAAGTAGTAAAATATTCCAAGTCATAGAACCACGGAACATCTTGGGTAAGAAGGACCCACAGGTATCTTCCAAATTCTGGCTCTGCCCAAAAACTCCCTGCTAATATCCAAAGAAATCTTGCGTTCTGTCAGGCTTGGTGCTGTAACCACTTTCCCAGGAAGCCTGTTCCGGTGCCTAAACACCTTTTGGGTAAAGAACCTTTTTCTGATATCCAACCCAAACCTCCTCTGACACAACTTCAGTCCATTCCTTCAGGTCCTGTCACTGGTCACCACAGAGAAGAGATCAGTGCCTGTATCTCTCTAAAGTAAAGGTCTCTCTAAAGTAAAGGTGTAAGTATTAGAAAGCAGGATAGAGTAGAAAAAAAGTATTTCAAAGTCTGAGGTATTCAAAGGAAGAGGTATAAGAAATAGTAGCTAAAGTCTATTTCATTTTCTTTCATCTGAAACCCTTCCCAAAAAACTTTCTGAAATTCTTTTCCTGAACATTCCTCTGCTTTTGGGCTGCCTACCTCTGAGCTGGGAGAAAACTTGGCTGTTCCAAAGGCTAAACCAAATTATAAGTTAGAAAATAAACAGATACACCCCCCCCCCCCCCCCCCCAGTTCATTTAATTATGGGTGCTTCAAATATTTTTTCTTGCAGTCTGTTGAAATCAATTTTGTGCCCTGATATGCATGACAGTCCTAGTTTATTTTCTGCTCTAGAAAATTGCAGATTAGTTATCATTGTTGCATGCAGGCATAAAGGTAGCAGTGCCTGTGACACAGCTGTCCACATTATACCATTTGAGGCATTTTTAATAAGAGGAAGTGACATGGAAACTAGGGAAGTTTACACAGGATAATTAACAGCTTGAACCCAATAACTCTTATAACTGTAATACACAAGAATTTTCCATTGCACTTTCTCCTGTGCAATGGACATATCTGATTTTCTTTATAGGTTATTGAAGTGTCACTGACCAGTCATAAAATATGCCCTCTTTTCCCTGCAAGGAGTGGAATCTCCTGGACACAAGTTACATCTTCTGATTGCAGAACAAACCAATGCTTCTGAGTCTTCCCTGGAGGCTCTTCTTCTGACCACTGTGAGACCATTCTCTCTGTTAAATTTATCTAGCACAGTATCAGGGCCAATCTGAAGTGGAAGTGATTTCCCTGGCAGAAAGCATTCCTTACGTTAGATAAATGCTAAGAAAAGATGGAAAATTACTTCGCTGTAGCCAGGACATGTGGTGTAGGAATTTGCAACTGGAAGTCAATGCTGCAGAGCCTTTCTTAAAAAAAAAAAAAAAAAAGTTTTTGCTGAAAAAGACTAGTAAAACAGAGGAAGAATGAGACACTTCTACCAAGCAGCAAAGCATCATGGCAAACCCTCTGCCTACACAGCAGTTCCATTCAGATCCATGACGCAGATCCTGGAGCCCATTCGTGCCAGTTATTGGAGCAATCTGGGGGCACTGAGTTTGCTGCTCTGCTATCAGCCTTTCCTGCTGGCAGTTGGGTTCACCGCATGATTTGAGTTCACTTATGAGGTGGTTAACAGCCCTTTAAGAATTTGCTCTGTGTATGTAAAGATGGATTGTATACCCTGAACTCCTTTAATCTCTGGATGCTATAAAGGGTTGTATGCCCTTGACACAAACAGTTTTTTTGCAAGCAATGCCCATTCAGTGCTCACCTTGAACGAAGGCACCCACCTCTGGGCTATCTGTGTCCACAGGCTCATTTTGTCTGCCTAGGCCAGAAATCACCTCAGGGGCACTGTCCAGATCCATTTGACCCATTCCTGCCCCCTGTTTGTGTCATTTCTTATTGCCCTGAATGAGATTAACCTCTCCCTGAATGGACAAACAAGAAATCATTTGCTCCAGAGTCTATACCAGTTCTTACAACTGGTCTTTTTGCCTCATTTTAGAGTTGCTTTTCGCCAAAGGTTCTGAGCACAGCTCCTGAAAAATCAGTAACTATAGCAAAGTTGCTAGTAGATGTTTTAAAGTGCCTGGTATTTCACTCCTTGCAGAGAAAACTATTCTTGAATCGAGTTTTTATCTGCCTTCGGTTTCTTTTTGTCCTTGCATCACTTTCATTAATCTAATTTTTTAAAGTTGTTGTTGTTTTGAGACTATACCTGCTTTGCTAGGAGCTTGTGGTACTGCATACTGGAGTATGTTGTGAGCACTGCAAGTCTGGATAGTCACAGTAAAGGGAAAAGGATCCCTTGACCTCCAGTATATGTAGATGTGGCACTTAGGGATAAGATTTAGTGGTGGACCTGGCAGCATTAGGTTTACAGCTGAATTCAATGATCTTAAAGGTCTTTTCCAAGCAGAACGATTCTATAATTCAGTGATGTTATTACTTTAGCTTTTTTGGTTGGTTTTGTGCACCACCAGAAGCATTAGAAACATCTTTGCTCCCAAATGAAAGCTGAAATCACCCATGGGTTTATTTGGTGGGCAATTTAATAAACCCCTGCAACAAGAGGATACTTGCCATGATTTCGTGCTTGTGGCTGGCACTGAAGTTTGTACAAGCAGGGCTCTGAACTCCAAGGGCACAGTGCTGCCTGCACCCAGGGGTGGACAAATCCTTAAGGCTACTTTAATCTTCAGACAGCTAAGCCTTTATTCCATTGTTGGACTCTGAGACTAATTTTTGCATTTTACACTTCTTGAGGGAGACTGGGAATTTTACAAGATGAAGAGCTATTGCTTGTTCAGTGAGTTTTCACTCAAGCCTTCCATTTATTTCAGTGGGCTGTAGATACCTATTTTTATCCCACCTCATTTAACTGTGTTCCAATGCCAGCTTGTATCAGACTTTTATTCTGATGTTAATTTTAATTGCAGATGTAAAATACCTCGAAGGACTCAGTCGAATAATTTCCTCTCATAAACCAGGCAATAAATACGCATCAGGTAACTGAGCTATTTACAAACCATAACTACCCTTCAACAGCACAAAGGCACATGGAGGCTCCAGTGTCGTGGTTTGACTGACGGGGATGTGGATGCTGATGAAGAGGTTTGCCTTCCGTGCCTCTGAGCCCTATGGAAATGATCCCTCTAGTGGGGACTTGGAAAATTAACTGGTGGTCCCGCTTGGCAGCGCGGGAAGGCTAAGGGAACTAATGAAAAAGTAGCACAGTGTTAGGGGGGAAAAAAAACCAGCAATGAAAAAGACAGCTGTATTTTCCTAAGCTAAAATTACCACTGAAATAAGATTTTAAGGTAGTTGTTGTGAGACGTGGTAAACATCGCCAGAATGCTCATGCAGTGATTTCTGCAAAACACTTTAAAACAGTTTTATTTAGATTTTTTCATTGAAATAATGAGATTGGTTTTTATGTATTATCATCTCCTTGGGAGAGAAAAAGAATACACTATTTATAAAGTACTTTCTGAATGATCAGGGGAAAAAACCCCCTTGTGATTCCTTCCTTAAGATGAAAGGATTCAATCTTTTTATGGAAACAACTTTTCAATTTTTTGAGATATTTAAAAAATATTTCCAAGAGATTCAGAGAATTTCCTACCAGGATAAAAAGCCAGGATTTGTGCTCTAATTGCACATACTACCTTCTTCTGGTCCATCGTGTGCTTCTCGTTACTGTCATTACTCACAGCGCCTCTTAAGAGCAGGGCATAAAACATGGAGCTTGCTGGCCCCCCTGACATAGGGGTGTGTTCTGCCTGAGTTCGGAATGGGTGACATTCCTGGACAATGTCTGATGGAGGTCGCAGGCATCTGTTAACTGTAGCTGCCTTGAAAAAACCATTTGTAGTGAACATTTTCTTGTTGCTGTTACTGTGAAAAGCCTTTGTGGCAGCAGCGAGCTCCTCCCTGTATGACCTGGTGTTGTATCACTCCACACTTTTCTGAAGGATCAACAGTGTAACCCTGTGTTACACCAAGTGTTCCCTTGTGTAAGGATAAATCTGACAGCTTTTGGATAAACATCCAGATGACCCTAATGCCACCGCTGGATCACAGTTCCTGCTGCAGACCCTTGCTTGGCTCACTGGAAGAAGACGTGGTTGTAGACAGTTATGATACAAAAATATGGTTTCTTTTGGATTTGCCCTTTATCTCTCTTCAACATCTCCTATGTCTAACTTGAGTACTTCCCTTCCCAGGTCCTCCATCCCACAGCTGCTCTATGCCTCCCTCTTGCTGGGGTATCCTAAGAAAACAGTGGAGCCTGCTCCACCAGGTGAGCCACAAAACCCACCCTTTTCCCGACCTGGTGCAAATTCTTGCCTTTGCTCCCCTGGGTGCCTGGCCAAGGCCAGGCCTCTCAAGCTGTTCTTGTCTGAGCCACATCGTTAACAGCTCTTTTCAAGTCAGAATTTAAAATGTTTTCATTTTCAAACATCTCTGCTTTCAGAGTTGAGATGTGAGAAGGTGTTTGTGCACTTGTCAGGCAGCCAGTGGCAATTTCATTCCCCTTTGTGTGGCTACACAGAAGGTGTGTGCTGATAAGTTGTGCCACTCATGAATCATGCTTGTCCATGCTACTGCTCCATGAAGCTTTGGTAGAACAGATCTATTCTTGGAACTATATTGAAGTCTTCAAGTATAATCCAAAAATGCTTCTGATCTCCAGATATGTTATTGTGCTCTCTCATTGGAGAGTGTCTGTCTCTTTTGGGGGCTAACACAGAAATGCTCTTTCTTTCATATTCACAAAATATAAGTTAACAATGAAAATTAATGTGTACTTGGGGGGCATACAGATAGAAAAAGTAAAAGAAAGGAGGGCAGAAAATAGAGTACCTTGTACCTTGTCACCAGCCTGAGGCTGTGTGGTGACTTAATATCATTACAAAGCCTTGAGTTTCCTGAAATTATAAAGCAACTTCAAAGAGAGAGGTCAGCATGGTTTTGAGTGGAACAGTTCTGCCCTTGTTGGTAGCATGAAGAGTTCCACTCTTAGGCATTGAATTTTAAATGCTTCAGAATAGAGATGCTTGAAGCTCTGACAACAGCTGTAACTTCCCCTTGATGTCATGTAAAAGGTTAGTATTAGTTTGGGTTAAAATCATGTCTGACCTAAAGGAGTTTGGCATGTTTGTGACTATGGAGTCACTGAAATGTACGGAATCAACTCTTTGCGAGTATTAATCACAGCATAAATGTTTGGATCGCTTATTTAAACTGCTATTGCGTTAGAGAAAAGTGTTTTTGGAAAAAAACTTGTTTTGCAAAAAACTACAAAAGTATGCCTTCAAGTTCTGACTTCAACACACTGGTAAGAGTACAGTTCCAGTGAATGATGCCGTTGGAGTTCTCCACTCATCTTTGTAGAGAGGATTTTTTTTTTGAGAGTTGTGATGTTTTCCTCTCCTAGTCTGCAGGTTTTTCCAAGGTGCAATGGAAGCAAAAGAATTCTCATGACTGTTTTAACTGTACTTCATGGGAATAATTTTTGCAGACATTATGCTGAATTCAGCTTCTCATAGAAATCCTGTAGAGGACATTCCATGCCACAGGGAGCAAAACAGTGTGAGTTCAGGCAGCAGTGTCTTATAGTCTGGCAGGATAACAGGTGACCTCTTCCCTCCATCTCTGGACAGGGGCATCTTGCAGTGATACTTTCAGGCAGAACATGGCTTGCAAGTAGAACATATTGTTGGTTTTGTAGAGTTTCCTCTATCATGTGGGGAGACTTTATTGTTTTGCTGCATATTTTTGTTCTGTTAATAAAGGTGCAAGTTTAGTAGCGACTTTTACTAGATGGAACTGGATCAGGTTCTAACAGAATTCATTGGCACAAGTTGATTTTGTGTTTGGGACTCAAATTCAGGGAAAATAAAGTCTAATGTCCTGTCTTGAACAGATATAATGAAAACCAGTGAAGTTTACATTGCCTGATTATCTAAAGACTTATAAAATAGACTTCTATGCAATCTATTTTTGCAAACTTCAGTGGCCTTCCAGTACCTGAAGGGAGACTACAAGAAGGATAGAGATAATTTACGAGAGAATGTAGTGACAGGAAAAGGGGAATGGCTACAAACTAAAATAGAGTAGTTTTAGATTAGCTATTAGGAAAAAGTTTTTTACTGTGAGGGTGGTGAGGAACTGGAACAGCTTTTCAAGAGAATGGATGTGGATGAGAATGGATGCCTCATCCCTGGAAGTGTTCAAGACTAAGTTGGATGGGGCTCTGAACAACCTAGTCTAGTGAATGTGCCCCTGCCCATGTCAGGGGTTGGAAGAGGATGATCTTGAAAGTCCCTTCCAAACACAAACCATTGTAAATTCATTACCCTTATATGATATAAGCCCTAAGTAATCAATAGTAATATGTTAATTAATGTAATTACTTGTTTGTGCTAAGGAATAGGTTATTTGGGCTAATGATGCCCAAACACTGTTCTTTGATTGTTTTGAGTTGAATATCGTGAACAGAAAGCAATTTATGCAATTATGTGGATGGTGTAAACAATCAGACCTGACAGACCATGGATTTCAGGGGAGTGCTGTTATATGCCTCAAATGTACTCTTAGGCTGGCAGTTGACTCCAACGACCCAAAGAACCCACAGACCACCTCAAAATACATCACCACAGGGTTTCCCCATGGTTGAGATATTTTGTTGGGTTACTGTTTTTATTTTTATTTAATTATAGATTATACCCTTGCAGAACTAGGGGTGCAATGTAACCTTGTAATTGGCAATCACAAAACTCTGCCCTGTTTTCTAAAATGTCAACAATGTACTCATCAAATGCTCTCAAGGTTGCCATAAAGCGGAGCTTATGCAGAGATTTTTGAGGCACTGGTGAAGTTTTGGTTCCAAGTACAAAAATCAGCTCCATTCCACATTTTTAATATATGTGAGTTCCTGGTAAATATTCTCATTGAGCAAGAGTGTTGCCTTGCAGGGTTGAGGATGAAAATCTGCAATTAATTTCTGAGCACAGGAGAAAATCCAGTCTTTGAAGGTTTCCTTGCACTCAGATGACTGGAGTATTGGAAGGACCAGATTTGAAAATATCAGGCTCAAGACAGGGCAGGTTGGCAGAGCAACCATGCGGGGTAGCTGGAAGGGCTCCAGGAAACAGACTCAATTTGGGCTAAGTGTAAGCTGAGTAAGGCATGACTAATAAGATTTTTTAACAAAGCATTTTTAGAGTCTGTTGAAACCATCGATTTCTCTTGAAGAAAATTAAACATTAGCAAGTTTTTCCACTAATTCTAGAAAAAAGCGTATGGTCTCACATTTAGCTTGTGTGGTGGGAAACTCCCTACAGTTCACTTTAGAAACCTTTCACTTCGGAAACCTTTTTAGGATTTAATAATCATCAGTGAATTGAGCTACTTAGGTCATTAAGCATTCAGCTGTTCTACCATCTCAGTGTACAAATGAGTGCCTGCTTTTCATGTCAGCTGGGGTTAGAATGTTGGAGAGAAGAATACTGAATTAATTGGAAAATTAGCATAGATTGAATTACACTTGTGTGAGCTGTCAGTGATTTGGATGGGGGCGCCGGAAGTGTGAGGCTGGATGGATGTGGAGGATGCAGCAGTGTGGGGAGTGGGCATGGGCTTTAAATGCATGGGGGCAGGAAAGTGTTTTGGATTGTGGTACTTCTTGAGATGGAGGACTTCTTGAGGTGGAATTTGTGCCATAGAATGAATAATACATGGCATAATGTTTTTTTTTTTTCCTTTTCCTCTGTTAGTTTTTTTGGTGCTAGGCATAATGCAAAGGGGGACTTCCACTGAATGCAAGTGTGTTTCAGCAGGCTATTGATTAAGGGTGTAACAGTATTGGTTTACTTGGTTTAAACTTAGTAGGTTCTGTATAGGGCTGGGGGAAATGGTTTTAAATGGAAACCGTAGATTTAGAGTATATATAAGGACTGGCTGCAACCAGCTTGGATATGGGAATCTTCAGGTTTCCTCAGCCCCAAACTACCACAAGGTATGGAAATTTAGGTTTGCTTGTGCTTATGAATGTCACAGCTCAAGGTGTGCTCTGTGTGTGAGATTTTGAACACCCTCCCCTAGTTTTTCTTCTTCTATTAGGATTTTAAGAGAATAAAGCACATTTTGGACACTGGTGAGATGTGAAAATTAGACAAGATAAATGAAAAAATAAAAGTAATAGCATTGGTATCTGTACTGCAAATCACAATGCCTATTTTGCCACTGAGGAGAGGGGGAAATGACATAAGGGAGAAGTGTCAGTGTTGTAAAAAAAGCAACACTTCTCACAAATGGTTACTATGGGAGGAATTTATCTTGAGTACAGTGAGGCAGTAGTGTCTCTTTGGAGTTTTCAACCAATACTGAAGCCTTAACAAAAATATTTTCCTATCTTCTTCTTAGGCTTGATGTACGAGGTTCCTCCAGCCCATGGTGGCTCAGAGCACTTTCCTCTCTGACCAGGCACTTTGGAGCTCTTTAGAGCCACTCTGTCCCTTTGTGTCCAATGGGTCTTGCCCAGGAGTTGGAATTGCATTGAGAAACTGATTCACTTTGAGCATAGGTAATTTTATTTCAACAACTAAATCAACTCCAGTGTTTGCCTGCACACAGGAGAGGAGTATGCTCAGGACAGAGCAGGTTTTTGACCCTGAGGCTGCCTTTGGATCAGCAGGCATTGCCCCAGCAGGAAAGGTTGCAGTGCACTGCAGTGCGCCCTGGATTCTGCCTGTCCTGCTGCTCAAGATGTGTTTTGTCCAAAGACCTGCTGAGCGAGCTTCTTCACATTAGTAAAGAAGTCTACCAGCTTGTTTAGTGGAAATGGGCAGGAGCTAACCTCCTCCGGTGTGGTTGGATTTGGAGTGGAGGGTGCTGTTGGTAAAGGATTTTGAGAGGGGATTGGTGTCGGCAATGGCGCATGAGTGGGGGGTTGTGTTGGCCATGGCTTATGAGTGGGGGGTTGTGTTGGCCATGGCGCATGAGTGGGGGGTTGTGTTGGCCATGGCATATGAGTGGGGGGTTGTGTTGGCCATGGCGCATGAGTGGGGGGTTGTGTTGGCCATGGCGCATGAGTGGGGGGCTGTGTTGTCCATGGCGTAGGAGTGGGAAGTGCTGTTGGCAATGGCTGAGGAGCGGGAGGTGCTGTTGGCAATGGCGGATGAGTGGGAAGGGATGTTGGCCATGGCCTAGGAGGAGGAGGGGGTTGTGTTGGCCATAGATTAGGAGTGGGAAGCAGTGTTGGCCAAGGCTTAAAAGTGGGAATGGGACGTGTCGGCCATGGCTTAAGAGTGGGAATAGGATGTATTGGCTGTATTGGCCATGGGTTCAGAGTTGGTAGGGGAACCGTTATTAAATGATTCCAGGTTTGTGCGGTTGGAGAACCCCTTCCAAGTGTGTTTGCGCCTGTCTGGACACGGATCCAGTCAAAGAAGTACTGAGTGGAGGTGTAGACTCCAGGCTGCCTTGCTCTGGCACAGCCTTTTCCCCAGCTGGTTATTCCGACGACCCACCAGGAGTCAGCATTGTTGTCCTGGCACATGAGAGGACCACCGCTGTCACCCTGCAGCAGAACAGTGAGGATATTAAGGTGGTGTTGGTGGCACCAGCCAGCACTGGGGCTGTCTCCTTCTCTCTCACAGCCCCTGCCAGAGCTGTATTCTGGGCAGAGAGGAGCTGCTCAGAGGCTGGAGCCTCCAGAAGCTTGGCTGTGAATGGCATGGGGGCCTATAGGGTAGGGCTCTCTCTGTCCTCCCTGCACAGGACTCCTGGATGTGCAGAAGATGGACCTTTGGCACCTGGACCTCTGCGCTGCCAAGAGCACTGGCTGGGCTAGCTGGGCTTTTGGCACGAGGGGAGCCCTGGGCAGGCAGGTGTGGATGGGGAGTGTGTGGGAAGCCCCCACAGCAGTCGGGGGGAGCTGGGGCTGGGAGGGTGACTGAGTGGCCGGGCAAAGCAGGCCCTGGGCTGTGTTGGGGTGGTGCAGCCCCAGCTGCTGGTGCTGCTGGGGGCTGAGTGGCTCGGGGCACGCTCCTACCTGGCAGGTGTCGATGCCACCCTGTGGGTAACCAGCACACAAGTTGTGGGTGTGGATTTCCCCTCCGTACCAGTCACTGCTGTTGCAGAGCTGGCGATCGATGACCTGGACCTTGGCCTCCTGGAGGCGATCAGCTGAATCTTGAGCTGTGAGCAGAGAAAGGAATAAGCCCTGAGCACCACATTGCCCATTCTCCTCTCCTGACTTGAGAACGCATTCTGTTCCCTAGGGTTTGGCTTTGCCTCTGCAGAGGCACTGGAGCACTGTGACCTTGCTGCCAGCCTTTGGGGAACAGGCCAGGCCTGTCTCTGCAGAGGCATATGTCCTGCAGCCTGGCTTTGGCCTCTGCTGTGGGGAAGCCCAAACCATCTCCTCACTCTGCTGAGCTGGCCCAGGAGTTTATCTTGGAACTCACATCTTGCAGCAGTGGAACCCCAGCCAGCCACCCAGCAGTTTTGCAGCTCTGACACTTTCAGTCTGGTGTTGGGCACACAGGCCAGCTGGATGTAGGGGCTGCACTGGACAGGATGGTCCAATTCCAGCAGGGCGATGTCGTAACTCATGTCATCAGGGTTGTAGTACTGGTGTATCACCAACTGTTTGACACTGCGCATTTGTGCCCCATGGCCTGGCTGACTCAATTGGGTGGCCCCAATCACCACGTACAGCAGGCTGATGTTACTGTAAAGGAGATGGAAAGAGGGATGAGAGGGAGCAGAGAGCAGAGACATGTGCCAGAGCAGCCCAGCAGTTGCCAGACCTCGGCTTGGAAAGGCCTAGAGGGAGCAGAGCTCTGGCAGATGTGAGTGCCCTCACACACTTTAGGCTGGGGGAATGTCAAGCTGGGGGCTGCTAGGAAGCCTTGGCAGGAGCCCAGGCTTCTCCAGAGCAGTGTGACAGCCTGGCTGCCTGAGGGGAAAGGGGATGGGAGCAGCAGGTGGTGTTGCTGACAGGGCACCTGCTGGTGTTGTGGGGATGTCCCCATTCCCTGCTCCTCCTTACTCAAACTTGTCGAAGCAGTGGGCTGCTGTGAGGACCCACTGTGTGCTGATGAGGGACCCTCCACACCAATGTCCAAGGCCTGGTACCCATGGGTGCTGGATGCTGACGATCCAGGGCCAGGCCCCTGGCAGGGCACCAGCGCCACCCACAATGCGTGTCATGCCGTAGTCATAAGCCATGTTGCCGTAGTAGTATGTCGTGAGACCATAGTCCGACACCACAGCTCGGAGTCCGCAAGTCCCTCTGCAAGAAGAAAGTCATTTCCATGGTGCTTCATGGCCTGCTGTGGCTCAGGCTGAAGCTCAGCCCTCTGCCCACCCACAAGGGCTTGCAGGCACAGCAGGCCAGGGAAGCCCATGGGGTGTGTGTCTGTCCGTGCCAGCACTGGCTGCTGGCAAGGATCTGAGGCTTCTCATGGTGGGTGGGAAGCCGTGGCCTGGCCATGGGGGCAGGCGCGTCCCCTCCGGGGAAGGCCGCAAGTGTTGCCATGGCTCCCTGCCAGGGCCTGGGGCCACTCACCCGCAGTTGTCCCATGTCCCGTGTGCCAGCCCGGCCACGGTCAGCAGGACGAGGAGGCCGAGCCAATTCATGGCTGCCAGAGGCACGTGTCAGCTGCAAGCACCGAGAGCTCCGTGCAGCAGCGCAGCCACAGCCGCAATGCCCGCAGCAGCCGCGCTGCCCGGGGTGCCCGTGGTTCCCCGGGGCTGATGTCACAGAGAGGTGAGTTCCATGTTCTGGGCACTGTGGGGTTCTGTGGGACACGACCCACTGGGGGAGGGGCAGCATCTAACTGAGGAGCCATGGAATGGTTTGGGGTGGAAGGGACCTTGGTGATCATCTAGCTCTGACCCCCTTGCCTTGGCGAGGGGATGGCGGGATGGCTTGCACTAGACCCAGTTGTCCATAGTGTACATGTCTGGCTCTGAAGATGTCCTTGAACAGTTTGAAGGATGGGGTGTTTAAGTACTAAGTCCCGATCAACAGGCCCTGACTAAGGCCTCAACAAAAGGCCTTTTGCCAATATTTGCCATTAGATGGACCTTCAAAACAAATATTATCTGTATCTGCTCACTGAATCAAACATGGATTTTGTCTTTTCATACTTAGGAACTGGACAAGGCCACATCTGGCCTTGTTTTGGGAGTGTGGAATCACAGATGAGTCTGTTGGCTTCTCCTGGAGCCTTCCCAGGCCCTGGGACCATCCCAGTAGCAGAATGAAGCCATATGTTACTGCAGTAGAAGTTTTTGTATCTTGCTTGTTCCACAATAAAAAAAGGGGACCTCTAACAGCAGTCAGAAACCTCACATCCTGTAAGGGAAGGTACCCGCAGGACTTCCCAGTTGCTGTCAGTGGTTCCCCAGTCCTTCACTGTGACAGGGGCTTCCTCCCAGTTGATGGGCAGGCCTGGGTGATGGTCAAGGATTAGGGTAACTTGTGATGTGTCTTTCTTTATCACTGCAGGCAGTTGTTTATAATAATGGTTAGATGGATTGCCTATCCTGTTCTTTTATAAATGTTTGATAAAGATTTAATGTCCTGTTTTTACTTATCCATTTGCAAGTCTTTGCAGTTTCAAATTATAATAAATGACATTTATTCCTGAAGTTGGTGTCTGTGTCTTCTGTGCTGACCCTGCTTACATGAAAAACAGGCATCCACAGCTGCTCTGGGATGCCAGTATCTCAGTAGCCTCACAGTCAAGAATTCCTTCACATGATCTCAGCTGAAGCTGCCTTCTGTCACTGAAAAGGCATTGTCCCTTGTCCTTTTAGGACCTGCCCTTGTAAGAAGTCTCTCTGCTGCTTTCTTTAGGCCCCTCTTCTTGCAGGATGAGGCTGTGCAGTCCCTGGGGCAGGCAGCAGCTGAGGAATCCATTTGGGGCAGGGAGCTGGTTGTGCAGCTGCAGTGCCCACTGCAGATTGAGCTCTGGCTGGCAGGAGCCTGGGACCAGAGGCTGTGAGCTGCCCATGCTTTGTATAACAGAGGGCACAGGGAGCTGTGCCACTGGCCAAGATTTGAATGGACACTGAGTGCTGCAGCAGCAGCTGGTGGCTCTTTATGGAATGTGACATCTGTGAGTCTGCTGGGGGAATCCTGAGGCTGAATGGGTATGGAAACCTGCTCTGACTGGGTGAGAGTGGCATGGGTAGGGAATTAAACAGGGCAACCACAGGCTGGTTGGAGCCACCTGTGCTTCCAAAATGATCACACTGGGGAGTTTCCTCAGACCTTTGGCAGCCCAGATGGGACCCAAGGGCAGTACTGCTGGAGCCTCTGTCCTTCAGAGCAGATACTGGTGAGTTCACCTGGGATCTTTAGAGCAGGAAGGAGCCAAATGGGGAGCGTTACAATTTTGTGTCAAGATTCTGTGTAAATTATAAGGGTGCATTTGAGCCTCTCTATTGTTGTGGCATTTCATGCAGATTTGGTGAAATCACTGATAGAGGCTGGAGAAGGTGTGCACAGCATGATCAGTGTAAGATGGCCACAGAGGAGTTGTGGAGGATCCTGTAAGGTGTGGGGTGGGGGGCCCTGAGTCTCTGCTAGGACACTTGAGTCTCAGTTCAAAATCTTTTGGAGACAGGCACAGGGAGACCCTTGTGCCACACAATGGGTGCTAGGGTCCCTGGGTGCACACAGAAGGGGGTGGAAGTTCCTTCACAAGGGACTCCTTCAGAAAGGGATTTCACGTGCTGTTATAAACGATCGAATCTGCAGCAAAATTTAAAAAAAAATTAAATAAAAATTTATTAGGTCAATAACAAAATATAATTTAAAAAATCTACCACAGCCAGGACAGCGTCAACTCCGGAATTTGGCGATGGATGAACCTGGATGCAACTGACAGAGTGCCAGCTTTTCCCCGGTGGTTCACCCCGACTGTCTCATACAGCCAGCTTATATCCCGTATATTCTGCCATGGGGCCAGAATGACAGAATGTCCTTTGTGTCCCTTCACATGTAGAGCTGGATCATGTGGATACAAAGCAAGTCCAGGTGTCCCAATGACTGACTGAGAAGAAGAATGGCCTTCTTTCACATGTATCACTGGGTCCATACGGATACAAAAGCCAGTCCCAGTGTCCGTATGGCTGTCTGGATTTCCTTCCTTCACATGTAATCGAGTGGTGCCAGTATTCAAGATGACAGATGTAATCTGCTCCCAGTGCTGGTCCTCTGGTCCTCGTGAGAGGCTTAAGCATTTCTGGGAAGTCGAGGTTCATGGTGCGGGAAGACTTCATTCTGATGCTAATGGACTTGATATTATCTTTAGCGTTGTCCGGGAACTAATTGAATAGAAATAGGACTCTGCTCCCAGCCAGGGTGGTCAAGGACATGAGTTGGATTTTTACAATATTTTATACACACATATATACACAAATAACAAGAATTAACTCTATATATATTACAATTCCTCCCCATTTATTTCACCAATGTAATTCATGCTTGTAATTTGTTAAAGTTTTGACTTCCTACATCTACCCATCACCATTGAGGGTTCCTCACAAACGGAGTACCCTTTTACACTATCCGGTACTCCCCTTGTGGGATGCCCTGATATACTACATAATTCATTCCCTTAGTTGTCTGTTCTTCAAACTTGGCCAATGCCTCTGCCGCATTGCTGGCATACTTTCTCTCTCCCAACCGCATGATCTTGGATGCGTCGCCTCCGGAAGCTCCCTCCGAGTCCATGGGAACTATTGCGATCTGCATGCCCCAGACCACGGAGTGGATCAGTCTGATAAAGCATGGAATCAGACAAGGGAGGAATAGGAGTAGGAGAAGTAGGATAGGGCTACTGAACAGAGCACAAGAAACATTACCTTGTTCCACCATGCTCCATCGAATAATTTGTCCCACCATGAGGACTGTAGAATAGAATTCCATTTTTGGACTGGGACATGGGCCACCTTTTTAATCTCAGCTGCCAGACCTCTTATGGTCTCCCCATAATCATCGATCTCAATACAACATTCTGATTTGCTGAATTTTCCACACACTCCTCCCTCCTCAGCCAGCAAGTAGTCTAAAGCAATCCAGTTCTGGTGTACAAAGGCCCATACCTGGGTGTGCTGCCGACCCAGTAAATCCAGGGCTTCGGAGGTGTGATTTGAGACAATTTCCATCACTGCTTGTACTCTAATCAGCCTGTTCAGTAGATAAATCAGAGTCCTATACCCATAGCTTCCATCCTGAGCCCACGTGGCTGGCCCATAATAATCAATTATTCGTGCCGCTGGCCACTCTTCCTCCCCCCAAGCTGGTTTACTGCTTATCACTGGTATTATTTTTTTCAAGCCTCTCCTCTCCCTTCTCAGGGTCTCGTATTATGGAGCCTCCAACAGATTACTTTTTGCTCTCGGGAGAGTAAAGAAAACAGGTTGGATCATGCCTAGAGGGCAAGACCCTTTCCACCTTGAGGGTAACTCACTGTATGCCCTTTTCCCACATATCCAGTAAATTCCATCAGGGGCTTTCCATTTTTCATTTATTTTCTCTGGGTCTTCCCAGTATTTTCTCACATCTTCCAGGGATTGGAAGGGGTTGGCTCTGGGACTTTTGACCCAGCACAATCTTATTCTCTCGTCCCATTCACAATTGGTATTGTTTTCCAGGCTCCAATACCCCAGAGGAGGGACTGGGCGCCATGCCTTGCTCTTTGAATCTGAGTTCACTGTCAGGGTAGATGCACATGGAGTGTATCCCACCATCCCGGTGTATTCTCTTCCCTCCCGACTGACACAAATTGTGCTAATCTAAAGCCCTCTGATCTAAAATCCATCCCTCGGGTCTCTGCACCAATTCTGAGGCCCTCGGGTTGTCCCGCTTCAAGAGTTGTTCTGGAGCCAAACCTTCCCCTTTCCAAGGCCATTTTTCAGCAGATTTCAGCCCCCCGCAAATCCAACAATTCGACAGACCCAGTTCTGTTGTGATCTCTTGCATTAAATCAATGAACAGGTTTCTGTCTGGGGAAGGTAATTCCCCATCAGCATACTGCCTTTCCAGTACTTTGTACTACTCACCCAATGTTTTCAATCGCTCCTGTTCGACTTTCTGTCTCCTCAATTCTGACTCCTTCCGTTTCATTTCTTGAATTATCACTCTCATCTTTTCCTCAGGATCCTCATTGTTTTTATTTTTTGTAAAGCAGACTACTCTATCATATTGTAGGCACACCCTGTCATCATTTACCGGTGCCAGATCCAATATGAGTGGGTCTTTGTTCAAAGTAACCTTACTGTTAAATTTCATGTTCTCTGTTACCCAGTACATTGTCTCATTCATCATGCATATTTCCAGCCTTGTGTTATCATAACTCAATGGGTTCACCTGGTGATATGCAATGAAAATCTATTTGGTCTTACCCCAGACCCACATGGTTTGATTACACTGGTTACAAATGGGGGTTAACCTCTGTTCTATTTCTCATTTCCACTTCAGGTGCCTGTGATCATTTGACTCTCCGTTCCTTAGCCCAGCCTTGGGATTGATGCACCAAGTCCCGATTTCCAATTTACAGAATTTTACCCAAGTGCCATTCCTCCAACAGTACCTGACAGTTCCCCTGAGGCATTCTTTTGGGGCTTGGTATGCCGAGTGTCCCCCGTCCCCTGATACAGGGACTACCTGAGTGCATTTTCCGTGTTCTTCCGCACAGCTCTCGCTTCCGCCTTTCCTTGGGACCTTAGTGCCCAGACTCTGCGTCCGGCACATGGCTAGGCTCAGGCCAATCAGGATTCCCACTAGGCCTGCTCCTCTGCCTTTGCCTCCGCCCCCTGGGGTGCCACCAGCGACAAGGAAGACCGTCTTCGCGGCAGCAGGAGTACTCTTCGGGGAAGACGCCCTCGGACCTAGCCGCATACCTCCTCTTAAAGGAGCCCACCATGATACCCTGATTGCATCGGAACTGCACGGGACCCTGATGGATTTCTGGCTCTCCACATCCAAGATTTCCGCTTGAGATCTAAGCTTCCCACGCACCCCGTTTTGAAAGATCCGAAACTACTCCTGTGAGTCCAATTCAAAGATATCCAAATTGGTGGCTAAGGTCAGGATACGGTCAGTCAATTCAAGCTCCTCCTCTAAACACCGGGTACACAGTCCTTTTGTCCTCTGTCCCCTTCTGCAATGAACCACAAAAGCCCCCTGACAACATTCACACTTAAAGTGCACAAATGGATAACACACACAATCTGACAGTATACAACTTATCCGCTTGTTGTTGGTCATTTACGAGGACGTTGGAGTCTGATCTTCAAGTCGCTGGGGGAAGAAGTGACCCTCCAATAGGGTGCTTCCTCCTGCTGTTCGACTTTTTTCACTCTAGATGTGTGCGTCCAGCCTTTCTCTGCTGTCCGAATGGCCGTGTCTGTTGTCAGGAGCACAAGAAAAGGACCTTCCCAGTGAGGAGAGAGTGGCACCTCTTTTCCACACTTTCACACTTTGTCTCCTGGCTGGATTTTGTGAATAGCGAACCCCAGAGGAGCACTCTGTGCTACTATTCCCTGTTTTCGGAGTTCCTGTAAGTTTCTGTTGATTGCAACCCGATACGGTTGAATCTGCCCATCCTCAAAACTGGGGTGTCCCACCAGCATTCCATGTTTATATGGCATTCCATACAGCATTTTGAATGGTGAGAGCCCCGTTTCTGAATGAGGCACGGTTCGGTTATTAAGCAATGCCAAGGGCAGACACTTCAGCCAGGACATTTTTGTTTCTAAAATTAATTTAGATAACTGCGCCTTCAAAGTTTGATTCATCCTTTCCACCTGTCCTGAACTCTGGGGGTGCCATGGGATGTGGTACTCCCATCGGATGCCCAGTGCATCGGCCATTTGCTTAATAACCTTTGAAGTAAAGTGTGTTCCCTGATCTGAATCGACGTAGTTCACTACCCCATATTGGGGTACAATTTCTTCTAACAATTTTCTGGCCACGGTCTGGGCCGTTGCCCATGAGCTGAGGAAAGCTTCCACCCAATGAGTCAATTTGTCTACTATTTGAACCTTCCCACCTTTGGCATTTCTGTGAAATCAACTGGAATTCTTTCGAACGGTCGGTACACAATGGGCGACTCCGCAGGGCAGCCTTTTTGGCCCTTGATTTGTTAACCTTTTGACAAATCAAACACTCATGTACCTCTTGTCTTGCCAGTTCATAAATTCCCTTGCACACAAAAAATTTCAAAAATTGCTCTGCCAGAGCCTGTGTGTGTTCTCTGGTGCAATTTTCGTAAAATCCTTCTGGTAAAACCTCTGGAAACTAATTCCCTCCCATCAGGTAACTTCCACTTACCTTCCTTTAATTCACCTCCAATCTTTTCATAGCACTTGATTTCTTTTTGGGAGAGCTGGGGAGGGTCGTCAGGGGTTTCTTCCCTTTCTGGGGTACTTACCACCATCAGTGCCGCGGTTTTGGCCTCCTGATCCGCTAAATTGTTTCCCCTGGTCCGGAACTGAATCCCTGTCTGATGCCCTTTTATATGGACCACTGCAATTTCTTCTGGCCTTCTCAAAGCTTCTAAAATTTGCCGGATTAACTCCCCGTGCATCAGTTCCTTCCCCCTCATGTTGATCAGCCCCCTCTCTTCCCAAATTTTCCCAAATGTGTGAACCACCCCAAAGGCATACCTCGAACCTGTGAAAATTGTTCCCTTTTTCCCTTCCAGTCCCTTCAATACTCTCAAAACTGCGAACAATTCACATGCTTGTGTGGACCAGCTCACATTCAGGGGACCTGCTTCAATCACCTTTCCTGTTTTCCCATTCACAACTGCATATCCTGACTTTCTTTTCCCTTCAATTACTCTGCTTGACCCATCTACAAACCACTTCTCCCCATCCTCTAATTCTTCTTCCAAATCCTCCCTGATTTTGGTTTGTAACTCAACTATCTCCACACAGTTGTGAACTAACTTCTCTGCAGCTTCTCCGAACAGAAACTGTGCAGGATTCTGTGCAGTTGTGGTCCTCAATTTCAAGTCCTATGAGTGAATCAAAATGGCCTCATATTTTAACAACCTCATGTCTGTGAGCCATTTGTCCGCTTTTTGCTGTAGTATGCCCCTCACGTTGTGTGGTGTGAATGCTACCAGAGGTGCCCCGAAGGTTACCTTTTTCGCTTCTTCCACTAGCAAAGCCATAGCCACAATTGCCTGCAAGCACGTGGGCCAACCCCTGCTGACCGGGTCCAAAAGCCGGGACAAGTACCCCACAGGTTTCCTGATCTCTGCCCAGTCTTGCGTCAATACCCCGTGTGCCGTGTGATTGCTGGTGTCCACAAACAACTGAAAAGGTTTCCTCATGTCAGGGAGGCTCATCACTGGAGCTGCCGTGAGAGCCTCCTTGACTTCCCTGAATTCTTCATCTTTTTGTGTGCATTTGATCCAATCTGTGGTGAGTTTCTCATAGAGAAATTTCACCTTTTCCCTGTAACTTTCAATCCACTGCCGGCAGTACCCCAACAACCCCGAAAGCTGCCGGACCTCCCTTTTTGTCTGTGGGGATGGCAGGGCAATAATCCCTGCCACCCTTTCTGGGTCCAGTTTCTTCTTGCCCTTAGTTAACCAATGCCCTAAGTACCTGACCTCCGGCTCTGTGAACTGCAACTTTGACTTTGAAACTTTCAACCCCTTTTCTCCTAAGAAATTCAAAAGCTCAATTGTGCTCACCCTTACCTCCCCCTCCCCTTGCCCGGTGACCAACAAGTCATCTACATATTGTAGAAGCTTTGTACCTCCGGTTGGTGCAAAATGACTTAAAACCTGTTCAAGGGCTTGTCCAAATAAGTTTGGAGAGTCGACGAAGCCCTGAGGCAGAGAAGTCCACCTGAGCTGCTGCTTCCTGTTCATCTCTGGGTCCTCCCACTGGAACACGAAACAATTGCGGCTGTCCTCGGCAAGAGGACAAGTCCAGAAAATGTCCTTTAAGTCAATTACACTGCACCAAGTGTCCTCTGGAGGCAGATTGTTCAGCAATGTGTAAGGGCTTGAGACCGTGGGGAGCAAAGTCTTAGTCCTCTGATTTACAGCCCATAAATCCTGTACCAGCCTAAAGCTGCTGTCTGGCTTCCTGACTGCCAAAATTGGGGTGCTGTGTTTTGACATGCACGGTTCCAGTGTGCCCTTCTTTATTTAATTCATCGATCACTGGTTTCAAACCCCTCCTCCCTTCCATGGAGAGGGGATACTGTTTGACCCTTATGGGGTCTTCTGGTCTCTCGATTTCCACCCAAATTGGTTCTATGTCCAGCCTCCCAGCTTCCCCCAGAACATACCACACCCCTGGGTCTATCTTTTCTTCATCTGGAACAGTGAGGCTGTAAAGTCTGATTTTAAGTCGAGATTTTTCCACCGTTAACCCCACTCCCAGAGCAACCATCATATCCCGCCCCAGTAAGTTGAAGTCCGCGTCCTTTGCCAATAAAATATTTCCACTGTGATTTCTGTTTCCCATATTTATTTCTATATTTTTTATGACTGGAACCTCAAAAGGATCCCCCTTTTGCCTCAGTTACCACCATGGAGTCATCGCTCAGAGAGCACCCCTTCGGTAGCCGTAGCACCGTAGTCCATTCCGCCCCTGAATCTACCATAAACCATATTTCTTCTTTGTAGGGTTCCACTTTTAGTTTTATCAAGGGCTCCCTAGATGTTCCTGACCCCAGACTGAAAAGCCCCTGACACCCCTAATTTTCCTGAAACATTGCCTGGTCTTTGGCTCTCTTGGGACAGTTCTGTTTAATGTGCCCCTTCTGTTTGCAGTAAAAACACTCAAAATCCCGCTTTTGTTCGCCCAAGCCCTTCTCTTGAGACGGATCCAGTTTCTTTGCCGGCGCCTTTTTCGCCGTGTCCTTCCCCCGTTCCTGCTTCTGAGCCTCTCTTGCTGCTGCCACAAGGTCCTTGGCTTGAATTTTCTGCTTTTCCTCATCCTGGCACATGCATACTTTCTGGGCTTCCCGCAACAGTTCTTGCAATCCCTGCTCCTGCCATCCATCTATCTTTTCCAGCTTTCTCTGAATATCCTCCCAAGACTTTGCCACGAATTGTATTTTTAACAACACCATCCCCACCGGGGAATCAGGGTCTGTTCCTGAATACATTCTCAGACCTTTTTGGAGCCTTTCTAACCACTCTGTTGGGGTTTCATCTTTTCCCTGACATTCCCTGAGCACTTTACTCATGTTTTGCCCTTTTGGTACTGCCTCCCTGATACCTTGAATAACCATATTTCTTAAATTTATCATCTTTTGCCTCCCTTCCTCCGTCTGGGCTTCCCAAGACAGCTTTTGGTTTGGCCATCACTCCTCCCCGGCTCCCCATTTCGGGTTCTGCCTTTCCCAATCCTTGATCGCAGCTGACTGAATCACGTCCCTCTCCTTGTTGTTATACAGCCATCTTAAGATCGCTTGGAGATCCTCATAGGTGTATTTGCTGGTTCCCAAAAATTCATCCAACCTCTCCGCCACCCCCAAAAGATTACCCATTTATTTTCCCATTTCCTATTTGAACACCCTTACATTGCTGGTATCAATGGGGATGTGGACATATCCAATGCCCCTGGAGCTGTCAGTACCGTCCGTAAGGGACAGATACCGGGTTTTCCCCCCTCGTCCCCACTCTCTCCCTCAGTGGACCTTCTTGTTCTCCGCCTTGTTTGATGTGCTGGGGGAGATGCATCCCTGGGGACGTCTACGTCTACTTTTTCGTCCTCAATTTTCAGAGTTACCTGTGGCTGTGGCTGTCCCGTGGCCACGTGACCCTGTGGGAGAGCGGGTGCCACCGCTTGCTCCCGTGGCGGTGGTGGTGCATTTGCCTGGGCTTACAGAGCCCCCACTTTGGGAGGCATCCCTGGCACCGCTTGTGCCTGCACGGGGTTGGGTTGTTGCAGGGCCACAAGGTAAGGAGGTGCAAGATTTTCCAACGGTTCCCATTCCCTCCTCACTTTTGCCACACACCGGCGAGCTCGCACTGGGTATAGACCAGAACAAACATGCTTCCACATGTCTGTGTATTCGAGTTCCTCAGGATCCAGCGGGCTGCGGCCGGCCACGTGGTCAAACAAAGACTCACAACTCCAGGTTTCGAACGTGCCAAATATTGGCCAGACCACGTACCTTCCAATCTCCCTTCCTCCCCATTTTTCCATACAAAAATGGATCATTTTCTCCTTGGACTTTCCCACCCTCCCTGGATTTTTGTCTCAGTGCTCCAGCATCCACCCCAGGGGACTACCTCTGGTGATTTCTGGCAAGCTTCTTTCAGGGACTTGGGAGGGTTTTTTCCTGAATTTCCTTCTGGTGTCTGCTTTTCCCCAGTCCCATTTTTTAAAAAGGAAAGCTGTGACTTTTCTTACCTTTTCTCGTTTCACTGGGACGGTCATCTTGAGTCCCGTTTTTCTTTCCAATGTTGGATTTTCCGGCTTGCGAAAAGCTGCCAGCCTGACCAAGTCGGACAGCGAACCGCTCTGCTGACTCTGGGGCTGTTTTCCTTACCTGTTTTCTCCAGTTTCAGGAGGTGGACAGGCTCCTGGAATTTTCCAAGCTCGTCTCTCCCCTCCTGATCCCAAATGTGACTGGCTTTCCCCCCAGACTCTCCCTGAGCCCCGAGTCTCAAGTGTTTCAAATGGAAACCCTGCACTTCCCCCTTGCCTGACCACGTCACGGGATAGTGGAACTGCAGTCTCGGGGTCCGCACTCGCCTTGTGACAATGTCATGTCTCACACACGCGTCCGATCACGCTCCACCCAACCACACAATACTTACTGTTCTTTTTTTTTTTTGCATGGATCTCTTTGTGCACATTGAGTTTTTATGGATGAAAACCCTCGAGTCTCAGAAATTTTTCTAGATCTTTCTGAGCCAAGAATTGGGCCCTTTATCTCCCATGGCTATGGCTCCGTTTGCAGCACGTGGCTCCAATTACAATCCGCAGCTGTTGTTTTGGCTCCTTTTGTAGATCTGATTGGTTTCAGAATTCGATTCCCGCTTGGGCCACTGAATTCAGTGGGGCATCCCCAATATTAGATCATGTCGGGTTGTCACCAAATTGTTATAAATTATCGAATCTGCAGCCAAATTTAAAAAAAAATTAACAAAGATTTATTAGATCAATAATGAAATATAATTTAAAAAATCCACCACAGCCAGGACAGCGTCAACTCCAGAATTTGGCACTGGGTGAACCTGGATCCAACTGACAGAGTGCCAGCATTTCCCCGGTGGTTCACCCCGACTGTCTCATACAGCCAGCTTATATCCCGTATATTCTGCCATGGGGCCAGAATGACAGAATGCCCTTTGTGTCCCTTTTTTAAGGCTTACACATCAAAACAATGTGTCTGCTGTGAGGCGTCTGCTTTTGGCGGGCTCCTCGAATGATTCATTCAGATGTTTCGGTGAGGGTTGCAAGCAGCCTTCCCTAAGAGCGATTTCTACTAGAATGCAGAAGCAGTCTTCAGGAATGCGCATAACCGAGCAGCAGTAACTGTTTCTCAAAGAGAAGTGTTGCTCAATCTGTGAAATTTTCTTCTTCTCCGCCTGAGAAGATGAATTCTTCACTCTGCTCAGGTACGCCAAATGTGTAATGCCACTGGGCTTCTTCTAGCTGGATAGCGAGATCTATGCAGGACCAGGGTTCCTTCAGGCGAGCAGTCTCAGGCTGGGCAGCTCAGCCTTCTGCAGGCCGAGTGTCCGAACCCTAAGTGCCCTATAGCCTGGCGTCTTAGCAAGCTCAGTGATTATCAGCTCTTAGTGATTTTCAGCTCTTTTATAATTTCAGCTCTTTGCTTGCTAAGACGCTGGCTGCAGTGGCTTCCACGCAGATGGAGAGAGAGGAGAAGGCAGCCTCGGAGATTCCACGATGGTTTATTTGCAGGCAGTTGGCGAAGGGTTCCGACGGCAGCTCTTCTCCCCAGAATGGGCCTGGGTGGCTACTTATATAGGGTTAGGAGGGATTGAAAACTGACCAATTGTAAGGGTTAGGGAAAATAGCCTATAGGGTCACAGATAAGCTAGGCCAGAGGACCTAAGTGAAGACTCCAGGCTTAGCTATTCTGACTCAGCAATTCCTTATCTCTGGGCTTACATCCACCACGGGGCCTTAGCCATCTCAGTGTCCGCTACATCCCCTCACATGTGGAGCTGGATCATATGGATACAAAGCAAGTCCAGGTGTCCCAATGACTGTCTGAGCTTCTCCAGAATGGCCTTCTTTCACATGTATCACTGGGTCCATACGGATACAAAAGCCAGTCCCAGTGTCCGTATGGCTGTCTGGATTTCCTTCCTTCACATGTAATCGAGTGGTGCCAGTATTCGAGATGACAGATGTAATCTGTTCCCAGTGCTGGTCCTCATGAGAGGCTTAAGCATTTCTGGGAAGTCGAGGTTCATGGTGCGGGAAGACTTCATTCTTAAGCTAATGGACTTGATATTATCTTTAGCGTTGTCCGGGAACTAATTGAATAGAAATAGGACTCTGCTCCCAGCCAGGGTGGTCAAGGACATGAGTTGGATTTTTACAATATTTTATGCACACATATATACACAAACAGCATGAATTAACTCTATAGGTATAACATGTGCCTCGAGATGTTTGATGTGATGGAAAATACCCCTGGTTTATTTAGGCGAGGAGATGTCTGTGGCTGAGGTTGCGCAGAACTGGGAGAAATTGTTTGGGCAGCAGAATTTGGCCAAGACAGCAGAATAATGTTGTTCCAGGATTGGGTTGGGTGACTCTAAGCTGGTCTGCTCACTGGACAGGGTAATGGCCATGCCCAGCTTATGCCAGGGTGGCAGGGACCAGTACAAACGTGGGATGGCTATTCTCAGCACAGCCCATCTTGATTAATAAAATGGAGGAGTGCCACCTGCTGTGAGACAGGATTCCATTGGTTTGCTGATGCCAGATTGATTTTTGCCTTTTCTCTTTTACATATTCTTTGTATTCTTTACACATATATTTGTAGCTCTGTAGCCTGTTGTTGTATCTGTGGCTTTTTTTCCCAGTACTTTACCCTATCTTTTCTCTAAGTAGAAAGACAAAGCATATTTCAGACCTCCAAGCCCTGCAGAGTACAAGGCCACTAAACCTATATTGGTTCTTCTTGGAAACCAAGTCTGGAAACAGCTCTTTGAGACACCTTTTCATAAACATAATTTAGTTTCCATCTAGGCGGAGGACGAATTGAAGCAATGAAGGGATTATTTCACTATGTGTAGTCCTAATTGGTGATTTTTGTCAAATATGCTAATTTACTAAGCTTATAAAACTGTATTCACCACATGTAGGGGAGGAATTCTATGGTCATTTGCCATATCTGCTACTGGAGGCCTCCAATAAAAATAAGCCTTTATATAACTACCTAAGTTGAAAGTGTGTTTTTTTGTTTCTAGGTTCTTTAAGGCATCACTTGAAGCCAAGAAGAGTATCCAAAGCAGGCAGAATGAGACCCAGCCCAAGGCATTTTGAAGCATTCTATTAGATGGAGAAAGTCGATGTTCACTTGCCTTCACCTGTAAAACTGCCTTCCACAAGTATACCCCATGGCATTCCAGGAGCCTCTACCATTCCTCCCCTTCCCCATCCAGCAGTATCAAAGTTTGATTGAAAAGGGTACAAAAATTTGGTGCATATTTGTACACTTTGTAGATGATTTGTTGATTAGTGAGTTAAGAAGGTTCTTTCCCATCCAGTGGTGATTATCTACAGATCTCAGGCAAAAACAAGTACACCAAGCTGCAGTTTGTATCTCTGCAGCTGCTCTTTGATTGCTCCTTCTCTCCTTTGGCCACGCTTATACAGCCCTCTCATCTTCCTCAGCTCCTCCCTTTCTCTGCCCTTGTCTCCTCCCAAATATGGAGCCAAGCCCAGGCATCATTTCCCCTTGGCTCACAGGTTGGCCATGCCTATGAACAGCCTTGGTGTTGCAGGTGGTGTTGGCCCATTCACCTTGGCCTTCCATGTCATTCCTGGTGTGCTTTCCTACTGTTCCTGCCAGGTTCCTCTCCCCAGAATGACCCCAGCTCTTCCTTTGAGTATCTATGAAGTGTGACCACCTGGCACATCAATTCCCATTTGCTGCCCATGAAATCTGGCTCTGTCTTAGGGCGCTGGCACTCCAGTCAGGAGCCAGGAGTTTCCCTTGTCATGCTTGGGAGTTTCCCACATCTGTTCCCTTAGCCCAGGCTCTCACCAGGTCCTAATCAGCAGCCCATGTGCATTTGAGCACCGCCCCCCCCAAGGTATCTGCTTTTTTCCTATCCTCTTCCTAGGCTTGATGTACCAGGTTCCTCCAGCCCATGGTGGCTCAGAGCACTTTGCTCTCTGACCAGGCACTTTGGAGCTCTTTGGAGCCACTCTGTCCCTTTGTGCCCCCAGGCTCCTTCTGCAGGTCCTGAGCATGGCACTTCTTGTCTTACCCAGGAGTTGGAATTGCACTGAAAACATGGTTCCCTGTGAAAAAAGCTAACTTTATTTCAACAACTAAATCAACTCCAGCGTGTGTGTGCACAGAGGAGAGGAGTATGGTCAGGACAGGGCAGGTTTTTGACCCTGAGGCTGCCTTTGGATCAGCAGGCATTGCCCCAGCAGGAAACAGTTGTGGTGCACTGCAGCCTGCCCCGGATCCTGCCTGTCCCGCTGCTCAATTAACTGCATTTATACGCATGTTGTAATCGATCCAGTCATAGAAGTACTGAACAGAGGTGTAGACTCCAGGCTGCTTTGGTCTGGCACAGCCTGTCCCAAAGCTGGTTAGTCCAATGACCCACCAGTAGTCAGCATTGTTGTCCTGGCACATGAGAGGACCACCGCTGTCACCCTGCAGCAGAACACAGAGCATTAAGGTGGTGTTGGTGGCACCAGCCAGCACTGGGGCTGTCTCCTTCTCTCTCACAGCCCCTGCCAGAGCTGTATTCTGGGCAGAGAAAAGCTCTGCTCAGAGGCTGGAGCCTCCAGAAGCTTGGCTGTGAATGGCATGGGGGCCTATAGGGTAGGGCTCTCTCTGTCCTCCCTGCACAGGACTCCTGGATGTGCAGAAGATGGACCTTTGGCACCTGGACCTCTGCGCTGCCAAGAGCACTGGCTGGGCTAGCTGGGCTTTTGGCACGAGGGGAGCCCTGGGCAGGCAGGTGTGGATGGGGAGTGTGTGGGAAGCCCCCACAGCAGTCGGGGGGAGCTGGGGCTGGGAGGGCAAAGCAGGCCCTGGGCTGTGTTGGGGTGGTGCTGCCCGGGCTGCTGGTGCTGCTGGGGGCTGAGTGACTCGGGGCAGGTTCCTACCTTGCAGGAGTCGATGTTACCCTGTGGGTAACCAGCACACAAGTTGTAGGGATGGACTTCTCCTCCATACCAGTCAGTGCTGTTGCAGAGCTGGAGATCGATGAGCCGGACCTTGGCCTGCTGAAGGCGATCAGCTGAGTCTAGATCTGTGAGCAGAGAAAGGAATAAGCCCCCAGTAGCAACATGCCGGATCTGCTTCCCTGTCCAGGGTATCCCATTCCCTAGGGCCAGGCCCATCACTGAAGGGGTATATGTTCTGCAGCCTGGCTTTGGCCTCTGCTGTGGAAATGCCCAAAACCTGTCCCCAGTGTTCTGAGCTGGCCCAGAAGTCACTCTTGGAACTCACTTCTTGCAGTAGTGACACCCCAGCCAGCAATCCAGCAGTTTTGCAGCTCTGAGACTCTTAGGGTGGGTTCAGCCAGACAGGCCAGCTGGATGTAGCGGCTGCACAGGACAGGACGGTCCAATTGCATCAGGGCAATGTCGTAGCTGTAGTCCGAACGCCTGTAGCTGCGGTGTACCACCACCTTCTTGGCATTGCGCACTTGTACCCCAGGGCCCGGCTGACTCAGCTGGGTGGCACCAATCAACACATACACCATGCTGATGTTACTGCAGAGGAGATGGAGAGAGGGATGAGAGGGAGTCACAGCAGCCCAGCAGTTGCCAGACCTTGGCTTGGCAAGGCCTAGAGGGAGCAGAGCTCTGGCAGGTGTGAGTGCCCTCACACACTTTAGGCTGGGGGATTGTGAAGCTGGGGGCTGCTAGGAAGCCTTGGCAGGAGCCCAGGCTTCTCCTGAGCAGTGTGACAGCCTGGCTGCCTGAGGGGAAAGGGGATGGGAATAGCAGGTGGTGCTGCTGACAGGGCACCTGCTGGTGTTGTGGGGATGTCCCCATTCCCTGCTCCTCCTTACTCAAACTTGTCGAAGCAGTGGGCTGCTGTGAGGACCCAATCTGCAGTGATGAGGGACCCTCCACACCAATGTCCAAGGCCTGGTACCCATGGGTGCTGGATGCTGACCATCCAGGGCCATTCTGCTTCTGCGGCCCCCATGCCACCCACGATGCGTGTTGTGCCGTAGTCATAAGCCATGTTGCCGTAGGAATAAGTAATGGACGGAACTCGGAGGCCACAGCTCCCTCTGCAAGAAGAAAGTCGTTTCCATGGTGCTTCATGGCCTGCTGTGGCTCAGGCTGAAGCTCAGCCCTCTGCCCACCCACAAGGGCTTGCAGGCACAGCAGGCCAGGGAAGCCCATGGGGTGTGTGTCTGTCCGTGCCAGCACTGGCTGCTGGCAAGGATCTGAGGCTTCCCATGGTGGGTGGGAAGCCGTGGCCCAGCCATGGGGGCAGGCGCGTCCCCTCCAGGGAAGGCCGCAAGTGTTGCCATGGCTCCCTCCCAGGGCCTGGGGCCACTCACCCGCAGGTGTACTGGATGCTCTGTGCCAGCCCGGCCACGGTCAGCAGGACGAGGAGGCCGAGCCAATTCATGGCTGCCAGAGGCACGTGTCAGCTGCAAGCACCGAGAGCTCCGTGCAGCAGCGCAGCCACAGCCGCAATGCCCGCAGCAGCCGCGCTGCCCGGGGTACCCGTGGTTCCCCGGGGCTGATGTCACAGAGAGGTGAGTTCCATGTTCTGGGCACTGTGGGGTTCTGTGGGACACGACCCACTGGGGGAGGGGCAACGTCTAACTGAGGAGCCATAGAATGGTTTGGGGCGGAAGGGACCTCGTGATCATCTAGCTCTGACCCCCTTGCCTTGGGCATGGTGGGATGGCTTGCACTGAGCGTGTTTCCAGCGGTCAGCTCAGAAGCTGTCCTTGAACACAGTGAAATGGCTCCCCCAGCTGATGGGCTTACCTGGATATGGTCAAATATTAGGGTAACTTTTGATGTGTCTGGCTTCATCACTGTAGGCAGTCTTTTATAATAATGATGATTAGAAGCATTGCCTATCTTGTCCTTTTGTAAATATTTTCTAATGATTTGATGTCCTGTTTACTTATCCATTTGTAATTTTTTGCTGTGTCTGATGCCTTCAATTTTAGCTTTTATATTTTTCTGATTCTCTGCTGCCTTGCTGTGTAACTCTGAACCTCGTATTAAGCGGCGAAAAAATATTTTACAGGGTAGTTAGACAAAGCAATCCCTTCTCAGCTTGAGAATCAAGGACAATCATTACCCAAATAGCCTAAATGACAGCGAAGTGAAAGGGGCAAGCCAAGAGGTTGAGATTTCATGACCTGAAGCTGTAATTGGACAGTTAACCTATATATGTAAATGGACCAAATTGTAAAAGTGTAAAAACTCATGATCAAGATCCATCTTAGATCCAACCTGCATGTAATCCTGGCCAGGCTCTTGTTCTGCCCAAGGTGTATCCCTTAGAGGCCTTTCAATAAATACCAACTTTATTGATTTAAATTTGTCCAGTCACTGTTCCAGATAAAACTCCTCAGACATCATTTTGAATTATAATAAATGACATTTATTCCTGAAGTTGGTGTCTGTGTCTTCTGTGCTGACCCTGCTTACATGAAAAACAGGCATCCACAGCTGCTCTGGGATGCCAGTATCTCAGTAGCCTCACAGTCAAGAATTCCTTCACATGATCTCAGCTGAAGCTGCCTTCTGTCACTGAAAAGGCATTGTCCCTTGTCCTTTTAGGACCTGCCCTTGTAAGAAGTCTCTCTGCTGCTTTCTTTAGGCCCCTCTTCTTGCAGGATGAGGCTGTGCAGTCCCTGGGGCAGGCAGCAGCTGAGGAATCCATTTGGGGCAGGGAGCTGGTTGTGCAGCTGCAGTGCCCACTGCAGATTGAGCTCTGGCTGGCAGGAGCCTGGGACCAGAGGCTGTGAGCTGCCCATGCTTTGTATAACAGAGGGCACAGGGAGCTGTGCCACTGGCCAAGATTTGAATGGACACTGAGTGCTGCAGCAGCAGCTGGTGGCTCTTTATGGAATGTGACATCTGTGAGTCTGCTGGGGGAATCCTGAGGCTGAATGGGTATGGAAACCTGCTCTGACTGGGTGAGAGTGGCATGGGTAGGGAATTAAACAGGGCAACCACAGGCTGGTTGGAGCCACCTGTGCTTCCAAAATGATCACACTGGGGAGTTTCCTCAGACCTTTGGCAGCCCAGATGGGACCCAAGGGCAGTACTGCTGGAGCCTCTGTCCTTCAGAGCAGATACTGGTGAGTTCACCTGGGATCTTTAGAGCAGGAAGGAGCCAAATGGGGAGCGTTACAATTTTGTGTCAAGATTCTGTGTAAATTATAAGGGTGCATTTGAGCCTCTCTATTGTTGTGGCATTTCATGCAGATTTGGTGAAATCACTGATAGAGGCTGGAGAAGGTGTGCACAGCATGATCAGTGTAAGATGGCCACAGAGGAGTTGTGGAGGATCCTGTAAGGTGTGGGGTGGGGGGCCCTGAGTCTCTGCTAGGACACTTGAGTCTCAGTTCAAAATCTTTTGGAAACAGGCACAGGGAGACCCTTGTGCCACACAATGGGTGCTAGGGTCCCTGGGTGCACACAGAAGGGGGTGGAAGTTCCTTCACAAGGGACTCCTTCAGAAAGGGGTTTCATGTGCCTCGAGATGTTTGATGTGATGGGAAATACCCCTGGTTTATTTAGGCGAGGAGATGTCTGTGGCTGAGGTTGCGCAGAACTGGGAGAAATTGTTTGGGCAGCAGAATTTGGCCAAGACAGCAGAATAATGTTGTTCCAGGATTGGGTTGGGTGACTCTAAGCTGGTCTGCTCACTGGACAGGGTAATGGCCATCCCCAACCCTGACTGACACTCTTTCACTCAGGCAGCCCCTGAAATTTACTTCAGGAAATATTTGAAGAAGCTTATGCCAGGGTGGCAGGGACCAGTACAAATGTGGCATGGCTGTTCTCAGCACAGCCCATCTTGATTAATAAAATGGAGGAGTGCCACCTGCTGTGAGACAGGATTTCATTGGCCTGGAAGCCAAGAAGAATATCCAGAAGCAAACAGATTAACACATAGCCCAAGGCATTCTGAGGCCTTCCATTAGATGGAGAAAGTCAATGTTAACTTGCTTTCACCTAGATAAGACCGTAAGTGCCTTCAACAATACTTGCCCATGGAACCCCTCTAACATTTTTCTTTCCATCTCCCACCACTCTAAATATTAAGGTTTGATAAAAAGTATATAAAATTAAGCAGAGAATTTGTATAGTATGTAGACGATTTGTTGATTAGTGAGTTAAGATAAGAAGATTCTTTCCCATCCAGTGGTGATTATCTACATAACTCAGGCAAACAAGCACACCAAGCTGCAGCTTGTGTCTCTGCAGCTGGCTCTTTGATTGCTCCTTCTCTCCTTTGGCCACGCTTATACAGCCCTCTCATCTTCCTCAGCTCCTCCCTTTCTCTGCCCTTGTCTCCTCCCAAATAGGGAGCCAAGCCCAGGCATCATTTCCCCTTGGCTCACAGGTTGGCCATGCCTATGAACAGCCTTGGTGTTGCAGGTGGTGTTGGCCCATTCACCTTGGCCTTCCACGGCATTCCTGGTGTGCTTTCCTACTGTTCCTGCCAGGTTCCTCTCCCCAGAATGACCCCAGCTCTTCCTTTGAGTATCTGTAAAGTGTGACCACCTGGCACATCAATTCCCATTTGCTGCCCATGAAATCTGGCTCTGTCTTAGGGCGCTGGCACTCCAGTCAGGAGCCAGGAGTTTCCCTTGTCATGCTTGGGAGTTTCCCACATCTGTTCCCTTAGCCCAGGCTCTCACCAGGTCCTAATCAGCAGCCCATGTGCATTTGAGCACCGCCCCCCCCAAGGTATCTGCTTTTTTCCTATCCTCTTCCTAGGCTTGATGTACCAGGTTCCTCCAGCCCATGGTGGCTCAGAGCACTTTGCTCTCTGACCAGGCACTTTGGAGCTCTTTGGAGCCACTCTGTCCCTTTGTGCCCCCAGGCTCCTTCTGCAGGGCCTGAGCATGGCACTTCTTGTCTTACCCAGGAGTTGGAATTGCACTGAAAACATGGTTCCCTGTGAACAAAGCTAACTTTATTTCAACAACTAAATCAACTCCAGTGTGTGTGTGCACAGAGGAGAGGAGTATGGTCAGGACAGGGCAGGTTTTTCACCCTGAGGCTGCCTTTGGATTAGCAGGCATTGCCCCAGGAGGAAACAGTTGTGGTGCACTGCAGCCTGCCCCGGATCCTGCCTGTCCCGCTGCTCAAGGAGCACTTTTAATTGCTTTCATACGCATGTTGTAATCGATCCAGTCAAAGAAGTACTGAGTGGAGGTGTAGATTCCAGGGTACCTTGCTCTGGCACAGCCTTTTCCCCAGCTGGTCACTCCGATGACCCACCAGTAGTCAGCATTGTTGTCCTGGCACATGAGAGGACCACCGCTGTCACCCTGCAGCAGAGCACAGAGCATTAAGGTGGTGTTGGTGGCACCAGCCAGCACTGGGGCTGTCTCCTTCTCTCTCACAGCCCCTGCCAGAGCTGTATTCTGGGCAGAGAAAAGCTCTGCTCAGAGGCTGGAGCCTCCAGAAGCTTGGCTGTGAATGGCATGGGGGCCTATAGGGTAGGGCTCTCTCTGTCCTCCCTGCACAGGACTCCTGGATGTGCAGAAGATGGACCTTTGGCACCTGGACCTCTGCGCTGCCAAGAGCACTGGCTGGGCTAGCTGGGCTTTTGGCACGAGGGGAGCCCTGGGCAGGCAGGTGTGGATGGGGAGTGTGTGGGAAGCCCCCACAGCAGTCGGGGGGAGCTGGGGCTGGGAGGGCAAAGCAGGCCCTGGGCTGTGTTGGGGTGGTGCAGCCCGGGCTGCTGGTGCTGCTGGGGGCTGAGTGGCTCGCGGCATGCTCCTACCTGGCAGGTGTCAATGCGGCCCTGTGGGTAACCAGCACACAAATTGTGGGTGTGGACTTTCCCTCTGTACCAGCGGCTGCTGTTGCAGAGCTGGACATCGATGAGCTGGACCTTGGCCTCCTGGAGACGATCAGGTGAAGTTTGAGCTGTGAGCAGAGAAAGGAATAAGCACCTGGCAGCCCCATGCCAGTTTCCTCATCTCTCAGGGATCCCTTTCCTTAGGGTTTGGTTTTGCCTCTGCAGAGGCACTGGAGCACTGTGACCTTGTTGCCTGCCTTTTGGGAGCAGGCGAGGCCTGTCTCTTCAGAGGTGTACATACTGCAACCTGCCTTTGGCCTCTGCTGTGGGGAAGCCCAAACCTTCGCCCAGTGTGCTTAGCTGGCCCAGGAGCTGTTCTTGGTACTCACATTTTGCAACAGTGGAACCCCAGCCAGCCACCCAGCAGTTTTGCAGCTCTGACACTTTTAGGTTGGGCTCAGCCACACAGGCCAGCTGGATGTAGGCGCTGCACTGGACAGGACGGTCCAATTGCAACAGAGCGATGTCGTAACTCATGTCATCAGGGTTGTAGTACTGGTGTAGCACCACCTGCTTGACATTGCGCACTGCAGACCCAGGCCCAGGCTGAGTGAACCGGGTGGCCCCTATCACGACGTAGACCAAGCTGGCGTTACTGGAAAGGAGATGGAGAGAGGCATGAGAGGGAGCAGAGACATGTGCCAGAGCAGCCCAGCAGTTGCCAGACCTCAGTTTGGCAAGGCCCAGAGGGAGCAGAGCTCTGGCAGGTGCGAGTGCCCTCACACACCTTAGGCTGGGGGAATGTCTAGCTGGGGGCTGCTAGGAAGCCTTGGCAGGAGCCCAGGCTTCTCCTGAGCAGTGTGACAGCCTGGCTGCCTGACGGGAAAGGGGATGGGAGTAGCAGGTGGTGTTGCTGACAGGGCACCTGCTGGTGTTGTGGGGATGTCCCCATTCCCCGCTCCTCCTTACTTCATATTGTCGAAGCAGTGTGCTGCTGTGAGGACCCAATCTGCACTGATGAGGGACCCTCCACAAAAATGTCCACGGCCAAGTACCCATGGGTGCTGGATGCTGACGATCCAGGGCCAAGCTGCTTCTGCGGCCCCTGTGCCACCCACAACACGTGTAATGCTGTAGTCATAAGCCACATCACCGTAGGAATAAGTCATGGGGCTATACACAGATATCGGAGCTCGGAGGCCGCAAGTCCCTCTGCAAGAAGAAAGTCGTTTCCATAGTACTTCATGGCCTGCTGTGGCTCAGGCTGAAGCTCAGCCCTCTGCCCACCCACAAGGGCTTGCAGGCACAGCAGGCCAGGGAAGCCCATGGGGTGTGTGTCTGTCCGTGCCAGCACTGGCTGCTGGCAAGGAACTGAGGCTTCCCATGGTGGGTGGGAAGCCGTGGCCCGGCCATGGGGGCAGGCGCGTCCCCTCCGGGGAAGGCCGCAAGTGTTGCCATGGCTCCCTGCCAGGGCCTGGGGCCACTCACCCGCAGTTGTCCCATGTCCCGTGTGCCAGCCCGGCCACGGTCAGCAGGACGAGGAGGCCGAGCCAATTCATGGCTGCCAGAGGCACGTGTCAGCTGCAAGCACCGAGAGCTCCGTGCAGCAGCGCAGCCACAGCCGCAATGCCCGCAGCAGCCGCGCTGCCCGGGGTGCCCGTGGTTCCCCGGGGCTGATGTCATGAAGTGGTGAGTTCCATGTTCTGGGCACTGTGGGGTTCTGTGGGACACGACCCACTGGGGGAGGGGCAATGTTGAATTGGTGCACCATGGAAGGGTTTGGGGCGGAAGGGACCTTGGTGATCATCTAGCTCTGACCCCCTTGCCTTGGGCATGGCGGGATGGCTTGCACTAGACCCAGTTGTTCAGAGCCAGTTCAGAAGCTGCCCTTGAACACTTTGAGGTGCGGGGCTACCACAGCTGCTTGAGGCAACCTGTGCCAGTTCATCAGTATCCTCAAAGTCAAGAGCTTCTTCCCAGTATCCCATCTAAAGCTACCCTCTGTCACTGTACAGGCATTTCCCCTTTTCTACAGTACCTGTAAGAAGGCTCTCTGCAGCTTTCTATAAGTCCCTTTTCTTGTGGGATGAAGGGGTGGAGGCCCTGAAGCAGGCAGTGGCCGTCTCGTGTTACTGCCTGCTAGTATCTCACAGGAAAAAACCTAGCATGCCATCAGAGCTTCTTTGAAATTTCCCTGCCTTCCTGCTTCTGCTCCTCTCTGCTCTCCACAGTTTTTTTCCCATGATATTCTTCGCAAAAGAGTATCACTCTAGAACTCCTTCAAGAAGCATGTGCATGCTTGGGTCAGGGGCCAATCCAGACACAGCTATGGTGGGTGGGCATCCGCATTTCTAATGTGGATATTTGAAGGGCAGCTGTGAATACAACTGCTTCATATTCAGGATGGAAATGAATAAGAAAAAAAATCTATCCTAATAGCTTTTAATGAACAATCTGCTACTTATTTACTTTGATACTGACAAGTTGGCCTAATTTCTCAGGTGGAAGCATCCTAGATGATGTTAGTAGTTTTGAATGAGGAACATTGTTTGGAAGTTACACTTCTAAATATTTCTGTAGTGATTGTGAAATTTTTTTCACTGATTTTCTTCTGGAGCTGGAGCCATGAAATGTAGGCATGGTAAAATATTTAAGATTTCACATGGCTTTTTATTTTGAGAAATGCTGGGTTAAGTGAGTCATGACAGGGATGATACTAACCTAAACAGAGTAGCTGACTTTATTGCTGGGGTAATACCTCAGAATCTTCACTAGTCTTAAAGTACACCACAATTCTCCACAGCATGGGTTTGCCAGAAAACTTTGAGAACAATGCTGAGTCTTCCAAAATTTCAGCAGCTTATCTGGGAACCCTTACCTGGTATTTCTGGAGCAAACAGAATTTCTTCTAAGACCATACTGGCCTTGACTTCTGGAAGTGCTTTATGTTTTGCACCCATCTAGCTCTGCTTTGGAGCTCTATGAGAAAATGGGGTGAGAGGGGAAGAAAAATGGTTAATTGCTTTGCTTCTCATAGGCAAGATTTTTTTTTTTCTTTACAGGGACACAGAACAAGATATTTTGGAATTTTCTATAGTTTAGAAAAATTTAAATGGTTGAATTTTTATTTCATATTGGAAATGGATTTTCTTCAATGTATTTTCCAAGGAATTGCAGCTGTCTGTAAGCATAGAAGGGCTGGGAAAAATTAGGTTACATGGCAAATCTATTTATTTCTGCTGTTTTTTATTAAACTGCATCCTTCAATATTAATGTAGCCTAAGAAAAATATTTGCTACACAAGTGATCATATTGGTTTGCAAGGTATGTTCTTTTGTTTCATGGCAAGATAATACAGACATCCAGATCATTGCTTATTCTTGTATCTGCAGCACGGTGTTACTCTGAATGATGTACATACAACGTGAGGCTCCGGCAATCCAAGAGATTCATAAAGATACTTCATGGGGAAAAAAGTTAATTGCCAATTGATTTATGAACCTAGCTTTCTGCAGAAATATGATTGGATTGAACAGAGTTCAGGAAGCTGTGATCTTTTGTGTATTTTTATAGGACAGTTGGGTGCAGTTGTGACAAGTATGAAGTTAAAGATTCAGTTTTCATGACGTTAGCATGGGAAGCTGAATGTGACTTCCTGACTTCTATAGCTTCAGTTCTTCAGGTTCATCCACATTGCAGCGGAGAAACGTTATTCTGCAGTGTCTAATATTGACCACACACTACACAAAGAGCTGCAAAGCAGTCATAGTAGAAGCAGGCTTTGGGTTTGCATTAATCAGGTGGTGTGTAGCATCTTTATTCATATTGTGCCAGTGTAAGTTGAGAGATGCAGTGCATAATCTACTCTGCTCTTGTACTGAAGAACAAGTGTCTCAATCCTTGTTGTCCACGCTGTAGGTAAAGAAACTTACAGACTTGACTTGAGCAATAAGGAATAAATGTTGAATGTTAAGCATGACATTCTGTTGTGCAAGTTAAAAAGAGAGGGAGAAAAAGTAATGAATTGTTAATGGGAGGGTGATGACTATGGGAAGCTTCTCTAGAAATTGGGAAAAAATTTGCTTGTGGGAGATTCTTCTGCTGGGGTTATGAGAACTCAGGAGTACAGTAGGTGTGTGTGTGTATCTAAAAAGTATTCAAAGTTTTGAGGTGAGGGAGTAGAAGAAAATAAATATGAAACACAAATGGACAGAGTTGTTTTGGAAGTGAGACATTTCCTGTGGTGTTTTTTTTCTGAGCAAGTGAAATATATCTTCATGTTTTTGTGTTGAGTTTGGAATCAGTTCTATCTTCCTCATGCTTTTATTTTTCCATAACCTGTATTTATAACATGATTTTTCTTTTAATTTTATTAAAAGTTTATTTAAAACATACTTCAGTAAAAATGGGAAAAAAAGCCTTAAAGCATGGTTGTCCATATGAAGTCCATTTAAACTGAGGTGTTGAGTATTTTATTCAGTTTGCTGCTTTTGTCCACATATGACTACATGTATACATGCACATATAAAAAGTTAATGGATTGTCTGGATTTTCCAATATCACACTGTACATTTTCAAGCATATTTTGGGGCTCATCGTGTCTCTCACATTCTGTCCCAAAGCCATAGAGACGTCCTTGTCTAAAGATGTGTACACATTTGTGGAGGGTGTGAAGTTTTTCGCAATTTCCTTGGCAACCCAACAATATTTACATCACCATAATTTTCTTATGCAATAAATATTTGCTGTTCAGCTGGCTGGGACATCCCTAATATCTTTCTTTGAGCTGTATGACTGGGATAGCCTAGATTTTTGAACTGTTGTTTCCTGGCACATGCATGGACAAAGGGCTTGTTGGTTCTCTGTAAAATTGCGTAAATTTGCTTGTTTATTTTGTGGAAATGCAAGCAAGAATTATCTGTGGTGCCATAAAAATGTTGTCAGGGATGCTTATGGGAAACTGGGAAGATTTCCCAGACAAAATACTAAATCTGTGGCTTTTCTGGCTGCTAGTTCATATTTTCTTAAGAAGTCTTCCCAAGTCCTTCAAAATCTTTCCTCAGTGTCTGAGGGCTGCTTCGATCTTCACTCATGAAGTTTTTCTGCTTTTCAGAGTTTATTATTGGAAAAGATGTTGCTGGTGTTTCTAACTAAGTATATGATCAAAGGATAGAATCAAACACAGATGCAGGAGGACATCCTGGTTCAGCTCATACAAGGATGGTTGTGTGGACTCAGAAGAGTCTTTCAAGGAGTGATTGCACTCCTAGACTGTAAGAGTTTCTTTTCTGCCTTAGGATCCAGGGTGGATTGTAATGTGTCTAAGAGCTCCTGAAGTTCATGGCTCTGCTGTGGCTGCTGGTTTGTCCCTGTGTCAATATGTGTTACTGACCAGATACTATCATTGCCTGGACCCAATTTCGTAATGAGCAGAGGACCAGTGACAGGACCTGAGAAAATGGCCGGGAGGTTTGTCATGGGAGATTGAGATTAGACATTAGGAAAAGCTTCTTCACCCAGAGAGTGGTTGGGCACTGGAAGTGGTCACAGCAAGGACCGACAGAGTTCATGGAGCACATGGACAATGCTGGGAGGTAGACTTCAGTGATCCTCGTGGGTCCCTTTCAGCTCAGGATAATCTGTGATTCTGTGAGCCTGTGGGCACCTTATACTCTGAAGGAAAAGGCAGTTAATTGTTTTCTGGAGGGAAAATATTTCGTTTTCTGAGACACAAAAAAGGAGCGGTCTACCTCAGCTGTCAGAGTACTGATCCCGGGGACTGCAGGACGCCACATGCACAAACACAAGAGATGACATCCCCAAGGCCCGGCAGGACGAGCACGAGCGGCCGCGGGAGGGCGGCAGAGTCTTAGGAACGGAGAGATGCCACTGGAAAACAAGTTCGGCAATAACAGGAGCTACTCACAGGGGTCGGCATTCCCCACAGACAAAATAGGAACTGAGCTCAAATTCGACTCGCTTCTGCTTTTATTTCCATGGGTCATTCTTTAATTATGTCCGTCCAGATTAGGCCGTAAGGTGCTAGATGTAGGGGCTTGTCTAAACGATGTATTGCTAGGCACACCTATGACACTGTGCAAATAATCAACTGCTGTAATTACTGTGCTTGTAAAGCACCCTTACTTGACACTGCTATGGGACAGTTATTGTCTGTATCAAATGCGGCTGTGTCAGCCAGACTAGGACCTTGAATCAAAAAACTGGAGGAGGCTAAGCCGTCATTGGCAAATGTGGTTTATTGCTTTGAAACATTTGTAGAAGGAAAACCAAAATGTTACCCATTTAAGCTTTTCCCATAAGTACTTCCTGGACAAGAATGACCAAACTGCCAAGGATTAATTCTTCTCAAAAGAGAGATTTGGGACAACCAGATTCTAACCAGGTTCTATTGGTTAGACCTCCATATTTAAACCAAGAAGTGCATTAGCAAAGGCTCTTGTGAGATCTTACCAAGTTTTTAATCTATTTCACCATCTTTTAAGATGTTAATGAGTAGCAGGTGAGGTGTCTAGGGGCATGGCCTTCCACAGATTGTGATCTTCTTCTATGTACTGTCATGATTCTCAGTTGAAGCTGAGAGCAATCTCTCTCACCCTACCTCTAGAAGAGCTGCTTGGGATGTTCTCTATCCCCTGGCTCTCAAAGTGATGCAGTCCCCCTGTTCAAAGATGTCATTTTTGCAGCACAGGAGTCCTGAGCAGGGGGATAGCAAGATACTGCTGGTTAGTAAAGGTGGCTGTCAACAGAGGAAATGTTCAAAAATAAATTTACACCAAGAACGTGCATGGATCAAACAGGATTGACATTGAAGAAAACCAACACAGGCATGTGCATGCTTGTGTGTAAAGCTTCATCCCATGGTTTCAGGGAAAGGGTGGTGTTCTCTCCCAGAAAGCACACTGGTGCTAGCAGGAGCTGGCCTGGCTGTGTCAGACCTGCAGTTAAGAGCTTGAAACAAGCACTTAAAGTGGTGGTCAAACTTTCTGTCTGAAAGAGGCTATTTGGGACTGCCTGGACTATTTCCTTTCTTTATCTCCAGTGGAAAAAGCAACACCTCAACTGGAAACAGCCCAGATCATCATCTTTGCAGCTGAGCACCTTAACTATAGGATGAGGCTCCTTTTTCCTCTCATGAGTTTTACCTTCTTGGCTATCCAATAAAATTTTTATATATATATATATACACCAAGGTGCCTTCAAAAGAAGAATAGACTGGGATTACATCTGGTTTATTAATACTCTGTGATGAGGTGAAACCTGGGAGAGGGGATGCCATGGATTCCTCCCCTTCTTGAGCTGAAGGGTTCCTAGGCCTGTGCCTTAGTGCCCTTTCCCCATCTGGGGCTTGGTATGGCGTTTTTTGCACCATAAGTCCAGCCAGAACATTTTTCTGGCACGAAAAGAGACTATTCCCTACACTACATCTCATCAGTCATCTTGCATCTAAATGATGCTCTTCTGAAAATTTTGGGCTGAAGAGGTTATCATCTTTATCTATCTTTATTTATCTTTATCTTTATCTTTATCTTTATCTTTATCTTTATCTTTATCTTTATCTTTATCTTTATCTTATCTTTATCTATCTTTATCTTTAATCTTTATCTATATCTTTATCTTTATTTATATGTGTATGGGCATTGATTCAGAAAGGCCAGTGAGCCTGTTGTGGCCCATTTATACCAGACAGGCTTTGTCACATGGATATGCTTAAGCTTTTCAGCTCTCCTGGGAGGTAGGTTGGTCTTACTGCCATTTTAAAGAAGAGGGTTTATTGCCTTTCTCTGAAAGGTTCCAGGAGAGCATAACTATGCAAAGAAGAGAGTTGTGTGCTGTCCTCAGGCTGTGCTGCCCCACTTTGGCATCCCCTCTGTGTCTAGGCCAAGCTCTGCAGCTCTCCCAAGCACATTGAACTCAACAGCATCACTTAGGAGAGCACAGTTTGGTCCTAAATATGCAAAAGATTTAAACGGGTGATTTGACACCAAGACAAGAGAGGGACTTCTGAAAAATAGCAAAAGGTTGTAAAATTGCTAAGGGATTAAGTAGTTTGAATCATTGCTCCAGCTTTATTAAAAAAAGGTATAAATTCATTTCAGTTCTTAGTGGATCTCAAGCTGCCAATTTCTGAGCTGTCACAGCCTTTGATATGATTCCAACTTTCTATGATGTAAGTGGATTATTTTTTCCTTAATTCTTAAGAGGCCATTTCCCTCCCAGCCCCCTCCAGAAAAAAATGTCACAGCAATCAGACTCAAACCAAGCACTGACTTTGGCTGCTTGTGGATTTTAACCCACTCTCTGCAGTGGTTTATTTATCATTTATTTATTATCATATTCTTTTGAGACTTGAGTATAAGGGGAAGATACTAGTGGTAAACCACTATTTTAAATAACACTGATCCTAAAACACACAATGGACCTTGCAATCCAGTTCCAAACTGCATACATAAAGAACAGTTAATCCATCCTTTGAATACAGCCAACTTTGGGGTGGAATATAGCAGCTTTTTAGCATACAGAGCAGCAAGACACAATGTAGACTGTAGCATGAGGAATAGTTTATCCAAAAAAAAGCAAAAGGGAAATGTAGACAGGAAGAATACAATTATGTACCTGGACTTAATCCAAGACACCTGAGCTGACATTTCTGGTCTTGCTGAAACAGCTCCAGAACCCTTAAATCAGGGCAATCAGCCAAGACTATGTACCTTGTGCAGTGGCAGAGACTTCCAGTGATACCAGGGTCCTTCCTGTGGATGTGGATAAGCTGGATCACTGCGGGTTCAGAGGAAGACATCTATCTATTGAATTATCAGTGTTACAGCCTGTACACTTCTAACATAGTAATATCTCTGGTAAGACAAATACACCAGATGCAAATTGCTGAAATCACATCTCAGACAAGTGTGGCTGAAGATACTGATGTATACCTGGGACCAGAAATAACACAGCCTTTAACAAAGAGTTGCAATGACAAACTCTAAATTTTCTCCTTTTTGGACAGGTTATATGTACTTCCTTATGAGGCATCCAGCACCTTTTGAATTAGAGTAGTAACCGATGTCCTGAAGTGTCTGGCAAGGCATGCAGGAATAGGGAGACGCAGAAGGCTTGCTGTGGGCACTAAGGAAGAATGACCATGCTGTGGCAGGGCTATAGGGGCATGGACACACATCCCTTTTGGTAACTGTCACACACTGTCTTGTATCACGGGCAGGAGCTTGGCTGTTGTCCAATCCAAAGAACGATTTAATTTTGCAATGCAGCAGGCTCCTACACATAAAACTCTTAGAACACACCATCTCCTTTACTTTGCATAGCTCTAAGCTTGTCCTGTCATGGCAGAGATGTGAAAATTTGGGGAAATGCTCCACTGGTTTCTCCAGTATTAGTTTTCTTGCAGGTGTGCTGAGGATCATCTGGGGCTGCTCTGGCAGGTTTTATTTTTGTGCTCTTCTGTTCTATAAGCATCATCTATAGTCTTTCTGAATTAATTGCAAAGTTGCTCTAAGAAGCAGAAGAGTGGTTTGTAAATTTGTGTGTTTAGTTCTTATAAATGCCTTATCATAAGGTTTTAATGAGCAATCATAGCCAGTTCATTACTTGAGACTCACTAGTGATTCTTCTTTGATTGCTTTAATCTTCCTTAGAAAAATATGGCACACAGGCTGGGAAACCAATACTGCTGCAATAAATATATGCCAAATTTTGAGGGTGGCTATGAATTTGTCGGAAGGAAAATGTTTTCTCTGCATAAACCTTTAATGAAATAGCTCAGAAGTTGAACAGATATAATTAATTTGCATATTCTAGACCTAACTTTTACAGACAATTGAAATCTGAAATTTTGTGTTGAATGTGTGTTCAGGATTGAGCAACATAGTTGCTTACAGGTTTTCTTCGAGGAAAAAAGTAGTTCAATCTATCATCCAGTATGCACTAGATGGCACTATTTTATAGCGTGTGGAGCTGTCATTTGCCCTGCAACTGAGTTTATTTCTCTGCAGGGAAAGTCAGTGCTTGGAGAGTTGCTACATTTGAAATACTGATAAACAAACATCTTTCACAGGATCTGATTGCTGTTGTTTAATATACATATTGGCTCAAAGCAAAATACTGAAACAACACTTGGTTAGGGATTTTGGCCTGGAATCTGGAAACAAGGTCCACAGCTAAAGCTTTAAATCACACCAACTAAACCAAAATCAACTAACATTTTAGGAGACTTATTTAGACTTTGAATCCTTGCAAGCCTCCTTAGCCCCTTGTCTGAGCAGTCCTGGAAGCCATGCAGGAGCATGACACCAGAGACAAGAGAACCTCATAGACATGTATGCACTACCTTGTATACACCTGGACACTAACTCATTATCATCACTAGACCCTGGATTTGGCCTAAAACATACAGCATAAACATGTCCTGCCTGACTGTGCTCTCATCTGTAAAATGAGGGTTTCTCCTTTTTCCCCCCTGTTATTGGATTAGGCTGTAAATCATAGCTATGCTCAAATTTCCCTGTTTTTGGCTGGGGCCTCAAGGCTGCTATTCCTATGAATAATGCTATGTCTTCATAATGTATTATGGTCCCAAAATAGCAATGAGCTTTATAGGAAACTGTGTCCCAGGACAGTACCAGTATGGTTTTTACAGTCCAAGTGGATATTAATTTATATAATATTCAGGTTCCCCTTGCAGAATAGCAGATGGCTGTTGTTTAATTTAGGTGTTACACTCTACATATCTGAACCCAGAATGACTCTGAGTTGCTCATTACTCCATTGCACACACTTACTGCTAATGTTGCTTATGAGACCATGAGAGGATGGGAATGAGATCCAGCTATTTGATTTTTTCCCCCCTGTGACATAGAAGATCTTTTTGTGGCTCTGGTTTTTCAGGTCTTATTAATTTGCTGTCCTTCTAGGGTTTGAAACTGGCAGTCCAACATTGATGGACAAAGGCAGTTAACCCAGTGAGCCACCAAAGCACACTTCAGAGCCAACAAGCATTTCTGAGGACATCAAGGTCTGTCTTCCCTCTCACAAAAGCACTTCAGCTGGGTTTTGTTCACTAGGTGGCACAAATGCATAAGAAATTGATTCAGAAAAGTTTTCTCTGCAGTTTTACTGTTGATGTTTTAAATGTTTCCAGGGTGATTTTGAACATGTTTCAAGAGTGATTTAGGCTCCAAAGTTAATTTTTGAAGAAAGACCCATAGTGATACATTCACTGGGGAGAAGCCAGCACATGGAGTCTTAGTCAGCTCAGGCTTGCCTGTCTCAGCTGCATTCATGTCCTTCATGATGAACTGGTTGTATCAGCCTCCCCTTCCTTCCTTTGTCTTCTCTCAGATCACAGAACCAGTAAAACAAAAATTTTCACTAGACCAACCCTAACATAATGATATTAATGTGCTTTTTTCCCAAAAACAGTTTAAACTGGACAACATTAATGGAAACACCAGTCAATGAAAGAGATAGTAGCCATATCCTTCCTTACCTAAGGTTTGTCTGGATGGAGGGAGCAGAGGCAAAGCCAGTGGTGAAGCCTATCACTTAGGGGGTGACCTATCTTCCTGCTTGCTATCCACCAGCCACACGGCTTCCAGCCACAGAGCTAGAAGCATTAGACTGGACATGTAAGATTTAAAGAAAATCTGAGGTTCCTTTTCTGGCTTGTCAATACAGGTGGGCTTCATACATGTGCTTTTTGAAAGTACTAGCATAAATTCTAAAAGACCTGTGTGCTCTACTTCTTTTACTGCCTAAGATTTTCACAATTTCACTAAATTTTATATATGTGTATATATTAAAAAATATTTATATTTATATTTATATTTATATTTATATTTATATTTATATTTATATTTATATTTATATTTATATTTATATTTGTAGGCTTCATATATTCTTTCTGTTAAGGGATAATCAACTCTTGGGTTTCTCTCCTTATTTACACTTCTTAACCCTGAAGATAATAGAAATTATGTGATCTCAGACTCTAGGCTGAGTGTAAGACTCAGCCTGCAGACTCATGAGGTTTGTGCTATCCATCAGGAGGCAGCAGGCAGTGGCAGAAAGCCACCGCAGCCATTAAAATGCAAGTGGAATACTGAAGGTAGGGAGGGCTAAGGCTTTGAAAATGAGTAACTTAAACATTTTCTTTCCAAACATCTGTAATTGTTAGTTTGATTTATCTTGAGTTAAAAATCATTTTTAGCAGACTGACAGCATTATTTAATTTTCAGCCATTAGACTTTTCAGATGTTTGAATTTCATGCTGCACCATTGCCTTTCATGCTGGAGAAAGGTGCCCCTGCTCATCAGGTATACTTGGGTTCTCTACCAAGGGATAAAGGTCTTGCTCTGTGTAGACCACAATGAAATCCTGGAGGTTGTCTACTACCCCTGTTGAAACTCTGATATAATTTTCAGTCCTATTGGAAACAGGATTATGCTCACTTCCTAGGCCAGTCAGATGAAGCCATATCTTGGTTAAAATTGATGTTGCCAAACACTATTAACAAATATGGGATGTCAATGTCTCTGCATGGAGAAAGCCAACTAAAAGAATTCAAGCCTTAAAGCATCCCTCTCTCCATTCTTTCTCTTCCACTGTTACCATTTTGCTTTTGTTTACAGTGGTTATTGTTCGTTCAGTGAAATTACTCATTCTCTCTTTCTGGAAATGCAAAACTCAACTTGTCTAAGTGTTTTTACCTCTAATTTCAAAAAAAATTATAAAAAAAAGAAACAATCTTAGACTGTCATTCACTTTGGTAACAAGTATTGACTAGAGTTCAAACAAATGCCTGTGATTCTGAGCTTGGTGCTCTGACAACTGCAATAGGTGGATTTGACATTTGTTTTTCCATCTACAGCTGAGTAAGGACTTCGAGGTAGTTCAGATCTGTGCCTTGTCATGATATTTCTAGAAGGTATATCTAACCCTTAAACTTGGCAAAAATTTAAATCTAAATTTAAATAAACTCATTTTCACCTAAAATCATGTGAAGTAAAAGAAGAGTTAAGTGTTTCTACAGATGATAATGTTCAACATCAGATAATCCATGCATGCATAAAATTCAAATAATCTGATATGGCTCTATTTTCTTTGTTTCCAGGCCCATATAATAGGAGTTATTACTATTTTATCCTATGAAATTCTTGCTAAGCAAATCTTTTAGGTTTGCTTAAACGCAGTAGCAAGCTCAGCAGACCTTTTAGATGAACAAGTTATTTTTACAGGCCCCAGAATTGACTCATCTCTAATAAAAATCTGACTACGCTACAACTGAACCCAGTATGGATTGTGGCAATGATACCACAGGGGATGCTTTGATTTTGTGATTCCTCTTCTTATTATCTTCTTAATATTTATGACAAAAACCAGTTTTCTGTTGATCATGGCCAGCAGACAGCAAACATACCTCCCAGTACATGACTTGACCTCTGACTGGTATTAGGTTTGGACGTTATAGGAACAAGATAAATTAATGGTTCTGGCTTCATTCTGCAGACTTCCCTAGGTGCTTGAATTTGTAAATAACATGAGCACTGCACTTGCATGTGTTTCATCAGGAGTAATAAGATAAGCATCTTACTTTGTCTGGGGAACTATTTGGTTAATGTGTAAGATAAAAAAAAATCTCCCTCCATCTGTGCCCATCTCATTTGAATGTTTTACAAAATATACACTGACAGATTCCTGAGCAATCCGCCAAGGCAATGGGTATCCCAATGTTTTCCCAGACCTCCCCCTGTTCTCCCGTGTTGTGACAGGTCCTAAGCCATAGAACTAATGAAATACTTCTCCCTAATACAAATAGAAGAAGTCCAGGATAAACCCAATGGAAATCCATGCAAAAATCCAGTGAAAGACATTTGCAAACAGAGATTGAAAAGTGCATGCATGTTTAAATTCTTAATTTGTACAATGTTTTGGGAGTCCTCAGCTTTGAGGGATTCTGAGAAATTGTTTTTCATGGAAAGTGTTTAATACTATATATTAAAAAAATGCTTTGGGAGTCATTGTCCAGCCTGAAAATTTTAGGCCCTGAATAACTTTAGTCACCTCTTTTGTACAGAAGTTGGACTGAATATTTTGCAGTGTTATTTCCACTGCAAGGTGTTTCAGTAGTTTTTTTTTTCCCCCCAGACCTTTCTGGAATCTCAGAGTTTCAGAGTTTGACTTATGCACAGTTATGGGTGAAGTGTGGTATGGACATGAAGCAGATAATTCAGCTCTATAAGCTACCAACTGCTTAGTGAGACTACCTTTGCAGTAAGTGGTGGAGGAAAAACATCTCATTAAATCAGAGGGAATCCAAGAAGTTTCTCAGGGAGCATGAGTTACTTTCCCACATTTTAAGCATCTGGCTCTTCCTTCCTCTCATCCTCCCATTAGCCATTCCCTAGTAATGGTCTTGCTGGCCTCTGAGGCAAGATCGTATACATTTCAGGGAGACCTATGGTTGCTGCAATTTCTTCTTCTGGCCTAACTAATGGCTTGTGAAGTTGGAAATCCACATCTTGAGTGTGATGGATTTTGTTTGGAAATTGATCCCAGTAGATAATTCTTTTAAAAAAGTGCCTAGAGATCAGACATGTCCAGGGAAACCTACTTAAAACCAGGCTCATCTTAACATTCAAGGTCAACAAAGAGATGTGAGAAAGAACGCTTACAGGATGAAAAGACTCATGTATATTAAACTATGTGTGCACAGTCACGCTGAATGATTTGCAAAGCCTTCTTCTTCCTCTTTTTTATTTTTTTTTTTTTTAATTCATACATCATTATTTGAGCTGTCTTTGCAAGCTGTCTTTCCCATGGCACTTGGCCAAGAAAGAGGACACAGAGCTATCCTATAATAGGAATCCCAGAGGAAAAGGTCAGTCATTCTCAGCCCACAAAAGAGGACTTATCAATCAGTTGTCAGACCATGAAACCAGAGCATCCAATGTTAAATAAGTCTGAAATAGATCACCAAAAACACCTCACAGCTCTTCTGTAGCAAGTGCAAGGAGAATATGGAGGAAATGAGTGAGCTGTTCTTTCAGGTCTGGAAGAAAGTGTCATCATTCAAAAATCTTTTGATAAACTGCCTTGTAATTTTTGCAAAAATAGTATACCAAGACAGCAGTCTGCAGGGCTGGGAATTTCAGATCACCAAAAGTAGGGGATGCCTGCAGGCAGTAGAGAATAAGGAATACAGATAAAATGTTTTAGAAGAGCTATCCTTAGTCTCCACTGTGCTGCTAATTATTTAAATAACTGCTTTCCTGGTAGAAGTTTTTTTTCTACCTGTGTGTTCACAATCTCACTACCAGTTGCACAAATCAAAAAGTAGCTGGGAATTTAGATATGACTCAGTAGTTGCAGCCAGAAATTCCCAGAAGGCATTAGTGCACCAAAACTAGTGCATAGTATGCAGGACTCTAATACAAGCTGGGTAACTCAAATTGAAGATGCAAACAATAATGTGAGTAATCAACTCTGGGAAGGTTCACATCTGTATGTGAAATGCTCCAGCTGCCCTCTCAATGCGTACAGAAGTACACATGTTGGATCCACGGAGACATATTCTGGGAAAATTTAAGACAACATGTAATCTTGCTTACTGGCAACCATCTCCTTAAAGAGAAAAAAAAATAAAGATAGCAGATGTGAACTCTAGGAGCTTTATGGACATTTGTGATTTTAATATGGACTCTATGTATACAGTTCTTTTTAAAGAAAATAATTAGAGTGGAGGGAAATGCTAAACTTAAGAGGGAGTCTTAAAATGCAGTTAGGTAGGTATTGTAATATACATTGCTTTATTAAGGGCAGTTGGCCCTAAATTTGTTTAATGCATGTATTTTTATATATATGTGTGTGTGTATATATATATATGTATGTATGTATATGTATATGTATATGTATATGTATATGTATATATATATAGGCCTTGCATGAATTCACTCAGTATGCCATTTCTCAGGTTCATTAGGGATTATTTTAGTCTTCTAACATCTAATATTAATTTGGATTTAGACATCAAATAGAAAGCTGATGCCAGCTGAAATTCTGGTCTCATTTCGTTGGAGTTTCTGTTAATGGCCAAAGTAGAAGGATTTGGGTTAATCCAGAGATGGACTCAAGATGTTGTCACTCTTGAATCTGGACACACATTTAAAAGCTCAAGTGTGAGGTGGGTGGAGGGCTGCTTGGACCATTATAAATATTTCAAGATGATGAATAAACAAGGGATAGATATTTTGATTTAATTCCATTTCTGTTATCAGCTGCCAATTCTTTACAGTCTCCACCCTAACTTTTAAGGCTAGAGCCAGACTGCAGAACCGTTGCAAATCTCCTCCTGAAACTCTCAGCTCTGACAATTATTAGATTGAATCAGTTTGCACTGCTGAGCCACATCATCCTCTCTGGCTACAGCTGAAAGTGTTCACTAGTCATTGCTCATCCAGGTAACATATTTAATTTGTTTTTGAAGTGAACACCAGACCTGACTGCCTCTTGTGGCTGATAGGCATTGCACTGCATGGGAGCACTTGATGAAGAGGAGTATCCGCTTGAGGACCATGTTGTACTGAGTTGTAGGGGGCTGAGATGTGCTTCTTGCTCATCTCCAGTGCTGCTTTGGGATGATCCACTGTGGCCATCTTGTCTAAGAAACCTCTCTGTAGTGTTTATTGTTAACACTGTCCCTGCCTAAGCCACCAGAGAAATTTTAGGCAGAGTTCTTGCTAGTAAACCATCTGTGTGCCCTGGAGAGGAGCCAGATGTAAAAATCTGTTGGAAAATCAAAATAGGAAGAGATAAAAAGAGGGGGGAGAGAGAGTGAGCAAGAGAGAGAGAGAATAGATAGAAAATGGGGAATACAAAAATTTTCAGAAATGTTTTGGATTTCTGGGCTGTATCTTCAAGCATGTGTCTGTGTTGATTTGCAGGCAGACAGAATCAGCCAGATGTGAACTGGGAATGCTGTGGCTGTGTTAGGGCAGTGCTGAATCTGGGTAGTCTGAAGCTGGCTCTCAGCAGGGCTTGTGTTCTCTGCAGGACTAAATACAATGGTGTGGTTTCATGTTTGGAGCTGTCAGACTTGGAGAGCACAAGCAGAGTCACCTTAGTTCAGCCCAGAAAACAAAAATGCAGATATGTCCTTGTGCTGGTAAGAGATTCTGGCAATCTTTCTCTCACTGGCAGCGCTGAATTGGTAGCCAGATCATACATTAACACAGATGGATATGCTGCTCTTTGTTGCTGCTCTTGGACCCATGGGGGTCCAAGGCCTGTATGAAGACCATCCATGAGTGAAAGGCAGTGTTGTACTCAAAATTGTGTTTGTTCTGCAGAAAGAAAACACACCTTGTCTGTAATGTCAAATGTTATCTCTGTAACTGAATTGCTATCAGTATAATTAATGAATAATGAAGAGAAAGGAAAATAGAGCGTAATTCTGGAAAATACTTCAATAATGATGCAGTCAAAATTGCTGTATACACAACCTTTACACATAGCCTTTCTCTGCTGTTATGCATGATCTTCCCCTGCCCTTTGGCTCACTGGCTTCAGTCTAGAAGAGGAGTTCCTGTGCCATCAATCCCCTAAGTCTTACACAGGTTGAGCTATGAAGGTGGTGTTGAAGGTCTTTCCCTCTTTCTCTAGTGTACATTTGGGAACATTTTCAGTTTATTTTTTTTCTAGCATGATTTAACACTTCAGCTTTTTCATTAATCTGCACCTCCACATTACACCCAGATTTGCTGTTTGGAGTGGCTACATTTAATAGAATCTCACTTTTGTTCACATTATTCACCTGAATAGCAGTTTTACACATTCTTTGAGTCTGCAGTTAGTGAGGTAGTTGCATCCCCAGAGCCTCCAATGCTATCTCATGCCCTTTCTTAGGTCATGCAATGCCTGTACTCCTCTCCACTGTAACCTGTGTTCTCACTCTCAAGCCTTCTGCTCTCATACCTTGATTTTACAGAGAAATTATTTTGTTGTTCTAGGTTATTTAAGTCTACTTCATTCATTAGTACAGATGAGGTGCTTGTTAAAGCTGACTCTATAAAAATGATGGCTGTAAGATTAGCCAGAGATAAGGATATAAAATAGACAAAGCAATCTCCACATAGTCATTAAAAAATTACTTTTACAAGAGGATAAACGTAAAAAAAAGCTCTAGGCAAGCTGAGATGAATCCAGACAGATTGCAGAGTTAGTAGAAAGCTGTGGTCTGTTACTAGCCATAGCCATCCTTTATTTACTGTTTGATGGACAAGAGTAAGAGGTGACTGGTAGTGCCTCTGACTGCACTTTTAAGGCCTTTGCCCAGATTTGTTGAAGCAGGAACTTCAGTTACCTGATAGCTGACTTCCCTGCTGTTTTCTGCAAGGTCCCTGCATTTCCAGGAGAGTCCTCCAGACCTCCATAACCTCATGGGCAATGAGGCATGGGTGGTGCTGCTGACTGTTGTGACCCAGGGGAATATGAGAGTTCAGGCTTTCCTGTTCCAAAAGTCTTGTGAACAGTAATGAATCAAATGATATTTGCTGTTAGCAGCAAAAGGCTTCTTGCAAACTCCTCCTTCTGCAAGTTAAAGGATATTTTTCAGGCACAGGCACACACATAATTGGCATAAAGCACTGGAGAATTGTGTCCAGATTGTGTACAGGAACCAGGTTTTCCATCTGTAGGTACATATTAGTTCATAATGTAGGGAAATAGCAGAATCTGTGTGGGGATGGGCTTCTATTTTATTATTCTATTTTCTCATTTTTCAGGTGTTTTGAGAAGACAATTAGTTCGCACAATTCCTAGGAAATATCCCACTTGCACAAGGAAAGGATAACACGTGGTAGCTTCTGCATGCTCAGGTTGGGCAGCCAGCATTTTTCTCCTTTTTCTTGTTTCTTTCTCAGGTGTGTGGCTATTTTTCACATCCAGGACAGTTCCATTTCTCTGCTCAGTCAGGCACTCAACCATTTTGCCTAATTATATCTGATGTTTTCCTCATAGTATTATGATCTTCTTCAGAGGAAATGAAAAGCAGATTGTCTCCTTGGCAGCAAAGAATAACAAATGTGCTGCACTGAATAGCTGCTAGATCAAAAAGGGCTACAATCTGCCTCTGTGCCAACCAGCGCTAAAGATACTCGGACGGACAGGAGGCTGTTCTGAGAACTACTCCCTCGTCCCTTGATGCCTTAAAGTGCTCTGAAGAAAAGTTAAGGTTACTTTGCAGAGGTGGAATTGTGGATATTTGATTAGGCAGAAGGTATTGAAAAATCTCCAGTAGAATTTTAAAATTTGTTTCAGTGAAGTTTCATTAAAAGAAATAATAATTATAATAATAAATTGGTCGGCTTCAATACAGTTGAAAGACATTTCCTTATCTGGATATACATTTTTATTTTGGATTTTTTTTTGAGTAAAATTTGATTCATGTATTTTGTTTCTTGTGTTTAAAAAAGAATATCTCCCTCTGAAAGCAAATATATGTACATAGGTAAATTAAAATAGATTTAAAAATCAAAATACAATTAAATATTTTGGCTTTCATAACAGGATATTTTAGTGAACCTGAATTTATTGCTAGTTGTTTGCCTCCCAGAAATATTGTAGATTTTTTCTTCTTTAGTGCTGGGGACAATTCCCCCTGCCCTTCCGAACTGATACTATTGAATTTGGATAGTTTTGTGATTGTAACTACACCTATGCCATCTACAAATTTTACTTACACATTTCATAAGTTATTTCAGATTCGTCTCATTCATTTTAGCAGAAGATTTTTATTAAGAGTGTGCATTAAAGTAGGTGAATTTTTCCATTAGTTTTCTTTTCCCAGTGTTACCTAATTTCAGTGAGAAGCATGAAATATGAAACTCATGATGACTGCATGTTCTGCTGGTTATGTTGTTGAAGCACAAAGTTTTCATGTGACTTGTCATACAGTTCTGCTCATAGAAGGCTCTGTTTGACACCTTCACAGCACATATTAGGAATCACATTTCATATTTTAAGGAATCTGTAATGAGAACTTGTAGTGGACAAGCCCAAACAAAGGATTCCGTGGAATTAGCCTAATTACTAGGGAGCGGTGGTTGTTCTCTGTTCAATCCCATTCCAAATTATTTCTCACTTTCCAAATCACTGCAACCCTGCTGAGTCTCAATAATATGTAGTTCTTGCTCAATCTGCAATAGTTTTTTTTTTCCAAGTTTTGCCTTCTTTGTGTTAACCATCTTACCTAACTAATTTTATGTGCTCTGCCAACTCAGTACTCAAGGCTGGCTTATTCACATCTGTCTAATTTTCCCATCTGATATCCTAACCACAAATGTCTGCTTTTAAAATTTTCCTTTTAATTGACCGCTGAGCCCGTTCATTAGTGCATCTGTGCACTAGTGCAGACAGACTGCTTTTTTACTGAAGGCTGGGTGTGGCACTATCTTGCATTATATCTTTCACTTACACAGACAAACTCTAGCCTTTCATCATCACTTTATACCACCGTGCAAATGAGAGGCTCATAAAAATTGTCTATCCTTCCCTTGCCAGCCAGAAAGCATTCTCAAGTATATCTTATTCATGTTGCTCTTATCAGTCAAAGAGGCTCAGACTCCAATTGGGTAATGAATTACAGCTTTGAGTCATCATTACTGCTCAGCATTATTAGAAGTATGAGGCAGAAGTGTGTTTTTGTTTGTATGTTCAAGACAATGCTGGGTTATTGCCTGGAAGTGGCTCCTCTGACCTGGAATATCTCATCAGGACAAGCACTAATGAAAATGCCTTGGCACTGCCAACGTCACCTCTGAGAGGTGGACACCAAAGTGCATCATGGCAAGATAAAATTTGGCTTAAACTGTGTCCTGGAGGAGGATGGACAGCTATAACCCTATGGCCCTTAAGAGGCTGGGACAGTAACTCAGAATCAAAATATTTCTTGTTCCTAATGGTCTTATTGAAAAGTTATCTCCTATGTCTTTCTTTCCCATTTTCTGCCTGCTCTGCTAATGATGTTACCACTCTGGAGACAGAAAAGATTGCCCTTTCAGAACAAGGATCTTATATTTCCACCTCTTCATACTTTCTGGGTTTTCTGTGTGAGTTGCCAGGTTATACCAAGAGACTTGAGACCATGGCAGTGCTGGTAGCTCCTCTTCCTCTCTAGCTTCTCTATTCCCTCTACAGCTCTTGAACAGCAGGACCAAGTCCAGTACTGCAAAGGCACATAGAGTCTCCAAGCACCAGATGAACATGGCAGTACAGAACCTGCCAGGACAGAGATAGGTTTCGTCACTTTTCTATATTATGTTAAAAGAAAGGAGAACAGTCTCCCATAATGCTGGAGGGAGTAGCTAATTTGTGGAAAGAAAAATATTGATTAGATCTAGAGATTTTATAATGTAAAGATTGTGTCCTGTAAGCAGATCAATTCTCCTCCACAAGATCTGCTAGTGGCAGCTGGTGGGACTTTCCACCTGTAAACAAAAGATATGGAAATGGAGTGAAAAGGAGGATAATACTGAAGTTTTAATTACAAACAAGCAGAGCATATAACATTCCAGATCTTTTGAATGTGTTTACAATTGTTAACCTTGCTTAAAAGAGCAGTAGTAGGCACTCATTCTGAAGTTCTGCTTTAGCTTTACTTTTGTCTTGTTTTTTGCATATTATCTTCTTAAGTTTGTTTTTTTTTTAATGCAGGTAATCCATCTTAGAAAATACCCTTTTAAACAGTGCTTTTTTTTGTTGCAAACAGCCCCTGCATTCCTACCAGCTCAAATCAAGTTGACATATTCACACAGTTGAAGTTGGCATTTTGACATGTGTACACATCGTTTTCATCTGATTCCTGGGGATGACTTCAATGCCTGAGGTTTCTTTTAACACCCTGAAAAGCCTCTGGGCTTTGTGCAAGGCTGCATTCCTAAACAGTATACCAACTCTGAGGATCAGCCAATGTTTACTTTGCAAAAGAACTTTTTAATATCAAAAGTAAAACAGCCTTCCCACATTCCACAAAGATAGATGCTATTTGCCATTTAAAAAAATAGTGCAGTAATAATAAGGATAATAATGATAGATGAAATTGCTATTTCAGGAGAAATAATTGCAATTGAATCACAGCTGTGGGCTGACGAACAGATAAGCATGATGTGTTTTGCCTTGTCAGGCATGTGATTCAGACTACATCTTCTTGTTTTGCCCTCTATGAAAACAGGAGTGACTGGTGATGAGGATAGATTTCATTTTTATTGGAGAATTACCTAATACATTCAGCTTTAGGGGGAGACTGACTGAAACAGGATAAACTGTTAGCTAGTGTGAGTCCAGACCTCTCTAGTGATGACCTAACTTTGTTGACTTATCAGCAAAGGATGCGGCCCTTTGCTGATAAGTCAACAAAGGATGCCCTGAAAGACACTGATGACCCAGTGAGGTTGAGTTGACTTCAAGCTGTAAGAGAAGTAACTATTCCATTCTTGCCAGTGTGCTCACACCCTTCCCTTGCTTTGGCAATAGCAATCATGCAGCAATATGACCTGGTTTAAAAAAATACTAAATACTCTACTTGGATTTTTTTTTTTTTTTAGGCAGGGCTCCCAATCTCTCCCCTCAGATAATTGATCTGGCTGATTGCAAGGCCGCACTGTTGCTGGTGTTTGTTTGGAGATGTCAACAAGAATTCCTATGGGGCAAAGGCAGGGTACCCCCTTTGAAGGACCTCACAGATGGACTTGAAACCTTGGTCAAAAAGCTCCATTAGAAAAACAGTTGCAGACTGGGACCTTGCTCTTGCTGAAATGAACATGAAAACTACTGTGTGACAGGGTTGGGCTCTTCCTGAATAAATCCGCAGATGCTACAATAGAAATGTCTTTGTTATCTGCGTAAAATATATGTATCAAGATTTTGAGGAGAACAAGAAACAGACAAAAGCCATTTATTTTATGATACAGTTACAGTTCCCAATGGTGAAGGATTAAATCAATTATGGATAATATACATTCTGGGAATTGAAGCATGTGGCTTATGGAGCATGGGGAATGCCTTCACGAGCTGGAGAGCCAGGAGTCAGGTGGGAATGGTGGAAACATCTTTTAAATATTTGTAGAATTCTGATCTTCAAAAGCATGTGTTATTGAAAGTGGCATGCTCTAGCAAGAAAAAGGACCATTGGAAACATGGTTATGTTAAAGATGATTTTAAATTCAGGGATTGATGTGTTATTTTCCTAAACATAAAAACATGCTTTTATTTTTAATGACTGCTTTCTTAGGCTGTCATCTCTTCATTTCGGGAACCAAGAAGAAATCTTTCCAAAGCCATGTGAGGATATATTAGTTTTACCCAGGGTGAACCTGACATAAGCACACTTCCCTGCAAGGATGACCTTACTTATGTCTCCTACTCAGCAGTTTATCTGTTTTTATAATGATCCAAATAGATTCAAAGGGGAGGAGGGCTGATCCATTTGTTTTCTTCCCACACAAGATGCATTTCAAATGCTTTGCACTTTCACAAATGTTGTGCAATCAATCTCATTTGAAGACGTGCAGCCCACAATATTTAGTCCTGACAACTGTGTCGACATGAAGAAAGAAGGTGCAGCTTTGTTGTTCTGAATCACTTCATGAAGACCAGCCAATCTAAACAGATTTTATTTGGGTGTAAGGCTCCTTTTGATATTATTTCCAAGTCAGCTTCATGCTCAATTAAAAGCAAAACATGCTGAAGTCCTAAACCTTTTAGCAATTCCAGATCTACTAATGATGTCAGATTGGGCAGTTCCTCACCAAGGAGGCATCATTTGTTACAGAGGTTGACATCAGTGAAGGGTGATGGTCTGCTGTCAGAGCTCTTTAGTGGGACACATAAGAGCTCAACTCCATTTTCACCTTCCAGGTGCAACCTTTGCGTGACCTTGATGAAACCACTGCTCTCTGCCTTGACATCATAGTACTTGGGGAGTTGATGACATATTCCTAGGCTGGATGGTAGCTTTTGAAAAGAGTGGGTTAAGTGCAGCGCAGGAAACTTGTCATCATTAGTAATGTGCTTTTGCAATTTAGAAGCTAGTTTAATTCTGGGTTGTAAGTTACAGTAAAATTTCCCTGACTGTAATGCACTGAAAATTATTCAGTTTCACACACACTGTGGAGTGAGACCACCGGGATCAAGCAGTCACATGCCAGTTTCCTGGAGCCTTCCATTTCTTCTCTAGAACCTTCATTTAGGCAATTTGAACAGGAAGTCCTGGAAGTGTGTCCCAGTGCCAAATTGTCATGTTGCCTGCAAGCTAATAGAAGTCCCTGATTGTCATTAATTACAAATTTTCATGTGCTGCAATAGATAAAACTGGGAAAATGTAGTTGATGGCAATCAAAATCAGGAAGAAGGCCAGTCTGTACCTTTTTCTGAACTACTTAGGTTACCCTAAAGAGCACAATTCATGATTGTAAGGTACCTCTTCTCTCACTGGATGTCTCTCCCACCAGGAGTGCTTGCCTCCACAACTGCTCTTGATAGCCAAGTGAATTTTTTCTTTAAAAGTGTTAAAGCCTTCTGCCAAATGGCTGTCTGAACAATTACATTTGAACCGAAAAATGGAAGGAAAAAACATTGTGTCAGGTCAACTGGAAATGAAAGACTTGCAGTTTTTTTGGTGAGGTCAGTTCTCATCCATCACATTTTTGTAATTAGATATTTATTCCATTCAAAATAAAATGCATCAAGACAGACATTCTTTCACTGAAAATAAATGTAGGTAAATTTGGTCTCAAAATGTTGCTTCAGTATGGAAAATGGCTTAACTTAATTCTTGTGTTTTCCAAAATTATTACTTTTTTTGGCTATTCTTGTGACGGTAAAGGAAACTCAGTAATTTCAGCAGCATCTTGTGAAATCACAGCCTAAAGAAGAAGAAAATGAGATAAAAACATGGTAATAGCAGGGAAGTTGTGCTTTCCCAATGTTCACTGGCATTGTGCACTTGGTTGAATATCAGTATTCATGTGCAGAAGTAACTTTTTACAAAGAAAGTTCCCAAAACTGTAGGAATAGTATTTTAAATAAGAATGAGATGGCCGAAGGGTAGGAAATATGGGGAGTTAGTCCTAGTTCAGAGAATTATGTCATGCCATCTTTTGCTTAATGGCAGAGCTTAGATTTAATTGGAGGTCTCTGCACGGTTTTGCTTGGTGGTTTTGATTTGGTTTTGATTTGTTTTATTATTCTTTTCCTCCAAACTGTATGTAGATTTTCCCCTTTGAAGGATTCTCTTAGATATGCAGACAGCTGCCAGATTTCCAGAGGGCATCAGGCAGTGGCCAGCCTACTGCAGTTCCTGACAGCAGTGCACACAAGCCTTGGTGTTAGAAGGATGCACATATGGATGAGTGACTTTATTTTTCCATGCTTTCTTCATGGCTTCCGTGGAAGATCAGCCAGCAACTACCTGCCATGTGTATAGTCCCTCCCTCACTGCCAAATGAGCTGATCTTCCTACAATTCCAGTGAATCTTTTTATGCTACTACTGACAGAGGGAATTATCAGAGTCATTAGATGACAGGCCCAAACCCAACAATCCAAAATGTAAAAGTCTGGAAGCCTAACTCATAATTTTAAATTCGTTTAGATTTCAAAGCACACTGCGCTACTTGCATAGTGATAAAAGGAAATATTTTCTCCTATTGGAAAGAAAACTTTTTTGTTGTACTTGACAAACTAAGAAGCTTTTTATATGGATTACTCCTTTCATTGTTTTTATAGTATGTATTGAAACTAAGAATTTGTATGAATGCTGACTGTCTTTCCAAGACAAGTGCCTGATGGTAGAATAACCTGCTATTCCCTTTTCTTGCTCCGCCTCACATTAACTGATGTTAAGTTCCAGATGGGGAAAAGGCAGAAGATTGTCTCAGAACTTCATGGCAGGTTATAGACTTTTTCACACCATGGGTTAGATGTTAAACCGCACTGGCATTGATTGTTTGACAGACTTACCAAATGGGGTCTGTTTGGCTATCAACAGTCATGCCCTGGAAATCATGGCCAGGCTGGGCAGCGAGTCAGACTTGCCAGCAGCTCCAGCCATTGCCTGGCTGAAGAGCAGGCAATGCATCATGCTGTGTTCCAGAGGTGCTCAGCCAGAGCCACAGACATTCTGCAGTGGCCAGATGAGAGAGGGATGCTGTCAGAGCCACCCCATGCTGTGACAGCTCTGCATTTCACTGCTCAGAATGATCATTCTGGCACCCTTCTTAGCCAATAATTCTGAAGAATCAAATGATGCTTCCGTACTGGTCTTAGAGTTTGGATCAGAACAAAGTTACCAGCCATCACCTCTTACTGAACTTTGATTTGCACCAGCATAAGCTTGTGATGCTCATTATATGGTTTCATTTTGGTTTCTTTTATGGTTTCTTTTTGGTTTATGGTTTCTTTTTTATGGTTTCTATGAAACTAGACTGGAAGATTGTGAAATCCATGTCTCTCAGGCTGTTGTTTGAGCCCACTCCGGCTAGCTATGGACCCCAAGCCCACACGGTCTTACATGGACGAAAGCAAAAGACAAGAAGTGCTTTTCTCCATGTGGGGACAAGTGTCCTGTTTATTGGCTTGGGAAGGGACACCTCAGACTCAAGCGATCCCCCCAGGTAGAAAAGAGACCGTTCTCTTCTTGCAGGGGACTTTTATAGCCGAGGAACGGGGGCGGGGGAAGAGACCACAGCCAATGGATACCATTGAGGAGGGGCGAGGGGAGGGGTAACCAGGGGACAGACCGCCGGGGTAGAGGGCAGGGGGGTAGATGAGGGAGAAACCATGTGATGGGAGAAGGGAATAGCGATCCACGTGACATAACACTGAAGTACAACAGAAGACATATCTATAAATCCATGTGGCTGCAAATAACATTCAGTACCTGGGGCCAGGCTAGACCTAGCATGAAGAAACTGTGGATGTCAGACCCTCAGCAACAAGTTGTTTGCCCTACAGAGGTGCCTACTGATTTGTATGACATGTTGTGAAAGCTGGATATACAACTCCAGCTGAATTCAAATGGGACTAGGAAATCCAAACTCCTGCCTGTGGGTTATCCTTCTGCTGCCTCTGGTGGAGAGAAGTGTAGCACTGGAAGACAGTATTGCAGGTAGAAATGAACAAAATAAAGAAACCACAGCAAGCAATTGCTTAGCCACATTCAGTGCAATGTTTGCCACAGGTTCTGCTTGAACTCCAGCAAAATCATGTATTTGTGAAAGTTAATGTGGGCCCGAGGATGAGAAAGATAAGTGAACTTAGTGACACACGGTGGGGAAGAAATTGGATGCCAAGTAGGAATGCAGTGTTTGGACAAGAAATGTTAGTGGTACTGAGCCAAAGGAAAAGGTTCAAGGTCAATCATCCAGAAGACGAAAAGCTTTAAAGGCAGAAGAAATGCTAAAGTTAGCATGTGTGGCTTACTATACATTGGGGTAATCTGAAACAGATATTCTCTGAAGAATACTTCCAATGTTTCCTGGCTCTGCTCCAGCTACTTCAAAGCCTTGTTATCAGTGAATTGTGGTCCCAGTGTTAGGAAAACTGGGCGATGTTCTAAGGAAATGTCAGCTTCAGATCACAGTTTCCTGTCATTTCTGTGAAGAGAGGTCAAATTAGTGAAGTGCTGCCCACACGCCGTCTCCGTCACAGTCCCTCATGGTCCACTTTGTTAGTGCTTGAGCTAATACTTAGAACAGAGAACAAAATTGCTTTGAAACAGTAAGCTGTTTGCTTTAGGAATCATATTTTAAAATAATACCCCAGCAGTATGTGTTGCCAAGAATCTACAAGGCTGTAATGTTCATTAGAGACATGCAGACAATTAAGGGAAACATTTAATTCCCCAACTCTACTTGAGGATCCTGAGCTAAAACCTCTTGGGGCATTTAGTAAACCTGTACCTTGCTATTTGAGTGGTAATTAATACAAGGTTTGATCAGATAATTGGTGTGAATGGACTCCTATTTCTCTTGCATCCTCTACAGGCAGCAACATATGAAGTTTCCTCTTTTACCTAAACAGTACCCATGCTGCTCATCATGGCTTAGTTCTCAGTGGTCTGAAGACCAGAGTTAAGAAAGATTTATTGTTTTATTTTATGTGAAGTGTCTTTCACAAATCCAGCTGTTGCTCATGTTAAAATACTGAGATTTCTTAATCCATCAGGATTCAATCTCATCACTTCAGAAATGGCTTTGCCACATCTAAGAGGCATCTTAGAGATTAGAAGTTGCAGTCAACAAACTGTCTTGGATCATAAAACTGAATCACTTCACTTTGACTGCTGAGTTTCTGTGGGGTTTGATCTGACATTGGTAGTGAAGATGGGTTACATGATGAGATTTTAGATGCATTCATGATCACCCTCATGTTTCATCAACTCAGGCCAGGAATATGCTGAATCTAGTGCATTGACACAGCGCAAGTCAATGGATCTGCTAGGGATTCATGGAAGGATCTATAGCTATTGCTAACCACCTAATGAGGTGGTGTGTAACCTCATCTTGGTCAAGTGAATGTGTGGATAAATTCCATCTCCTCTACACAAAAACCTGTGAAGTGTTGGCTAGATAAATGCAATGCCATCCCCAGAAGTGAATCAAACTGAATGGGATGGGAGCTGAATTTCCATGGTTCCACCTATTTGAAAGCAGAGAAAAACAAATTTATATATCTCTTTATATATCTATCTATAGATATATCATATCTGTTAAGTTCTTTTTAATGCTATATTCTGTAGCAGAAGAAAGAAAAGCATAATTAAAATCATTCAATATTTTGATATAAAACTATCTGCAAAGACATGGGCTATTAAGACACATGTGAAAGGAATTCAAAAGATGACAGTGTTTTGGATGTGTTTATTTTTGCTGGCTCTGGGAGTTCACATAAGTGACAGACAGAATCATTTACTTCACTGATCATGGATGTAGCTGTATCAATAAGACAGGTGACCCTTACAAAACTCATGGTGAAATCCTGCCCCCACCAGTGGTCTAGATCTTTAATGGCATCTCCCCTCACAGCACCAGATGGTTACAGACTATCCTTGGGCAAGGATTCACACACGGGTGCACTTGAGGTACAGTATTGCATTTATCACAAATGTTTTGCCTTTATTATATATTTCCATTACTTATTATATAGTTCCATTATAGTTAAATTACTCCCTATGAAAAGACAAGAACTTTTACGCCATTATTCACCAATAATTCTTCAGAATCCTAGCCAGGTTCAGATGAAATAGGAAAGGCCACACTGGTGACAAAACATCAGAAAAGGCATGCAAGACGTGGAGGAAATAGCTATGTATTACTCAGCTGGAATCATGAACCATTGCTCAAGAGTGCCTCAAATATTCTATTGACACTTACTGGCTCTCTGGAAGAAAGGATAGATGAAGTGAAAGATTACAAGTGAGAGGCATTAGACACTTTGTTTGCTGCACTAATAAAAACTGCTCAGATGCCCAGGTGAATATGCCGTAAAGACCTCTATAAAGCCAGGTAGAAGAAGAGTAAGAAAGCCAGAATAATTGGTAGGGAGAGACTGCTGTGGATTTGGAAATGCCTAGTTAAAGCAGCCTCTTTATATTTTTTACTGCTAGTGGCAAATTGGTGATGGTTCTGGCCTTGTTTCTTTCTTTTGGCTCACAGCTCCCACCTCTCACAGAACTACACAAAGTAATTGCAGTGCCAAGCCAGAAATGGTGTTTCATGCATGATCTAAAGATTCATCTCTCTGAGATTAGGTTGCTTGTCTTTCAAGGCTTGTTTTGCTTTTTTGATCACCCTTGTTATTTTAAAAGGCAAAAGAAAAGATCGTGGCCAACTATGAGTACTACATGACTTTCCAAAGGTTAACCTTTGTTCTCTTTGTAAGTCATTTATGAATTGCCAGCTATTCAGTTTGTTCAGTAATTGTGAGTCACTTCATTTCAGATTTGGAAGTTTGTCATGAACTATTTGCTCTGTGTTCAGGTAGTCTGACTAGTAGGGTATGACTAGTCTGCAGTTTTGCTGACTGGAATGCTAATAAATGGGAGGAAAGAATTCAGCATATTCGGGACGACTGCTTTAACTCTTGCAGGCAAAATCTTTTCTGAGCTAGCAGCCACAAAAGTATTCAACACACTTTCACTTCCAGAAAACAGTCTAATGCACTACAAGCCCCTTTTCTATAGATGAAGAAAACTGGGCTAATGTTTTCTGAGTGCTGTAGAAGTGGTTCGCTTTAAAGCACTTTTCACATACCACTTCTGGTGAGACTCGTACATCAACACATTTCACTGTGGACAGAAGATGTTCCTTTTGTTTAAACATATAGTGATTGCAGTCTTATGAATATCTGATCCCTAGGGATTTGGGCTTTTTAGAAATAGAGCTTCCTCCAAATCCATGCTCTCCTATTCCCAGAAAATCGTCCAAAGAAGTAGAGCTCATGTAATTGAATAAATGACTGTGTCTATGGAATAGATCTCTCTTAGGCCAGGTCTCGAATTTATCATAACAGTTCTACCCTGATTTACAGAAGCATAAAAAATGGATACAGATGGAAACTGACTTCAAAGAGGACACCCACTGTCACAATGAGTGAAAGGTAGACAGATTGTAAGATTTAGAGTATATGGAGAGGGTAACTTCATGATTTTTCCATCTTCCTGTTTGTTTTTACATTTAACCCTGACAAAAGTGTAGCAGACAATAAACCGTTAAGTTTTTCTAGGTTTGATATGAAAAGAGAAAAATTATTAGGGTTAGGTTAGGGTTGGGGCTAAGGTTTGGGTTAGAAGTTGGGTTAGGGTTATGGTGAGGGTTAGGGTTTGAGCTAGGGTTAGGGTTAGGGGTTGGTTAGGGTTAGCATTAGGGTTAGGGTTAGGGCTGGGTTAGGCTTAGGGTTGGGGTTAGGGGTAGTGTTTGGGTTAGGGTTATGGTTACAGTTAGGTTTAGGGTTAGGGTTAGGGTTAGGGTTAGGGTTAGGGTTAGGGTTAGGGTTAGGGTCAGGTTTAGGGTAGGGTACTACTATGATTTTTACATATTCCTGGTTTTTTACATTTATCTCTTTTAGAAGTTTAGGTGATGAGAAATTTTTTTTGTTTTTATTTTTATATGAGTAGAAACTTTTTTTTTGTTCTGAATTTATTTATATATGTGGTTCCGCTATTAATTTAGTTATGTGGGCTGTCTACTTTACACTTTTCTTAGTGTTTTGTCTTTTTCAAAGTAAACCTATTTCGCCTCTTTTTGGGCTTCAAAAATCAGTTTTATTTTTCAAAATTCTTCTTCAGTACTGTGTGAAGGGCCTTGTTATTTTTCTTGTCAGGGCGGAGAATTGAATATGTTGCTGCTTTTTGGTCCGGACTGTGAAGTGCTCTCTGCAACTGTTGCAACAGGAATAAATCAAAAGAAATTATTCTGGGAGCATGCAAGGGGACTCTCGCTTTACACTGACCCAGGAACTATTGCATATGTTCTGGGAGAAGTCACTGATTCCAGGATGCCTGGCTGTTTGGTAACTGATTAATGACATTTAGTTCTTAACAGCCATAATCTACATATTTCCTTGCTGTTTTTACTGCAAAGGAGACCCTGGGTACAATTGTGCTTGTGCAGGCAGATGTCAAAAAAGAAAGTCTGAGAAGCATTGGATGTGTTATCTCTTCAAGGAGCAGAGTCATCTCCCCTTGCATCTCCCATCCTGGGGTCTGACCTTCCTTCCTCAGACCTGTCTTTATTGTCACTTACTCAGAATTACAAAGTGCAGTACTGATGAAAAAGATCTCGGTAGGGAGCCTGCCTCTCATCAAGGATGGGTCCAGAGGGCCTCTAAAGGATCCCAGCTTCCTCTCTAATATTTTGAAAAAGATTATGTGAAGAGGAGATGTGACTGTGTATACATGCTTGAGGAGAGGAGAGGAGAGGAGAGGAGAGGAGAGGAGAGGAGAGGAGAGGAGAGGAGAGGAGAGGAGAGGAGAGGAGAGGAGAGGAGAGGAGAGGAGAGGAGAGGAGAGGAGAGGAGAGGAGAGGAGAGGAGAGGAGAGGAGAGGAGAGGAGAGGAGAGGAGAGGAGAGGAGAGGAGAGGAGAGGAGAGGAGAGGAGAGGAGAGGAGAGGAGAGGAGAGGAGAGGAACATTTCTGAGAAAAGCGTTAAGTAACTCTCATTTAGTCTAATGCAACCTTCCACTAGCTAACTTTTTACTTGGGAAGATCCCTGCACACTGAGAAAGACACAATTTCCAATCTAATTTTTGCAACTGTTCCAGGATATTGCAGACAACTTTCTTTCACTTTTTAATTATCATGGTATTTAGGGAAATTTGTACAAAGACAAGTTTTCCTCAGATGTTGCAAAGTTATAATTGTGGGAAAAAAGATTAAACCCAAGAAAATTCTGAATGATGGAGTTGTTCCAGCAACTATAAGCATGGAGTTTTATCATTATGGAGTTTTTATCTCCTGAATATTTCCTGGTTTGTGTCGCCAACAGAAAATTATCTTTATGTTCAGATTTCAGCAGAGAGAAGTAAATTAAGAAATACATCATCCAACTTTTACCCTTCAGATGATCAGAGGTGCTGTCTGTCAGAGACAGCAGGTGGGTCCAAATTAGCATTTGATAGGAACTTTTAAGTAAAGGAACAATAACATGAAGAATTTTGATGTCTTCTTTTTTTGCTAAATCATCAAGATTCATCTTAAAGGTATAATTTGCTTTGGATATTCCTTGGAAGGTGAGAGGCCAGTGTTTCATAGTGAGTGGAGCATTGCTGAATAACCTACAAGAGGTGGAAGCTCTTATTGGTAGCATTGCTGTTAGTGATGTTATGCAAGCATCTCCTTCTCATAGCTTCCTCCAGTCTCCCGTTCCTAAAATGGGGGAAAGCAGCTTTTAATCTGAATCTGAAAGCACTTTGAAACTTAATGTGGGGTAAGGCTTTTCCTCATAGCCTTTTTGGATTTAGGAAAAAACCCTCATAAGGCAGAAAACCATCTCATCCCTGAAACCCCTGTAGCTTTTGCCCTCTTTTTTTTTGAGAATGTCAGTGACTGAGACGAACTGTGACAGAGCTTTTTGAAGTTAGAAGCCTGGTGCCTGTCGTATCAGCTGAGAATCCCAAACACACTTAATAGGCTTTGGACTCCTGAGTAGCCTAATGAAGCCAAGCACAATGTTGCTGTTATGGCAAGGCCAAGATTTTTGTGCAGTTTTTTTCTTTAAACAGGACTGGAAAAAACTGCACGGAGAGCCTTTTCTTCTTTTGTCTCCTTTTTCAGTTCCAGACCAAGCCAGAGTCAGACCTTCATGAAAGTCCAGACACTTTTTAAAAAGTCATTGTTTGATTATGTGCGTGTTTTTGTGTGTGGGGGGTTACAGCAAATACAATTAGTGTGACTCAGGCTCAGGGTCAGAAGTCTGGGTTAACTGTGACTGGACTTCTAATTTCCTCCATACTAAGTCACCCATCCTTTCTCTGAGTCATTCTCCAGCAGACAGCTTAAAGTTTAAAATTAGAAAGTAGAAACATATACCAAGAGAGATGACTGAGGAGAATGCAGCAGGCACAGCTTGTTTAAGTTTCCAGAGCTGATGTAGCAGCAGCAACTATGTCAAGGGGGCCCCCTTCTACTGTCTGCAACAGATGCCCCTTAAATCAAGATATTCATAAATACTTCAGGCTGTAAAACATCTGCAAACATATATGGCATGAATGCATCGTGAGCTGGTAAACAGGCCTGTTGTTGCTGTCAAACAAACCCTTTGTGTTCACTTCCTACACATCTTTTATAGAAAGTCTTCTGCAGTGGCAACAGCAGTGGCATTTCTTTTTCACACAGGCCCTTTCAGAGAGTACAGGTCCCTTGCTAGAGGTCTTTGGCACTCACCAGTATGCAAAGGCTGCAAATGAGACTCTCACCAGATGTATTTGAAAGGAAAGCTGAAAATCTGAAGCATAGAGAAGTGATAGAGTAAATCATTCACTATCCTGGCTCTCTAAGACCTTATAATGGTGCACTGAATCCCTTTCAAAGACTAGTCTGGGAAGATGTTTATCAAAAATGAGACAATTTATCAGACTAGTGAGCTACCTACTCCTTTGGGTTATTTAAAATCTATTAGGTTAAAATGCTGGCGCTCAAAAGGCAGGGTTGAATAAAGCTGAGATCACCACATACATGAATAAAAAAGAGAACGCAATCTATCATCAATGCATTTGGAAGGAGTTGAGAGAGTCTATTCTGATTGCATAGATTTCTCCCTTGTGTAATTCCCTTTGCACTCCAGTCTGAAGCTCATGGTGTCCACACCCTGAACTCTCATAATGGCCACCAGATTTATAAATTTTTAAAAATTCTCTTTATATTATTGCAGTATATGAGACACAAAGTAATAGAAACAAAACCACTTGAAATGCTTGTATGTATTTAAGCTCTTAGCATTTAAAATCAAATATACAGTCTCTTTACATTTTAATTTCCTATCAAAAAGTGAAACATTTATGCCATTTGAAACAGTTTGAAACATTTGCAACCCCCATAGAGGCTGGTGTGTCATGGTAATGGTCACAAGAGAAGATCCTCAAATGTCCCATGGAAGACAGCTGGTTGTGTCTTCACTTAATGACCAGAGGATTACTCCAAGGGCAAGAGGCTGACAGAAAGACTCTTACACATCACCACAGAACTTTCAGATGTTAGGCCAAAGTAGCCAACATTTCTCTGTAAGTGTAAAGGAGAGTGGGTAAAGCTTCCTGGCAAGGCCAGGTAACAAATAGTTGCAGTTTCCACTTAAAGATGTCTTTGCCTTAGCCACTTATCTGTATAATTAATGTGTCTGGAAAAAGCTTGCATTTTCTTGAGGAAGAGTGTATAAAATCTAAGCAGGAACTCCCCCCAAATCACCACTGCATATAAATGTGTTCTGTAAGGGTCATCCCTGTGGTTTGCTCCTGGAAAGGATCCCAAATTGAGGATGGGTTTCTGAAATCTTACTTGGCCTGTTTAAAATCCCAATATCTGATAAACTGGTTCAGATAACTAGTGTTAGGGTAGGAAAGGAGATAAATCCTAGATTAGGCTCAACCATATCAAGCTGATGAATTGGTGATTTTAGAGGGCTGTACTTTAAAGGTCTAGTCTTCATTGTTTGAGTTGTTTTCCTATTTGGAATTACAACCTAAATGCACTTGTTCCTTTAGATTTCCCATAGCACCATCAACATTTAAACAAACAATTGCTGTTTTCTAGCAGTGCGAATCATCAGCCAACCTACCTGATTCCTTGGGAAAAAGTGTGCAATTAGGAATGGACGCACCATATTTGCTTTGAAAACTTGTGTAGTGGCATTGTAAATCATCTGAAAGCATTTGGCAACATGAATTGCTTGTGAAAGAAGCAGTGCAATATAATGGAATATGGGGAAATGAGGTTATACAAATTTCACACTTAAAAGCAGTAGCCAGATTATTTCTCAAAAGGAGGGCTAATAATCTGTTTTCACTCAATCTCACTTACAGTTATTCTTGGGTCAAATAGCTCATGTAACACTACACAGTAACAAACCCAAAAATACTTTTATGCTTTTGCATATTTTTTCTTTATTTTTGGTTGTATTTGTGTGACAAATAAGATGAAAAATTGGAGCCAAGGAAGAAATTTCATTAAAGTAATTGTGGTTTGGAAATACATTAGGTGCTCTCCAGAATATCTTTCTGTCTCTTTCTGATAACAATCAACTATTTCTATTTCATTGAGCAGAAAAAGCTTTTTAGAGGAAAGGAAAGAAAAATACAGGAAAGAAATGAAAATATGCTTCTAAAACCCACAGCTTCTAAGGCACCTCAATGACAATCTTGGAATTAAAACCTGACTGAGCAGCCTTTAAAGTATGAGTAATTTTTTACTTATGGAAGTATTTTTATGAAATGCTTATACTTGAAGTTCTTGAAACGATATTTGCTGACTTTGCTGAAATGTTACAGGTTAACTTTCATTACTACAATTTTTTAAATGCAGCACTGTAATAAATATAAATTAAGCTTTAAAGCCTCATGATGAAGCAGGAAATTATCCAGTGTCAACTTCCCTAACTTATCCATTGAAGACAGTTGGGATAGAGACAAAGAGCAGTTTCACAGAGAAAAACAATTTGTATAGGGAAAGAATGTTTGAATTAAGTAACCTCCCACCCTCCTAAAACACTGAGATATTTCCTGAAGGTCCAGGTGAAGCAGCTTGACTATTATTTCTGAGGTGATGCTCAGGGAGACTCTCAGCCTTGCAAGACTCCAGGGGGGTGTCTGATGTAGATGAAAGAGGCCTCTATGAGCCCTGTGGGGCAGCAGCAGCACCCTTTTATCAACATTCAGGAGCATCCAGCCTCTTCTTGACTCCATCTGCTACTGTATTTGAGGATCATGGAATCTCCTGTATCTCACCGAGTAAGGGTTCCAACACATTCAGGGTGTTACAATCAGCATTTCACTTCTTGCCACAAATTTTCACTTCCTCTTTATAATGCGGGGTTTCATCAAACTGTTCTGTGTTTTAAAAAGCTCAGCCTTACAAGAAGCTCACACGAGATAGCTCCATCTGTTGCTGCTTTTACTCATCCAAACAGTTCAGGGTTTTTGCTTGAGTGTTGCTGGAATAGCATCACAGAGCCTGTTTTGAGCCAAAAGGATTAGTGTAGAGGCAAAAATTTCAGCATGTATTTTGACACTGAAGTTAAACATGAATGATGTATGACCCACAATACTTTTCAAATAAACTCAGGTAACATTTTCATTTTCCTCACATGATATTATTCAGTGACAGAGGAACTATAAGCTGGTTTACACTACAGGTCTAGCTTGTCCTATTTCCTTTTGTTAGCCTTCATTTCACTCGGGCAAGAACTTGTGAGGTAAAGCGAGACAAAATTGTAGTGAAAACATTCAGAATTTCTAGCTTTTTTTAATGCCAGCTGTCTGATAAAAACCTTTCTATTTTGCACATTATCTGATAATTAGAATTCTACAATATGTTATGCAATTGCCCTCATGAAATAACATTCTATGAGCAGTCAGAAGAAAGCACAAAAGTTGTTGTCTTGCACAAGTCCATGGGACACTTGTCCAATCCTTTCATGTAGTGTTGGTGTAGACAGTGGAAGATGTAAAATTTAATTGGTTTCTTCCATTTTTTGTTATCCATATCAAATTGAGCTGGGCTTGGACATTCTTTATCTTAGCTTTTGAGCACTATAAAAATGTGTTTTATGAAAATGAAAGTTTTAGGACCATCTAAAATAAAAAGAGAGGAAGCTGACAGCCTTTGGGCAAAGGAAGGTTATTTTTACTGACTGTTCTGCAGTCAGGATGCTCAATATGAGCTATTGTCAATGATATGTCAAATGAATTTCAAATTTCAAACTCAATCCAAATAGTATAGGAATCTGACGCTGCTACACTGAGGAGATAGAAACTCAAGATAAGAATGTGAGGAAGATTTCCTTGTAGTAGTTTCTTTCATAATTTTCATAACTCTTAGAAATATAGGGTTAATGAAAATATACATGAATACATACATTATATATATGTGTGTATGTATGCACTTGATCAACAAATATTAATTTCAAATGGAAGAGATAGACATACAAGTTTCTTTTGAAAAGGGATGAAAAAGGAAAACCCTTTCTGTAAGGGATTTTATGCTGCTGTTTCCAGCACTACATCTAGGGACATTCTGAAGATAATTTTTATGTATGATCTTTTGAAAAATGAAGGAATAATCTGTGTCATTTATCTGTGCAACACAACAAGAAAAGACAACTTTGTGTAATTCAGTGCCAAAAAATGATTGGAGGATGCGGTCAGCCCAGTTTTATGGCTTTCAGACCGTGGTGCTTCTTTCAGTTCATGCTGTTCCAACAACTCAACACAAGGGCTGTCCATGCCCTGGATGGCTTTACTCAATTAAAGCTGCTTCCCAAGGTCTCGGGTCCCTGTGGTGGAATCACACAGCGCAGACATGTGCATCCGCTGAACTCGAGCTGCGCTTGCTGCCAGCTCAGCAGCTTAAGGTCACTTGAGTACTTTCTAAGAGGAAGAAATCACTCCAAAGAATTATCTGCTGGCCTGGCTCCTCCTGCAAGGAAAACTGCTAACTTTCTCAACCCCCACGCTTCTGCCAGGGCTTTTGTACACATTCCTTTATCTCGTGTTTACAAGTTCCTTCCCACCGGGTGCAAGTTGCAATTTCTATCTGCCTTTCACCAGCAGATCCTAAGATGGCAAAGCTGGTGGTCTGAGTGTCTCAGTTCCTCCAGGGGAGCACCTGGGGAGCAATAAAGCGGTGAAGTGATAGGTTTTTCTCACAGTGCAAGGCAGCAAACAAAACCACTGTTCTTCCAACAGGACATTGGTGCCTTGAATAAGTGTAGTTCTGGTCTCCTACAGAACACCAAATGGCATGAGCTAAGGTAAAGATTGGACCAGTTTAAATAAAAGAACTGGAAGAGGATCTGGTGGCAAAATTGATACAATTACTTTCTTTTAGAGAAAAAGTAATCACACTTTGCTCTAATTTTGATTACATCTTGGCCTAAAACAACTTCAACCTTAAATTAAATCATCCACTCACGAATTTAACATAACTTAAAAGCACACCATAACTTGAAACATCGCACAATTTGAAAGTTTTTATTCTCCTGAGTGGTCCTATCTAGACAGCAATAAAAAGGGACACTGTAGTGCTGAGTGGTTTTTAAATAACAAATTTTGCCACATGAAAATTCAGAGTAGAACTAGTTAAGAACAATTTCCTGGCCTTAGGACTTATTAAAACAATGAAAACCAGAATGACCTCCTGTCTGTGTGACCAACTGCAAACTGCTCAAGCTCTGTATCTTACAGAGTTGGTGACAGAAAAGAGAAATTTTCACTGGATCATCAAAAAACATTTTTGACCTAGGGTCAAATTTTAACTCTTTTCCACTTCCTGCTGAGATGCTGAGCTGTTCAAAACTAAAAATGTTGCAAAAAAAAAAAAATAGAGCAAATTTATACTCCTGCTTTTGTGTCAACATTCTCAGAAATGGCTTAACTGTTTGTGGTCAAACTTAGCATAAACTGTTGTCTTAAGCAAAAGCCAGGTGGAGGAAATTGAATCTTAAAAAGATGAGAAAACAGAGTGTCGGGAAAAAACCCAAACACCCGAGCCTTTGAAATGGAAATGCTCAGATAGTGTGATTTCTTACCCTAGACGGACTGCCTAAATACATATTTTTATCTACTGTTCCAGGTAACAACACTAGTGTTGTCTGCTCTGCCCAGGGAGGGAGAAAGCTGGGACTGTGCAGCGAGCTGAGGAGTCTGGCAGACCCAGGTTTGGGGGAAACAAAGATTAGAAGCCAGAGTTCAGCATCAGCCAGCAATGGCTAACCCAAATACCAGCCATGAGCAAAGATTTGGCTGTGGATTCATGTCCAAATTGCTGCATGAACAGGACAGATCTCTGAGTTCTGGTCAGCTAAAAGACATTGTTTTGCCTCTGTCTTGTGGCAGGATGACTCTATTTTTCCAGCCTGTGATGTCATAGCCTTTCTATTTAAGGTGAAAACCTCAGAAAGTGTATGTTTTCTTTAACATCTCTCAGTGTTTTCAGTCTGAGAGGATGCAGTTATTATTTATACACACCAGCCCTTTGTTCTTGTTTAGGCTGCTGTAGCTTGTCTGAAATTACTCACTGGGTTCACATCCCTGAAACTGGAGTAAGCTTTGTGGCATGATCCATGGTACAGCACATCTCAGCTGGAATTCACTCTGGTGGAGTGAGAGTGAATTGAGGCTTCCTGAGGGAAAGAGGCTGTGATAGGAAAGATGCCATAATTTTGCTTATCCCTGTTGTGATCCAGACTCCAAGACAGCCACCTCAAGGTATTGAAGTCTACTTCTCCCCTGAGATCCACAGGGAAGTGACTCAAAGAAGTGAGCGATATTTATCTTACACTTGTGTAAGAACTCACTTGAGTAAAAAAACTAAAGCTACACAACTTTGTTACAGCACATGCTGAGCCCTCTAAGAATTCATGTCTTAGAAATAAAATTCCATCTTTTAAAATGGTGGTGATGATTAAACTCTGGTGTTCTGTGTGAAATGGAGAAATGATTTCTCCATATCTTTATATTTTTTGGGTCAACATCACAGAATGGTCTGTTTCTACTACAGTTCTGCAGACAATGCAGAAGTGCTGTCACTTCCAAAATTTTAAAAATTATTTGGGAAGAAGAGTGAATGTCTAGATAAAAATCTGTGTTGACAGGGTGGTTGTTAGAGTGACTCTTGCTGAGACAGTCAGACTGAGAAATTTAAGTGCAAGATTTTTCAAGTAACATTCATGGAACTCACTACAGAAGCAAGCAAAATTCCCTGCCTTGCTTTATACAGGATGCAGACTGAATGACCTAACAGGACTGATTTGCTTTAAAATTGAATTAGTCATATTGCTTGTGTGAGTAAAACAAGCAGCAGCAGACACACCCATGGGTATCTGCATAATTCACTTTTAATCACTTTAGAGAGAAAAAGAACATGAGGTTCAGGACTATTTAGGATTTGGGGGATAATTTTCCTTGGATTGTGGGTAGGAAAAAGGACATCCCCCTATCATCACTGCAGAGCATCTAGGTGATCTGTCAGAATTTACTTGAAACCAATTGTATTTAAAACTACTAAAATAATAGCATATTTACAGTGGGCTTGATGGCAGCATACAACTTATCATTGAGATAAGTTAAATAAGATAAATATCATTGAGAGTGTGATAGATGACAGAAATGTCTCTTTTTACTTTCTCTTGATATTTTGAGTGAATATTATGAGAATGGAAAACCTCACACCTGACATTTAATTTTGGCATAATTTTAAGGGATGTGTTGCTGTTATAGTCAGCAATAATATGGTGCAGGATATAATGCTGCCAAGTCTTCAGAGTCACAAGATATTAAATGTTGATGTCCCTTGAAATTATAGATTTGAGGCAATTGTAGAGCACAGAAATCTTGGATTTTTTTTTAATGCAAAGACGGATTGTAAATTTTAACCAGCATCTAATTGCATCCTGTATGTTGGGGTGTCAGCATTAGGATAAAACCTCTTCCAAAAAGGGCAAACCATAGACAGCAAGGACAGCAGGAACATACAATAGCAAACCAAACTAGAAGAAAAACATAAATATCAGAAAGTAACTCTTCTTCCTAGTTCTTTACTCACAGCCTTTCATTCTGCTAAAAATGAGATGTGTAAAGAATCATCTTATGCTCTAAACATAAGATTTTTGTACATTTCCTTGTATGAAATCAAGAGTTAATGGTAATGAGTCATTAAGTTATTCAGCCCTTCCTTAAAGACCAACCTTTCTTTGACTTCATTACGTCCCTTACAAGCAAATTCCACAAGATGTTTTCAGTATATGCCCACAAAGTAGTTGTGTCAGAATTTATTGCCTTGTAATTCAGTAATAAACTCCTTGATCTAGAGAGCAAAAGAAAAAAAAAAACAAAACCAGAATAGAGATGAGGAAGGTGGACGAGTTTTTGCTTTCTTTTATTCAACAGATTTCATTTAAAGCCAAGAGGCAGGCCTTTTTAATGTGGATATAAACTCATGAATAAAAAAATTGTTAAAATTCAGCTTTGTTTGCTAAACCTTAACATTTTTCCTGCTCTGAATATGAATTTTGTTCCAGAACGTGAACCAACAGCTTTCCACACAATCTATTTTTCTCTTTTGATCTTTCTTTTATACCTTCATGAAAGGAGCGCTATTTTGCAGAGCCTTTCAGGGAGCAGCAACACGTACAGGGTTATAAGCAATAATAGGTTTGTGGCATATCAATTGCCTGGCTCCAAGCTCAAGCATGAGTTGGAGGGGAGGGCACTCACTTGAAAGGCAGGAGGCAAGGCACTGTCTCCAGCTCTTCCATGGACTCATCTAACTGCTGCCAAGTCCTTCCATCTCTGGGTCTCTGTTTCTCCTCTCTCTGTTTTGTCTTTTTGGTTAGACTTCAAATTATTTTCAGATGGGAGATTATCTCTCACTGTGTTTGTGGAACGTCTAGCACAACAGAGCTTCAATGCTGACTGCAAGTCTCCAGGCACACCTTAACATAAATATGGGGGAGTGAGAGAGTTTCATTCTTTCCAGGGTACTCCTTTTGCTGTAGGCAGAGCAAACAGAATGCAAAATCACAGCCTTTGGTTATTAATGACCCATCTCTTCCTTGCTACCTTCACCCAGTTACTGCCATGACACTACCATGACAGGTTTTTTCTGTGAACTGGTTTTTTGATTCTGTCAGTTTTCCAGATCCTTCTGTGAAGATTGGAATAAGGTAGTCAGGTATTTGAGGCAAAGGTCTGGTATGAGAAGATATGCAGTGTAGGGGATGTTAAGCCTGTGCCATGCACTGTGGTGTTGAGATCTTTATGATAAAGTCCTGAGCCATGAGGGGATGGTCAAGTAATAACCTCTACAGCCTGTAATTAAACACTAACTCTGCAGTCTTTGCCAGTTGTGGTGTACACACACCTTTATTGTTCCTGGAATAATGTTTCTGCTCCAGGGATGCCAAAATCCCTGTACTTTCATGGTGGAGAACCTGTACCATTTACTTTGTTTTGCTTAGATCTACTTTCTGTCAAGTGGCTGCTTTTCAAACCCTGCAGTGTCTACTTCGTTTTGCGAAGTCTTTGAGGTTTTGCATTCAGTTCTCAGCTAAACCAATAGAAAATCTCTGGGGAATTTTTTGTTAATTGTTAGTTACGCTGATACAAATGAAATTTTATTTTTTCTCAACTGGAGACAGACTTGGGCCTCCTGCTGTATTAGAAATTAGATTTTGTGATAAAAGCATGGGTAGTACATACTAATTTACAGGTATAAATGTCATTACGTTGTACTGGAAAACTTCCCTCCGTACACGAGAATTAGGTTTTTCTGGTCCACTCTGCAAGGTGCAGGGTTGCTTGGAGCAGCCAAAACCATTGATATTGCTGTCCTGTGGTCCCTTCTCCACTGCCATCATTGTGAGTCCCAGTGTTTCACTGCCTTCTCTCTTGCTGGAACTGTGGGACTGACTTTGAGACAATTTTTTGGAAGGCCTTTCACTGGACACAAAGAGTTTGGGGTGCTTACCTTTTATAGATTAATTATATTTACCATAAACCTCTTCTGTTTCTCAGAACCAATATCCTCCTCCAGAGTCCAACCAAATAAACAGATTTTTGTCAAAAGGACAAAATCCTGGAAGGTCCTGCAGGAAGCAGATCCTGTGACACAACTCCGTAACAAAACCCAGGGAACAGTCATCCTTTGCCTTTCTTTAGTTTATTTGTCCTTTATTTAGTTACCAGAGTTTAACAAGGGAGTGATTTTGGCTGGGATATGAAAGCAGCTGAGCTCCACTGCACTAATTGTTCTGGCTTTGAGGTCGGTGGAAGATTTGGTCCACCCTAAATAGCAGCCTTCCCCAATTTGTACTGTCCTGCTTACTCCACGGGAACAAACTGGGGAGTTGTACTCTGTTTATCCTGAGCTCTTTGAAATGTGAATCACTCCAGGATAGCCTCTCCCAGGCTAGACTAGGAAAGCTTATTATCACTGATTTACAAGCCTTTAGAGATCAAAATGGGCCAAACCAACATTTCCTCCCTTCTCCTTTAAAACCACAACAGAGCATCTGTCTAGTTTTGACAGTAAAAATTCTTTCCATAGTGATTTTATTCTTTTTCACTTCTACTGACAAATAATTTACTAATTTCTCCCTATTGTTTCAAAACAATTGACAGTTAATTTGAGTTTTTTTTAGTTTGGGCAGATATTTTTTTTTAACACTAGTTTCACTCTGTCTTTGGAATATGCTCTTTATCAGGGTAGGTGTTCATCTATGGAAAATAATCTGCTGTTTCATAGCTTAGTTATTAATAGAAAGTTTGGGAATGTGCACATAAGCAAAGTGCTGGCCTGATAGTATTGCTGGGTTTTAGTACTTGTACAATAGATTCCATCTCTCAATTGCTAATGGAAATGTGCTTTGCTGCAGCACTGGCATCTCACACAAGGGTTTTTAGGGATGTGCAGTGTGGCAGATGCCAGCGTTGGTCAATGGCACAGCAGATGTGGGACCTGGTGTTTGCCACTTGATTGTCATGATGCAGAACCCTACACCTCTGAACCCTGAATACCTCAGCAGCTCTTGCTCTTTGTGAAACTCCTTGGCCTAAAGATCCTGCACTCAAAATATAAGCCCTAATGATGACACAGTCCCAGTGTAAGAAGGGTTAGTCAGCCAAATACTGACTCTCTAAACTCTAGGGGTCACAGTAAAAATATTCTGTAGAAGCATAGAAATCGAGAAGATGAAATGAGGGAGCTCTTTTGTGGATTAGGGAAGGAATCCTTCTCTGTTTTGGTGGCAACCCAGATATTAATTTTTTGTCTGCTGTTTCTTTAGCTTGTTGGAATTTTCAAAAAACTAACAGATAAGGTATTACGTTTTCTTGGACAGCAGTGGCACTCCTTCACTATATGAAGGAATCAAGTTGGGATTCATCTTACCATTATATGACCAGTGACAGGACTTGAGGGAATGGCCCCTCTATCAGGGTATGTTTAGGCTGATATTAGAAAAAGGTTCTTCCCCCAGAGAGGGGGTTGAGCACTGGAACAGGCTCCCCAGGGAAGTTGTCTGACAGAGGTCAAGAAGTGACAATACTCTCAGGCACATGGCATGATTCTTTTGGATGGTTCTTGTAGGGGGATAGAATATAAGAAGATAAAGATAGTGTAGAAAGTAATCTTACCCCTAAGGAGTCGCGGCTGGGCTAATTATCAAAGATTAGGAACAGGCCTGACTTTGACAGGGCACAGCTGTAACCAGTGAGAAGAAGAGTGCTATAAAAGAGTGGGTTGGCTGGTTGAGAAGGGAATTGGAGTTGATTGGCTACTTTGTGAAGGAGAAAGAGTCAGCACTTGGAGGAGCTGCAGAAAGGCACATCTGTGCTACAGTTATTAACCTGTGTATGGGTACGCTGTTCTAAGCCACATATGCACAGTGTGTGTATGGACAAACTACCTTCTGGCTTGTTGTCCAGTTTCTCTGCAGAATCAAAGGGTTCATTCTGGCACCCTCAGCCAAATTTTCTCCCTCCTAACCACATCAAGAGCATTCCTAGAATTTTCCCTAGGAGGTTACAATCATTTTAATCATAACTTGAGTAAAAGAATGTTGGCATTTGTCAACACATTTATAAAATCTTTACCTGGAATCTTTTTTCTTGCTAATGAATAACACCTGACTGTAGAAAAGCATTAATTGATATAAAAGTGCTGGGAATGCAGCATGCAAACAACAGATTTGATCTTGAGAACTGTGCCCATACCATGGCTTCACGACTTTGGCTTTTGTTCATTAGATAGCTAAACATAGTGGTCTGCATGAGGTTGCCCCTTCTGCTGGAGAGCTGCAAGGAGACAAGGCATAAAGGTGGGCTGTCAACATGGGAATAAAGGAGAAGGGGTAGTGAATGAAAATGGAAATGAAAGGGAAAAGAGAAGATGAAGCTGTGTGGAAGTTACCCCAACACAAAGTGGAGGATAATGGTACTTGTTTGGAGAGTGCCACTCCATAACTGCAAAGATCAGCAAGCTTCTACAACCTCTGTTCTGTTCCAGGAAATACAAACCCATTGAATCAGACACTAATAATGGTGATGTCAGTGTATATAATTTTCTTACCTGATTCTATCATCCTAAAAGCAACATCTTGTTGCTCAGCTTGTGGAAGTTGTCACAGTGGTTTTTGAAAACAGAGCCACCTTTGGAGAGAAATTTGTACATTTTCCATGTCATAAATGTCATAAATATATATTGCCCTACTTCATGTGAATCCATCATATCTCAGAGAAATCTGAATTAAGCCCTTTTGCTAATTGTTAGTTGCTAATATATTGGCTGTGACCCCTTTGTTTCTAAAGAAACAGAATGGGAATCCTTGTAGCCTTTTTATTGCAGTAACGCTCTGAGGACATGCTAACGGAGCAGCGTAGAGATGTTTCCTCAACTCAGAGTAACAGCTGCTGCAGAAAGGTTTCATTAGCTTTCTTCAACCAAGCATTTCAGGTTGAGTGTGCTAAAGCCAGTAACGAGATTTAGCCCTATCACCTACACTAACAGCTGGACACCCTCAGATACAGTCACTTTCTAATGCACTGGTGAGATAGAATAAGGTGTGAGGGAACTCAGGAAGCATTATCTACTGTTATTTAATCCAAAATGACACGGAAAAAAACCCAGACAGCAGCAGATGTTATTTGGGACAATAGCTGTTTCCTGAGCTATATGCTGTGCAGAGCCCCTGCTGTGGTGACCTGACCTGCTCTTCCTGAACTGGGAAGTTCTTGAGAAGGGCTGCAGAAGTGAGGCTGTATTTCAAAAGGATTTGTGGTAGCAAGCAAAAGTTCATCTGCCCACCTAATCCCACTCAAAAGGGAACTGCACTTCAGAGGTAACTTGCAGGCTGTGGAAAGCATCAGTGTCCAGCACTCATGACTGCAGAGGGAAATGTGAAACGGGCTCGGAATACAGCACTGGATCTGTTAGAAAGGTTTGCAATGCCCGTGGGCTATGAGCTTTGCAGTGCAGAACGTGCCTAGCCCAGCCATTTCCCCTCACCTTCCTACCTGTATGGCTGCTTCATCAGCTGCAACATCAATCAGTCCACCTGTAGCTGGCAACACATAACCCAAACATCTGCATGCCAGGCACAGCTGGATGTTTCCTACAGTAGACACAGCACAGGGCAGGCTGCATAGGGATTGTTTCATCAAGGTGGTTTGGGAGAAGGGAGTGTCGGAGAATAATTTGCAGCAAAATTAAGAAGCTGTGTTTTCCTTGGCGGCCTTCATTTCCCTTGTCTCTTCAAAATTCTTCTTACTTTTTAACAATGCTTACTTTGGGCACGTGTTTGTGTTGAACCTGATGAATTTTTTGTTAAAAGAAGGGTATGTGTTCCTGCCAGCCAGATTTTCCTCTGCTAGCATAAAATCAGATGCATAGTACAGTCTCTCCTGGACAAAGAAGAGTCTTTGGAAGTGCAGTGTGATTAAGAATTACAGGAATATATTGCCCCATGGCTAAGCAAGTTATACAAAATGACATCTGAGGGAACTAGAGAAAAGCAAAAGAACAATGATGGTGTGCAAAGGAGATGAGAGTGGTTGAATGCAGGAAAAGGCAGAGAATCAGTGAAATGGGATGTGACTCTCAATGTACTGAAGATATGGATGAAAAGAGGGACAGGCCATAATTGTTAGGTTTCTGAAAGAATGAAAATGTCAGTCTCAGAAAGAGAGATTAGTACATGGAGATTTGTAAAGTAAAAGCTATAATGACATGGCATGTAAAGGTTATGCTGAAGAAATGCTTGGACTAAACAACTTTCTGCAGCCCCTTCTGATCCAAATGGTTCTGTGAAAGCAAGCAACTCTACTAGCAACAAGCACATTAGAGGATCATGAGCATCATGTTTGTATTTTTGTAACACTTGCAAACTTCATGGCATTGAACACCATCACTGCAGCATAAGCAGAGAGGATTATGTCCTATGCAGAATATCCACCCATGTAACTCCTCTTCCCTCTTGTTTTATACTTCCCCTTTGTCTCACTAATCTGAAGGACTTTAGTATCTTTTTCTGCTTGTGATACTGTCCTAAAGTAAACTGAAAATGACAAAAACAGTAGCAGGTATTTTCCTAAAGCAGTAAGAAATATAATTAACTTTCCCTTGAATGAGAAATGCAGCACGCTTTTTCCAAAGTGTACGGGACAAAAGTGTCCCCGTCAGGAAAAAAAGTCGAAGTTTAGCAAAGTGTCACCCAAGTAAATTAGCCAGATACTTAAATGTGCAGCTACCTGGCAATTTCATTTAACTAATTAAACAAGAAAGCTTTTTTCTGAGAGTCTGTCTCCTTGCAGTCCCGAGTATTGGCTCATCTGAAAATATAGTCCCTTGAAAAAAAATTAATCCGTGATCAGATCTGGACAGTACAAAGAACCCCACAACCTCCGCAACAAACCAACTTTTTTCTATTTCTTCTACAGTAGAAAAAAGTGCAGTAATATCTTAATTTCCCCCTAAGTTTAGTGTTACTGAGAGAGTGCTGCTGTTGGACAGGACAAAATGATTGCATTTATTTTATAGTATCAGATTTGCACATGTATTTCTAGGATGTGAAAATGTGGCATGTGAACCTTTTGCTTGTGGAAAACTGAGGCTTTTGATCCTGTTGTTCCATCTCCTCCCTATAGTCTCCCTACATTGTAGTGGCGTGGTTGCTGAAGCAGAGTCGAGTCGCAGCTCAGTTCAGGGCCTTAAACCTAAACTAGCTGCTTTCTGTGCATGGATACTTTTCCTCACAGCTAAACAGAAGCAATTAGCTGGACATCAGCTACAGGTTCAGGAATGACAAAACCCCTGTCCCCAAGTAATTCAGCTCACTGTGGAACTGCACTGTAGCATTATGTCTGCTTTTCTAGTCTGAGTGGTGTCTATAACTAGTCATTCCTAGAAACAAAAGTCACGGAGCTCCTATGGGGAAATGCTCAGACTTCTTGAAATGCATTTGGGAGCTTTGACATGCTTAGGACTTCAGCATTCCCAAAGATTTATGGCTATTTCTGTGGTTTTCAGCATACTCCAAAGGAAAAGGAATTGAATCATCTAGAAAGTGACCAGCCAAAAAATCTAGAGTATAGTGGAAAGGTCCCTAAAATATCTGCTGTTAAGAATAGTTTAGCTTTTATCACAATACTTAAATAAAGTGGTTCTCATTATAGTTTTCCTCTACTCTGATACTAGGTGGCTGCTTTTCACAGGGACTCTTTGCAAACACCTCATTCTGAACCCCGAGATACTTAGTGATTTGTTTAGATCCCCCGCTGCAGTATTAGAGTATATGATAATCTTGAATTTAATGCAGCTTGTTTTAAAGATGGTTTCTAAATTCCATGTTGTGAAAGAAATCTTCAGAATATGGTGCACGTATCCCTGAGAGGCTCAGAAACTAAGGGGAAAAGGAAAAGAATCACAGGCTTTTGCCTGTAGACACATAATTTCCAAGATAAAGACATAAAGTTCCCCTCTTTGTCTTTCCTCTTGCTCTTGCTTGCTCTCTGCAGAACACTTTGGGTTCAGTTGAAGTGTTATTTATTCACCTTTTCAGCACAAATCATTCACAAGTGGCCTGCAGGTTCCCGTTAGAGAAATGAGAACTCCCAAACATGTTATTGCTCTTGCTTATCACCTGACAGGACAACCAAAAATTATTTTGTGGTCATTTTAATGTTATGCAATGGGGGCTGAATGTGTCTTTGTTCCAGTCACCAAAAGCACTAAAATACTACTTTTGGAGAGCTGGACAAAATACTGCCCTTGGAAACACGTCTGTCTCAATCTTGAAGTTTGTCTCATTTCATCCACTTCGGCAGGAATATTTTTAGGTATTGAATTTAGCTCTTCAGAATGTCTTGTGGTTTCTTCCAGGATGGAGCTCAATAAATTACTCTCTTCACAAACAACCAAAGTGCGGTTCGGTGGTTCGGGTCTCCTGCAGGGTTCAGAAGTTCAGACCACAAAAGCCCCTCTCAGTGTCCATCTTCCCAGGCAAAACCAGCACCAGTTTGCAGGGATGGGGTCTACACTATGGCTGCTTGTAAGTGTCCATGCCAGTTCTGCTGCCTGCATCAGCTTTAGAGCAGAGGAGCTAATCCTTACATCCCTCCTGTCTGTGACACCTCTTCTAGGATTTGGTCAGAAACCACTTCCAAGGGAAGCATGTGTGCTTACACATGTGCACCCACCTGCCCCCCTATGCGCACACACACCAGGGGAATCCAAGTTTGTGAATGTTTTACTCTTCTGCCTTAATTAAATCAATATTTTTTACTACGTGGGTCTGTGTTCTTTCTTTTAACGCCTCTGTTTTTAGGTTATAATTCCTTTATATCTTCATTGTTTTTAGTAATTGGACAAAGTGTTTCCCAGCTTAACTTTTTAGCGAATGGCAGGAATCCCAGCAGCGGTGTCATGGGGCCAAGGTTTCAGTATTTCCAGAGACATGCATTTGTCTAGGATATTTATGTCATATTTAGCTTGGTTACTAAAAGCAGAATCCGAAGACTGGAAAAAAAAGGTGGTTTTTTTTTCACAGTGTAGATTTACTTCTTATAAGTGTGAGATTAAGTACCTCAGGAGTGACGGGTTTGGCTGCACAGCAAGGGGCTTAGGCTGAGGCTCTGGCAGCTGAACCTCAGCTACAGCCAGTGGGTCTGGATGGGGGGTTTCATACAGGGTGGTAGCAGTGCAGTGTGAAATAGCTCTTCTCAAAATCCCTGGTGTAGGAATGAGGCCTCACCAAACCGTGAAACAGCTGGAAAAAGCCCCCCAGAACTTTTCTCACACCCACCCAGGCTGATCTGAGGTCTATTCTCAGAATCTATGCTTCAGCCACCTCTACAGTGTCTGGATAGAAAAAAGAGGTTTGCATGGGTCCTCCTTTGATTGTTTGTTCCTTGGGTAAAAAAATAAACTCATGTTATAATTTCCAGCTGTATCATTACAGATTTGCAGGGTTGAAGGGGAGGGGTCCCAGCTCACTGGAAGCTGGTGAACACTGTCCCAGCTTTCAAGAAGGGCAAAATGGAGAACTCCAGAAAGTACTGGCCTGCCAGTCTCGCTTCAGTGCCCAGTAAAATCATGGGAAAGATTAATCTGGGAAGAATAGTGTCCTCAGTTGGAGGACAATGCAGTCATTGGTCACAGCCAGCATGGCTTCATGAGGGGGAAGTCCTGCTTGTGGAAACTGATCTCCTTCTGTGACAGAGTAACCCACTTGGTTAATCTAGGAAAGCCAATTGATGTAATCCTTTTGGATTTCAGTAAAGCTTTTGATACTCTCTCACACAGGATCCTTCTGGACAAAATATCCATCCCACAGCTGGATAAACACATCATGCCACAGGTGAACAACTGGCTCAGGCACAAAGAGCTATAGTGACTGCTGTGACACCAAACTGGTGACCTGTCACTAGTGGGGTTCCACAGGGCTCCATTCTTGGCTCAGTTCTCTTCAACATTCTCATTAACAACTTTGATGCAGGACTGGAAAAGATGGTGAGTGAGTTGGCCAACAACATTTAATTGTTGGAGGAGATGCTGAGTGCCTTGAAGGCAAAGAGGTCCTGCAGGGAGACATTGGCAAATTTATTAGAGAGATGGGCAATCACCAGCTGTATGACATTTAACAGGGGCAAGTTCTGGATTCTGCACCTGGGTTGGGCAAGCCAAATTGTGTGTATAAACTGGGGAAAAAGAGGCTGCAGAGCAGCACTGTGGAAGGGGACCTGGTGGTCCTGGCTGATGGCAAGTTACATATGAGTCAGCAGTGCCTGGGGTGCCTCAGGCACAGCATCACCAGGCAGGCAAGGGAAGGGATTGTCCTGCTCTGCACTGGGATGACCTCACCTTGGAAATTGTGTGTGTTTTCAGATACCAGGAATGGAGGCTAACATGTGAGTTCTTCAAGTTTCTAACAACCTTTGCTACTCACTGAGTAGCAGTGAGTAAAGCTACAGGATTTTCTATCTGTTTCGTAGGATCAGGCCCAAAAAGTTTCCAATACAGCCATCTTAGTAGCCTCTCCAAGGATGTATGCAGTACAGTATGCCCCGAAATCCTTGCTGTCCCTCTGTGCTTTTTTTGTCAAAATTAGTCCTTGTACAAAACCAGATGTGTTGTGCTGATGTTTCTTATAAACCTCTATAATCCCTGTACAGTTGGATGGCTTTCAGTGGAACTGTGACTGCTTTTTGCCTGCATACAATTTTTCATTATTGACTTCTATACCTGCTAGAATCACTTCCCATGACAATTGAAAATGCTTCTGCCTTGCCAAGAGGGAGTTCTGGGTTCTTTGGCAGTGAAAATGTCACCACAGTCTGAATGAAATGGGATTTTGTATGTGGAGTTCTTGTAGGATCCACCTTTAGGTGGATGCCAAACTTTGCATATACAGTATTCTCTACAGTAAATGTACTTGCAAAGTTCCTTGTACCCTCTTTATCAAGAATAAATATTAATGAAGGGTACATATTCCTGATATCAAAATAATGATTACTTGCAAGAAGATGAAGGTTTCACTCACAAAATGAGATCACAAAGGGGAAAAGGATATTCAAATTACTATCAAGGTTTAATCTGGAGAATTCATAGACTTGAGAGGGCTTTGATGCTTCAAGGCTGGGTGTGTAGCCAGGTACCACACTGGCTTTGTGTTGCAATAAAGCAGTTGAGCAGTTGGGGTAACCTGTGGTCAGACACCCAAGCTGCAAAATTTGGGACCAAGGACTATGTCTCAAATTGTTCTTTGGAGGAAAAGTGTACAGAAAGGCCACACAGAATTCAGTCCCTGCTCAATTTAGTTTTGAAATATGAGACTTGACAGAATCTGGGTGACTAAATCCTCCTGACACTTAGTTATGGCTCTATTTGACTTTTGGGATTTCCATTTTCCCTGGCAGCTTGAGGTGCTATTCTGCTTGAGTTCACCACTTCTCCAGACTCAAGAGGATGGTGTGGCTTTGCACCATGTTTATACCTGCCCCTGAACTCCTCAGAATAGACACTTCACCCCTCTGGGAAGGTTGTGTTGCTCGCAAAATTCTAATGGAAACTGCCACTTTAACTGCAACAATGGGGAAACTGTCTTCCCATGCTTTCGTGTTTGCGTTCCTATTTAATTTTTTTCTGTGATGTGATGGGGTAGCATTCATGCAAAAAGTTCAGTTTTGGTTCTTTCAGTCTCCCGCAGCACACTGCTTATGAAGGCATCTTACTGAACAGGCCAAGATGGACACGATTCCTTCATCTTGTCCTGAAACTGTGTAAATATGACAAGATTTCACTAGACCAGTCTGACAGCACAGTTCTGTGACTTGAGGTGATCAGAAAGAAGGCTGGAGCCATGCATTTTTGTCCAACAAGTGCTTACATAAAACAAATATTAGATAAAAGGCTGAAATAATCCAGGGGGACTGATGGTTCATTCTAGGTAGCTGTTAACTCAGTGTGTTAACACTGAACAGCACTTTAGTTTCTGGTCCTGTTTTGCTTAGCTTGCTCTGTGTTGAAAGCTGCTAGGTTTGGCCAATACCTTGGGAATTTTGTTGTGGAGGCCATAAACCCTTGTATCTTCTAGGTTTAAAATACTCACCTATTTTATATGTTCCTTGATCCCTTCTGCCTAGCTTTGACAAAATCTGTATTATTGGCATATCTTTATGCAAGGACATTATTTGTAGTAATAATATTCTAATCATGCAAAGTCTTTGCTATTGTAAACTTACAAAACAGCACTGTGGCATGGGGGTAAAGGTGAAAATAAGGAGCCTAGACAAGAGGCCTTTACCTTAGTCCTGCCTCTGACTTTCCTCCTGCCTCGCCTAATGTCATTGAGGAAGGCCATTTCCTTCTGGACTTTTCTTTATTCACTCATTAAAGATGACAAGTCTTGCTCTACAGGGGTGTTGTGAGGTTTAATTAGCATTCACTGGAAGCTCTCCAGTCCAAAAGAGTCCTGCATGCATGAGCTGTGTGCCATAGAGATTAAGGCAAAACTCTCTTATTTTTTTTTGCATCTCTCTCCCCTTCCTGCTCATCTTTGACTCTGATTCAGGCTCTATTGGAAGCCAAAGGTACTTGTTAAGGCAGAAGAAAACAAACATTATAAACAAAGCAAGTAGCATCTGCTGGATTTCTGAGTTGAACTGGCTTATTGGGCAGTTAAAGTAAGACAGGAAAGGCTACAAGTGGGACTCGACAGCTAGAAGTAAGAGCAGGCATAGGGATGAGTTGGGGAAGAAAAGTGAAGCAGACAAGGTGGATCTGGGCCTATCCTATCCAATGAAGTTATCATCCTGGCTATAAAATATTAGTCCTTGTCCAAAAATAGCAAAAAGATAATTTCAGACTTGACTCCTGCTTGTTTCTTCTATCTTTGTCTGGAGTGTGTTGGTCTTTAGCCATGGTCAGGGAGAAACACTACATTAGACAAATCAAATGTCATACTGGAAAGTATGAACAGATGTATAGACTACCAGACAAGTGAAATAATCTTTTCTCACTACTCAATACTGGTAGCCCTATGCAACACTTCAGGACAGACTAACCAGAAAAAATGGAAAGGAAGGCAAGTAGAATAGTAGGATCTGTGAACTATGAATTAAGAGGAAACTTTGGAAGAGTGGTGTTGGATAGCCTCCTTTCAGCACATCTGCCTCCCCTGTAGCATTTCAAGAGGCTTCTTCTCCTGTGGTGTTGGATTCTGCATACGTCCACTTTGAATTTAGTAAAGTTCCTGTTGGCCCATTTCTCCAGCCCATTTCTGTCCTTTAAAATGTCAGCCTTGCCCTGAAGCCCATCAGCTGTTCCCCCCAGTTTTGTGTCATCTGCAGGCATGATGAAGGTGCACTCCATCACTCACTCCAGGTCTTTGGCAAAGATGTAAAACAGAATAAAGCTTCCAAACAATATATTTTTCTAGTTTCCTATAATTAGGACCACCTTGCAGTCAGTGCATTTATTTCCAGCAAGAAAAGGTGCCAGTTAAAAAGTGTCTATTGTACTCCAGACAGGTGGCAGCTGTGGAAAAATAAGAATCTTTTACTACTTAACCCATTATATTAAAATCTATGGAAAAATGGCTGACCAAAGCAATCAACGTCTGTGGTGGCCTGGTAAACAGAACACATACACTCTGAATTGCATCTACAATATAAATTATACTTTCTTATCATATTACTTACTTACCATTGCTGATTAGGAGGCAGTTTTCTTATATTAGATCACAAAAGGGTGCACTGCTTGGTCAATTATCCCTGGGTGAACTGAAATGCAATAGCTGATGGCCCACATTTTTATGTTGTGACATTTATTTAATTTTGTGTGCATGTGTCTGTAGGCACATTGTGGTGGAAAGCCTCTAATGAGAACAGTTTGTTGATCCTCTGAATTCTGCATGTACTTGCTTGTTCTTATTAAGCAGGCACTCTGGTCTTTGGAAACAATCGAAACCACCTGCATTTCCTTTGAACCAGAGCCTTGCTTTCAACTGAGCATCCTCGTGTTGTAATACCTCATCATATGCACAGTAGGAAAAAGCACTTACACATTTCTCTCCCTCTGTGTGTATCCAGTGAATATTTGCCAGGCACGTAATCATGCATGTGTCATTACAAGCTAGAAAAACCCATTTAGGCAGTCTTTATTTATTTTTAAATGAGGTGCTCTGAATGTGAGGCAGGGCCTGGGCGAGGAGCAAAGAACAGTGTGGACATGGGAGTGACCCGTGGAGTTCTGTGCTGGCTGGTGAGAGAATTCTCCTTGGCATGGGCCAGTCCTGGTCAGCCACACTGAGCCAGTGCAGGACTCTTGCTGATAAAGGTCTAATCCCAGCACCATGTGCCACAGTGCCCTGAGAAGTCTGAGTTTCCAGTGACTAGTGTGAAGGCTCAAGGGGTTTCCAGGATCCTTGAACGCTCATTGGAAAACAAGGAATTGCCTATGGGAGCTCTATGGTACCAGGAAAGAAAGGCATAACGTTTCAGCTGTGGACTCTGCCAGCTGAGTGGATCTTAAGGGATTGGTGTCTTCCTCCTCCCTGCCCTAAAAGAAATGCATTGAAAAGCACATTTTCAATCTTGTTTCAAGGTCACAAAGAAAGCACTTTAATTCTTGTCAGAATGTGTAATGTATGGGGACTAGACACAATAAATATTTGCATCCTTTAGAGTTATGAGCCATACTTAGTGGCACTGATGAGTTTTACAAGGCAATCAAAGTAAGTAATGACAAAAACAGAAGTGGATCAGAGAGTGTATAAAAAATTTGGGCCTGATTCTGATCTCACTGTCAGTTTTCTCTAGCTTGTCATGACAGCCTCAAATAAAAATCCTCAATGTTTTGTGGTGTTATGGGGTGCTCTTGCCCTTATTACTCACACAATCAATTGTGGATATTCAAGGCATTTTAAATACCTTTTTTATTTTTCTGCATATTTTTTTAAAAATCAATTTTCACCCTTTAACTGTCAGGCACGAGCAGGATTCTGTTTTGTGTTGCTTTAGTTTCCTGGAAAGATCTGTCTGTAGAGTTGGTCAGATAAGATTTTTAAAAATAATTAGGTTCTTACATACAATTGAGAAACAGTTCTGAACTGTTGTGCACTTGTTTCCATCTCAACTGTTTAAATAATATATTTGCACACAGTTTCTGGCAAAAATTATCATGACAGCAGATTTGGAGTCTCTGGTGGGTCTCAGCTGCTTGGTGCTGATACTTTTGTGTCCATGTAAGAATAGCTCCACCACTGTGCTGTATTTGTGCTTTACATGGCATAAAGGACTAGATGTGCTAGAAGTTTTCACCTGTTCAAGATTTTGGAGATTTCTGTTACAGCTGTGAGTTGTAGTTGCTTTCAACAAGTGTGATTACTTGGTCCAGAGACAACATTCCCACAAGCAGGAATTTTGGTTTGGTCCAGTTCACTGGTGTAGTTGAGGGTAAAAAGAAGTAATGTGCTTTGTCCACTTTTAATTTGAGTAATATGGAGTTTTTCAGGTTTTCATTACTCAGCCTCACTGCAGGGACAATTTATACATTTCTTTATTTATGGCTAGATTGACCTCTACTTAATCTTTGGCCCATGATCCCTAAAGTCTCTAATCTTTTTTTTCCTCAGTGCTTAGCTCTGTTATCATGAGGTCTTTTGAAATCCTGCCTCTGAATTCATCTGGGCTGCACTTGCAGCTCTGGGTGATGATGGTGGTAGTGGTGTCATTGATTAGCTGCAGGCTTCTCTATCTGAACTCAGCTAATAAGAATTTCTCAATTTCAGCAGATGTCTCTGCTCCATTGCCAAATGGGGAGTTTTTGGATCAGTGATGTGAAAGTCTAGAAATTTGCCACTTAGTTCATCACCTGGGGAGCTTCTCTGATGGTGTTAGAGTAGTTCAACAGAATGCACTTGTATGAAATGTTGCATGCTCTCTTTTTGTTCTGTCAGTCTGAAAAATGTTTTTAAAGCCCAAATTGAAAAAAAGGCTAAACATACAAACACAGGCATTAAAAATGTATCTTCATGTATGCATATCTGCATCCCCACTAATATAGAAGCAGTCCCATTACTATGGAGTGTCTAGATAAGGACTGACCCCTGTGCAGTCCAGATTCCTGATTCCCAGGTGTAGAATCTGGCATCTTCCCTTGTTGGACTTCCTATGGTTGGTGATTGCCCAAGCCATCTAATTTGTTGAGGTCTCTCTGCAAGGCTTCCTTATCTTCGAGGGAGTAACAGCTCCTCCCAGTTTCGTATTGTCTGGGAACTTGCTTAGTACTCCTTCCAGTCCTGTATCCAAGTCATTTCTAGAGATGTTGAAGAGACCTGGGATGAGGATGGAGCCCTGTGGAACCCCACTAGTGACAGGTCACCAGTCTGGTGTCACTGCAGTCACTATAATCCTTTGCACTTGACACGAGAGCCAGTTGCTCACCTGTGGCGTGATGTGTTTATCCAGCTGTGGGATGGATATTTTGTCCAGAAGGATCCTGTGTGAGAGAGTATTGAAAGTGTTACTGAAATCCAAAAGGGTTACATCAATTGGCTTCCATTGATCAGCTAGGTGGGTTTTATTGTCATAAAAGGAAATCAGGTTTTATCAGCAGGTCTTTCCTCTCATGAAACCATGCTGGCTGTGACTAGTGGTTGTGTTGTCCTTGAGGTGTTTTTAAACACCTCCCACAATAATGTTTTCCATAATTTTACCAGGAAATGAAGTGGGACTAATAAGTCTCTAATTTACAAGTTCCTCCTTTTGTCCTTGAAAATTGGGACAATCTCATCTTGCAATCAGCTGGGACCTCTCTGGAATCCCAAGACCATGCAGCAGTGTCAAATGCAGAGAATAACAGAGATGCTACCATTGCCGTGAGGCAAATAAAGCTGCTGGAGAACGGTGGTACTGCCACAAATACAGAGATCAGGCACAGAGGGAAGGTCTGAATTTAGGTATTGCTGAGCATTTTCTGTGGTTGAGATGGCTTAACCTTTATGCTCCCAGATCTCTAGCTGAATTCTTTGAGGCCTGTTGTGTCTCCTTTTTGAGAAAGAGAAATCCAGCCTAGAGGTTTCCTATGTGCTGTATCAAATTTAGTTCAAAGGAGGAGACAAAATGAATGCAGAACTTTGAGGCCCACAGGGGAAAACTAAAATATCCACCATGTAGAAATCTGAAGTCAAGGGAGATTCATCCTGCCTTGGGATTCAAGTTATGATTTTGCCCTCTGAAAATGTTTCTAAGATTGAGCATAGGGATTCCTAGATCAATACAACCAAATAGGAAAAGGGCATGTGCCCTTGCACATCAAGGTGCAATACAGGGGGCATTTACTTCAGTTTTAAATACTCTTCTTGGCAATAACAGGCAATGTGCTGAAAATATGGCCTGACATAAGGATCCTTTCATTTTATAAGCCCACTTAAAGTTTCCATCTTTATAGTGTACTTTAAAAGAAGCAGTAATCTTAATCCCTACAATCTTGACCTCAAATTACATTTTAGTGTTTTCTCCATAGTGAAAGAGATGTGGCGCAGATGGCATTACCTCATGTAAATCCTTATGGCAAATTAGGTTCCATTGCTACACGCACACTAACTCTGGAAAATGCACAATACGTCTTTTAGTGAAAATCTATCTTCTTGAAAGAAATTCTGAAATCTGAGATAGGAAACCAGATAGCCCAAGAACTCCTATATTTTATAGAAATCTCACAGTGAGTAAGTGTTGAGCCAGATCTTTAGACAATGTAAGACTGGTGAAACTGAGATACAGCCTTCTTTTCTTTGGTGGTTAGCAGTGCTGGATTATTACTCAGGAAATGAAGGTTGGACTGGGAATTCTGCAGCAAGTGATGCAGCTGTGGACAATCCAGAGCTGCCTCGGCTTCTGTGTGCAAAATGTAGCCAGCTTACTTCCCTGGCTTACCTGGGCACACGTGGGTGCGCTGCTACGGCAGTAGGATCAGTGTGGGTGCCCACAAAGATCGCGCACATCTGGTTAAGGTGTTTTTATTTTCTGACATATTTAAGACCAGCTTTGTAGGTTTCACTTTGGTCTAGGAGTGCCTTAATACAAAATCCTAGGAACTCCTGGTTATCTGGAGGAAAACAAACCTGTTGAAAATTAGCCTTTTTTTTTTTTTTTTTTTTTTTTTTTGAGGTAAAGAGTGCTAGTGATGGAAAACACCAAGCCTTGGTCAAATAAGAAAAATAACCTCTTTGAGGCAAGCCTCTTTCCCATAAATTGAAACCTCTGAATGAAGTGCCTGCCAAAGAATGCTCTCTTCCTGGAACACAGGGAGCAGAAAGCCAGCAACTTGCTTTGTATGTGTTGAACCAAATTTTAACAGCCATATCTACTTCTAGACTGACCCCGAGCCTGGCTTTTTTCTTTTCCTCAGAAATACTACTACTGCTTCTTCCAATTCATTGGTATATTCCTTAAGGATTGCACATAAACTTGGAGATTTCTGGAAGAAAATATCTTGAATATGAAGCTGATCATAAAGCTACTAAAACCCTAATAATACTCCCTGCCCATTCTTGTGGTATAAAAATATAACTAATGTTAGTCCAGTGAACAGCAAGTGAGACCCTGGAGGGCTCTCTGGAAGTCTGTTTTGGCTATAGTATTACTTTTCCCTGTTTAACTTTGTAAACCTGTAATTGGCAATAAAGGAGACCGCACTTTTGCTTTTTTAACTAATATTTATTTAAACCTTACCATAAGGTGCACATAGTGGTTTCTTTTGTTTCCAGCAGCATAAAATTCATAAGCAGAGACCAATTTATCATTAAAAAAATTATTTTGTATTTTTAACCTAAAATGTCCAGCTTCACAATGTGTTTTTAAGAGACACAGCCAGCTTCACAACGTGTTTTTGAGAGACCTAGCCAGCTTTTTTCACAGCCTTTCAGGGCTCTCTTGTATATGGGGGCTACTGTGTGGGATCTTATACTGGAAATAAAGACCCCTTTAGACAGAGACTTGTTCTCAAGACTTATATCTGTGATGGAGTCAGCCAGGCAAATGTGCCCGGTCTTGATTGTGCTGCCATGAGTCTGAAGTTACTTAATATGGTTATTTTAACAATTATAGACTGAACAGAGCATAGTGTTTGGAGCAATGTGTCTGTATATCCTGGCCATGCATGTTTTCAGAGTGGCTGTTTTCTCTTTGTGGCTGAGAGGGAATTTGCCTTTTATTTTTAGTGAAGCAGCAAGAAGATAGCTCTTCTAAGGTAAATTAAATAGGAAAAGAGACATGGAACTAAAAGGACATAGATAGAGATATACACAACATTGGGAGTGAAGGAGTAATATTTACAGTGAAAGTGAAAGCTTTTAACATTTCAAGTAATCTATTTTTTGTTGGAGAGCAATCTTGTCTTCTGGTTCCAGTTTTAATTTCAAAAAATCATAGTTTTTAGTTAAATGTTCGTATACATGGAATTTAGGTTTGCATGTATTTCAGTGTTTGTGGTAAGTAATTTTCACCTAATCCACTCATCCAAGATGCATATTCTTTTATTTATACTGAATCTTGCCTAGTATGCAGTGCTAATGCTCTTCAAAAAGGACAACCATTTTAAGTAGAAAACATACCAGAATACAGGAGGATAAACTAGGCAAAGAACCCTGCTGTACTTGCCATGTTTTATACGCTTTCTAAACCACCCTAAACTGTACTCTTTTGAAGCTGGGACATTAGACTAGATGCATCTTTAACTTGACCTTGTTACAAGAGTTCTTATGTTTCATGTTACAAAGAGAAGAACATCTGGAAATAAAAGCTTTGTCTGAGGCTGGGCTGAGATTCTTGGTTGCCTTTTAAGAAAAATATCATGTTGATTGCTTTCATCATAAATATGAACAACAGGAAAAATCTGTCAGCATTTGGTGAGATGTTGTGTCATAGCAGATAAAGTTTTTCTCAGCTCTGATTTCAGACTTTAATAGTGAAACCATCTGTTGAGGAGCTCATTTGTTTTGGTTTATTTATCACAGTGGATTATCTCTTCAGATACTATTTCACAAGATCCAAGGGAAAAGCAGTGATAGATTTGGCTGCCTAATTCATCAGCTTAAACTAAGAACATGCTCCTTTGCTGTCTTACAAGTGTCATTTAGGAGACTTGGACCATCATTGTAGCAGAAACCCAAGGCAGTATAATGACTGCCTCCTTAGCTGGCACTGCTGCTCAGGGACATGACTAAAGACTTCCAGAGGCAAAATATGAGGTTAGGCTGTGATGAAGGGCCAAAGCAGCCTGGCTGAGCAGGCTCCCATGAGCTGTGGGTAGCACACCGTGGAAGCCATTGCATTACATAATGGGAAGTGCTCTGGTTTGCACACAGAATATTGCTGTGCTCTGTAATCATCCCCTTCTTGTCTGAGTTCAGTGGCAGCTTTGAACTTGCTGATTGCTTTGGCAGGAGTAAACAGGAGAGAAAAGAAGGGATTAGAGAGCAACTCCACCATTGTGGTAGTAAGCAGCTTTCCCAGTTGTGGGAGGCTGACATTCCCCTAACATCTGGAGATCATCCCTCACATCTGGTGGCTGCTGACTCTTCTCCACTGTAGCAGCATTTCCTCAGCTCCTTGGCACAGCAGGTGCTCCCAGCAGGAGTCTGCCTCTCTCCTAGCTGTGTCCCACTGGCTCTCTGGCTGCTGCCCCCAGTGTACACAGGAGGGACAGGACAGACAGAAGGGGTCTGCTGACACAAATTCCGTGTCTGTGAGCCCTGGGGCAGGGTCTGTGCAAGGGTTGATGGTGCTCAGGTCATGTTGGCTCAAAGGTCTGTCCCCCAAGATGATGTCAGTGCATCTCCCCTGCCACCAAGGGACAGCATGGGAGTGATCCCTTGGCTCTGTGGAGTGTACTCAGAAGGCAATTTTCTGTCCCTCTTGAAGGGAGTACATGTGCAGTGTAGATAAATTTATTTAGGGTCTATTTGGTAGCTCATGATACAAGCAAAGTGATATAGGCAGGCTGGAGTCATGTAAAAACTCTTAATCCATTACAGGTGTCATCAACAAAATATTTGCATGAACTAGAGCAACAAGGCAAGGACCTACATGCCTGGAAATGCTGACCATAGGCAGGATTCCCCAGGGATGACAGGCAAGGGTATCCCACTTGTCTCCTGGAGAAGGAGCAGAGTCAAGTCCCAAAGTAACCCAGAAAGAGAACATCTCCCACTATCTCAGCCACTGCAGTCCTTGCCAAAATGGATGAAGTCTTAGTGGGTGACAGCAGCAGGTTGGCAAGTTCTTCTGTCAGGCAAAATAAAGAGTTGAGAGAATCCAGAGAGGCACAGCCTTTTGCCTCCTGGGAGCAGGTGACTTTAGAGGACTTCCTGCCCTGGGAGGGTCTTTCTGTTGAAATTTTCACCAATTTAATGAAGCGCAGGACCACGTTTCCAAGAGGCAGTTGCCTGCTGAAACACATTTTTGTGTCCCCCAGCGTTTTTGTGTCTCTGTTATGATTCTCTTAATCTTCTGATTTAAATGTTCTAGTGTAGCTCCTCTTTCTCTTAGGCTTGCCCAACATGAAGTTTTTAATTGACATCTGCCTCTTTGACTAATGTAGTCCTTGTTCCAAGTGCTTGAGTGATATCTTAGGGAATTTCAATGTTTCAGACAAAAGCATTTTCATACTGTTTATCTGTATTTTCTATTTTTTTTTACGCTTGCATGCCATTCTCTTCTATTTATTTTAGCTATCATCAGGCACCACAGTTTTGGTATAACTGATATTCAGTAGTGTTCTGATCCAAGGCTTTAAGTCATATATTACTCCATGGGATTAGCCCTGCATGAAACCACATAGTCCTGGATTAGACATTAAGAATATGTATCATGCTTTAAAAATTCATTTATGCAACTATTGGGTAAAATTAGACTCAGACAAGCTGTTCTTGTCACAAACCCATGAAAGTTCTCAAGACCTTCCCCCCTTAACCAAAGTTATTTGCCTGTAGGCATGAAGTTTCCACAATAGTACAATGGGAAAAACACTTTTGTGGTCAGTTAGTAACGTGTAGTTTTGCGAGCAGATTACGAGGTTGGTTATCACCACTTTATATTATTAGCAGCGCTTCAGAAATACTCAAGTAAGTTGAAGTAACTTTTATTGGTGTCATACTTCTGTATTGACAATAAATTTTTGGGCTCGAGTGTCAGATGTCTCCTGTCCCATGAGCACCCCCGACAGTAAGTCCCAGACATCTGGACAGCATCCTTGTGGAAGAGATAGTCTCTACGGGTGTGTAATGGAGCCTGTGTAGGGCATGAAAGTGGTTCCAGATTAAAGGATGAGAAATGCATGCTCCTGGGAAATGATACCACAGGGCTCAAGTGCAGAGACAGCAGTTAGAAAGGGACCATAATTTTACAGTCTGTGCTGTCAATTATAATTCACAGCATTTTCCACAATGTCACACACATAAAGAGACTCAGAGGCTCCTGAGAGATTTCAGATTCTTGCTGCTCAAAAGAATGCTCTCCTTCTCCTTATTCCTGGAATTATTTGCCTTTGGAAAGGCTATAAACATGCTAATATTTGCAGATTTAAAAATGATGAGTTCTCTACCTGAATGACTAGAATTTCTTGCTATATTGTAATATATCTTGGAATTTAGGTCCAGATCCACAGATAAATTTAAATCTCTCAACAGACCCAACTCCTTCTGCAGGTCCATTGCAGAAATAGTTACTGTGATGAGTTTCCTCAGACTAATGAACCAAAAAGCAGTAGAGAGGCAGTGTAAAAGATTCAGCTACAAGAGAAATTGTGCAGTCAAGTTGTCTAAACTCAGACATGTGTCTGAAGTCCTTCTCCTAATTCAGTCACAATTTAATGTGCGGTGGGATCCTTGGCCCTGTCAGCTGTACAGACTCTGAAATTGCTTCTTTCTTAGTGGGCTGTTCTAGAATGGGCCAATTCAAGATTTAAAAAAAAAAAAAATTAAATAAAATATGCATGTTGAATTCAGTGGCTGTAAAACGTGTCTGAATCACAGTCCTGGAGATCAAAACTGCTGCCTTTGCACAGAAGTGCTCCCCTGCACTGCCCTACAGAGGTGTGGTAGTCCAAACCTGAAAGGAAGAACACCAGAGGAGTTGAAGGGTGTAGTGTGTATGTCTGTTTAATCATCATTTGCATCCCTAGTGAGACGGTCAGCAAAGCAGCACAAAAATACCACAGTTGCTGTCTTTGCTTATATAATTTATGTAGTTATCCACTGTAAGGAAACAAGACCACTGAACTGACAGTTCAGCCATCAAAGAGCATTCAGTGATAGCCATTATCAGGATCATTTCAACACCTTTCAAAGCTAATCTTGCAATATGACAAGAAGCAGTTATGGAAGGAAACTCTGACTTTGTTTCCTCTAAAGTGCAATCTGTTCACATGGCTGCTGCTTTAACTGGGTGCCTCCTAAGGGCCTCCCCCTTTTAAACTGGTAGAGAAAATAAACTTCAAATGGTTTTGATTTTTAAGGCATTGTTTAGAGGAAGAGGTCAAGGACACATGGGTCTGATTTTTCTCTTGCACTGTGAAAATCAGTCTCAAACTCCCACCTTTTCTGCTCAGCTCTTTGTGTTCTGTGTCAGTACCCATAGAGACCTGCTGTGAAAAAAGACTGCTTCTGCTGAAGGAAAGAGAATGTTCAGCTGCAAAGCACTACTGTGCCTATCGTATTCTGCATCTTACATTTTCTCATGATGGTGAATCACAATCCTTTACTCATAATGACAGTAATTTGTTGTGGAAAGTAAAAGAATGGCTTCAATTCAACATGCTGTCTTAATTTTAAAGGAAATACAAGCTGCAAAGTACAAAGAAATAAGTAATACTTGTTACTAGGATAATTAGAAAATCCTGTAAGAAGAGTAGTGAGGAACATCTGAAAGACTAGTGGAGTTTAGCATTCACTTGGAATAGTTTATTTCATATAAAATTTTCTTATTAAGAGTTTCAGCTTCAAAACAGGCAGTTTTTCTGTGATGTTATTATATTATAAAAAATTTTCATGTTTAACTGCTTACAATTTAATAATAATTGTTGAGATACTAATTAATATTTTATTAATATTTGACCATTAGCTGTACATAATAACAATTTGTGGAATATGGCCTTGTAACGTAAGTATTAAAATCTATAGATCTTCCTATTTTCTTATTTATATCAATGTAAGTAGGTTTTTTTTCTGATTTTTATCATTATCAGAGAAATGTAAAGCTATTATGAAACAAGCCTATCTCCATAGAAATCAAAGGGAATCTTCCTTTGATTGGTAGAAGCTTAGATAGTATTTGTTATAATTTATTGTACATAGCCACTTGGAAGTCTCTTTAAACTCAATATAGATAAACAATGAAAAAATCCATATATTTTACTAAGATTTTTTTGATTTGGTACATATGTGTATTAGAAATTTATTTTCCTCAATGTTTTCCTCAATTTCCTACATTTTTTGCAAGCAGCAGTGTCTGTTCCTAGTCCATATGTATGTAGGAATAAAAAATGGCTGTTCATGTCTATACCAATGAACTATAAGTGGAGTTTATGACTTACGTTTTTTTTTTTTTCCTCTCCTAAAATTTCTTTCCCAAATCTTTTTATCATGGGCCACAGTCAAACTTCACAAATTTCAACCTGTTTTTTTCTTCACTGAATCCTTTTAGGTTGTAATAAAACCTTAGATTTTTCAATTTTTCCAGATGTTTCACTACCTCAGTCAGGGCAGATGCTCTGTCCTACGCGCAAGACCACAATCCTCTCTTCTATTGAGTTCAGTTCCTGGTACCACCACCATTCACTCCTTGCCATACCAAGATGACTGAGCAATCTCAGCTGAAATCATTTGAAGTAGCCAAAATATCTCCTTAGCAAACTGTTCTAATTTAATTCACTCAGACTTGCAAAAACGTAAATTACACTCACATATTACATTTTACTTGTTCATGTAAAACTTTACATTTGCACCTCTTTGGTATTTTTTGTTGGCTATTCCTGCCCACCCCGTTCCTCCCCCCGCCCCCCCCGCTGGTTGGTACAACTTAGCTTTAAAGCAACACATGGATTAGTTAGAACACTTGGAGATGCTGATTTCTGAAAAGGATCAGAAGCTTTAGCCAAGTATGGTCTCCCTTTGTTCATGTCAAAAGATCAGAAGTCTATCAAAACCTAGGACTCCATACAAAAGCAATGGAGGTTCCAGAAGAATACAGGAGTTGAGACCTTGCCAGTGAAAGGAACAGTTTTGGGGTTTTGTTTTCTTTTATATTTAGTAACTATTATAACTTGGTTTAAAAAAAAAAAAAAGCAGCAATATTTAAGGGGAATTTGAAGTTTCTTAAGAGTGCTCTGCTTTCCCTAGTTACCAGGACTTTGCATCAATGAATGCAGAAGACTTCTGCAGACCACACTGCTGCAAGGGCTGTTGAGGCTTTGGGAGCAGTCTCTGGCTAAGTGAACTGGAGAACACAGTGGGAGCAAAGAGGCAGTCCAACCTTTCAATACTTTAGTTCCTCAGTGCAGTTCATAAACAGTATGTGCAGCTTATGCTTTTGTGAATATATACAGATGAATGAAAAATTCAATGACCTGACCCATTTCTCAGCTTTTTACATACTGGAGTGAGGAGTTTCTTCCTTTCCTGGCTCCTCGGATGGATTTGCCATTATACATTTGGAAGTGAGATTGTAACTTTGCAGCACTGACGTCACTGTTCCCTTGTTTCCTTTCACTACTGGGTAACTGATTTTTGTGCCACTCTCATTAGAGTAGGAACTGCGTTTGCACCTCAGAATAAGTGGTACAAGGGATATAAACAGTGCCATTCTTGTGCCAAAGTGTATGTTTAAGTATCTTTTTAATTACATTGGTGAATGGCTTTTGAGTTATGAGGCAGTGCTACAGGAAGCAGTTTTATAAACCTGATTTTACCATTCTTGCATTTTTCTACTTTAAGACTATGTAAACAGATGAATGTAAAAAGTGTCTACAGAAGCTTCACATAGATGTTTTGTTTCACAGGAATACACCTTGTGTCTACTTCAGTGAAGCATTTACAGATAGACTGGCTAGTGGAGCGACAAATGTGTGTGAGTGTACATGAACTGTCTTGAATCCCAAGAATTCACCAGCAGAGGATCTGGAGATTGCTACCTTAAACTTTCTGTTGCCTGTTGGAGAACTCTATACTGGCATGGAGAGTGTTTTAGGAGCTGTCTTGCCTGCCCTTGGCTGCTTTATCCATTACTGTTTATTAATACCCCAGGAGAGGCAGAGCTAGGAGGGAGCAATTTTCTCCAGGCACACTTTGACATGTGATCTGTGAGGTGAGAAGGGAGCCAGGCAGATTAGTCCTCATCACCTTGCCTTGTTAGCAGAGACGAAGCACCCCGTTGGCCCATGTGAAAGTGTTTGGTGCTTTTGTCCATCCCACACTGAGGATTTCTGCAGCTCCCTAACAGCATCTAGCAGTAGGGGGAGGTCTAAGCCAAGCAGCCCTGGTTGGGAGCCTGGCAAGGAAGCTGAGACAAGTGGCCGCACAATGTGAGAGAGATGTGGCCGGAAAAGCTTAAGCAAGTTTCTTGAAAAAAAAAAAAAAAAGGAAAGTGAGTAGATGCAAGAAGAGAGGCTGGGTAGCCAAAAACCAAAAGCAGCCAGAAAGCTAAATACATGCAGCTGAGGAACTTGAAAAATTCTGGAGGAAGACATGAGAGGTGGCCAGAACAGCACTAACAAAACAGACTCTCCCTTTTCCTTCCCTGATCATCTTTCATTCCTCTACATCCTTCTCTTCAACTCTTGGCTCCTCATCCTTTTCTCCTCCCTCCTCCTAAACATTGTGGAGAATGGCAGCTTCAAAAAACTATCAGCTCAGCTTTGCACAGCAATAAGAGAGTGATACAATGGCCAGACTGATGAGTGAAGTTAGGAAAATGGTTAATACAATAAACCAACATTAAGATATTTCTAAAAAAATTGAGGGATTTTCCCATTCAATACCTAATACCTTTCTCTTAAGGAAGGAGCAATTACAGGTGGTTGTGACAGAGTGTTGTGATTGTCTTGGCTTGTGAATGAGGTGTTGTGTGTCCTGCTCTTGAACAGTACCTAGGACAACCTTCTTAAACAGAGTCAGTTGAAATGTGGTGCCTTGTAATCAGGCAGTGAGGAATGTGCCCTGATAGTCTATCTGGTTGTGTGATGGCAAAAAAGGCAAGGAAAGCATATTTGTTCATCTCCAACATTTAGAATTTTGTTTGTTTAGCTTTTTTTTTTCTTTTTTGTTTGTTCTCACACATCCAATTCAAAAGACCAAGAGTTTTGGTGTTGTAGCAAATAGATGAATAGCAAAATGACATTTTCACAGTGAATTCCATTCAAAAGCAATCCTTTCTAAATTCAGTATAACAGATTCTGGCAGGTAAGAGGAATTTCTGGCAGTGCATAGATGTTTCTGGAGGCGTTTCTAGTGAAGACATTGGTTCGATTGAAAATACATCATCTTAGTCCTTTGTTTCTGTTACAGTAGTGTGGAACAGGCTCTGTTGTGCTCTGCACTTTACAGGCTCAGAGAATGCTTATTTTGTTCCTGGAGATCACAGTCCAGATGGTGGATTTGTATAAAAAGTGGGGAAAGTACTACAGGGTAAACACAGAAATTTTACTCCTTGACTTCAGAATGAATGCGGGATTGGGTTGCCCAAATACACTGAATACTAGTGGCAGTGTTGAGAAATGAGCGCAGACCTCCAATACCAGGAGCCAGTTTTCTTGTATTAACCATAAAGTTTTATTCTTACTGGGTTTTTCTTAGGTAGTAGAAACTGAAATTGGCCAAGAGCTTTCTAGGAATATAATAGAGACTAAACCCTGTGGGTGTGACAGCCTGGTCAGAGAGCAAAAAAACTATATAAGTTTTCCCAGAATCAGCTTGTGAGACTTTAGGAAATTGAAGATAAACAGTGATAGCTTGTTATTATAAACAACCTGCAGGTGTTGTTTTCCTAATCTCTGTTTTCCTGTTTTTCTCAAAGATTGTTTATAAGAAAGGCGTTTTGTTAATTAGCCAAACAGGTGAAATGTATTGATTAATTGACCAATCTGGTCTATCTGTATCAGAACAGTGTGTAAAAGAGAGAATTTCAAATTAAAGTGAGATTCTGTGCAAAGCAGCCTTCTAGTAAGTCTGTGTAATTTCTTAGTGACAAAACCCAAATATTCTATTTTGTTTTATTCCTAAGATCCTCAGGAAGCTGAGAAACTCCCTGTGCTGGTAAGCAGGTGTGTGTGCCACATTAGGCAGCACCAGAGCTTTGAATGTTTTGTGACTATGCAGGTTGAGCATCTACTTTTTGGGTATGTGCAAGACTGGCTTGTGTTCTTTTTTCCTGGAGTGATTAGGACTCAAATTTATATCTATATTTTAGAGTCGCTGGAAGTGTCACTCTGGATTGCCTGGATTCCAGGGAAACTTTGCTCACCACAGTCCAGCTCTGCTGGCATAGGTTCATCTAAGGCCTTTTAGGGATCCTAATGAATCCTCTTTTGAATAGGCTCAGGCTCTTCCCAGCATGCCTACTTTTTTTCAGACACTTTATGACATCTGAGAAGTCTTCCACACTTTCTTTCTTCTAATTTGGAAACAACATATCTTTCATGTATCAAATTCAGAGGTAATAGCTTAGCAAATAATTGTTACATACAGTTTTGTGTGTATCCCCTCAAAGATAAACTAATTCGGAGTGCTCAAGAATTTGCCATTCTGAGAAAATATGGATGTTGTCTTGTCTTCCTTTCATAGATATTCACTACTCCCAAATATAGAGCAGAGTACAGGTAAATTCTCCTTCATTTTTTCTCCACAGTTCTGCAAGGCTTGTTTTTCTGACTCAGCTCTGTGTGAAGAGGACTATTGCTACCATGTAAAAGCTGATGTCAGATCTTCTCTCCTGTCCCATGCCATATAAAATCTTCCTATAATAGTCCGTGTGTAGCCTTGTGGCTGGTTGGACTTTCTGAAGATGTCAGGGGTGACAAGTGATGGGACTGGGGGGTAAGACTGCAGATAAGCAAGGCAACAACACAGTCTTGGAGTTAGAAGAAACAGTCAGAACAGGAAAGTGTTACTAAAGTTCTTGTGGCAGAGCAGCACTGAGCAAGGTGAATGCCTCTGCTGGGATGCAGATGCTACTGTCTCCTGAATGAGATGTAAAACCAGATACACCCCATTTGTGGTTGTCACAAGGGACCTTTTGCAAGAGCAAGGCTTAAGATCTCAGAATGCCAGCCAAGTCCAACTCTGGTAGTTGAATTTTGCCTATCTAAATTTTACAACAGTTTAATTTGGAAGACTTTGCTTCCCCTTCTGCAAACACAGCTGTGTAGAGTTGCTAGTGCAGAATGTGTGCTGAGAGTGTGTTTCAGCACTGGCTGTACTGACCCATGAACGTACAGCCAGTGAAGCACTTGAGTGTACTCATGGTGACACTTGCTATAAATGCATTATGGGCATTGTGTTTCCATACATAAACACAGGTATGTGACCAGACATATTCTTCTACATATATTTCTTTTGGCTCATCTATACAGATTATTAATGTATGGTCACATGGAAGATATCTTAATTGGGCCAAAATATGTTTTTAGCCAGAAAGGTTTATTTTATTTTTTTCAAAGTATTTAAAATATGTAAGAGAATTTACCATCAGAATTCATTGCATAGTAACACAGAACTAGCAGTGAATGCCACGGCTATGTTTTTACTCCTTTCTCACTTTCAGCTAATCGCTGGTATTGCCAGGAATAGCAGGGTATTAGTCAGTATTAAATCATGATAATAGGCAATATCACCACAGGTCTTGAGCATTAAATGCATGAGGTACTAACCAGTCCCCAAGCACTGCAGAGTGAGCTGAGAACAGGATTATAAATTGTAAGTCAATTGGTTAGTCTTTTGCAGCTGTAACTGTGGTCTGGGCAGAACATACTGGAAGTGGCTCACATATGTGTTAATGATAATTATGATTAACTTCAGTGTAGCAGTTTTCATTGCAAAGGCTCCCACAGTGCTTTACTTCTCACAGTGCAGCATTGCTGACAAAAATCCATCCCCACAGTAGATGACAGAAAATGAACAGCATAAAACCCAGAAAAGGATGAATGGGAAACTTTGGCCCATGACACTGGAGCAGTCATGTGGACTCATGGAAAGTAACCAGGAAGTTTTAATTTTCACATGAGTTCTGGGTTCTAAGGGCAGAGTTTAAAGCCCTCTGTTCAATAAACTGCCTACTAGTAAAACAGAGCTACCACAGAAGGGTGAAGAACTTGCTCTGCTCTGCCAATATTTAAACCTTATGGTTCCAGGATGTCTCTTCAGACATCAGGTTTAGACCACTAAAATTATTCTTTCTGGCAACAACTGCACTGTACTGTAACAGGCAGCTCAAGGGCTGAATAAAACAGTGACATCACGACCTTAGCTTGTGTCATCCTGGAAGAATCTCAGCTCAAGTACAACTTAGTTATTGCAGCAAGCATTTTTGTTCCAGTGGCTCATCATACTACAGGAAATTGGTATAAGAGAGAGAAAACACTGTACAAAATCAGAGCTCAAAGAACTTTTGGGGACGAATTAAGCTTCATTTTGCCTGTATACCCCTATGGTGAAATTAATTAATTCCTATATTCTCCCAAAACTATTTCAAGATGGCTCCTTAAGATAATGTTGATTTATTTTTTTAAAGTACTGTATAAGACAAAGCTACATTTTTAAAAAATTATATATAAAAAAAAAGCAACAACTCCTTGAATGCCAGTTATTGTTTAACTTGTGTTTGTTTCTTGTAGATAATGCTTTTTCTTATGCTTTTTCATATTGTGCCTTTCTCTTTTTCCTCAATCATTCAATATCCTACAATAACATGTATTTTTCAATTCCACTTATAACTCCCCCTTTCAACTTTCTACATACTGAAACCTGGTTTTGTGACATACTCTTTTAGAATGCATTTTAACGAAGATACTTTAAGTTTTGCTGATGGCAGCAACCTTCCCTCATCCATGTGCCTTCAAAATTACTTTACTTACTTGAGGGAAACATTCTCAAGTAATGTTCAGTGGTTATGATGAAAAGGGCCTGAAAAGACTTTATCTGACTTTACTATAAAAGGATGTGCAGCTTTTATCTGCATTTGTGGTATCAAGTAAAATACATTCATAATGACAATCAGAAGAAAACCTAACAATAGCAAATAGCAACATGATAATATATGAGGATCAAGAGCTTAGGGAGCACTAAGTCACATCTTAACAGCTATTTAATAGCAGATGGATTTGCTAGTTTCTGTCTCAGATATTATACTGAAGTTTAGGACAGAAAAAGTTACATTGCAAAAATATATATTCTGTGATAAAGCATAGAATTTTTCATATTTTTCTTTGTATGACAGTATTTCATAATATATGCTTTCAGGAAGTTCTTTCTTGTTTTGCATTGGAAGTGAATACCTGCAACTGCTACTAATATCATGGTACTTAAAAGGAACACAGAAAAATACAGTAAATGCACCTCTCCCTGAATTTAGTTTTGTTTTGTACTCTTCCTGGGAACTGACTTCTTATTTCATATGAACTTTCCCACATACTGTTAGCGTGTTGCCTAAACCAATAAGGGACTCCCCTCTATGAGGTAGAGTGACTTTTACCTCTTACAGTGTAAGAAAGTGCTTTAACAGCTATGACGGCATCACTTTCTGCTACTATAGAAATTCATCCTTCTCAGATGCACTTCTAAGTTCTCAACTGGATTGCATAACATTTTTAGGCCCTTATACATTTTTGGTTTTTATATCTTGAAACTACTTGAAGAAATTGGTCAACGTATAAATTGTTCTCATTTGATTAGCTTCTTGGTGTCTGTTAGTGATGGGAAGGTCCACAATGCTTGTTTTCTGCAAATACTTCAAAGCTCACTACATATTAATGAAAACCTCTAATTGAAATTTTGCAGCATTTTGGAATTTGCATGAACTTTGAACAGGAGTCTATGACATGCCATTTGCTCTACCACAAAGTAAAAAGTCATCCGATCTATAGTACCTCAGGACACAGCACACATCACATGTACAGTTTGGAAACTGCTTCAAAATGGATTTGAAAAATTATAAAGCAGGAATGCACTTGCAAAAAACTGGGGTAGTTTGGCTTCCAACCCTTCCCAAAATGGCCAAAATACATAACATTTTCAGTTTCACAAAGACAATTTGAACATTTGTACTGGTTCTAAAGCTGATGTCTATTTTCAGCTCCCCAGTAGATAATGATGTGTACAGTTAGTTGCCTGTGCTGCATCAACATGAATTCTCAATGTTAGGCTCCCTTACAGTACTTTATTCTCTAATTATTGCTAATGAACCAAAGATTAATGCTTGGCATGAGCAAAAGGAAATCTGTGTGTGTTTAATTGTCAGAACTGGCTGAGAAAAGAGCTGGTGATGATGTTGGCTCAAAAGGCAAATCCACACAGCCTGAGCCCTTTAGCCAAATGAGTGGGGACTTTTTTGTTGCAGATGCTGGCGAGACCAGCAGATGTGCATGGCTGTGAAGCAAAATCACAACATCCATATTGCTCTATCTCCAAGTACCTGGACATCACTCTGAAATTCCCACATTATTATAAAAGGCTTTGCCCTGACACTTGGTGGCTCTTAATGAATGAGAGTTGTGCTCACCTGGCACCTGCTAAGTGCAAATGCATTCCATGTAAAATTGTCTAGACTCCCTACCCCAATGTCTGCTGCCTTTTACCTCTTTGAAGTTGTTCTGTTCTGATTTTATGTTCCTTGCCTAAGACTTTGCCTATCATTGCCTCCAAGTCCACATTCTAAACACACTGGTGATTTCATCTCTCCTCACATCTACTTTCCCTCATTTATAGTCTCTTTTGCAGTTTACATTTTTTAATAGCCAATCCCATTTATCCCATTGCAACCCTCTCTGGGATTGAACCTGTGCAGTGGTTTTTATTGTTCTCTGTCCTCAGAACCATAGAAATCTGAGATGGAAAAGGCTGATGAGGTCATCTTGTCCACTCCCCTTGCCAATGTTGAATTGTTTCCTACAGTCTAATTTTAAAATTACTCATTCAGCTGGGCTTCCACCTCTTGTGTTAGAAGATTATTCCACAGTATTAGGCTGTGTATCACACCATTAGGAAGTTTTTCCTGACAGTTATCTTGAATTTTCCTTCCTGTGTTTTTGTTCCATAGTCCATAGCTGTGTCCCATTGGGCCACTCCAAATGTTTCACTCTTTTAGAACATGCAGCCTTCAAAGCCCACCTATCAATCTATTCCAAAAGATTCTGTTAAATGCTATCAGATACTATCTGTTACTATCTTCCCCACCCAAACACAGTGATGTATCTGATTGTCTCTTTTTGCTTTTGCTCCGCAAGGAAAAGAACAGAAGGATGAGAAAGCTGTTGCTCTGTTACAGCTTGTACCATGACAGGTTCCATGTGAAGACGAGAAGTTCATATGTGAACAAGGCTTTCTATTTTAGCATTCCTTCATTAAAATTCGTGCTGCCTTTAAAATTTTGACAATGTCAATGAATCCTACCTGCACCATTCACACATCCAGATGAAATGCTGATGTCCTCCACCAAAATGAACTTAAGAGAAAGTCCTGAATACAGCCATACATACTGCTTTGAATGAGAGACTTTGTTAGTGATCACCTCTGAACATGTGTTGGAAAGAGCTGAGCCTCTTTCACCTTTTCATACCCCATTGTTAAGTGTTCAAAGCAAGAACATTTTAGCAGTGATTTTTCACAAGGACCTTGCACCTATTTGGATATTTAAATGAATGGCCATACAGTCAAATTGCGTCAGCTGCTTGGGTTGATGTAGCTTAAAAGTACAGCCCATTATTTAGAGACCTAGAAAATGTTTAGAATATCTGGCTTCTGCAGTGGAAACAGAGTTCCTAGAAATTTGGCCATGGGCAACTTTAACAATTTGTTCCCCTACTGTGTGTGCTGAATACTTCTGGACATGAATGAACCTGTACATGACTTCTAAGGCATGTTGAGTTCACCTTTGGGTCTGCTTATCAGCTTTTGTCAGCCTGATATGCCTGTGCCTCTGAGGCACAAGCATGGCCTCAGAGAGGCTAACATGCCTGGTGCCTACAGCTGGTAAAAAGCTGTCATAAGAATCCAGGCTGCATGTTGGCAAAAACAATCACCTGCTGTTCACAGGAATTTGAGAATCTCTGGGATTCTTTTGACCAAATAAATATTCTTGGGAAGAGTTTTTCACAAACGGTTCTAAATCTGACAATTATCTTGGTAGGTTTGGCTCCACAAAGTCCTGTGGAGCACCAACGATCTGGTCAGGATAGAAATAGACTGGCCATGAATAGTTTCTGTAGGAGGTAAATGAGAGGGGTAATTTAGATGAGCTCACCACTTAAGAAGCATATGGGCAGGCTGGGAAGTACATATGCAGCATGGGCATGGTTCACTGGGACGCAATTACAGCAGGATATAAGATGTGGCAAGTGGAAGTATAGTTATACCAGAACTAAGAGGTGCTGGGTCCCCCTCCACGAAGAACTCTGCAGTTTGAAGTCCACACTCACTGCTCTGTTTGGGACTCAGACACAGGGCTGTATGTTAGAGCCCCAACTGTTTTCTCAATCACTTCTTCTGCAGCTTAGGGACAATTATTTTTGGCAGTGCCTCTCTTACCCCTTTCCCTGCATTCTTGCTCTCACTGCAGCTGTAATTGTTCCTGCTCTACCAAAGTACCTGGGGAGAGTGTGGAGGAACCAGACCTCTGAACTGTGCACCCTGGTTGCTTGCAGTTGCTCTCTTTTCAAGTGCAATTACCCAGATTCTGTTTTTTCCCTCTGCTTTGCTCTCTGGGCAGTCAGGAATCATGTCTTTATCCTGTTGGGAGCAGGCTCAGATGGAAGGCTGTTTTCCTCCTTCCACCTCTGACTGCAGAATTGCTGTTTGTCTTCATGTTGTCTCTCTCTAATTTATACCGAGCTGCTGTACTGAAAAAACTCACCCTTTAAAAGGACTGTTGTACTGTACACTTCTCACTCCTATCTGTCCATGGATTTCATTATTAGAGAACAATGAAACATTCCTCGTGGTTGTAGAGGGACCATTTTTAGCTAGAACGCTACTTATGGAAAAATGAAATATGTTTTAGATCCAAGTGTCTTCAGCTAACTTGTGCAATAAAAAATGAACCAAGGATCATCTCTTGGAAACATAATATTTTTGTCTTTCCCTAAAGAAAAGAAATAACTTTCTAGCAAGGCTGATGAGAGTATTCTTTCTCAACAAAAATTCAAGGAGTTTTTTTTCCTTCCTCCACAGTATTTCTGGACACTTGCCTTAGATGGCTTAATATGAAGTGATAAGCATTGTAGGAGACTTCACAAATATTTCCAAAATTCACTCATGCTGTTGGTTGGTGGCACTCATTTTGGTTCCCATACTGTCTCAGCTGGCTCTTTTCAGCAAAACTGCCTTTTCTGCTAATTATAACATCTCCTCTGTAGATACAGCAATTATATTTAGTTAGTATTTCTTAAATCTGTAGTTTCTTTACTTATTCTCCCTTTTTGCCTTGACTGTCTCCCAGAATAAAACTGCTCCTACCTTTGCTTTCTCCCATCCCATTTCAGAATTACTGGCCCACACTATCTAGAATGTGCTCCTGATAGAAGAGGAGAAAAGCATTTAAAAATGTTCTCTCTCTCACATATTTTTTATGCACTTTTTTCTCTAACTTGACTGAAGTAACTTTTGGCTCATGAAAAGGTATCTTAGAAAGTGGAGTAAAGTAAATTAATGGAAAGAAGGTAAGGGGTGAGGACACACTTCAGATGTTAAGGCTGATCCTGCTCAGGCACCTTCCTTCCCATCCAGAGTATTCCACAAGTGACCAATGCCTGCCAGTCTCTGTGATTTTTGGATGATTGAGGAGAAACACTTGAAAAGGGCTGGGTTTTGGAAAGGGCTGAACATCTGCACTCAGGCTCAACAACTATCCAGTCTGTGAGGGTGGAATGCATGAAATCCTTCCAGTTCCTGAGGAAAAACCAGTCTGATGTGGTTGGGTTGATGTTGCATGGCTGCATGCTCCTTAGAAGCAAAACCAGGGGAGGAGGCAATGTATCCCATTTGATCCGGGCATCCCAGCAGCATCTCCTAAATGTCCCTGGCCAGGACACCCAGATTCATCATCTGGTCCATATCTTGGTGATCCCAGGAATCTCATTGCACACTTCAGGCCCAGAGCATAGGGGGGGTCTTCAGCTCTGGGTTATTGCTTCTGCAGACACAAACACTTTTCTGTTTGAAATATTTATTTATTGATTTATTGCCTGATGCCCACCTACTGAATTCCCAGGCTTTGCTTTCCAGGTTTTCTCCCTCTGTCAGGGAATCCATTAGTAATTTACACACCAGGCCCATGGCCTGGGTCACAAGCTGGGCTTTCTGTGCCAATGCAGTTGCAACATTTTTTCAGAGCTAAATATTTAACAGGTCGAAGTATAGATGTGAACCCTTATGGAGTGCTACTCTGGAATGCATTTCCTATATTTTCATTCACATTAGTAGTTTCTCATGTTTCTTTTGCACGTCTAACATTATAGGGTGATACTAAGATTAATGGAAGATACTGGAGTGAAGATTAAATACCAGTTTTAAAGACATGTGAGCAGTCTGGCTTGGGGCCAGTCACTAGGATAATGAAGTTGTTACAACTTCTGAGAAAGCCAGTGGTTTCGGAAGAAACTGGGGGCATGACAGCACATGTCCAGTGTGTGAATTTTAGGAACATGGTGGGAACTATAGGGAGTGTGGGAATTTGAGTGGTTGTTTTGGGGACCTGCAAGGGCAGCCATAGAGGATATTAGAATGGAGCTAAGGTTATCACAGCAGGGGATACAGGACAAAAACCCACAGGAAACAAGGTTTCATTAGTTCTGCTGCTTGCAGAACAAGTTGTTTTAATTAAGCTTCCCTTCCATTTCTAAAGGGAAAATGCAGGAAGAATAAAAAAAGGAAAGGGAAAAACCTGAAAAAATAAAATAAAACCCATGAAACAACATTTTAAAATATTTTGAGTTCTTTTCTCATTCTTTTTGCGGTTGGGGTTGTTTTTTGGTCAACTACTGCACCACTCCCTTTCACCCTAAGAACGTCATGAAGTACATATATATTCTTTTTCTACTAAAGCATTTTCAAAAAGTCATATCTGTGACCTGCTTGTTGCTCCCTCTTTGCTAGGCATTTTTTGTAGGAAGGTGTTTGCAGTAGAAACTCATGGTCATGTCTGATAAGGAAGAAGTGTAGAGGTAAAGCCTTTTGCCTTTTGAACCCTGAGGATTTTCTTGTCTACCTCTGGGGTCAGGATTTCAGTCTACAACTGTAATAACGTAGCTCTTTTGGGGGCACCTTTCTTAAAAAATTGTCTTACAGCATTACTTGCTGATGGAACTCTTCCACTCTGCATTATTATTTTGTCTTTCAATGTGGGAGATTGTGCTCCTGAGAGCACAATCATGTTGTGGGTCAGTGAAATGAATGAAGATCTGGTTTGCAGGGAAATGCTGTGTTTAAACAATTTGTAGTGTCCGCTGATGCTGGGGTAGTCTCTGAAAGTGGCAGTGACAGCACCTGGCCAGTCCACACCTGAGCTGGCCAGGCCTCTTGGAAGTCAGGAGGTGACAACCACCAGCCCAGGGACACAGAACCTTGGACGTGCTGAGCTTTTGCCCTGCCTTGCAGGGTTTGATTGCATTGCAATAGCATTGACAGACGAAGAAAAGGATTTTTTTTGGCTTGCAGGATTTCACCTGCTCTGCTGGTACTTGCCTTGTCCCAAGGCATCATAAAATGTCCTGTTGGCCCTACAGCCGGGCTGAGATAGATGGAGCTTTGACACTGCAGGAACTTTAGGAAAGGCAGCGATTTCCCTGGTTTTTAAAGACCTGTACATGACTTGGAGCCATTTGGTTCAGGGGCATAGCTAAGAGAAAAGTGAAAAACAGGAAGTTATGAAGTCTCTTGTTTATTGAGCAACATTTGTCTGGTTGAAGAGAAGCAAAAACCAGAAAAAGAGCAAGAAAACAAAAATAAGAAAAAGCAGGGAAAGAAGAAAAAGAACGTAAGCAAAGAAGCAAGCAAGCAAGAAAGCAAGAGAAGGAGAAAAGAAAAAAAAAAGGGCTTGGTATAATAAGAAGCAACAAAATCATAAAATATATGGTAAACCCACATGGAAAAAGAATATAGTTGATTTCCTGCATCTCTCTGAGTTATGTTTCAGTAAATGTATAGCACACATACTGTGTTTAAAGCAGATTTTACAACATATAAAACATTAAAAATATTATGACATTGGCCAATATTTATGATGTATATTTCCACACGTAAAATACATTGTGTCATGTCATGGATTTTAAAAAACATGGAAGTTGGCCATGTCATAATATTTTAGAGCTTTTTAATACATTGTCAGAGCTATTTTAAATATACGTGCTCAGCATTTTATGAAACTTCCAACACACGGACATACGGAAAATATCTACTGAGTTCACAGGAGACCAGCATTTCAAATGTAAAGTTTAGCTATTACACACTTTCTAGCACAAAACCCCCCTTTTTTGGGTATATTTCTTGAACTTCAACATATTCTTGCTGCACTTTGTATGGATTTATTCTAGTGGTGCTTAGTGTTTAGCAAATGAGAATTGCATTTGACCTGATGATTTGGGTTTAATGTACATGAAATTCCCACTGAAGTTTTGCAAAATAGGACCATCTGGCAGCTCACAGCTACAGAAAGCCTCGCAAAAATATCAATGTTCAGCTGACAAAACCCCTTCAGTTTTACTAATTATTTGCATTTCCAACTAGAACATTTCAGTGCTAGCCCTCAAAGAACGCTACTAGCATGGCTCAGGGACATTTAGAAATCCCTTCTGGAAGAACTGAGGATAGGCAGGGCTAAAATGGGTTAAGTATTTTATCTGTGTGAAAGCTGGAAGGTCAAGAGAGCTGGAAGGTTAAAGCACTTTATGAGTATCAGAGGGAAGTTTTGGCATTTTCTGGAAGCAGGCTTGTTTCCCAGTCCTGTGATTTAGCAGCAAGACCACCCTTGATTTTTGAAATGTCTTGGAAGATGATGGCAACCATTCTGACAGCAGATATTAGGAGCAAACTTTTCCCTGTGAGGGTGGTGAGGCACTGGCACAAGTTTCCCAGAGAAGCTGTGGATACCCCATTCCTGGAAGTGTTCAAGGACGGGTTTGAGGAACCTGGTCTAGTGGAAAGTGTCCCTGCCCATGCCAGGGGGCTGAAAATAGATAATCTTGAAAGTTCCTCCCAATCCAGACCATTCTATGAGTTTCTGATTTATTCTCAGATGTGTTGTTCAAATGTGTGGTTTTAAATAATACTGGATATGAATAGAAGTACTTTTTAAAAAAAGTCTTTTAAATTCTTCCTTTTATTTTTCCCTCAACTGCAAATTCTCCTGCTGTAGCCTTTGCATGATGAGCCATACAACTTCCACATGGCATCATGGAGTATTACCATGTTTAAAGGGTATGTTTGGTTTTCTTGCACTTGCCAGCATCTGTGTGAGGTTACCACACACATGGCACTGAGGATATATAGATATATTTTTTTAAAATGTCTTACTTTATACATCACCAGAAAGTGAGAGGACACAAATAAATGCTGCCAAGGACATTACATAACTTAGTTCAAGGTCTTTAGAGGAAACTGAGAGGCAGTAGATATGCCACTTGAAGGGCTAATTCACCAAACACCATAGGATAATTATATTATAGGGGTCACTGTGAATAAGGGTGGGTGGAACTGGGGCAGAAGCCTGTACTTGCTTCAGCAGCAATACAAACCTACCTATGATGCTATGGGGCCATGTGACACTGCTCTAATTAGCTACTAAAACGTTCTGGTTTTGGTTTCTGAGTGTTGGTATGGCAATTCCTCCAGCTAAATGTGTGCCAGATTGAAAAACAGCAGTGCATTAAAAACGAATATTAGTTTGGAGAGTATTTAAAAAATCCCAGCTATGTTCTGTAAATAAGGTTGCCACACTGCCCCAGTTGGATTTGATTTTTTTTTTTTTTTAATCTTTTGCTGGCTGGTAGGAAATGTTATTTCAGCACTTCCAGGAACACTGGGCTTTTCTAGGCGTTGTCCAACTGGTTTAATTTAGATTTATGCTATTTGTTTGACTGATTTATCTGATTTAAAGGGTAGCATAAAGACATCAATTTACCAGAGCAAGTTATTGCTTTCACATATGCTTCATGTTGATCTCTGGGGTTTAGTGGGGGATTTGCTGTTGAGGGGGCTGGAGAAGGTGAGGGAAAGTTTGGGCAGCATATGCACCATGGTCTTTTCTGGCTGGGTTTATTCGTCATTTACTCAGTGTCTTTTCCAAGGGATTACCCTTGAAATACTGTATTATTATATAGGAAAAGAGCAGCTTCTGCATAGTCCTAGGTATTCAAGACAAACACAGGAACAAAAATCATCTTTAGTTTCTTAGGAGCTAAGAGGACCTTATTTGTCCAGTGCTGAGAAAAGCAGAAGAAAACGACCTAAACATTGAAACTTACTGCCAAGTAAGGGAAACAATTTGAAAGCATGGTATGCAATTGCAATTAAAAACAAAGATTCCATTTTTTTCCTTCTGTGGACATATCTTAGAGACAGTAATGCAGATCAAATATTTTCCTTATTTCTTGGGAAAGCAGGCCGAATATAATGACAAATGAAAAATGGGAGTTTTACATGTCTTGATGTCCAGAAGATGTCAGTCTCATGTCCCATTTGCTATAGTAGTAACATTAATGGTAAATTTAAAACGTAGGCCACTACAGTCAAAACAATAAAGAAAAAAGTTGTATTATCAGGAAGCATTAAGCACATTGTATAGAGAGAGGTTGTTAAGTAGCCTGTGTCCAGCTGTTTAGGGGAAGCAACAAGTCCATCAAAACATGTTTTGAAATGTATATAGCAGGAACATGTTTGTTGTGAGTCCAGGAACTGTCCTGTTCAACTCTTCCATGGGAGAGAACTGCATTTGCCTTTACCCTGCAGACTGACTGTGATGTGCTTTCCCCACCTTAAGCAGAACCCAAGAGACACTATGATAAGGAAGCGACAGAGACCCGAGGATCTCAAACACGAAACAATATTTAAGAGATACTCTAGCTGCAGTCAGGTGGTCAGTCAGCAGGTCAATGCCCAGTTTGTTGCCTTATAGACCATTTTTTTTTCCTTAGACCTTTGAAGACTATGCTGAGCCTAAGATCTGAATCCATTCATAGAAACATTAGTAGTGTTCCTCACTGTCCATATGACCCCCTGTAAGAAAGAAAAAGGCTGCTGAGGATGTGTGTTTTGCACAGCAGGGTCTCACCTTCCATTCCTCCTCAACTAGAATTTTAGTTCTTCAGCAGTGAGCAGAGGGGAAAGCCTGTTCTGCACAGATCCTGTGTTGCAGCACTCCTGCTCAGCCCACATCACTAACACCTTCTTGAATGTTATTTCTTACCTGGAAGAGTCAGCAAGTTTAGGTCTGAGAGGATCTGGCCATTAGCAGGAATGTTCAGCAACACTGTGGAAAGGACATGAAACACCTGGCATGGTCCCAGATACACACAGCCTGGAACATTAAATGGCACTCAAGGGATAAAACAACCAAATTGTAAACCTCTCTTCCCCCACCCTCCTTCCTTTTTTATTTTTCATAAATGCACTTTTGAACATGCAGTGCATAGATGCTTTCTTTCTACCTCCCTTTGTCTCTCTGTTTCTTACTTGTGACTCCTTAGGGGCCAATCGAAAGAAAAAAGTGTTCTGCACCATTTAGTAAGGTTTTTGGCAGGATTTTTCTAGGAAAAAGTGAGGAATGTGCTGTTTCTACATCAACTCACCCACAGGTCACTCCTTGTGCACTGCACACACTTCAGGGATTAGAAATGCTAGGATTCCCAGTTTGTTTGCTCTGAGAAGACTGCACACACATTTTCTGTCTCTTTGTCACTCATTTATACACACACATGACCGTGCACACATGCACAAACTCCTTAGTGAGAATGTCTGGTGTCATGCCTGTAATGACAATGCACTATCAACGACATCATGCAAAGTTTAGATTGATAGTAAACAAGTTCCTGATGTCAAAGGCAAACAGGGATTTTGCTATTTCCCTAAGAACAAGGGAGAAGCCCAGCTGGTAAAATAACCTGAAGAAACTACAGGGTACCAATGTTACGATCTGAATAACAGTTTGCATATTTTATATGTATATAACCAGTTTCTTGCCTCCATGCCTGTCTGGGCCTGGTTAACATTATAAAATATGCAAGTTGTTAGCAAGGTGATGAAGAAGAATAGCAAAACATGAAGGCTGTTGGTGCTTATTATAAAAATGTCAGGACTCAGCTGTATTTCTGTCTGATGGTGCTAAGAAATTGTTTCTGATGGAGCAGAATGTATGGAATTAATGTGATTTAGTTAATCTAGCAATTTATGTGCTCGCCGTTTTTTGGGTTAACTTTAAAATCTGCCATAAAATGAATACTTTACAGTGGTAGTCCCAGTAACACTTCTGTATATTGTCCTTTGCATTTTTGTTGGCTTGCTGACATCAGTGCTTTAATACTTAATATCCTGTGAACATTTCTGTGTTTTATAGTTCTGTATGTACTGGAATAAAGAGGGAGGAGAGGACAGAGGCTCTCTAATAAGGAGGCAAGCCTTATTCTTTACTGATATGTTTTTGTTCCCTGCTAACAATTTTTTCCCTTTTCCCATAACTATGAGGAAGAACTGCTGTCAGAGAAGGGCAGATGGTAATGTGTATGTGAAGTGTGGTTGTAATTATGTTATTACCTAGGCCGCATAAGGCTTGTTTATGTGAAAAAGGAGATTAATTCCTTTGGGTTAGTAGTGAATAGTCCCAGGCCTGTAACTGATTTCTCTGGAGAGCTACTGAATTCTTCAGCTCTATCCCTTTGTCGGGCTGTGCCTTCTATATGCCACCTCTAAATAAAATAAAATGAAAAAGTCCTGTAAAGAAGGTCTATGTCAAAGATGAGGACTCATCTCCCCGTTAAATTGTGGCAAGGGTAAAGGGGACATTTGAGTGGGAGGTCCAAAACCCAGGAACTCAGGAGGTCTAGAACCCAGGCTGCATGGAGACAGCCTGGCAGAGCTGAATTGCTCTCCAACAAGCCCCACAGTGGCTGAGCAACTCCTTCCCTGCAGCTCATGCTGTTTGTGTGCAATTACTCACTCTGGGAATGTGGTTTAATGTGTTTTGGAGGTGGAGAGGCAGTAAGAAAAGGATAAGTGTATCTTCCTCCAAGAACTCTGCTTACCATCAGCCCACCTTAAAAAGCAACAAAGAAAACCTGAAAAACAAGGAATAGCTGTAATTTATTTGTAACATGGCATGACACCTTGTCTTTAAAACATTCAAAGTTGAAAGCATAGAATAATATGCATGAGGTGGGAAGCAAACTTCTTCAAAAATTCAGTGAGTTTTGAAAGACATCAGTCCTCATGTTTTAATTTCAGCTGTTATAAAGGTGTGACCTTTCCAACTTAAAGATTCTGAACAATATCCTCTGTGCTTTTCTTCAGGTTGAGATGGTTCAGGGAAGAAAGGTAGGAAACAACTGACAGACATGTTTTAAACCTTATCTGTGACTCAGGATGGCCATGAAATCTGATACTGCAAAAACAGGATCAGTCAGTCCCAAGGGACAGACCCAATTTCTCCAAAGTCACTGCTAACTGGAGCATCTTCCCTGATGGTATGGCTATTCAGATGGCTTGATCAGAGCTTACTGCCCCTCCTGGAAAAGCTACTGAAAGTCTTCAGTGAGCTCTGGATCACTTGCATAGCAGGCAGTCATAAGGAAACGGAGGTATGTCCACCCCAGTGTCCTTCTGTGCCAGAGTCCTCCCAGCCCACATGAAGCTGAAGCAGTGCTGAGCCTTCACCCTGACACTTGCATAGGACATTCAAGAAAGAAATCCTCTTTAAGAAAAAAACCAAACACAGCTCTTGCTGGGCACTGTTTATAATGTGAACAATTTGGAAAGAGCTTGTTCCATATTTACAGCATTTTTAAAAATAGATCATATGGCTTAAATATGATACTGTTCCCCACTTTAGGGAAAGCAAAACCTTTCCTCTAGGGTATAAAATATTTCCAAAATGGATGACTGTTAAAATTCAGAAAAAAAAACCCCAAAAAAACAAAAAACCAAACAGTTCATAAAAAGCATGCTGACATTGTAAAAAATTAATAGTATGCTTGGAACCCTTTGAGTTTCCAAAATGGTCAGTTCAATAGAAAAAAAAGAACACTTTCTTATTATAAATTTGAGTTGCCTGTCTTGGGTTTTCCTAATGAAAGAATTTTTAGAGTAAATAAAGCTCACATTGACTGTTCACAGCCCATCTCCCCCTCAGTGTGTAATTTAACCACCCAACCCTGTGGCCTGGAACACTTTTGATTACAGCTTTAATAGTTATTTTGGAAAAAGTTGGTAGCCAAATATTCAACCTTTAGAATATTATGTATGAGAGTTTTCTTCTCTTACATGTCATAGGAAATTATGATGACCATGTGTGTGTGAGTGTGTGTGTGTGTCTAAGCAAAATAAATGTAGTATTTCATGCTACTGGATTCCATTACTTGAAACTTTAACAGCTGTAGCCTTGGGAGTGGTGAGGAAGTTGAGCCAAATTCTCAGTCATTCTAAAGTGGGTCATATTAATGCTGCTTCAAAGATCATCTCTATGAATAGCCCAGAAAACCAGGTGTTGGGTAGCACTGGGCTTACTGTGGCCTGGATTCCATTACTCCAAGTAAAGGAGACATATTTATGTACTGGGGTTGCCTTTAAGTATCTGTTAAAAACCCCCCAAAAACAGCTAGTGGTATTATATAGAAGTCATTTAATTCTCTTATGCTCACCCTTAGGTTGAGCAGAAATCACTGGTAAAATAAGAGCTGTGTATTATTAGCTTCCTAGGGCTGAGCTTGCTTACCCCTCTTTGATGTTCCATTATTTTCTTGAATCAGGAACAAATATTTCAGCTGTAGAACACATGACATTCCTGATTAATTGGGTCCTCAAATGAAGTGAGCTGGAGTTCACCATCAGATAAAGAGGTGATGGGTTTCAAAAAAAGGTTTGGTACATATTTCCTCTTTCTTTAAAGAAAAAGCTGAGACCTTTTAGTGGTGGCTTTTGATTTCCACAGCTTGTATATCTATCCTTGCAGAAATTAAATGGCTTATGTGTGTATCTTACCTCAAATCCTAGGTAAAATGAAATTTCCATTTTAATGTTTTAAGTGCATTTTGATGGTTGTAAAACGAATCAGATGCTAATCATTAGAGACCCGAATGTCTTCTGTAAGCAATTGATATAGACTTGAGTAAGCATCTTGCTGGGTTTAACTGCTGACAAATGGAAAATAAAAGAATGTTTTGTGATAATGTAGGTATTTTATGTTGCTGTCTCTTAGGCTGGATTATGTTTCACAGATCTTGTCATTTAGAGTACTGTAGGAGAACTAAAGCATTAATTAATGACAGTTGTACTAGGCTGTAAAATGTCATAGCTCAGGAGTAAAATCCCTGAGGAATAGAGGTAAAAAATATATTTGTTGAAATATGAAAAGAGGAAGTGCCTTGAGAACACTTCCTAATTTTTCAGGTTTGAGTCTAAACGGCCAAAAAAGAAAGAAACCTTATAAAATCTTCTATCTCCTCTCTTTTACTTACCTATGCAGTTCAGTGAAATGGGAATATCCAAACTCTACAGACAAGTCTATTTTGGTGAATACTGTATAAATGGTGGAAAAATAGAGGCAAGCTATCAAATTTGTTCAATTATCTTTATTTGGAAGTTCTTCAGCTTCTCCTGCTCCCATTTCCCTTTGTAATGTGAAGTTCCTGGGTGTCCCCACTGCAAAGAACACTTTGCTGTGTAGATGAACTGCAGAATGTAACTACTGGGTGTAGTTACTATTACTATTGAACATTCCTGTTTTGGACCGTGCAATAGATGGTCACCAAAGATCGATGTTTTTTACAAAGTAGTAAGTGGCCTCCTGTACTCAGTAGGTTTATCAAATAGTTTGTCAAGTTTTGTTCATTTTGTGTGTCGATCTCTCTTTCCAAAAGAGTATTTTACAACCATCTCTAGGCAGAATGGCAACTTGCATAACCTCTTTCAGGTGATCCTAAATAGCTTCTTTTTCTAGCTGGGCAAACCTTATAATACCAGAATGCTAGTAGAATATCACATTTCTTCATTTTTATCATAATTGTTACCAGAGTCTGCTTCCCAGATTTTAATAGAATTTCAGGTTATTTGCTATGATTAGTAAGGTGCTGCCTATAAGCTTTAAATTTTTGTATTTTTTTTTTTTTTGCCTCTGATGTTGCCCCTATAAAGAGGTGTTATTATATTGTTTTGTCCCAGGGTCACTGTTCAGCAAATGACTGATGTGGTTATAGAATATGCAGAGGAATGTACATGTAATGTCTACTTCCACCTTTTCCAGGCTCTTTGTGAAAAAATGTTTGCAGTGCATGAGTCTCATTTCACAGAAAAATAATCTTTGATATTTAGAAGCAGAGATTTAAGAAGAGATATTAAATCTTGGAAATTTTCTTTTTTTGGTTTTTGTAGAATCAGATCATACTAGGAAACCAATGTTAGAGCAAGCTCAATTGGGATGAAGACACCTCTTTCACAAACCTCTGAAGTTTTTTGAGGTTTTACTGATCATTACAATTTATATACCCATATTATCATCAAGTGCAAGTAGTAGGATTTTAGCTCACTTTTTATGAGAGAATAGATAGATAATATAATTTTGAGTCAATATTATTACTCAAGCAAAATGAGTTTTCCACAGTATTTATGAACACTTTTGTATTGCAGCAGATCTGAAAGCTGATATTTAGTAACTTTCTGCTGAAGAATATGATTATCACTATTTAGAGTTTTAGTGGGAAAGTAAAAAAGAATTATAAACATAATACATGCCTACATGAAAAAAAGATTCCTAACAGACCCAATAATTCTTTACAGTTAGCATTGATTGTAGAGGATTCAAAAGAAATACTATGAGAGATTTATTATATTTATAACAACTTTCGGTAATTCTTGAAACACATTATATCTTCCTCTACTTTTTGAGAGAAAAAGTTTAAAACTTCTATTGTTAATATCTCTGACCCTGAAAAAGAAATAGTAAAAACCTGGTGTGAACTGGTTACTTGGGAATGTATAGGCCTCCTTCAGGAAAGGAGAAGACTTGAAAATACAAGTTATGACCAACATTTCTGGACTTTCACCAGACCCCTAAAGGAAAGTGACCTTTGTGTATCAATAACAGAGGCCCTGGGCCAATGGGACCCACAGCAAGTAAAAGAAACTCCCTCAAGAGCCTGTCAGGTTGCAGAACTCGAGAGGGTTAGCAAATGGCAGAGACATTTTTTTGGAGGTCTAATTTAGTGGCAAACATACAGATTCTTCTTCTGGTTGTCTTGCCTAAGTCAGATCAGTTCTGTTCAGAAATAAAAGTAGCAACTATCAACCCTCAAAGCCAATGTGCTCTCATCATACATTTTATGGACATGACTAACAGAAGAATTAAATGTGCAGACTCATATACAGAAAAGGCTAAAACCCAAACCTGTCATTTTACAATGAGACATAAGAAAATCAAGGATATAATGAGTCCATTACTTATTTTCTTAGATAAGCTTTCCCTCGATTTATTCCCATTTAAAAAGTACATTCAACTCAACATAAATGTTTTTGACTTCTCTTTTTGAAAGCTAAATGCCACGATGTCCAAGTTTAGTGACTTTCAGAGAAGAACACAAATATTGCTGAGACAAAAATGCTGACAGCTAGAATTCAAAAATAGTTTTGGATGAACTCAGATTAGGAGTAGTTCATACGCACTTTCCAAAAATGGACATAACAGCTGGAGAATTTTTTCCCCCCATCCAAGAGGTTACTGTGGTCTGTGGGTTTCTTTGTGTGGGAGCTTGCATCTTCATACAGAGAAATATAAGAAAACAGCCTGCAATAAGACACAAAAATAAACCAAAATGTAATATAAAAGTCTCTGAGGTCTTGGGAATTCTGGGTAAAGTTGGTCAATAACATTATGGAAAATGAAGCTACGAAGTGTTTCTGAGGAGATTTTAGGCTACAGAGAAGCAATCAATTTGAAGATGAGATATGCCAAACATACTAGAAACAGACCTTTTCAGTGAGCTTAGCTAAAGTGAACTGTTCTTTTAGGAGTGAGGCTGAAATGCAAACCAGAGATTTTAAAGAAATCCCGCAGTTTACAACATACAGGGTGGCAGATTAGATGAGCACAAGTAACAGTTTTTTGTTGTAAATTAGGAAGCCATGAACCTTTATTTCTTTTCTGTCATCTCTTCAGCAACCAGGAAGTGCATCTTTGTTTATTTCACGTAAACTCCCAGGAGGTGCTCCAGCAGTGTTGGCATCAACAGGAGGATTTCTATTACCTTTGGTGCACGTTAGCTCAAATGCTGACTCTTAGCAAAAGCCATCAGCACAGGTACATGCAGCTTGCATGGAAAATACTGTTTCTAGAGACATAATGTACATACCAGCTGGGTCTGATACAACACCAGCTCACCTTTCCCACTTTCACCCGCCACTCCACCCAAAGGCAGGTGCTGCATTCTAAAAAGCTGCAGCAGTTAGCTGTCCCTAATTCTACTCCTCTGCCACTCCAGGGGTTTATTTTCTTCCAGTTTTGCTTCTGGGTATAACAGACCTCACTTCATTCTTAGCAATGTGCAGATCATCCCATCAGCATATAGATTGCATTTCAGATGGCTGAACATGCCAACGCTGTAGTCAGTTTTTCAGTGGTGCAGTCACCTGAGAACACCAGAGGTGAAATTTAAGCTTGGTTCTACACATTCTCTCTGTGCAAGACATGGAAGACCAAGATGAGCCCCTTCCAAGTCCATCTTGAACTGATTAAGAATGGGGATCACTGTGTGCCAACTTGCACTTTTAGTCTCAAAACTGCAGAAGAAATTTATCATCCTGTCAACTCCAGTTCCCTGAAGTACTTTTCGGACAGAAATTCAAAGGGGGACAAAATATCTTTTCCATTGGCAACTACTCTTCAGCATATTAACGTTTTCCTGTAGGTAGCATTTTCATCCAATGCAATGCAACACTTTGCTGAAAGTCATGGGAAATGATGGAACAGCAGGAATCTTCCCTCTGCAGGTATCAAAGCACAAACATACCTTTCCCAATTATTTCCCTTATTCCACCCCCTGCCGCCCCAGTATTTTCTGCTATAAGGATTTTCTTAAAAAACTAAAACCAAAAGCCATGGTGATATTGACCATTCATTTTACAGGTAGCAAGACAAATGAGGGACACACATTGCCTGCTTTAGCACTTCACCTTTTATTCTTGCCCACTCTGAGAAGAGACTAAGCATGTGGAGCTGCTGCTGTTGGATTTTGGCTAGGAGCAGGAGATCCAGTAGAAATCCCAGATCTGACCCAGAGCTTCAGGATGCTGTTCTGGGCTGAAAACCTCTCTGATTGGTGAGAGCTGTTTGGCCCCAGCACTTTGGCTCTGGTTGTTCCAACCTTTGTCCAGAGTGCTCCATATCATCTTTCCCCACAATTACTTTGGAAAGTTTCTGCAAGAGAGCTCGCGTGCTGAAAGACAAGCAAGGGCTCTGCAATTGCAGCACATAAATCCAAAAATAGGAAGTGCAGGCAGAATCTCTGTGTTCTAGAGAGAAGCACTGTGCAGGCACACATGGCTCTGCCAGCACAAGCTAACAGGAGATGTTTCCTCTTTATAAAGCGCATCTATGGGATGCTTGCTCAAATGACTGTAGAGAGGCCTATGGAAAAATATAGCAGATTCTTTAGTTACCTTCTCCAAAGTAACTGATAAAAGTATGCAAAAATTGAAAATAAGATACTATTCAGCTCTTCCTTAACAAATAGAATAAGTATATTGTTTTATACATACAGATTGTATCCACACTCTCTTGTGACAGATCTGATGAAGCAGATTATTTTTTAACTCATCACGATTTAATGAGATCTACCTTTTCCAGACATCTAAAAAAACCTAACTTGTGTTTACATGGAGATAGACATTAAAGGGGTCGGCTGCTTTTGAAAATATGTTTTCTAGAGAATCCTTCTGTATCTTCAGCTTTCTTCTTTCACTGAATTAATTGACCTGATGACCACCAGCAGGCAGGATGTACCAGACACATAGGAAGAACATGATCTGTTTTTTTCCCTATTTTCAGCACGACCATCTTCACTGACTTTTATTTTTTATTCTTCCTCTCTGCTGGAAGAGCAGAAACCCTCCCTTTCTTTGAGTTTCCTTGCTATTTTGCCACCAAGAAACATACCAGAAAAATTGGATCTGTGTTTTTAAACTTGACTGTTACACATGTCAACTCTCATGTGCTTCTCACATGTTGTCAAAATTAATGACATTGTGGTCAGCAGTGAGAGGAAGTCAAATGGAAGTATGGTCAACTACTCCTTGAGCTGGCCCAGGAATCCCAGGAATCTGGTCATCTAGCAGGGCTCACAATGACAAACAAACTGAGTTGCAAGTTGTCTAAAACCATTCCCAACAAGACAGGATGCAAAGGGATAGCGCTTGCACCCTAACCAGCTTCTGACCTATTCTCCTACCTCTGGATGCAGGTAGTATCTTCCATCACTTAGTATTTACACTCTTGATTCTTTGGAATCAGTAACCAAGTAATTTGAATTAGCTAAATTTAATGTGATGTCAGCAGGTTGTTTTCTTCTTTTTTTTTTCCAAATCAATTTGTTCCAATTTTTCCCACTTCTTTACAGCCATAAAGCATCAAATGGGAGTTGACAGAAATGGGCTCATCCCTTCAGCCTGATGTGCATCAGTACTCTCAAGATAGGCAAAACAAATGTCAGGGAGCCACTTCATTTTCTGGAGCAACAGGGGCACTGATGACAGCTCTCAGTAGCTTTTGCAGAGTTTGCATCTTCTTGTTCAGGCCTTGCAATCACAGTAGGTTTCAGAACAATCCTCAGGGACTTCCCTCAAAAGCAAATATCCTTCTAATGACTCCAGAAGGGATGCCCAAGACAAAGGGATGATTTTCTGGCTTCTCTTTAAGAACAGGGAATAAAATTTCCTCCAGGAAAAATCTGATTGCTCTTCATCCAGTACAGAAACAAGGGTAAAGGGGAAAGAAAGAACATGATTTTTCTCTGCTGTCTTCTTTTCATCAGAACAATGTGAAGAGAATATTCTAAACCTCAGACCTTTCTCTGCCAGTTTCTCTCCTCCTTGCTCACAGTGATTATTTCAGAGGCACAAAGGTATTTCTTTTTCTGTTGGGTGTGTATCAGAGCATGGCGCTGCTCAGTCTAACATTATGAGAAAACTGCAGATGCATGCCTGAGCTGCACATATGTCATGAGCACTGAAAGAGCATTACAGCATTAGGAAGAGAGAAAAATCTGGTTTTGATTACTGATAATTATAGATAAGCTGTAGCTGACAGTCATTTTCTGACCGCAAACTCAAATCAATCAATTAAAGACTGCATGCAGCAGCACCCCTGGTTAATCATTTCCAGGCTCTTTAAAATGATCCATTACTCTGATAGCATGTCAGAGCTGCTGTGTACTGTTTGTTGTTGCTGCTGTGGGTCAAATACACAGCTGCTTTCAGACTAATTTAAAGAACAAAATTCACTATTAAAAAAAATAAAAAGAAGAAATATATCTATTTATAGATTAGCCATAACTATTAAATCACCCTCTTGGGTTAATTAAATAAATATTGCAGCTGATGACGTAAATATCTTTTTGATACCTGGACACGTGGATAAGTGCATTTTTTAATAGAAGGTATCAGTGTTTCATCATGGTGGAAAAGATGACGAAATAATACAAGTTCAACTATTCGTCCCTAGTTCCTATTCTTAAAGGTATTTCACGTGGAATTTCAAATACAGGAGAGAAGTTTGCAATGGTACCTGGACGAAGAGTTGCTGGCAGACTGTAAGACTCTTCACAGGAACCACTATGAACAGCTGAGTTGTCTTTTGGTGAAATATGTTTTGTTCCCAAGCTTTGAAAAGAGAAGAAATGTTCTGATGGTTTAGTAATTATCAGCTAATATTTTCAGAATTTTATATTTACTTTTTACTTTGGGATAGTCTTAAAATCAGATGTTTTAAAATATTGAGATATTTCATGTCACATACACAAAAAAAGCTAAGTCAATCAAGTTATTATGATTTTATTAAAATGAAATATTGTGAGTGATGTAAGATTCTTTTTTGTAGGATTTTCCTTTAGGGAGAAATTTTCCATTTCTTTAATATATCTTTTTTTTTCTGTAAGAAAGCTACTTTAAATAAATTAATATTGGAAGTGGAAATAATTCCATCAGTAATTTTTCAGTCAAATTCCAAATAAAGGTGGATAATAGCTTATACTTTCCAGGTGATATCAGCCAGCATGGCACCAATTAGTGACTTGACTAGATTTATCAGAAAGGCTCAGACTCATCCATGGAGCAATAATGGTGATTGTCATTTAAGTATATGCTACAGTTACACACAAAAAATTAAAATAAATTATATCTCTGAGACAATGGCTCAGCATAATTCTGAGATGCAGGACTTTGGGTTTCTATCATCAGCTTTGTCATTCTGTGTTTCCTAAACTATATTTGGTTCACATATTTTTAATGTTTGTAGAACCTGACCTGCTTAATTTCAGTTTAAAAATTTAATTTCTAAGATAAATTGACTGAAACCAGATAAACCTACTTCTTTGTAAGAAAGGGTAATTTTACCAAGCAAGGATATCTGTGCTGGGTTTCAACACATTTTAATAAATACATTTTAAAATTAGTATGGATTGTTTTTTCTGATTTTCTTTGTAGTCCAGTATTTCTTGACTAAAATGGATCTCCGTGCCACTGTCTGCATTACTCAAAAAAAATTACATGAGTAGGAAACATTGAACATCGCCAGCATTATAAAGTCAAACCTTGTTTCTGTCAAGCACTGCAAGTGGGTCTCAGCTTGGTTACCTTTTGACATTTCCAGCACAGTCCCTATGTACAAATCCCATAGGCCCTGGAGATAAGTAAGGCCTTGCAGGACACAGCTCATCTCATCCCCAAGCACGAGGCCCTCAAAGTGCCAACATGTCACCACAGTCACCAAGAGGAGCTGAAGGTGACCAGCTTGGCTGTAGACATGTGCATGTGGCCACGTAAAGCTCCTGCACAGAATCACAGCTCCTCAAAGAACTGGAATATCTGACTTGTTTTCTTCCTTCTCCAGAGGGCTCCAGGTAGGCTGGTATGAGGAATTCACTGCCATCTTGGCAAGTAAATCCCACCCATGGTAGTTTGGAACAATTTTGGGCAGGGGTTGATGTGGGTGACTCTCCCCCTGTCTCAGGAGCAGAAAATGTCTTCTGTGCACATGCTGTTCCACCACTGAAGCAGCTCATCCTGCTGGCATGTACAAGCGTCTGGGCAGGCACACTTACCAGAGTCCCCCTTCCACCCCACAAAGAAAAAAAAAGATCTTTTAATTCAGTAGGGATGCTTTTAAAAGAGTCTTTCCTTTTGTTTGTTTATGTGAACATCCTGATGAGCTCCTTGAGTATTTTGCCTGTCTAAAGGAGTTTCAGCAGGACCCAATGCCAGGGTGCACAGCAGAAACCTTCTCTTTCTTCAGTGGAATATTATCAGCTGATCTGAATACACTCTTTTGAGATTGTTTATTTACAATATTCCTCTTGGAGCATTTACACTCCACTGATGACTTGAAATTTAAGCAGTTATTTATAATCATGTTAAATAAGACCACATTTTTATTCCACTCACAAGTGAAGTTAGTTATCAGATTACATGTCTGTTTCATTCCTTTTATCTCTGATACAATGCCCTGCTCTCAACAATGGCATCAAATGAACTTACATGTCTGACTATAAATCATGCACATGTCGAAACAATAATGCTGAAAGGATTATGATCACCCTCTGTAATTACAATAATGGAAAACAGATACTGAAAGGACATTTTTCTAATCCTTGAAAAATCCCTGAGGAGGTCAATTTACTTTTCTTTGGGGAATATTTAACACAATAAAATTATTGGTTTATACATCTGTTGAAAGAACTGAGCTTTAATAAGCACAATGTCACAATATAAATTTAAAGTATATTTTATTGTACCATAATGGTGGGGGTCTCCAGATGGTCCTGATATACATAATTTTCTAGGGAAGTGTTTTTTTGACTGAAAACACTGATGAAATCCTGTGTGATAGCTGAGGTACACTACTGTTTGTGGGAACCTGTTGCAAGTAGCAGGAGAAAATATCATCCCCCAAGATATAACAGGCATTTTTTCTGGAGCTGGGTTGTAGTGGAGTTGGGTGTGGTAGTTTGCTAGAGATTTTGGAAGAGAAGACTTTCTTGAATCTCTTTGACCAACTCCATTTAAGAATGGATCTATGTGGTATAATAAAAGAGAATAAACAGTAAGAAAAAGAAACCACTACATACCATCTTTTTTTATTTTATTGTAAAAAGAGTGCATCTACCTCTTAAGTCCTGAATTTTAAGCTCTAAAGTCTAAATTGAGTCATATATTTTAGGACTTGAGTAAGTCTTGGTGGATACATAGGCTTTTCTTGTCTTCATGGCACCTAGTTCTGTACCACAGAATCAGATTTCTTAATTCAATATTTGAAGGTAAAAATTGACTACTGTTTCGGATAAATACCACATCTCTTGGTGTTTGCCTCTACTGTTGTTTCTCTGCCATCCAGCAAACCATTTTTAAGTTAATGTTATTCTGACTATGGAGCAATAACCTTCAACTTGGATACTGTAGTGATGGGACAGGAGCTCAGATTTATATGATCAGTCTTTGCCCATCCAGCACATTTTGACTTTTACAGGGTAAGGTGCTCTCATATGAGCAGTTTTTCAGCTGTGGGGGCAGCAATCTCTAGCAGGCAGAAGCAGCAACCTCTTCCACTGACATGGTAAAAGCTAGAAGTCCACAGCCTAAGCCACAAGGTTTTGGTTTCAGGAATAGCCCGCCTGCTGCTTAAAGAAGGCAGCCACAACAGAACCACACCAAAATGTTTAAATCAGATTTATTATCCACCTGCGTGGCTGTTTGCTACTTAACCTTCTTCTCTGGTCACTCTTGCCACCAGGATTCTCTGACATATTCTGGCAGTTTTTTCCAGGTTCTGCAGTGGCGAAGGCACAGTTCTGGTCTCTGGATTTGCAGATGGACACTGAGAGGAAGCAGCAATTAAAATGTGTACAGAGAAAAAAAGAATAGCTTATGAAGAAGCACTGTTAAAACACCTTAATGGACCACATTGGGTCTAATTCCATACATCATGGTTTGTGTTTATGCTCTTGGAATAACAGTTCACAGAGAGAGTGAATATCCCCCCAAAAAATGCTTTATTGTAGAGTTGTTCAGCAGAGCTGCTTATAAAAAATTCCACCTAGATTTCTCCCTCAGCAAGCCCATCTCACCCTTTGGCATGTCCCTACCACATGTTTGGGAAGAAGCACTCACCCTGCTTGTGGTTAGGAAAGGGCTCTCTCCATTCGAAGAGGGTTTGCTTTCTCTCCTGCCTGCTTGTTTGCCTCCTGGTAGAGCTGTGGAAGCTCTTGCGAAATGTGTGGGTTGCCTGAAGAAAACATTGCTCTGCCTTGTTTACAGAACCCAAGCTCCCTTAAAACAAACCAATAATGGTTTAAGTGAGTACCTTGTGTCCTTCTTCAAAGGATGGCCAGCACACAGATGGCTGACCCAGGGCACAAGCTGAATACAGCTTTTGAGAAACATAATTTGGTCTTTTCTTCTCATTTGGTGATGGGAAGAGTAAATTGCCTTTTTCCTGAATGGGATCGCCCCTTTTCAGATGTCGTGGAGGAGACAGTCCTGCAAAGCCAAAGTAGAGAACATGAATTGTCCATGCACAATTGTCAGTATGAAAAGGAAATATGGGTTTAAGTGAAGCTACATTTACAAACCTAGGCCAAATCTGTAGTAAATCTGCTAGTAAAGAGTCTTGAATATGAGCTGGGAAGCTAACATTTGTAATTCATCCCTGAACACAGGTCCCCACTCCTTTGCCTTCTCTTCAGATGATCTGCTAGGTCTTCTTGAGCTATCCATTTTCAAAATTCGAATATATGGTCAGAGGCTGGGATTCGTCTTCTCTAGAGTTAAGCATTTGCAAAATAAACATATAGATCTAAGCTTGTTACTGGGACGGCTCTTCTCACAGTCAATAGAGGTCTCTTCAAAATAGACAATAGAGCCTGGGATCAGGTGGGCTCAGACTTCCACTGATAAACTAAGTGGGTCCCAGAGAACTCTAAGGTGTGATTATCTGACTAGGTCTGGTTTAGACACCTACAATGTAGCCCCCTAAAATTAGGAAAGATGGATCCCAGTGAAGGAAATGCGGGTGAGCCGATCTCGTAAAACTTTACACACCCTATAGGTATAGAGCCCCAGATTTTTTAGTTTTTCCTTTCTTTACTGGACTATTGCAAAGAATTTTACCCTAGATAAGAATTTCTCTCATGTAAGATTTTGCAGGGGTAACTTGTCAGTGGAGCCAAAGTTCCTGTTGGAGAGCCAGAGGCGCTCTTCTGAGAGCTGACAAGTATGGACTGATGGAACAGTCTATGTGAATCAAAGATGACTCCGACACTGGTGAGGGAGAGAGAAGGATGCACCTGACTCTATTATCAGAAGGTTAATGAATTACTTTATTATACTACACTACATTTCATCTAAACTGAATCTGCTATGCACTCACTCTTGCTCACAACTGCACAGAACTGCACTCATCTCTGATTCTCTCATGACTGTCCCGTGGCAGTCCCACACACACACACTTCTTGGCCCTGATAGGTCAAGGGAACAAAACATCCTCACTTTGGGTAAGCAACCTCCATATTGCATTCTACTTTAGCACAACACCGGCAGAGCAAGCAAGATAAGAATTATGTTTTCCTTCTTTGCTGCTTGTCTCACAGCTTCTCTCTGTTCAGAGGGCATGTGAATGACACAACAGTCCATCATGCCCTCACCACCAGGAGCAAATCAGTACATAATCAGTCCTAGATCTAGGAGAATCACAAATTAACCTAGGCAGCCTCTTCTTTAAGGGTGAATGTGGATCACCTGGGAATGGTTGTGCAGGAAACCTTCACAAGGACTGGAAACTCGCCCTTCAAGTCAATAATATTTTGCTTAAATCCTGTGAAGGCCTCTGTAGACACAGAGGCACTTACCCTGTACTTTCTCATGCCCCCGCAAATACAAACAGGGCCTTAGCAAAGAGCTTTTTGCCAGCTCTCAGACCTTCCAGTCACCTCCCAGACCTCCACCCCCTCATTTCCTGAATGGCACCTTTCAGAGTTCTTACCACACCACCAAAGGAGCAGGTGCTAATCCTAACTCTAAATAAATATTTCCTGTGTCCTTTATGGTCAAATCTGAACCATAGTAGCCTTCTTCAAATTTCCTGCCAACTCATCCTAGGGAAAGAGTGAGTTCATGTTTTCTTTGTACATTGTCACCACTAGATAAGATCACTGTTACTACAAGATGCACCCACAACTAAGAGCAGAGCTGGTATTTGTGTCCTGGGTGCAGTGTCATGGACTCAGACTGCAGTTCTAAAAAAAAGATAATAATAATACAATATACATAATCCCCATGAATCTTGAAGAAGACTATAAATCTGCTGCTAAGACAAGATTGAATATTGGTTGCACTTAATCTCAGAACATTATTATGCTATGTGCAGTAGTCAGCTTACAGCCATTCAAATGCTTGCAAATATATATAAACACTAATACCTCACATTTAACCTCTGCTGCATCAGACTTAACAGAGAAAGTCAATGTCCAGCATTTCTGATCCCTCCTCCTTTTCTTCAGTAATGCTCAGATGGGATACGGTGAGAGGAACAATGTGCAAAGCACACTGATTTATCACCCTGACCCTAAAGCCTAAACTATCAGACAATATGACTCAGTCAAATTATATTCAGCTCTGTACAAACATCTAAAATAGATGAGCCTGAAAGAAGAAATGCTGCCCCCAGACATTTCAAAGGCATTTGCAAAAAGATACGACTCAGGATTTTAGAGTTCTTCTTGTTTTCATTACTCTGTGCTCAAGTATTGGCCAAGTATCAAAGCTCCTGAAAGCAACAAGACAATTGGGATATGCAAAAAATGGGAAAAGAGCCCTCAAACTGTCCCTTGGAAGAAAGACTTATTTTCTCTGAAGTTTTAGTCTCTCCTGCAAGGTTTCTTTTTTACTGTATTTTTAAATCAATCGACGGTGATTCTTTAATTACACTGCTATCAATACAGCAACAGTATATTCTAAAAGCATTATAAATTCATACTGAAATTAATCTGCCTAGACCCCAGGGTTCAGACTACCATGTGCAGTCTCAACGTACAACACTCTTTTGTTTTACCCTTCTAATTTAGCCTTTGGAAAGTCCTCTGTGACAGCCAAATCAAGTGGTTTTGGAGAGTGGCAATTCTTGCAGCAACTTTTCATCAATCATTCCCACTTTCTTCTCTTTTAAAAAACGTGTGTTCAATTTCCACTTTAATTAAGAAGCTGAAAACACAAGGTGAGGCATAAATAACAGAAAGACTGTAGAAAATACATGTCACCAGCAGAGCTGACTATTTCCAGAAATGAAATGGACTTTTCCAGGTGATTGAAACACTGCTTTTAATGTTAACTACTGTATATCTCAGTGATCTAAATTGAGTCATATAAACCTTTGTCCTTATCATCAGGAAAATAAATAAACACAATAGAAACATGACACCTTCCTGTGAAGCTGTACCGGTCTGATACTCACAGCTGTAGGACACTGCAATTCTCTTCTCCTCTCATATGAAACTTTCATAAAAAAGAAAAGTAGGATTTTACCAGAAGAGAACTTCTGTGAGATGCCATAACTTCCATTTTGCAGGACTTCATAATTTTGGTTATTTTTTCCCTAGAATTTTGGAAGACAAGAAACATCTGTACTGAAATTAAAAAAAAAAGAATCAAAGGACCAGCAGTGGTGAAAAGGTCTCAACTTTTTTTTTTTAATCGAAGTGAAATAGTACTATTTTATTTCAGCAGCTATGGCCCACAGAATGCCTGAGGTCTAGTGTGCCAGAGCCAGAAGCTCTTTCTTAGAGCTGTTTTCACCAGCTGCCTTATTTCTTTTTTGCTATATATGTGCCTTCTACAAAGAGATCTGCTGAACAACATCTTTCCAGTATTTTTATTTATAGGCTAATGTATGGTGTGGTTGCCTATGTCAGCAAGGCACTGGAGCTGATGATTCAGGAGGTCCAGCCCTGTGTGTTTGGTTTCACAGATTTATGGCACTGGCCAAGAAGAGGAACTTACCCGAGTCTCAGGTATCCTTGCAACAGCTCAGGAAATGGTCGGATCAAGCCCAGCAGGAAGTTTCTGCTCCCCACAGGTGGATTACTGGTTACAGCAAAACAGATACTGCTTCTCTATCCACTCTCAGCCCCCAATTTTTTTTGCAATCAACATTTTCCCACAAGACTTCCTTGGCATTTATTATTTTGCTGTGATCTAAGCTTGGACAGTGTAACCCAGGACATGACGTACCTTTTGAGAACTCTGTGGAATAAGCTCTCTGCCTTCAGTGGTTTAGGGATAAGGGCAGAGGAAGAGACTAAGTCAGTGGAGGAGAGGGGAAAATTTGGGTTGCTGCACTTAAAGGAGGGAGCAGAAGGTGGCCGAGCTGCTGTGCCAGGGAAGCACCAGCATGCACTGATGGTGGGGTCAGAGGATGCAAATTATTTCACCAGGGAGTCTAGGAAGGCAATTATGTAAAGTCACTGGACAATGGAGAGTTAGAGGTGGAGTAAAAAACAGATGACTTGGCTCTGAATGGCAGAGCCTCTATTAGCCTTGCTGTGCTAATTCCCTCACCTTTAACTCAGAAGCAATAATAAGAATGCCGATCTCCAGGGCTTTGTAGGCTTTTTGCTGTGCAATTTATAAATGCTATTTGTACAGCACTGACTTCAACTGTGCTACTTAATGTGAATAGGCACTCAGGAAGGAGGCACACAGCAAGTGATGCCTGAACCTTAACAGTGCAGACAGCAACTCTGCAAAGAAAAAAGCATTGATGTCTTTAGGGTATTTTTCTCCATTTTCATGCACAGACTGCAGATTTTCAACCTGGGGTCCCAATGAGTGAAGAAGGTGCTGCTGCAAGATCCATGCACATCCTGCTCCATGCCAGGTTTTCTCCCTGGCACAGCACCAGGGCCAGGTGGACTCCCTGGCCACAGAGACTCCTGACTATGGATTTCCTGCTCAGGCTCAGGGAGATGCAAAAGCCCAAAGTAGCAGAAAAACACACCTATAAATTAAAATTATTCTGGTTTTAATAACCAGAGTCAGGCAGAGAGAGGAATGTGTATGTAAGCATATTTGTAGAGCGGAACACCTTTGCCTAGTGAAAGAAGCAAAAGTTACTCAGGTGGTTAGGCTAAAGAATGACAGTATATACTGGCAGCTGTGAGTGAATATCTGCTTTAGAGGTGTGACCCCTTGATCAAGCAACTAAAAACTTTCAAAGTGTTATGTTTGAGAGAATGAAGTTTTCTTTTATCTAATACAGTATGCTATAGAAATTAAATGATCACAGAATCCTTCTGAAGTTGGTAGGTGAGGCCAGCTTGTTACTTTCATCACCCTGAGTACTGATGAAACCTCGGTTATTGAAAAAAGCAACCATACATCTGAGCAGAGAAGACCAAAGTTCTGTTCCCAGAACTGAAAGATAAAGTACAAGCACTCTAGTTTTTCAGAACTGTTTTCCCAGTTCTCTTGATATTTTCAAAGGAGGAGTGAAATAGGAGTCAGAATTAATCTGCCCTGAAATGAAATACACTTTATTTCAGAAAGATATGGCAAATTTTGTCAATCACATCACCATCACATTTTACTGTGCCTGTTAAGAGCTCAATTAAACCTGAGAAACCTTTACAAAGTGAAATTTTTTTATAGCTGCCTTGATTACACCCTGTTCCTGGTCTGAACCGTGTGCCCTCCCTCACCGCAGTACATGCTATAAACAGCTGCCCTGAGGGGGTAGAATAGGAAGTGGGAGAATATTTCATCAGGCAATTATTACTATTAATTATATACCTATATATCTCTATATAGATATGTACATATATTTAAATGCTACAAAAGCTTGGCAGGATACAGCATGGATCTATGTCTGACACATAAACATAAAAGTTGGGCCTCATTCTTTATTGCAAAATATTTATATAGGGAAAATTGATTAAAATTGTTCTGCATCCATGCAGGCTGAGGATATTCCAAAGCACCACAAAGCCAAGTGATTCCACAACAAACAAGAACTGTTCTTGGAAAAATTTAGTTTTTAGTGCTATAATTAATTATTCTGTAAGCTGGACTGGAATGTAGAAATATTTTGTAAAGCCGAATTTTATTTATACAAACAGGCAAAACAAACTAGGAAATCTACTATTAGATTGTGCTACCATAAGATATTTCAGAAGTAAGAAGGATGATTTCTGAGAAACAAGAGATTGCAAAGACTTTCCTACTTCATTATACAGTGTAAAGCTGTGGACATTCAGCACTTTAATTTCCACTCTGGTAAGTACTTGTCATCTTGAAACGTTTCATTTTAAGGGCAGTTTTGGAAGGCAAATGTCTATGGGACTTCAGGATACTGTTTGCTTGCTTTTTCTGACAAACTATTATTGCATTTCACAACATACTCATTTTTTTCTTGTTTACAGTCACAGGGATCGAGTTTTCTAATATTGTTACCTAAAGGGAAGGAAAAAGCCAAGCAACTCTTGGAGTCCTCCTGCAAAACCAAAAGTCCTCCTGAAGGTTTTGCCAATGATCAGAAAAACTGAAGACAAAATAATAAAAGGAAAGTGCTCAAACCTCTGCTCTATAGTATTTTGCTATAAATATAGATCCTCTTATTTATATAAAAAAATGAAACAACTCTGATTCCATTTGTCAGCTAACTTCAAAAAGGTGTTTTGAGTGACTGATAAACATAGACCCTCTAGATTAAGTAATCAAGTATTCTCCTGCCAGGCACCAAGCAAACAACAGATTTTAGGCAGAAGGACCTGGGCGTGTTGGGGACACCAACATGTTCCCAAGAAATGGAACTGCCTTGACATAGTGCCTCTTAGAAATTAACTACAACTCTTTTGACTGTACATCTCAAGGATCTTTAGGGAGGCAGCCAGATTTTCAGTACCAGAAGAGGCTGAAGCATATGTGCAAAACCAGACATGAAGATGTTTTCTGAGTCGATGGCAAAAAAGGAATGAACCCCTGTCACTGTGCTCTTGCCCTACTATCTTCCCTGCACTTAGTGAAACCAATCAGGGCTGGACTTGCAGATGGCTTGCAGCTGATGGCTTGCAGATGATGGCTTGCAGAACAGCAGAGAGCATTGTGGACTTTCTCTTTTCCATGAAAAAAAGCGAAGCGCTCCTATGCCAGTGTCAGGAAACATCCCCTCTCAAAACTGCCTTAACTTCCAGAAGCAAAGATAGAGCCCTCCCCATCTCCTGGACCACCACAGGTTAATTGGCACTCCCACAAATGACCACAGCTGTTTGCAAGATGTTGTTGGGTCCCCTCTGAGACTATCATTACCTGCCTAGCATCAGTGCAACACTGATATGTAATTTATTCCTTTGGAAGACCTCCATCATCATATAACAAAATACCATCAATCTCCCCAAGAATGTCATTGCCTTGGGATAAGCCAGCACTGAAAGGCTGGAGGAATTGCTTTATATCAGCTGAGTTTGCTGTTGGTCTTGCTCTGAGATAATGATTCTAGAAAGTGTTTTTCTGGCAGCTTTGTTAGGACAGTGACTCAGACACAGTAGATGGGAAACCAAACCGATGAGCACTAATAAAAGTTCACATGTGTGAGTGCTATTTAACTATGGAACAGAGCAGACATTTCTGATTTTTTTCCCCCCTACTAGGTTAGGAGACAACACTAGGTGCTGCTTGTCGTCTGGATGATTGCACAGTCTTTTCCTGGACATGGATATTGTAGGATCAAGCCAAGAGGTGGCAGTACTCCTCCACCATTCCCAGCCCAGGAGGTGCCTCATCCCGCTGCAAGGTTCATCTTTGCAGCATCAGTATCATCAGCTTCTTTTCTGATTTCTTTGTATTTACAGCAGAGGACAAATACATACTCCCCATTTCTTCTGTGCTGGGAGGGCTTTCCTTCAGCAGGGGAGCTACCTTGGGTTTTGGCATCCTTCAGCACACCTCTGCCACCTCCACAAAACAGGAGAGCCCATGGAGCTGCAACAGGTCCCCAACGGTGGGCAAGGTTTTAATTTTGCTGAGGAGCATGGTTCTTAAAATGCCATAAACTGTGAACACACAGCTGGAGCAGTTTATGGACTGCGAAGAAACTCTGAGTATTTTATCCTGAGTATTAATTCAAAGGGCATGCTTTGTTATTTCCTGTTTCATTGTTGTTTGTAAAATGGTTTAATGGGTAGTGAGCAGTAAATTGTTTAAAATCTGCTGTGCACATTGATGCGGTTTTATATTGCTAGAGAGGGAAGGGTTTCACTGCTTGGGTGTGAGGGAGAGAGCAAGATTATCCTGATAATGAAAACCACAGCCAATGCATTTACTTTGGAACAATTGCTTCAATGACATTACCGTGTAGATATTTTAATCAGAAATAAAAGTGCTAATCCCCAAATGCAGTCCTAACAACAATCGAAACAGCTGCATACTTTCAAGGAAAAAAAAAAAAAAAGGAAGCTTAGCTATTAGTAATGAGGTTTACATGCAGCCAAGGAGAGCTTTTTCTGTCAAACAAAAGTGACCCTATTTGAAATATAGAAGGCAGTGTTTATTAAGAACTGGTAATGACCTAATTACAGAATTGGTATGGATCACTACCTCACATTATCTAGGGTGTTATACCTGTGAAATTTTCTCTTGGATAATAAAAAACATCCACCACATAGCAGAGGCAGTGAGAACGAGAGCAAAGGGACTGGCTTGCATCCATATGGCTAAACTCTCATTACCTCTCCTCAACATTGTGGACTCATCTATCCTGACTTCTGGGAACATTCCCTGCCTTATGCTCTCCCTTGAACAGTGCCCAGGAATGCTAGCTAGCACATGACACCCTAACAATATGGATATAGAGGGGACTGTATTTACTACGTGGTTTCCTGAGCAGTGCAGAACGCCAGCAGTGAATCAGCAGAGATGGCTGGGCAGCAGTGCCCGTGTCTGTGTGCTGGCACTGCTTGGTTTGCTGGCATGGGTGTAGCCAAGGAGGTTATGTGTGAGCTGGAAGTCCCTGCCCACTGACCAGACACCACCAGGATAGCAGTCCCTTTGTGCCTGGCAGAGCTGCTGTCCTAGGCTAGGCTATTGCTACATGTATGCATAGATAGCTGGTTCTGTGTGCTCATCACTCAGCTTCCTCTGCAAAGCTGAAACTCTTAAAAAAAATATCCGTTTTCACTCTGGGTCTTTTTTGAACTTTACAACATGATCCGTGACTGGGGTGAATCAAATTTTGAGCCCATTCCTGATCCTTCTCCATGAAAGTACTGCCTTTTCCTTGTGGCTTTTCTGATTTGCCTCAGTGTCAAACAGATCAGAATCAGTTCCTAAGCCTGGTTTCAAAATAAACAAAAGGCAATAGGACTTTCAGTTCCTGCAGAAGGCCAAATACTGAAAGGGAAACTCATGAGAAGAGATCCTCAGGCAGCCTGAAAATCCTCTGATCTCTATGGAGGCAACATAGCAGGTTGAACAAGGGTTACAGAGAGTCCTTCTCAAAGTGGTTGTGTACCTGGCGAGAGAACCAGGTGTCTTGGCAAAAGGAACCCTTTGAGCTAAATAGAAAGTCCCTGAAAGGAGTGATTCTCATGTTTTGGACAGATATGGTAAAAAGGTTTTTCTCCAGCTTTTAAAGTATTCAGCCTTCAAGGGTGGTGACAAACCCTATTTTACTATCTTTTTGGAATCAAAATGAAGGAAAAGGTTTTTACAGCAAGGCTAACTTCCATTATAAATGGGACCATCTAAAGAACTATAGTAATCTTTGTTCAATTTCTGTACATTTAGTGAAACACCTGAGGCAAAAAGGAAAAGGTTTATTCTCACAGAAATTAGGAGCAGTGAGGTGTCTTCCTTGGGTTGGCCACTGATAAGTCTCTGGACTAGACACATGAGGAGTTTTGGATCAGCACTGGCCTGCCAAATGGCCATGAGTGAACCATCTTCTTGCTAATTTTTGGTCTCGACTGCTTAAAATGGAAGCTCTCAGAGCAGGAAATATCATTCTTCCTTCCATCTCCTGCAGAGGCATCTTGGCTTCAGCTGAGGGGTGCAAATGCCAAGGTAAAAGGCCTCTTTCACCCATCTATTTTTTCCAAACTTTTTAATGTGGAGTTTATAAGTGTACAGCTGTTATCCAGGAGGAATATGTTTGGGGTAGGATTATCAAAGACATTAAGTGATATTCTAGTTTTGCAATCTTTGAAGGCAGTAGCAATTTTATGTTGATCTTCACCAAGAACAGGACTAAGTCATGGTGGAAAAGTTTTTTATAAATGCTACCTTACTTTTCCTTTTCAAGAGTGAAGTCTCACCTTTTGCTAACAGGGTGTTAAGGGGTTTTTGAGACTGGTTTGTTTTTTTTTTTTTAATTAGTATTTTACATGGAGGCAACCTACCAATTGCCTCCTTATGAGAGAAGATGGGAGTGGCCAAACAGGTTACAGCTGGTCCTACCAACCACCAAATACATATTACAGGAAAAACATTTCTCCTTTTTACAAAACCTTAAGCCAAAGTTAAGTGTATGAATTCAGGAAAGTTTCTCAAGATTTGTAACCATTCTAAATAAGGTAAAAAATTATTCACAGACTTGTTACAAAGGCTGGTAGCAAACCTCTCCAGGTTTACTCACAGACTTTCTAGTACTCACTGTTTCTCTCTGGGCCAAAAAATTCTCTGAGGATGAACTTCTTTCCAGTGTCTTTTGCCACTTTTGCTCTCATCCAAGCCAGAAAAGCAGAAAGCCATAGCAAATAATCAGCTAATACAACCCTAAGCCATAATTAGAGTTGTGGACAAAGACACGCCTTTAAACTTCACTGCTGTGTGGAGGCTGCTGTAAGAGCCTCAGTAAGACTTTGCTTTGTAAAATAAGGAAAGGTCATAGTTGTGTTTGTGGTGGGACAGTGCTGGGGGGAAGCTAAATAAATACCTGAAAAGGAACCTTTCCCTGTTCCTGATGGATCTGTTCAGCTCTGTTCATTCCTGCAGTGTGGAGGAAGCAGGGGTTAACAAGGCAAGCACTGGAGCCCAGTTGCATTTATGGGGGATGGCACCACCACTCCCCTCATGGGATCAGTGTCTCAGATCTAGGTTGTCAGGGGCATAAGTCTACAAGTGTCCAGAGACAATTCAAATGCTCTCTAACCCACACAAAATCTTTGTCTGAGGCTCATAGGGGACAATTTGCCCGCTGGAATATACCTAGCTAAAATGCCACCATGCTAAAACAATCAGCTGGAGCAGCACAGCAACGCAAAGTAGAAGAGGTGGGGGCTGAAGCTTCCTAAAGACTCAGCAGGGAGTCCTTGGTATCACTGAAATGTGATCCCAATGGCAAATAGTAAATGTTTCCCAGAAGAGAGAATTGCTAGAGAAGGGTGGTTTTTCTCCCTGAAGCTCAGATTGGGCTGTGGACTGCATTTTGTCTGTGGGCTGCATTTTTCCAACTGTTGAGAATTTGTTAGGGGATAAATACCTGTCAATGGAGAGCTTGTTCTTCAGGATTGAAGTGGGATGTGACTCCCGAGGGCAGAGTATCTTCAGCAGAAGCAGTTTCTACTGACTCTTCCAGCCAAAGCCTCATAAGTCTCTTAAAAACTGCCTAACCCAATTGAGTCTCAAAAGGTCAAAGCTTGCTTTGTGGTTCTTAAGTGGAGCCCAGAGAGACCTTGAACTTAAAACCAAATATTTAAAACTGTGTATGTACTTATTCACAAATCAAGGGACAATTCTTCCTTTTCATTGCCAAACCTTTATTATATTTGCGATGAAGCAGACATGAACAGGGCCTGTCCCTTAGCACTGGTCACTTCTAGTGACCATTAATTTTTGCAATGGCACAGACACAAGAAATGGGCTTTCCTGACATAGTTGGGAAGAGTAACTGAGCTATGGCAATAGTTTAATCCATTTTTCTGTCTGTTTCTTGCTTAAAGACATCATAAGTAATGGTGTCAGTGCTTTTCATATTAAATCCCTGCACCAATAGGATATCTCAGAAGGGCTACAATAGGGCTAAGTTGTCTTGACAGCATAAGGCTCAGCAGAGATGGTCCCACATCAAGTACACCAGTAACTTGGAAGTGCCTAGCAGCATCCTCTCGTGGGCCCTTTTCCTTCATTCTTCCTGTGACCAGGTGAAATTCTCTGTTCAAACTTGGGATGACATGGAGTGACACCTCTCTTCTACCCCCATCCTGACCAAGACTGATTTCTCCTCAACTTGTTTAGAATGAGATTAGGGCCACCTGTGCATGAGCTGTCAGGAAACATGGTGCTTTCCTTTAAACAGCAGGCAGCTATCAAAACAGCAATAAGAGAGGCTATCAGGCTTAATAATGGCATGCATTAAAAGTAAAATAACTCTCTGAGGTCCAGTAATGTTGCTTTTACCATTTGTCAGGTGTATAATCACTCTGGAGAATAAGAATAGTGAGGTCTTTGTAAAATCATGAATCAACATTCCCAACAATTCAACTGCTGTGAGTAGGTCAGGTCAATACCCTCACGTCTCAAAAAACTACTTAAGCCCCCCTGTCTCCTGAGACCATTACATCAATGGATGCCTCCACTACTACAGAGAATGACAACTCGCAATGTAATACCAGGAGATCCCCCTTAACAGCTCCTCTATATTAACAGCTGCTGGGCTCTGCTCTGGGTGTTTGTCCTTGTTTCCAAAACCAGGTCATATGTATCCCTCTGGCTTTCTGTGAGAAAAGCTTTTATTGTTTTCAGGAGGATCTTTATTCTTTTAAAAGATAAATAATAGAGTGAAGCAGGTACTTCTTAAGAAAGGACAATCAGAGTAGGAATCCTAAAATGGTTAAATAGGTTGTTTCCAAGAACTTGAGACAGTTTGGTTAATATTCAAAACTATGCCCTCCTCAATCACCGAGATTTGTTTTCAGCTTTGTGGTCTTTACATCAGACAAAATCCCGTATATACTGTAGTTCATGGCAAAAATCCATTACTTCATTAGACCCAGATTTTACCCACACAGTTCATATAATGATCTGTGTTTCCACACCTTGTAGGGCTACATTCTTTTGTTGTACTTGCCATTTCCCACCTCAGAAAAGAAGACTCTTCTCTCTGCCCTAAACTTTCCTTTATGTCTTTTACATATGTTGCTAAAATGCAATGAGTGTTGGCAATGACTGAAATGTTTCTGCCTCAAATTATTTCCACAAGAGACAGTGGGGAAAGACAAATTGAATGGAAAGATATTTTTCCGTATTTTTTTCTTTAAATAGTGTCACATTCCAGTAACTCAAGCTGCTCTGAATGTCTCTGATGCTGTGATGCATCTCTGGCCACGGGACAAGGGCACTGAAGTTAGTCCTGAAGTCTGCAGGCAATGACCACCTCCACCCCCACCCCGGCTTTGCCTGGGCAGAAAATCCAACACCTGACAAATGCCTGATCATCTCCCCACCACTGAGACACCATAGAGACTTGGTATCTTCTCTACTAAATTGACAGTTTTCACTAAAACTCTAGAGTTTTAGTTATCTTTAAGCCTTTTACCACATTTTAAATTTTGTTTGGAATTCACTGGTGTGTGGAACAGATTCAAAATGGTAAATACATCACCTGCTTTCAACACACCTCTCAGGCCCCTGCTAAAGCAAGAAGGACAAGCTGTGCATGAGCTGTCTTTCCTGTGATGCTTACTAACATTTGGACATCTTGTCTTATGATGTAAGCCAGCCAAAGGAAGTAAAAGGTTAGATAAGTAATTTCTAGTGATTCTATTTCTTTGCTGATAATTATACAGGATAGTTTCTACTGTGTTTGAAATATCTTAGACCATGAAGAAGGGGGCTACTTCCAACTCCAATTTCTTTCAATTTTGAAATATTGAAAGTTTTTGAGTATGAATGGAAACACAATTTTACGAGAAGTTCACAGCATGATAAATCACTCTGCCTAGTGCAGCAAGGCACAGTTAAAAAGAAAATATATGAGAATGGAGTTTGACTGATACATCTTTAACGTATTTATGCTCATAACAATTCTGTTCTCTTCCTGACCTCTTGTTTCAGTTATTTATTTCTGATGTTAAAAGTTCAGGCAGCAAATGCTCCTTGAGAGCTGTAATCAGTTTTCTGAATGGCGAAAGAGAACAATAAGATTTTGTAGCAACTGAGATGCATCTTAGCCCTCGCTGGTGAAAAATGTAAGCTATAGAAAGCCCTTTTCATCTTTTAGTAAGGGTCCATTATTTCTGTATATCTCTTTTCTGTGCCTTATGAAAAGGTTTGTACAGTAAAGAATGACTGACTATGTAGTAGTTCTTTCTTCTTTTGCCAAGCTCTTTTTAGCTTTGGCAGCAATTCTATTTTCCCTGTCATCATCTAATGTCTATTTATTTTACATTGCTACAAAGCCAGTGCAATTCCCTCATAAATCCCAGGTTGTGAAGATGAAGAAACATTTCGATTCATTTTATTAAAATTCTCCAGTGTCCTCTTTATGATTCCTACCATCTAATTAGGTTTGGAAAGGTCATCAGTTTGAAAAACTCTTGGAAAAGAATCAATTGAATTAGGAGATCAGAGGTTGCCAAATGCCTTGCATTTCTATGCTCTGAAATACCTGATCAATCTTGGTTGTCACAGGTGCCACAAGAGTGCTTGTCACTAATTGTTGATCTAACTAACCTCATAACCTCACTCCCTTTCTTTCACCTTCGCCCTCCTGTACTCCCTGGCTCTTGTGTGCACACAAACATTTGAGGGGGCACACACAGACACAGAGCCCACATTGAGCTCCTGGGAAAGTGAAGATATTACCTTTACTTTGAGTGCTGTTTCAACAATTCAACATTCTGCACAGCTGCCTAAAGAGAAGGTGGAAAATCACAATGGGAAGCTCCATTAGCTTAATGCCATCATCAATGCAAAGTTGTGTATATTTTGAAGAATCAGGTTGGGACACCATAGAATGATATTATGTTAATCAGAAAAATGTCAACTTTTTTTTTTCCCCTCATTTTGTAGCCAGTTAGAAATACAAGAAGTTTTAAATCATTGCCCTCTCAGTGTGGGGAGAGAGAAAGTCTTCTTCTGGATCATATTACCTCTCACAGTACATTACCAGATCCTTCATGTCCCAAAGGTGTGAGTCTTGGTTCCAATTTTAGGAAAAATTTTTAGAACAGTCAGCCTCAGAGGGTGCTGTGATGTTTTCTGGACTTGCATGGTGTAGACACTGTTTCACAGCTACTTGGTCACTGATGAGCTCACTGTTAAGGGGCTGTTAGACTGGAGTTGGAACTGCTAATTAACATTCAGATTCCAAAGACATCATGCAATAAAAGTGAAAGATTAGAAGTGTTGTACTGAAACAGCAGCAGAAAAAATGCACCCCCCTGGAGTGTTTAGAAGTTAAGGTCTTGGACAGAAGTAATCCCACCTTCATGCCTCTCCCTGCATCCACACGCCTGCAGGGAGAGGTGATTTTCTTATTCTGTCACCTCATGCACAGCACAGAGATGCACAAAATTCAGCAAATCTGGTCTGCTAAAAATTATGAGTAATACACCTCCTGTGAACACAACTTTCCAACTCACAGTCTAAAGAGATTGCAACAGGGGTGAATTTTATCTTTCATTGATATTTTTCAGGATTTCATTTCTTTTTTATTCACATGTAAGGAGTGAAGTGGTAGTTTGTTTTTCCCTACTTTTATTAGTTCCATCTCAGTTTTGAGTTACTAACTATGAGGTAATAACTTCTTATATATCCACAAAACGATTGGGATATGCACAGAAATGTGTGAGGTTAAGGACTTTATTTTTGCAGCTTTTATTCTGTAGTCCCCAGAAGGCCATGGATATGCTCCATTTAACAGCCACTGTCCCTCTACTGTGAGTCTTGAGCCCTGAAGTTAAATTCTGTTAAAATATAAGGCTTGAATGTTTTATATTGCATTTTAGTATTAAATATGATGCAAACAGGACCAAAATTCTGAAATATATGAGCTGTTAATTTTTTTGCTGTGTCTTCTTCATCAGAAAAAAAATGTTGAACTCTTCATGCCCTCCTTGTACTAATGCATCATTTAAGAGGACATTAAAAACACATGAGTTCACTCAAGAAGAGGTTAGGAAAATGTCTTTTGATACAACTGTATTTTATGAATAATTAATTAAAACGTGCAAATATGGATTGATTTGGAATTCTGTATTTTGAACCTATTTGTCTTAAAGGAATGTGTTGCACACAAGAGGGTGCATAAGCGAAATCTTCACCATTTGCATGCAGAGAGGAGTATTTTGCCTTTCCATACATGACATGATCACTCCTGAGCAGTGAACGGAGACCAAACGTGAGGGTGTGTGCACGAGCACATCTCATCCCAAATATCCATCATGGGAGGTTGGCAGGGAGTTGCATGTGAGAACACGAGCTCTGGCTTTTGTACCTTGCCTTCCTGCTGTCACTCAAGAGCTTCCTTTGCCTTGTGCCTGGCACCAGTTTAACACAGGCCTAGCCTTTGTAAAAACAACAACTCTCCCCATCTTTCATGTTGTGCTAGTTCTTAGCAACCACTATCACATGGATCAGACACCCTGCTCTTCCTAAAAAGGGAGGACAATTTACCACGTGCTCAGATTCTCTCTTGGCAGAGAAGTGTTAAATGGGTACTTCCCAATACAAATGTGATGGTCAGCCATACATCCTTAGTGTCTATAAAGACTGGTCTGTGCTCTTGCAACTAAATGGAGCACTGACCAGAAACTCTTGGGAATAAAAACCCTCTGTGTTTCTGAACTTTCTGCCTTTCTAACAATTGAAGAACTAAGGAAAAAGCAATCAAATTTATGAGGCCTGAAAAAAAAAATTAAATATTATCTACCTCATAAAATGAACTTTTAAACCTGAAGTCATATTTCTTCAAGCCTAATACTTTAGTTTATCTTTGATCATCATAAATTATCCTCTGTAAAGAACAGTGCTTGGGAAAGTAGTTGGCAGCATGTACAATTGGAGTTCATTCTGCTTTATTTATTGAAAAATGCTAAAAAGTAAAACACTGAAGTACTTCACATTAAAATGGTATGAACCCACCAAGATAACTGCTTGTAACTGTCTGTGTGAAATTATGGTCACAGTAACCACCCCTGGCTCCAGAATAAACTTTCCATGCACGTGAGAGCCAAATGCATTTGCTTACTCAGATTTTCACTTGAATGATGATCTTTTTTCTTCCTTTTTTTTCTTCATATACATGAAAAACTTTAAAGGAGAAGGATGGAAAAAGGCATCAAATACCTGTCACCTTAGGAGATGATGAATCATTACAAAGAAGAATCCAGACAACTTTCAGTAACCAGTTCATTTCTCTCCATCACTGACACCAGTAGCATGTGAATACATCCACAATTGTACAGGGCAGACTAATTCCCAAAAGAGATTTCATTCCTTCCAGAAAATTATTTTCCATTGCCAAAACCTCAGTCCTCCAATAAAGGGGTCATAATAACTAAATATCAGTATACATTCCCCCAGCCCTGAGTTTTACACCACCAGGCTTTGCAGGGGTGTCCTGACTTGCTGGCAGTCAGAACAGATCCATTCACTGGAAGCCAGATTCCCGTTTTGTAGTCATTGACTGCCTTTCACTGTATTAATATTGTTTTTCAGAATATTAGACAACTCACAGGTAACTAGCTACTTACTGTATAGCCAGAGCAAGGCTCTTACATTTTGACTGTCACACTCGTTTTCATCCTTGCTAAAAACGAACAACAAAAAAAAAGTTAGAAAAACTGCAAATTTTTGAACTTCTGGCCATTTTTCTCCAGGAAAACAACCATACCTTATGCTGGGGGTACTCTTAGCTCCAGACTTAAGCAAATTTCCTGAGAATCTGATGTTTTTGGCCTTTGAAGAGTGACTCAGCAGAGGAACAGTGTTCACACAGAGCAGTACTCAGGGTGCACTGGGTGAGCTCTGGGGCTTGGGAGCTGCTGCCCTGCCAGGCACCACCATGAAAGGAGGGGTTTCCATGGCCTGTGATGATTTGGAAGGAGTAGGAATCTGCTGCCATGGTGGAAACAAGGTGTCACCACAGGCTGGACTTGTTTGCCTGCTTCTGGCCTTGCTCTCCTGCTCCTGTGAGACAGCAGCTTCTTCTGCCTGCAGAAGCACAGCTGTTCCATCTCACCCCATACTCTGCCCAGAGCTTCCAAGCCATACAGCTGGCACTGAAGGGTGCCTGAAATCCTTGTTTGAGACAGGACACAGTTCTGGGAATGCACACTTCCTCCTGCATTCCACGTTTACTTTGTTCAGTACTGAGGGAATGAACCTGGGTGGCCTCACATTAGTACTTGGGCTCATTTTATTGGTTTACGTGTCCATTCCCAAAGCTTTGCAGCTGTCTTTAAATTTATGGTAATGCTATTATAAATATTAGAAAAAAACTGATTCCACGGGCTCTTGCAGCCTTTTCACTGAAATGCAATTCATATCTAAACCCCTCATCTCTTTGCTTATTTATTTGGTCACCCCTCACTGAAGGGAGCTCCTGAGCTCTGAGGTTTGATGCTCTGTCCTTTGATGCTCTCAAGAATGATTCCCAAGAGTGATTCTTTCTGGAATCACTAGGATTCACCAACTTTTGGATCTTTGATGTGAGAGCCTATGAACAAAGCTTCATTTTGGACTGAATTGGGCATTTTTGGAGAATATATGTCCAAGTGTGAAGAGAAGAATAAGCCCTTCTGAGGGCCATTGTACTGGACCCATTGAGAAGTTCTTTTCTTGCAAACCTTTGCAAATCTCCAAGCTGACACAAAAGAGTTCATGCCTTGGAGCTTTCCAGGGTTTAAGCACAGAATTCTCTATTTTCAAAGAGTCAGGGCAGACATTGTTTGGATTTCATTAGAAACTCATCAGACATGCTGGATCTGAAATAACTGCTGCCCATGGCCAGCTGGAAAATACCCACTTGTTGCAAGGAAACTCTAGCCCACTAATTATCCTAAAAAATTCTTGTAGGAACTTTCTTGACCCATTTTTTCCCTTGTTATTTTTTTCCCCCTTGAAGACATGGATCAATTACTTTCTTAGAAAAATTTAGCTGATTTCAATGTCATGTTTTGGGAGGTTTAATCATCAAAAAATGTACAGTGCTAAGTTATATAGCATAGCTGCCACAAATTAGCAATAAATAATATACTGGGAGCCTTTATGGCAGGGAGAAACATATGAGTTTTGAAAATAAAAAAAACCAAACCCAAGAGGTAACTAAACTATGCCTAATTTTTAAATCTGAACATTAGTCAAACATTTAGAATATGAAATATTCAGTTTAGCTATATTATTCCCTATTTCTCACTTTAACATGCATCTGCACTTTTGGTTTCCAGCTAGAACAAGGAACCAAGGGAAGCCAAAATACCTAGACAGGAACAGATAAAAGCCAAAATACCGAGACTGGAACAAAGGCCAAAATATTAGCCAGAAACAGGAAGTACTGGACATCTTACAAGACAACCTCCATATTCTTGTGAGATCTCCAGCCAGGGGTGCTGACTGAATAGATTCAAATTATTTGGACAAGCTTTGAGTAATTATCTAAATCTTTAGGTATTTAGCTGAAGCACACTTAAAGTCTGAGTCTCTCACAATTGGCTTGTCACTTGAATAAATGACCATTTCTCAGAGAGTAAGGCAAACTTGGAGTGGGAAAAAACGCAGCTAAGAAATAAAAGAATGGATTCATAGTAGGTGTTTCTATCTGCTTTCTAGGGATTTAGGGAAAATGGATTTTTCCAAATACCGATTAATTCATTAATTATTATAGTGGTACATTTACTGCTTGGATTTTTTCCTTTTGTTTGGAGCTGTTGATTAGAAAGAAGCAGCAGAAAGGACTCCAGGCCAGTTCAGCAGACAAGAATGGGCAAAGGGCTGATGAGTTTCCTCCTGTTCTTGCTGTTGCTCACCTCTGTACATCTGACCAGTGCACAGACCAGCATAACACACCCCGGTGTAACATGTGCTCACCTGATGTTCCTAGTGTGCTGCCTGGACAGAATGTCACATTGGATCCCAAACTGGATCTTCGTCTGGTATCTTATTCTTGGGATGATTGTTGCTGTTGTTAATATCATCATCATCATCATCATCATCATCATCATCATCATCATCATCATCATCATCATCATCACTACTGCTGTTACATTTGCTAACACTTGCCTTGTAAAGAGAAGCCTTGCTCCATTCCTGATCTTTGCAGTCTTTCTCTACATAATGGGGGCTTGTATAAAAGAAGGAGCTTTTACCCAGGCAGATATTGATAGAACGAGAGGGGCAACATTAATCTAAAAGAGGAGAGATTTAGATTAGACATTTGGAAGAAATTCTTGACTGTGAAAATGGTGAGGCACTGGAATTGGTTGCTCAGAGAAGTTGTGGATGCTCCATCCCTGGAAGTGTTCAAGGATAGGTTGGCTGGAGCTCTGAATAACCTGATGTAGAGAAAGGTGTCCCTGCCCATGGCAGGGGGCTGGATCAGATGATCTCTAAGATCTTATAATTTTTTGATTCTGTGATTATCCTCTTATCCAGATGGCACATCTCCCTAGGTATGAAATAGGCATAATGTGAATACTACTATCACTGCAAAAATTATCTTAAGAGAAAAAATTATACTGGGAAAATGAGGCTTTAAGTTAGTTGAATTTGTCATGATTTAAGTGCTTTCACTGCATGTGGAGAAATTAATTTTTCCACCAGGTCTTTCACCAGGAAAGGAACAACAGAAAATACTGGTTTGTATTTGCTGTATTCTGATAAAATACAGGAATGTTGTAAACTTTACTTAGCTTAGCATCCATCAGCCCTTGCTTTCTCCACTCTTTGAAAGTTTTATGGTAATGAAATGTAGTAAATGTCATTATAATGGGCCAATGTTGATAAGATGATCATTTATTGAAAAAGACTTTTAAAAGAACTCAGCTTCTACAGTAAATTAAAATCTTTAGATAACATACCCCTTAAAATGACAAAAATAAACATACTGAAATCTTTGTAGTAACAACATGATCAACTTGAGCGCATGTTTGGAATGGAGTGGGGAATAAGAGGGTAAGGGAAACAGCTGGTGGAGTGGTTTTCTTTAAAAAGTTTATGCTGTTTCTGCTACAAAATGAAATTATTTCCATGGTGTGTCCTTGATTCACAAGAAGAGATGGTAAAGAATTCTTTGGTTTGAGTCAGGTTTGCATCAAATCTTATTTACAGGTTAGTCGCTTGTCATGTTGAAGTTTTGTGAGATGAAACAAGCAGGTTTTGGACTTGAAAAATCTCAGAGTGATTACAGAGGCTTCATGAAGAGACAAACACTGTACAACTAAGCCACACAAACTGATTCATGAGGAACATCATGAGAAGTGCTCTGTTTTGTATAGCCCTGGAGAAGAGACTGAACAGAATAGTTATTATATAAAGGTAGGTTGAAGGCAGGAACAACACAGGAGCAATATTCAAATACAGAATAGCTTCCTGTGAAGAGAATAAGAACTGAAACTTTTACATACTGAAAGTGACTTATAGTGTACTTATGGTGTAGCAACAGAGATGCTTACTTACGTGTTATGAAAAGGCTCATCAGTGTGAGGACAGAGCAGATATGTGATAGACTGCTTGTTGACACTGATTGTTACTAAAGATTTTTGAAAATAGTCTAGACAAAGTTTTTTAAGAAATGATGAACATAGCTGACTGTCTGTTCTGGCGGCACACACATTCTTCAGTAAGAATGCTCTTTGTTCACTGTGACAAGAGATACAGATCGAGAGCAGTTGAATTGTGTCCTGAGTGTTTCTTTATGAACACTTAATTCTCCTATCACAACTGTACAGCTTTAACCCAACCAAGAGTTTACAGCTTGATAAGACTGTTTGACAGCAGCCAAGTGTCAATTAGGAGCCTGCAGCTAAGCAGGCAAGGCACATCTAGGTTGATCTGCTCAGGAGGAATGTGTTTTCCATCACTCTGAAACTGGCTTGCTTCTGGACGCAAGTTTCTCTTCCATGAGTTTCTTAACCTCTGCTTATAACTCTGAATGGTTTCACTACCAAGGCAAATAGCCTTTCATAATCCTAGGAACTTCTGGCCTCCATGATGATTTGTGGTGATGTGTTTTCTAGGAAGAAACACTCATTAAAAAAAAGTGTCTGCTTATTCAGTTTTACATTTGTTCCTTTTCAATCAAGTTCATCACTGCATCAAGTCATCCATGGCTACCTTTTAGGATTAAAAGAGAAAGAATTAAGAAGAAGCCCTAGGTCAGTCTCTACACTCATGATGCTGTATTTTTCCATTTTGTATTTCTTTGACATTTCATCTGGATTGTTTTATTCTTGTTCAGAAGAAGACAAAACGGTTTTCGCATTTCTGTAGAATTAATGGAAGTCCTGTTGATCTGCCCTGTGAACTTCTTTGAAGTCAGGTATGGGGCTACTCCTGCTGTGTATTCCTAACTCATGACCTAGGAAGACTTCTAGGGAGCCTGTCAGAAGCTGAGCCTCCAAGTTGTAGCTCTTTCCTCAAAGCAGTATGGCCAAAAATAATGAATTAATTTAAGCAATGAAATTAGCGGTATGATTGATACAGCTAATATTGAAGCCAAGAAAACATTCATCTGAAATCGTGAGGCTATATTGACTTACATGGGTTTTACAGACCATGATGATACAGAAAATGTAATAGAAATCCACCCTACGGAGCAGAAATGGTCTTATTTGCTTTAGAATTAGGGAAGTTTTCAGTCTGTATTTCAGTGTAGATATGAATTGAATAATTGATGTGAATTTCAGGATTAAGCCTTCATCAGGTTCCTCTCTAGAGCAGTTCTTTACATGACATGTGAGACTGCTACGTTTCAGTGGAAGAGTCTAAATACACATACATGTAAATTGAATTAAAAAACCGCACTATTGATTTCAAATCCTCAGGCAAGAGTATGGAAGTAACTACGCTCTGTTTTTTCAAGTTATCAGGACTATCATCTTCTGGTTTATAGAACTTTCTCCCATGCTGAAAGTTTAAAAGCCAAATATATATTTTTAAGATGTGATGGATTCACACCAGCTACAAGTAATGATAAATGTCCTCCACCTCGCTGAAGATGTACAGTCCAACACCTTAGTGGGATTTAAGATGGAGCTAAATATGGAATCACAACATACGCTCACTTGAGAAAACTGCTCTCCAAATCCAAATGCAGAATTTATTCAGACCCTTTTGGCCTTTGCTTTTATTGGACAAAACCAAACCAGAAAAAAAAACCAAACAAAACACCTGTGCTTATTTCTTTGTACAAAAAATGTAACATTACTTATACTTTGAAATGACATTATTACAGTAAAAATCTGGGAGTAAACTTTGTTTCTGTTTCCAGTCAGAAAATATGGTTGCATTTTATTTGTTTTTTACAGTGGCCTCTCATGCTAAGGCCTCTCATGACATATCCTCCCCAATGAGAGAGAGACCAGAAATCCAAGCGATCACCCGGAGAATTTGTGTGTCTTGGCAGCTGTGATCCGTATGTGAATACACGTACTGCTCGTGCCAAGGTCCAATTTGCTGAGATGTGTGCAGTTTGCACTGAGGGCCTGAGTCACACTGGGACCCTTTGAAGAAGTCCTAAGTGAATCCTTAATCATGGTGTGACCACTGGAAAAAAAGCAGATTGTGCACCTAGAAAATTCAGTTTTGACTGCCAGATAGCTAACTTCCCACAGCTCTTTCTGCTCTCCAAAAATCAGCAGCGACTTTGAACAGCTGACAGCGCTTTCAGTGGTACATCTGGAGAAGCAAAAACACCACAAAACATCTGTTTTTGTTGTTGAATAAAAAAAACCAGTACAGAGCTGAAAGCCGAGCAGAGAAAAGTTTTTCGGATACAGTGAACGTTTTGTTTATTGCACAACCGCGCTCATCGGAGCTGATCTCGTGCTGGTGGGTGGATCAGAGCGCTGCTGCTACGTGCTGGAAAGGCACAGCTATCACTAAGGAGGCCATTCCAGTTCTCAGGGAGACATCCATGGAGAGGTAGGAGTGGGGTTCAGGGAGTCACAGCAGCTGTGAGCGTTTGGGCACCAGTGGGATTGCTGCACGTGAACCCAGGGAAGGCTCACCTGGACCCACTCCTACTGCAAAGCACAGAAAGGCAGAGCAGGGTCACCACAGCCACACTGTAGGGCTCTTGTCCTGGATGGCTTATGGGGAAAGATGAACACCATGTGGGCATTTGTGTCATATTTTGAATTCCAGAGGAGCATTTCCATCCACTCAGGCCTCCACCTCTGCTTCACTTCCATAAACATCATCACCCACAACGTTTTTAAAGGAAAGATGCTGTAATATTGCTCCTGAGATCTTACTTGTGGCTTAGAAGATTCCTTAGAAATTTTCAGGACAAGCTGCAGTTACTGGAGAGATCTGAACTGACCTCCTACCACGCCGAAAGAGGAGTTCCCAAAACTGTGTTGATGCTGTGCCATGGATCACAACCCCACTTAAACAAGAGTGATTCCTGACCTCAGAGGTGCTATTCTATACCTAAAGGACTGTAGTTCAGTTCTATGAGAAGTTCAGTGTCTATCAACCAATGGATACTGAAGTTGATATCCCATGAAGGATATCATGGGGAGGTAATAGATCAGCTGCCTGGACACAATCCCGAGTAATGGGTTTTAGGGGACTCCGCTTGAGCAGGGATGTTGAACTAGATGAACCCCAGTGGTACCTCCCAAGCTTAACCATTCTGTGATTCTGTGATACCTTTAACTGTGCCAGAAATAACTGCTAAGACATCAACTCTTCATTCATAATTGCTCTAAAATATCTTCATTTGTAATAAAATGACTGGGTTCTTGTCAGCCCAGAATAAGACAATTACATTTGAGCTGAAATGGAGATATGAAACCAAGGGAACCAATTATTTAGAGAGAATTAGGAAAATAGGAGGCCCATTAATTATTGATACACTACACATTGAAGGTGCTAGATTTGTGGATCCTTCTTTTTCTTTTAAGGGATCTGAATTCATTGGCCACAGAAATCCTAGAAGGAAGAAAATACAATACACATTGTAAAACAGTCTCTGAGGAACAAATTCCACTATGGTTCCGCTCTTTTTTCATTGGACCATCTAATGAATGAGACAAGAAAACTTTCTTTTTCTCATTTATCTTAGGCCACTGAAAGCAGCCATGAGGTCTAGCTCAGTAATCTAACTATAACACTGGATTGTAAGTGGCAGAAGGTACTTATGTTTTGGATTCAGAAGAGAAATTTCAGATTGTGCATCTGCCACCTATACAAAATCTGGCTAGATAAGTAAAATTTTGAAAATTCTTCTGAAAAATGTTCATCAGTTCTTGAATGGTTTCTTTCTTTTTAATGTTTTATTTTTCTCTCCACTTTCCCAGCGTTTGTTCTGGTGTTTGAATTAGATTGTTTCAAAGTACAGTTAAAAAAATTACTTTGAAAGCGATAGACTATTTTGAAAAGTTTTACTGAAAAGGTTTTTCTCCTCAACTTTTTCACAAGTGAAAATTCATTAAACCTGACTCCTCTTCTTCTTTCTACTCCAATTTTTGGCAACCTGGCAAATTGTTTTTAGTGAAACAATTCCCATGACATTATATGTGGTACAAAAAAAATCAGTATTTTCCACTGAAGATATTTTTTACTGACTACACAGACTGGAAAGATTTTTTTTTTTTTTTTTGCAGTATTCAGGGAAATAGATTGAGAAAAATAAGAGCCGTGCTTGGGAAAAATGAAATCAACTAAGAAGAGGCTACAAAGCCATAGATATGAGTCCAATAGTGTAACAGATGTTCTTCAACATCTTCAGCTTCTGTGCACAATACTTAAATCACCTGAAGAAGAGATATTGCAGTGACAACAATTTAGTACCTGAGCCAAAGTGGAAAACTAACTAAAAAAATAGAGGACTCTTTGGCAAGATAAGAATACAAAGACCTGTATGAAACAAGTATAAAGTAAAACAGTTATAAAACAGGTATAAAGAGTCCAAAGACCTGTATAAAACAGCCTAAAACACAGGAAACCTGCAGGAAACCCTACTTGCATTGTGATGACAAAGGACTGGTTTGATCTATCTGTATCTTAACCATTTCTTGCTTTACATTGTCAGTAGTGTGAATGGCACAAGGCTGCAGCAGCACAAGTCCAGCCTTTGCAGGGCTTTTCACACTAAGCATTTAATGGTTTTCTTCAACTTCCCAGGTACATAAAAGCCACCTTTTAAAAAATGCCTAAGCCAGTGTTGAAGTTACTGATGAGCAGAGGCAACCTGGGCCTGAGTTGAGGTCTATCTGAGCACATGGTGGCCACCTCTCCCCCTGGAGAAGCAGCTCTGGCACTGTGGTGACGTGAGCAGCAGGACATGCTGATGCCTTACACTGATGCTTTAACATCTCACAGATCCCACCTATCTCTCCTATCCATGCCATCAGCATAACAGTCACCTCTACTGCATGACAGAAAATGTGGCATTGGTCCAAATTTAATCTTCTTCACCAGAATGCAGCCTGGAAGGCCTGAGGCCATGCATTCACATGATTCCTACCCCCTAGGATTGACCTTACACCAACAGCAGGGATGGCAAAATGAGTGATCATTAAAAAAAAAAGAAGTGATTTTTTAAAATTTTAAAGCAGCGAGTTTAACACAATGGGAATTTATCATTAGAGAAAATGGACGTCAGAATCTAAATGAAATTTTGCTCTTTTGATTATTGTCATGATCTTGTTTGGTGTCCAGGTAGTATTACTGTAATTCACCTGTATCTCTATGCAATGCTGCAGTCACATTTTTTATGGTTCTCCCTAACATTACAGTTACTTTCAGCAGCAGTGATGAGAAGGATTTACTCTTCCTGACCATCCTGATCAGTGGTCTGGTGAAGAATGGCCCAAGCTCACAGCAATGAGGCACGATGACAGAGCACCTGCTCTGTGTCTCAGAGCAGCAACACCGAGTGCTGAGGTTTGTTCCCCTGCTACAGCACCCTTTGCAATGCCAGCCAGCGCCTTTGTTAGCAGCTAAACTGTGCATCCTTTAGGGAGAGTGGAAAAATGAACTTCATTGTGAACGTAGAGCCAGTATTACTCAGGGAACCTGGTTGTAGGGCCGAGTTGAAGCTGACTGGGAGATGTGCAGAGCTAAGAAGATATTGTGTTAATTCATTTCTTTAAGTGGCAGCTTTTGAAGAAAAGAGCACGGTAAAAAAAAGGAGTGACTGAGGTGACACAGAATCTGGGAGAATTATGTGTCTAAGTGGTCTTGAGACAATTTTTATAGCTTAGTTCTGTCTTGGATGGGTCCCAGCTTCTACAAGCTGCTGATTCAGAATAGAAGATGGCTGATCTTTTTCTCCAGCAAAGTAAATAAATAGAGCTTTAGAAAGGCAGAAAAAAAAAAGCTCCCTTCTGCTTTCCAGCACTTCTGCAGGGCTCCTGGGGTTGTGGGGATGTTAATTCAAATGACTGAGAAAACATGATCCAGTTCACTGATAGGTTTTAAAAACAGAACTTTTTAATGCAATGGAAACAAAGGCTGACATGAAAGTTTCAAAATAGAAGAGAACAGCTTCTTCTTAAATCAGTATAAATTGTCTGTGTGTCGTGGCAGCGAACATGTTTCTTTTTTTTTTTCTTTCAGGAACTACGTAACCACAGAGTTCCTGTTTACTGTATTTCTTAAGGATAAAGTTTTCTGCGGTAAGAGACACCTAAGACCATTAGGCACGCACGCTACAGATCTAAAGAAAGTCTATTTACCAGAGCTTCCAGGAAAAATATTGACAGGGCAGTAAAAATACTTTCCTTGATTACTCAGGCTCATATTTTAAACCTAAAATTACAGGAACTTTTCTCCTTTACCAATTTATTTTTAGCATCTTTATTTTTTTCTTTTCTTTTTCTATGTTTTTTTTTGCTTACCTTTTAAAGCATAGCGAGTTTCCATTGATTCTGCAAGCCAGGGTCAAATTTGGTAAATCCCTCTAATAGTCTTCATCCCTTTTTTCAGTATTTTCACTAAGTCAGTAGGAAATGATCAATAGAAGGTAAATTTACCTTTCTTCAGTTACTGACAGATGAAGCTACAGTGTATTTCAAAGAATATGGCCTCTCCTTCAATCTATTTTTAATAACATATGGGTAGTGATACCTATGTAATGAAACTAGGCTGTCTACATATTTATGTAGTGCATATTACAGCAAAATCTGAACACCAAGCACAGTGATGAATTATCCTGGAAACTGCTTGGGAAGAAAAATATTTCCTTTTCAAGCTATTAAGGTGCACAGATAAGTTAAAATGAATGTCAGGCTATTTGCAATTTATGGACCCAGGTTCCTCCAGTCTGAGACAGGAGAGGAACTCCAAACTTGTGGAAGTGCTTTTCACTGCAGAAAGAGGCAAACACATGGAGTTCTCCTCTGGCACCCGAGTGCAGATATTGAAGATCAGCACCTGGGGTGAGGTCCTGCTCAGCCTCAGCACTTCAGATTTTCAGGGCAGTGGGACATACGAGGGAAAATAGGCCTGATTTATTCAGGCAGCGCCTTCAGATTTGCCTCTCAAGCAAGGAATTTCCCTGCTGTCATACTGTTACAACGGAAAACTAAAAAAGAAGAGATGATTGTTTCCCAGGTTGTGGCAGGCAGCAAGGAAGTGTATACATTGCCGGGTAAAGTGGAGCAGTTCTTGAAGTCCACCAGGAGGAAAACTACTTCTTTCAAAATGAGTGAGGATTGTTTGATTAATTTTGGCTCTGTCCTCTCAGCACCCTCTGAAAGTCTTGCTGATGGAACTGTCTGGAGTTAGACTTCCAATTTGTATCCATCCCTTTCTGTTCCCAGGAAAGTGGCCTATAAACTGCTTTGATCAGATAAAGTTTTGGCATCTTCTTCAGAATGGGAACTTTCAAGTGTTTCAAGCATGAATTCCTTAATTCAGCCTCCATGAAGAAAGATAACACAGCAAGGAGACTGCCATTAATTTCAGATGCTCATCCTATTTATATACAGAATTTGTCAAGATCTAGTGTTGTCCCTACTGCAACAGTGAATATTTTTCTTCAAATCAGTCCCTTTTTAATATTTCAGGATGTCACGAATTAGATAAGGGTTGTGTGTTCTTACAAGGTAAAGAATATATCTGGACAGCAACTTAAAATAGAGATGAGCAGGGGAGTGAGGAACAAAATGGATAAAGAGTTTTATCACATAATCAAAGCATAGAGACAAATCACAGTAAAACATTATCTCTAGAAGGGATTAGCTCATTTTGGAAGGACAGAGAATAAAAAATTCTCTGTGTTTTGGTTCAAGGATATGTATATTTGCTATGATTAAGAAGCTGCCATAGCCAAGGTAATTGATGGTTCCTATTTAGTCTCTTGCTCATGTTTTATGAAACACAGCTGAGTCTTTACTAGAGGTATTTGTTCTAGCATATATATGTGTGTTTGCACATATACATCTATACACACATTACCTGTGCTATACTCTGAATCCCACAATATGTTTCGTGGACTGCTGCAAGAGTTGTATTTTTTTGTTGTGTCCTGTGACTGTGAGGGCTGGATTGGACGAATTAGACTGTGTTTTTGGGAAAACCTGAGGAATTAATTTTCTGTGTGCCTGTAAGTGTGAACATATCTAAGATGAAGAAGAGAAAAAGCAGAGCGCCACTAAAGCTAGTGGGTGAGGTGGGAGCTGAAATCTTTATGATAAATGTACTGAAAATGTTTCCTTTCAAAGACAGAAGAGAGCTACCATAGCAGTAGCTGTTTTACACACAGTAGGGAATACTGGCCAGTAGGGAAGAACAGACTGAGGGCTTAGAAGAGAAATGTGATTTGAAAGAAAGTGTTTATTAAATATTTCAGTTTCATATTGTCACAATGGTAAGTGAGCAAGAAAAGAACAACAAAGAAAGAATACAGAAGCTGCAGGAGAGAAGGCAATAGGTTCAAGCAGTTGCCCTAAAAAGACACTTGCAAACTGCACTGATACCCAATACGGGAAAATATGAAGCAGAAATGGATAAAGCTGAAACTTCTAAACTGGACAATCCTTTTCCATCTTTGCTCTTCCCTCAGAAAAGGTAAATTTGGAGACATGAAACAATTCATTTTAAGAAGAAGGGTTGCACAAGCAACCGAGAGATGTCCCACTTAATTTTGAAGACATTTTGCTCTACAAGTGCCCAAGATCATTCAGTGGTACCATATGAACTTATTACTGGTTTACAGGTAGGAGGTAATTCAATTATCTCTTCCCAGATAGGTCTTTTTTTTTTGGATAGGTGGAAAGGAAATGACCATAGACAGTCACAGAGTTCCTGGAGTATCTGGAGTCAGGACAAACACAGACGTGGTGCCAGGAAAGTCAGTCATGGGCTGAGCTATGGATGAATACAATTAGATACAAGGTCTCATCTCAGAAAAATGTTAACAGAAGGTGGTTATAATGGGAAACAAATGGTATCCCCTGAAAGAAAAATAAGTCTTCCTGAAGCCTGCTGGGAATTCTGAGTTCATACACAGGCATGCTTCACTGATCTGGAGCTCATATGATACCTTTATATCCAGAAAATCTGGGGTTTGCACATCTGGTGAAGAAGGAGGAATCAAATATTTTATTTTTCCTGGTTTAGTTGAGAAAATGTCACCAAAAATAAAGAGCATAGCACCTCAGTTCTTGAAACAGGAAGTTTTCAATTTTATCAACCCCATCCTGGTCATGATTATCCAATGATTCCTTATAGAAGCTGGAAAAATAGCCTTGAGAAAAAGCTTCTACAGTGAGCAGAGTATGTTTCCCATCTGCAGATTCAGTGACCAAGAGGGGAGGGACAGACATATGTCTTCTCACCAAAGGCACATGAACCTGGCTGTGTTCAGATGTTTTCAGCAGCAGGCTGCATTGGGTCTGACTGAGATAATACTGCACCTTCAAGATCTTTGCTCTTGCAAAATCTTTCCAGACAAATCTTGCCACTGGGCTGAAACACACCCTAAAGACACTCAAGCAAATAGGTTTGACTGTCTAGTGTGGACTCTGTAATTTAAGTGCTATTTAAAAACCAAATAGACTTGGGCTCTTCCCAAGAAGACGTTATGGTGGGTGTCAAAGGCTGTCCAAACTAGAAGGTCAGATGTCAGCATGTTAAAGAAAAAGTGGTTTTATGCTATCCCAGAGCACTTTTTTTCCCCCCCTCTTAGAACATCAGCTATATTTTAATCCAAGTAGTCCCAGAGCATGGCCTTCCACCCCTTACAACATCATCCAGATTAAAGCATTTTAGGAAGACTATTGTCTTTCCTTTCTATTATAGCATGTCTCCCTACTGTTGCAATGACTAACAAGGAATATGATGGATATAGAGATCAGGAGGTAGAAAGGCTTATCTACATTTAAATACATTCTGGCAAAAAAAAAAGAAAAAAAAGGGGGAAAAAAAAGTAGGAGCAAAATACATTACTGCTAACCTGAAAATGTGTATCAAACTTTTTTACCGGGTGAAAATTTGGATGCCTTGCAAAAGTTGTACTTTTAATTCTTCATATACTTAATGTAGTCTACAATTCTAGAAATTTCCATGTGAACTAGATCAGCAAGTGGGATCCTAAGGAGGTGTGGCAACCATGTTTTATTAGTGGTTGAAAATTCTTTTCTTTCACCTCCAAACAGCAAACATGAACACACCAAAGCATTTGTAACTTAAAAAAAGAGATATCACAAGGGCATTTTCTTCAAGTGCTCACTTTAGACATGACACAAAATGATTAAAGGGGAAATTCTGCTCCAGCTCAAGAATTCTCACTGATCCAAGCTGGAACAAGATTTACTTCTGCGTCACTTCCTTCAGCAAGGTAACAAGAAAAAATCCTGTAATGGTGATAAGGGCAAAAAGTGGGATCTTCAATTCCTGTCCAGAACCATAACTGTGGAACTCTCCCACTTAATCTATGAGAATTAGTTATGGAAGAAAAATCACATTCAGTTTCCTCCATTGACTTCTAATTAGTATTTACTGAAATTATGCCCAACACCCTGCACTTTTACTCTATTTTAACATATGCCATTAAGGAATCTGAAGCATCCCATATATATATCATCACTTCCCATCTTTTTGGAATCTGGAAGTTCTCATCACAGTATTACGGACAAAATGGACAGTATTTCATTTTAGATAAATGATGTACTTCAGATATTTATCTTACTGCTTGTCAGACTAAAAATGCAGGATTTAGAAAGCAATCTTTCCCAGGCTTCCCACCTGACCTGCTCTTAGTTCAGAAGACTCATGGAAGAAAAGACCTTAAAATCATGGCATTTTTATGTTTAGGAAAGTGATTTGAGATTCCTATCTGAAGTTTTAATGTCTTTTGCTGAGTCCCAGTCAGCTGGAGCCAGTAGCTAAAGCACCTGGTCTCTTAAGCATGGACCATATATGAGGAAAAGGTCTGAAATTTGTAAAACCTGAACATGTCTTTTGTAGTGGTGTCCTTAAGCTGTATTTTCTGTAAATTACTGATTGAGTCACAGTCTAAGCACATGATGATATGATCTGAAATGCAGGTTTTAGTGGCATCATTTTGGGATGACTGTATTATAAGTGGTGAAAACATGAGAGAATTATGTACATCATCCCAAATGAGTGCCAATAAATCTTTATGTCTTCTGTCTCTCCTCATGCACTCATGCAGCATAGCTGGATGAACATATTTAAGCAAATTTTTTAAGTCAATGCAGATCCTTTTTTTGGATCAGTTTTGATCAGATTTTGATTTTTATTAGTTTTTTTAAAAAATCTTAGATTTATCTAAAACAGATGATGCAGAGGGTAGTTCAACAGCATTTTGCCATAATTTCTTTCTTGAATGTACATGGACTGAAAAAAAGATTTTGTGTAGGATAGCATGTGATCATGTAACTAAAGACCCAGATGTATGCAGGGAGTTCCAGGAGGGAGAGGATCAGAAGAGAGTAAAACCAGAGCACGTTAGGTCATTAGGAGGGTGTCTTACCTTTTGAACATCTGAATTCGAAATTTAGGAATCATTTTTTAATTTATTTCTTCTGTATGAAATATAACATATTTTCATTCATGTGGTTTGTGCCATATGTGCATATAAAAGAGATAAATCTTTGTGCTTCAGCAGAAGTGCATGATATATGCACGTGTAAGTAACATTAGAAGGACTTTCCCCAGAGCCCGCTCTATATCCACCAGCTCTGCTGCCTCTGCCTTCTCCCTGGCTTTGCCTCCCTGTTTGTGAGTTATCTGAAGATTTATTTTCAAAAGTGAACTCATATGGTGAATGCAAGTGGAGCGTTATATCTGCTTTGAAAGGCATATACTGCTCTTGATAACATTGTGTATCATGATATACCGTTCCTAACTAAAATATTGCTTCTGCTTCAGCCTACAAAAGGGCTGAAATAGAAACAAATCTAAGTAATGTATTGAAGAATAGTTCTGATGAAAACGTATTTTTGTTGGCTGCTAAAGCAATAACTCTTCATATCATTAGGAATGATAGTAGTAAACTGAGTAAGTTTTATCCTCAATATATTTGTCTTAATAAAAAGTATCTTACTGTCTTCAGGTGGTGCATGCGAGGTTCAGCTTTAATTCCTAAAGATGTCTCCAGCTCTGAGTAGGTTTATTAGTGACAGGTGTACAAGGCAAAAATGAGCTGTCATTGGGAGGTTCATTGTATTTTGAATCCAAATGCAGCTCTGAACACCTCCTTCAACAGAAGTTCAAGCTCATGGTAAAACCTTTGTGTGAAGCTGCTTTCTTCCTGTCCCTTAGATCTTGTATGTACAGTACATTATATCTTTGTGGCTGTACTACTCTGCAAGGTATCTACTATCCTGCAGTCCTGTAAAAATATTAGATGCTAATCTTTGTTGCGTACACCTGCTCAGTCCCACCTTGGTGTCCCAGAAGATGTTACAAGACACAGGCAACTTGAACGAGAATTTCCTGACAATTAGGGAATTTTAGGAGTCAAAAATGGTTTTGTATAAAATTGGACTTTATCTCAATAAATAATTGTTTTGAATAAGTGTCATCTTTAGGGAAAGACTCCTTTCAGACTTGCTTGTGCTTAATGTGAATGTTGACTCTTTGTTGTGCTGAAATGAAACCTTCTGTGTAACTTATTTTATGTTTTATAATCCACACCGGCTTGTTAAGTTGCATAGCCACAAAAAAAAAAAAAAAGAAAAAAAAAAGGGCAAAGACTTTGTGGCTGAGCTCCTCCTTGGATGAGTTGCATCTTCCACAATGCACTTCTTTATTCACCTGGCAAACTACACAGTATGTCGAGTGGGAATTGCACACAATGGAATGCTATGAGAGATATCCTAGGAGAAAACCTACCTAGCAAGGACCAGACAGGACAGAATTATCTTTATTAGTGCTGTCTTGTACTACAGAACCATTGCTGAATCCTCCCATGTCTCCTCCCACCCAAGAAAGAACCACAAACAAAAAAATCCCAAAACACTGAAATCAAGACTTCTCTTTTTTCAGTATTTTGTAAAAAAAAAAATAAAATTAAAAAATCAGAGAAACATTGCAATTTCTAGAATTTCCATTAATGACCTTGAATTAATGTATCCTAGGTTTTTATTTGGGAGAAAAATATTTTTAACATATATTACAACTGTTCTTAGCAACTTTCTGACTTAGAAGTCTGTGTGTGTAGGGATTCTCTAGATACTATCTAATAGCCTTATTTTTGAAATAAACTACTTGCTTCTGCTTCCAATTCAGAACTCTGCATCTCTGTTCATATGAGAAGTGAAAAAATAAAGACTGGAATTTGTTAATATGGTCGTGGATGACATTTTAATGGAAAATAAAGAGTGACAAATACTTGAACAATGCTTTGAAAGCCTCAAGGGCTTATAGCTAAACAGTAAAAATGAAAAATAAACAAGAAATCTTAGAAAATAAATTAAGAGAATAGCTGAATTGGCGAAAGAAATCCAAAATGATGAGGACTGTTTTTCAAAATTGTATTTTAATTTGAACATAATTTTAAGCTGCTTCCACTGTACACAAAAAATCCTTGCTAAATCCTATGTAAAAGAAATTAGAAGTGAAAAAGGTACTATGTAAAAACTCCCAAAGCTTTTTTCTTGAGACTAAGGCTTGGCCTGGACCTACTATATGAGAATCAAAAATCAGAAAATTTGAACTCCTCATAATCACAAAAACACAATTTTCTTTTTCTGTCATTGGCACCAATTTTATAGTAGCGTCATATGTCATCAAAAGTACATGACAACAGTAGAAAGCTATGGGTGTGATATCTACACAGAGTGAAATTAATTCTTCTTTAAGTAAAATCTATGAAAATGTAAGGTATAAGTTTAAGCGCAATTTTAGATGCAAATAATTGTCAGCATGAGAAGTAAAGGTCTCATTCCAAATAATGACAATTATAATGCAAAATTAACTATGTCAAAACAGATAAAATTACAAATTGCTTTAGTGTGTCAGAGAAGCGTCTTCCCTTTTATTTTAGATTAATAAAATTACTTGAACAGATGTAACCATACTTGCTTCATTTAGAGATCAAGAGGAAAATTTGGGGATCAGAGCTATAAAACCTTGCAGCCATCAGATTCCTCATTTCCTGTGTTTGTGCTACCTTTCCATGGGAGGCAAAACATAGAATGGGAGGGGGTCGGGTTTCACAAATCTGTTTTCATTTTGTCTAGGCTTTTAAACACTGATTTCAAGATATTCTAGTTCATGGTCCTGATCCAAACCCTGCTGAGCACAGCGGGAGAATTCCCAGTGACCTCAATGGGCTTTGAATTTGACTTTACGTACAAAACTTCTAAATACTAAATAACAGAGTTTGGCCTTTCCACAGCGCACGTCTGCCATGTGCTCTGTGCACCTTTCTCGTAAAACTGAAATGGCAAATATGCGGGAGACATCTGCACTGCAGACCAAGGAAGAGATTGTGCCAGGGAGAGGGAAACATAAGAAGTTGATACCCTTTCTTTCAGCTGGGAGTCTGGGTCTGGCTCTGGAGTCTGCAGATTTTCCAGGTGGCTTTTCTTAAAGCAGCACTGGTAACGTGCACAATGCTTCCCAGGCTTGTTGGAAGGAGGGTGCATCCCAGATTTACAGTGGCATGTAGAGATCTGAAAGGGACAACTCCATTCCTGATCTTTAAACAACTAAACTGTGGTTTTTTGAGGCACCATTTAAAAAAAGGAGTTCATGAGAGAGTGAGGTGAGAAGAACTGGCTGCTGTCCGCTTCCATTTGCCTTACTTTGCCTTAAGGGGTCAGAAAACTTGTAGAAAGAAATCTTTTTGAGGTGATTCATAAAAAGGCAAGCTTATCAATCCTGAAGAAGTTAAATGGACCTATGCAAGTCTATGAGGCTCTAGCACAGTGTGCCAAACTTAGTGAAAGAGAGTAACATGAGTCCCACACCCTTGGTCTGGTTGTCATGTTGGCTTTTCTTCCCAGCAAGCGACAGACTTTTTAGGGGAGATTGGGGTGGGGAAGGGGCAGACTGATGGGCACCAGGTAAAGGTTTATTAGAGCCACATAGAAAAAAACATGCTGGTTTTTCAGTTTTCTGCAAAGGTTGAGACTCTAAACTGTGGTGTAGGAAAAAAATCTGATTATCAGACTCAATATTCACACAGGACATTTGCAGTTTGGCCTGATCTTTGGGTGTATACAGGGTTTCAGTGTTAGTAAATTACCTCTTCTTGTACCAATTAACTCCCTTCTGTGAGGTTCAGTGTTTACTTGGGACTCTGCCAGTGCTAACAGCTATGGCTTAACATTCTTTTTAATGGCTTGCAATTACTACTGAGAGCAAAGGCTGCATAAAATATTAGCACTTAAGCATCTTTTACACTCCTTTGAACATTAGGTTGTGTGTATAGTAGAAGTGACTTTTCATTCTTACAAATCTATTTGCTTAGAATTCCTCTGGATCCATGAGAATGCTGCAGTTAAATGGTTTCTGTTGATTTATAAACTTCCCTCAAGGTCTGATGGAAGTCACTCCCTGAAAGTATTGAGTGCATTTTGTTCTTTAAATTGTTCCATCTTAATGCCAGAAGAATAAGGATTTCCACATTTTAAAGAGGTAAAGTAAATTTGATAGTAACTTTTAAGCATACTTGATTTTTTCCCCTGCTGTGCTACTGCTTTGAGACCATCACCCAGAGAACAGCTACTGTGGCTGCAGAATCAGCGCTGTGGCTGCTGACTGGGCAAAGGGTAAGAGAGCAGGAAAGTTATAGACCCAGCTGCCACCCTGGAGCTCCACTTCAATGCAGGTTCCCATCTTGCAAATAAAATCAGTGGAAGCTGGGGATGTAGGTATCCCATCTGTGCCCAGAGTTGTGTTTCTGTTCTGCATGGACTGTGTGGTCTCCAGTTGAGGAGCAGATCTGAGCAAGCATCCCATCCCTGCTGGCTCTCCCATTGTTCTCATCAGCTGTTCTATGTTTTAAGGGCAAACAGGCTAAATTCATCACTTCATGTTCAGTGGTCCATTAAGACAAGTGAAAGACAAATTTTTAAAATCTTGGAATTGATTTTGGATAAGCCCTCAAATATTTGCAGCTTACATAAATCATTAAAACATCTGGGATCTACAAATTTGTCAGTAAATCTCAAGCAGTATGGATTTCTTGTGAGTTTCTTTCCACCTCCAGCTTCTGTTAAATCCAGAAACATTTGAAACGAATCTTCCTCACAGTCTTTTGGCACACCTACATTTCTTCCTGGCTGGACTTTAGAATTGTACAATACTGGAATTTGAAAAAATAAGGACATAACTACACGCTTGTGAACCCTGAAAGAATTTCACTAGTGGATTGTTTTCTAGTCTTCTAAATTGTAGTTCCTTCAATTTTCTGGCAGAGGTTAACAAGGACACTCTACACCAAATCCTTTCTTTTTATTTTTTATTTTATTTGCTTCTTTTCTCCCCACAAGGCACATTACACCTCTCTATTCTGTTGTCCTACTTCCTTCTATTAATTTAAATTCATCTGGAGCAATCCTTGCTTTTCACAGGCAGGCCTTAAACTTGGAAGACGTGAATAACTTAAAGGAGGAAGCCAGGTGAATGCAAAGGGCAGCAATGCATGGGAGAATTAATATTTCTGAATATTCTGATTGTCAGTGAGTTTGCAATATCTTCTGGGTTAATCTTTTAGATTAACATGGAAGAAGCATTACTTCATGGAGTTTGTGGACATTCTAGAGCTAAGGTGACAAACTGAAATAAAATAGCTGTAGGATCTGGTGATTTCAGCTTTACAGAAAAAACCCTGGGTCTTTCCTTCAGCAGTTTCAGGAACCTTTTCAGCTAAATCCCTTGTTACTGAAGAGCAAAGTTCTCAGAGAACATTTTTTATAGAATAAATAGATAGTGCTTTACAGCAAATGCTGGAGCAGGAGGTGGTGCTGGGGGAACACCATTCCTTTGAGAGAGCAGTGAAAAATGAACTTCACTGTACCACGAAACAGAATTTTGAGGTACTTTATCACCTGCATGTTGTGTACATGATCCTGCACACAGATTGTCCATTCAGCCCACTGAGTCTGTTTGGTGACTGAAAAGGGAAGTTGGAAAATCCACATGATGAGTGCACAGTGATCTAAAAACCTGTCCAAGAGGAGAACCCAAATGAACTGGTTTTGAAATATGATTTTTATCTCAAGTTTAACTTGAGATTGAAGGTTGAGAAAACTCTCCAGAGCATAGCCATTCTTCCAAAGCACTCAGCAGACTCAGCTTTCTTTTTTCTGGTGGTCCTTCATCATCCATAGAGTTGTGAGGCCAGAGAGCAAGAGGCCCCCACTCTGTGCCGCCTCTCTGTCAGACTCCATCCCCCTGATCTGCCCAGGTACAGCTCCCCACGGGGCTCTCCACACACAAATGCAAGTTCAAGGGACCAGAAAGAGAGACTCAGGATTGAAAAAGAAAACAAATGTCAGAGCAAAGAGGGACTGAATTTGGTACATCTCCAGATAAAATTATTGTACAATTAAGAAAAGCCTCAGCCCTGTACACATGCTTAATTTCATACACTAAGCCTATTCACCACGTGGAGCTGAACAAATGCACAAGTGTTGTCAGAGCTGAGGTCCGTCACACTGCTAGGAGATATGCATGCCGTTTCCATAAGCCACAGCAGCAAAGGCATAATTTAATAAAAAAGACTTTTGTTCGTGTCTATTAAAAGAAACCTATAAATCCTCCAAATGGTACACTTAGGATTTGGTCCAAAAGTTACTTAAGCCGATGGAAAAGCTGTTATTGATTTTAATAGGTATTTATTATATTTGGCTATTCCTTCAGCCGTCACTCTTTCCCTCTCTGTCATCTCAGCTGAGTTCCAGTCCTGTCTCCTGTATCTTACCAATATGTGGACAGCATATGTTGTTTAAATGAGAGACTTGTTCATTAGTTTATGATTGAACCATGCCAAGCACGTCCCAGTCCTAACTGGATGCTAAGATGATGGTAATAGATGACATAATTACAGTAATAATAAAATCCTGTGTTCAGCCATGTTATATGCTATTTTATTCCACAAATAACAAAGAGAAGGATTTAACATGCACACAATAGGGAAATACACATCTAAGCAAAAGCACTAGTGTGAATAAACTCTCCCTGTTTCTTTGTAACCTGTTCTGTTGATGAGAGTAACTGCAAGTGTCAAACTTATTTGGTTTGTGTTCATTTATTATTTCTTTACCTTTGGAAAGAGCTGCTTGAGTAAATAACTTTTCTGAATGGTTCTTCTATTTTCAGGAGACCATGTAAGCACAAACAGGGGATTATAAAGACTTGACAAGGCAGGTAAGAGTTTATCTTTGATTTTTCATAATTTTTTTGTTATAAACTGACATCAAAGCTGATAAAAAACTTGTGAAACTTTTGCTAATGTTTACTCTGCGATAGTTGAGGTTTACAAACAAAGCAATTGACAGGCATTTTTATTTTTCGATCACACTAAGTATGGACTTCTGATGACCAGAGAGTTCAGGTTTTGGTTCAGCAGTCCTTAGCTGGATTTTAAGCAAAGATATGTATTTAAGTCCCTTTAAATGACCCTTTTTTCTTAAGTGTTTGTACCAAGAAGATCTAAATAACATTTCCTGGAGCATCAGCTTCATATTCTTGTCAGTGAGTAACTTCAGGACATTTTGATTGTGCCTTGCCCTTCAGCGGCCATTCTGTTCCAAAGAAACACTCCAAAACCACCTGCATGTTGACCAGAAAATTTCCTTCTTATTTGTACAAATGTGACACTGAGGAGAGGACCTGGACTGAACTCAGCTTTTCTGTGAAGCTTTTGTGTCAAAGGGGGATTAACTCTCTCCTTTTCTGAAAGGAATGCTGTTTGCCCTGTCCAAGGCAGAGTCTTGCCTTGTTCTTAAAATACCATCCAGGAGCTACAGTATTCCCAGAAATACAGGAGAGCTGGACTCAGCTCCCCCTTTTTTCTGAAGTTACTGCAGCTGGCATCTATCAGCACCTTGGGGCTACTGGGTCCCTGCTCCTGTGAGGCTGAAGAGATTCTCCCGTATCTGCCTCTCTGTGGTACTCAGTGGGAAAAAGAGACCCAGCTACCAATTTCTGCTTCAAAGGTTGCTTTGCATTTATCAGCCAGGGGACAAAATATCATCAAAAGCCCCTTGGGAACTGGGATTTCTCTCCTACCACAGGGAGTGGCATTACTGGTAGCTTGACATTTCCCTCTTTGGACTGATGTCAGAGGCATTTCATAGAAAATATTGTGCTAATGAAGCTACAAGATCTCTACAGAGAAGTAGCAACTGAGCAGGGGTTTTCAGGATCAGAGTTTTGGATTACCAGCAGCCACTTCTCTTTCAGTCCTGCTCAATTGGATCTTTCAGCTCCCGTTGACATAAAGATGGACTGAAAATAATAATTTTCACATAGGACGGAAACTTATACAACCCAGGAATTCAAGAGAAGATAAACAGAGGTAATAAATTAGAGTAGCTGAAGAGAGAAAGAAAGAAAAGCAATAGTGCTTCTCCCTCCTCCTGAATTTTGCAGGTTGGGTTTACTTTTTGATGCCAGATAGATTTTTTTCCTGAAATACATTTGCTGAAAAGTCTGTTATAAAAGTCTATATAAAAGTCTGTCCATATAATGGCCCTAAAGTATAAAGGAGGTACTTCCAGAGAGATCAGAAAAACTAGGGGAAAAGTGAAGTGATGTTGATATTTTAATGAGTATTCTTCTCCTCATTGAGAGAATATCTGCCTTGTATCATAATTTTACTGAGAGCACAGAACAATTATTGTAATTTGATCACTATTTTTCTCACAGCCTGGATGAAAGAGAAATAACACACACAAACACACGTATACACATGCACCACATGCAGATCCTCTTTCTTCCTCTCTCTCTCTCTGATAGCTCCCTGGAGAGTTCCATCATACCTGAGTTTATGAGCCTTGGATCATCTATGGCCAGTGGATTTAGTAATAAACAGAGTGGAAATGTTCTTCATCAGAGTTCAAAGGAAATTTCGACCAGCCCCTGCCAGACGTTGTTTCCCCCCGGCCCCTCAGCATTTTACTGTAATGACTTCCTTTGAGTGGGAAGAAAATGGAAAGGAAGGCAGCTTGTACATCTTTAAAATGTGTCTTTAAATATAGGAAGCTCTATAAATGATGGTCATTGGGGTGGTTTTATAGTACATATAGTACATATAGTACATATACGAATAGCCAAATACAGGAAGCTCTGTAAATGAAGGGCATCGGGATGGTTTCACAGTCCAGCTTTTCAGGGTCTTTTTGCCATGCTGGAAACATGGTGCCTGGGAAGCACATGCAACCTGTTGAGGTGTGAACCTAAGTGCTGAGTGAAGGAGCTGTATTGCTACATTTCAAACAAAAAATGGAACCTTTGAATTCCCTCTTATAGCCTTTGACCATTGAATCCAATCTGCCTCTGTTGGGCAAAACCTAAAGACACACCTTATCTTTCCATAAAATGCTGTGCAGCCCCACTATAAATGCCACTGGACATAGAACACCTTCACATATGAGAAGAAAAGGTTGCCAACACTGTTAGCTCAATCTACTTCATTATATACTGATACTCAGAGCTACTAAGAGCTCCCCACCCTCTTGGATGTCAACAGGTTTAAATGTCCCCATTTTCAAATAGTGGAAATTAATTATGGACTTTATTTCTGTAGATTCTATGGTGAAACCATAGCACTTGGAAGGACAAACATATTAAATCACTGGATGGACCCAAAGGACTGCCCTGATTACTTTTATCCAAGGTATAAAAATACCAGACATGTATTTTTTATGTTGCTTTGAAGGTATCCATGGACTGGAGGTATGTTATAATACTTTCAAAGAGCCTTGAGAAGTGAGAATTATAGGCCCTTCAGAGAATTGCCTATATCCCTCTAATAAATTCTCATGAGGTTTATCTGAAGATGGTGGTGATGGCTCAGAGAAGGCCATAAATTGCCTGGGGGACATAATAGAAACACGTTTTCCCCTGTGACAACCAAGGGGATAGTGGGGAGCACAACAGAAACAGCACACATTAGGTAATGCCCCCCATCAGACTGCAGATGTGTGAACTAGTTTAAAACTTTTATTGAGGCTTTTATTAGGCTGTGATACAGTCCCAGGCTCTTTGCAGTTGCCAGTGTAGCCAGTTGCTCGTAAGTTAAGTATAACAAATTAGAAATATCTAATGCTCAAGCTATTCTACACTTAGGGGTGGGGAGTCCCAAACAGATAATATTTTGGGTGGCTAAGTGGCCAGGTTCCTTCTGTGCCTTGTCATCCTGCTTGTGAGAGCCATGGCATTAACCATAGCTGTTTCATTTGATTTGAAGCAGCAGCAGAGGTCCAACCTAAGCAGCAGTCTTGTAAATCCTTGCTGATGCTATAAATGCTCTTTAAAACATTGATGAACTTATGTAGAGTTTTTTTGTTTGGTTTGGTTTGGTTTGGTTTTTTTAACCCCAATTACCTACTTAAGTTAATGTAATTGATAGCTTTGGTACATGAAATTTTTTTTAAACCTAAAACATATAAAAAATTATAACTTTATTACCAAAAGTTGTTGTGGTCATATATCTTGCTTCTGCTAAAGTGACTCAATCCTAATAGAAGTTGTCATGTCCCTGTGAAATTGTTTGGTCTCAGTGACTTCATTATCAGCTGCAGCTACAGGGGTTTAGTGGGGATGGGGACATGGGGAGGATCTTCAAAGTGACAGTGAGGAGGGTCCAGTGGTTCATCACCTCTCACAGCACAGGAGCTAAAGGAACCCAAGGAACTGGTCAGATGTCAGGTTCTGAAATAAGTAAAAATCCACAATTATTTGTTCACTCTGCATGTGTCTATTAAGTGATGAAACTCTTTGCAATAGAATGCTGTAATTTTGCAATAGAATGCCAAAATTTTACGTAAGTTCAAAAAACATTAGACAAATTATTGAGATAAAGAACCATTGAAGACAGTGAAAAACACCAGCATACAATCTCAGGCTCAAAAAATTTATAGACCACAGTCTGATGGAAGTTAGCAGGATATACTGGAGAAGCATCATGGAAACTTATCCATGTAACCACAAGCTCCTGCAGGAAATGAGAGAGCAGATGAAGCACTAGGTTATTAATTGTATTAAATTATTATCTTCTAGATATTAACAACTGAGCTAAGCACAATCCAGTCTGAGAGTCCTTGGATGACTATGACTTCATGAACAACTATTAAAGCTTTGCTAGAAAAGAACTCCAGAAAAATCTCCTGGAGTCTCCAGATGTTCATAAATTGAATAATTCTATATGGTTCAGTTTAGACAGATGAATATGCCTTTCCATGTGGAAACTTTAAAGAAAGCACAGAAGGACAGTTAGAGAGCATCACAGCAGACAGGAAAAGATGGTGAGAAGAAGAGAGAGGGTGGCAGCTCTTGCAGGAATCATGAGCAGGAGACGGATTCTTGGGTCTCTTTGGGCCCTTTCCTGTGCCTGACGAGAATAAATTGCTCCAAGCATCCACCTCTTTTCAACCCTATCATTGACCATAGCAGCAGGAAAAGAATGCATCCCCCGGGCCCATTTTTGCATTTACTTTAAGCTTTTCATTGTAAAAGCAATGCAAACTGGCTTTGGTATAAGTGAGGATTAAGTGTTGCACATATCGTTATGAAGTCTCCAGGGACCACAGTAAAATCTGAGATATTACTACACGCAATTGTTGAATCAGCTCCCTTTAGAACCCGATTATCTTTTTAAACAAATTCTGTAAATGAGCTGTAATATTTTATATCCACTCAAAGCTTTTTAGCCCAAAGCACTTAACAAGCTTTAAGACCTGGAGTGGGAACCAGCTTTTGTTCTGCGTGCGGACGGTACCTGGCATGATGGAAGTCAGTCCCTCACTCAGGTTCCCATGTGTTGCTACAACAGCAATACCCTCAGGAGTATGAACAGCAGAATGGAAATACTGACATTTCTGGGTCAGAAAAATGCCAGACAAAGAATGAATAAGGAAAACTTTGATTTTGAAATAAGGAGTTACAGAAAGTAATCAGAATCTAAGGTAAGGAGAGATAGATTTTGAAGGCTGAACTAAAAGACTAACCTCATTAACATATGCATCACAACCTTTTTATGATTAATTCTATTCTGCCAAGAACCAAAATGTTTCTAAATAAGAGTAAGGATTTGACAAAGCAGGTATACATACCCATTTACACCATATAGACATGCATTTATAGACAGGATACAGGACTTGAAGGATTTCTTTCCCATTTTTTCAAATAAATACTTAAGTATTTTTAATTACATACATAAATGTATGTAAGCTACATACAATGTAAATGTATGTAATATTCACTTACACTTATTTGGAAAAGAAGTGCCATTTCTTATTGATATTCTGATTAAATATTCTAATCAATATATTTTTTTTTACCAAACTCCCAAATAAGTATGCTAAGCTTCTTAGTAGGAAACTGGGATCTCCAGCCTTCTGTTAGCAAGCCTAGTGAGCAGAGTATGCAAATGGAGAGGTTTATGTGAAAATTCAACTGTTTGCAAATGGAACACATCTGCAGTTTGAACCACACTGAGTGGGGGTCTGTTCCCTGAGTATTTTCTGCTTTGGTGCTGGGGCAGGTAAGCTGAGGAATGTAACAAACATGGGCACTGTTTGAGGAAGTAAAATGCCATTGGATGTCATTATTTCTCTTTCTTTGAAACTGAAGCAAGTCTTCTCTAGAGGGGGAAATTATGGCTATTACAGAAGGTAGACGAGTTCAATTTTGAATATTGTCGGTATTTCGGAATAGTGTCTTTAATTTAAAATAGCTCTCCAAAGTCAGACTCCTTCATGAGTCAGTGGAAACATACACAACCCTTTGCAAGGGCAAGCAAAAACTTTGAATGCCCTCATTTTGGTACAAATTGGTCAGTCTGCAAATGGCTCAATTGGGCAAGCCTCTCAACCCTCCCGGCTGCTCGCATTGTGCTCTCCCAGCTTTCCCTCCCCAGCAACTTCAGGGAAGTCAGTTTTGTGGTAATATAAAAGTAGATCAGAACCTAAGCATAAACTTAGTCATCGGTGTCTGAGCATTTGAAATCCTGTCATTGGGATCATGGAGTCTATTCCTGCAGCCATCAGAAGTCCTGTTTGTTTGGGTGCAGTAGTGGGGATGTCAGTAGGATGGAAAGTACCAAGACACTGAGTAGCACACTTGGTTACTGAACAGGCAATTCTTCTAAGAAAACACTGACAAGCACTACTGGTGGCTACACTATAAGTCAGGATTTAATTCTATGTCTTAAACCTTTCTGGTCTGAGATATCAGCAAAAGATCAAGGTCTGAGATATCAGCAAAAGATCAGGAGCTGAGATATTTCTCCTTATTAATGGCTCTCAACACTTGATAATTGCATACCAGAAAATGATTCCCTTTCTTCCATTATAATTAGTAATCTTATCAGTACCTGAGACTAAGAACCAACAGACAAATATTTTCTACATGTTCCTTATTTTCAGAGCTGAAGCAAGGAGATAAACTAGGTTATATTGCTGTGATATAACATAATAGAATATCACTGCTTTTTACATTCCAGATCCTTGTACCTTATCTATTGTACCATTGTATTTATGAGTCAGATCTACACCACAGCCACTGAACATTTGTCAGTGATGGTATAGCTGAAGGAGTTCTTTGATCCATGATTTTAAGTGTTTTGAAAGGTAACCAGGAAGAACCCAGCTTAATATCCAGACCTGTCTAAGTTGAAACAGTCACGAATAACAAGAAACACCCATGTGTTTGTAAATAGGCATCCCGTGCTTCATTTTTATTAATTTTACATTAATGCTTTATAATGGTGAACTGCTCTTGAACTCTGTCCTGTGGCTCATAAGACTTTTCACCATTAAATTCTAAAAACAGGAATCACCAAAGAACCTCATAGCTCGTCTGTCTTGCTTACCCTGCACTTACATGTAGTGTTTGGTCTTACAAATGAAATTGTTAATCTTTGACATCAGCAGAGAGACAAGAAGTTTCAAAGGTAGAGATTTGTGGGTGTATTCTGATTTTGCAATAAAACATGAGGTACACAACTGAGATCTGGAAGAAATTGTCATCACTGTGGGCCATGTGAAAGTATAAGGGACCATGCCTACTAACCTGGAAAACTGGGAGAGCTAGCGCAGAGCACATCAGTATGGAAATCATGCAAACAAGAAAGAAAAGCATGAAAAAAAGTATTGAGTTTAAATTAACACCTAGGAGCACTAAAATTGGCATAATAATTTTAAGAAGAAATGGCATACTTGAATATTTTCATGTAAGTATGTTACAAATTTATCATGACCGTTTTAGGACTTTCTAAGACAGCTTTATAATCTAACATTATATGCTAGATATCTAGAAATACCAGAACTATTTTCCTTGTTGCCAAAGACACAGACAAAACAGTAAGTTTGGGGCTAGTGGGTGCTTTCACTGCAAATGGAAATACATTTCTTTCATATGTTTTCTTGCCTGAAATTTTTCATAGGGAATAAAACCCACTCCAAACCAGTTCCACATGTGATTTATTTGAGTTAAACTGTGTGGAATTAAATCTTAACAAGGGACTGATCTGAAATCTATAGAAATCTCTGGGACTCTTTCTATTAATTTGGTTGGTCTTTTGATCAGGCCTTACATGAAGAAACACATTTATGAGTCCCAAAGATGGAACTCGTTAAATTACGTTTCCTTTATTTTACATATGTAATTTAAATTATTTTAGATTTTATAATTCCCAATGAAAATATTTGATTCTAAGTTGCATAAAGATAGGGGAGTTGTAGTGATATGGGAACCAGGACAAAAAACCGAGTTTGCTGGTATAAATAAGTCTTCTTCTATCAGCTTTTAAAAACTTTCATTATATGCTAACAAACGATAAATGCATATGTTAGCTTTCATGCTCTTTTAGCAACACAAATGTGAACATCCCATTTTAGGTGCAGGTTATAAATATGATTTAGTAAAAAATTGCTTCAGCAAGATCTACTGGGGAGAGCAGTCAAAGGCAAATGTTTTTACCTGATTAAACCAAAATCTGACAACATTCCAGCCTGGCAAAATATGTCCAAAACCCTTGTGAAAAAAATCTGTGGCACCAAGCAAAAGGAAAGATGCTCAGCCTTAGGAGTAATGTTTTTGGGAAACACAGGAAAAGGCTGAATCTGTAATGGTGCAATGGCTGGAGACAACTCAGTCACAACATGTAAAGGCCAATACGTGCCCTCAGTTCATGGCAGGGATGGAGATCTCTGTAAAATGGCATCGAGGCTGTTGAGCCCTGAGTGCTGACAGCCTGATGTGAAGTCATGGAAAAGCAATGACAAAAAAATTGATTTTTTATTGTGTTTTGTCCCTCCCTCTCCCTCAGAGCTGCCACAGCAGGAATATGCCGCTTGGGAAGAGAACCTGTGTTATTGTTTGATTTCTGTTTTCTGCCAAGGGCACTGGCAGAAAACAAGGCTTTCCTGTTACAAGAGGAAGAGTTTGCCAAAATTCTTATTTTTCTCTACTAATTTCAGTGTAAGAGATCTGAATGATAATACAGAAGGCTTATGTGCTAGCCATTTTACAGTTGTTTTTGTAGACTGCCTTTTGCAAGCAGTGGTTATTTATAGAGTCCTAAAAACTGACTCCACAACCCATGAATGATACCTAAATTACTGGTATCAATATCCATTTTTGTTACTATTCTTAAGTGTAAGTGAGTTGAACTGTAATTAAATAAAACAAGCAGATTTAAAGATATTTTAGATGTTCTCAGTGATCAGATATCAACATTCAGCAGTTACGTGTTCTAGAAATATCAAAGCAGTGATCTCTAATATTTTCCCAATTTAATCCCTGAAAGTATTTGATTTAATCTTGGTTTTATCATCTATCTATCTATCTATCTATCTATCTATCTATCTATCTATCTATCTATCTATCTATCTATCTGCCTGTCTATCTATCTATCTCAATAGGCTTTTTTGGGGGGACTAGAGGGGTGCCACCATTTATGTCGCACATATTTAAAGAAAATATTAGGGAAAAAAAGAAACAAACAAGAAAAAAAAATCTTATCTTTAGAACAGATTAAAAAAGGATAAATTTCTGAACCAAGGTTTTTGTTGAACTTCAAAGTGAGAATTAATATATAAAATATCTAGGATCTTGAAAGAAATAAACTCTTGAAGAATTCTAATGTGTCTAATATAAACAACAAAAAAAAGAAAAAATCCTTTGAGTCTTTAAAATAATATTAGTTTTGCTTGTAAGTTTTTCTTTAACATCAACTTTTTTGACTGTTTTATTGAAACTTCAACAGACAGTAGCTTATTTTTCCACAGACTTAAGCACCTGAGATTTTTGGCTAATGGATATAAGGCCAGTAAAATTTCCTATAAATGTAACTTTATATGAGAACTTACATGATGTTTATAGAATATATTCCAGCATTTGCTTTTTCAAAAGTAAGCTTCTTGATATTCATAGGAAGAATGTCAGCTGCATTGCAATGAGAAAGTGAAAATGATCAGCTGACGAATACAAATAAACAGAGATGTTTTCCCTGGCTTCACCACTTGCTTCCTGAGGACCTCTGTTTCCCACTTAAAGATCAATAAATAGTGAGCACAGAGCTCAGTGAAACCCTTTCTGTACCTTTTAATGAGCTGTGAGCTAGAACTTAAATTAAAACCAGGGATGAACAAAGACATTTTTAATGAGAAAATTTCTGAATCAGAAATTCTACAAATTTATCTTGTTAGTCTTCATTATCCTTAATTTTGGCAAATAGATCCACTGGTGGCTATGGTTCACAAATATTATGTGTCTAAATGGAGTGCACCGAAGAATATTCATCTTCATAAAATAAATGAAGGGCAGAGCTTCAGAGCCCAGAATGACAGATATCAGTACTGGATTCATCCTTCAGAAGGAAATAGACCCAGATATCCAAGATAATATACTTCCCAGAAATAATTTATCTATTTTATGGCTATCAACAGCAAAACACTTATTTCAGATAAGAACTTCTGCAAATTTAATTACTGTCAATCCGCTAGGGCTTTTAATCAGAAAGTAGGAAATGAGACAGAGAGCTCTAAAATGGATGGCAGCATTTAAATGTACTTTGCGTCTTCTGCAAGTCATATATAAAAATATTCCAAAGAAAACACACCAGCAGTAATAAAACTGTCCATCAATTCTATTTCATACATAAAAGCATCTGACTAAGAACAAAACATGAAGGGCTTCTGACAGTAGGAATCATGTTCACTTCCCTCCATGTAATTTACTCCAAAAAATTTTATCTGTTGCAAACAGGTCAACAATTTCTAACTTTTCTCCAAATAAGACATCCACACTTTCGTTTGATCTTCAGACTTCAGAGAAGTCAAATGGAAATTTAACTTTGACTTCCATGAGGCAAATTTAGGTTACTGATTTGGACTGACATGTCCACCCTTGTTCTCTGCAGCCTGAAATGGTAAATAGGTATAAATTGTGTCTGGGGGACAAACTCAGAATCATAGAACCACAGAGTCACAGAATCTAGGGTCACAGAATCATAAAATATATTGGGTTGGAAGGCAGCTGCTTGTATACTGCCCCAATATTCCCATAAAATCCCATCACCATGCATTTTTTCACTTGCCAAATCTAAGATTAACCCAGTGTGCCTCTGATTGCTTTCTAGTTGTCACTCTGAACAGATTTGGTGGGAATTGCCTGGGTATTAATGGATAAATTTGAATATATGGAAAGATACAATAGAAGGTGTTGCCCTTAGCAGAGAGGTCATGGATTTGAATGCAATGTCCCTTTCTTTTCTCTTTTGGTGACGATTCCTTAAGATCTCTTCACTCAGAGGTAAGCATCTTACAGCCTTCTTCTAAGCAGCTGAGGTGTGGCTTCAAGCATACAGGCAGTGAGCATGCCTGGATATTTTTCTCCCAATATATCTTGAGTTTTGGAAGTGGTTCCAGAAACTGACTGATGCTCTTAGAACTTTCTACACGAGGCAGTACCCAGTCAAAAATTAATGAACTACCCCCAGTTGCTGAGGAATAACTACTTCAAGAATTGGCACAAAATAAAAATATGAAATAAAACTTTCTGTTCCAGTTGGAGTAAGAAAAAAGCCACCTCAAAATGTTGTACCATATAATAAACACAAGGACAGTTTTTCCAAAACTCAAATCATATTTTGAATTAAGGAAGACCATATCACAAGGTTATTTGCTTTGCTGAATCCACCCCTAATCTGCTGTCCCACTTTGTAGTAGTATTGCAATTTCCCAGGACAACTAAGTCCCTGGGTGCAGCTGGGGATCATCATCACAGGGGAACAAAACTCAACATATTTAATTTTACACCATTCAGAAAATGTTAGGGTGCTTCACATTGACATCAAATCTTCTTGCATCCCTCCCTTTTCTTTCCTCTTCTCAAGTCATAGCTATTACCTATGTTTTAATCTCCAGCTGCTTAATTGTCAGTTACCAAAGCTTCCCTTTTGCTTAGTAGACAGTGGTTACGACTATTTAAGCTGTGCTTGCACATATTTTAACAGTATAGCTTAATCTGATAATGGAGGGCTATTGATCAGAAAGGGAGTTGGACTGGTAGATGTTCAAACAGTCTTGACTCCTCCTTGTGGAGGGTTATGTATAGACTCTGTCTGCTCCTTCATAAATAAAACACTTGAACATAAATAAAAGCCCTTTAGCCCTCAGCTGAAGCGAGAGAGTCTGAATGGGTCTTGAATCAGCTTTATGTCATAATTTCTCACAGTCATCCCACTGTTCTGCTGTTTTCATTTAGAATGAATATAAACTATCCAGATTTAGTGTGAGTTTCTGCTTTCAGGAGCAGTGCACTTAGGGATTCACTGAGTATGTGAAACAAATTCTCAGTACCAGTTTTTAAAGAGGGATTGAGACTAAGTAATGGAAATAGCAGAGCCCATGGGATTGATTAAAAGCGTGTTGAGTTCCCTAATATTCAAAGCGCAGTAATTAGAGCCCTCTATGACACAGGACTGTAAAATCCAGTTGATCAGATGCTCACATACATGGGCTTTCCTTGCAGCAGTTAGCTAACCCCAGAAATGTTCCAAACATGTAATGGAAAAACCATTGCTATTTTGGAGCCCAAGGCACCCCACGCTGGATTCGTATTCTCGTTACAGTAAATTGCTGTTTATCTGGAACGCCTCATCCCATTCTGACGGTCTATCCAAGGGTCCCTATTTTCTGTCTGAGCTGATTACACCCCTCTGTGTGTCATTTGTGTCTCCCTGAAAACCTCTGGCCGAAGGGAAGCGCGGAGGCTGCGGGGAAGGGAAGGCACAATTAGCCCTGTCCTCCAGTCATGATGGGAAAGTTGATACAGGAGTAATAACCACAAGCCAGGTCTCTCCCACATTTATTGCCGTGCCCATCATAGCTGGTAACATTTCTTTAACAATAGTCATTTATCAAGGCCTGGCTTCTGTGGAAAGATTTACTAACAGCCCTAAGTGGAAACTCCACTATAAAATGAACATGCTCATGGAAATTGTACTACTACAAAGGCATAAAAATAATGCACAGAAGTGACCCACCAGTGCATTTACTGTAAAATTCAAGGACTAAAAATAAAATAACCTCAATATATAAAATGAGTACAATTTTTTTTTCCTTTCCTTTTTGAAACACAGAAGTAGCTGTAATGGATCATGGACTAAAAAAAGCATATTGTGATTGGATCTAACAATATTTTCACATTCTGCCCTTCAAAGACTCAACTCAATTTCATTTTTGCAAGACAGAATCTGGCTGTGTAATAGAAGTTTTCTTTTAAAAATAATATATATATATATATAAAGGACAAAAACTAACGGTAAGAATGATCATCAGGACTGAATAATACCGACTGATTTTCTGTCATTCTCACTGCTCCACTTGCTGAGCTTTCACAGAGTAAAAGAAAATATACCAGTGTCTCCAGAGATGCTGTGTCAACAAGAACTCCTTCCGCTGGCATGATATAATTTCTGTTTAACTAATCAGGGGGAAATTTATCATACAGGACTTGGTGGGGTTGTTTATGGAGTCATTAGCACAATGGCACTCAGCTCTCAGATGACAGTTGTGCTCTTCAGAAGATGAAATGCTGCAGCTGGCTGGGAGAGGAATGAAGGCCAAAACCAGAATTATAAAACAGAGAACTTTTAAAAATTTTTGTTACTATGATTTGTTGGCTGATTTATTTATTTACTTATTTACTTAGTTGTTCTTTCCAAATAATGAGAAGGTGCTGGGGACTATAAAGTGGTAGTGTGTTCAAGTGTTCACTCATAGCCTTATAGTGATTTCTTCAGTGTCTTGTTGTAAGAATATCACACTTTGCTAATATTTCCCTAATATTCAACGCACAGTAATTAGAGCCCTCTGTGACACAGAGTGTCTTGTTGTAAGAATATCACACTTTGCTAACTGGCTCATAAGAGACTTTTTCCAAACATCAAAGTAATGGAATGAATTCCTAGGATAAAATTCAATTGCTCAAATTCTGCCTAATGCTCTGTCTCTGATTCCCAATTATAAAAGTAAGATAACCACTTGAATTCTAAAAATATTCCAATGATGCCCGCCAAAAGTCTTACTGCCTTGTCCATGTAAAATATGGTTTCAAGGAGAATTTTGGTAAAACAGAGTCTAGTTCTTCACAGACTTCTTACTACCCATTTAACTGACAGAAGCATTGCAAGGATTAAGTCAATAATATTAATAGAAAGGTATGGAAGATAGATAGAGTTTCAAAAGTGCGTTAATAAAAGTGTCCAGCAGATAAAGCAGTAGATGAAATTCAGGTTAGAGAAATGTAAAGCAAAGTACATAAGAAAAGTATTTCTTGGAACAAATAATTCCTTAAAAAATCTACAAAACTCTGTCTCAACATATGATGTTAAAAAAACCCAAACAGAACAAAATGAAAAACAAATGAAAGGCCAGGACTGATTATGAAAAAATAGAAAACATTAATCATCATTATGCCACTGTAAAAATCCATGCTTCACCTTCATTGTAAATACCATGGTTATTGTGTCCTCCTCATGAAAAAGTTACAGTGAAGTTAGAAACAGCTCAGCAAGTCCCGACCCACAAATTTCTGAGAGAGTATCCTGAGTCACTATGAATTATGTATGTTCTGGTATGCCTGCCTGTTCTGTGACTTTTTCTTGAACATCCTATTATCCATCACTCTTGGAGACAGTACAGTGAGCTGGCTGGGCCCGTGGGCTGGCCTGACACATCATTCCTCATGTTCTTGACAGATTTAAAAAAAAAAACAGCAAAGTGGAAGAGTAGTTTGCTTTAGTCAGTGTGCCTGGCTGGGAGGTAAAAAGGAGGTGTCCTACTGCACACAGAAGAAAGAAGGTATTTTCACTGCTGTTGGTACCCCGGCTTGCTGGGAGACAAGGAAGTTTAGGACGACACGGAGAAGGCTGAGTATTGTACTTTAAAGCATCCCTTTTTCTCACCAGCAATACACAATCCCTGTCAGGATTCAGCTGCAGCCAAGTGCTCTTCACCCAGACCCTGAGACAGCTAAAGCATCTTACCCTGTGCAGAATGTTGGCAGTGTTTTCCATGGGCAGGAGGAAAGAGGGCACAGAATGGATAGCAAAACAGGGCATGACTTTTTCTTTCAAATTATGATCATTATGTTCCATAACAATTAGAAAGAACTTGAGTACTTGAGTGGGATTTCTTGCTAAAAGGATACATTGCAGGAAGCTTGCTGATGCAGCCCACATGAGGCAGTGGTGCTTGAAAAAGGAGAACCAGGGCTTCAGTAACAAAGCAGAGACTCTGCACATCCCTAGGAATGTACCCTATCTTTCCTCTTGTGTCCTACCTGGAATCTGGAGAGGATGGGATCAGAGAGACATTCCTGATTCTTCCTTTAATGGTTCCTCTACTGCCAAATCCCTAGAGGAAGACTACGGTGGAACAGGAGACTGAAAGAAACCCAAAAACTGCAAGTCCAGAAGAAAAGGAAATGTGGTCATCCCACTAATACATTTTGGTGGGACATGAACAGCCTTAGGGAGCAAAACTTGCTGCACAGCAATTTCTCCAAGTGTGTGTCAGTGCCCAAGTTCAAAGACAAAGACCAGGAAGGAGAGACTGATTTGCCTGCCCATGGGGTCCATACACACATGTGGCCTAAAAGGACCTAAGAACATGCAGTAAAAAAGTGCTGTCTTGCCATTAAGATAATTACACAGTCCATGTAACCTCTCTCCAGTTGGTGAGGTTAGAAATCTCCTGTTTGCTGACAGAATGAGAAACAGGAAGGTGCCTTTTCTTTCCTTCATTTTTAGTGCCATCCATTCCTCCCCCTCCCTGCAGCTAGTGCCAAAGGTGAAGGGGGCTAGCATGACTGCCTTCTTATGCAGCCCTTTCTCCATGTAAGAAAGAAATCAGCTCTGCAGCATCTTCTCTGCACACCATGGTCTCTCTTGGTATCACACAGCACGTCTCCTTATACTGAGAAGTAAAAGTGCATCAGCAGGACAACTCCACTAAAATATACAGCTTTACATTGCCCTTACGTGTTGCATTTGCTGGAATGGCTGACATACAGAGCAAATCACACCAAAGGTCATTTGTCAATCACCTTTAAGGTTTACCCCCCACAGAAAAAAATTTAATAAATTTCTCCCCCCAGAGAAATAAAATTTAATAAAATTCAGCAAGTGGTTCATTGAATTAAAAATCTTCCTCCAAATCTTTTATGTGTGTTTACAAAAGTGTAAGGGCAGTAATACATTGAAATGCTTATAGGGGAATATTTGTTCTCAAGTTCATTAAAAAAATAAAGAAAATTAATATGCCTTATACTTGGAAGCACAAAGACTTACTATTTAGAAATGTCCAAATGCAGCCCATTTAACTATGACTTTATTAATATTATGGAAGCATTGATAGCAACCCTATAACTAACATTCAATTAGGCATGAAAACAAATACTGATTGAAACCAAATAACTACACCTCAGTTCCTCTCACAGTTGTATCATGCTTCCCAGGCAGAACATCTGGAAAAGTGCCCTAGCCGGGCCATTGAGGCTTTCCTTAATGTCAAGGGATTCTTGGCAATCTGCAAAACCTTTACTCCTAATTTCTGGAAGCTATTGGTAAGAGATACATATGTTAGGTTAATGTTTGCCTGTACTTTTTGGGCATGAATCTTATTGCACTGCTGCAGATATCATTACACTAGAGCAGCTATCAATAACTTAGTGTGGGGTTTAGAGTGGGTTTACAAATAATTTCAGCTGAGTGTTTGGACCAGAGCTGAAAGGCTACTCTAAGTTTTTTCCCTGTCCAAGTTATTCCCTGTTGTGAATACTTTTTCTAGGAGTTTATTTCTATTTTATTTCTAGGAGAAATTAAAATTAGCCTGAATCTTACAGTCTGGGTAAATATTGTAAAGGAAAATATTGTAAAAGAACCCCAAAACACATAAGAGGAGGGTTATTCCTATTGTTCTTAATTACTGCTTGAATTAAAGGGACCAATGAAAAAATTAGAATTTATAAATGCCAACCTATCAAAAATATATCACAGACCTCTTAGAGCAGTTTTAGTACTTCAAAACACTGAGGGAATAAAAAACAAGTCAGGAAAAACAGAGGGCTAAGTTCTGAAGGGATGTATTTTCCTTGATGGGGGAAAAATTGTGTCTGCTGGATCACAGAAGATCATTCCCAAGAAGCTGCTTCCAAAGCATCCCAGCCCTAGGAGTGCACAGAAGGCAGCTGCATGGCCATGGTCTGCATTGAGAGGAGCTCCAGGTGGAGTGCAGTATGGAGGAGGGAGCAGTGATGACCTCGGGATTTCAAACAGAGATTTTCTCCCCCCAAAAAGAAATAAGAATTAATTTTCTTGCGCATCCTCCTGCAGTCAAGAAGTCTCCATTTTCTAGTTTGTGAGTAGTGCAATTGCCTCGCTCTCCTTCCCTTTTTCCATGGCAGATGAAGCCACCAGAAAAGAACCTTTTTTGCATGATTTGTTTTCATCAGCCATAACATCCATCCATCAGGTACAGAAACATCTGGGTAAGCTAGTTAATGTGTGGCTGACTTCAGTTAATGTTTATAATTAAGCCCCGAGATTCCACAAGCAGTGCATTTCTGAGGGATTATCACACACCTCAGGTGCAGCACGAGGCACCAGCCAAAAGCCAAGTGACTTCAGCTACTCAAAGAGCGCAATAATCCCTCAGAAATCTATTAACCATGAATGCCTTATAGCTATTATGGTATGGAAACTCCAAGGTAAAAAGGTCATACCTGCGCTTTTAATGAGAAATATTGACACATGCATGACATCACTGCCAGCCAATCAGAGATCCTCATTGTTACCCCGTGTTCACAAATCATTTTATAACAGGACAAAGCTATAAAGCAGTTTACAGTGCTCTGAAATTGAAATAGATCACTTATATGTTGAAAATTCATTAAAAGTATATTTCATATGCAAAACATGTCTAGGTCTACTCTTTCTTCAGGTCCATTCTCAGGTTCATAGTATGAATGGTTCAAGTGATGGAATTGCTCATATTCATAGTAATAAGCTCTGTAATTGTTAAAACCTATACGTTTTCAATAATATTTGTAGGATTTAATGAATACCTAAGCCTTGTATTTCAGGATTCCACTCCAGTTCCTTCCCAGCACCGGTTCCAGCATCCTAACTGTATATCCTTGTCAACTGGTTGCCAAAAAGGCATTCTGGTCATCAAATCTGGAAAAAGCTGGCATATTCCAAATTCCAAAATATATTTTAGTCCTGATGGGCAAATAGGAGGGAGAAAAGCACCTCTCCAAATCTCGTTTGGGGAGATGGCTCAATAACTTAGGCCAAAAAAGTCGGTCAGAGATTATTCTATTGCGCTATGGAGCAGTATTATAACAACCCTGCACACAGGAAAGCAGCCTCTTGTTGCTTGATTTGTTAGCCCTAGCTGCAATCACAGAGGCCCAATAAGAAAAAGGAACTTGTTATTTGCCAAAGGATGGCAAAACAGAAATTTTGGATAAAATGATTTATTCAGAGGACAGAAAAACTAGGTGCAGATTTTCTTCAAATTTGGAAAACTTTCCTGCTCAGTCAAAAACGGCAATTTACATGACATTTATGTTTCTGCACTGGTTGGTGACTCCTACTGTGATAATATGCTCTGCCAGGCATGATGAAGGACCACTCCAATGTGTTTTTTTTAATTGCACAAATATGACTGAACAACATTAAGCATTCAGTATATAATGGTTAGAGAAAATAAGTGGGCCTTTCTTTATGGCTTGCAGAGTCAACAAATAGGCTCTGTCAGACCAGTGAGAAAAAGTGAGTGACAGATCTAAGAAGCTTTTCGGAAGAACGCATTGATATTTGAATCTGCAATTTCCATGCTCTAGCTGATGTCAGCTGTTGGGTGAAAGCCTAGATATCAGGTAGCCAAGACAAGCATCTAGCTGCCACTTGAAAGCTATCTCTTTCAGGGAAGAACTGAAGTAGCATTCTTTCTGTGGCTGTGCCTGCCAGGCAGCAGACAGATGCCCGCTGTGAGAGCTGAACCTCCCCTGTTCTACCGTGCAGAGAGCATTGCATGAGCCCCAGATATACATTACAGGGGACCACAGCAAAGAGAGGCTCACAGGTTCCATCCCCGATGCCTGAGCCCAGGGCCTTCATGCAAATACAGCATGAGTCAAAAGATGAGCACAAAAGCCACTCTGTTTTGTTTTGTGACATTATGAAAGCACGGGTCGTAGAAAATAACCTGGATCAAATTGGTCACAAGTTGAGTCAGCCTAAATTACACAGAAAGTGAAACAAATAGACTCATACCCAAGATTTCTTTATTTCAGGAGGTGAAACTTCAGGACATTAATATACCCAATAAGTGAAGTCAACTGGGCTTCAGAATTCCCAAATATCAGCATGGAGGAGGCTCAGCACACTGGAACTCAACACTTTCAGGAGCTTGTGACTTAAGGAAATGGAAACTCGCAGAGAAGAGGTGGGTAGAGCAATGCCAGATGGCTAACAGAAACAAAGGGATAGAGAAGAATCATGCTGAGGTAGAGGAAAAACAACTCCAAAAGCTTAATGCATTTGGATCAGGAGAGATGACTAATCTCCTCCCCTGAGCACTGCAAGAACTGGCATGTGAAGCATCAGCTCCAGAAGCAAGTGGTTTTGCTACCCCAGCATGCTGCACAAAAACTTTCCTTGTGATAAGGATTGTAGCATGTGTAACTTCAACTTGTGCACCAAAAACATGAGAAAAGGGGTAATGGGTTAAAACATGATGAAGAAAGATCAAAAGACAGATCTCTGATGAGGAAGTTCTGCAAACTATAGAAAAAAAGAATATTTTAGCAAGAGTATCCGGAACATTTTATATAGTCTCACATGAGAAATATTTAAAATATTAATGCAGTGAAATAAAATAAAAACTCTCAGGTAAGAAGTGAAAAACTGCCATAATCTGTTTTAGAAGCTGGTAGAAGACAAAGGTGGAACTTCAGATGAGTGCCATAGTTGCTATGATTGCCTTTTGCCATCTGAAAGAGTAGAGTTTCAGTATCACTCCTTTGAGACTCACAGTGGGTCTTGACCTGCTGTCTCTGGAACTGGAGTTTCCATGATAACAGGAGCATAGACCATCTTCTTTACTCAACATTTGGAGGGCAGGCTGCTGCTGTGAGCCCCACTGCAGTCCTACATCCCATTTGATAATAGAGCCACATGCAATTTGAACCAGAAATTATGGATGAGTTTGTGTCCTGGGAGGAGTATCACCCTGCATGTGCCCAGTTGCCAGTGGTTGTTCAGAGCACTCCTCAGATGAAACAGATCCCTCAAAACTCCCTAAATGCTGCTATGACTTGAACTGATAGAGGTTTTGTCATGTTTGTCCTGATGTGACACAGCAGCCCTCCTGCAGATAAACAAAAGGAACATTGCTAATGTAAATATCCTCAAATGAGCATTTATAACTTTTTGACCACCAGTATTTTCTTTTTGTTTCTTGCTTTCCAAAAAGCTGCTTATCTAACATCTCTAGAGTCACCCTGGGAAGGCTGACTTCAGTCCAGCAACGAGGATCTGATTCCACTTTCAGTAAAACTGAATGCCTTTTCTTTAAATATGCAGCAACAAATTGCAACAAGGTCAGGAAACAGTGGCACTGTACACTTAAGATTTAAAATGATGTTAACAGGCTGCTCTGTCCAAATATCTTGAAATAGGAATTTGTTTCATAATACTCTTCCAGTTTCTAAATATATCATAGCAAATACAAATTATTACTGTGCCACAAATGTGGTTATTAAAGCCTTTGAATGTCTGTTATTATACTGACTCCAGCATTATTTCAGCATGTTGTCCCTAAAATAGTCATTCCATTACCCAAAGAGATGGTCAGAAAGCCTGAGTTCTCTGGGATGTTGTGACAATATGCTGATATTTCAGAATTATACCCTTTGGCTCCACTTGAGTTGCTCACAATCCAGGCCAGCAAATAAGATAAAAAATTAGAGTTTGCCAGATGAAAAAAGAAAAAAAAAAGGCAGAATCACCAGAAAGTTACCAGCTCTTGTGGGCACACCAGACAGGGGTGATTATGAAAGCCAGTGGACCTTTTGGGTCAACACAGAGTATTAGTGGGGGCAGCTGAGGATGAGGTAAATATAGAATGCACAGGGTGAAATGCTGGTCACACTACAAAAACTCCCGCTGATTTCAGCGTGGCCAAGATTTCACTCTTCAGAGCCATTAAATGCTCCAGCAGATAGCTGCACCTGTGAATCCATAGGTTCCATGTCCAAAATGAGACTGGTCACCAAGAGACCCTTAAATATCTGATTTTTTTTTTTTTCAAGGAGGAACTCTATAAAAACTAAGTATCTGAAAGTGTCCATAAAAATAGAATTACTGTTCAGTGTAAACTGCAAGCTGAGGTGATGCGAGCCAGAAAAAATGACTTTTAAAACTTTGCTTGATATGGAAAACAAGTGTCAGCTCCTTGCTGCTGTATTGCTAATACACAAAAATAAAAGAAATCCTATAAGGTCTATGGGAGCTTATGCAGATGAGTAATATTGAAGGCACCATCATAAAAAAGATAATGATGTTGGTAATCCTTAGCTGATCTCAAGGGCTTTCTCCCTTTCTTTTTTCTTTCTTTGATTTTTTTACTTTCCCTCTTTTATCAACATCTGTTTTAGGTCACCCTTGAATCCCACCTTCTCCCCAGGAAAGCAACACAATAGTGTGCTCAGCAGAGCCCCCCAGTACACTCTCACACACATTCTCCAAATGACGAATAATCTCTATATATCTTCTGGGAACAATAAAAAATCCTTGGATGTGCTCCCAGAGCCCTCAGGAAGTTCAAAAATCTTTAGAGGGGGGCCCTGGATTGAGGTTTTATCTCTAGAATTTTACATAACAAACTTGGTAAGTGTTGTATAACAGTTAATACATATTCAATGGCCAAGGGAGGAAAAAAAAACCTTAAGCAACATTAAAAATAACACTGGGGAAGGTCAAGTGCGTGAAAGGCCTGGTGTGCTCTGATCACTTCATGGTGACAGCTGGGTTTCCTCTCTTTTATCCCATTTGTGCTGTGCTTGCTGGTGTTTTGGAAGTGGAGCTGCCCCAGTGATGGAGTGCTGTGCAGGGACAAGCTGCTGAAGCTCAGGCAGGACCAGCAGCGCCGAGGGATTTTCATGTGTTCTCCCCCAAACCAAAGCTTTTCTTCCTTCCTGTGTTTCCTATATCATCTAAAGCTCCCTGGTACAATCTGCAGAGCTTTGCCAGACACTTTTGAACCTGCTTAGGCAACTGTTTTCAACTGTTTCTAACTTTTATTAAACACAGGACATCAGTTTCTACTAATACTTTTACAAAAGAAAAGGATTTTCTAACAATGTTTCTAATGAGACTGTTCAAATGTATATAAAAAATAACTGGGCATGCAGGTGTTCAAGAGAGTGTGTCTGCATTAGAAAATCAAACCACCTTTGTGAATTACCATGCATACGGAAAGAAGTATTGTTAAGGAAATCTCAAATTTTAACAATAAATTAATGCAACCCTGGATTAATTTACCCATGGAAAAAGAAATCTATTTGTTTACTGTTGTTTCTTAGTTTGATTGGCCTGCTAATTGCAGAGATCATCTCATGAGGAAAGGATAACTGAAGATGACCATTTAACCATCTGTGCATCAGAAAAATAATGAACAAGTGATGCTTTGTTGGCTCATTCATGCAAATATTCTTGTGAATTCAGGATTTTGTTGTACATGTTTCCTATATGCTACATGATGCAGTGCTGCATGATGCAGTGCAACCTTAGCAATGGGCTAAGGTTGAAATTCTGTGGACTCTGACAATAATATGCTTTAGCTTCTCCAGTGAGTCCAGCCAAGCTCAAATTACCTCCAGCATTAATTATTTCCAAAGTGTAACAGGCAGCACTTCAATTTCTGGTAAGTTCTTCTTCCTAGTAGTCATGGTCACGTGTAATTCATCTTACAGTAAATGAAGTGAATCACAGCACTGATTTGTCTCTCGAGAGCATGGCAGGTTTTTATTGCATTCAATCATACCAATTTTAATAACAATTGCTTTTAATGTTAAAATGGGAAACAAGCTTGGGTACTAGTGCTGGTTAAATGGTGTCCTATTGACCTCAGAAGAGGCTTATTTACTCTGCCAGCAAGCAAAAGAGTATTAAAGGGAGAAAATGCTAAGGAATTCTATAAGTGTGGAATTCATCCCCATATGGAGTGGGGGAGGCCCAGGAGCTATTTTAGTGGGACGCTAAGCCATAGCAATTTAAGTGGGATTTAAGTTGTGCACAGACCTGTGCTGGCTTCCTGCACGGAAGAGGCTTTCAACCAAGGACATTATGAGGAAGATGCAAAGGGATTACCAGCACTCTAGGCCCACTTCCACCCCTGAGGCTCAGGATATGAATGCACACAAAACCTCCAACAAGGTAAACAAGGCTGCAAGCCCTCTCCTTGTCAGCTCTGTGGTCACAGCAAATGAGAGGTTTTCTCTAAGGGAAAGAAAGTTTGTATAATGCCAGTATATTTTAAATCAGCTATTGCATACTCTGAGCGCCTCATTCCTCACCCCTTACTACCAAATGAAAACACAACCAGTTGTCATCCACCAAAATCAGGCTTTTGAGATGCAGGGGCAGATCTTAAGATCACATTAAATGACTCTGTGCCTTCCACAAGCTTTTGTGGAGCTTAGGCAGGGTGAGCATATCAACGTCTGTACTCACTCATGCAGATGCCCCCTAAGGCAGGTAAACACAAGCTCTGCAAAAAGTCAGGAAACCTCTGTCTAGTGGCAAATGCTCAGAAGTGAAGTGTCACTGAGGCCACCCTTCCCTGGATACACTGACTGCCTGAATTGGAAGCTTTGCTCCCAAGTACACAATCAGACCCCTGAAGTCCCTCTATAACACTTGTCTTTCCTCCATCACCACCTCCCCTCTGTTGACAAAACCAGTTAAGATAACTCTTGATGAAGCACTTCAAAGCCTTTTTTGAGATGAAAATTTACCTCTTCTTGCTGGCTTAATATTGATACAGGCAATTTTCCCAAGATAATGATTTGAAATGGGAAAAATGACAAGAGCATCTGCAGTCAACAAGGAGGGAGGAAGAGTCAGTCTTACTTTTTAACAATACATAAAGATACACAAAATTATGAAATGAAACTCAATCTTTCATTGGGATTTCATTGTCTCTCTTTCCTTAGGATTTAAGAAAATGAACCTTAAAAATTCAGAAAACTTAAGAAAGCTTTAAGAAAATGAACACTAAAAGGAAATCAAGGTGTATCAGACTGTCACTGCACATGGTAACTGGACGGAGCGAAGGTGGTGGTACCTGCCATGGTATTCTGCTTCCCAAATAGTCCAGTGCACTGTGTCCCTACCTGGGATGGGTGATCAGGTTCATCCTCTGCCTAATGTGGAGGTGAGACTGGACAGCATGAGTAGGCCACCAGAAAAAGGCAGAAAACCAGTGTGGTTTTCTGCTGCTTTCACCTCCTAGGGGTGGCTTACATGAAACTATGGGTACTTGGAGCATATTAAACATTTGAGATATTTACTGAGAAAAATACATCCATTGAAATGGGCAGATCTACATTTTGAGTGACATGTTGGAAGCTTATGTGCCTAAATCCAGTTTGAGAATTTGCTTCTCAGGATGCATGTTAAAGGATTACAGCTGTGAGTAGGCGCAGTAATGATTAGAAAAAGAAATTTGCCAAAGACTCAGAACAAAATACTTTTGCTTGGAAAGCACATTTCCATGAATGTCACTAGTTCTAAAGAAAATATATATTGAACTTTGGCCTTTGTAATTCTGGAAATCTTTATATATATTGCTTATTTAACATAAAAAATCTTTTCTAGTAATTCTAATTGATAAATGCTATTGCCATTTCTGGGTGAACTCTATTTTAAATTTCTTGAAAAGAACGCTCACTGACTTCTTGGGTATTTTTGCAAACTAAAAACCAGGCTCAGCAGTCTCATTTCTTAAACTTATTTAGCATGGTTACTGAAGCAGAAACTTATCATGCATGAGTGTGAAGCAGAGTCATTTGACTTTGACTGGTGCATACCTTTAAATACAGAGATAAACTGTACTGAGTCATGTATGGTATGTTTTTCTAAGCATTATAGCCGCACTCAAAAGATCAAGTTTCTGTCTCAGTTTCAAAGCTTCATTCTTCTGAATAGAAGGAAGACTATATTTTTAATTTTTCAACAAACTAAAATCAGTTCAGATGTGCTGGCCTCAGCATAAAGGAGAAATATTGTGAAACTGCTTTTTATTGCTATGCCTTTTTTAAGGGATGTGGACATGTTTATGAAATAGACCAACTTGGATCTCAGCACCAAGCAGCAAGTTAAGAATGGTGCTCTCTTGCTTGAGGTGCTAGACTAGGATTAAAAAAATCTGCTCCAAAATATTCACTTCTCTATGAGCATATTTTTTCATCACTTTAACTCATAGTGCTTTAGTTCCCCATTTACAAAATAGTCATAGTATTCCCATACTTTAATGGACCCCAAGAGGATCCCTTAAATGGCTGCTTCTTTGAAATGTTCAAGATTTTAAGAATTGTAAATGAATTGGCCTTATTTAAACCTTTGTATATCGCTGTATGAAAGGAAGACAGAGTTCAGCTGAGGCTGTGATTTTTGTACAGAAAGAAACTCAAGCTGTGGTGACCACAATGGTCTGGTAAGAGAGCAAGTGACGAGAGAACTTCAGACCTCTACTTTCCGACAGGCTTTTGGTTTGGGAGGGGTGGTATTTGATTTTGGTTGTTTGTTGTGGGGTTTTCTTCATATTTAAGAGTTTTCTTTTTCATAGGAGCTTTTTGCTTTGAAACCAGTATATCACAATAACTAAATAGTGAATTACCAATAACTAAATAGTAAATATTGACTCATGGTTAGAAGAGCCTCAGTCATCACAGAAAGGCTGATTCTACAAGGGGAAATATGTAGCTAAACCTTAATGCCCATGAAGAACCTGAGCAGTTCTTCAGAGAAAGACTCTTCTACTGAGCTGCTGACAACAGCTGAGTTTGAGCTGACGGCCAGTACTGTGTTTAGGATGACTTCATTACAGACATCCTATATACCCAAAAGAACCCTTGGAAGCAACCTGGAAGGGTTCCTATGGGCTCTTAGGATCCAAAATGTTTACTCATACCTTTGAAGCAAACTCTGTTTGCTTAAAGTTGATCAAGAACAAGAAAAGAGTTGGAGCACCACCACACTTCAGCTGAAGAACGTTCTGGCAGTGCTCTGTGAGCCCTTCAGGGCTGGCACAGCAGAGAGGAGTGAGACCAGGGTGACCTGTGGGTGCAGTGGGCGCTGCAGGCACAGGCAGTCAGCGCTGCTGGGGTCACTCCCAGCACTGAGCACAGCCTCTCCCCTGCTGTCTCCTCTGCCCTTTGCTAGCACAGCCTGAAGCACGCTTCTAGAAGCAGAGCTTGTTGCAGGCTTGCAAACATTTATTGGGCAGCTTCTAGATTGGTGTTGAATTATGGTCATATCATGTTCCTGAGAGGGTTGGGAGATTGTTGGTGTTTTGAGGAAGGTCCCATTGAGAATTCCCCTTTTAAGGGAGTGAAAGGCAACACTGAGGAGATGGAGGCAAAGGTATAAAGCTTTTCTTCCAGGCAGACCCAGCAAAATATTCCATAAACTCAAAAGGCAGAGCAATTGCCTTTGAAAATGCAAAGATGGAGTTTTAGATCCACCACCAGACTTATTCAGAGCATATTATATCATAACTGGTGTGTAATTAATATTCCTTAATTAGACAGCTCTTTGATGGGCTGTAGCTGAGTGTGCTTTAGTAACAGGCTGGTTTAGTGAAAAGAATATTAAAACCCCTTGAATGGCAATGGGCCTAAGTTTGGTGGCAAAAAGAACCAGAAAAATATGCTTTTGCTAAAAAAAAATAGGAGCCTACTGATGACAAAATATTTGATTACAGCATGTAAGTACTCTCACAGAGAGGGAAGACTAGTAAGCATTAGAAGTTCTGTTAACCTAACAGAGAAAAGTTTAGCAAGAACTTATGCTGGAAACTTAAAGCTAAGTAAATTCAAATTAGACACAAAACATTTTTCTTTTTAATAGTGAAGCTGATTAAATAATAGAACAAATAAGAAGGGACAGGCTGCTTTCTCCCTCTCTTGGTGTCTCTGTACCAGCACTGATTGCTCTCTTGAGAGGTGTCCTCCAGTCAGATGCAAACTCCTGGCTTGGTAAAGAAAGAGAAATTACAGGACATGTGATGTGCAAGCCTGAGAGGATGACCTAACCACTACTTCTGCTGTAAACATATATGAACACATATGACATCATACAGTCTTGTTTCTTTGAAATTATAGAATAAAAAAATGTACTTTTATTAGTTAACTTGTTGGTCTAGTAGCATTCATTCAGTTAGAAAAGGGCTAGCTTCCTAAGGGGCATAGACCAGGTATTTTTTAAAGAGGTCTCTTATTTTCTATCTCCCATTTTACCAGTGTGGGATTACCAAAGAATACGAGCTAGGAAAAAAAGAAGAATCCCAGTGGCATGGTTGAATAACAATCTTTTTTTAAATTTTCTTTTTATGTTGAGCAGTGAGGAAAGACACATTTTCTTTTTCTATCCCCTCTAGTGTTGTCTTGGTCATGTTCTTTCTGATTCCCTTTAGATATAATGTTTTCAACATACAAATAACTCATTGGAGACCCAGTAACTCCATATTAGATTTTGGAAAAGATTTTAGATTTGAAGATCTCAGCAGGGTTGAGTTAGTACATCATACAGCAATGTACTTAAAAAAATTGTAGTTTTTTAAGCCAATTGTCATTTTAAAGGCCTGTGGTTTGTTATCTGGTATTGCTTTTTGTAGAGCTTCAGTTTTCAATACCTGAATTGAAGCATAGCTAAGCAACCAAATAAACTGAAGACTGTTTGAATGATTTTTATGGCAGTGATATAATTATTTAAAAGACTTTCAGATTTTCCTGACAGTGTTGGAAAAATCAGAAAAAGGTTAAGCTCAAATATACAAAACAAATCCAGGGGTTTTTTTATTATTTCCATTTCAAAGCAATTAACCTACTTTCCAGTCTTTCCACAAACAATTAAGATAAAGGTTGAAGTGGTTCAGAAGATATTTGGATGGAAGACATAATGGTCTCCGCATACTGAACCATGTCACTGAACTCACTTTGTCTGATAAATGTTCCAATTCTGAATTGTGAAGTTGATTATAACAAATGATTATTTTGAAAATATTTTATAAGTGCTTTTTCATATCCCTGTGTTCAGAATCAAAATGTACCTTTGTTTCAAGATGGAGAACTAGCAAATCTTCACTGCTCCATCTACCAGGGATGCACATGGAGGGGTAGAGGCACAATCCCTACCTTTAGGTATTTAGCACTCTGCCTCTGTGTTTTACACTCCACACTCCAATAACAACTGCAAGCCTGGTGGGCTGCTCTGATCCTGAGTGGAGTTTTCATTGTTTCCTGGAGAGAAAGATCTTGGTTTCCACTTATATCACAATGTCATGTAGGGCAGTCAGACACTTACAGAAACCTTCTTGATTATGATTTCTGACTTCAGTAGCCACGAGGCTGAAGTAAGGAAAAGCTTGAAAGAAGGATGGATAAACGAGAGATACTGAGGAGCAGGGTGCCATCTGACTGAAGTAATCTGGTCTCTGCAGCTCAGGTCACTGCCTGTTACTCTGACTAGACACCAGGGTGCTCTTTTGGTGTAACCTCTGTCTGCCATATAACTGTGAATAAAGAAACCAGGTAGGAAAAGCCTCTGCAGTGTTGAAGTGTGCAGGGAAAAGCAGACCAGGTCTAGTCCTGGGAAAAGCTGGTGTCAAAGGCAGATTCTGGGTCAGGCAGGAGTTGTATGTAAAGACTGAGTAGGGATGTAGGTTTGTCCCTACAAGCTACTGGCAGTTGCTGTACAGAGTGGCTGTCATGAATTCAGCTCTTCTGAGGAGTAGCCACAAGAACTCAAGAAGCTCCACGTGATTTTGAAATGATTTTCAGAAATGCACCCGCTTGTGAGTGGTCCAGAACAGGATTTCCTCCTTCTGTAGAGTTGCCTTCATCTCATTTTTGTTTTGGGTCAGAAACCCAAAGACAGTGACAAGTGAAGTGAGTGGGTACAGGATGACATACACAAAGCAACAGCTCTTACATAATATCCCCATTCTCTCTCCTCCACTCCTCTTCTGGAGCTGGAGGTGAAAGCCAATGTACCATATCCAAATAATTAATAACAGGCAAAAATCACACTGAGATTGACCAGCATTATCCAAGTTTCATCCGTGACTGGTTATTAGACAGATTTCTGCTATTGGCCTGCCTCAGCTTCCATGCTCAAGCTCAGCTTTTGGAGGAGCAGCAGCTCATGGGAGCAAGCTTGCACGCTGAGAGTGGCTGGGGAGTCCTTCCGTGTGTCACTCCTGTGCCAGCAGAGACAGCCCAGCACTAGGGGAAGCTGAAGAGGTGGTGTGTCCTCAGCATCTGAAAAAGCCAGGGCTGCAGCACCTGAGTAGGGAGCTACTAGGAGGGAAGAGCCCCGTTGGTGAGGGAATGTGGTCTGCCAGGTGCTGTCAAGTGTGCTTTCCCAAAACAACATAGATACAACCTTATGGCTTAAAGTGAGTGCTGTACAGGAAATTAAATACATGTGACAGAGACAAGGAGAGCTCAGAGACCTCATAAACACAGATGGAGCCATCTGTATCTCCAGTTCATAGAGCACCTGTTAACAGCTCACATGCCACATGCATCCTGCTGTTGAAAGAGTCCTCAGGAGACTTGATTCCCAATCCACCTCATTCATCATCAGGCTTCCCTCTTTCCCACTAGAGAAGTTCATAGGGAAAGGGATAACAGATGCTGGCCCAGCTGGTCTGCCTCAAAGAGAGCTTTGCTTGGAGAGCTCATCTCCAGTAGGAAGTCCCACAGCACTGTTTCATATATTGGAACCTTAAGGAAATGTCAGCCCTGTTCCTAGCATGTACAAACTCCTAAGCCAGGGATCCCCAGGATCCCTTGTTAGCACTCACTGAACAGCCTTGCAGACCACAGCTGTTACACTGGACGTGAGCAAAGACAAAGTGGCTGAAGCTGCTGGGTCTTTACCTGGACCTTTGAATTGCATTCAGAAGTGCCCAAACCCCAGCCTACAGTGTTTTTATATCTACTTTGATCCACTTAAAAGTGCACTGTAAAATGCAGGGATAGAGCAGAACACTGGCAGTGTCATTCAGGCTGAGATCTGCATCCTTGTTTCTCAGTCTTTATCAGGATAGGCACATGCTTACATATTATCATTAGAAGAGCTTCCAGCCTTGGAAGAACTTCCAAATTACAGAAATCAAAGAGGAGAGAGCAGTCTGAGGCATTTACCGAAATGTTAAGTTCCAGTAGGTGCCAGAAGAAAATCTGGAGGTTTTTTTCATGTCTAGAAAACAGGAATCTACTTGTGACTTTGTTCCATACTAAAAGCTAAGGAAGATATAAAGAGGGTACAGGCAAGAGAAAAAAACAAAATGGTGCTGGCCATTTCACAGATCTGTAAGGTGCAATCTCAATGATCTTTACTTGCTTTATCAATTAGCTGTGCCAGAATTCATAACACCTACCAGGCTGTGTGTGAATGAAAACATTGCAGCCCTTCACACAAATAATACAACCATAAACATAGATCCTGGTGCAAGAAGCCTGTGGTGCTATGCAGGTAGAAATGGAATTGCTGGCTAGCAAATGACCTCATGAATTTTCTTTCCTGTAAGGAATTCACCTGCAAAAGAGCCTAGTGAGCCTGCCTGCCTCCCTGTTCAAAATTGTGGCTTCATTACTGTATGTCGAGTAAGACCAGCCACCTCATACTTGTGCTCTGGCTCTGGTGCAGACTTCTCTCTGCAGAGTCAGAGCTGGGGGTGAATCCTGCACAGGGATCTGGGGATTTCTTCCTAGGACTCCATCTCACTCAGTGCTTACTAAACCAAAGGTACATGGAGAAACATGGAATCTGTCATCTGCTGTTCTGCCTCCTCTGAAATCGAACTGGCCATTGACTTCATCATTGCAGGATCAGGACAGTTATTTAGTACCATACAGCCAGTGCAGAGCTCTGCTGTTGAGAGATGGAACAATCCCTTTTGGGAAGTTTTCATTACCGCTGTTTAATGAGGAACATGAAAAGGGCACGGTGGTCTCTCTCACATACATCTTCCACGCTTCTGTGAGGCTTTGCCAGTGCTCTCAAGCACATAATTACTGTTCTCTGTTAATAATGAATAGGGTGTAAACATGTGCTACATATCCAAATAACACATGTGAACTATTTGCCCCCTTGAAATGAATTTATCCCACTGTACTTTGAACTGATGCAGAATATTGTATAACAAGTAACTCCAGGATAAAAGGTCAAGCTAGAGTTTTTCTAAGACTGGGAATGAAAACAAATACTACAAACATTACACAACAAAAAAGCCTAAATATTATTCCATGAGGATCTGTTAAATTTTGAAGAAAACAGTGTGAGTAACAAAGAATTCCTTGTGGACTTCCAGCAAAGATGCTCGATTAGAATGCCTACGTGATTTTCAAATGCTCATCAAGAGCAACAGCTGGTAGTGACCAAACTCCTCACACATCTGGTCTAATCCTTTCACAACATTTTGAAACTCCAAGGGGAAAAAATCATCTAGAAGCAAGATGTGTGTAAAGCAGAGATTTTTCTTCAATGAGGCTGTGACAGGCAGAGTGATAAATTTATTTCCATAGTACCTGGTTTTAATAAATACGATCAGCAGTAAGATGTTACCCACAAAACAGGCAACTCTTGTGACAAGCTGGATTTATTTCTTTGCACATCAGGAAGGGCTGTCTCTGCATTTCTCAGCAGCAGAAAAAGTGCACTAGCAACACTCTCAGTGAAATGTGAGAGGGAACAAACAGTTGTTTTTCTCTTACTCCTAGATCTTCTTGTACAACTATTACCATCACAAATGGGACCTCATAACACTCTTCCTCTCCTCACTGTTAAACAAGGTCTTAGTGTAATGAATTTATATACTGGGGACCTCTGATAGTGTATGGCCAAGAAATGTTATATGCAATGAATGCAAATACCCCAATTATTTTGTATAAATACCTTTCAACTTCAGTGAACCAAAAAGTATGCTGAGACAATTGATATATTGTCTCTAAACCTAATACATGAAAATTTAAGCACCTCAAAGTTTTGGGTGTTATGCAGAGTAAATGGAACATTTGTGAAATCTTTCCACAATGTTGGGGCAATTCTTGTGTGAATCCAAATGAAAAACTGAGAGCTACTACATAGCTAAGGTACCCTCTCTCACACTGAAAGGAAAATATTACTATATCTGCTGAATAATAGTAATAATAATGCTAGTAATAAAGTGCCATGACACGGTGTGGGTACAACATTGAAGAAACAATGATCATAATTCCAAGTCAAGCGGGTTGGTTCTACCTCTCTCCTAAGAGTGTATTTCTAGCTAGGCACACCATATTTTACATCCTCAGAATGAGAACAAAAAAAACCCCAAACCAACCTTCAAATATGAATTAATAAATATTAACTCAGTTTCCATCCTTGATCTTGTTTCTTTTACCACAACATTGCTCACTGGTTGTGGACATATCATATGCAATGATCAAGAGGTATTTATTAGCATAGAGCTCAAAGCCATTAACACATAATAAGGTTTATTTCTGATAAGAGATACTGAAATTTCTGTATTGGAGGTTCTTGTTCACTATCAGGTGTAAATAGAAACACATAGAGATGTATGTAAACACTTTTATGGTGTAGATGTAGAAATCAGTTAAAAATATTTTTTCTTTAACCTTTAGTAAATGCATCTTACTGATGATGTTGCTTTCCTCTCGGAGAGGGAGCCAAATTTTAGGAATTGGCTCTGTAACAGTTATGGTTTGAACATTACTGGAGCACCAATAAAAAGCCAGCAGCTGCCAGCAGCCAGCTATCTTATGGTTGCATGTGAGTCACAACAGCAACAAGAACACACGTCCAGGGCAGATCTGATAATCATGTTTGCAGCTGGAGTTTTTTATGGATACTGCACAGAAATTGGACTATAGGCAATGCTCATTAAAAAGAAACAGAAATGCTTGCAAATGCAGTTTTGAATTCAAATTTCAGAAAACACTTAAATGCTTCCGATTACTTTTCTTCCTACTTTCCCTGTTACATTCATGGCCTGGAATGCACAACTGCAATGAACAATGGTTTAGGTGTCAATTTTATCTTTAAACATGAGTTTAAAAGTCATGTCTTATTCATTTTATGGTTCCTCAAAGTCCAAGGGTCCCCAGTAATGAAGTTTCAAGCATTTGGATAAGATTTATAATAAAATGTAAATTAAGTTCTTCAATTATTGGCTGAAAAAAAAATCCAGAAAAAATGGGAGTGTTGCATATATCATAGATTATTTCTTTTAAATACTATATATCACTTGTTCATACCAAGGGCTAGAGTGAGCTACTGCCTCTATGGATGTTTGCCATGTGGGTTGCAGACATCTGTTGAGTGTCAGGGAATGTAATCAAAGGATTTGCCAGGAACTCCATCAAAATCGTGCCTTTTACATTTTTCTTAGTTGAGAACACCATCCACAGCAGATTGACCTAACGGAGGGTAACACATTGAACTGGAAGCAAAATGTTTAAAGAGATGCAAGCCTTGTTGTTAACCCTATGAATTCTTCAAAATGTTATCCTTGAAATCCAAGGTGGGCTGCAGATGGGGCGCAAATACCACCCAGGAAAGCTCCTTAAGCCGCCCTGCTGCTGGCCCTCAGAGCTGGTGGGAGATGGGCTCTGTTCGCTCCCCACTGCTGGCACAGGGTTCATTTTTGCCCTGAGATACCTAGAAAGGCAGCATCCTCACTTGGATAACCCTAGTTCCTGGGGGACAGGAGAACAGCTGGATGTATCTGCTTGCCTCCCAGACTGCAAACAAGGGAAAAATACATCTGCATCCACACCGTTTTCTCCTACATAGCAGCTCATTCCAGCCAAGTATTTGTCTCCAGAAAAGCCGATGGAATTGGGGCCTGTGCACACATGGGACAGAGGAGTTTGCTTTCATGTTGTCCCATGGCACTTGGTGTTGCTTTTACCATTCCAATAATAAAACCCTCTCTAGGTGTCCATTCATCAATCTCCTTTCTTTCTACAATGGTAAATAAAGAAGTAAAAATAGCCACAAATCTCAGAGCCTTAAGGTTGTTATGCCTCACAAATTGCACGATCATGTTTTTCATACAGTGTAGGGTTGTGATATGAATACTACAGAAGTAACTAAATAGAAAAGTTCTGGCATCCTTCATAAACTATTCTATGTCAGACCACAGAAATCTGCTCCTGTCAGCTGAAGCTTTACAATAAATTAGCCCAGGATAATGGTACCACCCACTACGATGGTTATGGCTTAGAGTCTGCTCATCCTCTCTGACAGACTCGTTCATTCGGTGATTTACAGCATGGCACACAACACTTCTGTCCAAGAGCAAGCACTCTTTGTGTGGCCATTCACAGCTATGGAGACAGGGGAAAATAAAGCTTTGGGGATTTAGAATTTTTCACAGCATTTGGAAACCCCACCGAAAAACCTGCATGATTTAAAACATCACACTGGCGTTGAGATCCTACCTCCACTCTGTCAACAGGGTGGTCAAAAATAATTTCAAGTCAGTAAAATTTCAGGTGGGTAAAACTACTATGGGAGAAACACACACCAGGCACTCCTTCTCAACAAGAATATATTCCAAATGGAGGGTGTTCCTCCTGAAGGAAGGCATCTAAAACCACTAGAAAATTTCAGAATTCAGGGTCAGAGGCATCCCCAGTTTTATTCTGAAAGAAAGGTCAAGTCAGGAGGCCCAGATGCATATCAAAATGTCCTCACAGCTGAAGGAGAATTCAGTTCCAACAGTTTCAGGACAGTATCTGCTGTAGATCACCGAATATTGACTGAGTAAGCCACATGAATTATCCTCCATGGTTACTGTAATGATAATATGAATAATAATGAGCATGTGTAACTGGTAGTTGCCCAGCTGGAAAACATAAAGTTTCCGTATATATCTGCCAATTGGACTTTTAATGACAAAACCACAGACGTTTGGACTATTTGAATAAGGACAAATGGAATAAAAACATACTATCTCTGTGAGAAACTATTTGATTTGTAAACTGTAGCATTGTAAAACAAATGTCATATGTGTAGAAAAAAAGAGTGGAAATGGTTCTTGAACACATATGGAAGAAAGTTTTCTTGATTTAGTGCTTATTGCAATAAAACTTATGATTAAGAATGCAAAAGCAGAAATATCTCTGCTTTTGACTATTTCTTAATGTTTATCTAAAGGAAATTTCTTATCTAGGGGAGGAGGAGGCGCAATTTAGTAATTTCTGACCCCAGGCTGATACTAAAGCATTCTGAAACAATAAGGACCCAGGGGTGTCTAAGGCAGCTGCTTGAATTCCTCAAAAAATATATATATTTACAAAGACTATTTTGAGCTCTCTGCATTTCTGTAATGGAATCCAGCTGCTCTGACCTCTGGAAATTACCTTTTACAGTGTGAACAGCAGCACAGATAAGTGTTACATGAAATTGCAGTTAGAGTCCAACTGCTGAGCGTTTCGCTTAAAGGGCTGGCATGAGAGAAAGCAAAATAAGAAAGAATATTCCATCTCTGGTCTAAGAAGCAAAATAAAGACTTCACTCATTCAAAATAGTGGTTTGATGACACCCCTTAGTGAAAATAATATATGCTAAATAAAACCTGAGGATGTAAGGGCACGCTTTTATGGAACACCAGGAAACCAAACTTGAAAGAGAGGATCTCTCCTCTCATCTCACTCCTGAAATAATAATTTTATCTTCATTCTTCCTGGGCTGTTTTAGGAAGCAGGACCCTCAAAAGGAGCTTAGTTAATAAAAGCTTTATGTAACATTTAAAATTCAGATTTCAGTTTTGGTCAGACTTGTGCAGAACGAAGTGGCACCAAAAGGACTAAGATGGGATCTAGCACAGGCGCTTTCATGTCTACTCAGACCAGACTGATGAAATAGAGTGAATAGCATGCTATGAGGCAAATAAGCTTTAGGGCCAAAGTCTGTGGGAGATCATCCTTTGTCTTCTGCAAATGTCAAATGAGACCTAAAGTCAGAGCTTGTGAAAACATTTTTTCTCCTTTAAGAGAGATTTGACTGAACACATCTCCTGCATCCCAACCAAACAGAATCTGTGTTTACCTGGATCTAAGTAAGAGGCGACACATTGGTACTTCCCAACATCTACCATTGCTTGCCTGACCTGGTTCCTTCCCGAGGGGCAGGTCCCTGCTTTATCCAAGCTGCACATCCCACCAGGCACTGCATCCCTCCCTCTGCTGCTCCAGGAGTGCACAATGGCAGATGCACCTCATGAGCTGAACGTGAGGCTCAGAATCCACTCCTCACCCACAGGTCTCAGTGGTTTTTCACATCACAAATCCTTTGTTTTCAGCCAAGACCTGAGCACCTGGAAGAGGGAAGAGCTGAGCATTCTGGCTCTTGCCTTTTTTAAAGTCATCAGGGTCAATGTAATTCATGTCCTTTGAGTCTGTGACTCCAGATTTTTTTTTCCTATTGCTTAGTATTTTCATGTTTCTTTCTTAAGGGTACTGAAAAGCTGATGAGAAAACACAGCTGTGAAACAAAACCTGTGAAATCAGCTGGGCTGTGGCAATATCAGAAGGCAAATAAAATGAAAAAAATCACTTATTATCTTTACATTTGATGATTTTATTTCGATCTCATCGCTTTTCCAATACATATTCAAGAATTTGTTAAAGCTTGGGGTGGGTCATATAGGTGAACTCAAACTTTGGGTAGTCAGTAAATCCTTGGAGCATATTTCTACACCCACTGGATCCCCTTCAAGTGCTACTGCCATGTTCTCTCTGCTAAAATGCAACAGCAAGGCTGGCAGCTGTGGGAATAAATGCAGAAGCTGGTCAGACTCATGATCCTGCTAAGATCAAGGCCTGCTGGAAAATTGTGTGAGCCTGTAGAAGGAAAACGATGCTTTAGTGCATCTCTCTGGCCTTAGGGTGGCAGCCTTGCAGCTGTCCTGAGAAGCACACGGTATCCATGTGCATTTCTCCCTTCTGCAAATCCAGTCCCTTTGAGAGCAGCCAGCTTTGGGCATGCCCCTGGCTCCCTCTCACAATCAAATCCACCTCTTACACAGCTGTAGGACATGCAAGCAGGGCTGGAAACTCCCGGGCTGCCTGCTGCTATGATCTGAGTCAGCAGAAACGTGCCTCATCTGCTGCTTGATTTTCTCTGCCCAGATTAGGCTCTCAGTGCCTGCCACCCGATGCCAAGGCAGAATTGATGCTGCTGGATACTTCAGAGGGAAATTCTGGTAAATCAGACAAGAAAAGTTGTCACATCTAGATGACCAGCTCAAAGAAAGAGACAATAACAATTCCCAGTGATGGCTGTCCTAGTGTAGGACATGTGAAATGAACTTGGTGCCCTCAGCTGAGCTAATCACAGAAATATAGGATGGTTTGTGTTGGAAGGGACCTTAAAACTCATCTTGTTCCAGCCCCACTGTCTTGAGCAGGGACACTTTCCACTATCCCAGGTGTCTCAGAGCCCCATGCATCCTAGCTGGGATGGGACATCCAAAACTTCCCTGTGCAAGCTGTTTCAGTTCCTTACCTCCCACACAGTAAAGAATTTTTTTCCTAATACTTAATCTAGTTTCTTTCAGTTTGAAGCCATTCTGCCTTGTCCTGTCACTACATGCCCTTGCAAATGGTCTCTGTCCATCTTTCTTGTGGGCTCCCTTCAGGTACTGGGGGGCTGCAATTAGACCACCCTAAAGCCTTCTCTTTCCTAGGCTGAGCAATCCCACATCTCTCATCCTGTCCTCATAGGAAAGGGGCTTCATCCCTCTGATCACCTTGTTGGCCTCCTCTGGACTCTCCAGCAGGTCTGTGTCCTTGCTGTGCTGAGGACCCCAGGCTGGACACAGCACTGGAGCTGTAGTGGAGTGAGGGGCAGAATTTCCTCGCTTGGCTTGCTGGCCATGATTCTTTAAAGCATCCCAGCACACAATTGGTTTCCTGGGCTGCAAGCACACGTTCCTCACTGATGTCCATCCTCTCATCCACCTGCACCCCCAAGCCCTTCTCCCCAAGGCTGCTCATTCCAATGATTCCAATCTGTTCATTCCCCAGCCTGGATTGATACCATGGGCTGTATGCAGGTCTTTGCCACAACAAGAACCATGACACTACATATAAAAAAAAATTACCTGAAGCCACAGAGTGGTTTCATTTATATATTGTGAAATCCAGGACCCCAAGACTTGGGGATTTTACTTTCCCCACAAGTATCAGAGCAGTAGCTGAAACAAATAAGGGGAGAACAAGAAGGGAAGAGAGAAAGGGTGTTTTATAGAATCACAGAATATGCTGAGTTGCAAAGCACACACAAGGATCAAAAAGTCCCACTCCTGGCCTTGCACAGAACACCCCAAGAATTGCACCATGTGCCTGAGAGAATTATCCAAATGCTTCTTGAACTCTGTCAGGCTTGGTGCTGTGACCACTTCGCTGGAGAGACTGTTCCAGTGCCCAACCCTCTGGGTGAAGAACCTTTTCCTAATATGGAACAGGTGACAGGGAAGACATGCTTAAGAAAGAAAGGTGCAAGGAATCAACCCTTGTAGTCTGACCTAAAAGAATTTTAGAATTACATGAAAAATTTGAGGGGATGACCCAGTGAATCAGGAATAGCTGTCCTGTAATATTATTGACAGAGAACAATTCCCCTCCTGGGACTGACTTCCAAATAGGCAGAATACTCAGCTCAAATACAGAAAAGCTGTAGGTGCACAACACCTTCTGAGATTAAGTATTTTATGTTTAATTTGTTTTGGTTTTTTTTATTCCACTCTACCCCCATGGCTGACTATATTCGTGGAGGCCAGCTGGATCCAATTCCTAGGACGGTAGTATTACACTCCACCCCCCTCACCCTCCACACTTTTTCCCCTTTTACATCAGTGAGTTGGCAGGAAGGTTATTTGCATCACTGCCCAGAGCCAAAGGTCAGCCTGAAAAAAATAACTTGTGAATTCTTCTTTTATGAAGAAAATCCAAACTGTAAGTTAATAGCCTTACTTTAAAAAATTATCAAATTATTTTTTGTTCGAAGTTAGATTGATGTGGAAGCAGATTCCAGATTGTGGAACATGCATGATGTAGAAAGGTCAGGGGTAATGGATATTCAAGATTCAGAGTCAAAGTCAGAGGCATAAACTTCCCATACATTCCATCCAAAGAAGAATTTTTCCTTTCATATTCTGCTGGTAGGATATTATACACTGGTTGTCAGTTCTAAGCACCAAAGTGCAAGGTTATTTTTTAAGTTTTGCAGTTCACTCTTCCAAAACCAAATGTTCCCATTGAGCCCTTCCTACTAAGTGGCTGCTTTTTAAATTTGACTTTTGCATTATGACCCACGGTGGGATCCCCTTCAGCTTGGAATGGACCTGTCCACAACTTGGTGTCAGAGGAGGGAAGGCCCTTAACTCTCTCTTCTGCTTGCTTTGAAAATCTGCCAAAGCATGGGGATATTAAGAGCCAGGTCTGCTCTGGAAAAAACTGTGGTGAGTGGCATAGTGTTTACCATGTCAGTGTTTCCATTTGATATTTGAAAAACCTTCCATGTTAATGTCTTTTTTTCTAAGAGAAGAGGCAGCCTAATGAGTACAGGCTAGGTTTAAAGAAGATGGAAAACTTTGTCTCCTTGTGATTAATGTCAGCTGACAGGTGCTACAGCCTGCATCACAGGCTGTCCTCCCTTTACATCACAGCATGCACACTGCCTCCACCTGTACCAACAGAACCACCTTTGCTAGGAAAGGAAAGAAAAACGATGTTCAGAATTCACAGTGAGAGGAAGTCCAGCTGGGATGAGACCTCTCTATCCAGCAGCCTAATCTAAGCGAGCTGTACAGGGACCTCCAGCTTTTTACTTCCAGTGCACCAGGTCACCTGGAAGTGAAGCCACTTGCAAAGTACAGCTGAGAAAGGAGCACCAACACAAATGTGCCCAGGAAATTGCTGAGGGGCATTAATGACTTTCTGGCAGTTGCCTCCATGTCCATGTCCTTCCCCAGAAGCCCAGTCTCCTTAAAGCTGTGTGGCTGGCTCATGCTCAACCTGTGGATGCTGTCTTCCTGTGAGGAAACATGACACCTGAGGTGGCTTCTCCAGGTTTCTGGTCAGGGCTGCTGAGATGGAATGTTTGTGAGGAGCCCTACAGCTGCATTCAGTTCTTCGTGCTGCCAGCTGCTAATAGACGAGCACAATGGGACTGAATTCCCTACTTCCACTTCTGAGCTAGCCCAGGACCTAGGCTGAACTCAGGGAACAAGCTTTGTTACCTCTGCTTGCCTGGAAATAGCAGTTGCAGGAGCAGCCCCTTTTTAAAGGAAACCTGGAGCAAGTCTGAGAATTTCAGAAGCTGGGTTGATTCTCTCACAGCTGAAAGAAGTGGTTGAGAGGCTAGCAATGCCAAGACTCCGCGCTGGAAGAAGAATTCAGATGTGACAGGAATTATTTCATTTGGCAAAGATGAAGGAGGCAGAGGAATGAGCAGCCCCAGTAGAAAGCCCGTGTACCTGATGTGGACTTAGCTGGTCAGCTGTTTCCCTGAGATGCTCCATTTGCTACTTGGAAACAGAAGGAGGTGGGGGTGGAGGGAAAGGGAATGGCCAAACTTAGACAGCTGCAATGAAGACCTGCCAATTTCTATATGATCCACTGTCCACCCCCAGCAAAAGATGTGTGAAGGAGAAGGAACATCTGCACTGCTCTCATTCTTATCTCACCCTCTGGGACTCATAGACAGTTGGTCTAAAGCTGTTGTGACTTAGCTTGGGTGTAAGATCAGCACATACAAGCTGTAACTGGCACCCAAAGTGAACCCAACTTGGTTTTGGCTCTCTCTGGTGCATAAGTCAAGAAGACTTTGATTTTCATCCAAATAACACCTCTCTGCCACTAACTTGAGTCTGCTCAGATGAACCTAATTGTAAGGTTCTGTAAAAAAGTAGCCAGTGAGGCTTTGCCAAAACCAAACACACTTTCCTCCCTGGGTAATTCTACTGTTCAGCAATGGAAAGTCATGAACACCTCATCATGCATCTCATGGATAAAAAGTGACATGCTGTGAATCACTGGAATCCCCTGGTCTGCTTGAATACTTCATTTTTATTGAATGTAACACAAATTGGTGATACAGATCTTCTATTTTATTCTCCAAAAGAAAGGCTTTGTTTACAGATAACAGATTTAGTTTTGCATCTTATGTATTTGCTTTGTTCTTAAGGCCACAGTATGTCTTTTGAGCCACACTTCATATCCTTTTACACATTTCCTCTTTTGTTATTTTTTAATCTGCAATAAACATGGTGCATAACTTTTCCTCTTAGTGCACTGTTTAAATAGAACAGGCTATTGACAACAAAACACATCTTCTTTCAATTGTGATCTTCAGCTGTAAAATACAGTGAAAGTAATTGTTTTTCCAATGATAAGAAATCTTTTTAAATGTGTCTGGCATTCGGGGAGATTGCTATATAAACCTTACTTTTTGATTTATTTTGCTTCACAAGTAACTTGTTCATTTTCAAATCCCAGTGCTATTTTCTTCACTGAATAAGGTCATAGGAGGTTCAATAATGGCTAAAACATCAGCAATAATTAGGAAAGTGTACCGTTCTCTGGAAACAGTGAGCCTTAGAAAGAAACTGATTTTGAAAGTCTAGGGTACTTTATTATTGAGGTTAGGATGCAGTTATGGAATAAATTTAAAACCAACATCACAATGCTCACCATGACTAACAATTAGCCAAAGAAATGTAACTGGTAGTTCATCAAGGCTCTTCTTGTGTTTAGAACAAATACAAGTGCCAGGTTTATTTTTACTTCCTCAGGCATGATGTAAGTTTTCTTCCATTGGAAAATCCCCTATTAGTATATTTGTCTGGATTATATAATATTGTCCATGGGGCTTTTTCTTCTTCTGCTGACTTGTACCTAGGGAATTCACTTTATAAACAAAACTCTCAGCGTGCGCCTTCAGCGGTTGCTGTGCTCAGGAGTGACCCCTCTGTGACACAGCCGTGCCCCAGCTGCCTGTGGGCAGTGACCAGCCCTGTCCTGCTGTCTCCTGACTCACACAAGTGGAAACCCTTCCAAGGGCCACTGAAAGCTGTTGGGAAAGCCTGAAGGAAAACACGTGTGACTGCTCCCTCTCCCTGCTTGGCTCTGCAGCAGCTGACAGTGGCTCACCTTGTTCCACCTGTGGGTCAAGTCTGAGATGACAGATGAAGAGGTTGAACACAAACAGGGGATGCAGGGATTCTTCTAGAAACAGGGAAGTGGCCCCAGAGACTCTGATGAACTTTGGCTCCTCAGGGTGGATGGCTGATGTGCTAGCTGCAGGATGGGCTGCTTTTCCAAAGGAGCAGGATCAGAAGGTGAGCTGAAGAGACCTGCAGCAATAACCCACTCCAGAAAAAACTTAAGAGGGTGTAAAAAAAAGTCAATTGTATACAATGAATAGTATACCACAGTACTGCATTTTTACCCAGGTGGAGAAAAGGACCTTTTTAAGACCATCTGTAAAAAAGCATTTTTCCCCACACTTCAGAGGTCAAAGTTAAGAGAAGCAAGGTTTTTTTACATTGCAGGTTTTTGACTGTATAGCAGGATAACAGTTCTTCATATCTGATCACCAGTTGTATTGTGCTAGAATTGGGGAATCGTGATGCTAAATTCTGAAGAGACATACAAGACAGGATCATGGTTACCTCTGTTTCACAGAGTTTAATCATGAAAAACAGTTATGATCTTCAGAGAAAAAAAAATCACAGTTTCTGTTTTCTGCAAATGAAAGGAAAAATGTGTGACTTGGTCCAGATAGGTTCATTCTGTTTTCATGGGTGAGTGGCAAAGGGTCCCTTTCAGCCTCAAGTTTGGTGATGAGTCACTGTAGTTCTGCTGGGTTACCATGTGCTGTGATCTTGGGTTCAAAGGCTGGGACAGAAAATCTTTTTAGTTCCAGATGCAGGACTCTGGCAAGAAGTGCAGTAGGTTACTTACTGCAATTATTAGGAATAAATGTTTTCAAATGCAACTCTTGGAGGCTGCAGTTATTTAACAATCAGGTGAGGACGGTTCTGATAACTGCTTTGCATGACAGATCTCCATCTTACTGCACTGGTTTGCAAAATTTTCCACTGCAAAAGCCTGAACAAGCGTCCTCATAATAAAAAGCTGCCTTTGGCCTTCACTCTAGGTAAGACCAGTAGAGCCAAGGCTGTGGTTTTGCCACATGTCCCAGAAAAAGAGCAGCAAAACTGGGCCATTTTGGGGCCAGTGACCAATTTGTATCTCAATATTTCCTTCCTCCTCTGGAAGGTGAGTAATTTGCCCCAAACCTGGCCAGCTGCAGGATGTTTTGGTTGGTGAACCTGAAGCCTTTTCCTTGTCTTCCTGGGGGAGTTTCTCTTTTTGGCTACCCTACAAGCCACAGGTGACCTCAAAGCCCAATGCAGTCAGACAGACAGCAAGGAGGATGACCTGGTTTTCCTACAAGGGCTCTTCTGGAGAGAAAAGAGACAGAGAGGCACTGCTCTCTTCCTTTCCCTCCACTGCTGCCTTGCCCACTCAAAGTCCTGAGAATGCAAACCAGAGAACCGCTGGGTCAGGACCAGGCATCCATGCAGCCCACAGGGTGCAAGGGCAGGTCAGAGGTGATGAGCATCCCTCCTTCCCGGCTCCTCACACCCACCAGCCACAGGAGTGGGTCTTTAAAGAAGGAGCAGTGAGCCCCAGGGGTGGTGCCATCTCAGCAGCTGCCCATCTTTGTGACGGCTGGGCTTGTGCTAAAGGTGCAAAGCTCACAGTGTCCCTGCCCAGCCACCACAGCTGCTCATCCAGCTCTGGCACAGCATGACCCTCCACTTGCACTCTGGCCTAATTGTGATATTTCACTCCATCCTAGCATTTTCTGCTTGTCATTTATTAACGTGCTGGTCATTTATTAATGCTGCATCACACCCCCCTTGCTCCAGAGCGCTTCCCTGGAGAGCGATGTGTGCCCCAGCAGTGCAATAAAAAAATTTTTTCCCCCCTTTTCTGTGGGAAAAGAAAGCGTTGTCTCTGCCAAAGGACATATTTCATGACTGTGTACTAGGAGGGGGCTCACAGTCCTGGTAATTTTTTATTGAGCACTAGTAAGAACCCCCAAGAACTGTGTTGAAATAAATTTTCAAGGAAAAGCTTGCTGTGTACATTTGCAACTTTCCCTCCTCTGCAATGGGCCCTCCAGGTAAGATTGATGCCATTCAGCTCACTGTTTTTGGCCCTGCAGGAGAGCTAGGAGGGTGGAATGTATTCCCTGAATCATTCAAGCCCCACCTTTTTTGTTTAGAAAAATAAACTGGGCTGTGCGAATACTTTGCTGATCACAAAATCTACTGGCAAAATTATTGTATTCTTCATTTTGTACAAAAGGGAAAACAAATGCTGGCAAGGATCACAGTGTGGATATTTATGTCACATCCAATAAAAGCCAGAAAACCACAAGCACTAGTCAGCATCTGAACTGATATGAAATCAAAAGCCATTTTTGTTAAAGTTGGTTGACATAATCTAGAGTAATTCTTAATAAATCCTTTCAACCAGCAAGGGGTAACAAGTTCAGTTTAAACTGTGGGGGATTGCTTCACAAGTACAAGAAGGAGAAATTGAAGGGCAGCATATAAGGTTGTATGAGAATATAAAAAACAAGAAGTAGTAAAGGAGTTTTAAAAGAGAAGGGGGAAGAGCAGTGGCAGTAAGGAATTCCACCCATGGAATAGATGTATCTCAGACACAGGGGTAGTATCACGGTGAGGGTGAGATTTGTCACAAACATAGCATGCATTTTCCTGGGAGCTGTGAAATGGTTACAACAGGAGCAAAAAGGTTGTAAGTGACCAAAATGTGAATGTTCTCCTTTCTCTCACATTGTAGCTCAGGCAGGTTTACCTTGGCTGCTCAGCAAATGCTGCGCTGCAATTTCTGCTCAGGTTACAATTTTGTAGGCCAATTGCCTTCCAGCCACAAAGCAGCTACTGCCACCTTAAAACCCCAGCTGGGTTACATCTGAGGAAGCTTTAACCAACTTTTATTTCCAATCAGTAGGCATGTGTGCTTTGCCATGTAAATTCCCAGTTTTCACGAGAGAGATCATAACTCAACACCCTTGCTTCCATCTTGCTTTTTCATCAGGAGTATCAGTGTTTTATGGGAACTGAGGTTCAAACTAAGGATAGAAACTGGAGCGTTTCAGCTTCAGTCCACTGAATTTAAATATTTGAATTTGTTTGTTCCTATAAAAATTCTCAGTTTTTCCAGAAAATGTATTTTTCTGGTGGATTCCAATTATATCCACATACCGACTGGCAGCTGGGCAGAGTCACCATGGAGGGGATGGCATTTGAACTGCCTTGTGGCTAACTCTGGCAGCAGGAAAAGTTCATTGTGTCCTAATCCATAAGTCATCCTTGTTTTTTTTCTGGAACGCTTCTTCTCAAAGACAAACTGACTCGACATGATGATAAGTGCTCGTGAACTTAAATCACAGAAAGGAAAGTACCTTTAAGACTTTTTTTTTTAAGACTCAAAGAAAAGCAGATGACCTTTCCAAAGTCCAGTGGGATAAGGTTCATATACCTCAGCCAGAAACAGCTTGCCCTTTTTTAAAAAAAGAAGGTAAGCAGAGGAAGAAACCTATGAATCCTTGTCCAAGATGTACAAATGGATCAGTTATGATATGAAGAACAAAGACTGAGCAATATTTTAAATTGTTACTTTTTAGCAGAATTGTGATATATGCTTCTCCCCTAAACTTTCTGGGTTTCCCCACTCCATTGTTTGTTTGGTTTTTTTTAAACAGACCAAATGTTTCGTAGCACTTTTTTTTAATCTGTGACTAACCCATTACTAATGAACCAATGTGATACACAGAAGATAAATTTTTTTGCTATTTTGGGGGGGTTTTGTTTGTTTGTTTTGTTTTGTTTTGTTGGGGTTTGATTTTTTAAATTAAAAATGCATCCTCTTACTAGGAAAAAGTAAGAGAGAGGCAAGGGAATTTCTGAAAACCACAGCCACAAGTTCAGGTTCTTGTTACCAGCGCATATATGTCTCCCTGTCCAGGTAGAGCTGCCCTGGGTTAAAGCCCCTCTAAAGGTTTCAGGCAATGGGAGTTGTATGTGCTGCTCCATGAATTGCTGGGAGAGGACTTTTCCTGCCATCTTACCACACTTCAACTTTGAACATCTTTAAATCAGTCGAGTATGAATCTTCAGCAAGATATGGCTATAAATTGTGGGGAATCCCTTTTGGGACACTGCATTTGTTGATTCAGGGCTAAGTGACTCAATTTGTTATTTATTTAAACATTCCAATCACCAGTACATAGCCACATAAAATGTGGAATCACATTCTTGTGAAAATCCTAGAGGACAGTAGGCCACTGACCCATGCCAAATTTCACTTGAACCCAAGCCAGGTTTGCTCAGCTCACATACACAATGGATAAAAAATATCAGTTCACAAGTTACAGTAGATGCTCAGCAACCTAAATTTATTTAATTTATATCTCAGATTAGGGTCAAAATATTCCCCTTCTCCTCTGCAACTGCCTGAGTGAATGAAGAATAAGGAAGGACAACTTAGTCAAAGCATTTCATTAAAACCAAGGCAAGATTTGATACCAGTAAAACCTTTCTTACAACTTGCTCCTCAAATTCTGAAGTACAGCAGCATTCTGCTGCTGGAGAAGGACAGCCCAAGGAATTCTCCTTTTCTGGAGAGACAGCTTCAGTGCAGACAGCATCTCTTTCCTAGTATTGCATGACTTGGTTGCATTACTACCCAGAATCTGCTTTTTCGTAACGAATACATAAATATTGTTTGTGAAGTGTCGTCCTTCCTCTGTAGGTTACATTGGTGCAAGACTCCAGAGATTATTACAAAGATAGAGTTGAGTGCTTGGCTGTTTCACTAAAACAGTTGATTAAATACGAATTTAGAGAGCATTAAAATGAGTGAAATATTTAAACTCTCCTCACTGGACTTTCCTTTCTATTGTTTAGTCTGTTCAAGGTAGGGAAAGATCATTCATATGCTTCAGCAACAAGTTTAAACAAACAAACAAACAAAGACAAAACCAAATCAATTAATCTCCCCTTCCATGGAAGCTATTAATTATTCTGCTTTGCTTTTGTTGAAGAGATAATTGAAGCATGCAGTTGCAAAGCAAGACATTTCAACTGAAGTGAGAGAATGCTCTCAGGGAAAGCTTTAACCTTCAAGAGGGAACTGTTTTCTAGCTGGAGGGTGTGAGCCCTTTTGAGCTTCTAGGAAGGTAAAAAAAGTTCTCACAGTGTAAGACATGCTCCTAATAGTAAGTTTCCGTAATCTTTAAAAATCCAGCTAGAAACACATGCTTTCAAACAGGGCAGTGCTTCCCTTGCCAGGATCTGCCAGGTGGGAAGGCAGTTAGGGGACAGAGAGTCAGGAAAGCATGATGTGAATCCTCTGCTTGTAGGGCTTGTTTGTTAGCCTGTATGCTTCGAATAATTTACAGACATTTCACAAAAATTTGAAGTCTGGTCCTAGAACCTTACAACTCACATTTGACCCTCATATCAAGGATTTTAACATTTAAAGTATATTACTAGCTTATAGTCTACACAACCCATATTTTATGACACAAAGTACAATATCAAAAGGCTGTGCCTTTATCTTTCAAAAGCTAAACTTCCCATTTACATTTTAGGACCATTAGAATTGGGTGGAAAGCATATGACAGAAATTCAAGCAGAATATGAGCTACCATTGCTGGCAAAGAAATCCACCTCATTAATAACAGTTAAAAAATGTAAAATATAAGAGAAGGTGGTGGGAACATAAGAGTACAAGAAAAAACAAAAGCAACATCTTAAAATGCCGGACTTTGGTAAGAAACTGGTATTGAGACTCACATAAGAGAAATACCATAAGCCTGCAAGCAGAAGTGAATGGCCTGATACACTGAGGAGACAGTTACACATAGGTATGACCGACTGGGAGTAGAAGAGGTGGGGTAGGCAATTTAAAGAAAGAAAACCACTTTATTCAGAAATGTCTGGCCAGGCAATAATATCACCCAGCAAGGTCTAGTAGCTATAGATGGTGAATTGTCCCCTGGGGTGGGGAAAAGAAGCCAAAGGTGCTCTGGAAATAGGAGGATTTAGAAGTGAACAGAATTGCCTTTGGATGTTCTCTAGTGGTTTAATATCTTTCTTATATGGTGTTGCCCAAAACTGCACACACACTCAAGGTGAGGCTGCGCCAGTGCAGAGCAGAGTGGGAAAATCACCTCCCTCAACTACAAGGTATTACTTGCCTTGGTGTTCAGTTCAGTTCAGTTCAACCTGTGTGTCTCTCAATGCGTCTGCTCAATGGTTTGAGCTGAAGAATTTCAGTGCAAATCTCCTCTTGTGTGTTCCAGCAAGAGAATTGTTTGCCGTGGGTTCTGTGTGTTGTGTGGGAATTCCTGCCCATGAGGCAGCAGCAGGGCAAGGCCAGTAGTCAAAGGAACTGAACAGATGGAGATGGTCTTGAGGGTGCTGAGCAGGTGGCAGACTTCTACCAGTAACTTTTCCAAAATCCGAAGTGCAGGAGTTGAACAACTCCCATGGTGGCAACTTGTAGCCCTATATGAATGTACTGGCAGAATGTGCTTTTTCCTAACAAGTTCCAAACTGCTGTATTTCCGTTTGAAAGATGGAAGAAGCCCGTTCCTCCTCTGCTCTAAATGGCATCGACTTGCAATACTTGGTACACACTTTTCCCTTGTTTCAGACTCAACTTAGAGATGAAAGTAAAAGTTATTTTGAATTTGCATTTTACTTGTGTCAACTGGCTCTGCTTATACCTTTCTCCTCTGACTTTTTCTGGGAAGTATAAAGCCACTGGGTCAGTCTTAAAATGTCCTTCTTAGATCTGGGTGATCAGATCAACACTTTTATTATTACAAAACCAAAAGTTCCACTTTTCTTCCTTTATCAAATACTCTTTAGGTTCTCAGATTAGACTTTCAATTCACAGAATGGCTGGTACACTTCATTCTCATGACCTCATCCTTAGGTCATACACAGGAAATGGCTCATGGATACCAAGAAATTTTACACAACTAGGAACAAGGAGACAGAGCCTTTATCAGAATATCTGCTGTTGCCAAAGGTTGGTCATCGTGGCATTTAGAAAATGGTACCATTTATTGCAGAAATCTTCATACATCGATTTATTACAGTGATCCTTCCTATTTGGATTCATACAGAGATATATAAATAATTGTATTTTAAAGGCTTTTACTTCTGTGGGGTTTTTTCCCGTCAATATTAAAGATGTTGTAGTATTCCTTATGAGTCAAAAGTGCCTTGTTTCCTTCATATGGAAAATTCATTTTAAAAAAAGAGCTCTCACTACTGTAAAGATCAAGTGTCTATCTCTGGGAGATTGTTACATTCCTTTTTCAGGAGCCAGGGCTTAACAATGCTGTAGGAAAAAAAAAAAGGATCTATATGGCAAATCTTGTAGTACAAGTTTTTGTGGTTAACCGAGGAACATGTCATGAGTCAAGCCTTTGGAAACAGTTTAGTAATTAAAGACAAATGCTATGACATAACCATTTACACGCAGCAGAAAGATTTTTAGATTAAATCTGGCCTGACCCATCGCTCAGCAAGTGTTATCTGGGATTCTTGAAAGCCATTCATTTATTTACATACTAATTTGGCCCATATGTTTTATTAAAAACAAAAGCCTACATTTCTCAGAGGAGTGAGCTCTAGTCCAGCTCTGGTTAACAAAATTGGTCAAGCAAGGTATGGACCTATTCCAGTGGGTGCTATATGAAGATACTCATGAAGCAGCTTAGAAAGTTTTCTTTCCCCCCCTGAAATTTATGCTCTCTAAATGCATTTATTTCAGTAGATGCATGAGTCCTGTTAAAGGACACTATCCATCATGCACTTGCACTCCACACATGGTAAATAAGCTGGTCCATAAAGCTGAGTTGTGGAGAAAACAGCTGATTTGGCTAAGGCTGGGCCCTCTCTGAATGGGAAAAAAGTGTATGAATATAACCACCTCACACCCTCCTTTGTTCATGTCAAGATATTGCTGGATGCAAATACCCCTCCATGTAATCACTGACTGTAAATCCATTTCCCTCTTGTTCAGCCAGAATCACCTTGCTACCAGTTCAACTATCTGAACTCCTTCTGCTGGAGATGTGCTGAAAAGAAAGAAGCTTTATACGGATGGGGTTTCTGAAAGAAATAATGCAACACTTGCTGACAGGAAAGCACCAACAAGAGGAGAAGATCAAAGTGCAAAATGCTTCTGACCTGGCATAGACAGAAGCAGAAAAGTAAAGCTGTAAGATTGATGACTAAAAAAATTTGCATAAAAATAGAGAAAGGATTTTTTTGGCTGTTAGATTATGGGCTGCCTTCCTCCCCTGCTCTGTTCTCTTTTGTCAGTGAGATGAACAGTGTGAGCTAATGGAAAAGAAGGGAGAGGAAAACAACAAAACTCAGGATTCAAAGGGGGACTAAATGTGATGTTTCTGCTGGAGAATAGGGAGGTTTTCCAAATGAAAACAAGTTGCCCAAAAAACTTTATATTTTCCTGATATGCAGGACAGTGAGTTTCTGAAGTAGAGCGTTGTAAGCAGTTGTCAGGAAGGAAAGGTTAGGCTTTATTGTAAAGGCAAAGCTTTATTGTAAGTTGGTTGTCACACATAAAAGAAGCTTCTGATGACCTCTCCTCAAGGAGTGCCTGCTCCCACAGGGACAGGAGAGAGAGCAGCTCACTGACACTGGGCAGGTGCCTGTGAGCAGGCAGCCAGGGCCATCTGTCAGCAGCCCTTGGGGAGCTCTCAGTGCTGCTGTGGGAAGAGAAGCACTTCAGGAGACACAAGCTGAGAAGGAAAATAAAAAAAAACCAACACGTTGCCTCAGGTACAGGTGAGTGCACAGCTGGACTTGTCCCTGGGACTGGAGCTAGCTGCTGGTTCCTGCTCAGGGCGAGTGGAAAGCAGTGCCTGATCCTTCTGCTCTGCTATGGAAGGTCCCGGCCAGCTGTAATGCAGCTGGCAGGGCTGAAGTCACAAGTGAGGACAGAGAAATTATTTCCCTTGAAGCCCCCTGTTTGAAGGCAATATAATCCAAACCTGTTTGGATTAAGTTGCCTTCTCAGCAGCCCAGCTCTCCCCCTCAGCCCTGTGGCAGGTGTGCTGCCCTGGCCGAGCTGGGGCTGGGAGCCCTGCTTTGGGCAGTGCCACGGCACTCCAAGGCTCACTTTGAGTTCCAAGAGGGGACTCGCTCTGTGCAGAGCAGGTGCTTTTGCAGGACCACACAGACACTGGAAAAGGTCTTTGAGCAGAAGTGTGCTTGACTCCAGAGTCACAGAATCAGAGAACGGTTTGGGCTGGAAGGGACCTTGAAAGGTCATCAAGTTCCAAAAGTCAGGGCACCTCACTGCAGTGTCTGCACAATTTGCAAGTAAAGAACTTGGGGTCCTAGCCCTAAAACTTCAAAATGAGTATGAAAGTGATTGCAGCATAAGACAATGTCTTCTAAAATGTGTTTTTCACCTTTTCATGTATCTGCAGATCAAATAGAGGTGCAGAAGAGTGGATTTCTCTATTAGTGCAAATTTTCTTTAATTTATTTGCTTGGGAGAGGTGAAATCTGATTCAAAGATGCTTTTGCCATTAGTAAGTGCTTGGCAGTGGTATTTCAAACAGCTCTTTTCTATCTGTGGCAGCTTTTACCTTTGCTTAAGCCTCAAAACCCCAAGATTTACAAGCAAATGAACACTAACTGACAACATGTAGATGATACCCTGTGCACTGGCTCTTTGGTGTAGATAACTAAGGCTTGTGAGTTTACTCTCAAACTGCCTGCCTAAGCCTGGATATCTGCTGAGATACTTTATCCTTTTATGAGGGTGAATCTAGAGTGCACTGAGTAATGCATAATAAAATTAGTTTGAGAGGGGAAAAAAGAGAGCAAAAAAGATAAGCACAGTAAAATAAGCTCAAATGACTTCACTGTTCAGTAATGACTCCTACCAAATAACTGCATTGTAGTTTTATCTTTCCAACCAGGACTGTGTTAATGCTCTAAAATTAAATATCTTGTGAAAGTTATCTGGAATTTCTCAAACAAGTTTTAAAGGGGTTTATTTTTTCATCAGAGGTCATGCCTCAAGAATTTGTAGGAATTCCGCCTGGAAAGTAATAATCAGTGGAAACTGGCAGTCAAAGCTAATTTATATTACTCTTCCAGATAAAAATTCCTTCCGTCTTAGACCTGCATTTCAAAAAAGATGATTATCACTCTTGAGAGAATACATCAGTGAAAAAAGAGAAGGAATGACTTAAGAGATGTCTCTCCTGCATCTGTAGACTTGGGGTTTAGGGTGGCTTTTTTATAATCCTTCCCTCTAACATGTGTGAAGGACAGACAAAAGGGCAGGAAAGGGAGAAGGAGAGGTATGTATGTATGTATGAGGAGGCACCAAAGCAAGCTTAAGAAATCAGCTGTCAGGTAATTCCCCAGGAATTTCAGAACAAGTGACTTCAAAGTAGATTCTAAGACATTGCAGCAATTAGAGACCCTAGAGCCTTTTCTTTGTGGGTTATTTTTGGTTCTGCTTGTAGTGTCATACCATGTCTGTCACTACTGTATCTGCCTTTCTGGCAACACTCAGTTTGACAGGTAAACTGCTGCTAGAGGAAAAGTAAAACAATCTCTTTTTAGCTTAAAAAATTATTCCAACTTTGCAGACGGATGGGAGTCACCAGCTCTTGAACTCCCCCCTGCACCACTGGCACTGGGCAGAGGCTGAAATACAAAGCTCCTGATGCGTTTGGAGAGCAGATCCTGGACCTGTCTGACCCTGGGTTGATGAGATTCAAAGGAGTGTGCACTCACAAGATCAGAAGAACAGGTGTTGGGATGAAATAAAAATGAGGGCATCTTTGTCAGTGGCACCTTAGGTGTCTGCCATGTGCCTTCACATGTGCCTTTTCCAAATGCTGGCTCTGCTGGCAGACACTGCTGCCTTCCATGTCCCAAACTGTCATCAAAAGTGGCATCAGTGCACTCTGGTGTTTGATGTTCACCATCTCCTGCAAGGCAGCACAGAGTGGTGGGCAGAGCAGCTTGTGCTTGGTTTGTCAGCAGCCTTGCAGCTGAAGCACAGAGCAGCTGACAGCAGCACCATCTTTCAGGACCTGCTTGCAGGAAAACATTTCAAACGACCCCACACAAAGGCAGCACGAGGCTGTTTGCTAGCTGGATCTCAGTCTGAGATGCTGCTAAGTGCTACACAGCTCATATGCACATTACAAAACAGCAGGGTTTTGCTGTTCTACTGCACAGTCATGCTAGATCAGGTATTTTCCTGCTCAATCTCAAAGAAGAATATTTGCAAATATAGGAAGCCATCTATTTATTACAAATTTAATATTTTTTATTGTAATATTTCAACAGTTTTTTTCCTTTAAATCTGTCAGTGTCACACACATGTGAATTTGTGTGTATTTATTTTTTTCACAGAATTCCAAATCATAATTTTGGTGTAAGGCCATCAATAACCCCATGAGCTTCAGAGAGTAGGTAATCCTTTAGGAGTGGAAACAGAAGACAGATTTGCTTCCAATGGTGAGCTCATTCCTAGGTCACCATTGAAAGCAGAGAGAGAAACATGCTCCAAAATAAACAATGGCTTGAACTCAAAAGCATTTTTCTTTTAGGGTGCCCAGCTTTGCATGAAGGAATTCCTGCGAATTCTCCTCGACTGTTTTGAGGGTTGTTTTGTTTTCTCAGGTCATTAGTGTGCATTTCCAAAAAACCCTGCAACAATGCACTGACTCTGTGATACACTTCGAAGAGGAGCATTTAAAAGAAATATGCAAACAGATCCCTCACAGGTTTGCAGTTGCAGCTACTTGGAGGAGTGGAGAACAGGGGGGTGGACACAAAACTAGTTAAGAGCAATGCAAAGAAGGACCATGACATAGTGAATGAGACAAACCCCAGGGAGTGCCAGGCAGTTCAGTTTCTTCTAACCTAGAGTTCAGCAGCACCTATTGGCTAGCAGATGACTGTGTAGACTGCTTTTGTAGACACCTGGAATCCTTTTCCAATAAACAACTATTAAATAAGCTGTATTCAATAAAATACAGTCCCAGGTAGGCAGCACAGAACCGATTAATGAAAATTCCAAATTGGTTGCCCTTAATAAAGCAAGAAAAGGCACCTGCTTGTGAAGGCCACACATGTGAGGAGTGTCAGGCTGAGCAGTACCATGTGAGGACTTCCTGGATGGATTCCTTACCAGACTGAGTGATTTCTGTGACAAAGGAAATCCCAGACATGAAAAAAAACCAGGCAGCTTTCCAGTGACCTGGCTTTCATTCAAAGGGATATGTGCCTTTTGGAATTCCAGGTCAGTGACTGGTGGGATATGGGTTGCCTCTGATTTTATGGCAGATAGTTGACAACTATCTGCAGCAAGAAGCAGCAGGAGAAGCCCCCACCAACAGAATGAAGTATTTGGCTTATAAAGAAGGAGAATAAACAATTGGATGAGGTCAGATATTCCCAGTATTCTCAAATACAGAAAATGGATGGACTCATCTGCAATGACCAAGCAAACCCACCCTTGGTAAGTGAGGTTAGGCAGGAACCAGAATTCACCTCCAGACAAGCACATAGAGAGTGATTGTGGTGGAGTTGTGGTCCCTTCTCTGAAGGGATGGAAGATGGGAAGGAATCAACACACAATTAACTGAGTGAAAGGATTTTAACCTGTGTTTTTAGGTGTTTAAAAATTAGGGCACTTTGCTGCTGTTGGGAAATAAGCAGTCTAATTTTTCCTTAGAATTGGATGTCAAATTACAGGAGAGCTCCTTTCAGAAATAAAAGCAGAGGTTCAATATGATGGTGCTCCACCAATTTGTCTTGGCTTTATGAAATTTGTCTTGCTGATTTTTTTCTGAAGTTAATGTATTTCTTTCCTGCATTTTTTGAATGAAAATGTTTTATTATTTGATAAGCAAAACTGCTTTTCATTTCAAATATCACCTCTTTTTAATAAGCAAACAAAAAAAAAAGTGAATTTGAAACAATGCAAAAAGAAGAGGTCAACGAATAAGAAAAGTTTTCATACATTTGTTTCAGAGACCCGAATCTCAAATTACCCTCCTGATTCATGCTCAGCATTGCCCTGCTTAGGCAAAAGTATGCTTCAGGGGTTGAAAGCTGGGTCCACTGGGGGCCTCCTTCCTCCCTCCTGAATGGAGGCACAGGAAACTTGTCTTAAATGCATTTCCTCCCATCCATCCATCTGCCTCAGTGGCAAGAGGTGGCCTCCATCCAACTCATTCAGCGATCTGCTCTCAAAGGTCTTTTGAAATACACTGTCAAATAAACAAATTATTTAACTGCTGCTAATCAAATTAAAAAAAACCTAACTATCTTTAAAAGAAGAAATACTTTCTGGCATAGTGATCTTTTCATTCCCAGCTGCCTAACTACACCTACCATCACTATCTAGGACTTTATAACAATAACCTCCTATTGTCATTCTAAGAATAATTGCCATGATGAAGATTATTTTAACAAAATAATACAGCTATGGAGAAGAATATGGAGAAGAAGTAAATCATAAATGCATAAACATTAAATTTAATAGGCAAGTTCTCACTGGAGATATTCAGGAACTGTCTGGACAAAATCCTGTCCAATGTGCTCTGGGATGACCCTGTTTGAGCAGGGAGGTTGCACCAGTGACCCACTGTGGCCCCTTCCAACCTGACCTATTTTGTGAAAAATTGTTTAAGAAAAATTAAGAATTGTTCATTAGCCTCCTCCTCCCCTCCACCTTCCCCTTCCATATTAGAGTTTAGACAGAATCATCACCTCAGAGAGATGGCAGGGGAGCTGCTGAGACCAGACAGACACTCTTGCTGCAGAGGATGGCTTTCCTGGCTTGAGCTGCTGGGAGGAGAATGGCTTGTCTTTGCAGTCGCTGCTGGAGCAGGGAGATGTGTCACTGGTGTCAGCAGTCTGCACTGTCCTGGATGACTTGTCACCCTGTCCTAGACTTTTTATTCTTTAGGGCTTCCTTTGTCACCAAGGTTCTGCACATTACTGCCAGTCATGATTAGCTGCTTTTTTAATGCCTCACCCTGGACTGCAAGCAGCCTTCTTTGAATCATTCTGATCACAGGAATGAAAACTTGTCCTGTCAGCACTGGGGAGACACACTTTGAATTTCCCAGTAGATGAGAATTGGTTGGGTTTTGTATCAGTTGCTGTTCTGTGGGGTTAAATGAAGAGGCCAGCCACGACTGATCTTTGTAGGCTCTTTGTATAGTCTGACTTTGGGCTTGAGACCTGGGCTTCAACCCAAGCTCTCATTTCTCATGCTGCTGTGCAGGTCTGGTCTGCACCCCAGTGGGAACAGGCAGAGGCAAAGCAGCTTCTCAGACAGGCAAATAAAAATGGAGTTTTAGGACGTGTTTGAAACAGATTGTAACTGCCCCAATCTTTGGATGACCATATAGAGGATTTAAGAAGCTCAGTAAGTCTAACAAACAGTACAGGCAACATCATGGTGGGCTCTCACAAAGCCATTTTAAATGTGTTTCTCTGTTTTCAGAGAAGACAGCAAGTGGGGTTTTTTGCTTTCTAAATCTTTTTTTCTTCATTTTCTTCCCTGACTACTATGAAAATACACTGAATGCTTACCTCTGTCTTTTTGTGCTGGCCTCCCTCTCTCCAGAGTGTCCAGCCTTGACATTTGTACCTGCTTTTCAGCAGAAAGCTGGACAGTCAGCTGAACAACCCATGTTCTGTGTTTATTTACTACCAGAGTGCTCTTGGCAAGGTCACCACTGAGGATGAAGGGAGGGAGATTCACCCTGGAACCTCTGGGAAATGGCTTTATGGGTGATATAATCCAGTTGCAGATCCTGATTTATGGAAGGGAACTGGGCTGTGATGAACAAATTACAGCTCCCAGCACATATTCCAACTTCTGCATTTAGGCAGGAACTTTTAGGGATTATTTTGTACTTTCCTGAAAGTGGCAACATTTTCTTGATGGGGAATGGGAGAGGAAAAGAGGACCTTTTTCTCTTACATTCAGATTTTTTTTGATAGAGGGCTGGTAGGATGAAGAGAAGTCACTACAATTCAGTTTTGGGGTTCTTCTTCTGTCCTTTGTAAGTTCCCACCTGTCTGTTATTTTCACTCCTCATTTCTGCTGTTCCTGAACTGTTCCTGTCTGCACCAGAGGATGAATCAGGCTTTTCTTTTGTAATTGCATCTCAATAAAGAGTCATGGGTACATTGTCTCATACTGTCCAACATCACTGTGAATCAACTGGCAACAGCTTCTGTAAAAACACCTGAAACACCTCTAGGAAATTATGGCATGGCAATGATAATAAGGGGATTATGTTCCAGTTCCATTCTGAACACTGGTGATGCATAAGGGGAAGCAGATCAGATCCTGTTTTAACAATTTCTGCAACCTCAAGTTTTTTTTCACAATTTGTTTCTGTCTAGGTTCAGGACCAAAGATGCCATTACATAATGTAAAATTAATTTAAAGGTATTTTAGGCAAGGAAAACTACAAAAAAAAAAAAAAATCCAGTCTCTTTTTAGCTCAATTATACACTTAAGGGCACCTGACTTAAAAGGAGATTTTAAGGGATGACAGACATAAAGACTATTTCAGGTTAGGGATAAGAGATTAAAAATGAGAATATTTTTTATGATTAAAAAATCTTGTACATTCACATATTTAAAAAACCCTCTGAGAATTACTCATCACTAGTTCTGAGATCTACAATACCTGAAAAAATTAATATTTTCTTCAAGAATATAAAAATGTACTTAAAACTCAATAGTTATTTTCTGAAAGACAGAATTTGTAATGTGCTCTTAAAAGTATACAAATATAACCCACACCAAAACAGCAGAACCAAAGAGTTTGTTATTGCCTAACTCTAACTATATTTCAAAGCTTCAGCTTAGCTGTTGTACCATTGGAAGGTCAATATCTGGATTACAAAAGAAAAGGAAAAAAATTGAATAGTAAACATGGTTTCTTGAATGAAATTTTGCTTCAGATAAGAAATGATTGTGTACTTTTTTAACATTTCTGTGTAGGAAGAAGTAAAATTATTACTGCAGCTTGATTACCTGAAAAAAGGATTACTTGAAAAAAAGCCATATGATATTTATTTTGGAAAAGAATCGTAATTTGATTTGAGCAATTAAATTGTGGTGGTAGCTCTGTCTAAGCTTAGTACATAGAATGGTAACAAAGCTCCTGGTTTAAAAACCTGATTCCTCCTGTGACTCACAGACAAGTCCTCCCTTAGTATTTTTATTCTCTCAGGAAATTTTGTAAAACCTCCCTTGTTAACAGCAGCTCTGGTAGCTGAGTTACTGGTAATTCCCAGGAGGAGGTGCATCTGTACCATATTTTCCTTGTCTGCAAATTATTAATATTATCATCTACCTCATGCAAATGTTTTGAAGCTCAGAAGATTAATGATGATATAAAAAATGAGGCAAAACAATTTTGAGTAAAGGTCAGATGGGAGCTACCACATGTGAGGTAGAAGGTGTTAATCATGTTTTATCGTTAGTATTTCATTCTTCACTTTAAAGTTTTAATAGTATAGACCCCTCTCACAATCAAGGACACTGTGAAGAGTTCAAACTGAGAGAGTCTTGTGAAAAACAGCTCAGGTATCATCTTTAAATGAATGGAAAGGTCTGCAGTGAGTGGCTAAACCAAGACACCCGGCTTGCCCTGCAGACCAGACAAACGCTCAGGAAATGACTAAAGTGGGACATTCCTGCTCACAGGAGCTGGCAACAGGGACAGAAGTCAATGGGCAAAGCTTCTGGGGTTTGGATGACTGGTTGTGGTCACCTCACATTGTTTTCCATTGCACTCACCACTTACTTTCAAAATACCCCATGGCACGCAATAAATAAATAAAAAATTATGTTCAGAGCCTTTACAATAAATTCTAATGGTTAAACCAGTCCCATGAGGTTAGGAATTTATTCACATTAGTTGGGGCCTGAAAATCTTCAAATGTCACTCTGTTTTTCTGTAATGTCTTCAGAAAAGAACATGAAATTGCAGTTTCTGTAGGAAGAATGCAGCTTTTTGTTTTGCATTAATCTGTTGTTTGTCAATATTGTACCCGTTCCCAGTAAACTATTCCTTTCACTCACTGTCCTTGAAATGTGCTTCTGAGCAGACAGAACAAATCAAAGAAAATGAATGCTGTTTTTAAAACTTTTTGCATTGTAAGAAAATTCATAGCTCTGCGTTACCCAAACCGTTTCAGCCTTTACTTTTTGAGAGTTCTTGAGAGTACTCCATGAGGTGGGTGTTTTAGAATCTGTATCACCTAAATGGATTTTTCTTTTACCACAAGCATTATAGAGTTAAACTCCTGCCAAGGCTGTCAGATTTGCATGAAAATGATGCTGCTTTCCTTTTTTTATCAGACTTTGTAACAGCTCCAACAATTATTTGAGGCATAAAATACATGCTTGCAGCAAATATACTCCCATTGAAACAAAACATGTTCTGTGTGGAAGGTGGAAATTTTCTGATCCTACAGAAAATCAATGCTACATTTTCATGGAAATATATAGTGTTTGTGGGAATTAGATTTTGAACATATTAGAAGAACATATTAGAATTAAATTTTAATATTTTTAAGGTGCTTTTTCAAGGATGCAGGCATGTTGGAGTAGGTTTTTCAAAAGTGTCTAACCATATAGGATCATTTCTCTGACAGAAAGTTTCATCAGTTAGTTTTCAGTATCTCTGTCTCCATTAGTGATTGAACATAAAATTTAATCCATAAAATCTGGATCAACTGGCTCCACACATAAAATATCTCAAAATATTTTGTAAGATACAAAATATCCTGTTCTCTTCCTCCACCAAAATTTCCTAGCTTCTGTGAACAGCACAGTGAAATTTTGGGCTGAAAAAGATTTTTATCTTTATTGTATATTGACTGGTAAAAATTCTGGTTTTATGAGAAAAAAAAAAGACAGTGACACTTAAAAACCTCAGCCTCACATAAATCTTATGTGATTTCAGCCTCTAGATCCTAAGGCAATCAGAGAAGTGAGATGTGGTGTTTTCAATTTTTTTTTTCTTTAAATAATTGAATTGAACCTACGGGTGCCTGTCTTGAGACATTATGGATGTTTTGGAAAGATTTAATCAGGGAAAAGGTTTATGGCAATACTCTAACTGGATCTATGACATGTTTTATTGTCTCTTCTTTGTCACTGTCTCACTCCTCCTTGGAGCTTAAGCAACACTCAGCAGCGCTTTGTCAAAATCCTGCCTGCACAAAGGCAGCTATGTCCCATTGACTGAGAGACTGCAGATCTGTTTTGTGTGAAGCCACTAATGAGCTAATGTGTTGTTGCTGCTTTGGAAAGCTGATATATGTGCCCTGACACAGGCTTCAGCAGAACAGCCATGGGGCTGAAGCTGCTTTATTGCCCTGAGCAGAGGTTTTCCCAGGAAGGAGGCAGGCGCACAATGGGGACGCTAATCTACTGTACTTCTGATCTCCCCTGAATGACCTTACTGCTACAGACAGAACTCTCTGCTTATTAATCCTTGCCTATGTCCAAATCATGCTTGGTTTTGGCTAAAACTGCTTTGAAGGGTATAAATTAGCATTCTGCAGATAACAGAGTTTGTGATCCTGCTGTCTAGCTGATGAGAAAGAGGATTAGGACCATCAGACAGAATGCATCTGCCATACTAGATGGAAACAATCATCATTCAAAATGCAAATGCAATTTTAGCAATCATAGTGTTGAAAGTTTTTATTTCACACTCTGCAAAAAAACATAGGTCATGCAAATATCTCTGACTCTTTTTTTTTAAAATTTCACCTTACTAAAAATTGAGAGCACTTGGCCAACAACACAGGCTCTTGGCAAGTTAACAAATATGCACAAGGAGCAGAAAAACTTGAGACAGCTCTCCTATCTTTTTTCTTCCTTCTTTCAACAAATAGTTTTGTTAATTGTGCCTTTATTCAAAAGTTTTGACTGTAAAATAATGAAGTGCAATGATTTTGTTAATTTGATTTTTTTTGTTTAATTAAAGATAAAGATACATACGAAAAACAATGAGAACCATGAAGAATGCAGTAGGCATCACCACCCCTGTTATGACACTGCTGTTGTTATTCTGCTCTCTTTAATACAGAACGCAGACTGGGGAGGGACCTCCTGGGCTCTTGGGCCACTCAATAAGTACATTATGTGAGCTCCTTTCGTAACTAACCATGTTCCCACTGAAAGTAGGTCAGTGTTTCACCCATTTCTCCTGACCAAAAGACTGTTCCAGACCCTGCATTTAAGCTTCTTCCGAAAGCTCCGTTTATTCATGAATTGTTTAAGCTCATTTGTTCATGGGCCAAGAATATCCTCTAAGTAATTCTTTCCTTTCCCCTTAATCCCCATGACTGGCTCACACAGATCAGTCATCATTCTCATTTTTCTGTACTGGATAAACCAGGCTTTACCCTCCCCTCCCACAACATGCATGCTATAATTTAATTAATCTTTTCAGAGCTCTGAAATGCAATATTGATGTCAACTCACCAGAAACCTTGACGGTGGTGGTGGTGGTGCTTCTTCTATTTTTGAAATCCTGTGACACAAATAAGGTTGAAAGCTTCCCAGAAAAGTTTATTAACAAGGGTATTAATAGAATCCAGGTCCTTACAGTCTAGGAAATTTTAGAATTGTGAATCCCCACTTTCTTGAAAATACTTTGTACAGGAAACGGACATACTCCTAACCAGACCTGGATTTAACTAAATAACTACTCCCATTATAGGCAATTCAATGCCTTTTTTCAGTCTTACCTCTCATTTAGCTAGATGGCCAGGAGCTGGAAGGCAAGTTTTGCTACCTGATTCTGCAAAGCTCCAACAGCAGTATTGTTTGAAAACAGTTCAGGGATTCATGTGAAGGTAGTTGCACAGCAATACTCAAAATTCCCTTCTGCATCAGCTCTCCTCTTAGCAGGTGAAATTGACAAAAATTAGTTAAAAGGCAAATATATTCCAAGAAAATATTAAAACAATCAAGAAAGGTATTAAATAAAAAATAAGATTCATAAAAATATGAAATAAAAAAATAAGATTCATAAAAATCCAAGTTCCACTGAAAACCTTTTCTCCACATAAGAAGCAATGCTTGTTGCTTCATTGTTTAGCTAAGTTTCAAGACATTATTTTCCTCTTAAAGCTGAGATAAAATATTAATTGAACCTTGCTGATGATTTAGTCATGAAATGTGGCTAGCAAGGTAAAATGGAATGTAAAAATACATAGTATTTCAAAAAGTGACAGAAATGGGCATTTCTCAAATGAAATCTTACATTCAAAAAATGTCGCATTGTGAAGTAATTGGATGTTTGCTAAATCATTCCTGTCCTCTTTGGGGTCTAAATTGTGTGTAAAAAATACAGCTGCTTACCTATTAAGAGGGCAGGAAAATGCAACCCAGCTTCAAGGTCGTGGAATACACTACCTGACTCTAGGCACTGACTTTGCTGCCATTTGAAGACCTCTGCAGCTGGAGAAGTTTGCAAATGTGGTTACAAAGCCCCCAGGCAGCTGCTTCTGCAGGCAGCCTGCACAGCTGGGGGTTACCCAAGAACATGGGAAAACCACTCATGTTCTGATCAGTGAACTGCCTGCTGAGTCAGGATGTGGCTTTTCTTCAAAGCCTGTAGTTGAGGGAGCCAATTCTAGTCTATGATGAGAGAGCTAGCAAAATTTCAACTTTTAGTTAATTCTGGGGCTTTGAAAATATTTGGAGGGGTCTGAAATTAGGTAGAACCCTATCTGGAATACAATTTGTTCTCTCATTTCTTTTGGAAAAAAAATTGTATAATGTCCCTCAGTTAAATATGCACCCTCAAGTCTTGTAATCCTTTGTTAACACCTTCTAATAGATGTATGATAAAAACAACCCTAACCTGTAACAACAGAAAAAAAAAAAAAACAACCAAAAATAAACCAAACCCCCCCCCCCCCATCAAGTTTTCTATTTGGCTCTCTGGTGTTCATGAACACAGGTTTTATGAAAACTGCACGGTCAGTATATAAGTCAGGTTTGATTAGGTGTCAATAAACAAATGGAAAATGAGCACAATTTTACACATGTAGAAATCAAAAATACTCACTGGCAAGACTTGTAGTTGCAGTTGTGACTAAGAAATAGAGATTTAAATCATCCTTATTTGGTTTGGTTTATCTTCATCTTTATTAATCTCTATCTCAGATGGGGCTTAAAAATAGACAGAATTATATTTCTTGATAATTTTTAATTTTTAAAGCATCCTGTCCTTTGTCCCCCTCTTTCTGAATTCATTGGAAAAAAGCCCCAGGAGCCATGGACTGCTACTCCATTTATACCTCCATTATTTTCCTAGAGAGAGGCATTTCAACACAGAAAACTTTTCATAGGTTTCGAAATTTCACATCTTCAACCAAGGTGTTGAAACACCTGCTAAATATTCCTTTGTGGTCCCCGAGGAAAACCCAAAGCACAGACTTTCAATCATGAACTCTAACACAAAGCCGGCTATCACAGCTTGAAAATGGAAGAGAAATGAAAGCCAAAAGCAAACATGGCTAAGCTCATGTCTAAGCTTGCCTCTATGTGAAATGAGGTAAAAGAACACATGACAGATTAAAATTATGTCCTCCCTCACCATTTGTCCTGATCATTCCTGGAATGAGGGGAAAACATTGGGATGCAAATTCAGTCTGAGGACCATCATTGTTTTACAGTCTATGGTGATGCTTCTGTGGTTGCCAGTGTTTTCTTTTAAATGTCTGTGTTGCACCAGAGCTTTATGACAGAAGGAAGTGTGACTACTTTAACCTAACCAGGAAAGATCCCATTCCACAGACCTTAATGTTTTGAAGGGTTGTTGTAAGTGGATGAGTGTGGTTTTGTTTTAGAATACTGTTCCACAGTAATCAATGGATCAAAATTGGTTTTGGTCAAGAAATGAATCATAGAATGGTTTGGTTTTGAAGGGACCTTAAATATAATCTAGTTCCAATCCCTTCTGCCATGAGAAGGGACTGCCTTCCACTAGATCAGGTTGCTTAAAACCACCAACCTGGCCTTGCAGAGATGAAAGAAAACACCCAAGTCAGAGTTCCCCATTCGTGCTTAATGCTGGGAAAAGAGTTCACCTATGTACATCTGTTTGGTAACATGGCTACTGCAATTAATTAGATTTTATTCTAATTTCTTTATTTGCTGGAGAAATCCTATGCTTAAACCATGACTCTGGCTTATATTTGTAAGACCAATGACAAAGAGAACAAACAGTTGCTTAATGCTGACCCAAAGCAATTAAAAAAGTGAGATTCCAGCAGTAAGCAAATGATGCAGCTAGAGAGAGCACAAAAAATATTCAGTACAGATGGGTGCATTACAAGGCAGAAAGGGAAATGATATGGAAATTGAGGCATTTATAATCCCTGCTTTTCTACAACTTTCAAAAAAAAGTGATGTGTTTGAAATGATGTTTTCTAATTCTTATTTGAAATTTTTTTTGCTCAATTTATCATTCATTTGCACCACTTGTGTGTAAGTCTGTTTCAAAAACATGCAGAACCAATGTGCTAGAAGGTTTTTTCTGCATCATACCAAGTAGTTACAGAATTATGGTAAGGTACAGTGGCAAATCTAATAATTTTGAAGGAACATGTGGATTTCAAAGGAGTCAGAAAGCAACATGTGCAACCAGCTGGTTCCCAGGGCAACACAAGCTTATTTAGTTTAGAGAAGGTATTGCTGATATTTCAGAAAGACAAAATGAAGGTTACTGATTTCTATTACCAGTAGAGAGATGTACAGAGACTGAAAATTCTGTAAGGTTCCCAGAATTTTCTTCATTTGGAGGAAGTAATTGAAGCTGCATCAAGCACACAAATCAACAACTATCACATCCAGGATGAAGTAAAATGCACTGAATATTAACCTAAGTACTTAGAACTAGTGAAAGAGAGATTAAGGAGCCAATGGACATATTAAGCATCTTCTGAAACATTTCAGTGCATCAAAGCACACATCAGAGGGCAGAGTTTATCAGTGCCTACTACTGAGGATCCACTTCCAGAACTTGTTTCCTGTTTCTTTTGATTTTTGCTCCCTGCTGTCAAGAATGAACTCAAGCCCAGGTGCCATGGTTCTTCTTCACTGGCCTTTGCAGTAAGTCAACCTGTATTTCTTATTTTTCCACTCTGTCAAAGCCTCCCATTTTTATTTGTTCTCAGCCTTCATTCTGTAACTGAGGGCTCCCCTGTATGCAACATCTCAGCCTCTACAACTAAATTATTTCCCTTTCTTCTATTAGTGCACCCACCTTCATTGCAACAAAATTTGAAATCTGATCCTTTTTTTAGATCATAAACTTTGTCCTTCCCTCATCAAAAAGGCATTTGGCTCTATGCTACCTAAATTCATTCCTTTCTCAGTGACTGGAATACATACCACTAATTACTGGGAATAATCACAGCTACAATAATTAACTGACATTCCAGTCAGAGTTTGGGTCACCAGACAGTGAGATAACAAAAGACAAGTCTTGTCTGGTGGAGCTTGAGTCGAAGAGTTTAGTGAATGACATTAGGTAGCAAAAAGTGCAGAGAGTAGGTGGAAGCAGAAAAGTAACTAAGATTGTGATGCTGCATTAGAAGCAGTAATCTCAGAATTATCATTTCTGACATAGAAGGACAAATCTTGCTCTTATAGTTACAGCCGATGTCAAGAGTGATGAACCGAGAAAAAATTAGTGGGAAATTCTATGGAAGAAGGTACTGGAGAGTCCCAGACTAAGCTGGGTGTATCAGCAGAGAAGCTGCAATGGCCACCAGAGCTGAAATGGGAAATGATGACCTGACACCACATAAAATAAGGAAGCCTAGACACAGACCTAGCTTGCCCTGTTTGGTCTGGAATAAATGCAACAAAGGGGATTATTCCAAAGTATCTTACCGTCACCAGATAAATACTTTCAGGCCACAAGATCATGCTTTGGAGAGCACAAAGGCAATAAAAAAATAGAGAGAAAACTCTGCTGTCCTGTCCCACTGGTGTCTTAAGGTGACAACAGGCATGCTACAAATACACTTAAATCATATGAATACCAGCTTTTATAGATCACTTTTTGCTGTCTAAGGGAAAAGTGAAATCACAATGAGGATCCCCATCATGAATGAAGGGCATTGAAGTGGCCTACACGTGCCCTGGTATTGCCAGATGACATCATAGCATAGCTCAAGATGGATTTCACATTGATGTAAAGCACTGCTTAATTTCAAAAGTGTAGGTATCTAACAACTCTAAGACTTGCTTCATGGACATGAAAAGAAATGTTTACTTTTGCTAGCAATTACTTGACTTTCCCAATTATCCAGAAAAATGACCTCATTGTAGCACATAAATGTGCATTGGAGACTGTATGTAAGCTATAAAAAATATGGCTTTTAAAAATAGATATGCAACAGGACTGAGATACTTGAGCCCTAGACACATGCAGCAGTGTGAATAAAAGGAACTTTTCTAGAGTTGTTACCAACCAAACCACATTGAACACTTACAAAAACATAAGAATATCTCCCAAAATGTTTATAAATGGTATCTGGCTTATTTGCAGATAACCAGCCAGGAGGGAGTAAAAAGACCAAGCTTTTGCACTCTCTGAGAAACAAGTCTTTACTTCCAACTTCCTCCTACAGCCCTTAGACAGCTCTCACTGTCAGCTTTGTGCTGGCACTTTGTTCTGCTTCACCTTGCCAGCACACAGATAAGGTCGTGGGATGGGACTTCATTGGATCAAAACCAATCTGACCTATTGCCTCTCTCAGGCTCTAAACTAAACATAAATAACCTGGGGCTTTCATTAATTCAGAGTACCTTTAAAACTTTTTGCAGGTGATGTTTAGTCATTCCTTGTTGCAGGTTCAGTAGGAAGGCAACAGTTGTAATGTTCTCCTGTGGAAAGGTATTTGGTGCCTCATACACAGTTTGAAAGGTTGACAGGGCTTCTGTATTTACCATCATGGCAAGCACTGTTTGAAAGTACATTTTTTGGACAAGAGGCTTGTGATAGAAACTGCTATAAGTCTAAGCGAATGCCTGCCTGAAATAAAATGAACTGCCATAAAGTGAAGAGGCTAACAGACATTTCCTATCAATTTCTTTTTCCTTACTTGCAACCCTCCGTCCTCCTCCATTCAGCCATAGCCTGTTTTGTAAATCCTATGGATTGAATCTGTGCAAATTAGGAAAGAGTGGGCAAAGGCTGAAAGACAATCAGTGATTCCAGCTACTTCTCATGGTCCTCAGCAGCCTAAGAGAGCCACGTAGGCAGTAGGTGCATGCATGCGCAATACGTGTGTGTGAAAAAAATGGGTTATGAATCAGCCTACTAAATATTTATAGGGTTCAGATCAGTCCTGTAGGTATTCATTCTTGCATGAGACATTGCATATATTTTCCCAAATAAAATAATACAGTGGAGACTGACGGGATAAACTCATGGGTGGCACTGAAAAGTATGATGCAAACATAAGCTTTCACTACTGTCACCTTCTAATGCCTCTCTGTAAAATATTAAAAGGAAAAATTATCATCAAAAGAAGTTTGCATGCAAGGTTTTGACAGAGCTGGTTAATATGCACAGTTGTCCCAATAAATCATTAAATGCGTTACAAGTGAATTCGTAAATCACTATGTAAGGCATTGAAATAACTGGCACTACTGTTTTGGCTCAGTTACCAGTTTTACATCAGGGAATTATTTTCCAGTTTTTTTCCTCTAAGTCACTGTAATCATGTGCTGCAGTTGAATCTAAACTGAATGGCATTCGCAATAAATGTGCTCCCTCACTGAGATCATGCAAGCACTGTAAAATGTAAAAGAAAACAGTGGAAGGCACTGAAGTGGTTCACACTGTGACCTTTCATAAACCAAGAAGAGAAAAATAGCAGAAGAGTAAAATTTGTAAGATTTATCTGCTCCTTTTGGCTCCGTAACAGAGACTATGTTTGCTTGTCTTGTGAGGACATCTATGGTGTGGGAAGAAGCCTTACCTGAGCAGAAAAAATATCCCAGCTCGAAGTCTTCTTTCATCCACTCACAGATGCAACCCTGCTGTGTCTTTTTTTACAGAATCTTCCATCTAAAGTGATGACCCTTTATGCAAAAGGCGCCACTGAATAAGCAACTTGCTTGGAGCCTGAAGGCTCATTCTGTACCTCAACAGCAATCCTGCCTGTCACAGCTCTGTTATTGCTCGATCTTATGCTATGTAAAATCCACAAATCTTAGAAAACAAAATATCTACAAATGCCAGAAGGGACATTAGCATCTCTCAGTCTCTCCCAAATGTAAACAGCTACAAATCAAAAGCTAATCTTTCAAAGTGCTCTTATCAGTGTTTAAAAACAATCAGGATGCTGTAACACAAGGTTATCTGCTTTCAGTTGATTTTGGTTCTTGTATTAACAACAAATACACAGAGCAGGCCAGAGGACAGTGAGTTGGACCAGCCCAGAGAAGACCTGGTTGCTGCTCCCAAATGTGCTTCCTGTACAAGACAGACTCTGCCATGAGCACCATTGAGCAACTATTACTGTCCCTGGTTAATTATTAATCTGACCAAGTCTGACTGTTTTATAGGACAGGTGATCTCTTTGGCAAGCTTTACAGTAAAATCAACACAAAGTGACAAGGCTGATTGCTGTAGTGAGGAGGCATTAGCAAAAGCCCGGTTCTTCATGTTTCTTACCCTCCACAACTGTTCCTCAGCTGAAGCAAACAAAAAAACCCACCTTAGTTTTCATAATGCTATATAATCTTTTGAGAATTCTATTTACCTAAACATCCTATTTGACATCTCCATGCTCACAATTTGTAAGATGCAAAATTATGTACACTGACTGAAAATGCATACATCATTTTATTTATGTTTAATACACACACATTTACACAGAAGCTTGCAGAGTTTAGCCTTTGTAGTTTTCACTGCATATTAAGAAAACATTACAATCATTCTCTGCTTTGCAATGGAAATATACTCTTCTAAAATAATGGTTTACTTCTGAAAAACAGGAGCTAAAAATATTAAGCTCTTCTGATTTAACTGTATTTCTCTCTTTTAGACTATTCCTAATTTTATTTTCCAAAGGAAAACTAAACCACTAAAAGTAAATAGTTGGAAGCCTGTTTTTCTCATTTGGTCATATACATACATGCCTGTTTCTCAAATCCTCAATTCTGCTACTTCTTTTTCTTCCATACTGATGCTCCCTTTGGTAAAATGAATTCAGGTTCATAGGGAAAAAATAGGTTTGAAGGGACCTAAGGAGGTCACCTACTCCAACTTCCTCAGAGCAACACCTTCTTCAGTGTGGGGTCTGGTCTGGTTGAAGTTCAAAAAGCCCCAAGGAGGGATTGATTTTTCATGGTGCTTTGCCACTCTCATGATGAAGAATACATTCCTTGCATTCAAACACAATTTTCTTTGTTACAAATCATGATCATTGCCTCTTGTCTTTCTGCTATGGTGTCTTTCAGAGAGTCTGAAAAAATCTCCAGAAACTCTCTTGGATAATGGAAGATGGCAACTGGATCCCCTCAACCACCCATAACTAAGGAAAGCAAGTTCCATCTGGTTCTAGGAGTTCCTAGAACCTCTCATGCTCTAGCCTTCTAACCATTGTAACAGCTCTTCTCTGGACTTGCTCCAGTTCTTCACTTTCCTTACTGGGGTCTCAACACTAAACAGCTTTTCAGATGCAGCTACTGGAATTCACCTACAAAGTCAGCTGGAATAGCTCAGCTCCTTGGTGAGGGCTAAAGAACTTTTCCTGCAGCAGTGAAGAACTACAGGTACTGTAACTTCTGGCCAAATGTAGGTACAACTTTCAGCCACGTCTGACAGGAGTGTTTATCTCCTGATCTGGATCCTATTAAAAGGGTATTTATCTATGATCTTTAGGCTAATTTTCAGGCACCTGTCCCTTGTATCTTCATTTAAAATCATTCCCATTACAGTCCAAGGAAGTTTACCTGCTGCTCAAGGAGAACTCCAGAAGTCCCAACTGCCCCAAGAGCCTGGGGAGTTGTTACAGGGCTGAAGGCAAAACTGCCCATATAAAATAGCTAAATACAAACCAGCTAGGAATATACCATGTGCCTGAGTTGTTCATGCCATAAAGCATCACAAATCCATTGGAATGCAGTAAAAGCAATAATAATAAACAAAACATTTCATCTTCAAGGAGGGACCCAAACCAGAAAAGCAAGGCTACATTATTTGCCTATGCCCTGGCCCCATAATTTGTAACAGGAATACCATGGGGCCAAATGAGTGCTGTTGCAAGTCTTGCCCTAAGGACTGAAGTAGCTAAACAGATCATTTGCAAATGGCTATAAATAACCCACATGTTGATCTTCAGCTTCCTGCAGCCTGTGCCAGTATAAGAAATGGCTCCAGGAATAATTCCAGAAAAAAGCCCTGTCCACTTGCTGACTTCCATTCTGCTTTTTGCTTTCACATCCACTTTCAGATAAAATTGCTCCTGTTGGAATACTCTAGCATATTGCAATGCTGTGGAAAATCACATTGCTGCTCTGTTTCTTCTGCCTTGGGAAAGAAAAACAATACTGATATTACCATCTTGAAGTGTTTTTTCATCCACTTGGTCAATGGGTTTGGATGGAGTCTGACACAACGTTTCTATTCTGCAGAACAATATTGTAAGAACCTTTATCACTTCACATGTTTTGTGAGTCCCATAATGCTCATTCCAACCCCATTTGCTGTAAATTTCTTCCATAAATCTTCAGTGTAACTTTCCTCAAGCCAGAATTACATTCCCCAACACCCTCTACCACAGAAAACAACACTTTGAGCATCCCCATTGGTAAATCTACCGATTGAATGAAACCAATTGCAGAGTCAATATGAAAAAGTCCAATGGCAATATAGGAAGTCAGGAAACACTGGACAGATCCACCAAAAATTACTGGGGGGAAAATCAAATGCCTGTATGGAAAGTGTTGTAATTTAGTTTTATTCCAGGTCTAAAAGTGGAAAAACTTAAAGCTTCATACTACTTTACAGCAGTGCCGTTCAGTGTCTGCCAATGTTTCCATTATGAGCTGCAATTTTCAGGGGTTTATAACTCAGCCATAAAAATTTGCTTTGGTATGAAGCTAGAAATAAAAGCTCTCCACCCAGAAAAATAATTCTCCTCCCTGCCCCCCACCCCCTTTTTGTTAAAGCAGAGAGTTAAAAGGGATTTTGTTATTTTTAAGCCAACTCACTTTAAAAAGGTAAAATTTTTTGTTGCTGTTTGTGCTATCACAAACTATAGATGATCTTGGGGGATTTGGAGTTACACCATATGACAAACCACGTACAATTCACAATCAATGTGCTGCATGAGGGCAAAACTCTTTTTGGTTTGCATTAAAAATGTGAACAACATTCCTAAGTGGGCAGCAGTTATTCTGTGCAACTTTGCTCTTGCAAGATCTCATCCAGAGGCCTCTAACCCAGTTTAACATTGAGCAATAAAAATTATATAGACCTACAAAATATGACATAAGGCAAGGCGGAAGAACTTAGATTTCATCTAGGAACTGAATATCAAGGAATAAGTGACAACTAATTCCCTAATATGAAAAACAGAAAAAAAATTGAAAGGAGGATGGTGATCAGATGGATTTCAGGTTCATCTCAAAAAGCATAGTAAAAAAAAGGTTTATCTGCAAGAATGAAGTTTTAAGTTACATATTGGTAAATTCACATGGCAGTGAAGTCATGCAGTGGAATCACCCTCATATTGACCTGGTCATATTACTTAGCAAATATTCCTCTTGAGGCTGGATAATCACTTTGAAGTTGGTGGTGAAATGTAGCACTCAAACACAGGTTACTCACATATAGCACTCAGATACATACCCCCAGGTTTTATGATCAGCTTAAAAAATCCCCAAATTATCTTTTTTACTAAAGATAATTTGTGTTTGTTTTTTTTTCTTTGCTTTGGATTTCTAGAGTTTTTAGAGCATATTTTTAATTTTCATGCAATTCAGATTAAAATTTTGAAATGACAGTAAGTAAAAATTCTCACAGAGTCATGACTTTAAATGAGCTACAGCTTTATGAAATACATCACAAAATCATGACATTTGCAGTGGAATGACACAAATTTTTAGCTCTGCATTTAGTCCATTATGCAGCTGGTTTACTTTCCACATTTCATTTGGGACAGAGCAACTAAATAGAGCAGTTTCTTTTTTTTACAGTGTATCTTTTGTTTCACTTTGCTAAACTAACATACCTTTCAGGTGTCTTTTTACCACCAACTTCTCAACTTTTCGCCAAAGAATTAAACCCTATATATCCAAAGCAGCAGTTATCCACACCAGTTGAACTGAATTTGGGAATCAATTTTTTCAGTCTTTTGGGAAAGAATGAAGAACTTCCTCTGAAATTACTTAAAAGAAATATTTGCTGGCTTCTAGTCCTTTATCTGGTGGCTTATCACAAAGGCTGGGAGTTTAATACAGTGTAAAAACACTGATTTATAATTTGAAAGATTACAAAGCTTTGAAAAGCTTCTGACCATGTTTAAAATTTGGCTGAGGGATCAGCTGAAAATGCACTTTATTTAATGCACATCACATAAATTTTAAATATTTCTGATTCTTTCCTAAAGAGAAGCTTATCTCTAAGTGGTGACTGGGGAAAAGATTGCAACCTTCTGGCTCTCTCAAAAGCTTCTGACATTTTCTACTGTCCCTCTTGCCCCTTAAGTATTACATCTTCTCTGAAACATGGTTATGTCCCCCAGAGCCATTCCTCTGAAGGTTATTCACCATCTCTGCTGTCCTCCCTCACCCCCTCCAGCATCATGCCTGGTATCTCTGATATCTGATTCCCAAGTACTGACTGCCAACTTCAAACACTATTCTGGCTCCCCTCTTTATTCATTGCTTTTGATCCTATAAAACAAACAGACAAACAAAACAACAAAAAACCCCCAAACCAACCCCCAAAACAAAACAGTAGTACATGTCATTTGTCTTCCAAGAAGGTCAAATCCTCTGGGATCCTGTTTTCCATCCATGCATACTGCTATGACAGCTCACCTCTCAGTGTACATCAGGTCTCAGGTTGCAACACCAGATCCAAACACACTCAAGACCCAGAGGTTTTGTCACTGCATCTGGGCTGTGCAAGGAAAGCCCAGTTTATCTCTGAGTGAATGGGCAACATCACCACCTACTTGCAGCCACCCAACCTCAAAGCACGTTAACAGGCTAACATCACTCTTGTGCTGACCTCACATGTGATACCCTGGTCATCCATGTGCCAATCCTGCCCCTGCAGGCAGAAGAAATTTCTTGAACATTTTTCTCCTGCCCTTCCACTCTCAGTTCTACTCTGAGTCCAAAACACTGCTCACACAAAACAGACATGAAGAGACCTGGGCTCCAAGAAGAAAACACTTTGAGAAGGGACTACATAACTCTTCCCAGATAAGGTCAAAGGGAACCTAGGGTGAGCAGCTAAATAATTTGGCTTAAATGATCTTTGACAGTACAGACTACACTGAAAGTCTGGGTTTGCCTTGAAACAGTTCAGTCAACTGGTCTGAGACCAAAGTTCTCTTGCAAAAACATGGGTTTAAGTATAAGGTGCCAGACTTGGTGCACTTACCTGGTAAAAACAGCGCACAAAGTCCATGTGCCATCAAACACACTATGACTAAGCTTGGATTTGCACAGCGAAGTCACAGAGCTGCACAGATTCCTCTGTTGTGGATCCTGCTTTGGACAGTGCCCCACAGAGCACAGTGCTGCAGTACAGACACTGCTCCATGCACCACCCAGGACTCAATGCCCCCAGGCTGCCCCCACTCCTCATTTTCCCCTTCCCACCATGATTTCAATAAAAGAGACAGCAGGCTGTAGTAGCTGCACAAAGCCCTGATTTTTCAGTCTAACACTTGAGGTTCCCTAGACCACATCTCACCTCCAGCTAAGGAATTTTCAAGACAAGTAACAAAATGAAGCAATACTATTATAAGCAGCCTTTGGGTGGGTTACAAGTCATGCTGCTGATGACTGAGTAATTTTAATTACCTTCAGAACCCTGCAACTTTCCTGAAATAATGAAAAATGTTATTCTGAAATTGAATTTGTATGCAGAAAGCAAGAAAAACAGACTTTCTAATTTACCAGACTTACTACTATGATTAGGACTATAATGGTGCGTTAGAATGTTCTCATTACATCAGTGGGTCTATAATTAGCCCCGAACTCTGTTTTTGAGGGAGTAAGAACATCTTTCAGCTTGCCAGTAGTGGCTATATGAATTTGAACACAAGTGCCCCTTCTCCAGCTGTCATCATTATGCCACCATTTCACCTACATTTTTTTGAGGCTTCTAAGAAAATAATAATTAAAAGCATACTACTGAACTTTTTGACAGGATCTGTACTACCCAGGAGAAGCAGATCCTCAGATGACATGGAGTCAAGCCCCTAGTAACTCCACTCATGTAAGGACATTGTCTGATGTATTTTGGCACAGTTCAACTGGTGCTAAATGAGCTCCACCAGTTTACAGAAGGAACTGGCACAGACAACTCTGCTCTGCTCTGTATAGCATTAACACGTCCTCCTAATTATTTATTGAAATAACATTTTATTTTCCTGCGGCTGCCCTAAAACCAAGTCCCTCCAAGGTGGTCTCCATCCAGTGCCTGGAGCTGGATATTAAGCTGCTTTTGAATGCCTGAAAGCTCCGTGTGCCACCATCAGTTAACCTGAGCAGGTCTGGCCGGCCAGCCAGAAGCTAAATGTGTTCAGAGCTCCGGAGATTATGTTGGGCAGAAATGTAGGAACACAGTTTGTGCCATTTAGTTGTCTCGGTAAGCCAAAACACAGTTTTGACTACAAGAGACATTGTCACACACAGATGTCCAAGTAAACTGTTATATAATGCACTCACTTGTGGTTGTAGCACTGGAGGAAATTTGACAAAGTCAAATGAAGCCCATCCTTCTTAGCACCACTTCAACATTTGATTGAGTAGAAAGGGAAGGTTTTAAAGAAAGTGCAGTGAGTTAAATTTAAATTACTTGAGGTAATTACAGTAATTATTAAAACCTACTTTAATAGTGGAGGAACACTGTACTAAGCTTTGACACATGAGTTTCACTACAAGAAGGGAATGACACTGATTTCAAATACTATTACATCCAGCAAGCAAAGCAAGTACACACAATAGCAAGATCGTAGATGAGGATCTATGCTATAACTTCTGCTGTAAGTGTAATGCAACCTGTTGTGGCAGCCCACTGAAGTCCTGTGGTTAAAACTATGATGTCTGAAGCAGCTTTGTCAACACGATTTCCTGTTAAAGAACACTGACTATCACAACTAAAAAAAAAAAAAAAGAGCCAGTATTTTCTGAAAAAATAATTTTTCCAAAATACATATATTCCTGAAGTAATAATTTTAATTATTGTAAAGATGTGAAGACAAGAATATTTACCTCTATTATTCTGTCTTCCATTTATCTCCCATTATGTGAATTTTCCCTGGTAAAAGGAAAGAACTAGAAGAGAAATGAAGACAAGAATCCCCAAAGGAATCAAGAATCTTTGTGGCTTTTGAAGATAAAACTTTTCCATGGTGAAAGGAAGGTTGTTGGGAGGGAGTGAGAGAAGAAAAACTTTAGTGAAGCAAATTTAAAAAAAACACCCCAAACTGACAAAACAGAAATTGTTGCACCATTAGCTGCATTTCAAACCTCATATAAAAAGGGCAGCCAGCCTGCAAATCTAGAAGGGAATTCAGCCCATGTTATTGGTGGATGATTTCAACATAGCCCCAAGGGAAATGCATTTAAAGATCCATATGTTTGCTTGGCACCAAACCAAGTTCCATTAAATAACACTGTATTCAGCTTCACAACAAATTTACTTACCATACATTTCATATGAGAACTAATTTGTTTGATAGCAATATTGCTGATGTTTATATTGGTTTACTGTAATGAAAACAGTATTTTCCAAACTATGAACAAATGCATACCAGTAGTTTTACAGTGGCTTAACCAAAGTACTGGTAGTACTTCAAGAAAGGAATTTATACAATATGTACATTTCTCAGTGCTGCTCATGCCAAAGATAGTAAGGGGGTTTCACTATGAGGATGGGACTTGCTTTTGTCACCAGCAGAGCTGATCTAAGTCCCTTTGTGAGCCATGGGGGGAGCTGCTGAGGCCAGCAGGACTACAGGCAATTCCAGGCTTGACAGCTTGCTGGGTCCAAAAATGACTTCAGGAAAACCAAATATTCAGAGCTGGTGGAGTGGAGCATGACACAAGGCTCTCACTTCTCATGACATTACAGAAATTATGAAGACAATCACTTAACCGCTCTTTCAAGTGAATGTTGAACCCCTAACTGCAAATATGAAACCAAGGGCCTTTATATAAAATGTGAAATTCATGTACCATCATCTATCTGGTAAACAAAGCTGCCAAATATTTTCATATACACAAAAACATTGACAACCGAGTTGTGCTATAAAAACACTAAAACATCTTGAGGATTTCACTCAATAATTCCATGTGGTCTGGCATTAATCAGTTGGACATCTTCAGAAAAAATATATTTCCTTAGTGAGGAAAAAATCTACTTCTTCCAATAAAGTCACCTTCAGTGCCTCACATGTTTATATTTTTGCTTAGAGAAGCATAGTTAAAAAAAAAAAAAACAACAACTGAGAAGGAGCCAAGGATGATTTAATGATGCACTTACTGAAACCTCTGCAAATTGTCATTTTTGTCAGCTTTTGATATACGAAATCTGCCCTGGCACTTCCAAGATTAATATCCATTCTTTTCACCAGGACAGTTCTGACTTCTGGTTATCATTCATGCTAAATTATAAATACAAACAGAAGCAGAGGCCACATTGTTTCCAAAAAAACATATGAATATATTATTATAAATTCTGTCAGCACTATTTGCCATCCAGTTCATTTCTCAGGAAATTAGGTTAAATTAGCATATAGCATGCCCCACCACCTCTGTACATGCTGGAGATAGCCACAGTACAAAAATCTGCATGGTTCCAAGTGTAACTCTGATGTGACGTGTCATGAAATGAAATGTTTCTCCACAGGCTGACTGCTTTAAAGGAGAGGAAACCTACTTCTAAACAAGCTTCCTACCCCTTCCCAAATGAGTGGGGAAGGAAAGGGGGCAGTCAGACCTGTAAGTCTTACGGTAACTTGAAAGTCCTAACTGAAAAATACTCTGTTACAAACCAAAGAAAAGTTTAATTCCATTCCTGATCCCTGAGTTCCTCACTGACCATTTATTTGGCCAACTGAGAGTGTAACCCGTTCAGTGGAAACAGTGAAAAACAATTTCTCTGAAAAAAGCAGGCTCAAGGCTTAAGTCAAAATGGACCTATATGTAAACCTGACTTAAATTACCATGTATTTGGAAAAATCCTAGTGATGAAAATGCCATAGTTCTTGCCTAGAAGATCATCAGTCAGCCATTACTATTTCTGCAGTGCAAAGACAATGAAGGGAAGCTCTGTTTTAAGAGTAGATAAAGTTAGTTGCCTAAATCATGCATTGCACGAACCTGCAAGTTATTCCAACTTCCACTTCATAAAAAGGCAAACACAAAAGAAAGTCTCTCCTCTGATACATAAACATACCTTATGTGGACTGGAGATTAACAAAGGAAACTATGGAAGCGGAGCATGCTTAGCACTTGACCATTCTTATTAGTCTGGAAGGATTAAATCACTGCCTTGGCAATTTTGGCACACTAGTGTGACTAAGATTCATTATTATTTTGGCTGCTCCTCACAACACCATAGCTAAATTAAGAACTTCACCCCAAATCCTCCAAACTCAAACAAAACAAACTCCATCTTTGAAGCCAGGCTTTCTACATAGATCCATCAGTGGGAACCATAGGTTCTAAGGCAGCAGAATTCATATTCACATGCTTGAATATCAGTATTTGGCTGGAACATGCCCCTGAAAGCATTTTTTCTACTAAGATCAACTATGATAGCAGGTAATGCTTGCAGTCTGATTCATTTCTGCATATTTTAAAAGTCAAGAAGCAGCAGAAGTCATATTTTTACGAATTTTCTACTGTATACATAACATTAAGATCTTGATGGCTTGCTTGATTCAAGCTATGATCTGACATACTTGATGCCTATCACTGTACATTGTTTGTGGTGACAAACACCTTTAACCAACCAAGAGAGCACAAGCAAGCAATTCTTCTATGCTTTCATTAGGAGTTGCAGACTATTAGATTATTACTGCTTCACGTTGCATTTAATTTAACACAGTAACTACTTCTAAGAAGCAGGGTAAAATATTCACCACCAACGGAATACTGGCCCTTTGAAGTGGTGGAAGGTTCTAAGTACACTCTCTGGGTCTATTTTGACAATCTCCACTGTGTATTAAGACACAGGTTACAAAGCCTTACTGGCTTTGTTGTCTGGAATCGTGACAAATTGCAAATTCCTTGTCATTAGCAATTAATGGTTCAAGAGGAATGTTTAACACTCATTGCACAATTTTTTTTAAGCACTTAATAAGGAGATACCAACTTTTCCTTGCATTTTTAAAGGATCCTACATATTCACACACTGAACCTACAGAAGATTTTAGGTGCCTCCTCATCAGAGCAGTGCCTACAGCCCTCACATACTTAACAGAAGAGTGGGATTTCTGTCCTTCAAGCTCACAAAACTTATCTTGATGACAGCAGGTTTGGTATGGTACTCAGGCTCAATGCCATGCCATGGGGAATAAGAGGCCTTCCTGGATTGATGCCACTGGCTCTTCTAAATTATGATTTTTTAATCTAACTGTTCAGTAAACACAGAATTCACCCAAGGAACAGCTGGATACTAAGTCACAGTGCAGTGTGAAGAGAAATATTTGACCAGGTGTGATATTGAAAATAGAACTGCTAGTTTCTCTTCTGAGTAGTCATATCAGGTTCATACAGTGGAAGAGGATTTGGAAAAGAAACAGAAGTAGGAAACTGAATTGGTAATTATTATTTCCTTTCTCCAGAGCACCCTTAACCAGCTGCATCTCAAATGAAGGTTGAGTCAAGCTGGAAAACTTATGGAACAGGTTTCTCTTCTATGATCTCCCAAACAATCTCCACAGCTGTTCTAGAACATGTGTCAACTGCAAAGTAAACTCGTATCCACTTTCCTCCATCTATGTCTTAACAAATTTTGTTCTAACATTGTCCACTAGGTTTCCATTTCCATGTTTTGCCATCTGGATCTCATCGTTATAAATACAAGTTACTTTCACCCACTTGGCTCACTTCATCTGTAGAGCCTTTTAAAAATGGCTTTAAAGATGATTTACTAAAAAAGCAGTGAAAGATCTAACATGAGAGGAGATTAACTTAAGTAGAGAATTTTTTGCTTTAATGTCAAAATTATGTTACCAATGACTTCTGGCTTCCCACATTGTTCAGCCAATTTCTGCCTTATTCATATTTGTTCTCTGACTTTTTATATCTATATAAGCACATGAATTACTCAGAAGGCACCCACATTCACAGCAATGATCTACTCACAAATTTAAACATCTGAAATACTAACGTGTAGTGTCAGAAAAGTAGAAAGAAGAAAAGGTCCAAACACTACTGTTTTTTTCTGAAGCACTATGGAAGAGAGTAACTGAGTCCAAGACTTAAAGACTTTATTAAAAGAGTTTTCTTTTGCCTACTGAATTGTGTATTTCATCAAAACAGAACCAAGCTCCAAGAAAATAATATCAATCTTAAAGGACTTAATCAGTTATTCCAGTTACATTTTTAAATGGTTTTATAAGTTTGTACTTTAAAGCCAAACTCTTATCTAACTTTGAAAGGAAAGAAAAAAGTACCTCAAAAGAGTTCCAGTAAGAATATAAACCAGCATTGCCAACTAATTGCTCCTGCCTTCTTCCTGGAGCAGGACAGAGACACCCTCTTTCTAGTGTATGTTCTCATATCTTCAGTAGGTCAAGTGGTAGAGATCCAGGCATGGCTCTTAAATTTTGCAATATCTTCCTCAAAATGCTGTTCAGGACTGTATCTTTCAACAGGACAAAAACAGGACAAAGGTCATGTACAAAAGGAAAAATAAAAAAAAAAAAAGGAAAGCACCTCAAATTGATTCCTCCCCAAAGTGAAGGGCATCTTTTGCCTTAAGAATTTTGTATGGTCAGGAGTGAAACATTAGGGATGAACCAGAAAGGTTGCATTCTTTATCATTCTCCTCGTGAATCTGAATTCAGCTGGTAAGACATACCAGTTCAGGGCTCTGTATGTCCTGGCACCTGGTACAGGAAGTCTGTCCCAACAACAGGCAACCATTTAGGCAAAAGGGAAGTCTTTTTGATTCTTAATGTCTCTAAGAAGCACTTTAAACTCTACCCAGAAATTAACAGGCAGCTCCTGGAGTTGCAGTGCCGTAAGCATTGCAGAGATGTCCTTTTGGCAAATAAACCTTCGCCCTATTTCCAGTACTAAATTAAAAATTAATTTTTAAAAGTGTAGTAAGAACGAGCCAGGTTAAAAAAAGAGGCCAATCAGTCAAATAGCTGTCTGAATTACTTCTGAAACATGCTGTTAAACAGCTGGGCTAATTTTTGACTATTAAGGTTTTCATTTGACTGGAGATCTAACAGCAGGCCCACTGTCTTCAAAGACTAATATTGCCTCTGGCTGCTTCTCAACACCAACCAGCAACCCAGATTTTTCTGGGCTAAACTTCAATCTGTTTGTCCAGTATGAGCTTGGCACCACCTGGGACACAGAGCCACACCATCTTCAGCTAAAGGGACAGGCGAGTCCCACTGTGCTCACTTCCTGCAGACTGAAGGAAAACTATTGAGTTCTCCAACATCCCAAAAGTGACCTCAAAACCTCTGAGATTTGGGACTCAGTTACAGCATACACCTAATGGATTTCCACTGTTATGACACAATGCATCTCCTCATTGGTTGGCGTTTCACTCACAAGCCAAGAAGATGGAAGAAAATAGATGCAAACTGGGGATTTACTGTTTTCTAAGGATGTCATGACATTTGTAATTCCTTCTCAACATATAACAAGGGAACTAAGCCAAACCCTGTATCCACTGTATTTGCAATTATTCACATTGCAAAAGCAATCAAAAGAGCTGGGTTTGGCTTGGTAGTATTATCTGTTTTTTCCATGGTATTCCTTCAACTGTTTTATGCTATTCTCTGACTCTGTTAAAAGCCACCTTGCCAGAAACCTGCCACTTTCCCATGTGAATACACTTGTCACCAAAATTAATTGCCACCTTGCATTAGTGGTTCAAAGAGCCTCCTAATAGGAGCTCAGGAAGAACAGAAAATAGGGCAAAAGTGATGCATTATCCCTAAAATGCCGCTACTTCACTTGTCAGGGATTGCAATTAGAGTTGGGCCAAGGCAATATTAGCTCAGCTGCATCTGAACACACCTGTTTCGATTTAATTTGCAGTAATTAGGAAGCCTAGGCCACCAGGAAAAACTGCTGTTCACTCACTGTTTCAAACAGCTGAGTTTTCATGTGCCATTTAAAATGCTGTTTTTCAGAACAGACTGCTGACTTGCTAATGCTAGGAAAATGAAATACAGCAAAATATTTTTAGCAGCAGGAAGTTGTTACTTGCTACTGCCAATTACATGCCTTGTACTTGAACAGTGACATTTTTTTCCCCTTGCTTACTCTTCAAGATAGGTAAAAGCTGGCTGAGGTCTCAGGGCATGAGGATTTGAATAAAACTTAGTCCCTGGGAGCTGGCTGATATTTCTGGAGGCATAGTCAGTACTGGCAGCAATCTGCTGTGACAGAGCGTCCCAGATCCACTCCTCAAAACCGGGAAAAAGAGAGGATTAAGCAAGAGACTTGGATCTATTGGCTTTGGCAAAAGGCTGAATAGCTTGTCATGCTAAAAAAATTACTGAAATTGGGGAGTAGAAAATGGGGCAGAGGGGGGAGAAATAAAAAAAGCATTACAATTACATAAGAATAGATATTTATACTCTGAGTTAATTTATCAAACTGACAGAGAGATGAATCATCCACCATTAAAATAAGGGGATACAAGTTTTCTTTATATCACAATCATTATTTACAACTTTTAAATATTCACGGAGGAGTCAAGTATCCTCATCTTTTAATTTAAAATGTGGTCATGCAGGCCAAAAGAAAACTCTTGGCAAAAATAAGTTTCTACAGGAACAGGGCCCAAAGAATGATTTCTTAAAAAAAAAAAAAAAGCAGGACAGATCTTAGCAATCACGATGGTACTTCTTTTTTTTTTTTAAATCTACACTTCAAACCACAGAGGGCTCAATAACCTCACACAAACCTAGATCTCTGAGTAACAAAACAATGAGAAAGGGCAATAACAAGAGTCTGTGGTATAGCTAGACACAGCTACTTAGGACTTTTTAAAATATAACATGAACCTGATTTTTTTTCAGGGGACATACATCTCTGCTTTGAGGCAAGTTCATTGCCTCATGCTGAGAATCCAGTTGAAGCCAATACAGTCCTTCTAATTAAACTAACTTGAATACATGCATGCATTTGTACAAGTAAAACTGTATTATTTTAATAATTGGCCTTTTTGTTGCTGCAATGCCATTAGAAACTACAATGCCACTGTATATTTTTCCATCTTAGAACACTCTCCTGCTCACTCCCCCCCAACCAAAAAAAAAATTATCTGGGAGATTCACAGCAATGCTTCCTGAATATTGCTTTGATTATTTTGGAATGCTTTTAATATTATCAGTCAGTATTTTTTGTAGACTGACATGTGCTTAAAAACTGGACAAGAAAACAGAAAAAGAAATCCATATAATTAAAGGAGGTTTAGTGGTCAGCACCATTTTTTCACCTCTTAGGTGAACTTTATGGAATATAGAAGTGTCTGCCTGAAGCTGTGCTTATATAAGGATATGGGACACCCACATATATGTCAGACATGATTTTAAAACTATGAAAAATCAGAAAATATGAGGCTGGATCTTTGTTTATTCATTTGCCTTTGGTGCCTCAACAGGCAGTTTCTTTACAATCCAGGATTTTAATTTTTCTATTTCAGTTCTGTTCAGCTCATGGTTGAGATTTGGAAAAGTATGAAGTGATGTTGATACTCCCAGAGACTTTAACATCTTGTTGGTCTCTTCACCCCATGAGTAGAGAACTAGCTCATCAGCAGTTCCATGGCACTGAAATAATTCTGGAAGAGAACTTTCATTTCTTTTCAAAGCCTAGATGGAAAGGAGACACTGTCAGACATACTGCCAAAAATTTAAAAGGAATATGTACAATTATGTGGTGAAAATTATTGCACTTACTGATCTACATTTTAGGGGTCATATTGTACTATCTCTATAGAAGTAAACAAGGAAATACTCGAAAAAAACTGCCCTTCAAGTTCCAATGCAATAACTCTTGAAAAATGATAGGGTTTACTTTAAGGTCTATACCCCTCTCCAAAAAAGAGAAAAAGAAAAAACCTCACGACAGTAAATGAAGCTTGTGAGTACTATAATGCATCACACATTTTAAAAGAATACTTATGCTTACACAGACTCTTTAACAATTAAGGACAACTAATAAAGCATTTCATTTGTTAATCTCTTTCTACACTTTAATATTGTACCGTCTGTGCAAAAAAGTGCAATAAAACATTATTTAAAGACAGCTTTAAAGTCTCACTTTCCTAATATTCTGATTATCTATTTCCTGGAAATGGCATAAGTTTAGAATGTGAATCAACTGCCTCAGACATATAAGCATGTATATTGAATTTTAATCACCATGTTTTCCATGTAGCTTAGCATGTTTTCTATAATATCTACTACACACTTACCTGGTAAACAGCAGAGTCTTTATTCAGAAAACTGGACAAGGCAAAGACTCCTGCCAGATCCTGATGAAACCTAAAGGCCAGATGCATTGCCATTCCACCTCCCATTGAAAAGCCTCCTAGGATGCAACAAAAGAAACAAAGATTTTTCTGGAAGTCTTTGTAACCCAATGTACAATTTATTATCTTCAGACTTGTTTTATACATAATACAACAAAAAACCCCATCCTGAGTATCATAAAGGTTACAAAGACTTTAGAATCATGGAATCGCTTAGGTTGGAAAAGACCTCTAAGATCATTAAGCCCAACCTATGACCCAACACCAACTTGTCAAGTAGACCATTGAAGCAAGTTCCACATTCAGTCAGCACTTCCAGGGACAGTGCCTCCAGCATCTCCCTGGGCAGCCCATCCCAAAGTTTAACAACCTTTCTGTGAAGAAATTCCTTCTGACATCCAACCTGAACCTTATGTGGCATAGCTTGAGATTTAAGTCAAAGCATGGTGCAATTAAGATAATGAATAGCTAAAGCAGTGCTGAAGACTCATTACTGAGAGAGGACAAAAAATGCCATCATGCCATTACTTCAGAAGCCATTTGTGTATGGTCCCTACCAGGTAGCTCAATACTGTGGCCATGCATACTCTGACATTAATGAAGTAAAACTCTGCGAACAGGTAATTCTCACTGCTTTTTGTATTCAACTTATTTATAACAGCATTCACACATGAAAGATCTCTATTTTACATAATCAATGAGCATTCACATTAAGCTAGCATTGAGGATATTTTTGTTGTTATACCTTCGGATATATAATAAATAGGGAACAAATGTAACGTACTCCCCCTAAGCTCTAACAGGATCTCTGAATGAATGGCCTTCTGTGGTCCATATGTCTCTTCAACTACACTAATTCCTTACTGAAGATAATTCCTCAGGGATGATTTTTATATGACAAATGCTTATTCACTAGTGAAGAAATCCAGATTACCACATTACTTTACAAGGACACAGTACACAGGCCATAATACTGACTGTATCCAGATAATGAATAGAGTGAAGCTTCCTTTATTTTCTTATGCACAATCTGGTCACTTATTTCATTTTCTTTTGATCATTCTGAAGAATGCTGTCATCCCCAAACCCCAAAAGAAGCACTTGTACTCCAAGAAACCATTTTGCATTTGCTTACAAATAAATACAGACAATGCTTTGTCAACAAATAAAATGAAGTCCAACTGAAGTCCAACTGAAGTCCAATCTGTATTTCAGATTACAGGAAGAAAAGCTGCATTGAAAAGTCATTACTAGTTTGTAAATGATTTAATCTTAAAATTTTGTACCCAGTTAGTCACAATCTGGCACACTGTCTGCAATTACTCACCAGCAGTCTTTGACAATGCAGTCACCTTCTGTTTAGAAGAATATTAGGTAATGGTTCTTTTATGTGGCTCATACTACTACAAGAAACTGCAATACAAAGGACTAGCTCTTTGAATTTGATTTGCATGGGAATACCTGAAGTTTATCACCTGATACCACAACAATCTCTGAGTAAATGCCATATGCTAAATGCTTCAAAAACAACAATTTGAATAAACATTTACAGATTAAGACTATTTTTTTAATTAAAAGAACCATTTCAGTACACATGCATGTTTGACATAACATATAAAAGACATTCTCAGTCAAGACCTTCTAAAAGAATTCAAATATTGGATGAAGGAAAAATAAAAGGCAGGTAAAGATATTACACAAAGCAAATGTATGAAATGACAGAGTGTAAACAAAACACAAAAGTACATGTATACAGATGATCTCAGCATGAAGAATGCATAAACTGTACAGCATTGTTAAACAGATCGTGTCAGGAGTGTTAGACCAAATCAAAATGACACAGCAACATTGCATCCTTAGGTGGGCAGAACATGGCAAGGTCTTCACCAATCTACTTCTCTACTTGAGACCAATCTACTTCCAAGACACACAAAGACTGTGCACAAAAGTTCAGAGTTTGCCAGTAGGTCTTAAATTTAGAAGTACATTCACTTTCAGTTTTCCCCTCATGCCTATTTTAAAGAGAACTGTGATTAATGCTTCACAGTGGTTAAACAGGGTTAGCTCAACAATGCTCAGGATGCCAGTTCAGGAAAGCACCTAACTTTTTGTGTTAACTTCCCTGACTCACAAATGAGGTTTATGTGTAGACTAATAGGGGAGCACACACAAAAGACTAAATTATGTAAAACACTTCCAGTTGCAGAGAAAGTTCACTCAAGGATGCATTTATGACCTCAAATCTGCTTCAGTGTAGTGCTGATTTTTAGATAATACCCCTCTGCAATAAGAAGAAAGCTGCTTGTGACTCACGTTGACAGCTGAGAAAGATCTTGTGAAATCACACAATCATAACACTTCCAAATTAAAGAACTTGAATCAGCAGGAAACTCCCATGCAATACTTTATTAAAACTAAAACATTCTTTTCTGGAATATAATCTGTAACTAAATTCAGGTAATCTCAGGATGATGTAACACAATGTGAACAGAAACTGAATTTCTCATATGGAATTTATTCCTGATTGAATGAAACAGAAATCCTCACCACAGCTGCCATTTTTCAGTGATACAATATTCCTTGTAAATGGTCTTAGGAGCCTTTTAAACAAAACTCCAGTTCATTTTTGTAAAAGATCTTGATTTGTATTAATTTTCTTCCCATTTGTACTTGCCTGAAATGATAGTCTGGTCCATGATGACACTTGAACATTATATGGGGTTCAGAAAACCAAGTATTTACCTACTGTCAAATTTTAACTTTATTTGTTTCTTTATTCTTTGTCTAACAATGTCTGTGTTTGCATCTCAGAAAAGATTAACTTTATTATCCAGCACAAAGATTTATTTTGTATCTCCTGTCCTGTATACATAAGAGAATGCTAAAAACTGCTTTCTCCCCCATGCATCACTTTAGCGTCTGCAATGAGCTATTCCTGAATTCAGAAAGTGTTTTAGGTGTTCAATCTTCTTCAGAGAAAAAACAGCTCTCTAGCACACACAGGTTTGACATTGCCAAGTGCATCCTAAATCATACAGACCTGACTGTAAAATGCCTTAGTCCATTTGTTATAATGATTAGGGAATTAGGAAACAACAAACATCACTTCTTCATGCTTTTCAGTAAAACTTTAACGTGCCCAAAGCTGCTTGCCATACTAGAAATCACAGCCATGGGGAAAAAAATAGTTATGAATCATATCTAGTACACAAATTTTGAAGAAAAAAAGGAACAGGAGAAGCTAAATCCCAGATTTTGATGAGATTAGGATCTGGACTTGTGTGTAGGGGTGTAGTTTGGGGTGTTTGTTTTAAGCAATATTTCTTCACTAGCTTCTCTGTACTAATTGGTCTTCATCTTTCCTGTATTTCTTCCCGTTTGTCAGTACAGCTTTGGTAACAAAGTGGCAAGAAATGAATCCTCCAGCACACAGTGCCTCTGCCAGCACAGCACAAGAGAAACACTCTTCTGTTGCATAAGGCTACACCAGCACAGTCAGAAATTGTCTTGGCCTGATCTGATATTACTGCAATACATAACATACTCTTGCCTCCTTTTCATTCCATTCTCACAGCATTTTTCATTCTCAATTTCTCCTTTTTTAGTATTTCAACTTAGAGTTGCTTTAATCAGTTTGTTATCAAGAATTTCTCCCTAAAGCTACATTCCAGTTTACTTTCCCTCTCCCTAGGGACTTTGTGATTTACCTTCTACTAATGGTAACAGCACAACCTTGTTCTACACATCATCTGCAAAGAAGCTTTCTGTTTTGACCTTCCATTTTCATCAATGAATGGAAGTATTATATACATTTAACAGTGTTCACAAATGAATATCAGCAAAGAGTACAAATGCCAGTGGAACAGCAAACTCCCTTCTCCACAGAACTCCCTGAACACTGCTCCTGTGTTAAGTACTCAAACAGTTGCTTTGTCTCAAGTGAATTTCCTCACAGCAGTGATTTTCTCCTTTTAATCTCTTCATGAAACTTCATCAAACCCAAGCCTTGCACACCAGCAGAACTGCAATGAACTGTTTCCACCTTTGATAGCCTTGTTATTCTGGTTGTTACTTAGTCTTAACGAGAGTAAAACTTGAGAGTCTTTACAAGAACAAAGGCAACTTCCCTTCAGTGGCTCAGCCACTTGCTCTTGTTAGGAACATGAATTAATTTGCTCCCCAACTTTCTCACCAGTCAAAACACATTTTGAAATGCATATTTAAGTGGTACGACTTTTACCACTTTCTTGTAAAAACAAGTGTGCTATTGTTTCTAACATATCAACTGGCAGTAAAACCAGAACCAGTTACATTTTATTTTCAACTGTTACAGGTAATAGAGGGGAACCCAACATGTGTACCTAAGGGATCGTAATTTTTAGCACTGGAAAGAAAATAAAATCCATGAAATCTCAAATCAATTTTTATTGAGATGTTACTCTGCCAATCTATGGCTTGCTTGATTTACCCAGTATGTTTCTGGGTCGTTTCTAGAGAGGACAGCAGTGTCCTGCTGCAACACTTACCTGTCATTTTTACAGTCAGCATAACTGCACAACACGGGAAAAAGGAAGAGAACAACCTATCCTTTATGCTCACAGTATTTGTGACTCTAAACTGAATCACAGGAAGGAAAGTGGAAATTAGCTCTCTAACGTAAAGAGTAGCGATGCACAGAAACAAGCTGCTGTTCTGCAGAGCTGTGAACCTTCTGCTAGCAGAGATATATTAGAATTCAGAAAAGGATTCGCCTAAATAGAGATGAGCTTGCACTGGCACATGACAATGGAATAGCAAATGCTAAGAGGTCTCACTTTTCTATGATTCTGTTGGCACAACTGTGAAGAAAGTACAGGTTAATTTGTACCCTGTGGCATGTCTGCACAACTCTCAAGCATTCTAAAAGCCCATCCATCCATTTAATTTTGCACTGAATTCAGGCATTTATTAAAGATGAGTAAGGACATGTCTTCAACAGAGCTCCCAGTAGGGCTGAAAAGATCAGAACTTGATTCACTTTATAATTATTTTCTTACTGAAGTCATTATCTTATATGCAATGACAATATAATGGTTGAATTATTTTTTAATTATTTTTGAATTATTTTATTAGTTTACTTCTGTGAGTCTTATTTACTCCTAATCTTCACTATCATTTGCTAAACCCGTCATTCACCATACTGGGAATGTGTCATCTTTCAGAGTCTTTAGATACATTAATATTGACACCATCAAGTATTGGGAAACAAAGTAACAAGTAATGGTCTACTCTTGGTTAAAAATAGCATTGTACCAAAAGACTTACAAAGGAAACAGAAAGATTAATTTGTTAATGTCTCTTTTTACTTCCTGATGTGTCAGCCAGAGTAGCAGAAATCCAAAAGAAACACATGGTCAGTTCAGATACAAAAAAAAAAAAACAAACAAACAAAAAAACCCAAAACCAAGGGGAGCAAACATTTACCCCAAAGTATAAATGCAAGGCAAATTTACACTGATGCTCTGAAAATTAATAAAATGTTGCAGGTATTATGGGGCAGATGGACTAACAGTACTACTTTCAGCCCAGCATCTCAGGCACAATTTAAATAAACCACAAAGCCATGAAATGGGAGGTACAGAAAGAGAAATCTCATTTGAATTGCAGAGACAAACAGCAAAATAAACCTATACATTTCCTCTGTAAGAACAAGGCAGTAAGTACCTCTGAATGGAAACAATGTCCTCCTAATAAAAGCAGAAGATAAAAGATAGGATGAGTGACAGCAAAAGGCTTAGAAGCCAAAAGCATGAAGTGCCAAGATTGTGAGTGAAAAAGATGGCTCAACACTTCAACAATTTATTGCTGGAAGTTTTTATCTCCACGTATTTATAGGATTTGCTCTCTGGGGTGTCAAAGCCAAAATATTTCCCCCCCATCCCATTCTCACACACGCTGAGAGAGAAGGAAATGCTAATATTTACAAGAAGCACAGGGCTTTCATGTTACTTCCACCGTGGTTCAGTAGCTATGTAAGAAGTCTAGCAATAAACAAAAAGTGGTTGTGTGCCTTGTGTTATTGTTACAGCACAAGGGGTCAGGAATCATGCATGTGTTTTTTGGCATTTAGTCAAATCTACAGGACTGTTATGGAAAGTTTATTTTCACTGGCTGCTTACACGAGTGACTACAGGTGGCAAAGACCAACACACTTGGATCAGCACTTCTGCACTACACAAAAAGTGACCTGTGAAAGCAGGAAACCAGTGCTAAATTAAGAACAAAAAAAAGAACAAAAAGACTGCCTTTCACCAAAGTGTAGTTGACTACAGTAAGCCCTAACAAAATGCTCAAAAAACAAGAGGGCCATTTCTTTCAAGAGCTTCTAACATATTCTTGAATAAGACTGTTGAAAACTTAAACAGTTTTCACCGAAGTGGACTTATTTTACAGGACACTGTCACTATGGCAGCAGTTTAAAAAAAGCCCAAAAAAAGGAACAACCAGCAGAAGAAAACAAAAAAAAAAAAACCTACCACCACCTGAAAACCCAACTTAACTTTAGATAGAAAAAGAAATTATTGTCCTACATTTTAAATTGTGGCTTGTTTGGCCAATTTAGCAATGAATTTAGGCATTTATAAAGAAGAAACACATCCTGTTTTTAAAGAAAGGATATTACCAAAGCTCCAAGTGTCAAAATTTGACTAAATTTATAACACTCTTTTATCTCCAAAGTCAATACAAACCTACTTACAGGACTATTTACAATGAGTGCTGCAGCCAGGAAGACCAGTAAGAGTAACTCAATAAGAATGTCTGGCTAAAAACTAAGTGCCATTATCAAATTCTGGGGATGATATAATTATTTTTTTGAATAATTATGTATTGCTGCTAGTCTCCCTTCCTTCCTCCTCCAAGGTCAGGGGAAATAAAGCTTAATCAGAAGTCTACTTCCTTCAAAAGAGTTGTGTTAAAAGGAAAGCAACTCCTGAAACTGTTAGAAGATAAGAATGGGTAGATAAGCCATGTCACAAAATTATAATGGATATGTTAAAAATAAGACTTCCTTTAGATCCAGCAAATTAAGTAATTTATTTCTTTAGAAGTAGATTCATAGAGCAGCTGTTAAAAGCAAGGCTGCACCAGCATTTTCCTTGATAAAGAAGAGAGGAATGGCACTGCACAACCTGGACTCTATGCTCAGCTTTAGAGTTCTGATCTGCAAGCAGTCACTTGTGAATTTCAGAGGTACTGAAGCAAACAATGCAGGCTACAATTTCTTTCAGAGAAAATGCTCTTACTGTCCCACTGTCTTGGGCTTTGTGGAAAGTCTGAATGGCTCAAGAAGGGGAATCATCGCCCAGAACATCAGGTGCTGGCCTCCTCATTTTCCATGTTAGAGAGCCCACTGCTGCTCCCTGTCTCTTCCCACTCGCTCACCTTTGCACAGTGCTCTCTCAGATCTTGCCTTCTTATCCCACACCTCTGAGCTGTCAGCAGCTGCCCACCTTCCTGATTGCCTAACACCTCGCTCACCCTCATCCAACAATATCTGACACTTACCCTCAGCCTGTAATTTCTAGTCCTCTATTCCATATAAAACCATAACCTTCAATCTTGTTACGCTCCTCATACTCATTTTGTTTTCTTTCCAGTCATTAAAACTCCCACTCACTACAAAATGGTCACTCAACCCAATTCTCCTTAACCCTTTAAGGAGCATTTCATTGCCTGTAAATACCTTCATACGACTGCTCTGCTCTTTGGTTTCTGTGTGACCCTCCCCAAAAAGGCCCTCACTGTTCTTCACAGACCCCCAAGTTCTCCAGTTGCTTCTCTCAACTATTTTGTCTCTGTTTTCCATAATAAGACATGTACCATTACGGATCTCCAACATGACTCAACAGCACTGAATGCACTATGAATTCATAGCAAAATTTCACCCTGGCTTCCCCTGCTATAAATGCCTTATTTTTCCCTTTACCTCACAAAGGCTGCCTCCTCCAACTCCATGGTACCAGCAGTGACAAACCTACTGTCTGCATATGTTACCTTAGGCCTCATTTTATTGTACCAGATGGATATTCCTGACATTTTCCAAGAGAAATCTAAAAAGATCTGAGACAACTTAGTTATCTGACATTCTAAGCAAGTAACCAAACCCTCCGTTATCTCCTGTACACCAATCCTTTAAACTCAGAAAAATCTCAGGCCACACATTTCTCCTTTTTGAGTGGGCATTACATTGTGGTGCAGATATACTGACTTGGCCTCATATTTTCTTTTGATCAAAAATCACAGAATGGTTTGGGTTGGAAGAAATTCTAAGGATCATTTGGTTCAAACCCCCTGCCATGGGCAGGAAATCCTTCTGTTAGCCCAGGTTCCTCAGGGCCTCATCCAACCTGGCCTTCAACACTTCCAGGGATGGACATCCCCAGCTTCTCTGGGCAATCTGTTCCAGTGTGTCACTGCCCTCAAAGTAATGAATTTCTTTTTAATATCTCATCTAAACCTACTCTTTTTCAGTCTAAAGCCATTCCACCTTGTCCTATAATTACATGGCATGGCCTTGTAAAAAGTCCCTCCTCAGCTTTTGTGTGGGACCCTTAAGGTATTGGAAAGTGCTACAAGATCTCCCCACAGCCTTCTGTTCTCCAGGCTGAATACAATAAAACTGCAGAGTACCTTTACAAAAGTCCTGATTTCCTCTAAGAAAGAATGCCAGAAGATGGGCAATTATTTGCACAAAGTCCTAGGATGATTAATGTCACCTTTATGCATAGAGACCTGAGAGGATATCTAAGTTTCATTCTTCACTGCATCACACACTGGTTAATCATCAAAAACAGCACAGAAAAAGCACAAAGTTCTTGTGGAAGAACACTTAATCTTGCACAGCCACAAGTGATACAACTTTCCACTACCAAGTTCCTTATGCATCTGCATGAGTCCCCTTCTGTACTTTGGACAAAGTAACTCGGGGCTGCCTTATTTTGCTTCTTGCATAAACATTGGACTGAACCACAAGGATGTAGGCTTGTAGTCTCTGTCAGGTGGGGAAACAGAGCTCTCAAGAGTGACAAAACAAGTACAGCTATTTCTGATTTATATGTGAGGAATGCAAACACACAGAGACGGGGACTTCCAAAGAATCTACGGGATGAAACACTCAGTGCATGCCAGCTTCCTTACTCTGCTTATGACTTGGAAAACAACCTTCATAGTTTGCAGTCTGGCTATTTCTAATTTTGAAGGCTACAGAGGAAAGGAAAACAGCCTAGTAGCACACTGAATCTGTATATAGAGCATCTCTCAGCTCACTCAACAGCAAAGCACCTGCACTTCTCCAGCTGCTTCCAAGCCAGCAGGTATAACAACACAGGAGAGACAGATCAAAGGGACACTGTTGACAGCCGTCCAAAACAATGCACTCTGCAGGCAGCACAATGAGCCAGAAAGGGAAAGGAAGCGCAGGCCTTCACAGAGCAACATGGGGCTAGACCAGGAAAGCACACCAGGCTGAATGGTAGTGGCTTGGCCACACAAGATCATGATGGCATGACTTAGCTGGACATACATTTATAAGATCCCACATAAGGAGTTCTTTTTCCCAAACCAAAATAGTTTGTGGTCTACACCTGGGACAAGGAGCCATGGACTTGTGAATACTTATTCCCTCTCTGCCACAGGCTATTTCATCACCCTCAACTCCTGTGCCTCAATATCTCACCATCTATTTCACTGAAGTACTGTGAAAGTTACTGGGAATTTGTGGAAAGAGAAATAAAGATAGACACATATGAACTATTACAGCTAATACTTCATTTCTTATCAAGTGTCAACCTTTAGTTCTATGTAACATGCACATTTTTCCTGCATGAATTAATTTAACCCAAAGTGATTAGAGGAGCAAGGAAAAGTTCATGATTATTTATATGCTACATCTCCATTCTCCAAAATGCACGTCATTTTTGGAAAGTGTACTTTTCCATCCTTGAAAAGGGCTTAAAGGAAATAGTAAAACTATGTGCTACTCAAAGTAAATCACTGCCCATTCTATTTTAAATAATGATTAAAAATGACTGTTGAAAATAAAAACAGTTTTTCATTTTGAGGATACTGCTTACAGTTAGCCACATTCTCCACCTGATATGGATTTAAATAAGGATTCAATATTGCTGAGGATAGGCTACTGAAGAGGCTGTTCAGCAGTTTCAAGCCATGCTCATGACCCTTCAGGATAGAGAAAATTCAAAGAAGATAATCTCTTAATCATTAAAAAACCATTAGAATAAAGACATTATAAATAAATCTCTTACCTATGAGTATCCTGCTCTTGCAAATGCCATTCTTAACCTCATCATTGATCAGGTCTGTAAGGCGCCTGCACATGGAATCAATGCTTTCAGTGTGTTCAGGACAGTCATTACAGATCTTATACCTGTCAAACCACACATTGGAAAAGGCTCCTTTCATAGGTGTATACGGCCTAGAGTGGTGGAACAAAAGAAAACAAAGATTAACCAAGCACAGGATCAAATGCCTTGATCATATGTGTTAAATAAAAAAAAAATTTCAGTTTATCTCCAGCGAAGAACAGAATAAACCTCTCTGAGGTCTGACTCCATTTACATCCAGTCACATTGCATTTCCTTGCATTGGAGTCATGGTCCTTCAAGAATGAAGCCAACATTTGGAAGATATGTAAAATGCAATTTTCAGCCAGTTCAATGTTAAGGTTGGTTAGGTCAGCTAAACATTTTAAATCTTAAACCTGCCAAAAAGTTCTTAATCCTAAACAAAGTTAGGGTTGAAATCCATGCTAGAATACAAGAAACTGAAGTAACTTCTAAACAAGACAGCTTTGCAGGAGCTAACTTTATAAAATTCAATTGCCTAATGCTTGACAAAACTGACAGGGGATGGGGATTATGAACTTCTAGGTATTAAAAAAAACCTGCCAATTTTTCTTTCTGTCAAATAAATACAGCCATCCTCATCTTAATGGGGCAGGTATCTCATAAACTAACTGAAAGAAATGCCATGTGCTTACTGGACTGGTGCACAAACAAGAGTTATGATACTCCTCACCATAATACTATGTTGTCAGAATGTTATTTTAAATGCTTCAACAGGCTGCCCAAATCCTAGATAATCAAGAAACCTTCCATTCAAAGAAGCCTTTTCTTTGGTTTTAAATTAAGATGATTAATTGAGCCCTGAAATCCCAAGAAAGGTGATCTAATTGCCTTGCAATGGCTCTACAATATATTATAAAACATACTGCTATGAGATCGATCATCTCAAACAAAACCCCTTGAAACCCTTATTCGCTATGCTCAACCAGGGCAAATTCATCACTTTAACTTCAGCTTAGATCAGGTTACAATCACCAGCTACAAAACAGACAGTTTTTGATACATTTCTGAATGTATTAAAATGCTAAAGTTGACTTCTGTGCTGTCTCTGAAAATGCTAAAGTTGACTTCTGTGGTGTCTCTGGAATTTTTCAATGCTAGGATTAAACAAAGCCACTACTAACCTAAAATGAGAAAGTCACTAATTCAGTTATTCTTAATGAAAGAACAAATTCTGCCTTTATTAGCACAGAGAGCCTCATATATGCAAACAGCTATTTCTAAACCAGTACTGCCACTAGGATGAGAGATCAAGATAATATTATTTGGACTATTCAGTCATAAAAGTAAAAAATGAGAGAACATAGGTTTTCTTCAGCCTGTTATCATGAACACAAAAAAAAGCCCATGACTTAAAAAATGGTAAGAAAAATATACTGAAAGAGGCAGCAAACAGCAACAGATAGGTACAAACAGAAACACTACAGGTTCATTTTTCTCAGCAGAGCTTCAGTGTACCTAAAATGTACTGTTATTGAAAGTGCCATACAGTATATGGTCAAGTGCCTTAAGTAATCCCTCATTTCTTTAATTCAAAACAAACTGTATACTCAACAACCTGAATTTTAAAAATTGAGTTACTCGTTTTCAAGGTAGCCCTTACTTATCTATTAAAAAGCTAACTCCAAAATTAAAGGAAATTCAGTGGAAAAATCTTGTACACCCAAAAACTTAAAGCTGTGTTTAAAAATTATTTGCTTTCTTGATTGTCTTTTCTTTGGAATTCTGCCTCCAGAAATGAATTGATCAACACCTAAGAAATAAGATTACAAATATCTAATTCACAAAAGTCAGTTTCTTAGAGCAGACATTCCAGTCAAATCTATCAAGAGCAGAATCAATGGAGTATCTGGAAGTCACTTGGACAATGTGACATACAATAGATGAAATGCCTGGGTAAACAGCATTTAATCCATTATTTTAGCTTCTCTCAAACACTTTTACATCAGTCCTGGTTAAAATGCTTAGCAGCCAGAGTGCTTCATTTTCTAGTAAAGTCAGAGTACCTAATATTTGTGTAGGAAAAGATGTGAAAGGTTTTAGTATTACTACAACAGGTTGACCTAGATTTATTATTACAGCAGGTTAACCTCCAGGATTTATATGGAACATAGATACATACATATGCTGTATTACAGCAATTTACTTTTACATGCCATAAATATTAAAACATGTTTCCCCACAACTAAATTACAAGCTCATGACTTATAAAACAGATCAAAATTCATCATGAGATTCTAATACTTGATCAGATGTTGAAACTCAGGACTTCTACTTGCTGTTTTTGCTAATTCTTCATAAGACAGATGAAAGACCAACATCTTTCAAGCCCACAGGAAAAGACCTCCTAGCAAACAGACAACTGGCTTTCAGCTGCCCCAAAAACATCCTTGCAAGCACTCTTGATTTCTCAGAAATGCATTAAAAATAACCTTTACATAAAGCTGAGAAGTAAGATTCTTTTAATGGTTCACCCAACTGGCACATCTGTTTTAGTCATTCACCTTTTTCTTTAAATAATCCCTTTATTAGCTGGCACACTACAACTCAGACATTACCACGGTAAACAAATATGTTTGGCATGGAACCATCCGTACAGCTCCAAGAATACAGCACCAAATTTTTTCACACAATTAAACCACAAAAAAAAAAAAATCCCTATGTTACAGTGACATGAGAAGCTGGACTGAAATATGCAAAAGCAAAAAAAATACAGAGTGCGGTGGAAACTCCATCCAACAAGATCAACATGGTCAGTTAAGGACAATGTCAGACCAAATAATCAGCTTTAAGTTTGGAATTTTTTTTGCTCTCTTAAGTTTAATTAAAACTCATACCATCACTCCCTCTGTACCTCACTTTCTTTATTCTCTTTTAAAAATGATACTAGAAATAAAGCTCTGTGTCCCTAAAAATGTGTGCTGTTGAAAGTAGAAATGAAAATATAGTCTCCCATGCTGTGTGGACTTTTATTCTTATTTGCTTTTAAGGGGTGTGTGTGAGTATGTTTTCCATGTTCTGAAGCAAATAAAAGATTCAAATCCATATAAGAAATCACTCTAAACCATTTTTTCTGATTACTTTATAGCTCCTATTTGTAAGGGTGTCATTGTAGATTAATACACCTCTTGCATGAGAGTGCAGTCTCAAGAAGATCCTACACAACACTTCAATGTCTTAAAAGGAAAATATATCCTGTAATATCTTTGTAAGTACTTACCATCCTTTCCATCTCAGACAGAAGTAATTTTCACTGTTGATTTCACTGCAAAGCTTCAAAGCAATACATATCATTACAGATTTTACAAACTCAAGATAGATTAGCTTCTGCTAACCTGAGTTCTGTAGTAATGAAGAAAACATGATGAAAAGTAGGTAGCAGCAACACCATCTATCTCCACCTTTCCAAAGCATGAATATATCCTCTAGACCTTCTTACTCATGCTTAGAATTGTGCCAGCTAGCCTGAAATTATCTTAACAGAAGTGGAGAGCAACCCAATGATGCTACACAAGGTTCAAATTCAGATCTCAAACCACGGCAAATTCCATCTCCAAAATGATGCCATTAGCATAGTGATTCACATAAAACAACAGGTGGTTTCGTTCATTACCCAATAAATCACTGTCCCTATCCAACATTTTAAGTTAGAAGACAAGCCAGCAGTTCTAGCTTCTTTACATGAGACAGCACATTGATAAATGGCAAGCATTCTTCCCCCAATTCTTTCTCCTGATGCATGATTGTATCACTGCCTTCATGCTCAGCACTATGATCACCCTGCATTAGCAGACACATAAACCCAGACCTCTGGTGCTGGCTTACAGGCTTTCAGACAGAACTTCCCGAAATGTCAGACAGAACTGGAAATTTATAGTGAAGTTGGGCTTCAAGATTGAAATAAAGACAAAGAAAGATAAAAAATTACTGAAATCCTCCATTTTTCCTGCTTCCCAAACCCATCTCCTCTCAGTTAGGAGGTAGAGCCTCTCAAATTGTAATGTTGTCTTTCAGAAGACTGTGCAACCCTCTGAAAAAATCTACAGGGCACACTACCACGGTAGTTCCACATTGCTCTGCTGAGACTCCAGGTGGAGAACTACATCCAGTCCTGGAATCCTTAGAACAGGAAAGACATGGACCTGTTGGAGCAGGTCCAGAGGAGGCCCACAGAAATTATCAGATCACCTCTTCCCAAAAAGAAAGGCTGAGAGAGTTGGGTTTCTTCAGCCTGAAGGAGATAAAGCTCCAGGGAGACCTTATTGAAGCCTTCCAGTATTTAAAGGGACCTATAAGAAAGATGGGAACACACCTTTTAGTGGGACCTTCTGCAACAGGAAAAGGAGGAATGACTTCAATTTAAATTGGTTGGATTTAGGCAAGATATAAGGAAGACTGGTTTTTACAAGAAGCATGCTGAAATACCAACACAGGTTAAATAGAGGTGGCAGATGCCCCACAACTGGAAACACTTTAGGACAGGCTGGATGGGATTTTGAGCAACATGATCTAGTTGAAGACATCCCTGCTCATTGTTGGGGGGGGGTTAATTAGATGACCTTGAAAGGTCCCTTCCAATCCAAAATATTGAGTGGCTCTAGAAGCAAGTCTTGACTCTCTTAAAGGTGATGGCAGATTTTTTGAAATGAAAGCATATTATTCCCTAATCCCAAATTCTCTCATAGCATAATGTCACTGCTGAATTTCAGCACTACATTTCAATAGAAAATTTAGGTCCAAAATATGCTTTTTAATTCCCACTGTCTGCTTGAAGCAAGAAGCAAATTTTAAAAGAAATGGGGAGGAAAGCAGAGAATCCAGCTAGTCAAATAAGAAGTATAAATCAGAAACTCTAGTCCGAGGTACATCTTGTGTTAAAACTGAGAGTCAGCATATCTTAAAAATGAAGTTTTATGGTATGGTAACAGAGCATATGATGTGTCCAAAATTCAAGCAGCTTTAACTTAAAACTATACTCTAAAAAAAAAAAAAATATTACCAGAAGGAAGGCAAGAGTCATCTCCATGAGGAGCAATTTTGGCTGTTCTCCAGAAAAGGCTGTGCCTGTTCACTCAACCTCATGCAAATGCTTTTGATAGAGTTGTTCTGGATGCACATTGTCTGAAATGAGAGCTGACTGAGCCCATACAGAATGGTTACCTGAAGAAATACTATGCTGACAGCTTTTGTTACTTGAGACAAATCTTATTCATTCAAGACAAAGGGAGCTGCAATAGAGTCTGGCATTAAACTCAATGGAAGAAATTAAGTTTGTTTCTGTTTCTTTGTTTTTGTGGGTTTGCTGGGTTGGTTTCGCTGTTTGGGGGATTTTTTTTTGGAGAGAGTGGTGTAAATTTTGGGGATTGGTGCTAATCAGAGAACAGCAATAATTTTATGGTTGAAAAGACCATAAAAGACCTTTAATACACATTGCCAGTTCCTCAGCAACCAATAGTGGCTCCCTTACAAATTCACTGAAAGAAAGTGGCAAGAGGCAAACCAGGGTCCAATCTGCATCAGTTCTCCATTATGGGGTCTGAAAGGCACTCTGGGATTCAAAGTGGCATTTTTCACAAGCTGGTGGCAAACAACACTGAGGATGGATGAATGACACTAGCTAAGCACAGGAACCTTTGAAAAGACTGTAAAGCAAGAACACAGAATGGCACGTAACTTAGACACCCACAACTGCTTGCAGGAAGGGTGATATAAAAATGACGGTATCCAATTCTTCTGTACCAGAAAAGGGTTGAGAGAAGAAAAAGATGAAGGATGCCTAAGAGCACAATGCAGTAAAAGGGATTAGAAATCCAAGATCATTTCCATCGTGTTCTAATTTGTTTTCCCCAAGCATGACTACAGTTATCTCTGACAAGTGTTTAGCGCATCCCATGTGCTATTTAGCATCTGATGTGAGCATTAGATATATGCAGTTTTCCTCACCTAATTCCAGAGCAGAAATAAAAGGAAAATACAAAGTTTATCCAAGCATACTTCAAGCATTATTATGCAGAACACATTGAATTTCTGCTTAAAGGAGATGAAAGAACCACCCCATGATACCAACCCAAACCTTTCCCATTTCTCCCTCAAGCTCCCACCTTTTAAAAAGACTCCTTTGTGTTAAATTTATGAATGAGGTTAGGACTTACAAAAGTCAAGGATTAATAACATTTGCTTGAGCCAAAAACAGTACGATAGGCACCGTGCATGCTCCCCTCCAATCCATCTCAAGTCCGAGCTAAAGTACCCCTGCTGCTTTTCCAATCTGAGGCCTCTCACAGGCAGAGGCTGCCAGAGGAGCTGAGTGGTGCCAAACTGTCTGGTGGTTTTGTGATAGAGCCAGATGGGGAATATGGTGAGATGAAGCTCATTTCCACCCATGAGCTGAGCAAAGACGTGAATTTAGGAGAAAAGATGGAGCAGTGGGCCTTTAAGTCCTTACCAGCCACATAATGATAATGGAAATTAGAATAAATTGGGGCCCCCGCACCCCAGACAACAAGTTCTGCACAGACACTTACATCCCACAGAAAGGTTTGTTGAGCAAATGTCAAAAAGATCCATAAAATAGCCAAAGTAGTATTTATAGTTGATTTTCTGACTTGCAAAAGAGAAGGACTGTCAGAATGGAATGCAAGACAACACAAAGAATCTTTGGCCTAGATTTTTTCAGGGAATTATAGAAGGCAAGGTATATGTATTAAAACAAGCAGAGCCTAAATGGTTTTAGATTTACCACGTTAGCTCCTGCAATGCCAATTTAAACTATCACTTTCTATTAAAAAAAAAAAAAAGTTTAAATTGGGTGGTATTCAGTTCTGATTTAGAAACTCAGTAGAAACCTAATGTTTAAGTCACAATTGTAGCAGCTGAAACAGTATTTAAAGTTGTAGGCATCCTGACCCAAATAAAAAGGGAAAAAGGAAACACTTTCCTTTAAAACTATTAGTGTAGACGTGGCTTTAGGGATTGCATCAGCTACTAGGGCTCCAATTTGAGGTTTTTTTTTTTTAAAGATATATATTAGCATTACAATGGAGAGAAAATAGAATTCTGTTGTTTAAAAAGTTTAATCTATGTGCAGAAGCACTAATCTTGACAGAAAGCTAGAGAATTAAAACTGTTCTCTACGCATTTTTAAGTATCCCAGTACATTTCAGAAAAAAACCCCTACACCTCCAAGCAATGTGTAAAACTTTTAATTTGTAAAGCAAAGTTGTATACCCCAGGTAAATGCACTTAATTTCCAAACATATTCCAAATTCAGGTGTCAGAACTCTCACTACATCACAGCAAGTCTTCGAATCCACATATTTTTTCCATTTTTATCGAAGCATGCTTTTTACCATATGCAATTTACTTAGTGTTTTGGCAAATTTGTCTTTTTTAACTGTAAATTTCACTATCCACATTCTGTTATTTTTGCTTGAGAAACAACCAAATATGAGACTCATTCATTGCACTTTCCAATGTGATGGGAAATAAGTGAGACAAAATGCTGTAAACACTGCCTGTCCAGGGAACATCAGGTGATTGTTCTCTGCACAAACTCTGAATATCAAAAAAATTATTAAAACAAATCTCTTTTAAAAAAAGAAGAGTGACTTTTTACAGAGACCTATAGAGAAGAGTAAAAAACAGTTTTATAAAATGTAGTTCAGTAACATTTCACTGCTTTTACCCATAATCTTCTTTATTGTTTGTCGAAATCAATGTTAGTGAAGCCAAAGAACATATTTCAGAATTCTTCCCGATTATATGCTGGACTGGTTTTCCAAAATAATTTTCAAATACATTGACTCTTGAATCAAAACATGTCTAAACCTCAGATGCTTACAAATTAAAAATATGCATGTTTGAGCACCTGGGATAAAATCTAAACAAAACATAAGTATAACCCAAATCCATTCTTCACAAAAAAAAAAAAAAAATTCAATGTTGTGTTGAAAAATGTGAATTCCAGTGCTTTTCAAAACTCTGTTGAACAGATGTAAAGAATGCATATCTATGGATCTATTAATTTCCATCAAAAATGTGAGGAGGTATTCCTGACCTGCAGTTTATCCTGCCAAAGTCCCCAGCTTTGCAGTTGTACCATCAAACCTGCTTTTACTGGCATAGCTACTTTGACAGAGAACATTCACTGTGCATGTGCAAAGTTATCCCAGAAAAGACAGGAGCTCAGAGTAGGAAGTACATCCATATTAACAGTATTTTGCCAGAAGAGCACATCAGCCAATCCTAGGAGGGTGTTGCCAAGCTTCAAACTTTTCCTTGATTTCATCATCAGCTCAAGAACCTCCAGGCAAGTTTTGCACTGACAGCGCAGTGGCAGGTTAGAGACCCACAGAGGCTCTCTCTCAGCAGCCTGACTTTCAGCCAGCACATTCCTCAGCCTCTGTGGGCAAAGAACCTGGTTTCAGAATTTTCTCAGCTGATCTGTATGTCCATAACCACCCAGCTATAGGTCTCATTAACAAGGATGCTGAATTCCTCCCCTGCTACCAGAAATATTTAGAATTCTTATCAAAATATATATACATATAAATATACACATAAATAAAACCAACATATATACTCAAGTTTAATTACTTTAATGTCAGCCATTCAAGTTTGGAAGTCCTAGGCCTTGCTTTTATTTTCTGTGAAAGAAAGGAAGACAACTGTTACAAAACCATTTCAAAAACGCATAATGTGGTTTGTTCTTGAATACTAAAACAATATGAAATAGGTCTGTAAATGCTTCGTTATTTTGGTTTCAACCAATGACATGTATCATCACAAACTTCAGCACTGCTGCAAACAGTGGCAAGCTGCTTAGGAGCATCTGTTTTATTTTACTGTGTCAGCTAGGGCTGTTCATCAGCAACAGAGAGCTATACACGAGAAGGCTTTGCCAGTTAAAGACAAACTGTGGGTGTTTTATTTTCTTTGAATATATAACTTTTCTGTTTTGCTAAAAGCCACTTAATCAGCTCATGAATTACTCTACCTGCTCTAGAAAAGAACAAGAATAAGTCCAACTTAAAAAAGAAAAAAAGAGTGAAATAAACTGTTTATTCACATATTTGAATAACAACAGTATCTTCCCATCTGTTTAGCAAAGAACTGAAATTCAAAGTCGTAAGATAAAAACAAATTCCTTCATTTGAATCAGGAGATGCTGCCGGTTAATCATTCACACATCATTTACATCTGTAGCTACCCAAAGAAACGAGAACAAATAAGAAAAGGACTGGACCTCAGAAGTGCAGTGGGACGGAAAAGTCAAGCACTGGCCCAGCAGATGTGGTCTGAAGTGCTCTGGCTGCATATAACAGAAGGGAAAAAAATCATTTTCCAGGGGAGCAGCTCCTCCTGCATTTCCCCAGTATCTGCTGTGTTGGGAGGGAAGCAGTGGAGCCACTCAGCGTCCGTAATGTGCCGCTGATAACTCTAGCATCACTTCAGCCTGTCATCAGTGAAGTAACAAGCACATTATTTACAGAAAATGGGATTCACTCCCTGCTAACCCAGAACACAGTGCTTCAAAAGCTTCCACTCACAGGCTTGATTTTTCTGTAAAACAGCAAGTACATTCACCGCAATCTCTCAGTTGCTTTTCCTGCCCAAGTAGGCCATAAAAAATACATGGTCAAGGAAAAGGGGTTTTTTTTTCACTTGTTTATACCCTCCAAGAATTTTTTCCTGACTTTGAAACCTCTGTACCTCAAAAGTCTACGTCACAATTTCCTTTTCCATTCTGAATTCAGCCACACTTATGCAAAAATCCAGAAAGAAACTCAATCCCATTACCTTTCAAGGAAACATTTTCCTAATTTTAAGCCACAGACACCTTAAAAAAATTGTATTAAGAAAAATTTAACACTTTTGAAATTTAGTATTATATATTTAATTTATGTTACATACATAATATATGTAATTAATTATATATTCCATATTTAATATTACCTTTGGATAGTTATGGGGGTAGGTGTCCAACTTTTACCCTCTATGTTTGACTACATAAACTTTCAAATTCCTGCAGGAAAAATTTTTTATCTGTATATCCATCTACCACTGAATACACAGCATCATTTAATAACAAGACTTAAGCTCACAGCAAATGTTGAACTCAATTCTCTTTGAAATAGTTGGGCCAGGATTCAAACAAGAAGTTATGTGCATTTTCGAATTCCCAGTCCTTTCTCCAGGAGCTGAGGATCTTTGACATCCTACTTGCCAAAAAGACTAACTACTGAAACCTGGCATTAAGTACAAAACAATATTTTAATAGTTAATTTGTGGGAGTTATTATGGGTAGGGTTGTGATCTGGATCATGACTCTCTAATGCCACTACAACACACATTGCAGGATCATCTTCTACTTATATGAAGGAAATGGAAAGCTACTATGAGGACAATACCCAAATTTCAAATAGAGCCTGTGACTTCTGGGAATCATTTAGAGTCTTAGCCACTTAAAATCACAGTTCCTAGACAACAATGCAAGGCTGAGTTTCAGTTTTGTCAAAAAGCATATACATGAGAAAAAAGAAAGAATTGTTAAGACAATTTGTACTAATATCCAGACTGTATTTTATAGCACTGGAACAGAGGAACTTAATCCTACAGTTACAGTATAATAAATGGTACCTGGCAGGAGCCGTTGGGTAAATTACTTTTATATGTTGGAATGCCATGTCTTGATTCAAAATTTGTTTTATCCATGCTCTTGCTCCTTGGCCAGTATCACCTGTATCACACAGAAGAGTACAAGAATTATTCTGTGCATTTAGCAAGAAAATTATACAATGTAAAATATACTTCAGATTGACTTAATTTCAAATTATGAAGTTAATACACTAAAATGCTAAAACAGGACTTCCTAGAACAACTTCAGTCCCCTTTCCAATGGATTCAAAACTTCCTAGAAAAAGACTACTTCAGAGATGCCACAACATAAGTTTAATCAATACTTTACTACGTCCAATGACTTAAGCATCTCCCAAGCACACACAAGGTTACTTGTGTCTTACTCTCTTACTTACAGTTTACCATATTTGCTCTTAAGTAATAAACAAAAATATTGATGAAAATCTAAAAAGTGAGGTAAAATAACTATTGCTCTCCTTAGAAAAGTTAATTACTTTTACTAGAGAATTTTACGTTAACCCACTTCAGAACCCAGTAAAAAAGATCTTCACATTTAATTATGCTAACATTGCACATAGGCTTTACAGGAAAAGACAATTTGTAAAGCGATAGGTTCAGCTAAAATATCTAACAGACTCTTAAAGAAACTTTAACCTCACAATTCTGTTTGAAAACCAGTTGAGATCCACTCCCAATCTGTTTTTTTCCTAGTCTTACCAACACGGCCTATGGCCAAAACCCCTGCAGACTGAAGTACTACAAACAGGATGAATTCTTCTGTAGATAGCATTTACTCCTTTTAAATAAATATATATACATAAATATACATATATACACCAGACAGTGTCTACAGCTTGTCTTTGCACCACTGGTATCTTCAGCCATAATTTCACTGCCACCCCTGTCAAGAGCAGGCACAAATAAATCCTCAGTGTAATGCAATACTTCAAGCTTAAGCAAATTGATCCATCAAGGAATATATTTTACAGTAGGAAGGATGTTCAACCTAAAAAATTGAGTTGCAGATCAGCAAACTGGTATTTCACTACTGCCACTCATGCTACAGGACTTCAGTCTTGCTTGAAGTTGAGGTTCCCACACATTATCAACTCAAAATGCTAAAATTCTCTATTATTTTAGCTCAAGTTGTTTGGTTTGACTTTAGAACTCACCCCATACTTTTCAATAAAATGGCCAATAAAATACCACTGTCCTTAGCCAGGCTTATTGGCACATTACAAGGGCTCATCTGAACAACGCCACATGAACATACCAATCCATTGTTAAAATTATTATAATTCTCCAATGGAGAAAATATGCTCTTAGGCACTCTAACAAAATTGAGATGGTTTTTATTTACAAACATAATTAATGTATCTTCAAAATTAAAATAGAAGGCAGGAAGGATTCAAACCCAACAATTTTCTTCCTGTTAAGCACAATTAGCATAACTAGAACTAACTGTTCTCTGACCTAAAAACGCCACGAGACAAATAAAAAACAGGATTTAAAACTGACACAAATCTTGCCGTGTGCTAAGTTAAACAGTAAAATCAAAGTTACTTCCTTAACTAGGTACTTCAGAACACACTCCCAACAAGCACTTTGGTTATGCAAGTACTGTGATCTGAAGTCCAAAAGCACCTCTGATTCTTCTCAGACACCCTTGACACACAAGGGTTTCCTCAAGGCTCACTTATAAACAATGTATTGTAGGGGGGCTCGAACTAATACTTTTTTTTTCCTATACACTGCTTTTGTTTTGGGTGTTTTGGTTTTTTATCAGTTAGAAAGCCAAGGTCTAGGCCTTGCAAATACTTGCACAGAATGAACCTCAGGTAAGTCAACCAACTATCTAAACGATTACAGAATTGGGACTTAGGTCTTTACAAATTCCTTAATGATGTAGGATAAATCATTATTCTATTATTTATTCCCACCTCTTAAACTTCACAAAGATCTTCAGAAACATCTACTGTTATTGAAGACAATTTGTCCATGAAAAGGTCACAGAAAACTCAGTAAGAGAAAATTTAACTATGACCTTCTGTGTCAAGAACTGTCATGGTCCAAATGCTACTCAAATCTGAGCGCTTGCATGCTCAGATAATGTATTTTGATTTGCTAGGAACAGAACTTGGAGGAGAGGGAGGAGAAGAGGAGACTGTGACATCAAATAAAAGCCAACAAACCTCCTGAAATGCTAGTTTTTCAGGCTCTTTTGAAATTTCAGCACTATATGTTCTGAGCACTACAAAAAAAAAAAAAGGCAAATAATGGGTGATTCTGCTTTGAGTCAGTTTACAAAGACTGATGGCAGCTATATTATCTTCTTCTTCCTCCTTAAGTAAAACATGACTTTCTTTCCTTTCAAATATAGGCTGTATTTCCAAGTTTTCTTTCTATGCAAAGTTTAAATTTAATATGTAACATGTAGACTGGACATTAGAAAAAACTTATTCACCAAAAGGGCTTTCAAGCACTGAACAGGCTGCCCAGGAAAGTCACTGAGTCACCATCCCTGGAGGTATTTAAAAGATGTGTAGATGTGGCACTTAAGGACATGGTTTAGTGGTGGACTTGGCAGCGTTTGGTTAATGGTTGGACTCGATGTTCTAAAAGGTCTTTTCCAGCCTATGATTCTGTGCTTGTTACAACTTGCAAAGTTGTAATCCTCAGCCTAAAAAGCTATTACATACTTGCTATGTCCAGTTGCCTTCCTTGCCAAGTTACAAATGGAACCTCTACCTAAATCTGATGTACACTACCAGGGTTGTTCTAATACTTTTCTATACCATTTTGCATTTGCATTCTGCACTTGTTATAGTTTGTCTAGAGCAAGCATTATGTACAAAATGGATTTGTGCCATTTGACCACCACTTTCCATCACAAGGGCTGTACGAAGTTTTACAACTCAGGTTTACAGGCCAGCCCACAGCAACAGCACTGTGGTGACTTCTGTTTTAAATTCTATTCTGGAACTGCTAGAAACCAAATAAAACCACCCCATTACAAACATTATGAACAAAATAATATATATTAAAAAAAATAAAATTGTAGAGTACTTTAACCACATGTGGAATCAACCTCTAACCATAATCTTCCCTTACTCCTCCAACATTACAGAAAATTATTTCCTCAAGCATTAAAGCATTAGCATTAACAAGAGAGCTGAACACATAAACTCTTTCACTTTCATTCTTTTACTCACAGAATTTTTAAAAAACAAAATTAAACTAGATTATAAAAATGAAACTAATTTAGTAAGGACACACAACTTTGTTAAACTAAACAGAAGCACCAGCTAAAAGCAAAAGTAAGCAAAAGACAGAGAAAGTGTTGAGCATGTTGCCATATGCACACGGCCAGCTCAGTAGCATGGATTCTCAAGGTCTTGATTTAGTAAAGACCTAAGATTACTGGTTTTCTTCTTTTCTTTTCTTTTTTTTTTTTTTTTCCCACGTGTGTACCTTGTTGGTATTTAGTTCATTAGAAACAACTTTTAAGGAATTAAACCCAACAAAACACACGCCCCCCTCCTGCTCTCCAGCCAGTCACTGATGCAGGTAAATCCCCTCTGCAGAGCATGGCCGTGAAGCCAGTCTGGACATGGAGAGGGCCCTTCTGAACAATCAGAAGCCGGTAAATGAACACATTTAAAGGGTGCCAGCAGTACCCTCATGCTGATTCTAAAACAGCAAGAGACACTTTAACTGTGAAAAGCCATCCTCCGAATGTGGCTACTCTCTGAGAAGGGCAATTTAGGGAGGAACAGGACTCGAGGAAACAGTACGCAGTGTAAGGTCGGGTGTCAGGAGAAGGTTCTTCACCCAGAGGATGGTTGGGCACTGGAACAGGCTCCCCAGGGCAGTGGTCACGGCACCAGGCAGCCCAACAGAGTCCAAGAAGCCTTTGGGCAGTGCTCTCAGGCACACGGTATGACTCCGGGGGTGTCCTGTGCAGGGCCAGGAGTTGGCCTGCGACGATCCTGATGTGCCCCTTCCAACTGAGCACGTTCTGTGACCTCCCGGAACGCGGGCGTTCTCACGGAAGCCGGTCTGGTGTGAGCCGGCGCCGTCGCTGTAGGACCCTCTGCGGGCACCCGCTCACAGCTTTGCCCCCACCGCCTGCACATTGCGGGCCCGAGGAGGGCAGAGCCGCGGGGACAAGGTCACCTCAAAGCCCCTCTTCAGTCCTGGCGGCCGCCGCGGCCACCCCGCCCCGCCGCCCCCCTCCCACAGCACCGGAGGGGCCGACCCTGCCCGCTTCAGCCGCTCCCCGGAGCGCCCCGTCCCCGCGGGCAGCGGGGAGAGAAGGGAGGGAAAGCAGGCACCTGAGCCGTGCAGGAAGATGAGGGAGGCGGTGTGCTTGCCCGCGGGGGACACCACGCTCCGCTGCAGCGCGGCTGGCGCCGCCATGCCCAGCGCTCTCCTCCTCCTCCGGACCAGCCCTGCCGGTTCCGGGCCTGCCGTCGCCCTGTCTCCGCCCCCGCTCCTCTGCTGAGGCGGCCCGGGCTCTCCTGGCACCGGGCTAGGAAATTTGTCACTCAGGCGCTGCGCTGGGTTAGCAAAGCTTGTTTACAGGCAACGCGGACTGGCTCCAGACGCGATATTTAGCAGTGCCCTGTGACAGGGACCGATCCGGCCCTTTGGTGTCGCACGTGAGAGAGAGAAAGCCCTGCGGGCGTGTGCCCCAGTGGAGTCCCTGCCTTTATTCGAATAAAGGTGCAGGACTCCTCTGTCTCCTCTTTGGACATGAGCCTCTGGCGTTTCTGGATTTCCTGGCACACGTGTGCGGGGAGGTGTCGGGCTGCGGCTCACCAGGAGCAGCCCTTCAAGGGCAAGGCCTGGCTGCAGGAGAGCCGAGGGGAGGCGGGCGGCACGGGCGGCTCCTTCGAGCCGCTGCACAGCCTGAAGGACCTGCAAGGAGCGCCATGACAGAGGTCCCGCCGACATTTGACAGCTTGTCCGACCTTAATCCATGTCTAAGCACAACTATCCTGATGCTCTCTGTTATATATGAGTGATTAATTCATGCTGTTAGTGAATATATGTATGTATAAAATATTACATTGAACTACCACATGCCTTTGACCAACTCCGGCCGGGAGCAGAATCTCATTTCTATTCAAGCAGTTCCCGGAACATGCTAAAGATAAACATCAAGACTTTAGCTTATGAAAGGAGCCTCCCGGGCCATGAACACCGATTCCCCCGGCCATTCACGAGGGGACTCCAGGAGCTGATTGCATCGGGCTTCCCGAAACACCCGAATACATGTGAAAGACAGCTATACAGACATTGAAGCACGCCTTTTACATCCGTATGGACTCGGCCGTCCATGTGAAAAGAACATCCAGGAAGGACCGAAAGGACTGTAGGAGCACCTGGAGTGAATCTTTGCATTCCTATGTGCAAACTCTACATATGAACAAACACAAGAGACATCCTGTGTTATGCAGGCCTTGGGGAGAATATAGAGTATATAAGCAGGCAGTGCGAAGTGATCGGGGTGAACGTCTGGGGAAACACTGACACTCTGTCAGTCGGATCCGAGGTCACCCAGTGCCAATTTCCGGAGTTGACGCTGTCTTGGCTGTGGCAGATTTTTTTCTCAATTTGTAATTAATGAATCTTTGTCAAATTTTTTTAATTTGGCTGCGGAGTCAATTCACTCTCTCGCTAGTCTCTACTGAGCTGCCCTAAGAGCATAAGGAGTAGGAGCTTACTTCTGCACTTTTGTGTAACCTATACACGTTCAAGGTAATAATTTTTTTCTTTCCCCCCACTAGTGCTGTGCAGATTAGCCACCTGCTTTAGCACTTTGAGGTCTGCGGCACTGGGACAAGGATGGCCGGCCATAAACTGCGCTGTTGCCATTTCGCTGGCCAGGTGCAGTGTGACCCGGGGTGAGCGGCGAGTGCACGGATTAGTTTTGCAGTTCATCACAACGCATTTTGGCAAGCCATAGGGGCGCACCTGCTAGTTCTTAAAAACGTAATGAAACCCTAGCCTCTTGAGGTAGCACGTTATTACCTTCAGAATGGCCTGTGGGTTAAGTAGATGAAACATCAGCGTGTGTGTGTAGTATGAGGAGCATGCTGTGCTTGTATTTCTGTTCAAATTACTGTCCTGACTACTCTATTCCTGTTTATTTAGGCCATGAAATCTTAGGGCATTGGTTATTTTGCCCCTCTAGAATGTATGCAGCTGTATTTTTATATATCTGAAAGTGTTCTGCAGTCAGGCCAAGAAGCAAGAGAAGGAAAAAAAATCTGATAGTTGGGGAAATGAATAAATTGCATGGTGTGAAGAAATGAAAGGTATATCTAAAACTTTCTATAGTGTCAGTTGTCCAGTTGAAGAATACCAAGTCTCAGCAGTGTAGTGCCAAAATGAACAAGTCAGTATTGATAGTGTTTAGTAACTAAGCCACACCTTTCTTTTCCTTTGACTTCCAGTACACAAAAACAATTTTGGTGTTAAGGCTCATTTATTTTATTAGCTTAGAAGGAAGTTGTTATTATTATAGGACAGAATCACTCATTTAATTATGCTTATTTGCAATTTTTTTGTCTTACCATCTTTCATGAGCAATCTATTTTTTTGAGGATTATTATTTGTGAAGAGTTACTAAACAAAGGTGATGTGTGGCTTTGGAAACATTCTTCTACACAGTTATGGGAACAAACCAATGTCAAGTTTTTTTGAAGCTTATAAAATTCATTCCCTGCCTCTGAGTTACAAGCTTGGAGGTACAAGATTTCTTTGTGCCAACAAATAAAGCTTGATGCCAGGAACAAAATAAAGAATAAAATATCACGCTATGCAAAAACAGTACTCAAGGTTTGGAGGATTTTGTGTATTGGTTTTTGTTTGTTGTTGGTTTTTTTTGGTTTTTTTGTGTTTTTTTTTTTTTTTAAAGAAACGGTCCAGGCATAAGATTTATCCTTTTTTTTTCCTGTCTGAAAACAAGGAAAAAGCTAACTTAATCTTTCCCTGAATAGAGGGGACTACAGGGCTGGCTTCAGGGAAAAGACTAATTTTTTTTTAAAAAGGACAAAACAGAGATCTTCATAGAAACTTGTGAGTAGGAGCTCTGAACAAACATAAATGGAAAAGTGGTGTGTTACAATTCAAATGACAACAAATATACTGTAATAACTTGTTATTTATACCTGAGGAAAATGTTTTCTTGGGTTTCTTTGAAGTGTATTAATTATATTGAATATTAAAGATATTAAATGGCATTTATGATTTATGAAATTTAATTCAATTTTTTTTTAAAAACTCAGACTCACTCTTCTGACGGTAATGGGTCTGAATCAAGTTCTCAGACTTAGCCAGTAGATGATTCTGTTGTTTCTGGGAGTTTTCTGTTATTAGAGGAATAAGAGCCCCCTTCCCTGCCAGTTTTGCCTTCTACCTAAAGGAGTGGAAGGAGGAAATATGCCTGGAGCAAGAACTAGAAAAGGGTTATAAGTCTTTTCCTGGACCAGAGCTGTAAAGCCAATGAAGCAGAGAGATGTAGCCCATAGAAATCATGGCTCCTAAGAACCAGCCTTACTAACTGAAAGGACTCTCCTGAATGAATTAATAGTATGTTAATAACTGTAGAAGATTATAGGCAATATGGAAATACCCTGCAAATTTTGTTAAACTAACATATGCTTAAGTTCTAATGCTTGTGGTGTTTTACAAGTCTTTCACTGCTGACATGTAACGTCTCCAAAAGGAACTTATTGCATTTCACAGCATTAATAAAATGTGATCCCACACCCTTAAAAAACATATTCTGTTGCAATTGCGTCTCTTTTTATTTTTTTCTGGTCTTTATGAAATAAATGGATTACATTGTGACTTAAATGTGAAATAAATATGGAAATGTAAATATGTGGCCTCATTTAAGTTTTCCAAGAAAGTACATGTTAAGTGTGAGCTTTGTTTTGTTCCTTAGGATAGGCCCTTGCTCTAAGTGCTCACTGATTAGGTTCTGTTCTCTTAAACTGACTCTACTCAGAAAAAAACAGAAGACTTTCATTTACTTCAAGCCATTTTGATACTTTTTCTCATTTAAAATGACTTTGCACTTTAGAATTTACTTTTGCTGAAAGGAGTATGTTGCAGAGTAATTTTTATGTTCAGCATATGTACATATATAACATCCAGAAAAATTGCTACAGCTGTATATGCAGAGCTAAGACTCCTGCACTCAATATTGAAAAATAGTTTTCAGGTATTGTACAGTTACTGTTGGATTTTTTTAGTAGGTGAGTTAATCCACAGGTGCTTCGCTGGTGGTTACAGAGAATTATATCTGATTTCTAATTGGTTGTATTATTATATAATACTTATGATTATATTACTATGTAATTATTATATATCTAGGTGATTTTGACAGAAGCAGGGATTGTAGTGTGGAAAAAAAATATCAAATGTTTGAAGCTTTTCAAATCCCCCCTTTATTTTCTTTCTCAGTAGTGTGGTGTTATCATCATCACCATATCAGGAGATGGCATAATTGAGTGAAGCTACTTGTATTCTTCATTATTGAGCATTAAAATGAAATGCTCAACTTGACTCTTTTGTACATTTCTTCCCTCTCCTACCCTTCTTCCAGGGCTTCCAGTCCCCTATTTTTTAGACCTTCATGCCAGTTACTGTAGTTTGATAGAAACAAGAAACTGTCCTCTAATTTGCAGGTGGTTTCATGTATTGGAACTCAGTGGCAGTGCTTTGACATGGAATTTATATTTTTATGTTTCTGCTTTCACTATACATCATGGCATAGTTTATTCTGAAAAGTTCTTGTCAAGAGCTCTTTGCACAGCTTTCACAGTAGAGGTAGGAAATGCCACAGAAATTACTATTCAGGCACACAACCTAGTGGTCCATTTATCATGCAAAACTAGTCATACTCAAACCAAACCAAACAAAAATGTATTTCCATTCATACTTTTTAAATAGTTGAGTCTTTAGCAAATGATCAACTTTCAAAATACATAGATTTTGAAAAGTTGTTTTCTGTCCAGTCAGGAGTATGTTTTGGGGCTGCATTCTCCTGTTTCTTAGGAAAAAAAGACCCCATGGTTGGGCTACATCAATAATATTGTGCATCATAGGTAGGATTTAGTGTGGAGTTGGGTAAGTGCTATCAGTCCACAAGAGAAAAGCAAATATGAATACTGTCTGGCAACATGAGGTCTTGACCCAATATTTCTAGTTACCAGATCAAGGTAAACAAGTAATAAATAAACAGATCATGTTCTTCTTGGCCTAAGAGACAATCAGTATTTAGGGTCCTGAGAGATAATTTTGCTAGCAGGAGCCAGATATTTACTGCATGCCATCCAATTTGTTTAAAAACATACAAGGGCTCTGTCCCACAGACAACAGGAGGCTGTTCCCTTGTTCAGGAATTTGAGCCTGCACCTAGCCAACAAGCTGCCAAAACAAACCCAGGCTTGGCTCTGTTTGTGGTGCCTATGTGTTTCTTCTGCTTGTTTTTTGCAGCAGGTTTGTTATTTCTGACTCATTTGGAAGTCCACTCAGCTGCTGCATCTTCAGGCACCTTCCAGGCAAGCTCCTTGGCTCATCTTGTTTATCTCAGAGCCTGCTGGAGCCCGGAGGGATGTTCCTTGACCCAGCCTCCCCAAAGAATTTCACAGACATGTTCAAGGCTTACCAAAATTGTATTAACAGTGTTCTCAGCAAATAGTGAAGCTACTTTCTATTAGTATGTGGACTAGTGTTGTCTGCCTTTTGTTTAATATGTTGTTCTGAATGGGTTTGAAAGTTGCTAGCAGAGCTGCTTTATGTATCAGACAGTATTTCAAACACTCTCCTCCTGGGTAGTGAACTCACCGGAATGTGGGAGATCTGCAGAAGACTGAAGGGCTGTGGAAGGATTTGGTTCTGTGGGGAATGAAAGATCCTTCATCCATTTAACCTGTTTATGTGGCAAGTTGGTTACACCTCATAATTTTGTTGTGTTTTGGTATTTCTCTCAACGACCAGTGTTCTAGCATATATGTTGCAAGAACACTGTTCTTGTTGCCTTAAAAGGACATAGGCACTATAAGTGGAGAAAGAGGCTGTGAAAACACGAACCTTAAAATCCAGACATGCATGAAAATACTCCCAAGACTGCTGTTTTAAAACTATTAAAATTTGGATTCAATTTTTTAAGTTCTGATTTGCGAAACAGAAATTCTTGAAATTAATAGGAATATTCTAGTGAGGTTTCTGCACTGGAGTTCATAAATGAATGTGCCCAGAGCACTGCCCCATTTTGCTTTCATGTGCAGATGAATTGAGCATATTGAACATGCCACGGTCTCAAATAACACAGCTATGCTAGAAAGCTCTCTCGATTTCTCCATAGAAATGCAGTCTATCCAACTGAAGCATCTTGTGCCAGTGCAGAATGCTTTTGCCAGTATAAATTGGAAGTCTGAAAGAGAGCTTTGCTCATATAAATATATTGGCAAGACTTAATACAGTCACAAGAAAATCTACATTTGCTTTCTTAACGCTAAAATCTGGTTTTGGTTACCTTACTGTCAGTCTAGAGTAACTCTCTGGTTGATCCAAAGGTAAGTTGAATGCAACAAAAGAGTCTTTTGGACTCATAGTCTTGTGATGCCACTGAACATGGAAATGGCAGAAGGTGCTTTTTTAATATGCAAGTAGAAGGTAATCGTGTTCACATTGGTTTTGGTTAATTTACCTTTTCTGAGCCTGAGCAGGTGAAATCTAGAAATTTATATCAGCACTGGAAACATATATCACAGAACTCCCTGACAGAACTGTTTGTTGCTTTCTTCCTGCTTTCATACCAGTGGCACTTTATATGGCTTCCACATTTTGGCTGTTATTTGTAAAGATTGGGGCGTAGGTGTGAGCAATTTTTGTGCCAATTTACATGATGCCATAAAGCAGTGTTTTCCTTTTTTTCAACACTTATTAGCTCAGCTCCTCAGCTGTGCTGCACCACACCCTGGGGTGAAATTTATAGAGAGATAATTCTGACAGGTTTACGTTGGCCTAAATTTGTAGCATTTCATTTGGGAAAATTGATATTTTGTTCACATTTCCAGTACAGTGTTGTGTACTGTGGTTTGACAAGCTCAACCACCAAGGCCTTTGGAAGACTAGAAATCAGAGGGTGTCCTAAAGACACAGTTCCACTTTCAGACAGTGCATTAATGAGGCCCCCATTTCTTTAAGTTGAATGTGCTCTGTTTTAAATTACTTCTGTGTCACTGCATCAAGTTCTTCCAAAAAGTATGCAGCTTGTTTATACAAAAATATGTATGTAATACTAAGGTAGGATGAAATGTTTTTGAGGTAATGTTTATTGTGCTTTAGAGTAAAACACTGGTGAGTCTGTTTTGTCACAGACCAGAGGTAACAGAAGGACAGGCACTATGCATCAATAAATTTTTCCTAGAGATGGTTTTATGCTTAAGTACAAAAGCAGGGTGCAGAATGACTATGCTGTATAGTTTTTTTATATTTTATTTAATTTTGTAAAATTAAATATCCCAAAAGAGTAGTTCCGTGTCCTCTGTTAACAAGTTCTGTATGTACAGTTTTTTCTGTGTGCTGAGGATAAAATCTGTGGCTGGTCCTTACTCTTTTGTTTAGTTGGACTTCATATATCTTTTTCTGAATCTGTAACATTGTCCCTTTTCTGTAGTCAGTACAGGCAGTGAGTCTTTTCTGTGGTCTGTAAAGAATCCTGGTTTCAGCTATGGCATGAGCTCAGCTATATCCACCCGAAATATGGACATCTTAAGTTAGGTGAGATTAAACACATCCTAAGTTTCGGCTTTGGTTTTGTATTGTTGGATTCCATGTCATGGGTATAGCATTATTAGCAGGCCACTGAAAATTATGTCACTCAGAAATTTATTTGGGTCCCAGTTTGGATCTGTAAACTCTTGGTTGGAGTGTGGTGGCTGAGTGGCCACAAAATAGTTAAGAGCCAGTTCTGTCATATCTGAAATGTACCTACATTTTTCAAATCAGCACCATCAAGCTAGCAATAACAAGGGTTTTTTTTGTTTCCTGCAGCACAGGAACTATGGAATTGGAGTATGAAAAATATGAACAGGTCACTGTAGAAGGGTTATCCACGGGGTGTTGGATCTGCTCTAAGCACACCTAGCTGTAGGGCAGATTTTCCATTACATATCTGAATGAATTCTCACGCGTGAAATCTGCAAAATCAGCCACCTCTGGATAACTCTGTTCTGAGTTGATTAACACAGAGAGGATTATGTAGAAAATTAAATAATTCTATTTTCAGGCAATGGGAAACATTGTAGATTATGTGTGCTTAACATTATCAGTGTTTTTTTAGAAACAATTGCAGAGAACTAGGCATGCATTATATGAACAAATCTGGCACAAAGTGTTCTGTATTATATGGGTGCAGATTGCTAAATGTTGTCTTGAAATGTGGACTGTATTAGATACCTGTGAGTTACAATAAAGTTTGATATATTCATGGCATTAGAACCACATTGGTTTATAAGAACTGAATCAGAAATAATGAAATGTTCTCATTAAGAAGTTTCTTGTTTGGATTCCTGTGTTTTCCATTATGCAAAATTTAGCCAATATTTTCAAATTAATTGTGTATTCTTTAGATTCAAAGGGAATTACTCAGTTGAATAAATCCTGCTGTAAGTAGCTCCTGCCCAAGTGAAAGCCAGTATTATATGAGAGCAATTACTTTTCATTGTCCTTTGCCTAAACCATGGGATGTTGGGAAGTTCTGAGTGTTTGAATATGCTAATTATTCTTCCTTTTGCTCTGTGGTAGATGCTGTTTTGCTATGCAAATTGGCTCAAGAATCTGCATGTTTTTGTGATGTGCTAGTTGCCATCTGCTTTGGAGATATTCCCATGCATTTTTGTAGATGCAACAGCTATAATGTTTTCAAATGTTGATACTATGAAAATGTGATGTGATTGGGCTTGGACAGGTGCCTTAAACCAGCTACCCATCATATTTACTTTGCTGCCAGTCAGAGCAGGCAAACTCTTGGGTAAAATGTTGAAGTTCTTTGAACTTCCCCGATAGATAGTGATGAATTTGTGATTCCTATTCAAAGAGATTTTGATAGTCCTGAAAAAGTCCTGCTTGACTAACTCTACCATTAAGATGCAAATTTTCAAAGCTTGCTATTTAGTTTGATTTGACTCTTCAGTTTCATTACTATTTTAACAAAAAATATTCAATTAAGATGCCTTTTTTGATGGTAGAGGAGAAAAAACTTGTGAAAGAGTAAGATGGAACAGTATAAATTGATTAACATTATTACTCTAGTCAAATGCAGAGCAGGCAGCTCTGTTTATACAGTGACTAGATTTGGTATAAAAGGCACATCAAAGATTCTGTATACATATGTATATAAACAAGAATGTTTAATTTAGGAACAGATGCTTAGATATGGTGTGGACACTGAGGCATAGATGATTTTATGTCACCAACAGATTTGAAAAATCACTGGGTTTAGATCCAGTAAGAACATTTTTCCTCTGCCAGTTCCAGAAAAATTGCGATGTCAGGATTCAAGCCACTAATACAAACTACATACAGAGTAATACACACTCATGCATGCCTTAACCTATTTAATGTCTTGGTTTTGCCTTAATGGTAAACAGAAGCAAAAACTTCGGCTGGAAGTCTTAACTATTCAAGCATTAATGACTGGAGGTGACTGCTGGACAATACCTGTAGAAATAAAGGGTAGAATACAGGTGGTTGAAGGAGATTGAAATATAAGAGATCACAGTGAAACAGTGTGTTATCATCACAGACTGGAAAAATTATCTAATACTGGATACAAAAAAATGTATTTCACAACAGAAACGTTTCTTGTGGTAACTGATATCACTATATAGCAGAAATGGAATACTGGAATGGCAAACAGGAAAAAAAAAGATTGAGTGAAAACTAACATAGCAGAGAGACAGGATCTTGTTCTCTGAAAGGTTAGATACAATTAAAAGTAATTCACTTAAATTATGGCACTGGAAGATTGGCATAAATGAATGGAGGATTTATGCATGGCCACTCCTGCAAAAATATGAGACTTGGAGTTTAATTTTTAGGTGACCTTATAAAAAGAGCATGTTTGTTTCACATAAATGCTCAGCTATCATTCCTGAAAAAAGTGTGCTGTAGAAAAGGTTTTATCTGTGAAGATTCTCATGAGGAGCAAGTGAATCTTTAAGGAGCCTCAGAACTGTAACAACATTTTGAACTTCAAATTGGCTAGTGTTGTGCCAGACAGGAAGCGAAGACTTAGGTGTGGTTGTTTTTTTTTTCTGAAAAAGAGATAGTGTTGACAATTATTAATAGGAAAAATGAAGTCTCAAGAGAGGATGGCCTAATGGCAGAGCTATTAGCTACATCCAAAAAGATGGTCTCACATCCTTGCTGAAATGTTCAAATTACATGAGAACACAGTGTGCTTTCCCAGATGGGTGAAAGAGAAACATAATCATCTCTGCCTTTAAAAATGATGACAGAAATAGCTAAGAAAATTATACCTCAATTATCTTGATCGATCTTGTAATAAACTCTGCACACAATCTATCTGTCTTTTCTAGGAAGAAGGTCAGGAAGAAAAAATAAGCCTTTTTTTCTTTTAAAGAGGACCAAGATGAACTTGGGGTGAATTTTTTTCATGAGTGTGTCTATTTGTTAGAGATATTGCGGAAGCAGATGTGGCTGCTATAACATTTTAAGCTAAACAAAAGTTCAGTACAGGATCAAGTAAGAAATTTTTGTCATGGTCTTGTATTATAATGAATAAAATCAGCATTTTGTGTTGAAGAGTCTTGCCCAAAACATTGCAGTAAGATCTTGCACAAGCAGATCCTGATTTACAATTGCTCAAACATTGGTTTGAATTTGTAAGGATTTCAGTTTAGTTTTGGTTACTAATCATCATGTGGCTTTTATATTACATGTTTTGCTATTCAAATACAAAGAATGAGAAAGTTCTGAGGCCTACAAGATAGTGCACACATTTACCTTGTGTAGGCAAGACTGGTGCTACTCAGGTTCTGGTGTACTTTGTACACCTATTATGTACACATGACACAGTGACTGTGAGTGCAAATTTTCCTTATGCTTAACTTAAAGAAACACTGCAGGTTTTGAATTCTTTGTAATCTTACCATAGGTGGTTGTTGGTAATTGGTTGATGGGTAGAGAAGTGGTATAGAGACCTTTGGTATGAAGACAGTGCTCTTCTCATGAAACAGGTGAATTAAAAAATATTTCAGAAAAGTAAATAAGGAATTTGAAGTACTGAAATGATTTTAAAAACCAGGTAAAAGCTGCAGATGAGAATGAAATGTCCTGTTATATCTCTTTTAAATTGATATTATAGGCAGTGAGCTTGAGAAGACAGGATTTCACAGCAATGGAACATGGAATAAAATACCTTTCTCACATCATCACTTTTGCTTACTTTTGTTCCATGACATCATGTGTGAACTTAACTCTACTGACTGAACAAAGAAACTAAAGATTTAAATGTAATCTTTCTTTTTCAATAGAATGGGCCGTGAGACATTTTTGCAGAAAAGCACTGGAAACACTTGTCTCTCAGACCCTGATTCAATTAGCCCAGAATACTGAAATTGGATTGAATTGTCCTCAAATGGGTAACTGATAGAGATACAGAGAACACACAATCATTGTGTGTTTTTCTTTTTATTTGAAACAATAAATATAGTCCTGTTGGATAGATTTTGGAGTGAAATTCTCTTCTACACCTCTCTGTCCTGGTCACTGCCATTCCATATGGGAAATATTCAAAATACTAAATAGGACTCTTTGGCAAAGGTTTTTTTGTTGGTTCTTACATTATATGATCCTTCATAGTTTAGAAACTTCAAGTTTAGAAAGGCTCCAAGAAGCTGGGCCACAATTAAATTATTATACTTTTGAATCAGCTGAAGTATTCAATATTAGAACCTTTTTGATAAAAATGTGGGAGAGTTGCTGTTATAGACACCCTGATTTCCAAGTTTTGCCAGCATCTTTCCACCTTCTGCTATATGAAGATGGGCATGTAGATTTACTAAAGCTTTAAATTTTACTATATTTTATTAGGGGAAAAACAAGAAAACTTTAGTAATGCTCAACTTTGAGTAATTCTCAAATTCTCTGCTGCCTTCTCTTGTTAAAAAGAGGGGGGAGGAAGGGGGAAAGAAACATTATGGACTGTGAGTCAAAACTGTAGGTTTTGATCTACTTTATGGGGCATAAAAGTATGACTTTTTGATATGGTTTTGTTTCACAGTGGCATAGAAAACACCTATCAACATTTTTAATATTAAAGCAAAGCTTTTGGTTAATGAAGTCGCACCCTAATCTTTTAGCAGAACAGGAAACCTACAGTTTGCATGCATCATGTATCAGAACATTTGATAACACTACCAAGGGATCTGTTTTACCAAGCTGGTTCTGATCCATAAAATCTCTGACTACAAATTATTTCCTCCTTTTTAAATTCCTAGTGATTATTTTTTCTCAATACTAGTGTTGTTATATTAGTTTCTGTATTTTTTCTCAATACTAGTGTTGTTATATTAGTTTCTTAAGGGTATCCAGGTGTTTTTGCTGGAATAATGCAATTTTGAGAGTTCTTTTCTGCATGCCAAATTCACTGAATTAATCACTGTGGGTGAACGCAGCCCAGCACTGTCCAGCAGCAGTAATGAGATGCAGCTTCTCAGTGGATGGTTTCCAAGCTGGCAGAGGGCAGTGGGGAGTGACAGCCATCACCATCTTCTACTGGTTTGGCTCCTGGACTTGGGGGCCAGAGCTGGAGCACCCTCGGGCCAAAACATGGCCCAAACCCCCACATCCACAGTGGGTGGTAATCAGCACTCTTCCAAGCAAAGCACTAATGAAACCCTGTTGCTTCTTGCCCCAAGACACAGTCTGTTGAGAACAACATGAAAACATCTTCTGAAGACTGGGAAGAAAACTTGGGCTGAGGATTGTCCTCTGTGTAAACAGAGGGCTGTCATCCAGCGTGCTTGGGCAGTATCTGAATGTGTGAGCACTGTGATTCAGAGCAGAAATTAGGAGAACTGAGGAAGCCTAGAGCTGTTGAAGGAAAACATCAAATAAACTTCCATATTAAGTGATATTAAGGCTTTAACACTCCTTTCAAAGGCGTGTCAAAATCTATGTATATTGGGCATGGGGTACATGTGCTTTTTCAGCTCGTCTTTAGAGAACCACACCCCCAGCAAGTGTAAATCAATGTGGCTCCAAAAAAACTGAGAACCAGGCTCAGAGAAGGGGCTAAGTTTCAAAACTAGGGACAGAACCACTCCTTTCTGGTTTTGGATTTGGGCTTCAGAGCTAACTTTAAGTAGAGCGAATCAGTTTTGAGAGGTCAGGCAGGTTTTTCAAACTAGGAGATATTCTTGACAGCAGTGGTCTTATTTCTGAAAGGTTATCCTCCTTCCTGAGTGGTCAGGCATAATATGTGCCAACATCTTCAACAGTGATAGCTCATAGTAAGAAATCAGGACTTGCTCCTGCAGACCTTGTAAGCATGGATGTACTTAATTCCACTCTAAGTATCTGGCTTTGGCTTCATATACTTTTTGTAACAGAAGAATGCATAAAGTAACAATAATTAATAATAATGAACAGTTGCCTTTTCACAGTTGCTTCTATTACATATGCAGCCTGCTCATGGATGTGCTCAAGTGTTTTCATTTTCTGGTTATATTTATCTGATTTCTGCTTTTCAGTGATTTATATTTTTATTTACAATACAAAAGTACTTAGAACATGGTTGCAATTTCTTATTGTTTTGTGCCACTATTTATTCCAGGTGTTTCATTATCTTAGTGAACTAGGTTCTTCTTGGATTTTATTTGTGTTTATGTTTAGAATTTTTCTGACACATTTCATGGCTGTTGTGCTTCTGGGATGGGAGGATATTTTACCATATACATTATTATCACTTCCTTCATTGTTTTGTATCTATCTATTACGTCATCCTAAATGTTTTTTGTCTTCAAGGAAAATATACTTAACACACAACAGGTGTGGAGCCAGATGGGGAGAGAAAGCGTGAAGGAAAAATACTGGTTTATCCACTTCAGGGTCTGTCTGCATCAAACAGCACAAGCATATATTGATGCAAAGGGAGGGCAATCACCTTCAGAGCCCAGTCCCTCTGTAAATCCTCTGCAGAAATGCTTAACTTTGAAGGTCCACATGACAGAAGACAGTCATGTAAAATAAGGAAGTCCTCCAGCTCCAACAATTCTAATCACTGACTGTCTACTGCCATTCATTGCTCTTCACAGCCTGTTATACTGATATTTATTATTTTATTCATGCTTTGGTTTCTTTTTTTCCTTTCACAGACACAAGGTGTAAACAAAGTAATTAGGGAGTTACCTAAGTGTTCCTGAGCTGCCTTGGGATTTCTCTAGAATATGGGCTGTTAAATAATGTTGTAATGGCTTTATAGAGAGTGCCCTGCTATTTGGCAACAAGTTGGGCTGAATCTTGTAAGTGATCAGAAAAGAGTGAGTCCAAGTGATTCACAGATACCAGAAAGACATCTTTAGGATCACTGTGGCCAGGTGAAATTTGCAGGAGTTTCATGTCTTCTTTTACAAATATAGGAGCCTGAGCCAGCCCCATAATCACAACTGGGAGAAAAGGTGGAGAAACTGGTGTGCTTTGTCCTGCCTTTTGTGTCGTGTCTGCCTGGTGCAGATGAATGTCTACCCATAAAAGAGTAAAGAGTTGCATTTCAATTGCTGTAGGACTGGGCTCTGAATCAGGAACAGTAATATAATTCTTGTTTTTTCCCTTCCTCCTCCTTATAATTATTAAACCATTACCTTTGTCCCTGTTTCTAATTTTTTGTGCATTTTTAGGAGACCACTATAATATTTTCTTTTTTCTTTAATGCGAGTATATCTAAAGAGCTCATTGTTGTCAGTTGAAATATTTATGTAGTTCAGCATTCAGTAATTCCATTTGCTCCTTTAATTTGATCCTTTAACTTACTTCTGCTTGTTTTTACATACTGTTCCTCCAAATCCTCTGCACCAGATTTGTTTATATTTTTTAAAAGCTTTCAGCTTTCTGCTTGTAAAACTCTTTGCATTTCATTCCTTACCTAACCACAATGGCCTATGTTGCACTTTTCCCTCTTTAGGCTGAAGTGGGAAGAATTTCAGCTGCACTCTTTCCAACAGTTGCTTAAACATTTCCCACTTTTCCTCTAGTAGCTTTCCCACAGATAGTAGAACCCTAATCAAAAGTACTTTCCATTCTTTTTGAAGTCAGCTACTTTATTTCTCTTATGCTTTCTGGTAATATTTTGTGCTCACCCTTGACATTTCTCAGCCATCATAAATGTTTGGAAAAAATATTATATTGTGTGTATGTGTGTGCATAAATATGCACATGTATGCACAGAGGCAACTATATTTAACCTTTTTTTTCCTTTCTTTCCTCACCTCAGCTCCCAAAGTTCTCATATCCCACTGTTGTGTTTTGGGTGGATTTTTTTTTTAAAACCACTGTGCTCTTTTTTTTGTGTAGCAAGAACTATTAGTGGGTAGGAGAGACATCTGATACAAGGCATTTGTCCAATCCCTGGGGATATCTGACTAATTGGACAACTTGGTGTGAGTTCTGGCAGAGGCCACCACCCCAGATGTTTTGGTGGTATGTGGGACAGTGAGAAAGGAGTGATGTTGAGCTAAGGAGGGAAAGACTGTAAACAGAAAACATTGGATTTGTTTTTCCTAAACAGATGAGTGCAGAACTGAAGCTTTTAAAAACAGAAGTCAGTGAGTTACAGAAGGCTGCCTGGTGGATAGACTGTCTCAAAACCCATTCACTGAGTTACCTGTTGCTGTCACACTGCCACTATCCCACAGCTTCATGTCCCAAATTTCTGGAAGTCAAAGAAGTTTCTGCAAGATAAACACATTTGGTGCTTAGTATTAACAGGAACTGTAAAAGCTTTAGCTGATCAACCCTTTCAAAATCCTTGGGTTTAATTGAGCTCTGTGTGGCTCCAGTTTTATGCTGGTTAGGATCCAGCAGTTTCACTGACAAAAAGAGGATGAATCAGGCACTTGCAGTATTGTTTAATGAACTGGTTGTATAGAAAGGCCAACTGGAGCAGGGGCACAAGGTGGCTCGAGTAAAGATTTTCTGCTCTTGTGCTCGTGCTTCAAGGCTGTGCTTCCACATCCTGGACGTGTAGTGGACAGGATGTGCAGTTTGGTCAAAGCCAAGAGCTGTGGGCTGTGGGCTGTGGGCTGTGGGCTAGCTCTTTAGCTGATTTGAACTGGCACAGCTCCCATGAAACCAAAGTTTTAATTCATGGAGCAATTCCAGTTTTATACTTGTTAGGGGAAATCTGGCCACTTCTTGTAGTTCCCAAACTCATATAATATTTGTTTATTTTCTCCACCCAGATAGTGTCTCCAATGTAGCTTTTTTTCCACATGACTGCTGTGCTGCACATTTCTCTTTGAAAATCAGCTTCCAACAATACTTCTCTGCAATGAGTTGTTCCTTGCTAATTTGCAGGTGTTGACCTGAGAACTAGAGGGTTGCAAGTGCAGCACTTCCAAATACCCTTTGAAAACCTGAGCAGAACTGAAGCAAGTAAATATATCTGTAATAGTAAAGTGAAGGAAACACATTATAAAAAAGGGAATAGAAAGATGCTAGGACCAAGTAAATAGAAGGTCATGCCCCAGTGTATGAAATTGATGGAAGGGGCAGAGATAAGATTCACAGAATATGGATGGGTTAACCAGCTGTCATAAAACCAAATGATGCATAGTTTATTTTGGGACCCTTTTTTTGTGGGAGGGGTGTGTGTGTGTGTGTTAAAACAAATAAACAAAATATAGTTCTGAAATAGTGTATGTCTAAGCATACCTGTCCTACATTTTGTTTCTTATGCAACCTTTATTGCTAAGTATTAAATGTGTTGTCCTGCAACTGGATGAGGACTAGATGTTTCTGAGCAAGAGAAATTTTGAAAGAGCTGCATTGTGAAATGTACAGTAATAACTGCAACATTCAGGGTTCTCTCATAATATTATCAGATTATCAGCAAGTGTTTAAAAACCCCAATGATTTGTTTCTTTATTTGGAGTTCTGGGGTTTATTTTTCTTTTTATTTAAAAAAAAAAAGGTAATGTGGCAGTAATACTTCTTTTATAAGAGAAAAAAAAAGTCAACAGAAAGCTAAACAGCACATGTCTGTAGAACATCTGCTCTGAGAAGCCACTTGAAAAATAATCACTCAGTAGCATGATAAGAAAACATCTGTGAAGCACTGGGAGGAATATTAGCAATGGGAGGAGGCAAGGAAGGACAAGAGAGGTTGGACCTAGATCAGGGACAGACATTTACCAACTGGCAGCACCTCTGTTGCTTCTTGCATGACTTCATCTCTATGTAACATTCTGATTTTGTTAGAAGCAGGGATGGATGTGGCAAGGGCAAAACTGAACAAGGTGGTCATCGTCTTACCAGGTGCGAGGCTGAAGCCTCAGCTCCCCTCCTCATCCAGTGGAGGTGTTGGGATGGGAAGGAGGGAGCCCAGCCCTGGCCAGGCTCCAGGCAGGCAGAGCGCATTTTGTGTAACCAGAACCCAGTGATGTGTGTATATAGCCCACTCCTTGTTTGCCTTTGTTGTGCTGTCCATGTTGGATAAATCACACACCATTTTATTAGAAAAACACTGTTCATATTAATACTGTATATAAACAAGCCATCTGCCTTCACAAATCTATTTGAAGATTTTTTTTCTTAGCACTAGCAATTGGGTTTCAAAGCATTTATGGAACATTTCTTTGATGAATACTGGGAGGATGACACATAGCAGTGTCTTAACCATTAAGCAGACATTTGGCTTTAATTGATGTGCAGATTATGCTCCCTTTTAAAAGTGAGATAGTGTTTGTTCAATTACACCAATGCAGCTCCTCTGCAACTCTAACAAAGAACACATACTACTGAGACATTTCCCACAACACAGCATGGCCTCAAAACCCCGTTGGTTCACTATAGAATAAACAGTCAGGAATTCCTGGAAATTAAAAAACAAAAACCACATGGACGGTAGGAGAAAATTAAATTAGTGACACTACGTAGAAGCAAGTAAGATTTTCAAGCATCCACTCTGTTTCCAATCTTATTTATTCCTTTTCTGGTAATAATCAACCTCTTAGATTTCCCTTTGGATCTGGCTTTTTCCATTACAAATCTAAGGATACTGTGGAATGACAACTTCAATATACCATGGGTTGTATATTATTCTTCTAAAAAACACATGCAGAGGTTGATGCATGTGTGTAAAGAGTACAGGTAAAGAGCTGAGTATAGATAGATAGGAATATATGTCTATATTAAAGAGGAGGTCAGATGCTGTATGTAGAAAGTAGATCAGATACTGGCAAACTGATGGATCAGTTCATTATGAGATGCTCTGCCTACAAGGAAAAAACCAAACCCAGACCACCTTTTATGGACAATTATAGATCCTACTTCATGAAGTAAATAATGAAATAGAAGAAAGGAGAAACTGTGACTAAGAGCCAGGCATTTGAACCAGGTTGTTTTGTCACCCTGAACAAATAAAATTTGCTCATTTTCCAAAAGATGTGGAGCAAATATCTCAGCTTATTAAAGGTGCTCTAACACTGACTGGTCAGGCATTCCCCCAGCAAAGCATTAATCATGTCTTAAAGAGTATAGTATTTGAACACTTCTTTATTTCAGTGGATGGACCATGGACCAGCCTGACAAGGCACAGTTCTGCAAATCACAACCTGAGGGCTGCATTGTAATCTGGCTATAGCCAGAGCAGATACTTATCATTTATACAAATAAGTCCTCTTTCAGTTATCTCCAGCTGGGAGGGCAAATCATAAGACAATAAAGCAAGATCCTCCAGGGAAAAAAACTTGACTTTCTGTGGAAAACAAGTTTGGTTGATTCTTTGTTGTTTTCATAGGTTCAAGTTAAGAATATTCTTCCCAATTTTTCTGTCTCTGACATGCACAACACACCAAGCACATGTTTTAAGACTCAGTTTGCAACCTGATCTGCCCAGGCAGACATTCTGTTCCTGGGAACTACTGATTTGTTTGGCCATGTAATAGGATGGAGACTGCCAGCAAAGAGAAGAACAAGCCTTCACCTAAACTGAAGATGTAAACTCCTGTCATTTTCTAGGTAAAGAGATGTTCCATCCTCAGGTGTTTTGCTTTTCTGCCTCCAGATGCTTCCATCTCTCTAATCTACTGGTGATTGGGGAATATGGTGTTTTGGTGATGGTATTTTGATGTTTTGGAGGGCGTTTTGGAGCATTTATCTGTTCTAAAGGTACAAGATGTCTAGAATAACATATTCTCTACAGTTTTCAAGCAATGCCAGTTTAAATTAAGTTTCAAATTGACAAAATTGACCCCTTACAAAGCTCTGTTTCAACTCATATCTTGCTTCATACCTTTTTGTCAAATCAGTCTCTTGTGCAAGTTAAATAAAATTTAGGAGTGTCCAAACAACCGTCTGTGCCAGTTTAAATAAGCTTTTAAAAAGTATATAAAGCTCAGCTGAGTCAGATTTTGTTCAGAGTTGGGAACACGAATAGTAAAATATAATAAGGATTGCATGACCTTATCCCTACTTTCATAATTTTTGTACTTCTTTCCATTCATTCTTCTAAAATGTTGTATGTACAGGAGTGTGTACAGCTCCTGACACATTACTGAACAGATGTTCAGTCAGCTTTTTGGTATGACCAGAATGTATATATATTTTTGGTAATAAAGGGATGAAAAGAAAATTTGACCTTAACTGTTAGAAAAGAGTTATTTGAAACTATCCCAAAGTTTACTAAGCTTTTTAAAATCTAAATAGCTACTTCACTACTTGGTGAAGTTTGAGTTTCTCCAGACTTGTTGCCTTGTCCTGTATTGATGATCAAAATTGTCTTCATCACCTGCAGCATTCCCTATTCTTCACAGGGATACAGAGGGAAGAAAGAAGTCTCTAATACTAATAAACACACAAGCCATTTATTTCAATAGTTAGTAATTGCTGTATAACGATTTACAAAAATTGCACATCCTCTGTTTAACTAAGGTTTTGCCTGTGATCATCATAATCAGTTCTGCCTGTTTGAAGAAACGCATGCTTGCACAGCTTGAAACATTTAAAACCTTTCAAGTCAGGCTTTGGCACCTCTGATGGTATGTACTGTGCTTATGACAGTTAATCATGTGAACTGAACTTTTTTTCTCTTCTCTTTAAACTTGGTAGATTTAAGATTATCTTTTTTTCCCCCTCATATTATTTCTTCAAAGTTAAGTTTCCAGCGCATGAAACTTCTTGACCTGGAAAATAAACACAGCACTGCATATAGCACTGTGGGATAGCAAAAGAAATCTGACCTAACTAACAAAAGAGACACATCAAACAATGAGGGGCTGATTTTCCATGGTGCTTTTAGCAACAGTTTTAGAGTACCTAAACTTAGGGAACGTGTCTGCAATTGTCTTCAATGTCCAGTACGCTCCGTAAAGGAGTTTTTAAAATCTAGTCCTTGAATCTTGAGTGACCTACCTTTAATTTCCTCAAAGTAATAAAGGTTGACATATATTACAGACTTCAGTGGAAACAGCTGATATTTATTCCCTCTGTGAAAATCAGGCCCTGCAGACCAGAATCTGCTGGTGAACGGTGACCGGGCTCCTCTCGCAATAGCGAAGATGTCTAATTTTATACCTGTGGACTCTTCCAGTGTTGCATTACCTTCTCTGTGATTTTTATTTTCCTAATATTCAGGTACAAATTTTTTTCACTATGATCTGTGTTGCTGCTTTTTCTTTTGGCTGTGTGGCTTGAGGAGAGTCTGGCTCTGTATCTTCTGTGATCAGCCTTTCATAAGGAGTGGCAGACAGGAGTTAAATTCCAATTTTAGACTCCTTTCCTCCTGACCCTCTTGATCTCTTACTTTCATGCTCCAGGCTATGGTGTCTCTCCATGGCATTCATTCTGGTTTGTTGATGTCTTTCTTGAATGGAGTAAGGGACAAAAAGTGTACTCCAAATGCACCCTCAAGAAAGCCAGGTGCATAATTATCAAAACTATATTTGTGTTATGATACTTACAAAATCCCTCCATGTTTCATAGAATGGGATGTTCAGACGATGGTCTCAAGCCACTCTAGACATCCCCACTGGATGCAAGGGAACATGGCAGGGATGGGCATTTTAGCATGACTGGTACATACTGTCTTGTGTTTGAGTAAGTTGGAAATGATCCATGGAAACAGATATCCTGAAGTAACACAACTGCCTTGTAGACAACATTACATTTGTGAGCAGTATTGCTATGATCAGTCCTTTGGCCATCCTATGTCAGACCCTCTGTTGTCATTATGCTTTCAAATATCAGTCAGGATCTATCTGGACCAGATATGAACTGGGAAGTGACCTCAAAGAGGAAGTTTGCATGAGCTCTGAATAATATGATCTAGGTCAGTTCTGCTCAATTACATAAAATAACCATTTCAGTGATGGAGTAGCCATTAGTGATATTAAGGTATTAGAAAGATAATAGACCATAATGCTTTCACATTAAAGAAGGCTGAAGAATACAACAGAAGCTAAAGAACTCTTGTAACTTTGCAAGTACTTGAATAAAATTTGCATGACTTCCCATGGCAGTTGCTATTATTCCATAGGTTATGGAATAATTCAAATTCTTTGGAACAGGTGAGTTATGCAAGAGATAATCAGGGCCTTAGTCTCAATATTAGTTTCTTTAAGGACTGCAGGGCAATATTCTCTCCTTAGACTGTATCAGACTTTACTTTACCATTCTGATTCACAGTATAAATGCCCACAGAATGTTTGCATCAATATACCTTATTTTTTCAGAGACAAAAAATTAATATAATGGAATACAGAAGTCACTGCTTTCCCCCTAAAAATAGGCAGTTTCCTCCAGAAAAGGTCTATGCCCCTATCTAGACATCAGGCTCCAGTAAGAAGCTGGAGTAGGAGAGGATGGTATAGATTGCCCCACTTTAGCTGTAGACATTCAGTGATTGCTTAAAATCAGATTCTCAGAATGCTTCTCTTATCTTTGCTGCAACATTCTCTTCATGCTATTATGGCAACTTGTCTTAGATTTTTCTCTCTTTGAATAGTGCCTTGTGTGGGGTCTGGCTTTGATGGGCACTCTCAGTTGCCACATCAATGCAAATTCTATTGTGAACAAAGACAAGTGTTGCTAATACATGATTACATTTTAAGTTTGTGAAGTATTTCAGTATTTCAGCAGAGAAGCAAGTTAGAAATGCTGAATGTTAAAGCATAGGGATTGTGGCACTCGAAAAAATGATTCTTCTAACACCATTAGATTTATTTTTCCATTCTGTTTGTATTGGGTGTTTCTGATGCCAAAAAAAAAATTAAATTCAAATTTCATTTCAAAACATCATCAAAAGGTAACATTAAGTACTGGATACATTCTTATAATAGCTGTTTTGTTTCATGCAGGCATTATATCTGTGAGATGGAATATGGGTTGTACAAATTGTAGTGAGATGCTTGAAGTAAAAGCAACTCAAACAAGTTGATGTGAAAGAATGGCGTACTGCAACAGAATGTTCATCTGACCAAATTAATGGCAGCACATGAACTGCAATCAGGTTTTGTTTAGCCCTTTCTGATGGCGAACTCTTTTTCTAGGTGATCAGAACAATGTTTTTGTGAACCAAGATTGAGTGTTTGCACTAGTAGTTCTCCAGCAGAGTTTTCATTAAGTGACGTTCTCTTTACATTCTCTTTGGAAAAATGAAGGGGAACAGGAAGATTGTACAACTGCTTTGCAATGAGATGTCATCCTGGACAAAAATTTGGAAGAGAAATGTGAGTGTGCTTTCAGAAGGGTCCTACAGAACAATATCTTGTTTCCAGTCTGTACACTCACACAGTGACTAAATATTGTGGCATATCAAGGAAATTTGTGATTTTCTAAAGTAAATTAACATGATTTAGGGGAATTTATAAGAATCTGTATAAATGAAGATATTTTTCATCTTGTCCCATACCAACCTTGTAATTTTACTTTATTTAGCTTTCCATTTTGTTAAATACCTCACACAATGTTTCCAATATAAGTCTTCTTAGAAGATTTATTGTTTCTTGAGAGGAGCTAGAGAACAGCAGCGCATCCTTTATCATACCCTTACAGTGTTGCCTGAAACCCAGCTTTGTTTATTGAATTATTCCATATTATCACATATACTTGGAGACAAATAGACTACTTTCATTCAGGAAAGATTAATGATAAACATAACTTGCTGATTCAATAATCTCTGGGTCCTAAAAGGATGCATTTAAGGGACCAAATTTCCCTCTTTAAATTTGCTTACAGTTTAAGTTGTTGACATGTATTAAGTAACTTCGAGAAGGTTTGCCTGAAAATTTACTAAAGAGGCTGAACTCATGTGTAGTCAGCATTTCTTCATCACACAGACATGCACTATTCACAATATGACATTTGACTCACACTTAGCAACCTAATTATTTTCTTGCAAGGACATATGTTAAACCAGTCCCAGGGTCTGAAGATGTTTGCTGTCTATGTACATCAAAACAAGGCCTTCTTTTTACTGTGATCCTCATTTGCCTACATTTTGAAGGGACATCTTTCATTTACAATGTTTTACAAACCTGTGAATTCAAGGAAGTTCTTTTTTTTTTTTAATGCTTTCCTCTAAGTAAATGGGGGGCTACCCCAGTGCTAGCTAGAAATAGCTATGGGAGCAGAGCTGGTTTCTGCTGTGAAAAATGGGTAGTCTACACTGATGAAAGAAACCCCACTTATTCCAGGAGGCTAAGGTGTGCCCTGAGGTAGAGCACCTAATTCTGCATGGTTTACTTCTCCCAGTGTCCCCAAGGGATCACAGTTGGAGTCTTGGTTAGTATCTAAGATTTTTTTAGATAGCCAGTTTGAGATTCCAATAATCTCAAACTCATCCCAGCCCAGAATATACTGTCCAAGTTCAAAGGGCCATAAACCACCTCTTCCTCTTAAGCAGCTTTTTACTAGTAGCTACAGCTGAGTAATCGGCCGGGCTATCTGTTTAGTTTTCCGTCTTCTCCAAGTAATCTTCTTGGTGATGGGATTTTTCCATCCCATCGTAATACTTCTGTGTGCAAAGACCTATAACAGTGGTTTACACCTGAAAAATATTTCAGCTGGGAAATATCCTTAAACCTTCTGCTTTTGGCTAAATGTAGTTTTAATCTTCAGTTTGGATACACAGCAATGACAGCTGGCCATTGTCAGGATTTTCGTAGTAAATGCAGCTTCAGAAATAAAGCAAACACTAAGGCAAATCTGAAAGGGGAAAGTCTCAGACCAAGCAAGGTAATTGATATTTTTTTGTTATCATGAAACAGTATTTGGAAGGGTGTTTGTGTATGAACTGGATTCCTCCTTTTCAAAGTCTGGCACATCTCACTTCCACAGTTCACATACAGTTTAGAGTCAGTGACAACTGGTAAGGTACGCAGCACCTGGTGACTCTCTGGTTAGTATTAAATGGATATAAATCTGAGTGATCACTCTGGAAGGTGATCGGAGACTCTCAGGATCCTGTTCTGTTAGCTGTATGTAAATGACATCATCTTCAAGCTACACAAAATACCAAAGTACCCCTTCCCCTCATGGCTTCTCAGTCCTTGGCAATCATCTGGGCTTGTTGGCAGGTCCTACTCCTGTTTGCCATTGGCACTTGCCCATCACAGTTAACCCAGGGGCTCCTCAGGTGCACGGACTCACTGCAGTTGTATCACCTGCTGATGTGATGGCTTTGCTATGGTTTTGGCACATCAGCTTTTCCATTGTCTGCTTTTCCTGTCAGAAAAAAAGCAAGCTTCACAGTGCCCATCCTGAATCTTGTCTCTTTTCCTTGTTCTGTACTATCATTGTCAGAAGGCTGTCCTTCTGAGAAGGATTTCTGAGGAAAGCTTTTGGATAGCTGAGGCTTGACTCAGTCCCCACTGGTTACTCAGATTACTTTCCAGCAGTAGAGGCACTTTGCTGCATCTTGTCTTCTCTGATACACCAAGAAAAAACACCTCATATTGTCCCATGGCTTTCAGGCAAGAGGATAAGGTAATACTGTTAAAAGTATTGTAGGTAATGATTATGTCATTTTTTTTCCCCTAAGATTAAATCTTAGAAATTGCAGGGAGGTTCTGTAGAAAACTGCGCTGTTGCCTGTTGTTTCTGCAAATGTCTTTTGTCACCTTTATTTTGCTAATGTATATGTTATATGTGATTTGGTGGCCTGAGTCAACAGCCTGGATTCTCATGCAGGAATGTTTGCAATTGGTCCCTTACTTTTCAGGCTGTGTCTTCCCTAGGGTTTGGGTAAAGATGTCATATTTCTTGTGAGCATTAATGTGTGCCAGGGCACATACATAACAGAAGAAAAATCTACTGTTAAATAAGGGACTAGGCTGAAATTACAGAGGTGCACCTTGCAATTTCAGAGGACATCTGAGGAAGAGACGTTTGACCAAGAGATTTCTGTGAGGAAAACCCATATTTACTCAGGAACTGTTAATGTACATGTGGAAATGAAAAGTGTCCCTTCACTTTGATTCGACTTTTCATTTCTTGCTTTGTAGTTAGGTTATAACTTCACTGTTTGAAGTAATAAGTTTGAAATTAAGGTGCCTTATTTCATGCTGTAAAAGGCTTCTGCTGCATAAATAACACTAAATCAAGGAGAAGAAGACAATACTTAATTGGGACATGTTAATAACTTGGACAAGGAGATTAGAACTTCTGGCTGATTTCTTCTGTCATACACTTGTCATGTCTTCTTTTTTCAATGCTTGCATTTTATCCTTTTCTTTTGTTTTTTTTCAACAGTGATCTTTCCTACCTTTTGCTGACTGGGCTTTGACCGAAGACTAATTTTCTGTATATTTTCATATGTAGAAATCTGCATATAGAGGTTTGGAGATCCTTAAAGAAAAGGCAGTTCTGAAGTGAAGTGTTATGACATGATGCTTTCTGCCTCCCCATGGTGTCATTTAACATGAGAAATATATTACTTGTTCCTATCACCAAAATCCTATAGTGGAAAGACTAATAACAGAAATTAAAAACCAAAGAAGCTGAAAGAGAACTGCATTCCCTACCAACTCTGACAGCACTTTTTGAATTTTCTCATCTCTTTGAAAAGTATCAAAATCTGCAGATGAAAATTAAAAGCAGTTTTGGCTGAGCAACATTCATGTATCCTAGAAGTTCTGCAATTTTCTTGGAAAATTAAGGAGATTTAAAGCTGAGATTCAGCCACCTAACTTTTGACCCATGACTAATGCCTAGAGAGAAGGCTAGTCACTCTGAGCTTCATTTCCAAGCAGTCAGAAGAGATGTAGCATGGATTTGGCTGAAGGGAGGAGAGTGTAGTTTCCTCTCAGATATGCCTCAGTGTTTCGTAAAGGGCCAGCTGGGATATTTGGAACTGAACCCGTCAGCGCTACCGTAATAGGAATTTAGCCAGAGGGAGCACTGCATCTTCAGGCCCTTCTAGCTTATAAGCTCCTGCTTCATAACACTGGTTTTTCAGAAAAATAGCCTGGAATGTTGTCTAAACACAGAACTGAATCCCAATAGTGGTGTCCATCACATTTGTATTTGTGTCTCTTCTTGAAATACCTCTAACCTCATCTGCCTTGCTCATAGGCTCTGGATTGTGTTTATGAATATATGTCTGGAATATAACTCCTTCTAAAAGTACTTTGTGCAAAAGCTACTTGGAGGTCTCTTTTCCAAGGATCAAATTCAGAGGATTTCCAAACTGTGACCACAGATTGTGTCAATTTTCTGTAAGAAAGACAGTACTTCATTATTGCCACAGGGGGTAGTGTTGGCTTAATTTTGTACTTGAGTCACTGCTGCTGAAATTATTAAGTTAATGATTTATGCTCCTATGATACAACCATCTCTAGTGTTTAAATTGGTTACTATGTTTTGTTTACTGTTTATAACTACCACAGTTGTTTTAAATGCCACTAAAACTACTTGCCAGTTTGTATGGTTTATTTTTCCCTGCAGGTTTTTACAACCACTTATTGATATAGTGGGGGGAAAAAAACACTATAGTGATTTATGCTTGAAAAAAAATCCCAAGAGCTATGAATTAACCACTGTTCTGCTATATAGAAAAAAATAACACTCTAGCAACATTGAACAATGGATGTCAAAACCTATTTATTCTAGCACTTGCTTCTGGTTTTATCATAGTGGAAAATTTGAGTGCTTTTTTCTTTCTTTTTCTTTGAGTACTATGACTGCATCAGTTGGGGACTATGAGCTCACTAGTTTTTCCCCAGGGTTTCTCCTCATCATGCCATGTTAAGTACTTGATTCACTTAAACAGACTAATGTTTGCAAAGGTGGAAAAAATGTCCCAGAATTCACTGCTTGACAGAAGGTTAGCTCATTTAGCTCCTGGTGCACACAGAAAATTTGAGAGGTTGATTTACAGCTCCAAGGAAATCATCTGATAATGAAGCTCAGGTAGATTCTGGGCCTCTATTGCTTTAAGGAAAAGAAACACTTTTCTGTTTTTCACTGGAGAAAGCGCACAGCAGTGGGGTCACAGCTGAACTGTGTAGGGCAGGACAAGGAGGTTCTACCAGAGCATTACAGCAGTTGCCTGACAGTGGGCACTTTCCTTCACCCCGCTGGGTGAAAGTGTGGTCAGAGTAAAGCACAGAAAACTACACCTGGTGTCACATCTCAGACCTCCTTTTTGGCAGGTCTAGTGCCTGTTTTGGATTTGTCTCCTTTACATGTGCCTCCTGAGCCACTGCTTCCACATGCTTAGCTAGCTACTTCCTGGTGGGTTTGTAATCAAAACTAGGGGTACAAGCTAAATGGGTTTATGGCAACATGTAAAACATACAGGAGAGCCCTTACAGATAGCTGGAATCACAAATTCCACTGGCCTGCTCCATGTGCACAGATACACAGACTGTGGAACATCTGAACAGCTTTTCATTCAGCTCGTGCTGCTGTTCCACCCCTCAGCCTTCAGTGCTTCAGCCACTGGCCTAGCTCCTAGCAACTTCAGGCTGTCCAGACAGACCAAAATGGATGGAGTTAGGTGATGCTGTCAGAGACATCCCAGCAGCACTACCAGACCCCCTCTTTATGCCCCATCACATGGCTGGGATTCCCCCACTGTGGGGATCTCTGGAATCTAATACTTACCCTTAGACTGACCTAAAATGCTCAAACACAAGACAGAGTGATGAGCCCGAGAGTTTCAAGTAGAAGAGAGGTGTTGACAAATGTAGAAAATCAGGCACAAGTACTTTTAAGACCAAAAGGAACACGATTCCACTTCTATACTACAATACAATGTAAACCCAAGCCCTTATAGCTAATAAAGGCAAGACAGGGCTCTAATATTTCTGTTCCAGTTTTCCAGCAGAGGAGTGGCACAGATCCTGTGCACAAGAGAACCAGTGCATTTGGGGTCCATCTGACTCACTACATGAAGCAGTACATCCACCTGGTGATCTGCACACACATTTGCCTGGGGCTGCTGTACATCTGGCAGCCAGAGAGCTACCTTTTCTCTGGGCTTACTTACCCAGACAAATGGGAAAAATTATCTTTTACTACCCAGGGAACATGTCCAGGCAGAAGGAGAAGGATATATTCTAGGAAACCCAAAATATTTAGTACCCCCACATAATGACACAACCTGTTAAGTGTGGACTTTCACAAATTCATGTGATAGTTTCATTAACTGGCTGCATGTAAGCAGTATGAAGCCCTGAATTCCACAACAGAAAAGCCTCAAGTCCTACCATAAATGAACGTAGGCTTAAGTTAAGTTTTAGGTATGTTTTCACATGCCCGTTGTGATCTTTCTGTGGATACAATCCATCCTTCTCAATAAGCACTGCAGAGAGAACAAAGGCATTTCATGTGGTGTGGGAGAATTTCTCTGATATAAAGAAAATTTTAGACATGTGAGAGATAAGAGCATCGATTCACAGAGGAGATGTGGTGGGATAGGAAAGTTCAGCCATCCGGAACACAGCTTTGGGGAACTACACCCAATCCTGTAAACCCTTCCTAGGAAGGACGGGGAGAAAACACAGATGTGAGTAATTCCTCTGTACCAGTATCAATTTTACCTACAGCATGCTTCAGCAGTGAATGGTGGGTGTCCAGAGTGCCTGGACTGTGGGAGATGCTGTCTGTTCATCCTACACACATACACAGAACATTCTATTCTGTGGGAACAGGAGTCCAGGAGTGCTGCTGTCCAGGCTCTTGTTAGGGAATACATCTGCCAGAGAAACTAGCAAAGGAAAATGCACATAGCCCTCTTGCTTCATTAGGTATCTTTTTAACCTAACTGAGCATCTAGTCAGAGATGAGCTGCACTTTTAGTTTACTTTCAAAGACATTCCTTGCGAATTTTTCCAGAGCTGGAATGCCATATATGTGATATTTCCTTTAATAAAGCATCCAGGAGTTGTTTTTCAAGGAGTTGTGTAAATGTGGGAGTCCACCATGCAAGGGAGGCCATGTGTAGAAGATCTGAGAGCCTGCTGGCAGAATTACCCTGTGACTTTATTTTATAGGACCTGAAGGTTTTTTTTACCCTCACAGTTTATAAAATAACACTAATCTGTGTGTTAATGTGTGGCCTGTGAAAGGTGTGTGAAAGGTCTGCTTAGCCTTTTGCACGGAAAAGACTCATCTCCTGTGATTTAGGTGACTCAAAAGGTTCTACAACTTTCTGTAGGTGAAAATTAACTCATGTAGGAAAGTGTCCATGGCAAGGAAAATATGAAAAAAAAATCCTTTCTGGCATCAGGGAAACCTATTCATTAATACATTAGGGTACTATGACTATGGGAAAATAAAGGAAGGTGGTAAATGCAAACTATGAGCTATCTGGAAACACCTCTCCCACGCACAATGCCTGACACACACCTCTGGAAGGCTCTCAGAGGACTAAATGAAAGACCTCAAACAAACCAAGTAAGAAAGGAGACTAATTTTAATTTTTTTCCCCTAAGGATCTAGGGTGAAATATTGATATAAAAATGTAAGTGATTCTTTCTCTCTGTGATGCAAAAGCTTAAGGTGGGAACTCCTGTGTTTCAGGAGTAAAAAAAAATACTAAATACAACAGAGTTCTGTCTCCATTACTCTGCCAGGAAGATGGTACTTCCTAAAGCTTTGAAAGCATCAGAACAACATGGGCAAAAGAAGCTGCAAGCTCCTCAGGTGAAATTGTGCCCATAAAACAAATGGGAAAAGTCAGTTTTCAGAAATTAATTGCAATTTTTCAATGTTTCATGAGTTTTAATGCATCACTGCTGATCAGTCAGAAGAAAGCTGTATAAAAGATCCTCCAGTGAGGTATGAGGTGTTTGGCTGTTTTTACCAAGCAAAAAAATTGTGTAGTAACATGGCAATAAAAAATTGTACATTTTTAAAATAAAAACGCAAAACTCACTTTTTAAAAAATTCTGAATGTAAAATCTGCCCTATTAGGTAAATGAATGTATAATTATGCTTTTCAATGTTTTATTATAATTATGCTGTTCAATTATGCCTTTTAGATGTTTAACAATGTTCTTTACAGTTTTTGCTGTATCAGGAAATGCGAATGTTAAATTTGAAAATATGATTTTAAAAGCTTTTATTCTAATAAAGTCATAACATTCTGGTGTGACAATTTCAGAGCTTCCAGTTAACTCTGAAAACACTTTTTACACTGATCACTTCTCTGTGGTGACCAGTGACAGGACCGGAGAGAACGGCCTGGAGCTCAGTCAGGGGAGGTTTAGGTTGGAGATTAGGAAGAGGTTCCTCCCACAGAGGGTGGTTGGGCTCTGGAATGGGCTCTCCCGAGAAGTGGGCACAGCACCAGCCTGACAGAGTTCAAGAAGCATTTGGAAAATGGTTTCAGGCTCATGGTATGATCCTTGGGGCTGTCCTGTGCCAGGCCAGGAGTTAATGTGGTAATCCTTGAGAGCCCCTTCCAACTCAGTTCTGTGATTCTGTGCTTCTGTACACCCTATGTTCATGAAACTTGTATAAAAAATTTGTCTTAGAAAACTATATTGATTGTAAGCTTCTTCCTTTCTACTGGGAGGAAAAATCCCAGTCAGAATGCAATTTGTTCAGCACTTTGTATTTTCACTAGAGTTGGTGGGAATTTAATTTCTGTCTAGAATTAAATTGTTTTAAACAACATCTGTTCAGCCCTTGTGGTTTTATTCTGGAGCCGTGATCATTATTTGAGCTAAGAGCAAAGGAAAATACTTTCTTTTCACTTTTATTTACTGCATTAAAATGCCTTTGTCACTTACCAAGTGAGAGGTTTATCCTACCCCACTGTCTCCACTCCCTTTCTGCCCTCCCAGTCAGAGGCTCCTGTTATTTTTTTCCTTACCACCCTCAGTCACTGTGTCATCTCTAAAACCAGCTTTGAAGTAAAACCCTGACAGTCCACAAGCTCATTCAGATGTGTGGCACACTGACTCTGAGCATATGATTTGCTACCTCTCCCTATGTAGAACTCTTCACTCTTACTCATGCCTCTGTTTCCCGCCCAGGAACCAGTTTTAAGGCTTACAATATTTGTACAGTCCCTTCTCTCTCTCTCTCTCTCTCTGTCTCTCTCTCTCTCTCTCTGTGTTTTAAAGGATTTCTGAGAACTTCATTACACCAACATACGGAGTTGTGCAAGAGGGAGGGGACCACAGAAGGTCATCCTCCTTCCTTGCTTGCTTTTCTGCTACGCCTTAGCAAAACCTCTGTGCTGGGGGCAGCAAGTGCTCTTTTACTGGGGCTTAAATCAGAAAGAAAAAATGTTTATTTCAGTGGACCTCAAGCTGTGCCCCAGTACTTATGCAGTGAAACAAATCATCTCCCATCAGAGAGCAGAATGAATTGAAGAGGTGGCTGGGTCCTTGTTCCCTTCCTCTTGCATATTTTCCTAGCAACTGGCGGGGGGAAAGGACTGAGAAAAGCAGGAGATGGAAGGCAGAAGTCCCTTCATTCACTTTCCAGACAAGGATGACAAAAACTTTGCAGTGAAACACAGAAAGTGGAGTTAATTTTAACCTCCCTAATGAGAAATGAAAAGTAAACAGTGCTTCGAGAGCAGCATGACAACTATCAGTAAACAGTTAAAACTTGTATAGAGGAAACCAGGTTGCATCAAGTTACCAAATGTTTTCTATAATACTATATTCCTCTCCTGTGGACAATTAGGAAGACTGTTCTGCATTGGAGGACTAGTGTTGACAGCACAGAGCAATGGACATTTCAATGAAAAAGTTGCTGTTTTCTTCCTCCTGAGATCCAATAAAGATTTTATACATTGGGGTTTGCCTTATTTCAGTTCCATTATTATTTTAATGGTGTTATTTATTTATGATACACTGTCTGTTTGCATGAATACATAACTGTAAACAGGTACTTTCATTTTCTATGGAAGCTGTGTCAATCTTTTCCAATGACCTCTTACACTGATTTTAAACGATCTACCAAGCAACTTTTAAAAATGGGCTCAAGCTATAGTTACATGACTTTGCACCAATTTTTAAGTCTGTGTTTGATAGTTTATCGTACACATGCAAATCAATCCTCATTTGCCAAAGGAATATCAATAGTGCCTTGCTAGATTGTAAAATCACTAAGTCAAACTTTTCTGGCTTGTCCCCCACTAAAATCTCTATTCATGGGAATCATTTTAACTACAGAACATCTGCCCTTCTCTTGTTCTTCCATATTCTGCACAACTTAGGAGCTGCACTACTGTCCTTGGTGGCCATCATGTGCATGATGTCACTTTCAGGCCTGGGTAATCAGGTTCCCACAAGTAATCTAGCTGCTAGTTCCTGAGCTCTGTATCTGTCATTGCCATCATGGTCAGGAAAATACAGTTTTTAGTACTGAAGTTCTCTGTTGGCAAGTCTGCCCTCCCTGGCTTTCCTCAAGGGTGCTCCCCTCCAAGTCAGCCCGAGGGGAGGAAGCAGAAATGTGGTTGTTTTCCCACCCTGCTTAGAGAACCCAGGTTGATCACATACTATGGATGTTGGACCTTGAAAGAGTTGTCCAAATGGACCATACAGACTTCTGAAGAGGCAGCTGTAATTAGTTTAGTATTATAGCAAATCCATGGCTCCTTCCCAAGGGTGAGCTGCTCCTCCCTGGGAAGGGCCCATCACAGGGGTCTCTGGTCCTGGGCACTGGGAGGGAATATGTGCCATACACACAAGACAGCAGATCCAAATTAGGCTTGTCAGTTGTCCTACACTGTCAAGGCAGTAAGAGAATGAAATAACCCCTAAAAAATCCATTTCTGCCTCATCACCAAAAATTTCCCTTTGCTGAAAAAGGTTTCAGAAAAAATTGCAGGCAAAGATATTCCCTGGGATATAACAGTAGGAACAAGTAACAAGTGGATGGAAAGTGAACCATTGTGGACAATGGTTCCATCCTGTTATAGGTAACCCTCTAGGAATAATGCCACAGAACTATTAAGCAAAAAAAAATCTCAAGTTTTCCAGGGTCCTGATGGTCTTCCAATAGAGTATAATTTTCAATTTTTATTTTTTTAAATCTAATTACCTAAATGTTGTCTTATACTTTTCAAGAGTGCTATATAACTAACCCAAGAAATACCTATACAAAAAAGGATTCTGGAAATCTGATTTACCAGACCACTTATGGAGATTAAGCTGCTACCATGAAGCCAAAGCTGGACATTTGTCTCATCTGTGAATTAGGCTGATCAGTCAAAACTGCCAGAAGCCAAAGCTAAATCTGATCATTAATTATTTCTCATTTGCAGTCCAAGAAAATAGAAGGTCCCTACATCATTGAAGTTTCTGGTTGGGATCAAATTAAATTCTCCAGTGTTTTGAACACAGTACTTTTGGAAAACTTGCAGACTATCCTTGTACACCATAGTACAGAGGTCTGCTAGCATTTTTCAGAGCGCACATATAACATAAAGAGAAAATAATTGATTGAAATGTAGATACAAAGAAAACACCAACACAACAGAAAAAGTAGGGCTTTTTTGAATGTCCCACCTGAATTCTAAAGCCCATGGGTGACTGCCTTGATTCTAAAGATTTTTTTTTTGCTACCTGAAATCCTTCAAAGAATCAGTTCTAAACTGCTTAGCAACAGCCTTCATTTCCTGAAGATAGAAATTAAAATTCATTTGGACTGACACGGAAAGAAAGAGAGAGGGAAAAATACAGGTTGCTTTTTTCATACAGCCTTAACCAAAATGGTGTGTTAACTTGACTCAGGAAAAAAGGTGCAATAAGAAGAAGAAAAAAAAAGGAGGGAAAAGAGAAAATAAGTATGGTTTTAATTAATAAAGTTTCTTTTAAAAAAAGAAGAAAGGAATGGAGTCAAAGATCTTGTAACTAATAATCATCCTTTAGAAGGATTTATCATGTGCTGCCACTAAAATGTGTTTTAAAATATTGCTCAAGGAATATATGGGAAAAGCTACAGAGTTTTAGAGACTGAATGGAAGGATTTAAAGCATTGCAGAAATTTCATCTGTAACGCGGGGTGCTGAATTTTTAATATCTCACAGTGTCAATAAGACTGGTGTTCAGGCAGAGGTTATGTTGATGCTGCAGTTGTAATTCATCACAGATGGGATTAATTTGATTATATTTACCATGTCTTCTTTGAGATTAAGCAACAGAGGCTGGATATGATCTTCAGCAAGTGAAATCACTGATGTTTTGGGTATGATCTCTCACTTTGTTGGTGGGCAAGTGGGCAGGCATTCTGAATGCTGGATGCTGCAGGGTGACAGGGGTCAGACTCATCCTGTGTCACTGCACTGATTCAGTGCAATGTGTGAAATGTGTAAAGCCCTGACCACTCTCCTCCCTGTAATCTCTGAAGGGCTGCTCTGAATCACACCAGTGAATCACGGTCCCTAGCAGAGCAGGGTCTGTCTTGTCTAACTTCAGCAACACTCACTTCAAGTCTGTCAGGAGTCAAAGGAAAGAGGTAGGAACCCCTTTTTATGGAATTTACTGGACAAAGTAGACCAGAGGAGGAATGAGTAATTTAGACTGTATGCCTGAAATTGAGGTGGCCAAGCTGGGTGAGATGATGTGCAGTCACTTTGGCTGTACCAGCTGGAAGATTAAAGGATCACTGCTCATTTTGCTATCCCACCACGAGAGTACCTTGGATATGGGAGCAGTGGTGGTGGTGGGAGGATCTGGATGTGGAATACTCCTTGGAAATTCTCCTTTAGTGGAGGATTTCCCAAGACAAGGCTTGTTGCGGCAATTTCAGGTTTTTTTAAAGTCACTTTAGGAGGACAAAATGAAAGTCCTGATTTTGGATATGTAGGATTCCCATGTCGTCAGGAAGCTGACAGAGCTTTAATCCATGCCATAGTCTACACCAAGCTTACAGTGGAAAGCTGAGAGTAAGCCCCAAAATATAATCAAAACCAGCAGTTGTGTCAGAAAGCTGCAGAGACACATCTTTCCTTTTGCTGTTTTTCTTTTACCTCTGTGATGCAAATGGACCTGTCAGTTGCTGTAGTGTGAATCTGACCTCATTTGAGGTTCATTTTTGCAAAGAATAGGAGGTCTGTTCACCAGGCTCTGAAGATGTTCAGACCCTGCTCGTCCTTTGATCTCCCAAGTAGGCTGGGCTCACAGCCTCAGTATGTATTGCCAAAAATTCGGTGACCCCACGGCTTCTCCTATTAATAAGATACCATCTGGTTTATAAGGGTGAGAGTAAATTCAAATTTAAAGTGAGAGGCATACCTCACAACGTGGGTAAGTAAATGCATAGTGACATGGTGCTGTCAGTACTGTTTCCATGTGCGCAGTTCAATCACATGGGCCACACATATGTGGCCATGCTTTAGAAGATGGGGCCAGTTGCTTTGCATTTTAGCTGGGGAATCATTATATTAGTAGGAATCAACCAGAAATCAAGCAGAAAGCAGAGTTTTAAGTGTGGAGTTATTTTTTTTTCTCCTTTTCTGATGTTGCAAATAATCCTCATTCCTCACTAAGTTCTGTCAGCCAGAGTTGTGTGCATTTTTCAGCTATCAATTTGTGAAGGAAAAAATGCTGGGAGCTAGTAGCATGGTTTTAATTGGGGAAACCACCCAAGAGCTCACATGTGCAGCTGACCTAGGTTATCTCACACCCGTGAATCAAATATACCCCAGTGCAACCACACTGGAAATGAGAGGCCAGTTCCTCTCTCACAGCCTCCAGTGTGAATCAGAAATCATTATTTTGAAGGAAGAGCAACGAGGCTGTGTAAAAGCAGCACAAATTCCTGGAGAAAACCCAGCAGAGTTACTGGTAAGAAATAATCCTCTACAAAACTGAGTCCTGGGAGTTCCAAGCATTCTCACACACCCAGTTTGATCATGCTGGAAGTAAAACAAAATCATCTTCCTCAGCTTTGGTCAGTGTTCTTGCTTCTGTGCTGAAGAGAGAGATGAAAAAAAGAAGAAATAAAAGAAAATAAAATCAAGTATTTTTGAATATCAGAAAGTTTTGTGTCAGTAAAAAATGAGGGTTTTTTTAATGCATAGAATTGTAGAATCATAGAAATGTTAAGGGGTTAAAATGAACCTTAAAGATCACCTAGTCCCAATCCCCCTGCCTTGGGCAGGGACACCTTCTACCTGACCAGGTTGCTCAAGGCTTTATCCAGCCTAGCTCTAAACACTGCCAGGGTTGGGTCATCAAAACCTCCCTGGGCAACCTGTCCAGTGTCTCACCTGAGATACATAGAATTCTTACATTTTCTCAACCTGTCCCTTCTCCTGCCAAATAACTGAAGGTTCATCTTCATTCAAGACTTGGATCTCAGTCTTACAAAGCCTTACAAATAGGCTTCCTTGCTCCCTCTCTCTCTCTCAGGCAGTGTCAGGAATATACATTCACACTTCATCCGGTCCAACCAATGCCGAGCAAGGATTTTCAATTAACAACTTGTACACAAGATTTTTGCAAAGCAAATGATACTTTTGCTGAGCTACAGCATCTTGTGTTGTGCCAAAATGTCAACTCCCAGAATAGAATGTGTTGAAGTGAAATATTAAAATTCTGCTTCTTAGTTTGTCTAGTCAAATACACCATATTAACATGGGATATTAAAGAAAATACATGCTGAGGATAGAAGAACTGCCAACAGACAACATCTTTTTCATGGTTGGGCTAAATGTCAGTTTTCTGATAATGATGGCAGGGGACCATTAGTCAAGTGTGAGCTTTGATTAAGAAAAACATCACTCTGGATAAAAAGCAAAAAGGAAAATGTGCCATTTACAGGCAGCATAGGTGCAGGATGCAATTAGAGAGGGACAGGAACTCGTTTGCAAATACGCTTGCATTATTAGTATCTGTTACAGAATTGTGATACAGGTTGTGATTGCATTCAAGACTGTGAAATAATGTTTTCTGTGTGTGAAAGTTGATTATTCTTTCAGAAGCTAATGCTCCTTTTCCCAGCTTCCTCCTCGCATCTATATTGTTGCAGCCTCTCAAGACACTCACAGACACAAGACAATTTCTAGTCCAGTTAAGAAGAACCAAATCCAGAGAGGTTACTGTGTTGCTTCCATATGCTGTTTTCCATCATTTTCCTTAGTGTTACGAACATTTGTGGATGAAGGAAGAAGGGAGTGTGTTGCAGATGCCTTCCCAAGCTGCAGAGTCTGTAGTTTGAGACACTCTGGTTCCTGCAGCAGAGCGTGATCCAACATCCAGCAAAGTGAGTGGGACACTCTCCAGTCATCTTCCCAGAAGTCCACAGCCATTTTATCCTGTAACTCAAGATCTCTCTGGTGGATAGAGAAATGGCCAAAGCAGGCTCTGGAGTTGGGAACAGCACTTTGCATTCCAGGTCTGTACACAATGCTAGTGGAAAGTGCAGGAAAACAATAGCAACTCTAATTTTCCTTCCTAACATTTCATTTTCCTATATCCAGCCTCAGATGCTTCTGTCATAGCTTTGTTGCCTATTTGTATCCAAAGAAAAGTGCAGAAGGATGAGAGGCACACGGAGCTGGGACTAGGTTTTCCCATGGATCTCCCCAATGTACATGGTGGGAAGACCACATGAAAATCTTTATTGCAAAAGTTTCTCTGAGGGGTTTGTGCTGTAGCAATTCCAAAAAAAGCTCAGAAAATTAGCTTTATTACATGTACCTCCTCAGAAGATTTTCTTGTCTGAAGACATTTTATTTACAAATTAGACAGTCCATTCTGCCATGGACTCTTAATGCAGCTCATTATCTGTGCTGAAGGCCCCATTCAGGATGTACCTGAAAGATTTCAGTTATGTTTAAAACCCGAGGAAAAGGTCACCTAAAGCCCATGGGAAATGTGATGGGTTCCTTCATACCCACTGCAATTATTCTTCACATGCTGTGAGATGCATCTGTAGAGTCTGAAAACAAGAATCTGTCATCTGGTTTTATTTTGTTGTTCTTAAGAATGCCAAGTTGATTCAGCAAGGTCATGCATGGTCTAAATATATGCCAATAACTTTTTTGTTGTTCTGAAAATCATCTCTAGATTTATGACTATGAACAATAATCTAGCTTAAGCTCAGTTTTCTAGTTCTGCATGCTATTTTGAAAATAAAAGTAGTTACAAACTTTGAGCTTTCAGACCAACCTTGAAGTTGGCATGAAAATGTACATGCTGAGCTATCAGTTTACTAATGTTTGTACAGTGAATATGTTCCCTTTTCTTAACCCTGCAATGTCCTTGCATTCAAGTTGCAGTTCTTGTACATCCACTCTGAAGGGTACTGTGGTTCTTGTGACATATTTACACACTCACAAAGGAGGTGGTTGTGCTAGCATCCTCCCTTTTTGCTACATTTCACTGAAGCTCCAAAGAGCAATACTGCACAGATGTAGTTCCTAGAGGCTATATTGCAACTGGACACTTTTCAAAGCTCCTTGAAAGCCGTGAGCAAACATGTAAAAGTTACAGTGCGGAAGTTAATGATTTTGATCTGAGTTTCAGTAATATCAATATTACTGGAATAATTTCAGTGACCACATAAATGTATGCATATTTGTCTTTAGAATTTGGTTGTAGTCCCATCTACCAGGGTCCCATACGTGCAACAGAAAGCTTTTACAGTGAGGAGTGGCAGCTGCTTAATGCTGCACAGGAAAGCACAATTTAGGAGAGTTCTGCACCAAGCTCTGCTCTCAAACTATTTTTGCAGCATTGCAAAGGCATTGATTTATGCATAATTAAAGCATATAAAATTAAAGGGTGATTGGAGAAAAAGAACAATTACAGCCAGCTGAAATCGAAGAATTTAGATAAAAACAAATATATAATTATTGGAAACAGTGTTTTTCATGCTCAGAAGGTTTAACAACAACATTTTTGAGAATGTGTCAGGGACTGCTTCATGATCTCAGTCTTTGGTAAGTAGATTTATGTTGTTTCCAAAAGGAGGCAATTCTTCTTATAGAAGGCCCTCTAATTCACTATCAGTTCTAGAACCAGCTCAGATAGGCAGATTAATAGGATCATTCTAAATTTAGTTTGAATAATTTTTCTGAAGTGAGCGTATAATGACATCTGGAAAAATGCTATGATTACAGTGCACTTGCAATGAAAAATAAATTATTTTATTGTCTCATTTTAAAACGTGTCAAGTTGTAAAAAAAAAAAAAAAGTATGCTATTGCTCTAAAATTATAAAAACACAAGGGCTCCTATAGTAGTAATCCCTGGAAATTTTTTGTTCCATAATGATGCAGTGAGCAGGTATTTTCTGACCAGAATCAACACAGAATCACAAAAACAAGCTGAGGTTAGAAGGCACCTCTGGGGTTATTGCTCCCCAGATGGAGGACTTTCCCTTTGCTTTTGTTGATGTTCATAGTACATCAGACTTGGACCTGATATCAACCCCTGAGTGCACAACCTGTGATCAGCCTCCAGTGAAATTCCTCGCTGGGCCCAACAGTTCCTCAGGTTTCCAGCCCACCTTGCTGTCCATTTATCCAGTCTGTATCTTATCCTTTTGTCTGTGATGAACATGGACAAACAGCCTTGCCAAGGTGAGGACAGACAGCACAAACTGCTCTGCCCTCACCCATCAACACTGTGGGTGACTCAGTGTGATTCCCCACACACAGATCAGTGTTGGTTCCTCAAAAGCATCCTGCCCTTTGTATGTTTGGAAATGGTTTCTAGGAGGATTCTGTCCATCACCTTCTTGGGGTTAGTGGTGAGGTTGATTCTGATTGGTTCAAACCAGTTCCAGCCAGTTGGACTGGTTGCAACTGGATAAAACTGGTAAAAACCAGTTCCAATCAGATACGGCTGATTCTGACTGGTTCAAACTGGTTCCAGACTATTCAAATTGGTACTGAATTTTTCCAAATGATTGTGACTGATTATGGCCAGTTCAAACCAATTCGGAACCAGTTGGAACTAGCTGGAACTGCCCAGAACTCATTGGAACCAGTTTGAACCAGTTTCAATCCAGTCAGAACTAGTCAGAACCCGTTGGGATTGGTTAGAGCCGGTCTGAACCTGTTGGAACCAGTTAGCACCAGTAGGAACTGGTCTGAACCAGTTTTAACTGGACAGAAGCAATTTGAACCAGCCAGAAACGGTTTGAACCACTTTGAACTGGTTTGAGCTGGTCTGAACTGATTTGAACTCATCTGAACTGGTTTTAACCATTGGTGATGTCAGCCTTGTACTTCATGGAAAGAGCTCCACAACCCTTGGATTGTCACTGCTCAGCCATAAAATGGCCAAGAACTGAATGTGCAGGAATGTCCAAATATCTCCTTGGCCCCCAAGAAGATCCCTTCATCCAGGGGCAGCTCATTGGCAGCAAAGGGCACTGCTCACCCTTCTCTTGATCTATGGGGAAGTAAAGTGCTTCTGTTTCCAGACTCCCCTTCTAAAACATTTCCTGAGAACTAAAAATGTTTAAAAAATGTGAAAGAAAACAGTTACAGAAAAACGATATTAAAAGAAAATTCCAAACTGCAGTGAATGCCTCCAGCCAAATTTCTAAACTGGGCAGCAGAGTGGGAGGAAATGGCAACATATTTTTGCAGCATTTACACTTTTTATGCTACTGCTGGCACACACAGTTTTGTTCCTGTAGAGAGAGCAAAATATTGGAATCAAAACCTTCCCTGTAGATCTGACAGCAGAATAATATTGAAATTCGGGTCCTTGGTGTAGGTCTGAAGATACAGCCCTGCCCTTGAGTTGAACTGCCTGTAAGAGATTGGGAGGAGTTTCTGGGAAAGCTGGCAGTGAAACTGGGATGAGTGAGTGAGGTTGGTGGCTCTGCTGAGGGGACAGGCAGGTCCCTGTGGGGAGGCACAGCCAGCTGGCCAGCCCAGCCTGTGGCCAGCAGCTCTTGGGGACAGGGAAGGCAGTGGGAAGGTTCCACTGGGAGGATGCTGGCGGTCCTGCTGGGAGAATGCTGGTGTTGTTCAGGTCTTAGGGTAGAAGAGGCAGAGCAGGTTGGATGGGAAGCCTGAGGAAACCTAGTATTGTTGCTTTGCAGTACTCAGAGGAAACACTTTTGTTTGTTTGCTTGTCTAAAAATTTCACAAAAGCACCCTGAGTCCCTTTGAAACTTGTTTAAAAATGAATGAAACACAGCATTAAGTGTCTGATACATAAATCAAACCATTACTGTAACTGTGGAATGATCAGTAGAGACAAACAGTCTCTCTTTAGTTTGTTACTAGCCTGGAAAAAGCATTAATTAGCACTAATGAATCACCAGAGCGATGACTGAGCCAGGTTTCCAGCATTGCCAAAACACAAGCATGATTCAATTAATGCTGAAGGTTTTAGTACATGTGTTTTTGTGGAACAGTCTTTTGACACTAGTGTCTTTTTAATAATGCTTTGCAAATCTCTTCCAATATTATTGCGTGCAGACTGAGCTTCCCAATTTACTGCAAACAATAAAGAGTCAGAATGCATCTGTGACCTCCTTTTGGAAGAAATATTCATCTGGGTAATGTAATTATTATGTAAGTTACTCAAAGTTAATGGTATTTTCTATTTATGCTGGATTTACTGCTGTCAGAGTTGATGACTGACTAGCACTAGAGCTTAGATATTGGCGCAAAAGTTAATGTGTTATTTAATTTAATTTAAAGATTCCGAGAAACTGCTCCTAGTGTGTAAACAAAATCTTATCAACAGACCTCCACAACAACTTGTCTTTTCATTGGTAATCTCTGCTGTTCAGAGACAGAGGCCAAACGGTGCAATCCAACTCAACAGGGGATAATGTGGAATCGTCCTGAAGAGTTGTGGGAGAGCAGCTATGATTCTTGCCCAGTGTCCTCGGAGCAGGGGGAAAGACAGTGCAGCCTCTGCCTTTGCTGTGCAAAGAGTTCCATTCTCTTCAGGCAGACTGAGTTCAAACCAAGAGGTGCCAGAAAGTACAGTACCTGGACCGTGGAGGGGCACAGACTGCAGCTGCTGCTTCATTGCCATCCTGGACTGGCTTATTCCCAGACATTATCATCTTTAGGGACATGATGACTTTCCAAACCCCAAAATGCTCAAATTTTCAGATTCAGCACAAAGTGGTTTGCTCTCTCTCATCTGTGAAAGTGAAGGTAGATGAAAGCCTTCCTGGTTAAAGCTGGCTGAGAAATAAAGTAAAAAACAATATCCAAGATGGTGTTTCTTGCTGGGTCCGAAGAAGACCCAGTGCCTCCCTCTGGAGCAGAAGACTCACTGAAGTTTTTTTCAACAGCCTCTGCCTTTCAAAAGAAACTCAGAATTCCTTTGAAAGAACAGGCCAGTTCATGTTCCTGAACCACCCACAGTGCTTGGAGTAGAGACATCTCACAGTCTCTAAGTATGCAGAAACATGAGCTTAATGCCAGTACTCACCAAATGTGAGCTACCAATGCATGTGACCTCTTTTCTTGCCCTTCTTCCATGTTAACTTTAAGGCCCTCATCTCTTAGCTGAAACTGAAGCTGCTTCCTTCAAGGGGAGTCTGGAGGTCACTCAAAGTACTGGATGGGCAAAGGGAGTTCACTGACGGGGGGAAAGGAACAGCTCTGGCAACATGGGAGCTTTACATTTTCCCCTGATTAGTAATTTGAATGTACTGTTGATGAAAGGGCATTTTGCATTTTCTCTGGAAGAGCTTGACATAGTCATTAAGACCATGAGCTGATATTACCACTGCTAAGAGGACATGGAAGCAGAATTCTCTCATGCAGAGATAGTCTATACCAGAAACATCGATTTGAATCTCTTCGTCCTTCATCTGATTGAATACTGAAGAGTTGAATAAAGTAGTATAACTGTAAGCAAAACCAAATCTGTGACTTTACACAAATGTGGCACAATTTCACATCCCAGATGGCCATCAACTTTGCCCATTTCCAGTTATGTCTCAGGCTTGCAGTCATCTACTCATCTTCTCTGCTGCCAAGGCTGCCTGCTGAAAGTCTCTTTTCTTAAGAAAGGCCAAGCAATTACTCAGTGGGACTACACGAGGCTGTCAGCTCCTCCTATACCACTAACACTGGGCTTGTTGTAATCTTTTCCACCATAAGCCAAAATTTCTCAGCACTAACAACCCAGATGTACACATTAATTTTAGTCTGAAACTGAAAACAGAAGGAATTAGGCCACCCAGCTCTGAACTAAGGACAAACTTCCCAATCTATGTGTTGTCCCTATGAGAAAAGTATGGGTCTCAGTTACAGCTGGGAACATTTATGACATTTGGTATGTCTGCACATTCTCACTGCGAGGGACAGATTGTCAAATTCTGCTTCTAGTTACATGCATCCAGCCCGAGTGAAATCAGTAAATGATCACATCACCGGCCTCTCCAGTAAAATCAAGGTCTTTTATAAGCTTTGATAACAGATTTTTTTTCCTGCCTACTGTCACATAAATAAAATAGGAAATCACATTTTAAAGGATTGCAAAATAACTTTATAAACACAGTGCAAACCAAGAAAACATGAGTCTTAAAACAGGTAACCAAATGCCTTCTAATAAAACCTGTTGGCACTGGTATATTTCTGACATAACTTTAATTGCATGTAAATGTTGAATTTGAGATACTTCATGTGAGGCTGAAACCTGAGAGGAAACCTAAGTTGGTAAACAGAATAGGCTATGTTAAAGAAATGATTTACAGAGCAACTCCAAGTCCAGCTGAAGTTCCCTGTACAGTAATTTCACAAAGCCTACTGTTTTCTCCAGTTGTCCTCTGTAATGTATAAGCGCCTTTCTGCAGCCTACGTGGATGGTTACAAGTCTTGATGTTACCATTTTCCATTTGAATCCTGTCACTGTCTTTTAACACAGGTGTATTTTACTCAAAATCCTTTTGTTTGGCTTAGGGGGTAACATGTAAAGCTATCAGAAATAATGTCTTCTCTAAAATCCAAATTTGTGTTACGGTCTCAGATATAGCTAACAACCCTCCAGAACAAATGGTGTTCTTAATAACAGGAAAATTCATATTGCAGCCATCATGTGCACTTCCAGTACAAGTCCTCTTATCTGCAGTTCCTGCATTAGTGCAAGGCTGCATTAATGTCTCCTCTCCTTTCAACCAAATGCTCAATCTATTGTCTCATTCATCAGAAAAATTCCCCAAGACAATACTTGTGTGCTTGCTGTATGTTAGTAATCAACAGTTTGCCCAATCATACTGACTCTGGGGCAGCTATCCCTAATCATGTCCCAGCTGGAGAGTGACATGGTGGGATGATGTTTTTTAGGAGATGAAGACCTTTTTATAAGATCCTCATACACAAGACAGAGAATCATTGACTTTAAAAAGCACAGGACTGACTTAAAACAGTGAAAAGCCACAGTAAAAGCAAAGATTATTTGATACTTCATCATAGTTTAAGGGCTTTCTGACAGATTAGCACTACCTGTAATAAGACCAGATAGAGTTTGATATACCTGAAAATTAATGCAGTTTCATTTTCTTTAGGACTGCAGCAAATCACTTCTTCATCAATCTAGGCAGCTTTGTTTTTTCCCAGATATGATATCAAAATAAATCTGTCTAATCTTTTTCCCAGGACTAACTCTCCTCATAGCAACTTCTCTTCAGGAGAAATTGTCAAGCTTGAAGTCACCTATGAAAGCTTCTGCTCTGTGATCTTCTCTGTTGGAAAAACTTAACTTGGTGGGTGTAGGTCACACTTAACCAGAAGTTTGGGAAGTTGAGGTGTTAAATGGGCATATGGAAAAGCAGTGGGGGTCGGTCTCTTCTCCCAGGTATCAAGTGACAGGATGAGAGAAAACAGCCTCCAGTTGTGCCAGGAGTGGTTTAGATTAGATACTAGGAAAAATGTCTTCACTGAAAGGGTGGTCAGGGACGGAATCAGGCAGCCCAGGATATTGGTGTAATCGCCATCCCTGGAATTGTTCAAAAAAGGCATGGATGTGGAACCTGGGGACAAGGCTTAGTGGTGACCATGGTGGTGTTGGGTTAACAGCTGGACTCAATGATCTTAGGGCCCTGTTCCAATCGTACTGATTCTATGATCCTAACTACAGAAAAATAAAAAGTAGTAGCAAGATGATTTCATTTTTCTTAAAAATGGGCAAGAGTATGAAAATAAGAAGATCATTATTTGTTGGTGAGTGATTTTGGAAAAAGTGAGCAAATATGCCAGTAAAAATGCAGTGGTAAAAGGCTGGGATGTGTGTGTGGATCTGAGTTGTCATGTGTTGCACTAACAGTCAGTATTTCACTTCCAGCAAGAGCGAGGAACACAGCAAGGGAAATGCTCCACTCTAATTAGGCCTATGTGTGTGTGTTTATGAAAAAGTGTGACAAAGTTCACATGGAAAACATCATCAGTGCTGAATCTTTTGGGTGATGTTATCTTGCCCTTTCAAAACCAAATGCAGCAGTCCCTGCTAGTTAAAGATTTTCCCCTTAGGTACCATGTTTTTATTTTTCTTGTGTTTCCTTGGGGATTTTCCCAGCTTCAGCAGGGCTTTGCAAGCACATGTGAGTGAAACATTCCCATGTGGTTATGAAAGGGGAAGGTTACAAGATGGTGAAGATTTCTATAATGAGATACCTTTATCCTCATTTTACACCCTTACTGCAATAAAGATTAGATGGGCAATGAAATTTCAGATTCAAGCCCAAAGCAACAGAACCAAGAATCCCATCTCATCTGCGACCTCAGGGTTTGCAGAGCCAATGTACAGAAATTCAAAAGGTAAATTTAGATCCAGGAGCTGCTGAAGTCAGGGATGGGTTGTAATGTCCCTGCAGCACGACTATAAAACCACATTGTGATTTGAGTCACAACGTGTATGGATACAATAACTGCACTGATGTCCTGAGTTGTTCTAGCTTTACAAGCAATGTAACACCATTGAAACATGGGACACAAAGCACATTGCCCATTTTAAATCTAAAAATCTCTGCATAAAATGCATTAAAACTGCTTAAAATCTGCAGTGCTGTGTTGTTACAGAAAACATTTCCTTGATTTTAAGGGAACTGGCAGTGCTTGTGTCTGCCTGCATGGAGGACTCCAGAGTTTCTTACTTCCATATTTAAAGATTAATTATTTTGTAGTTCTTCATGAAAACTTGAAAATTCTTCAAATATGTAGGCCAAGGAAATGTTGACATTCAAGTTCTTCAAATCTTTGCTGATCACAGAAGTTATCTGTGACAAAATTAAAGGTTTAGAGAGACTGTTTAAAACACTTTCCTTCTGGAAAGGTCACTCCAGGAAAAGCACTGTGTTAAGCAAGCTTTGTACCTTGGCTTTTTGTTCTGTATTATGACCAAAAATTTCAAAACAAGGCATTCTGTGTTGTGCATCCTGGTACCATGAGACTCTTGAGAGTAGCATCTGCAAGACACTTTTCATGAGTGTATGTGTACTATGTAAAAGCAGTGAATCTCTTCAATTTCATAACTCAGTTAAATTCTAGAAAATCAAAAAATTGTGTTTATGTTGTGATAAGCACAAGTTGTGAAAAAATGGCTAAAATCAAGGTTCATCATTTTTTCATCTGTCTTGTTGATGCTTGTCAATTCCCTGCAATGATGTGTCACAGTCAGATCCACTGAATGGCCAATTTGGTGAATTTCAAAACAAGGAAAAATGCACCATAAATTTTTTACATATTCTCACTGACTGTAAATGCGATTGAATATGTGGGACTTCCTCCAGCTTTGTTCTTTGGCGGACTGCTATTAGCTTACATTCGAAGTCTCTGTTGGCCACACATTTCACATTGTTCTTCCAAATGTAATAATTTCTGTCTTTTATCTGATCTCTGACAGTCTCTCTGTTTTCATCAATATTTGACAGCAATTCCCAAAGATACAATATAGTCCATTCTAATATCCTTGTGCATACTGTCTTCTCCCTTTGAAATCCAATACCTAAGCAGTGAAATAATTTATTGTGCCTTATTTAGAATTTTATTTTTTGCATGTGTTTTGATACTGTCCCTTTGAAATGAAAGTTATTTGGAAATTTAAACCAACTGTTCTCAAAACATAGTAATGAAATATTATTCAGTCTGCCTCCCTTTTCAAAGATGCAGTGTTTGTCACGCTTTCTTTCCATGCCTTGTTTAAATATTTCTTTCAAATTTTACACTCCAAACCCTAATTTTATCCTAATGTACAAAACCCAATTTACACCAGCCACCTGAAAACAAAGTTTAAAAACAATGAATCCTGCACAGATCAGTGCCACCCTGAAATCACTCTACCTTTTAGACTGAGGGATCAAAATTGGAACTGAGTTTTCTTCATCTGGCATTTTCTGGCATAAGGAAAACATGCCATAGGTAAAAAGAAGAGAAATTAGTTTTTTGAATGAGCATGATTATCGCCATTACCCCCGAATGCACAGATTTAACAGTGATGATCCCTTTTCAAGCAGCCTAAAGAGAAGTGCTGGATTTTTAAAGACAGGCATTAATTAAATGCAGGTTAAGAGGTTCTGTGCAAGGATAAAGGGGTAAAAGTACTTGATTAAAAAGTAGACTAAGTAATTTAGAATTGTATTGATATTTCTTAACATTAGAATTACAATTCAGGATTCTGGATCATGTTCTGTTGTAATGAATATGGAGGTGCACTTACATTTACAATAAGAAAAATTGTAAATTTATTCTTTTGACTCCTAATAACAGACTTATAAATTCTCACTTTATTGACAGAATGAGAAAAATTATTGATTAGATGCTATAACTGATAATGATTTAAAAAATGCACTTTTCAGTTCTGAGGGAAGACCAAGAATGAAGTATTGCTCTGTCTAAATTAAAATAATGTTAATATACTAACCAGTATGTAGAATAAGCCAAAGTAATTTTTGGAAGTCCAGCAATACAGGAAATAACTATGGCAGGGCTGAACACATTACTTTTTTGTGTAAGCTAAAATAGCTCTTGGAAATTAATATTAATAAAAGTTTTTACCAAAATTCTTTTCAAACAGAAATTTAATTTTCATTTAAAGCTAAATATGTTAATACATTAATTTTAATAAATATCTGTTTTGAAAAGAGAAACAAAAGAAAGCTTTTCAGTAATGTCCAAGGCATATCTTGAATTTAAAAGTTGACCCTTTTTTATATTAAAAACTGAAAAGTTAAAGGTGATCAGCTCTTAACTAAAATACATACTCCTTTTATCTAGATAAGATGTTGCTACTGACTTCAAACGTTCTTTAAATTTGTATTTCATGGGAGTTTGGAGGTCTTGTTCCTTTCAAAGTGGCAGAATTTCCTTTCCGATGACAAGCCAGTTCCTGCCTACTCAATTATGCTGTCCTGGGCTTAATCTTAGTCCTTCTGCTCAGAAGAAATCTTCCCTCTTAGGCATCAAATAAAGATTGCCTATTGTTTTCACAAAAATAGTGAGGTAAGGATGAAAAATATCTTGCTGCATTGCAGAATTGGTAAACTGGGCTCTCTTTTTTGGCCAGATTTTTGACAGATCTCTGATACTGAGTGATTCCTTTGGTCTCCAGCACCTGAATGCATGACTGGTCTGCAGTTGTGAGTATGCTGGCAGGATGATTTTGATTTTCTACCAAGAAATTTATATTTCTCAGGTAGCATATTCCAGCTCCACAGTGACTGCCAGTAAAGTTCTTCCCCACGTGCCCCCTCACCAGACCTGGCTAACTGTGAGTGCTGTGTTTTGAAACAGGCTAACCTGTTTCATCTCCTCACATGTGGTATCATTTCTGCTCTGTATTTTTGGGGCCCACTGAGCAACTGTGCTGGAATCAGATGAAAAGAGTTCTTTCTGGAAAGGGAAGAAACTACTGCCTGTGCAGCTCTGCTCATTTAAGGAGAGAGGAGATTGTATTCGTGGAGTTACCTGTCTCCCATTCAAGCTGCAAGGGATACCAGCAGCCTGAGCTGTGGCATTCTTTGTACATTTTCTTTCCATGAATGCTGAATATTCCCATAGCATTCCCTAAGCTATGTGACCACTGACTCAGTGTTTGTCTGGGTTTGCTACCAAGAAGTAGCTTCCTGCAACCTGGTTCTTCCCTGGCAGAAAGGATTAAATATTTCTGGACCAATGCTTCCCATTCAGGTTCTGGAGCAGGTCCCTCAAAGAAGAGGAGAGGTTTTGATTTTAAATATTTAAAGGGTTTCACAAAGTTTCAATTTCTACAACAGTTCCTCTTATGGGATCAGCTGGTTCAACCACGAGCTGTGAAAATAATTACGTAAGAATTGAATTTTCAATTCATGTGTCAAATAACGTTGAATTCTATTAAAATTCCTAGTACTAGGGCAAAAGGAAGAAAGAGTTTGTGTGCAAAATGTACCATGAGATACAGTCCAGGAAATATCTGCTATCCCTCCACTCACACCACAGTTTCTGGGGAGAAGGAAATGGGGGAGAGAGCTTGGTTTATTTATAATTTACATTCTTTCCACTCTTCTTTGGTTTCCTTTTCCTTGTGTTGTTCTTTTACCTAGTGAGCACTGTGTTGGTCCTCTTAAACCTTTCAGAGTTTGGGACAGTCTGTTTGCTCATTTGAATCAACATTCATGAACTGTTTGGGATTTGGGTTTAGGGCTGTGCAGAAATGCTCAGAATTTTGCAAGGGAACAAGAGAATTCATGTAATTTTTAAACCCATGAGTCTCAAGATGATGTGAATTAGCAAATCTGGGGACTGAAGTTATGGCATCAATGATAATGGAAACGAAAGAGCTGGATGGGAGAAGAAATGAATGCTGGCCTGAGACTGGCACTGCTGGCAGAATCAATGGTATTGGCCATGGAAAGAGACAAGTAGAAACAACCTGAGAAAGCAATGTTTATTTTCTTGTACTTGCTGGGCTATCCAGAATGAAGAAATATAAAACTGATTGAAAAGGAAAGAACAAACATTCCAAAACTGAAAGCACATTTTGAGCACCTTAGAGTAGATTCTGCTCGAGGGTTGAGTTGGTTCATTCTGTCTGTGTCTGAGTAGGTTTGCCCACCTTTAATTTGCATCATATGTTTCTGCTTGTGTACAGTGGAAATTCTGATCTGAATTACATATTGCACAACATTATTGCTATAAACAAAGTTTGAAAAAATTGGAGAATATCTAAAAAAAAAATTGCTTTAATTGAATCAGAATTTTAATGTTAACTAGTCAATATTATAGGAATAACCATTAGCAGAGCACAGTTTGGTTTGGTGTTTATTATGCACATCCACTTAGTGATGCTTTTCTTCCTGGAATGGAAAACTTCTATAGCACTAAATAAATTTGAGAGCTTGAGCTTATATTTTGGCATCTTTTTAATGAATTCGCCACCCAGCAAGTTTCCAGGGTCACAATAAGACTTAAAACTTCAAAAACATGTTTCTTTGTTATTTTTTAAGCTCGTTCTCTGACAGTAAATGATTTATGACATCTTTTTGGAAGTGAAATGTTGCATATCTCTATAAAAATTTTGACTTTTTTTTATTCAGTTCCAAAAGATAGAAGAAGAACGTATGTGAGGAGGCACAAAAACACAAAAAAGGTTGTTCCAAAAATACTAAAACAATTTATTTGAACGTGGTGATGATGTCAGGCAGTAAAGCACTGGGCGTGCATTTTCTGTTTTGTTTACTTGAAAGTGAATTAAAGAAACACAAAGAATACTGTAAGCTCAGCAAGCTCAGTGTTTCATGTGCTTGTCTGTGCATTTGAATTTATAGCATCATAATCCTTCACATGCCTGATTTATGGTACTTAACATGGAGTAGGTTTGGTTTCAGGATACACTGTGAAAAGAATTGTCATGTGGTGTTTTGTTGTGCTATAAGTGAAACTCTTTCCTTTTCTTGTAGATCTTCAAATAATGCCCAAACAAACCTGTGTTGTAGAATCCTTCCAGACCCTTCATCTTTGGTGTGCATTGGAATATATAGTCATGTTAAATCTCTGTTTCTAAGGACTATAAAAAATCTTTTGTTTGTAAGAAAATTTTTCACTCACTAAATAAAAATGACGTTTTGGTGCTTCTTCCCTTCTCCTCCTATTCTAGGGTAAATAGAATTATAACTATTTCAAGCTCCATTTAAACCTGGCAAATGCTTAAATTACATAACATAGGAAGGGTGGAGAAGTTTTTTAATCAATTCAGAATTAAAAAAAAAAAAGAGAAACTTATAGGATTGCTCTATTTATGTCATGGCAAGTAATGAGATAAGAAAGGGAATACTGACATAGGCAGAAAACTTCTGTAGGAGAGGAAACTGTCTTATGGAGAATTTCACTCAGCATTAGTTACTTACAAAGAACTGATTCCCTGCCAAAGCACTTTACATATGTTTCCCAGACCTTATTAAAGGAGCACTCTTACCCTGTGGCCATTCCTCAGGAAATACAGCATTCTAGGTCTGCTTCTAGAGATTATCAGCGCTCTCTAAGCCAGGTGTTGGAGATGAACACGTTCAAGCCAATTGCAAACACCTCAAAAGACTTTACATGGTCCAGCACAAACCCAGAGCCCAGACAGCTGCTGTAAACTAGCACAGCTCCACTGGCCTGTGGGACCTCAGCGGGGTGCTGCTGATGTACAGCAGGTGGACATTTGACCTCTCTTGCTGGACATAATCTTTGACAAAAACTGTGTGCATCATGGTCAGAATATTTAGGGAAGGGAAGTCAGGTGATGTAAGGAAGTCAGTCTTTTCCCCAGCCTCAGTAAAATATATATGAGAGAGCAAATCAAACCAAAATCAAATCCACAGGCAGGTCTGCTCCAGCATTCTTTACTTACAGTATCTCATGAATAGAAAAACAAAAGCATATAGTCACTATTCCTTGGAGCTTGATGTGTCTCTCTCAAAAGGCTTAAGAAATTAGACTTTTAATGTATCTGTCTAACACATAGATTGGCGCTTCCTGACCTGTCCAGTGCAAAGTACCCATCTTACACACATCATCCATCTCTTTGGGAATGAACCGACTCTGCTTTCTGAGAAGTTTGGAACACTGGCTTAAATATCTTGTGGAGTGAAATCTTGGCTTTTTCTCCACAAAAGGAATAGGCCTTGCTATAAGGCATGGTAGGAACAAGATTCTAGTCATAAAGCCTTGTGGGTCACCAGCTCCTGAACTGCTGCGTGTGAGCACTGCCGGGCCCCCCGAGGGCCTGAGTCAGGATTTCTACCTGACCACACAGTGCACAACACCTCAATCCAAGGTAGCTTGCCCATTCTGCATAATTTTGTCCTCTGGGGTGTAGACAAACCTTTTGGGTGCATTGGAGTTATCTCCATGGGTGCTAGATTAAGGAGTGTGTCAGAGATACACCTCAGCTCCAAATCCCACGGAGGAGATTTAAAATCACAGGAAAAGGACTGACAGCTGGCTGCCCAGCTCTCCAAAATCCTGACAGAAGCAGCTCAGCCTGTCCTGTGCCAAGCTGGGGTTATGCAGGAGCATATGAGTATTGAAGAGGGTTGGGTCCTGAGAAAGGAAAGCAGAAAGAAAAGTGGGAAAGTATATCTCTGGACTGAAAGGCTCCTAGATGTCTTGCTCAGTTTTTGTTCCTGAGTGATCTGGGCTATGAAAATGCCTTGGGAAACCAAGAATTGGTCTGACTTCTTTTAAAGGAAATAGCACAGGACATTTTAGAAATATATAACCTTTCCTAGCTGCTTCACAGAGGAAATGATTCCTAAGTATCCCTTATCTTAAAATTAAAGAGGTGGCAATGGGAGAGAAACAGAACAGCTGTTTAGAGGCTGCATGGAAAGAAAACAGAAAGGATTGTGTTCTTCTATGCTGTCCTGCTGCTTTAAAAAAATTTTACAGGCAATTAAAAAGTGAAGTAGTGATAACAGTCTGACAAAATTCTTCCTTATCTTTGCTCCCTGACTTTACCTATCACTGCAGGAAGACCAGTTCACAGCTTGACCGTATCTTAGTTTGCAGCATATGAATCACTATTCTCCAAAGAGGTATTATTTACTTAAGAGTGATTAACAGGGATAAGAAGGGTCAGGGTGTTCCACTTCGTGCTGTTAGATGAACTAACTTGATGATAGGCATAATGCAATGGGTCTGGGAGAGCAGTACTGAGTGCCAAAATGATCCCATGCATTATCAGATCTTACCTACCCTTGTTTAAACTAAACATATTTGGCATCTACTCAGTTACATTTTCCATATGGTGCAGTATCTTCTGAGCAGCAAATTGAATCAGCCTTTTTGAAGCCATATTTTGAGTTATTTTCCTGCCTATCCATATTTCTCTCAACAGCGAATGTCGAGTGCAATAATTAAAAAAACCTAAGGAGGCTGTGTGCTGTAATTATTCTGTTTTTGTAGCTATTGTTATTATTAATGGAAGACCCATGTGATACTCAGTGAGAAAAAACCAAACAAGTCTTTGAAAGGCCATATTATTTTAAGAAGACAAACAAATTACATCATTTGACTTAAAAAGAAGAAAATGGATGGACCTGATTCTCCACTCACCCATGTCATTTTTCTACCAGAGTAACATAACTGATGTAAGTAGTACTTTCCAGGATGAAGAACAGAACAGAACAGGGGAACAGATACAGGGTGTGTATTTATGCAAGTCTTTCAACATCAGTTCTGGGTTGGGAGGGTGATCAGAGTTTGGAAGCCAACTCTGGAAGCTTTTCTGAGGACACTCAGTGTGAGTGCATTTGCTCAGCCCATGTAGGGTGGCTATTTTCTGGAAGAAAGACAGGGTAGAAAGAAATAGAAGAAGGGTGAAAAATAGTTTAGATCTGGAAAGGCTGGGATGTGAAACACATGTCACAGGATGACACAGTGGGATGACAGACTGGATAATAGTGAAGGAAGGAACATAGGAAATAATGAGTTGGGGGGCCCATGTTTTTGGTTGGCGCGAGCTTACACTTTATTCTCTTCCTTCCAGCCTGCTTCCCAAACTCTGCAGGACAATATCCTGATTTCAGTACAACTCCTCAAAAACCTGGAAGCATGACTGGAAAACCAGATCATTTTATCCACTCACATGGGAACTGGCTGAAATAAAATGTACAGCAAGCCATTCTCCAATGACTTGTGATGTGAGAACAGGGAGTATGGGGAATGGGCAATAGTGATGGATTCATTCCTTGGCAGATCTTCTTGGCCATTTCCTTCCACACTCTACAACCCCGGGGAATTTAACAGCTCAGCTACTCCAAGCCTCTGGAAGTTTTGTTGGAGCAGGAAAAGTTACGCCAATTTCTGTTCCTTGCTACACCAACCAATGCTTTCATCCAGAGCACATTTTGATCCAGAGAGTGTTTTTTTAAATTATCTCCTCAAAATGCTTTGATTTTTCTCAGGGATTTGAAAGATGTTGCATGCTGACCCCATGATGACTTCCATTCATGAACTTTTAATATATTTTTCCTGTCTATCCATATTTTAATCTCAAAACTCATGCAGCATTTCTGCAGGTTCCTTCCAATCTCTGCCAGGTCACTGAGGAAATCCTGCTCATTATATTTGGTCACCCATAGTGTGAGAACTTCACCTCAGAATAATCTCTACAGCACATTTCCCTGTCCCTTGCAGGGACAGGGACTTCATTTCCTGACCACACTCAGTTAATAATTTTATCAATTCAGCCAGAAATGTTAATGCTCTTTGAATAGATCATTTCCTTTAGCTGGAAAGAATTTCTCTGTTTTAATTAGCAGTACAGGAAGCAGTTTTGCATTGATACGATTATTTATTATTTCCTATTAGTGAGCAACATATCCTGTGATAGCTTTCCTAATTAGTGGGTCAAGTGTAAATTTCATCAGAATTAATGTCATAGCCCTCACTTTTGACTTAAAATACTAAGTACAAAAATAGTTTGAAGTCAGATGCCCTTCCTCCAAAGCACCTTTGGCATTGTGTTCTTATGTCACTTAGCAACCTTCAAAAAGCATTAAAAATAGCAAAAATGCATTTATCTTGTGCTTCTGTTAGAGCTCTACTAAGCTGGAATATGCATATTAAAAATATCCCTGTGCCACTATGCTTTGCCAAAGGGATGGCCAGGAAAGGGGCCAGGACGTAGAAGGCGTCCTTCAAACACAACACCAATTACTACCCATCATATGCTAATACTGGAATATACCTAATTATCTGCACCAATCTGACCTCTAGGTCAGCTGAGGACAGGATTCACGACACAGAAGAATTGGGAATTTTGGACCTCCTGCAGTGAATCACTTTGTGCTCCCGTTTCACTGGCTACAAAAGGAACAGGAAAAAAGTGCAGGGGGGACATGATACTGTGGTAGGGGCAAACAGAAAGAAACTGAGGTATGGTTATGTTTAAAAGTGATAAAAGAGAAAAGAATAGGGTATTTTCCTGGAAATTTCAGGCACTCCTTTTTATTTTGGAAAGCTGTAATTAAAGTTGCACTCATCAGATGTTTGTGGTCAATGAATTCAGCACTCTATCTTCAGAGAAAATCTCTGGATTCCTCTTCTTTACAAGGAGACCGGAACGCTGTTTCTTGGAAACACTCTTAAGCTCTGTTTTTTCAATATTTCCTGCTGAAAAGCCATCATTTTTCATCTAGGTCTGCTCCTCCTCAGCTTTGCAGAGAGGGACTCCCCACTTTGGGATTCATTTCACTTTGGGACTGGAGATGCATCTGTTCTGGTGGGCCTGGTTCATGCAATCCAAAAACAGCCTGGGTTTAGTTGGACACTCAGGGATGCATTTTGGGGCTGAGTGTGGATTGACTCTGTCCTCCTCTGACACACATGCAGAGTCAGTAACAGTTTTTATAGACTAATTCTTCCAGCCTTTCTTCATTTCTGTTAATTTTCTCTGAAGTCTTTGAAGCCAACAGTGTCAAGCGCTGTCTGAAGCATTCTAGGTATTATACCATTGTTGGTTCTTTGCCATTTAAAGTAAGAAAGTTTCCTTTTTTTTGGCTAGTGACATGAATTGTCTGTAAATGCATCCCATACTTGCATGAGGCTTTTTGCCATTTTACCAGATGGAAATTTCATATCTAATTTAATGTCCATTAGGTCTTTTTCAGTGCCACTGCTTTCCAAGTATCTCCCTCCTATGAAGTTCATATTAACTGCCTGCCTGACCTCCCCTCCCGCTATGCAATTATCCACCCCTTCCTCTGCCTGAAGAACTTAAAACAAAACCTGGAATTAAATATATGCACATTTAGCGCTGTGCACTCCTGATGCTTGTGTTGGATCCACCGACACCTGGTGAGAGCAGGCTGTGCAGGGATCAACAATGGATAAACAGGAGCTCTGCTGCAATCAGTGTTTTCCTACTGGCAAAAAGAGGAGGAAGGATCATGCCAGGAGTGAGAAGCAGTGGGGTCACAATTCTGTTTCCCTCAGGAGCTGACAGCGGTGAAAAAACATGTATGGCTGCTGCAGGCGTTCCTGCTCTGGCCAAGGTGGAAGCAGATTTTTTCCACTTCCTTGCACAGCACAACCACTCCATTAAATTAATAATCCGACCCTCAATGCCGCAGATGACAGAGGAGGCCTTTGAAACCCGACTGAACAAATGCTTCCAGCACACAGTGAACTCTCGGCACTCACGGACTCCTCTCCTTCAGGGAAATCATTCATTAGCCCGTGCCTGGATATCCCGCTGATCCGGGGCTGGTGTGCAGCCTGTCAGCAGGAGCTTGCTGGGGACTGGTTTGTTTTGTGCCCATGCATTTGTAATTCCCTTCTGCCTGCCCCTTCATTAAGCTGCTGTTCCTTGAAGAGGGGTTCAGACCTTCCCAGGAGTGCAAGGGCCAACTTATCTCGCAGCAGGAGGTGGGAAACACAGTCACTGCCATTTCAGGTTCTAAACACAGAGCAGGAAAGGAAATTTATCTTCTACAAATTATAGTGAACAAGGAAGGGGATGAAATTCATAAAAGTCAGGCACAAGAGGGGTGAGTAATCCTGTTGAATAATCATCTGTATAAGCCCCACTTAAACAAGACAGATATTTACAGTGGTAGAAGGGCTACATGGGGGTTGAATAATAAAAAGAGGATTTATTTTTGCAGACTTAGAAATCCAGGTAGGACCATAATAAGTATTGTGAGACTGTTGAAATTACCACTTACCAAGAAAATCATATGTTCTGATACCAGGTATGAAAACATGTCGTTACTTTAGAATCCAATCCTGAAAGATCTGAACCAGCAACTCAAGCTGGCATCCCACCTTAGAGGAGCCTAATCATAAACCTGGGTGAAAGATCCTTCAGGCTCCAGAGGCTCTGTTTCTGGGGAAGGAGCCACAGCACGGGTACTGCATGGGATGGCAGTGAGTCTGCACACTGAAAACCCCAGGACATGATTCTGCTGCAAGAGCTCTGCAGCTGGCACAGAGCACTAGGAATAGCTAGGTAACTTCAGAGGTTCTCTCCAATCTGGTGTTCACAGTATGGATGACAACCAGAATTCCTCTAAAGATGCTTCAATGCGTTGCTGGGTTCAACCCGTGCAGGACAGAACTTCAGCCTTGTCATTTAAATATTAATTGCTGTATTAAGCAATTGTCATTGAACTTACACCCCTTATTCATTATTGGGGAAGGAATTGCTTTGCCATTACTGGGGAATACATGCTGCAAGAACTCACAGTTTGACAGAAGGATAGGGAATCTGATGAATGATGAGGTTTACTTGCACATTTTTAATCCAGCCTGGATGTAAATTTCTCCAGCATCCAGGGACTGTTTGGATCCAGTTTTTCTCCAGGCCCGTCTCTTCTTTTTTCAGATGACTGTTATTTTTTGAAACATAACACTGTGCAAATAAAAGTGAAGCTGTACTTGGTTGTCAAGAAATGTATGGAGAACATCAGTAGTGTAGGGAATATATGCTCAGGGAATAAGCCTTCAGCAGGAATGCTAATTTAGTTATAGTTTTTGAAGCTGACTGCAAACAGCTGGGTAGCATTAACTGTATTAGGAAAACAAGAAAGGTGGAGAAAAATCTAGGGGACTAAGGCATGGCAGTGCCAAATATATGGAAAAGATTTGGGATATGTGAAACATGCCGGTGCCGGACCCACACTGTAACAAGGGTGATGTGGTGTGAAGCTATCCCTGGGATTTCCCAGCACATTAAAAGACTTGTGAGTAATGTCTGTGGCTCGTGACTGGCCACTCTCTTGATAACATGGCAGGGACACAGAAACACTGGTAAAAATAGCATGTGCTCTGTTCTTCTATAGTCTTCAGTGCCACTAGAGAGGAGATCCTGACAGTCCTTTATTCTCCTTTCACACATATGTTGCAGCTACTTAAAAAGTGTGCAGATTCAAAGCTGAGAGATTAGGTTTGAACTGCATGTTTCAGCTGCATAGCACTTTGCACCTTACATTTTCCCAGAGCTGTACAAATGTTTATTAATTAGACTGAATCCCAGCAACACCGCTCTCAGTGGTAAGAACTTTTCTCTGTTTTTATGGATGGATGGAGGCAAAAAATCCTCTCAGGAGCAGACTTAGCCTCATGTAAGTAGATCCATGTTCATGCTGTTTCCATAGATCAAGTGCAAGTTTTGTGGACTGTGATGTTAAGCAAAAATGCTTTGTAAGGAGCTGGTTGCTAGTGTGAGTAAGATGTTCAAAGTATGGCCCTTTGTGGCTTGCCCAGGACCACACAGTGAGCTAGGAGCAGAGCTGGGATTTTACTTCCTTTAACTGATTTTCTCACAATTGTGGTTTCATTGCAAACTTCTTGGGTTACTTTCATATTTTTTATATTGCCCAATGTCTCTATACCTTATTTTAGATTATTTTTTGGGCTTATTAGAGATGGGCCTGAGGTGGGACAGCAAACGTGTTGCTTCTTGACTCTCTGGGGACACTAAGGTGTGTGTACATTCCACCAATTGCCCATTTATCTTCTTGTGGAAACAGAGAGCAGTTGGTGTAACAACCCATGAGTGGTGACTGAAGCAACCTTTCTTTCCAGCTAGACACCTAATCAGTAGCAATTTATCCACTGGCATTCATGTTTTTATGTCCACATATTTACTATTATCATCATGTTCTTCATGTATTTCTTTAAAAGATGAGCCTTTTAAATGCATTTGAAAAACAACCCATTAAGGAAAAACTCTTTTTTGCACAGATTTTTTTTTAGATGGTTTTGCTATACTCCCCAAAGAAATGGCTTATGAAACTCACAAGAAGTTCATGTTTCAAAGCATGAAATCAAAGTGTCACCAATGAAGTACTGCTGACCTGTTCTATGTGTTATCACTTTCAGGCCAATCCTGACTGCTTATCCCTTCACCTTTGCCAGAAGTTACTGTTCTGACAGATCTTCTAGGTTAAATAATTAATTAGGAGTTTCTTTAAAAATAATTAAATAGAAGGTTTTTTAGTCTCTGGCTTCCTCCTATGCATTTCGGTTTAAAAAAGTTTTAAAGGCCAAACTGTAATAAGTTTCATGTTATTCTTTACACCCTGACTATATCATAGAGCTGAGCTAGGAAGAAAAGAGAGGCAGAGCTGAATGGGCAGGACTTGTAGCTCAGGAGAGTTTTCTTTAGCAGACACAGAGACAGGGAACAGGGATGGGGAAGAGGCTGAGGAAGGCACTTACTGTAGCTGGGTCAACAGTAGCAGGTTTAGGTGGGCCAAATGTGCCCAAATTGTATCGCTAAGTGTAAAATTTGTATTAAAGTTTGGGTTGGAATTTGCTTTTGGGGAGCAGTTGAAAACCCATTCTCTAAAATTAGCTTTTAGCAAGTATTCCTGTTTATAAAGTTCATTCACTAGCATGTTTATGGAAAGTGAGCCCAGAAGGGAAGGAATGCAGTAAAAGTACATTCATTTGAAAATTCAAATAAAAATATTTGCTTTGAATCAGAGGCTTTTTTCAATCCTTCTGTGCTCTTTGTCCAGTTTCTTAGTACTTTTGTTGTCCAGCAAAACAGCCACTGTCCTGAACTCTTCTCACTACAGCACAACACATGTGAGAGAAGCCTCGTGCCTGTTCTGTTGGTTTTGCTTGTGAGAATGGGAAATTATTATTAAAAAAAAACAAAAAACAACAAAAACAAACCAAAAGAGACAACATCTCCCAGTCCCAAACTCACCCTCCATTTTTGGGAAGCTGGGTGTGAGAAACAGCTGGGAGCTGTTACTGTTCCACAGACAGCATTGATAACACCAAATGCAAAAAAATTAATCAAGCCTTCACCACACTGACTTAAAAAATGAGGCTCCAAAACTGACACTTTTAATTTGTCTCTTGGATTCTGAGAGGGGCTCACTAAGTAGTAATCAGTGAATGGGATTACTTTTTAAAGTTTATGTCCTTTAAAGTTTATGTCCTCCACTGCTGGCTGCTTGCTCCACCCTGCCCCTTAGGCGTTGTTCAGCCACTTGTCGTTCCCTGTTTGGTCAAGGAAGGAGGAAGAAAAAAAAGGTGAAAAGAAGAGGAAGGAAACTACTGGAAAGAATAAGAAAGTGGCCCAGAAGGCAGATCAACAGAGTAATGGAAGTGAAAATCGATGTTGTTACTTAGTTACTTACACATCTGGTAATGCTAATCAGATATCAAATCTTCTGAGTCCTCACTTCAGATGTTTATACACATGGGGTTGATGATAATGCACTTGGACAACTGGGAGGGTTGAGTCACAACATCAGTGTTATGTGGGATCTTCTCTTATCTCCTTGTCAAGCAGTACCAGGTTAGGCAAAAGGTCACACTGGGATAAAGGAACCTCAAACTGCCCATAGGTCACCATCCTCTGGTAAAAAGCACAACTCTGCTGCCCTAATGGTCACTTTCTGGGTTGAAAAGCATTTTGATCACATCATATGTTAAGAGCTGCATAGCTGCAAATGCAAAGTCATTCCTGTGATTTTATTGCATCCGCTCAGCATGGAGCCAGATCCCATGCAGTAAGAACTAACCTTGTTATCTCCATTAATTACTTCTATTTGGTTACTTATATTTAAACACACAAAGTCTATCTAACTTCTTATCTCTATTAGTTATGAAGGGAGACTGATGAAATCCCTTCGCAAATTATATTAGAAACAAATGTTTTCCACCAGCTTTGATCATTTTTTATTGGCCAGCTCTTTGTTTTCATCCTTCTAAGCAAGAGAAACCACTGTTTAAAGAGGAGGACCAGAGCTGCTGATCCGAACACACTGATTTTTTGAGAACTTTGGATCCAGAAACTGATACCTAAGAAAAAATAAATACACTGGGAGGCAAGGACACCCTTTTATCTGAGCCTGTTTCAAGCTCTGCAGAAACTGAGATGTGAAGGGGAACATGGGTCACCTGGCTTCTCTTTCAATGTTTTTATGAAATGAACATAACGGATTTTGTTTACTTCTGCTGGCCATGCAGATCTGCAAACTACCCCGGAGACAACGTGAGAAAATTGGCCTGGCAGGGTTATTGCCATCTCCAGAGATGTCTTAATCCAGTACCTTCTGCAAACACTAGAAGAGTGTCATTAAGAGTTTTAAGAAGTCAATCAAATCCTTTCCCACATTCATGTGTCTTTAGCTGTGTGTGGTAGGAAAAGGACCCAAAGAGTTTTCTCTCATGTGTTTGCTTTCATGGCAATGAACTGAACTGTTCCCCAGAGCTTTCACTTTAGGGGTTTCATGGTACAGAAAATTTAGTGGGCTTTATTCTGGCCTTGCCTTCTCTGTTCCTGTAAAATGTGTGAGAGTAACTATTCAAAGATGTATTTAAAGTTCTCCTTGTTTAATGTAGGAGCTGGTGAAAAAACATAACTTCTTCTAGAAATAGTTTTGCATTTCAAATCTTGTTCAGTCACCTCCTTGTTCATCTCCTAATTCACCTTCAGAAATAAAGCTATTTAAGAAAATGCTATTTGGTTTGTGGATTGTTCATTTGCTTTAAAGAAAAAAGAAAGAACCAGTGTTTTCACATGACTGTTAAGAAGGACAAAAATCCCTATTTTCCTCTGAGTTCTTCCTACTCTTATTCAAAAGACAACACCAAAGTGAGCATTTTCCTCAGCAACTGTGAATTGCATATTTTAGGCTTTACTGATCTTATATGCTATCTTTTATTCTGTGCTTTTTGGCGAGGATCTTAAAATGCCTTACAATATCTTCTTTACATCATGAACGCTATTTTGTAGACTGGAAAAGTGGAACCAAACAAAGCTCATTTCTAGCAGAGTCAAGACTTCTGGACTAAAGTTTAGAAGCCTCCAACTGAACAAAGCCATCTTCTTTTGTATGTACCTTCTATAATTTGGTACAATCATGTTGTTACAGATTTATGGACGCTGATGACTCCTAGTTTTTGGACAGCCCGAGTGCTCAGCATTTCAGAACAACTTTATTCCTTCTGTTTCTCTGTCCCAAATGACTCCTTGCAATTCTCTCTGATGATGGCAATACAGAATTTGGACTTTCAGACTCTTGACTGCCTTGATTATATCCAGCAGATAACAGGAAGTCCTGTGTCCTTCAGTGATAGAGATGGAGTCTCTGCATGGATATTTGTCAGCTACTTATGTTTCCCTACCGTGCCTTCCCTCAGATTACTCTCCAAAAACATGTGTGCAATTATGCCATGTGATTCAGAGTCTAATGGCTTACATGCCCTGATTGCCTCACTTAAAAAAAAAAAGAAAGAAAGAAAGAAAAATCTGTGATTTTTCATTGGTCATATCAAAAAGATTTTCTTCAGCTGGATAACTTTTGTGTTCTACTCCTTGTATTCAGCTTCAAGTTTCAAGCAAAAATGAACCCCAAATAACAAAAATCTCGGAGTTCCACATGGTTTCAATACAAAATCATGCTTTGTGTTTATTTCAAAATAGGCCCAGGTTAGTTCAAAAGATTCATGGGCCTTGGCAAACTTTTCAAGGAGCATGATTTAAGTTTCTGTGTTTGTACTGTGTGGTTTTATTGTTTCTCATGGTCTTAGTTAGGAATATAGCATGGATTCACTATACATCAGCTATGCTGATATCTGGCATGCATTTGATGGTTGATGCTCATGTTTTGATTCATATCTACCACTATTCCTATATGCACAGCTGAGCACTTGTTTAATCTAAAAGACTGACTTTCCTTAGATCAATTAAGAATTTGGTTTCACTTGTAAAATAAACACATTCAGAATTACGGATGGGGAAAAAGACATCTAAGGTCAAAGAACTTAGGAACTTGGCAGATCCTCAGAGGAACTATATCAAAGAAACAAGTATAAACTCTTTATATATAGAAAGAAGGCTAGTAATTTGAGTTAGAGACAAATTTGGTTGAATTATGAGCTTTTCAGAGCATTTGAAAGAAGGAGGGAAGGATGAAGAACCATATATTTCCATCCTCTTTCCTGGTCTCCTTAATTTCTTGGGGTGCAATGGCATGATGTAGCATACAAATAGGTAAATATTTTCTGGTTTTAGTATTGGCCAACCAGAGTTTACCCAGGTCCTTAATTCATGATCTTGAGTATCAGCCAGATGTTTGAGACATTTTTACTCATCCCACAGAATGTGTTGAATATTACTGCATCTCTGAAAGGATCTGTGTTCTGAAATTTGGACTCTGATCCAAATTTTCTCCCTGTTTGAGTGGGCTTTAGATTTTGCTTCATAATTAGGGTTATTAGGAGAGATGCACTGATAATGATTTGCATTACTATATTCCAAGTTGTTTCCTAAACTGAACCAGAACTCAGCATAAAGAAGCACCGGTTTGCTTTTCAGTTTCTGCATTTCTGTTTTTTGACATCGCGTTTCCTTCCAGTCAGAGCTCTGCCGTTTAGGTACTACTTCAGCAGGAAAATAGGAGAAATAAAATCAGAGTGAAATAAATCTATCTTCATCTCATTTCTCTCTGCCATTCACAGATGTCAAGTGAATACAATAGCTCTTTGAGATGACGAGCCCATGTGGGGCAGCAGCTCCAGTGACCCGAACACCACGGTGTACAATTCTGCAAAGACTCCATAGCAACGGCAGAAAAAAAATGGTAAAAGCTTGGCACAAAGGTATACTTTCAAAAGCACCCCTCTATTTATATAAGCATGTGTACACATTCCTCGAGATAGCTCAGGAGCTGGAGATTTTGAGGTCTCACTGAGGAGTGTGTCAGTCATTACTCAGCATGGAGATGCATTTTCAGCATTGGCTGTAGCTCACGCAAGCAGGAGGACTGCGTGTTATGGGTCTTGTCCCTATGGTGTAGCTAAAATCACCAAATCACCTCCTCCTGGCTCAGCTGGAAGCACTGCTCCTCTCTGCCTGGCTCAGATTGCTGCTTATGTTTCCAGTTGTAGCTGGCTGAAAATGTTTTGGGTTTTTTTGTTTGTTTTTTTGTTAAATCAGTAAATAGGGTTTCATCAGCAGTTACATCTGTCAGAAAGAAATGTAGAGGTGGAGCTCCTGAAAAGAGTAACCCTTATCTTAAACAGTTTCCCAACACAACCTTTGTGCTCTGTTTTGGAAATTTCATGAGAGCTTCTGGATCAGTTTCTGGATCTTACCCTGTGTGTCTGTTTATGCAAAGAGGCATTTCAACCCTGAGTTTGTCAAGGGCATGACCATGGACTTCCAACCAAAACCAAAAGGGCAGTACCTCTGAATTAAAACCTGTGTGATCTGGAATGCTTCTGGCAGCTGATGAGCCTAGAGAGAAATTGAACGATATCAGCAGTTTATCTCCTTAAAGAGGAGCTCAGGGTCACCTTGCAGTTTGGAAATGGTGAAGTTTGGATGAACACTTCTCTGGATAGTGTCTGAAAACCCCAAAGGCGTAATCCTAAAAATCTTTTTCCAGTGGAAGCCGTGGTGGCTCCAGAGCTTGTCGCACCCTTTGGCAGCAGCGCACAGAGGCCCAGCACTGAGCAGACCCCCCCAATTTCCTGGAAGCCATTTACTGCTGCCAGCCACAGGAGACATAAGGCTCTTTCTAAAGTGCCTGGAAAAATGTAGACCTAACCCTATTTTTTGTCACCCTTAGCTGAGTTTGGTGAGAATTTGCTTGGCTAAACCGGCAAAACTACAATATAATTTTTCTTTCAAGAAAAAAGTTCAGGGGAGAAAAAGGATTGTAGGTTTACATACAAGTCTATTAGAAATGCAAATCTATATTTTCACCAGGATAAATACAAGCAAAATGTAGCCTGATACTTTCTAATTTTCCATTTTATTTCAAGCTGCTCAATATTTTCTCTTCAAAAGTAGTTTCAAGCCAGTGAAGGTTCATTAAAACATCTTAGTGGCAGTTTAAGAGTACTTGATGAATTATATTATTATTTATTATTAATCACATGTTGGTGAACTGAGAATTCAAGAGGTCAAATACAGTTGGCGTTTAATAGCTGTTTTTCACTAAAAAGATCATCTTTTAAGCAGACTCAGTTTGTAATGAAAATTAATTTTTGGGTTGAGCTGTTATCAGTTTGGAAATGTTTGACTCCCACAAGCTGAGGAGGGAATGTGGAGGGAACACTGACAACCAGCCGAAATTCTTTGTTGCCTTCCTATGTGATGTACATTTGGTTTCCACAGGATAACCAGTATCATGCTTGTCAGCAGTACATAAAACAAAGCAATCCTTTTTTTACCATTCCTTTATGTGCCTGGAGCCCCACCAGTTTCTATCTCAGGAACCAACAGAGTGCTTGTAGCCTTTACCATGAATGCATTTTGCGCTTCTGTGGTCCACATCCTCAGAGAATCTCAAAACATTTTATGTATGCTCACGATTCAGTGGACTCCATAGTATTCCCAGGAAGTAAAACAAATTAAAAAACATAAATCCCTTGATTTGGAGAAGCATGTGTCAGAGGACCCTGTTAGCTGCACTTGTTAAAACAGCACAAATTCCAAAATCCAGAGTGAGCCGTGTGCAGCTCCTGCTCTCCAGCCTGCCCCCTGTGTGAGCTGTTAGTCTCCACAAATGCTGATGTGGCTTCCTTTCCTGTCCTCTGCACTAAATTATCTTTATTGGCTGTAGGATACTGGGGTGGATTTCCTCATTTAATTGTGGGTTTACGTCTTTCAGCACAGGTTACTTTTCTTCATGCGTTGGCTCTCCATCCTTATCTCCCTGAGAGCAGTTTCTGAGCTAATGCATTAATAAATTCACATTTTGGTAGACCAGAGTCCTTCTAAAATGAAAATATGCAAATAGAGATAATATGCTGAAGGCAAACATCTCAAAGACAACAGAGGAACACAAAGGAATAGATGACATCTCTTGTAGTGACGTTTCTTAAAAGGCTTCAAAAGTTGCTGGAACCTTTACTTCTCACCAAATTCATTCCATCTGCATGCTCACAAACATCTATTTTCAGAGTAATGCCTAAAGTCACAGGTGTTGTTAGAGAGGATATTTTTACAAGTGCAGATGGAAGCCTGTATCTAACCATGCATTTCAGGTTAGCCAAACTCTCACATCTCCAGGCACAGAGCAGAAATAGGAATAGCTCTGTGCTGCTCTGAGCAGCGTTGTGGGGGCATCCACGACTCTGGCTTCCAGTCAGTGCAGTGAACGAGTTTTACTGATACAAGCACAGTGAGTTACTGGGTTTTTGGGCCTTTCCAGAGAGCAGAGTTAGGGGTGCAGGTGGCATTTTGAAGGTGGAGGCCATGCCTCGCTGTGGCCGTGGAGCTGTGCAGCGCTGCCTCTCCTGCCAGAGTGCGCCAGGCTCCAGCGGGGTATTCACTCTGGGCCACAGGTGTTCTGCACTGTACAAAGCCTTCACAGATCAATCACAAATGTTTCTGTTACTATAAAGAGGATTAAAAGGCTTTTTAAACATAGTGGGTCGGCCCAACTGCTGGTGAGATTGCCAGCATTCTGCAAAAGAGGGGGAGGCCAGGGTAGCGGGGTGGAGCAGGGGCTCCGGGAAAGCCGCACGGTTCCTTTCAGGGGGGTTTTATGATCCTAATGTGGATGTGTAGCACTTTCAACTGGAACTCATTAAGAATTCATGGTGCAGAAAATGTGAGACACTCTAGAAATGGGGACTTTGAAAGGCCAAATGTGAGCTGTAAATAAAGTAGCGTGGGTATTCAGTTTTGGCTATTAACTATCTCAGAAAAGTTTCTCAGATCCACAGATAAGGCTTCCAACTAAAAACCTACTTCTAAAAACAAAAGGAGAAATAAAAGGAAGCCTACAGACTCCTAAGGCAGAGAGCAGATAAAGAGCATAGTCGGATATTGTATGTCTCAAAAAACATGAGAGCTTATTGATTAGAAGTGCTGAACAGCGCTATTCATTCTAGCTCTGATTGAGCAATGTACCAAAGCATGTGTTTATCTTTAGGCATGTTTTGAAATCCCATTGACTTCAATCACCATTGACCCCTGTTACTGAAATGGGACCCTTGGGAAGACGCAGCTTTCCTAAATATTATGTGTATAAACAGGACAATCAGGAACACCCACACTCGAGAAAGCCAGCAGCTTAAGCGGAGTGCACCAGGATCGCTTCTAACTTTATCTGCTGCAAATAGGTGGTGCTGGAGCTGTCAGTCATTCATAATTGTATTTTATGGAGGCCAAGACCTTTGTAAGAGAACATTTTATCTGCTGCTATAGTCCTTTGAGGCCCTCTGTAGAGAAAGTCCTCATTCCCTTCATTCCTCACTGCTGCCTTAGGACATGGACACCAAGCCATTTCAAGAGTTTGGGGGTAAGTGTATCAGTGTAAGTGAAATGTTGGACTAGCTTTATAGTGAGGCCCCTTCAGGAGCAGAAGTGCAGCTGTGTTGTCAGCAGCTGAATGCCAGATGAAGTAACATCACCTGGTTTGCAGCCTCGTTCTCTCCTTTTGCAGGTGCGATTTTGTGCTGGTGTTTAAATACACCTACAATATTTACCCTAGCTATGGTAATTTTCCATTGGAAACTTGGACTTTTTTGCCAGAAGTGATTTGAGCATAGCGGTCTTTTCTCCTCTGTCTTCTGTGTTGAATTTGGTGAATATTGATGTTCCTGAAATTTTTAGTCAGAACTCTTCAAGGATAGCAGTCCAATCCATTATTTCAGTACTGAAATAATAAAAAATAAATGTTTGCTAGCAACCTATCAATCAAAACTTGGGATCAAATAGTGAGGAACATTCACAGCAGATCTAGAGAAAGCAAAGCCTTTCTATGCACCAGGTCAGTAAGTGCACAACACAATTTAGTCTGAAGAAATCAAGAGTATTAAATCTGGGAATAATAAATCAAAAAAGGAAATAAAGTCTCTCCTGCTTATGGGAACACCTGTTAAAAGTAAACCGAAGTTAAACAAGCAACTCTCAGAGGAACTGATTATTGCCCATAATTTTAGATTGTGGTTTTTCCACTTAAAAGAAACACTTAGCAGCTTTCAAGAACATGTTAAAAATTTCACTTACAATTTTAATGCAAATATTGGTCTCTCTGGTCAGTCTCCTCAGTTCCTGCAAGGGGTGAGGGTTATTAAACATATGAAAAAAATTGAAAAATTCTGAGGACTGGGCAGATACAATGGGAACTAGCTAGTGTTTTACTGAGATTGCACCAGCACTTCGGTAGGTCAAGAGCCCAACATTGTCTTTACAGAAAAATAGCTCCTGGAAAGAAGGACATGGGCAGCTGATGCCTCAGCGAGCTGATGACTCCTTGAAATGTTATGGAATTTGATTCTTACATGCAAAATATTCTGAAGTTCTTAAAAGTATATGAAAAAGTAAGAAGAATTCAAAAGTTAAAAGTGGTGATTTGAGTATAAGCAAATTTACAGCACACATCAAATATGAAAATTGCTCTCCAGTTCAGGTGATTTAGCATATCTCTACTGACACATTTGGGGAGTGCCTAATATTGGCTTGTCCAGAAGAAATTTGGTCTTAAATTTAATAGGTTTCATGTTTGGGTATCTCCAATACCAAAATTTCATGACCAATGCTTAGAAAAAGTTCATATACATCAGTTTTGCAGTGATTAACTTTTTATAACTGAATGTTAATGTTTTAGTTTGGTGGGAGATTATGACTGTGTTGGGTGAGAAAAATTTCTATCTCAAGATTTTAAGTCCATAAAGTCATTGAAAACTGTGTTGGGATCGAGTTTTTGAAGATAACTGGAAATCCCTTTCCAATTCACAGAAATTCAATAAGGTGCCTGGAGATGTTTATGTTACACCCTGAAAAAGACCATATGAAAATTATTACTGTCTAGTTTCTGGGGGACTGTTTGCCTCTTGTAATTACTCTTACCCCTGATAAATACTTGTAATGGGTCTTCTGTAAATCTGTCCTAAGTAAGACCCCTTTTTCTCTCTCATTTTAGCACTCAATTCTTTCCCCAACACAAAATCTGGTTATATCTTGGAAAATGTGGACTGAAAAATTTCTGAATTTTTTTTGCACTTTAGTATTCACTATTGCACTTTAAATATCTGAACTTTGTATTTTATCTTGCTCCTTTAATGGAATTGCCCTTCTCACTTGAGCTCCTTTCATTGGCTTAACATTACATCACAACATTCAGTGCTCTGACTTTATCCGCAGGACGTTGTGTTTGTCATCTCACACCTGCCTGTATCTTTTGTTTCCCACTTGCGAATTCTGCTCTGAATTCTCCCAGTTAGATTAATCTCATTCTTTATACCCTTTTCTGCATCTTGGGTTTGCTCCTTCTTTGTGCTGCCTCTCGCTCTTGGGTTACTCACTGGTAATGACATCAAGTTTGGGGTAGCTCAGCTAAAATCTTGTGTCCCTCAGCAAACTCCTTTGGCCATGAGACAAGTCTCATGAGAAAAGGCTTGCAAAGCACAGACTAAATTTCTTTTACATCTCAATTCTTGTCAGAGAAAAAAAATCCAATAATAAGAATTGCAAATAAAACATGAATGTTTCTATATTTTTGTTATGGATGGGTATTTAACATAAGGTCTTATTTTGCCACACTTCCTGAACCTGGACATTTTAAAAAACACTAAAAGGCTTCACAAAATAAAATGTTCTACCTTCATGGGTGATAAATATTCACTTTTTTTGTGCCCTGAATACTTCAGGTCTTGGTGAAAAAGCTTTAGCCTCACTAAAATTAAAAGAGCTGATCCTCACTTTGAATCAACCCATATGGAAACAACTGTTCTAATTTCACATGGCCTTCCCACAGCTAACAGAGTCCACAGAGTGCCCAGCAACCTCTTCTCTGAGGCTGGGGATCTGGCTGAGCAAACAGGGCAGAGTTATGTCCTTTCTGACAGGTGAGTCAGAGGCATAACCATGGTGACAGCAGCGAGGTGTCTGTATGTTCTTCCTTCTGCTGGGTTTCGAAAGAAATTTAGGATGATGTGAAAGTGTAAATACTGCCTTGTTTTTTCCAAATAGACCCGAAACAGCTGGTGCAGTGTTGTTGGAAAGGCTGCTGAGGTTCTTAAAAGGCTTTGTACTACCAGGGTGCTCTGTGTTGTGCTCTTCAGAGGCATTTCTTACTTTCTTGGTGAATGGGGAGCTCTCTCATACAAACTGCTCCACTGGAAGCTTGCTGTGAAAGAAATGTAACAAAGGGGAAAGAAAACTGCAGGTTATTCAAACTAATGCAAATGTGCCAGATTATAAAGCATTGCCAGAGAAGAGGCAACTCTGCACCTTCACTCATCTCTGAAGACCAAATGCTATGATATGAAGGGGAATGGGAAGTATTTTGGAGTCAGATGTTGACATACTTGGCGCCCTGTAGGGGCTCTTTACTTTCCCAAGTAGAACTTCTTGCTACTCCATTTCCACATCTAAAAATGGCCTAAGTGTTGGAATCAAAGCCAATATTTTGTTGGCTTTTTTTAGAGAAGATCTAGCAAGGTAGGAGTCCTTGCAGCACCTAAGTTTTAAGTAGCACTCTCAGATTTTCTTGCTGATCCTCACACCTTGTCGGAGAGTGTACATCTTCAAGGATGACAAGCTGGGAGCTTTGCTATGATGGCCCCAAAAATCTGGGGTCCTGTTGCTCAGCCATACACTGAACAGGGAGAGTGGAAGCCACCAGAGCTCATAATCCCCTGAGAGCTGTGACAGTGCACGAGGGGGAGCATCCATGGCTTTTCTGGTCTCCCACCATGAAGCCTGCCTTTAGGCTCTTGGTTTGAGGAGGAATGGATCCACCCTTTTCCTCTTTCTTCAGACTGGTGCAGGAGCAGGGTGAGCTGTGGGATGCCAGGCTGGGACACTCAGTGCTGCTGGGCCCCGTCCCTGTCACCAGGAAAACATGTGTTCCAGTTCTGTCTTAAACGCAGTCAGGGCCCTTAGCAACTGGGTGCCTTAAAATGTATTTATTACAGCTCCAGAGAAAACAGTAGTTTGCTTTTATATATGGACACCATAGTGACATAACAGTAAACTTACAGCAATTCTCTGTGTTGCTGCCATTTACAGTGGTTGCCTCAGGAACTGCAAATAAAGTTACATGTTTTATTTGAGCATTTGAAAAGGGTCACTGTGAAGCAACTTAGACCAAAAACGCAAACTTTGGTAGCAAAGGAGAGAAAATCTACAAAAGGCTCCATTAACAGGAGTGGGTTTGAGATTTTGGAAAGGCGGAGGTAAGTTAGAATTTTTTAAAAATAATTTTGCTATGTTCTCCTGCAGCACTTACAGTCCATCACCAAGGGTGTTGTATTAGTCAGACCACCAGCGAGGGAAGGAGGAGTAAAGCTGCTTATGTCTTTTCAGCTTTTTGATTGTACAAAAACTTCAACAGCATTGCTGTAAAAAAGAGAGTATGATTTGTTCAACGCTATAATTTTCAAACTTTGAATGTCATCAACTCAGAGTAAAAAAAAAAAGAAGGAAAGATCATGGAGAGCAGAGTTTAACCAAAGCTTTGTTTTTTCCCCCAGATTTCACAAATATGGTGAATTTGCAGCATTTTTTCATATTTGAATGCTTCAGTGATTTGATTAAAAGAGAGAAACTTTGAATTACAGTGAAGAATATTTAATATTTTCATAATACAGCCATTGTCCATCTGACTTCAGGATGCACTCCAGACCACATTCCATTTGGTTTGCTAGTTCTAAATCCACAACAAGTGTCCTAAATGTCAAGTCCATGGGTGTTATTATGAACTGAAATCAGACCTGGTTCACCAGATTTTAGGGAAGGTTTTACTTACATCATACTCCTTGTTGGTGGACTTGCCCTTCCACCAGTTCTTGCCAAACAGTTGCATTAGATCCAAAGATTTAAATGGACATGTCTGAGGAAACAAGATCTTAGCAACTCCCACAAAGCAGACAAAGCAGGATTCTAAAATAAGTTTTGACATTTTGAAGACATTCATCTGTGTTTTAGACTGGATCCATTCTAAAGAAGAAAATTTGCATTTGAGTAATCCTGGCCAAAGAATAAATGGATTTATAATCTTTCTGTTCAGAGATGTATAAAGTGTTAATGAATACTGCACTTTGATACATGGCTGTATTAAAAAAAACAATTACCAAGAAACAGATTTCACACATTCCAAGGAAAAAGCAGCTTCTTCTGTTCTTTTGCAGGCAGAGTGTTTGCAGAGTATAATTTAATGTAGTTCTAAATGAAGGAAAATCTATCCATTGCAGAGGTAGAAGCTGCCTTTGCATGCTATAGAATGAGTTTAAAGATCCTAATGCTTTACAATATCCATAGCATGTCATCAAACTGACTGTGTAAAGATGCATAAGAGATTAATTGGCCACCCACCTCCTCAAACTTCACATTGATGATAATTAAGCATGTGGAAAGAACAGCAAGGTTTAATGACCTTATTGGTGTAAACTGTCCCGTAATTATCTGATCTAGCCACACATTAGTCTCTTCTGCAAGGACCAGATATGTGAGTTTCCTTTCTACTCCAAGAAGGAAAGACAGGAGCTTCAGACCACCCATTGAGCTGTCTCCCTGCCATGTTTAGTGCTGCTTCCCCATTTGATGATAAAACCATAAGGTATTTGTGTTCCACTGTGAGGACATGTGGCACTATTTTAGAAAACGCTTGCGTAACTTTGACCACTGAAATATACAGAGTTAAAAATAGGCCAGCATTCCAGAAATGCCTTATTCCTCCACATCCACAATGGTTTTATCATGCAAAATTCAGAGAAATTCCAGCAAGGAAATTAGTCTCTTGATTTCTTATAACTACAGAAGGAACAGGGATTGCTTGGGAGGCAGGAGACATTTGGGGATGCAGATTTAGGTAGGTAAAAGATATTGCACCTCCTTACACAGATATAATATTTTAAATATTCATCTCACATGGTAAACATAAAATTCAGGGGGAGTCACCTAAAAAAATGAGATCAAGAGAAAGAAAAAAATATCCATGGATGAAACATAGAACCAGAAGGTGATAAAATAATTACAGATACTCCAGTTGGTGAGTTTGTTAGGAGTCACTGAAAGTTTTAGGAGGTCTGCTTGAGCTTTGTTTACTTCAGGGCTTTTTATTATCTCCATGGGAAAAAGACAGAGTTGAAAAAGTATGTTACAGAAGAGTCAAAAGGCTTCAGCTGTCCTTTCAACACTTGTATTATTTTTAATAATGGAGTAAGAGAGAAAGAGGAGGTTAGGAAAAAAAAAGAAGTAAGTAAATTATTGTTTGTTTCTTTTAAAATAGAACTGGTTTTGAAGTTGTTCTCTCCCCTTCCTCTCTGCATTCATTATATAAATTTTTCCCTCTCTTCATTGTGCATTTGCATGTGCTGCATTTTCTTGTGAAAGATGCACAGCCTTTTTCTTGTCTTGATTCTGAAGGTTCCAGAGTTAATACTCAGATTCCTAGCAGTGAATGCCACTGGAAGTATCCTAACTGCCAGAAATGCCATGGTGTGCCAGCTGTGCATCACTTTTATTTCTTCCTACTCTTGTGTATCTTTTCTGATGACAAGAAGGCAGCACTATCTCCCCTGCACAGAGCAGGGCCAAGATTCAGGCTTGGCTACCCAAAAAAAGCCTGAATCTGGGGAACTCTATGTCCTTTCCACACCTGTATTATAGAATCATAAAATCATAGAATGGCTCAAATTGGAAAGGACCTTAAAGGACCTGTTCCAGCCCTTATTCCTAAAGAGGGAGATCTCTATGAACATCATGCAAGTCCCAGTGAAGCAGCTGTTTTAATAAGCACTGCATAAAGAATTAAAAACCCAAGCGATGCTGACTAAAGCACTCATATGAAATACATCTGTCAGGATGTGATTCAGGAAAGCTTTAGATTTTGAAATTAAGGTAGGAACTGAGCAGAGCAGAAAAATAAAAAAAAAAAATGTGTACCAAAATCACAGGAATGTTGAATAATGAGCAGGAATGATGATGTCTGGAAACATGACACCCTTTCTTCAGGTGGTGTCATTCAGGATGAGTGATCAGACTGTGCATGTCCTTGGAGTAGACAAAGGAAAGGAGGTCAAATCAAGCATCATGGGCATGAAGGAAGATGGAAACAAAACTTGTGTGTGTAGAAGATTGAGTAGGATGGAGATAAACACTGTGGGATTTTACAAACAAAGATAAGAAGTTTATTTTTGATACAGTAATGGGAGAATAACTAATAAAAGAATGCAAAGAGAAGAGTACAATCAGGCCAAGTCATGAATAGGATTCTACCAGCAGTGATTTAAGTGGATGGAAAGAGGATGCAGAACTATGACAATGTTTATACACCCCAAAAGATGAAACTTGCTTTCCAAATGAGAACACAAGAAATTACAGCTTTCTGCTTTCTGGGCAGACAGGGAAAAAAAAAGAAAAAAAATGAATGTTTGGTACAGAAACAGAAGTGGCAAGACAGGGAGGTGGCGTGCTGTGGAGGCATCTGGTTTTCTGGCTCTAGGACCTCACTGGAAATGCTGACTGTAGTCTGTTCACAACCAAGGAGTCCATTGCTCTCCATTGGGATATTTCACTGGATTCCCTGTCAAAAAAAAAAGGCCTAAATATTGTTTTGTAAAATGAAGGCAGTAATACAGACCATTATACTAAGCCAGTCTGACACAGTATCATTAATTCTTTTTTTTCCTATTACTATTTTTTTTACACCATACACCCTTTTAATGAATACACACAGAAAAATCAGGATGAATAATAATTCTGGTTATTCTGCTTTTGTCTGCTCCTCAGTTCAACAGAAGAAAGATCTATTACAAAAATATTTCATTACATAATAAATTCTACTTGACCACTTTTTTCTCTTTATGTCACATATAGAGCAGTACCAAATAATAAAAGGAAGTTATGGGTTCCAGTAATACAGGTGTTTGAGGAAATATCAAAAGAATTCTCCCACAATTTGCTTGAGAAAAGAGGTGAGTGTAATCTTTGCAACTGGTTGCTGGAACAACCATGTTAGTGCTGTAGTGTTATTGCATGATTGCACATATGTGGAACAAATACAGTGCGTGAGTGTGCTAAAAAGCCTTGGGGATTTTTTTCCCAAGATTTTTAATCTGTTGAGACTATTGGTTAATGGAAATAAAAATGTTTCTTGAAAAGCCATCTCTTTTATTATTCTTTTACTGTTCTCAAAAATGTGAACCTGAAAACTTTAGAAAATTTCAATGAGCTGACTCTTAAAAAAAAAAAAAGGTAGAAAGGTATTATACCAAGAGAAAGATTGTCACAACATCCCAGAGTTTGCAGGAGGTGTTAGAGTTGTGCACTCAGATTGTCTGAGCGTGCCTTTGTCATCCTTCCAAATGACACAAAACAAGGTCCCCTAAATTTACAGAGGCCAATTCATTATTCAATAAGTGCTTTGGAATTTCCTTTCAACTGAGAAACTACCAGCTGCCCAGTTGTGACAAAGAAAGAGACACCAAAGTATGGGACCCCATTCTAGGAGGGAGTCTGAGACATTCTCTGAAAGAAAATTAACTAGGGAGCAAGTGAATGTGAGATTCACATTGGATATATTTGGTATCTGTATTTTATTAATGGTGTGTTTATTTTATAAAAACCACTTTGCTTCATGAGCATAAAGATTCCTTTTGCTTTGAGTGTGTCTCATGCTTATTCAGGAAACAATAAACACAGGCATTTTTATGGAAAAGATAAATTCCTATGAATCAATATAGCAGGCAAGACGTGAGGAGCATCTGCAATGACTAAACCAGCCCAGGTGTGTTTTATTCAAGCTCTGCACGGATTGATGCCATGGTAGGAATGAAGATTTTCCCAGGTGGACATAGCTCAATGCTTCACTGGGAAGGAGCTGAGAAAGAAAACAGGACTTTTGGAAATATTATGTAGGAAATTTGTGATGCTTCTGATTTCCACATGAAGAAAGAAATAAAAGTTAAAAAACCTCAAGCAGAAATCACAATGTAGGTCAAGAACATATTGCAAGAGAGAAGACAATCCCACATTATTACTGAAGTCCCAAAAGGAGGCCTAACTGGAAGGGACTGCTCCCAAGGACATGCCATGACAGAACAGGGGGTTGTGACTTTAAACTGAAAGTGGATTAGTTCAGATTGGGAGGAAAATTTTTTACTCAGCTCTTTGTCTGGAAGCAAAGGCAGTGAGGAACTGTAGTATCTCAAATGAAGCACCAGACATTAATTGATTTGGATTATTGAATTAACTAGTCCAGGGCTTGATTATTATAGCTGATAAACACTCTCAGGCCACAGGTTTGTGGCTCTTACGAGATGTACATGTGAGCAAGTAGAGGTGACACTCAGGGAACAATAAACCTGCTTAGGCTTGTTGGGTGACCCCAAACACTGTTCTCATATCTGTATGTTTAGGGTGTTCCCAGCAAAGGGATCCTGCACTTCCTTGCCTCAGACCTCACTTTCAGTTTTTGCTTCCACACTTAGAAGAGTTCTGAGAATAAATGGGAAGGCAAAATTAAAAGGAATGAACAAAACCCCAAAATTGGAAAATCTGTGTAAAAACTGTTCAGGTACTCATTTTGGATGCGCTAATTATCCATTTCTAATGAGAAATCGTGGTGAGGGGGTGGGGTGAGGGTATTGGAGACAGTGATTTCCAGAAAATAGGCAAAGAAATTCAGGGCCTAAAAGTAAAGTGAGGGCATTGAATTATAAGCTATTGAAGAAAGGAACCACCATGGTGAACCCAGATTTCAGCAGATGGTCTTGGAACACAACACAGGCAATTTGCACTCTCTGGTGCTCTTGTACCACACCAGACAAGAAGAGATAAAATACTCAGCTGGAAAACAGAGCTACAATGAGACATCTCAGTAGAGGTAAATTGAAGACTACTAGTTTTGTTAACTAAGAGGAAGCACTTCATCAAAGAAAAAGGAAATATTAAATAGTTCCCTATATTTAACATTCTCTAGATGAAATGATGATTAGAGCCACTTTTAGTTAGATCTCCAGCAGTGTCCAATTACACAAATGAGAAAGTCAACCTAGGAAGCAATATTCATGAGATTGAGGGATCAGCAAAGGGGCTCTATGAGCACTCCTAAAATAACATGCTTTTTTTCCCTCTATCACCTCCAGGAATCTGGAAATGTTTGGGCAACAAACATTCTGCCTAAATGCCTGCCACCAAACAGAAATGAACCCTTAGAAAGTTGAAATGAGGAAGAAATTAAGGTAGCTGATTACAGGAAACTTAGAGGCATTTAATTTTCTTTTTTTCAGGGGGTTTTCCCTTTACTTTCAAGACTTTGGTTCACATTCAACATAACGGTATCAGAGACAGCATTTCTCAATGTGATTTCTTTGTTTGTTTCAGGATAAACTCTTCCAGCTGTCTGTGGGGACTGTCCAGGGGGATTTAAAATTATTTTCCACATGATAATGACTGGCCAACTTTCCACTGTTCTCAGAAAAAGGAAATGTCATTTAATTGTTGCACACAGAATGGCTTCTGCTATGGCCCTCCCAGACATGGCACTGTTGATACCTGACATTTTTCATGGAGCCCTTCAGACTAACCTCTGAACAGAGAAAAGATGCTGGGTGTGGAATAAGATTCTATTATATCCTATGTGGCCCAAAGCATAATGGTTGCAAAGCAATGATTGCATTCTTTTACAAATCTGTACCTGACCATGAGAGGGACAATTTGTAGAGAAGACCAAGAGGCACCAGCCAAGGGACCCAGCTGCAAGAGGAAATAATTGCCCTTGGTTTAGCCATTTGCATGCAGTCCAATGCCAAGGATATGAAAAAAATCAGATGCTACTGTGGAAAATAAAAGATACCCTCCCTCAGGAAATAAGTGGGTCCTTTTCTGAGGAATTATCTACTCCCAGAAACCTGAAAGCCACTATCCCAAGGCTGCTGATTTCAGAGTGTGAGAGCTGTCATGAAAATTGTCACAGCCTTTGCCTGAGAGGGCAGGGAAGGGTACCCCACAGCAAGCTGCAGCCCAGAGAAGCTCCCACAGAGATGCTGAATAACTCACCTTCTGTGACCAAACCATTACTCCAGTGTTTGAGGGTGGGAGAGAGGGAAGTTATTTTATCTCTTCCCCGAAATGAATTTCTTGCCTGGATGGGTTCATCTTGCAGACCATAGCACCTCTTGAATCGTATTGCCTTTGAATGAAAGGTTTTTACAGAAGTTCCTTCCTACATGTCATAGACTTTCATATATTTTCATCTTTGTATTACCTGGGCTACATCCAATATCTCTGTCACCTTCAGACAGCTCTTTCTTTTAATTCACATTTCCATCGACATTTCTGGCGGGCCTACAGTGAAATATTCTGTCGCTTTTTTGAATGTGAGGAATGTGGTGGCGAACCACAGGATTCCCCCACCTACAGCTCCCCCTTTCAGCTGCCAGCTGCTTGTCAGATTTTAATTAACAGGAAAGTTGCTAGGAGTTATTCATGCTGGTTCCCTCTGTCCCTCTCTGGAGAATTCCTAAGCAGCATTCAGAGCATTGAGCCTGCACTTTCTCCTTTTTAATGCTCTTCTTGCCAGCAGTCAGTGACAAATGTAAAAATTGATGAGTTTCTGCATCCAGAGCTCAGTTAACAGAGAATGATGTCCACCAGTTAGGGATATGGCATGTGGGACCTCTCGTCCTTCCATTTCCCCCTCCTGTTTCTACTCAAAATGAATGGAGAGGACTTGTAAAAAATTATGTCTGCTCAACTGTAGATATATTATTAGACTTTTTTTTTTCAGTATCAGGAATATAATTGGGGTGAAAACACTGAAGGATGTTCTCCACTGGGAAAGCCAATATGGGCAGGGACAAGTGAAGTTATCACTGGAATGGAGGGAAGGCTTCTAAAAGCATTGTCTTTAGCAAAGTCACAGCAGCTCATGATAAAAGTTCTTTTCTCCTCCCTCTGGGCAATCCCTAAAACACCTACCTTTTTTTCTGCCTGTCACTGGGATTCAGAATTGTTTGGCCAACTAATATCTAAATGTCCCCAAACGTCTAGGATCATATCAGGAAGTCTGAAGGACAACCCAGGAGTACAAGAAAGTGAAAACTTGTTGCAAAATATCAGTACCCAGTGAATATCCCCAGCTGTAGCCTAGCTCTGACATGAGAGCAGTTAGATGCTGAAGTGGAAGGCTGTACTTCTCACTGTTGGCTACCAGCCTTTGAAAGTTATTAAAAGTCAGCAATGAGCAGCAGTCATTCTAAGTGATCCAGCAGAGACTCAGAGAGCATTTCTGCCCTCAGTCTTAAAAGAAAATAGCAAATGGTAAACAGTTGGTTACAACAGATAGCAATTTAATAGACATATCTTTTCTTTAGCTGCAGATAAAATATGATGTACTGTGGAACCCCAAGGAACTGTCCTATACTCTGAGTGTAAGTTTCCATCACAAGCCCTGTTTTGATGCCCTCAACCAACCACTCATTCTACATTTCTGCAAAGAGCTCCTTCTTGTGTAATGTTTCTGCTATGTGGAATCCAGCCAGAGAAAGTCTGGAAAGACGGGGGGGAGAGAAAGAAGCTGGAGCTTATTCTCACAGGTATCATTAAAAGAAAGGGCTTTGTAAAGTGTGATATCTGTTTTGACACGTTATCAATCTTTTCGAAGGCAGTTTTTGCTGCGTCTCTGATTTGCACTTCATTTTATTTTTAGTTTTTCCTGGTCAATTTTTTAAGAACTGGAGTGGGGAACACAGCATTGGTTCAAATTTTGCAAATGCCTTTGTGACCTTTGCTGCCTGGGTGACTCCACAGAGCTGATGGTCCAAGCATTTCTAGTCCTGTGAGACAGTAATGGCCCAATTTAGGCATCCTCTCCCTCGCCGATAAAAACTGTGTCCATTTGGGTGGAACTTGTCATATACTACAAGAAAATGAAGCTTCTTAGTGATCCTTCAGTACCTCCATTTTATCCTAAATGGAAGGAATGAATTCCCTTCCCTCATTGCTAGTGTCCAGGGTATTTCCTCCACCAGCACTCTGAGTAGTCACCGAATAAACATGGACAGACATTGCAAAGTTTTGCAGACCAATCCTCCGAAGCCTTTACGGGTTGATATGATGAATCCTAAATAGTCTGTGAGAACCAACCATGCTTTCAAAAAGTCCACAGATGTTTTACTACCCTGGGACCATCACCTCCTCCAGTCTTAACCCGTTTATAAACTGTTTTCCCTGCTTTTTGCCTGTGCTTGAAATGATACTGCAGGAAACCTTTAGGTGGGAGTATCTTCAATCCAGCCCTTTCATACCTATTCACTAGTAAAAAAATGATGGTTTTCTTGATAAGTTTAGTGTGCAGGGTAGGTGATGGCCTTTCCTCATGGCCAGGAAGTGTGGAGTCCATCTTCACAAGCATTATTTGCAGTAACAGCCACATCCCCGCATCCCTCTGATCTTCTACAAAGTTCTTGTAAAGAGACTATTGACAGCAAACTAGTAGAACAATTGTAGACCTAAAGCAGTGGAGAAGTAAAACACAAAAAGTGTCATGGGAATAACAGGGCCAGCTCCTGGATAAGATATCCACATCTGTAAGAATGAGGAATGGCCTCCAGCCCTGTGGACTCAGAGCTGCAGCCACACAAAGTTGCACAGTTCTCCACAGGGGCACATAATGGCACTGGTTTCCAGAAATGCATAGGGGATTTAGGCACACAACTCCCAAAGCTGGCCATAGGATTCACTCAGAGGGCCCTCACTGGAAATCTGACTGGAGTTCTGCATGGCAGGATCTCTCCTGGTTAGGTCTGAAATTTTCAATCCATGCTACTACGTGCCTTTGTTTAAAGGACAGAAGGTGGGCAAACTCCAGCCTATGCCTGACGAAATTCAGACAAACAGGATGATTTCAAATATTCCAAATAAACTGCTATTGGCCTGGCTTTACTTTGAGGCCACAGGCTTCCATTCATCAGCAGTCTCTTTTCACTCTTTGTTTCTTCCTTTGGAATGTTTCTGTAAAGCAGCTTATAAACTTTTGGCTTTAAATAAAAAGATGTTAGGGTTTTTTGTTGTTATTTGTATTGGTTTTTTTTAAATCTATTGCAACAGCAACTGCAAGGTCTCTACTTCCACCAGGACTCCCCCTGAGAATTAAAACCACAGTCAAACAAAAGAGAACAGAGAACAGAGAGGACTGAGAAATCCCCTGCAAACCTCTGAGGAGACCGACTCATCTCTTTATCAGCCCTTGGCTTCTCTGTATCCCAAAGAAGATTCAGAGTGTTCTGAGGTTGTCCCATGCAGGAGGTGGTGGTTATAGCGTTACAAAGGCTCTTCTGTCAACTTCACAGCTGCCTGAAAATTGGCTTTTATTTCATCAGATACTCCAGCTCTGAAAGGGGTTTCTCTTTCATCAGGACATTGCGTGTGTCCAGCCCATCTGATTCATACTAATCTGGCATTCCTTCTGTTCATTAATTAAGGTCTTTAGCTAAAAAAAAAACAAAAAACCCCCCAAAAACCCCAAAAAACCCCAAAAAACAAAACAACAAAAAAACCCACCCACAAAACCAAAAAAAACCCCACACAGAAAAGGTTAGCACTATGTACTGAGAATTCCTTGTGTGCTCCTCAGTTTAGGGTACATTTTAATGATCTCAGTCAAATGGCAGCCATGCAGTGTAAGCAGGGTAAGTAGGAGCATACGACTTGCCTTATCAGATCAGATCATTGGTCCATGAAGTGCTGCACAGTGAATCCAACACCTGATTTGTGAATGGAAGGTAAAAACAACTGGAGTATTATCCCTCTTAGCTAAGTCTACAACACTACCCCCCAGGAAAAAATTCCTCCCTTGCACCTGTGGTGATCAGATCACTATACCCTAATTAAAAAGGGCTTCTCAAACCATGCAGAGAAAGAATGTATGAAAATTGATAGAAAAAGGATAAAAACCAGGAAGATGCCAAGAAGCTTGGAGGGAATTTCCATTTACCAAACTTGTTCACAGATAGTTGCAGAGTTAAAGGCAACAGAAAAAAGTTTGAGCACTGCAGGTACAATATGAGAAAATGCTCAGAGTGACTGCCAGCACAGCATCAGCACAGTGACTCAAAATAAAATGTATGCATGGGGTCATGTGTCTCTGACCTTTACTTGTCATACAGTTTCACTGCAGACACTAACATGGTCTCTAAGGGCCTGACTGACACATGTGGTCATTCTGCTCCCATTTTAATGACAGTAAATTAATACTTGCTAGTAGATAGCAAATTAATCTGGAATGTAGTGGCCTCTTTATGATGTCATCCTGAGTGCCCATTGCATAGCTGTAAGGTCATTGTAAGGACACGTCTTTTGGGGGCCTGAAAGTGTCTACAAAATACAGTTCTCATGGGGAGCTTGATCATTTGAGATGTTTAAAAATCAGTTCATCTTAGTTCCCCTTCAATCATCATGCAATCTGGAATTAGAATTCAAAAAATGAAAGCTTTTAGGACTGTATCATGAGCTGAGTCCTCCAACATATACACTAATTACTTGACTAAGAGAATGTCATTCTGTAAAATAATAAATGAAGTCATCTTTTACTTATGAGAACTACCAGCAGGATTTGCTCTGCAATGCCCTTATTTGTTGAACTTCTGGAACACTGGCCTCTGTACAGAATTGTGTGGTCTCCCTTATCATTGTTGTTTTGCATCCCTTAAATTCAGAGACATTAGCAGGGTGTGGCTTTTTTTCCATTAATGGCTGTTTTGGGTAACAGTAATCCAAGATCTATTTTGTTATGCTAACAGCTAAAGGCCTTGTAACAGTAATTTCTGTTTGGCAGCATCACAGTCAATTTCATTGATGTTACAGTTGTTTTAATTCTCTTTTTCAGGAGAGAGAAAAGATCCAGTAATTCTTCTGAGATGATTTCTCCATACTTTTCATCTTTTGCTGCAATAGGGATTGCCAGGGAACTATCCAAGAAAGAAGTGCAGATAAGCAATACCACCACCAGAAGGAAAGGGAAGGGGAGGAAAAGAAAGACAGAAAATACTTGGGGATTTTTGTGAAACTCAAACAAAAAGCAAGAGCAGCTGTAAACTGGCAGAGACAAAGAACTATGTGGACCTACAAAAGTTCTAGCACTTGCATGGATACAGAGGCACTGATTCATCCCTTACATGATGTGCAGATGACTGGTTACAAGTTTTAATGTGTGTGGCAATATTAACTAACACTAAGGTGTGTGACAGTAGTGGACTAAGCCATAACCACACACACATAATGCATAAATTAGTGACCATAACAATGATAATATGACTTTATCCTTATATTCTTCAACTCTTTGTTTCACTCTGTTTAGCCTACCAGAGAGCAGAACTGAAGGTGAGTTTTTAAAGGCATTTTTAGTACAAACCAGAATTTGTAAGAAATGTGCTGGAGCAACTCAGGAAGAAAAAGACCTGTTGAGGCAGGAAAGGCTTGTGGAGCAGTCCTCAGCCTTGCCTTGCACCTCCTGATATCCTCCTGTCAATCCAGATACCCAATGGACAGCTTCTAGCCTGGCCACCAGGTCTGCAGGCATGTGACAGAGTGTGCTCCTGCTGCACCTGGGACTCATTTTGAGGTAAAGAAGGTGGGAGAGGCTGGCAATCAAGAAAGCTATGCTTTTAGGAAAAATATAACTTATGCATTCTGGCTTCACAAATCCTTGACTCATGGGATTTGTGCTCCTAAATATTCAAGGTGCTTCTGGAAATATTTCTTTTGAAATAGGAATGTATTCATTTTGGAAACCTCAACAAAATGTTAATAAATCCTAAGTCAGTAGTCTCACACCAAAGTCGACCTTCTCTATTACTGTTAGGAAAGAGAGTTGTTGGCATCAGTTGAATTGAAGGGGATTTCCTTTTGTTCTGCAATGTATGTGCAGACAAGCAGGCACCAAACTACAAGTGAGTAACTTTCCCACTAATCCTCCAAGGCGTGTGACAATATGACCCTGAGCTTTTACAACTAAGAACATTATGGTATGTAAATATTATGAACATATATGGTAAGTGCTGTACTCACTGAAAAGCACAGAAAATTATTCCCGGGAATGCCTAGCTGACCCTAAAGCTACACAGATTATTCTTTTTTTGTCTGCAGCATTCATCTCTGTTCAAAACCATGATGATATATTAGATGCAAGTTCACCGAAGCAGGAATTTTGTCTTGCTGCCTTTATTTCTCAATTAGGGTCTGTTTTATTTTGGGTATAAATAATAAAAATGAGAAATAAAAAAATTATTGTGTTGTGTTTGCCACTGCATTCTTTCCAAAAAGGGAAATAAATAATCACTTGTTGAACTGAGAACATTTTAACTGCTAGCTGGAAACCAGAATGTCACTAATTGTGCAGCACACATTAAATGATGACAAAAAGCGTGACTTGTTCTCTGCAGTCACGCACCAAAGCAACTGAAGAAAATCTGTTGTTATTTCTTTGAAAATGTTGTGACATCCATTGAAGTCACTAGGATATGGGAAAAAAATAAAAGAGAAAAAAGAATATTGTCTTAAGTCTCTTGATAGACATTTCATAGCACAATAGAATGTCACCTTTTTTGATTAATATATATCCGGCATAGAGCATATCAATGGGCACTGAAACAATGTGCAAAACCTTGGTTTATTTACATAGAAGAGCTAGGACAAAGCAGATGAGGAAAAAAAGTACAGTGGACATTTACTGATTTTGCAATGGAAGAGTCGTGAATATACTTTCAATACCTCAACAGCTGCAAGGACCATGTACCTTCTGTCCATGTAATAAAAATACTTTCTACTATGGAGGCACATGACAACCTTTGAAGGTATTCATCCTTTAATATGTGTATATATCTCATTAAATTCTTGCAGTTCTCACTGCTTATTTTCTTGATTTGCAATTCAGCTTTCAATACGGGTAGAGACTTGGAACCCACGTCCCACGAGGAGTCTCAAGAGCGCAGATTTATCCATGGAGTTATACCAAGAATAAATTAGACCATAGACCTCAGAGGCACCACTCATAAGGGTATGAACTACTGGCTAAGTTGCATATCATCTGTACTTTGGTTATTTCCATTTACTTCAGTTTTACTTGATTAGATTCCAGCACATAGTAAACCTTATCTTTTTTCTTTTTTTTTAAGAACATGTTTGCATATCAAATACATCTTTCACATCCTTGCTCAAAGTCTGCAAAAGGCTCTCAATAAAAAGGGAACTGGCAGCCTTGCATGTAATATAGCAAGAACCAAAATTCCACTACATCTTGGGAAAAAACATTGGTTGAGGGAAGAAAATGATGCAATTATTCAGATGAATATAATTCCTGGTGACCCTAGCATTTGTTCAGGGTCTTGAAGCTTTTCCACTTTCTTCATCATGCCATTGCTTTATTATCAGTTTGTTTTTCTAAAAATGTTTGTGCTATTTTTTTTTTTTTAATCAAGGAAAGAAAAGGACAGCAGCTGTGGAATGAAATGGGACCAAAGTGGCTTTGAAGCAAGGAGTGGCTCCTGCCACCATTTACTGAAGAATGCAGAGCTCAGTTTTTAAAACTGGAAATAAACTTATGTTTCAAACAGACTGGAATTTTCAGTATGGTTGAGCTGTTACAGAAAACAATTAATGAACAGAAGTGCTGTATCTCTTGGTCCCAAATTGATGGCAGTGTTTTGGAGCATTTGAGGTTTTGTTAGGATTTGCCCTTGTGAGTAACTATGTCCTTAGGGAGAAGTCCTATAGAAATCAGGAAGGTTTTTCCTTTTAAGGTCTTATTCACACCCCATTGATGGTGAGGGAAAAAAAAATCCTCTTGACTCTGTAGGCTGAGTTCAGGCCCATGAAGTAGTCAGTTCAGTGGCAACTAATTTTTCACCTCTGACAGAATATTAGAATTGCTCAATTTATTAAAATAATGTGCAAATAGTTCTGCAAAATTATTTCAGGGTGTATTTCACTGTTTGTTGTTCTTAAGCTCATGTCATCTGTTGTTCACGGATATTCAGGCTAACTTACAGTTTAGTCATGAAAATGTTTAAAAATACCAGAAGTTCAAAAGCTTTTGGACAAATGATCAATCATCTGGAAATTCATCACAGAAGTCCATTATACAGTAGCTGTCATCATTTCAGTCTTTTGTTTAAAAAGTATCAGCCACTCAACTGGAAGCATGAACTGTATCCAAGATTTGTGTTAAACGCAAGGTTATAAATTACCTCCTACAGAAAAGAAATATTTCTTGACACCAAATAATCAATTACATAGATTTTAAAAGCCTCAGAGGCTAAAATTTGAGTGTCAGTACTATTTTTTCTCACTAAAGCATTAACATATAGACACAACACAAACCATACAGAAAGTTAAGTATTATGTTAAGAACTAAAATAGATGCCTACCCTCAGCACACCAAATTTCATTCAAGAGCAGCTCGCACAGACAAGATGTTTGTACCTAGAAATATATCAATTTTTGATACAGCTGTCTCAGAAGCCAGGTTGGTTGTGGCTCTGCAAAGTTAGGACCATACTCATCTACATTCAGCTGCAGGATGCTGAGGCTCCATCAGGAACAGCAGGATGGAACTGCTGCCAGCCGATAAATTTGTACAAATGGCAGAAGAAGTAAATTTTTTTTAGTAGAATGACTGTGACTATTGATGGGCAGACACCACTTGTTCTGTTCTCCCAGAAGTTGGGTTTCCATAATTCCCAGCTCATGGATGAGCAGGACAGCTGAGAGCCAAAGAGTCTTCAGTGGTCGCATCCAAATCCAGCACAGCTCACCATGAATCAGAAACCTAAGCCTGCATACCAGATTTGTGAGATGTAAGCAGTTTTAAAATGCAGAATTCATGCCAGATAAACCCGTACTGAATGACCCGGGAGAAGCAGGAATAAGAGGGTGTCAAAAGACCTTGGGTAAAGATGGGATTTGGGCTGAGTGGTTTTGCAACCATACTTAGTGAAACAGAAGGGAAGTTAAACTGCATTCTTCACTCAAAGATCAGGAGGGAGTTCCACCTTTAGCTCACTCTCTTCTTCAGAGCTGCACAATAGGGTGGGTTCATTGTTGTGGTTTTCCACACTGTCCAGATGCTGCACACGTTGGCTGGCAGGAGAATACTTGGCTTGGCACAGAGCTGTCCTGACCTAAGAGAACAAATCCTGTGTTCCAGCCTCCCACACACTGTGGTCCTGCACATACTTCTCTGTTGCACAATAATCATATTAATAGCCATTTACCTCTTCCCATCCCTGCAAATCGGTTCAAATTCTATATTCAGCGCTCAGTAATCCAAAACTGTGACTTCCACCCTAGCTGAGGGTCAAATCTTCCAGTGGAGTGCATTTTTCTGTCTTTGTGCCTTACAGTTTATGGAGGGAATCAGAGAAGTAAGAACAAACAATAGAAGGGATGCTCTTAAGTAATGGAGAATTCCCCACTCTTTCTTCAGTCCTGTGTAATAGGTGTACATAAAGAGCAAAGACGTTTTCTGGTGAAAATTAATATTCCTTTGTGGGAGTCAGAATTGAATCTGAATTGACGTTGATTTTAAATGCAGATGCTGGCAGAGTAAAATTAGTTTTCAAACACTGAAGCTTTCCCTGGTAAAGTATTTAAGGTTGCATTTTCGAGCTAGAGGGGAAAAGTAATGAAAAGTTCTTAAAACTGAAGAAACAAAATCCTTGTTTTCAATCCAAAGCGCTGCAAAACAAGATCCCATATTGAAATGGGTAATCTTAGGAGAATGGAGGGGGATAAAATGGGTACCTTTCCTTCCTCTCTTCCTTTGCCCCCTTTATTTTTTTAAGCTGCATGAAATATGCCACAGGGGGTTTCTGCCAATGATGTTCCTCACAAACATTGATCCCATACGTTATTCTTCATGGCTCTGTAAGGAAATTGGCATGTGATAGCAGAAGGGATGACACAGCACCAAGCAGGGCAGGGCAGAGGTTAGTCCAGGTTCTGAAAGTGGCATACTCCTGTTTCCATCCCAGACTTTACTGTTGTGATGCCTCTCAGTACTTCAGATTGCTTTTCTACCTGTTCAGCACTGCCAACTCTTGAATCATGCATTGTAGGCAAATCATAATGCTTCTGCACAGTTTTAAACTTCCTTTCCACATTATCTAAGGAGAAATGCCTGTCCTTGATCAGACCATGTTTTGTGCTATGAATAAAGCAGTTGTGATCCTAAATTCTTCTTCTGTGCCAGGTGAAAATCAAGCAGTCAGGGGGTAATTATGTAGGTACAACTGGATATTATTATTATTTATTGATCATTCTGTTAAAGGGTTTGTAGGTCTTAAATGATAAAAGGTCTGTGGTGTCCTAATTAAGTTCTGAAAACTAAAATATGGCTTTTCAATAAGCGTCTTGTCTGAAAAAAACCACCAGAGAGATGAATCTACTGCTATAGATGGTTTTTCTCACATTTTACATGAAGAAACAGTCCCTTTGGGAATGAGTTCAGTCCATTGTTCTTCATACCCAAAAGTATCATTACACTTGTAGAGAGCCACTGACTACTCATCTGTAGAAGGGCTTTCACAGTGAGGCTGGACAGACCTCTTAACTTTCATCCTGAAAATTCAGGCCTTATAAGAAAAAGGAACCACAAAATACCCTGTCATCACACATGTAACGGCAACATTTCAAAGATGTCTTGCAAATTCAAGGGATGTGCAAAGATTGCAGACAGTGGTTGGGTGTCAGTTATTTTATGTTAGCTAGCAGCCTGCCTTTTCCGAAGTTGCAGCTGGCACAAGGTGACCTAATTCAACCATAAAGTATTTAGATCATAATTCAATTCATAACATAAGTTGGTGTAATTAATTTCATTGCTGCAGATTTCACTAAGAACTGTGTAGAACTGGAGCAATGGATGAGAAATAATTTAGCAAAGTATCTTGTTATGAAATCTCAAACAATAAAGGAAGTGCTCAAGACCAGGTTGGAGGCGGCCCCAAATAGCCTGGTCTGGTGGGTGAATCCTTGCCCATGGTGGGGGCATGGAACAGGATGATCTTTAAGGTCCCTATCAATGCAAGCCTTTCTATGATTTCTATGATATCACATCCACTGCATGGTATAGGGGGAAAATTATTTGAAAGTTTGGAGAGAAATTTATTCTCAATTTATATTTTATTAATTTGGTAGTTACTGGTAGCTGCTCAATTGCTATCACTTCTATCCCAGACCAGGAGGAGGAAAAGATATTGTGTGGTGATGTGAAACAACAGGTGCCAGGTTAGTTTGGATGCTGAAGAGCCAGAGATTCTTACATGTTTTTTTTTTTTCCTTTTTGCTCATGTTTATCTCAGTGTTGCAAAGGCTCCCATAAAATTCATTGCAAGTAGAACTGGCAAAAGCAAATTAGGAAAGAGAACCATCAAAATATGATTGTGTGGCAGAAAACAAGCATTCAGGAGAAATATGAGATATATAGTCTTTAATTCAGAACTCAGAATTAATAAAAAAAAAAAAATCCAAGCCTCGAAATACTTTGAATTTAGAAACCTTTTGTCTCACTGTCCTAAGTCCAGTGCTTTTGTTCAGAACAGACTTTCACAGACTAGAGGAGTCCAACAATGGAGTTCAGACAAACCTCCATGTCTGTCCCATGACCTGTGCATTTCATGGACCTGAACTTCTTAGGCTTGCTGAGCCATGAGAAGTGGAGAAATGGAACCTGACCCGACCAAGACACTTTTGAGAAATGAGGGTGGCACGTTTTTTCCAAAATATTTCAGCTTTGATTGCTTCTTGAAATAAACCCAGGGTTCTCTGGACAATTTTTGAGGGGGAAAAAAAGTTTTATTTACCTAAAAACCTAATTTTCTGCTCTAAAATGCCTCTCTTGTGTTGCACTCAGCTGCCTGTTTTCTTCTGTGGAGAACAAAGCACTGTAACTTCTTGAAAACCTCTGCAGCTGCCTAGTGAATAACTTGAATCCCTTCATCCCACACCCATGTCGTGTTTAAGTTTGTTGGCTCTGACATGGAAGAAGATATTTTTCTGAAGTAATAATTTACATGAGTGAGACCTTAAGCCACAATCAGCTGACGAAGGAAAGGAGCAGAGTGTTTCTATGCTGTGTTTTTGGAGTGTTTTTTGTACAACTTGTACAGTGAACATTCTCCCATTTAGCTCCCACAGTAGTATGTTTTCTATAGTAGAATGTTCTTTTTTGGTTTATTCTTGTGTATTATACAGTGAACTGCAGAAAAGCAGTATTATTTTACTGAAAACTAATTAAATGTAAATTAGCACATAATAATTTTTATTTAATTTTGATTAGCATGTAAAACATACTTTAATTACATCAGAATAAAAACTGGAACTTGAGCAATTATTTAAACATACCCCTGGAGTTTAATACCATTTAGGGCTGGACTCCCCTCTGATGTTGTGTGGGGGCTTTTTATAATGAAACATTTAAAATAACAGCTAATTTGTAACATACACACACACATATGAAACACATTATTTTTAGAGCATTATTTTTACTGTGTATCTTGAAATAGAGCGTGTGTGTATATTCATTTAACACAACTTGAGGTCTTGGAAAACTCGGCTCAAATTCCAATTATTATACATTACTTCTAAAGCAAAGTACAAGAAAAGGAGGGTGGTTGTTGCTGTAAGCATTTTAATGGGCATCACTGTTGCAAATGGCAAGAGCTATGGAAGTCTTAGAAACATTTCTCCATGCCAAGGATGAAAGTTTGCATTACTTTGGCCTGCCCTAGTCTCAGCCACCTGGAATTTCTATTGACCTGCTCTAAAGTCCAGCTTTGGATGTGGCATTAAACACACTGAAGGTGGTGCCAGACTGGGATTTTCTTCCCTGCTGTTTGCCTCCTGCAGCCACAGCACCATGCCCCTCCTGTCACTCTTTGTCCCTTGAAGCATCACACCCTGCTAGTTTTCCCTCTTGGAAAAAAACACTTATAAAGAAGATTTGCTTTTTGCAGAGTGCCAAACATCTCCTGCAGACTTCTGCAAAGCCTTGTCCAGTATCTTTTGCCCAGAAAGGAGAAAATGTGGGCTCTGAGTTGTGCAGATTCAGATGTAATGGTTCTATTTGCTGAGACACTGAGAAATTTTGTCTCTGTCAATTAATTCAGCAATAGGATTCCAACAGTTCTGGAAGCTTGTTCTTTGGATTTCAAAAAATTAAAGGGGAAAAAATTGAATCAGCCAATCAAAATGTCCAACTAACATCCTGAAAAATAACCTAGCATAATTTTTTCACTATTTAGTAATGTTGATCAAATGAATGCTACAAGATAAAATCAAGGCACCCTCTGAAGCCACAGCTTGAAAGGCAAGAAGTCAGGTTTAGGTCAGTCAAAATAAAGAGAGATGGGATATTATCTGTCAGACACTGGTTCACCAGGAAAATTTTGTTTTCCTTAAAAAAAAGAATAATCTGCTAACTGGAAAGAAATTTATTTTTCTCCTACAGACAACACATTAACAGCATGGATTTCAGTGCCACAATATGATTGCAACTGTAGGAAGGGAACACCAGGTCACAGACCATGACATTCAAAGACAAGAGTACCTCTATCTGCTGATATCAGCAATTATCACAAAGAGACAAATGTTAATAAAGTTCAGCTGCTCAGATGATTTAGGTTTAGGATGGCTTTTTTTTTTTTTAGTGTGTTCTCTTTTTTTTTAGTTGAAAAAAAAGGAGTTTGGGAAAATTGCATTGGCTATTTAAGTACAGACTGTACTCTAGATGTTTGACCCTACATTCTTTCTTTTATATGAGATGAAGTTCATTTTCCTTGGGCTAGCATAAAATGAGAACACCATGGAAGTCTGCATGTTGGCAGAGGTGAAGGGTGGGCTGAGTGGATGATCTAACTGGGCTTCTCCATCCCTACGCTCTCGCACGCTGTGCAGTTCTGTGATGAGCTGTTGGTTTAATTTTACAGGACCTCAGTGGCCACCTTGTGAAATCTGGCTAGCAAGAACATAATGGAATTTATGGCTGGGTTGGCTAAGTTGTTTATCTAGGAAAGAGTTTTTTCAGTATATAAATCATGAAAATAAAGTTAGTCTTCATTAATGCTTTAAAAGTTAATCATCTCTTTGTAGTTTAAATAGATCTTTTCCAGTCAACTATCCCTTCTGACACACTGATGGCAGAGTCTGAAAGTGTGGGGACTGAAAGTCTTTGAAAATCTAGAAAGGTACTGAATCTGGTGTTTGGTAGTATTTTTGAAATATACAATTATTACTTTCTGTCAGTACCACAAAATGGATTTCACAAATTATTTGCATAGGGGAAGCCTAGCTGTATAGTTTGCATATCCCTACGAAACTATTTTGAAGAATAAACTCAGGAAAAACTCTTCATCTGTGGTTTCAACTTTATTTGGTCTTTATCAAATACATAAAATGATTCATTGTTCCTCTCTGCCTCAGGGGAGCTTGTCTGAAACAGCCAGAGCAGATGGGGAAAAGTCAAGTTCTATTTGTCTTCATTTGTTATATATTAGTGAACTTTGAGTTATTACCTTTACTATAGTGACATTACTTCATTCCTACCACCACTGAAAAGGAAACATTATGGAAAAGTGAGGAAATTTCTCGGGAAATGTATACAAACAACTTAAAATTCTGATGCCTCAAACTGCACCTGCCACCTGAGTGCTTTATTTTTATGCTGGTACAGAGAGTATGATAAATTTCTCAGAAGATCAAACTAATTAAGTAGCTGTTATTGTTAAGCATGCCTTTTACAAATGAAAAATTAAGTTGTATTTAGCACTCAACACCTACCCACCAAAGCACATAGCCCAGATGAGCTAAGCTTTAAAACTGGCGCAGAAATGAGCTAATGTTTTTAGGGAATTGTATGCACAATATGGCAAGAGATCAATAACAATTGGGGAAAAAAACCCAAAAACACACCTACTCAACTGCTAGCAATAAAGAAATACCAAGTTTCAAAATGCATTAACTGTTTTTTTGGCTTGTTTGCATCATCTGCTTTGTGCAGCGACATATGACAAGTTCATGTCTTGGCACCAACACTAAAATAGTATTTGGTGTGACAAAATGTACCTCTACAACTGGTGGCAGCTATGCAAGAGAAGAGACAAAGGTGTCACCTCTGCAGAATGATGAAAAGCCATGGACAACACTGAATAGACTGGAAGCAGGAGTATGTGCCTGCTGTATATGTGCATACACGTATTTGTACTCACATATCCAAGCACACACAGGCACATACATCAATCTCAGTAACAAAGTTTTGGTTTTAAAAGCATGAAGTTGGCCTCAGAAGCTAAGAAACTGAATTTGTGAGCTGTTAAATGTCAGAGTTGACCTCTGGGAGTTTGAGGAGGGATGATGTGGTGAAGGGCAGGCTTCAGGTCATGTTTTATACAAGAAGTTTAATTGTTCTGGCTAGGAAGCAAAAGTGACTCATTTACTTGAAGTGGGTCCCTATCTCCCAATGCAGATTTCTAATGGAGGAGGATACTGCTAGCAATAATATCTTTAAAAAAATTGGACCGGTTTACTTCAGTATTTTAACTACTTCCATTCAGATTCATTTGTTTTGGACACATAATTTGATAGTGTTCCAATGATAGCAAAAAGCAGTGCTTTGGTCACCCTTTTTGAACCCATGCAAGTCTTTTTGTTGTGTTTAAATCAGATTTTTTTTGCCAAAGAAAATTGTAAGCTAGTGGGCTCTTTCTGAGCCTTTTATTGAAAAATGTAATAAACTATTTAACTGTATATATTGTAAAGTCATTGTGACACTGGGTTTGTGGTGTTGCTCTTTTCATTTTCACTTTTGTCTCAGAAAGTTCCCTCTACAGATGAAGTGAGTGAATTTTGAGTCATGAAAAAAGATAAATAACACACATATGCAAGTAAAAACTATAACTAATTTGTTTATAGCATCTAGTTTATTAACAAAGAGCTGTCATTCATTTCAGTTCAACTTCTCTGTGTCCTTTAACCACTTTGATTTACCAAGCTCATATTTCTGAGTTACCAGCCTATTCCCAGTCTTCAGTTACCTCCAGTTTCAATTTTGGAAAGTCCCATTTTTGGTGACTTAGTTTCTGTAAAATATGACTCTGAATAAAGAACTTTGCCCTAGAAAATGCAAATATATTTCCTGTTTTGTCATCCCCTTATAATTAAAATAATGTAAATATTTTATCATTAGAAATACTTGTTTCAAGATGCTTTTAGCAATCCCAAAGGGTAAACAGAATTATCACTGAAATGTGACAACCCACTGCCACTGAGACCATGGCAATATACCACTGAAATAGAAGTGAGTTTTATTTTAGAGAAAGGGAAATGCCTGGAGAGGATGATACCCTCTTTGCACTGAGCAAACACTTCAAATCTACTCCTAACATCTCATTCAGGCCACCTGGAAAGCTTTATCTGCTTCACAGAAAATGTGACTTCTCAGAGATATTATTGAAGCCAAAGCACTGGCATTTCATATAAAAAAAAACCCTACAAACTGGATATTTTTGATCCTAGTACATCACAGAAATGGTGTATGGAAGGGACTTCCAAATGTCCTACCTTCTGCCTGAAGCAGAATTACCAGCTCTCCACTGAGGAGAAGCCCTTCTCTCCTTTCCAGAATGTGAAATAATGCTCATGTAGCTTCACTGTCCATTTAGTGATATGACCCTCAGAATTAGTTGCTGTTATGCCTTTAATGAGGATGATTCGCAGGCTGCATTCAAGCACAAGTCCCATGATTTCTGCTGGCACAAGGTGAAATTCCTACTTCAGTAATGATACTGTCCCTGGCAAACATAGTGTTGACTTAGTTAAAAATTGAGAGAATTCTCTGAAAATGAGATTTACTGATCAGTAGGATGAATAGGAAAATGTAAATAGAAGATACATGAATGTATACTAAAAATTGGGCCAAGCTGCAAAAGCTAGACCCACAGCCAAGTCACCCTGAGGTTTGGAATACAGACATTCAGGGATTTTTTCAGTTCATTAAAGATATAATTGGAGGCTAATCACAAAAAATTTATCTGCTGAAGTTCAGGTATTGAAAAACATCTGAAAACTGTTTTCTCTGTGGGCCCAGGTGTAGCATCAGTGCTCTTTCATATACCAGGAAGCTACAAAAGGAAAGCAAATACAGTATCAGTTAGAAGAACATCTGTAAAAAAATTATAGGGTGGATGAAGATATGCTTTAGACTAGTTCTTCTTCTCTTGTGACTGCATCTGGTGAATTCTGTTTGTGCCTGAGAAACCAAAGCATTGGACTTTGCTGCAGTTCTTTCTTACAAATATTTTCTTTGGTTGCAGTGAAGACCACACTAGCCAAAAATCTGGACTGAAAATCTGTCTCAGGGTTAACTAAACGCACGTACTGTATCTGAAGGCAGGAACGTGAAGCCCTGTGAGAACTGTGGGTCAGTGAACTCAGCCCTTTGCTATAACCAGCAATGGCCATGGACAATTTGCCTAGGAAACCAGCCTGGGGCTTTCTGTTCCTACTGATCTGCTGGAAGGCTGGGTCAGCCCCTCACTCTGCAGAGAGCTGATAACCTCTTCTCCCTTTCTGCTTATGTTTGTTCATTCCCACTTTAGGGCCATTTGTTTCTTTGTCAGCAGTGCCATGGAGAATCAACTGCTCTACTCCCTCCAATGTTTACAGAGTGTGCTAGTATCTCCTTCCTGCTTTTATTCTCTTAAGCCTAATTATCAATTTATTCTTGTCTTTCCTCATCCCTATAATGAGTCCAAAAGCCTTTCTTTCTAAAGCTATTCCAGCTTGAATAAAGGAGTTCTGCAACAGGGTTGCTAGGGTTTAGTGTACAAAATTCAAACTAAACAGAACATAGCATCAGTTTTGAGGTCCCAGTTATAGGACAGGTTCAGTTTTGGCTACCACCAGGCTCAATTAATTGTAATTTGCAACCAACAAATTATGCCTTAAAGCAGATCCAAGTCTTGAAGTAAAACTTAGCAAAGACCACACACTTTGCTAGCTTACTTCATATCAAACAAGAAATCACAAATCTTCCCTTTCTCATTCAACAGATTCATGAACTTAAGTGAAGCACTTGAAACATACAGCCTAAGATTTTATTTTATAATGAAAAATGAGAACAGGTGAATTTCCCATTATTGTCTTTTTGCTGTAGCAGTTTTGCCTACTCTGATCAGATGAAGCACCCTCTCTTCACCTCCAGATTGAATCCTTCTGGAATGCAGAGTGTTTCAAAACATAAGCCAAGCTGAAACTTTGCAAATTGCACTTATCTTCATCATGCACTGGGAATAAACAGATGACTCAATATCAAGCCCAGTAGAGAATTTTTTTCTTTTTCTTTCTACAGTAAACCAACCTTTTTGGTTGTTTCTGCTAAAGGATTTTTCACAGGTTGCTTTTTAACCTATCCTTTACCATTGTTTCTCATGAATAACTGAATTCCACATAGTTTTTTCTCTTATGAACATTTCCTTATTTATGAAAAGCACAAGCACTAATATATCTACTTAGAAAAACAAATATAAATATACCCTTAAAATGAGGGGAGAAAGTTGCATTATTTTTATTGTAGTTCTTCCAAAGATGCATCAGGTCTTCCTGATCTCCTGATGCCAATTAGAATTAACAATGTGAAAAGGAGCCCCAGTAAAGTACTTAGAGAAGTATCATCATCAAGAAGAAACATTCTGCTAATAGACAAAGGAGGCAATGTCTTTGTATAGCATATAACTAAATTTTAGAACTCATTATCACCTAAGACTGTGAAGAATGAAAGTTTAAATGTATTCTTTGAGTGATAGGAAACTCACAGTTGGAGATTCTGGTAAAGACATGCCTTCCAAAAATTGCTCTACAAGAGAAATCAGTGGGTATATGATGACAGAAGGACTTGCCCTGCATGGTAATGAAGTCATTGAAGTTCCACAGTTCTTCTTAGAAGCAGAGGGAAATCAAAGCTGGTAGAGATTTTTGGCCAGACAAACATTTTGAAACTTCATTGTTTTTTTAAACCTCTTGCCTCTACAAAATGGAGGTAGAAATCTTCAGTGAACAATCTCCCTAGTGAGACTTGCCAGAGAGTCTCTTCCTGGTTATGCCAAAAATAGAAGATTAACATGATTTTTTATGTGTTATTTGAGCACTGTCATCTGCTAGCCTAGACAAAATTGTGAAATGGCTGAAAAAAAAATATATACCAATAGTTTTGATTAATTTCTGGTTCCTGGGAATCCTGCTGTCAGTAACAAAGCTGTAAGTCCTTGACTGAAGAGGAATCTAAGAGGTAAAAATTGTTCTGCAAAGTGCAAGAACTTCAGCATTTACTGGAAAATCTCTCGGCAGCCAATGTGGCCAAAGCAGTGTGTGGAGTGGTGGCCAGAGAGTATCCAAGATTGCCTGGATCAGACAGTGTTTCAGCAAGTCTTTCCTTTACTCTTCATTAAAGGAATTTCTATGTTGCTGCAAATAGAAGCTAGAGCTGCTTTGGAGTCAATCCTCAAGGACAGACAGGACTAGGAGCATAAAGGGACATTACAGTGTATTTCTCTTGGACCACAATGGAAATGTGGTTTGACTTTTGGGAGGGCTCAGGTTAGTTTTTATTTGGCAGAAATAGTTTAATGAAGCTTTAGGTTTCAAGTAGGTCAAATGGGTGTGCCGGTAGCCCTCGCATAAGGCTGCCCAGTTCAATTTGATTTTATGGTCTATCAGAAGATTTGCAGCAACTGGGTGCCAAATTCTGTTGTGCAGATTCACAGCAGCCTTTACAAACTTCCCAACAGAATTCAATATCCCAGCCTGGAAAACATGGGTCCACTGGAATCCAAAGTTCTGAGTTGTTTTATTCACATCAGTTGATTATTCTTTCTGTGTTGCTGGGTAGTGGGTGCTGAGCATCTGTTTTATGTGACTGCTCCCCAGGGTTGCTTCACAATGTTGCTTTTCATAAGAATGTGGTGAGCTATCTAAAGCCTGCTTTATATGAAGCCTTTGGAAATGCATTTGCAATAATGAATGTGTAGTGGAAATTCATCAAGTCATACAGAGGCAGATACTGTGAGGCAATGAATTAACAGTAATAATAGCATCTGATGCCGCGGGTTATTTTAATTTTAAAACAAACTAGTTCATGTGCAATACATGACACTTGCATTTTTAAATTCTTTTCCCCTTTTGGGTGCAGACAAATGAAAAATGATCATGCTCTGCAAAGGTAGTATTTTTAGGAAGACGTTTTACAAATGCAATTACAGCAAGACATTGTAGCTTAGATTGCACATGGGTAAACACGTGCTTTCACACCAAGGGAAAAGTTTAGCTTGGCAGCTGAGGCTGAGAAGCATGACTCCGATCTCATTTAAAGCCAAAACTGCAGAAACTCAAGCCATTTCCAAAAATAACATCAAAATTAGAGCCTTGAACCTCCTCAGACTGGTCATGCTGAGAATGATGATCCTGGGGACCAACAAAGCTACTGAGTCCCCCATGGAAACATTTTTGTGTGCTGATTTTGTGCTTCAGCCATGGAGAAGGAAATATATTTCAGCAACTGAATATGAATACAAACTGAATTAGATAAAAGTATAGATCAAATTAATTCAGTTTCTAGCATTATTCTGCTCATTAAAAATTCCTATGAATTTCCAGGGCTTTTTAGAATCATACTAACTAGAATACAACACCAAATCCTCCTAATTGACATTCATTAAAGGGGAAAGTAGATTAGAGGGAGTTCACCTATAAATTTCTTGAAAGTTCAGAATAGGCTATTGAAATACATATGAAGCCTCAAATAATGCAACCTCAATGCCCCACTCTATTTCAGTGATTTTTCTTTGCAAAATCCCTCCAGTATTAGAGTGGTAGAGAATCATTGTCATCTCTACTTGCAAGATGGAAAGCCTGCAGACTGCTTAAAGATCTCTGTTAATCAGAAGTAAGAAATCTAAGTTTTTGAAGGATCCTAAGCTCTGCTCCTGTCTTGTGGCTTTAAATACACATGCAATGTTGGGATCTGTATCTGGGCTTTGCATTCCTTTCAGTCAAGTTTAGCATAAAATATGATGGGAATAATTTTCCTGGGTGACAGAAAATTTCCACGAATGAATCCTACCAGCTCAGTAATGCTTAGCGGGGAGAGAGAGGTCCTGAGATGTCCACTTTGGCCAGGAAGGCTCTGTAGAGACAAAACATCAGGTGCTTAAGGAGCATAACACATGACTACATCTTGATGACGATGCTCTTGAGCTGCCTGCCCTAATTTTTAGCTCCTTAGGATAGGATGCGCCGTCTTATGTAGGAAATCCATGGGGAGGTGGAGAACTGCAAACGTGTCTGAATCCAAAGGGAAGCATTAATATCTGGTTACACTTCCTGAGATGGAACCAGGGACATGGAAATATCCAGGGACATGGAGATATCCAGGATTACTGTCAGGTTCCCAATGGTAGGAAACCAGCTCCCCATTAAGTACCTTACTAGACAAATCCAGCTAGGACATGAGGCAGTGGGGCCAAGGGAAAGGGTGCAGGAGGAGTAGAGGTCCCAGATGCTTCTGCAGTATGGGTATCCTGATATGAAAAAGAAGCTGTGTCCCTATAGACCTTTTTCCTTCATAGGACTGCAGCCTGCATCCTTAAGGACTTGCAAATGAGGAAGTATTTTTACTTTTTTGGAGCTATGAATGTAAGAAGAAGGAATGTCCTCCTAGGGCAGACCTGTGTTAGGGGCCCACTATCTCAGTGACGCTGCCATGCACAGGAGCAAAAGACCCTTTCTCCCTGGGGTAGACGTGGCAGTAAGGGGCTTTGAGGGATGTGGAGTTGTTTCAGGCATAGCTTGCAGTCTGTTTCACAGTAGGAAGCAAGGATGCAACACCATTTTAAAGAGGGATTTCAAATGAACCCCCACCCAAGCATAACTGGTGAGTCTCAGGGGTCGTGCTCCATTCGGCAGTTCTCAGTGTGGGCTGTGTGCAAATAGCACTAGCTAGCACAACATTATTTAACCTTTAGTGTGTTTATTTGGCGGTAGAATAAGTTTTGATTTTCCCATTTATAGAGATTCTGCTGGGAGAAACAACATATTTCACACTAACCATTGCAGTTCCTGAGCAGAGTAATAAAGGAGAGTGATGGATCATGCACCCTCTCACTCCCTGTTCTTTATTATGCATTTCTATATAAAACTATTTTCAGTATTTTGAGAAGGAAGTTCTGACAATCAGCACTGGTGTTTATGAAACTCCAGACCCTATCCAAGAGTCCCCTGACACAAATGTTCTTCCTCACAGAAGGAACTGTTTCCTTAGCTCTCTCACCACTTTAGAGCCATTCCCTTCAACTCTTTTGTAGGCATTTTCCATCTGAATACACTTTATTTAGTTTTTTTGCTTTTAGACAGCTATTTAGTTACTCCATTAGAAAATAAAATAAATCCCCTCAGAAACTCAGATGGATTCCTGAAGACCTTACACAGGGGGGTTTTGTTCAGGCAAGAGCAAGGAAAGATTTAGGGATCTTTTCAGAGTTTGCCCAGAGTTCCATACTTATCAATATTAATTTTTGTGCTGGGAACTACTCCATCCCCCTGTGCATTCTGTTGTTGTTTATCAGAGCTCCAGTACACAGCATGAGGGATAACAGTTGTTTATTCATCATTAACAAAAACTGTTTACAGTGCTCTGTTGCTGTGTGGTGCTGCTAAATGCACTACTATATCTAACAAGGTCACTCATGTACTTAAAGTTCCTCCCATGCTTACATACTTTGCTGAATCAGGGCTTAAGTGAACTGCCTAAAATCACTCTAGATGTATAAAAAGCCAGAACTCACTCCTAGTTCTGTGCATTAACCGCAAGATTATCTTTTCCCTCCTGGGAGTTTCAAACTCAGTTCATTTCAAAGTGACCACTACTGAGAGACAGATGAATGAAACGGTGCACATAAAAATAACTATGATCAGAAATTTTCCCTCAACTAAACATTAGCACAGACCCATCTGAAGTTTCCATTTGAACATTTCCATTGCTTTAAAATTTATTTTCCGTGTTCATGTACATCTCAATTCTTTGCCCAAACCAGAAGGTGAAGTGCCAAAATACTGTACGAAAGGATATTTTTGTGGTCCAAGTGCAAGCATTCAATGCTGAAAGTCTTGCAACAAAGCTTGTTCTCAAGGTCTGCAGCCAAGTCTTGAAGATTTCAAGTACTTAGATAGTGTAAGGCCAGATTCTTGACTTCAGTGGAAATACATCTCTTTGTGCCAGCTGAAATTCTGGCTGGAACACATATTAAGTGTCTTTCTAATCCACTATTACTCTACTACCTAAGTGTAGAAAACACCTGCTGAAATATTCCAAAGCCTGTGTGCTTCCTTGGACCTCGGTCTCAGGAAAGATATAATGAAGGAAACCTTTAAGCGTCCAGTAGTGTCCTACAAAGTCAAATACAAAGCTGAGGAATTTCCTCACCTTAGAAAACCTCTTTGGTTTTTTGTCCTGAGTTGCTTAATAGCGCTAGCACAGGCTGTGGTCTACATTATGCAGTGCTGATGGCAAACATTTTGAATGACCAAACATCCAGTCTTTAAATCAATGGATACTGCATCACACAAGCAATCTTCTCCACCTATTCCCCCAGCAATACACCAAAAAAAAAAAAAAAAAAAGCCCCCAAGTACCAGCTTTCCTTGTAAACTGGTGTGCAGTGTCAATGAGCTGTGCATGGCTAGCACAGCAATGAACTGGCCTGCTGTGGTGGTGTTACAGCCAGGCATGGAGAAGAGGTGGATGCACACAAGCAGGCAGAATGTCTGTGCTTGTGGTGTCTGCAGTTGCTGCTTCTTACCTGCCCTCTGCCTGGACTCATGTCCCAGTGTTAATAGAGAATTACTGATCTCCCATGCCATTTGCATCTTAAGCATCTCTTAGTAAATGACTCCAGGACCATTTTTCTTTTCCCTGTTTCAGCTGAAGTGAAAGTATGTGAGAAGACATAGAGTCTTCTGCTGCAAACATGAATTGTATTACCTAATATTGCTAGGTATAAGGTGAATGACAGACTGGGTTTCTAAAGCCACCCAAAGTGGATTCTGGCTACACCCTTAGGTTTACAGAAGCAGCTTGGCACCCACCAAGCAGAAATCACAGGCATGCAGGAGGGAGCTGGTCCTAATGCTGCAAATGTGTTTATACTGGAACTCAAAATAAATGAGGAATAATGTGTCTTGTGTGCGCTGAGCAAGCCTATGACACCAACAAATTGAGCTGTTTTGGAAAATGCTGCCTGGGGAAACTTTAGCACTAAGCTTTAAAAGGAGTGGAGCCAGAAGTGGAAAAAAAACCCAAGCCCAACAACAACAAATAACCCAGAACATATTTCAAATCTGTGCATAAGCTATAGGAAAACCTTAAATTAAACAGCTTGGCTTTGGGCAACACACAAATCTTCACCACTTTATAGCTCATTAAAATGGTCAGGGTTCCCAAGAAATATAAAAAATCATCAAGCACTTAACAAACACACATCTTATTCAACAAGAGTTGAAAAGTTTTTGCATTTGCAGAGGTCGAACATGAGCTATGTAAGGAGGTTAAATAACCTGCACCTATAATGGTGGGCAGAAAGATTGTCTAAAACAAACAGCCACCAAAGATTGCCTCATGAATTCCTAGTCATGATTGCAGATTTGAGAAAGCATTGAAAGGGATTGCAGTTTCTGTAAATCAATGAATTTTGATGCTAAGGAAAGCAAGGTAGTGGTTGGAAAAGCCAAACTGAGCAAAATAAAGGCAGATTCTGCACAAGGGTCATTTGTCCTTTTCTAGCAATGCCTCTATATTGTAATTCTATGGTCCCAGAAAGTCACAAACAGCAATAAACCCAAAACATGTTCTTTATTTTTTTCCCTTACAAATAGAAGTACTGGAAGAACTTTCAAAACCCTTTTTATTAAGGATCTGGGAAAGATGTGTTTGTTTGATGCTCTAAATTATGAGCATGTGTGTATAACAAACATGAAAGAGCTAGAAAAAGTTGGATAAACCCAAGGAATATTTGGATGCTTTGCTGAAGTCTCCACAACTCCTAAAACTATAGAATTAATACGATTTGTCATCCTTCTCATTGTATTTCTACTAATTCTCAAGTGCATAAATTAAAGTACTGTACTGTATTGCCCTAAGCATGCTCTTCTCCTGGGACAGGTCTCTTGGGACCCCCGTTTGAACTTCTGCTGCTCTCCTGGTGCATCTTTTACAGCCACTCATAATTATAGCCCTCAAATCTGAGAGGAAAGAGCAGCTGGTAAATCCCAGTGGTCAATAACATTGGAAAGGTCATTGGGAACCACACTTTTCCCACATAGTGTTTTCCTGGAGACATAAAAACCTGCTATGCACTGTGAGCCCTCTGCATTGTATCACAGTGCAGGGCTGGGGATGGAGCACTTCTCCTGCACCCCCACAAATCCTGGCTGGGGTTGTGCAGCTGGGTAGTGACCCTCAGCAGGTTCAGCCTCAGCGACTGAGTTGGCCGTAATTTTACACCCCATGCCTGGGATCAGGGAGCTAGAGACTGAGACTGCTAACACACCGTGGCATATTCCTAGTCTGCAGAAAATATGTTTCTGCTAGCAGCCCAAATCAAGGCCTTGAAATGTGCACACCTTGAAAAGGGAGAGTTTGATTTGCAGCTGCTGTCACTGTTGGCACCTGAATAAATTAGCATCTAGTGATATGCAAAAATCAAATTATTCTGAGTGCCAACCGCCTACTACGTTAAAAACATCATTATCTATATTAAATGTTACACTCCCTAAGTACTAATACACAGATTTACAGTATATTGGCATAAATTATATTTTCTGTTTATATTGTGGGTTTATATCCTCATGTTTATTACAATACTGTTATATTAAAAAAAAAAAACATTGGCAGTGTACTCATTATGATTTTCCTGTCAATTGAATTTTTATGGATGGAGAATGCACTGAAGTTCCCATCCCCATAATAGAGAAAAACACATGCCAATCAGAATTTTAGATATACATGCAGATCTTCATACTTTTGCTGAAAAATACAACACAGCATGCCATGAATAGGTCTTATATGGTCTGTGACAAGAAAAGTTCACTGAAATCTGCAGTCACAACTCAGTTTTATTTTACCTACAGCTATATTCTATGCTCTATTTTTACCATTTTCTAGATGCATGACACATTACCAGCGACTTTTCCACATTTTAATATTTTGGAATCCAAGCTGGTATTTTTAACTACCTACTGCATATATATTCATGACATGTTGCCTTCCTCGTCATAATTTTGGTTTCATTTCAATGATAAGATCAAGAGTTTTGTTCTGGCTCTGACAGAAGCCTTTCAGATGCCCATTTTTACTACCTGTATCTCCTTTAACATTTTCTATAAATGCTTTAAGTTTGGTCCCCATAGCAGAAATTCAGTTTGATTGTGATCTAAATCTTAGAATGACTTAGTAACCAAACATTCCGATATTTGGAAACCCTTCCAATCCGTAAAAAATCTTTCTCAGAAATTATTACATGATTACTGAGTTTCATAAAAGGAAATAATTATGTATATAAAAATGAAGAGTAGTTTCCTGGACAGACATAGAGTGGAGAATCTATGAAAATTCAAACCCTAAAGCTAACCCTAACACTGACCCTAAACAAACATCAAACCTAAAGTGAACACTGACCTTAAACAAAATCAAGACCTAACCCTAACCTTAACACTAAACCTAGCCCTAACCCTAACCCTAACCCTAACCCTAACCCTAACCCTAACCCTAACCCTAACACTAACCCTAACCCTAACCCTAACCCTAACCTAATTCAGAATTTCAGAATTTCTGAAAATTCCATGACTATTTAAGAAATCTTATTGCTTTTCCTCAAACTAACAGATGTTTTAATCCCCTGAATCAAGTACAAGAAGGCAGAACTAAAATAAAAATCAACCAAAGACACTAAACAAAACTAAACCCAATTATACTGCCTGTAGTGTTCCCCCACAGCTCCATCATATTTTCTGGTTTTCAACGGGCTCTCCCTTGCCCTCCTCGAACTGTCTGCATTTGAGTTGGTGGTGGTGGTGTTGGTAGGAGACATTGTTCACTGGTTAGTGTCCGTGTAGGGCCCCTGGCAGCATGCTTGTTTCTCATTAAGCCAGACATTTCACAATCCCCAACGAAACATAATTTTCTGGAAGAACTTAGTTTAACAAGGAACTACTGTAACAAAACCACAAGGCCTGTCATTTATTCTTAGGCTATATTTTGTTTTTTGCCAGTTTCCTTTCTTTCTCTAAACATCATTAGGATACAATCTCTTTCCTAGAAAATACAACTATTTCCCCTCTGAGTGGAACACACTTTCACAGGACAAAGCAGTTGGCCACTTCAAATAGCTTTCATGTACTAAGAGCAACAGAGCTCTTGACATTCTTCCTAAACAACAAGAATAACTTTTGTAATTCACCTTCCATTTTCTGTTTTTCAGATTAAAGAGACACTGCAAGTTAAAAAAGAAATAAGGTAGAGAACATGAAGTCCTCAGTTGTAGGCTGAAGAGCAGTCTTCCCCTTCTTGCCCAGGTCAGGCCTCTTCCCAGCTACCTTGTATTGCCTTCTCATATCTCATTGATTAAAACTCTTGGCTTCCACAAGTTTCTTCCCTCTCTACCCCGGTGTGTTTCACCTGCTTTGAGCACAGAGCGTGGACAAGTTAAGGACTCATCTATTCCCTGCCAGTACTTGGGCCCTGCCCAAGCAGGAGAAAATGCTACACTGGACAGCAGAAAAATACTATTCATCTCTTCAGTTTTAGAAGTAAAGCAAATGCTTTGGGTTGAAAACTGAACTTTCACTGAACTGTTATATCATGTACCATGAAAAGCCTTTAGATAAATAACTGAAAAGGAAAATAACCATTTTGTTCTAATTTGTCCATTCATTTCCAGTGGGTTTGAATATTGTCAGGCTGATAGCTATCATTTGGGATATAATTTCTTTTTATTATCCAAAGCACAATCATTACAGAGACAGGCTTCCCCTGCTTGTCTCACCAAGGCCCTGCCTCTTTTTAGGAAGATAATCTGTGTTGATAAAATTGCAGTCCCTGCTGAGCCTACAGAATTGAATTAGGAGTGGATATATGAGTTCTAAAGAAAAGCTAAAAAACCCACAAATCTCAAAGGATACCCATGGAAAATGTGACTCCATAATTTCCATTCAAATCTAAGGAACTTTTAGAAGACAAAGAGAGCAACTTAAAATGCATAAGCCAGAACTCATACACTTCGTTGCACTCTTTGGGTATTGCCTTGACGCCTTACATCTGAAAGTCTGGCGGTGGTGCATCAAGCACTAGGATTCCATGATCTAGGATGCAAGATCCATTCTCTGCTCCTCACCTACATAGAAAGGGCATATGTTTTGAGTGCTTTACAATGCCACCCCTCCTTGGGAAAGCTGAAACACTCAAGTGACATTGGGGAGGCTACCAGCAGCTGGGTAAGCTGAGCAAGCCCTCACCCAGAGCAAACAAGGAGGGGAAGAGTTTTAAGGAAGGTGATAGAAAATGTAAGTTTCTCTGGAGACAGCTGTCAGAGGTCAGAGGAGCAGCTGGCACATGGCACCTCATACCCCTGTTCTCCTGAGCAGCAGCAGTTTGTGGAGGTGGTGCCATGACTGATGGCAGAGCCACACTGGGTGTCACTGGCAAGGCTGGTGTCTCTGCTGACATCCTGCAGTGGGTCCTGCTGGCGAGACTTCAGAGCTCAGGCTTTGAGCTTCTGCAGCTTTGCATGGTAGGGAAAATCTCAGCTCAGCCTTCACATCTCAAGCTGGGTGTGCAAAGATGATTGGGGTTGAAGCAAACAAGCTACAGGTTTTGTCTAATCAACTCCATATGATATCAAAGACATGGATGGACAATAAACAAGCCATTTCCCTCCTCTCCCTCTCATTGTTATTAAAGCTACTTTGCACGGTATAATAGTCTTCAAGTAAGGGCTGTAGGGTCAGGCATTAAATCTGGTCATAAAAACCACCTGGTGCCTGAAATGGTTAATACCTCAATGAACCATGAGAAACAGATGCTTCTTTGAAAAAGGATGTGGGGACTGTGGAGATTTGTAATGCTTAAGTCAATAGGTGAAGTAAAAATCTCCAGGATCTTGAGTGAGTGCAGTCTGCTAAAACTGTAAACTTTCCATTTAGAGCATCTGCATTCTTTGTTTAATACCGAGTTCTCAAGCTGACCTTAATTCCAGGTTGAGCTTGGTAAGGGGGTGGCATTCCAGGCTATGTAGTCAGCACACACTGTACTTCACACTGCCTGCCCAGGGATGAACTAAGGGCTTGGCTTTATGCAAATGCTGTCTCACGTCTTATTAACAGCAGTTAATAAAACTAGTTTGTGATTTCGCTCATGTAAAGTTAAAAGTTTTGAAGCTCAATACTTAGTATTTAGTGACACAAATTCAATTTACAATTTTAAAAATAAGTGACCTGAATTGCACAGCACCCACAGAGTCAAAGGAATTTCCCAGTGTTCAACAGCTGTGAAAATTAAAAAAAAAAAAAGGTTTAATTGCTAAATTTGAGTAGGAGGGCCTCAGGGAGAACTCAATTGCAAGAAAGATTTGGAAGCAATCTTTGGTTCACTAAGACACATTCTCCCACATGCAAATATGGTTACAATATGTGCTCTCACACCTGGCTTGCTAAAAAGATGTCTGAGTAACAATCCCAAAACTTGGTTGTTTACAACTACAAAACGACAGACTGCTTGAAGACACCCAAAATCAAGGGAGGGTGTTGTCAGCTCTTCTTCTGAAGAGCATTTTTCTTCTGTCACTGCTTTGTAGCAGGAGAAGGCAAATGTGGTTGGCTGTGTGAAAGCAGTACAGCACACAGAAAAGGGGCACTGGACAGATTCCCTGTGTGCTGAATGCTTTTCATTAAAGCCATATTATTTTATCTTCACTATGGAGCCATAATATAATCAATTACCAGCACATGAAGCAGCCTAATGTACTGAATAAGTTGACAAAAAAATATTGGATAAAATTAATGTTTGAATTCATGATTCAGAAAGAAAAAGAGAGTGAGAACAAGACAGAGAATGGAGGCAGGAAGGCAGGAAGACAGGAATGCAGGCAGGAAGGAAAGACTAGCAGATTGAGTAGACAGGCCCTCTTGATTACTCTTTTTTGTGACACAGAGTATATAATTCAATCCTTCATTCTTTGAAAGCTCACCTCTGGCTGGGTGCTTAGGTATTTAGTTTATACCTAAATGCTCTCAGGACTGAGACAGTCTCCCCTTCACTATGGGATACCAGACACTTCTCTCATAGTTAGTGAGAAAGCACAGGAATAGTTCACCAGCTCCAGGAGAAGGATTGTGCAAAAGACAAGCCTTCTCACAAACTGGAGACAAACACACTCTGAAAAAGCTGGGGACATACAAATTATATAATATAAATTTTACATGAAGAAACAGCTAATGCTTGCCTGTGGATTAAATTTGCAGCAGCACTGAATGTCATGTAACCACACAAATGGGATACAGGCACTTAGGAAGGAATCAGGAATCCTTGGTGCCTGAGTTTCTTGTTTAAGGTGCTAAAAGTAACAGAAAAAATGGTAAAACTTGTGCTTTTGAATCTAAAAGCACTAAGAAAACTTACACTAGCCTTTAAATTAAGATATTTGGGAACAGGAGGAAAACTTAGAAACATGTTGAAGCCCAAAGGAATGGTTCAGTCTCTGGAGTTCATAACCAGATGAAACACAGGAAATTACAGAGATGTAAACAAGTCTTTCAGCCAGGTTTACCACTACTTTTACTTTTCCCTTTCTATATTTCAGTCAACAGCTTAATGCCATAAAAAATAAGTTGTTTCTTGGGCTTTCTTTGGTAATTGTTTCACTTTAAATAGTGCATTCAATTACCACTGACTTTATCATTTAAATTAATGGGCAGAAATGGGAACTGAAAGGCTGTGATGTTCTGGATTTGGTGTAACAACAAGCATCGATATCACGAGCGGTTGTACCTTGGCAGTTGTTTTATCATCATCTTAATGGATTTGTTTTCCTCTCTCTAGGGTACAAATTGAATTTAATCATGTGTTGGCCAGTGATATAGTGAGGGAAAAGGGAATTTTTTAGCCTACAGGCTTTGTTATCTGCTTCTTTGTGCATTCTAAAGAGCCAGAATTGTTGAAAACAGTACCGCAAATGTTCAGCTAGAAAATGCCCTTTTGTAGCCTTTGCAGATTATAGTCCTTCATACAATATATTCAGTCCACTTTCTTCCTGTTTCCCAATCAGTTAAATTTAGAACTATTGTCTTGATATATGAGATAGATGAGATAGAACATCTAGGAAAGTCAATGAGCACTTACAAAACTGGCACCTACCTTGTCTCTGAACTTCTCTGAAAACAGAAAAGTTTCCTAATTTTGGAGACTACTGCCTCAGAAATGATCTTTCCTTTTCCTGCTTATTCTGCAGTGTGCGATGCAAGTAATGAAATTATTATGTAAAAAGTGCGTAGAACATGCCCAGAGTAAAGGGTGAAAAGAATACTTTTCCTGAGTTGCCTGAAATGGCACTTTGATCAATTTCTGCTCTTTCTGCTCTTTTCCACTATGACCTGCTTCTTAGGTTTTTCTATTATATTGTCAGTGAGATATGAAAGGTTGTGGACCAAAAGTAAAAAAAAAAAAAAAAAAAGACAGAAATATAATCTCCATACTCTTCAAGAGCTTTGAGGGCCTTGAACTTCCTGAGACCATCTCTTATTTTGTTATATTATATATTAGTTCTTAGGGCCCTCAGCATGCTTGCAAGTGCATAAACACAGACTTCACAAGAAGCAGTCATGCACTTTGAAATGTTTGTTATCTAAATGCACAAGTTTAATGCTAGAGGAAAGGAATGTTCTGAATAAAATCATACTGGCATACAGGGGGTCAGATATGCCACGAAAACATTATCTGCTTTCCTCTCCCAGACCCACAAAAAGTTTACCATCAGACCAAGAATCAGATCTCAGGCTCTTTGCCATAGCCCAGACTGGAGCTCTTTGAAATTAAAATTTATTTTCTCAAGTTATTTTTACCTACTGATTCTTGGGCACCTCTTTTGCTTTTTCTCCTCAGCACTATTAATGCAGTATTTTGCCTGAGCCTTCTGCAGGTTGTGACCCCTTCCAGCTGCAGATACGCCAATACAGGTTTAGACATTCTGCTTGGCTGAGAGGAATCACTAATGATAATAAATTATTAATGAGTAATAAACAAGTAACTTCTGATACTTTATCCTTTTATAGCATCTTAAAGGCTTATTTCAGTTCTCTATGAATCAGTGGAAACATCTGAACCATGTGAAATTTACGTAGTCTCATTTCCATACTTTCTTTTAGAGAGAATTTAGGACGGGATGTTTAGAGAGTCCCAGTCTTGTTCTCCTTACAGGCATTCAGTGTCTTGCAAGTGTTCCCTCAGATTTACCTCTCTAATCGCCCTCCCCATGACTAACCCATCCACCAACCTCAGGGTTTTTTCAGCCCAGAGCAATGATCTGGAAAGGGCATACTCCTGGTTGTTATTTCTTAGACTACTGGGTCATTTTTACATGACAAACAGAGGACACAGGGCCAAGAGAAAACCACTCACTTGGCTTCTTGTCACAGGGGTTTTTATCCCAAATGGTGGACCAAAAAAAAAAAGTGAAACACCACAAGTATCTATTTGATAGATTAGTGACAGTATTATTGCAAGTTCTCTTTTTACCTCTGGAAAGATAAACCACAGGCAGCTCAGAAACCCCATGTTATTTTGTTGGCCTGTCTTGAGCACATCTGACTTAGCCTTCATCACTATTTAAAACCTGGTCTCTACATTACAGAAGCAAGTAACTGTGCTCCCTAATACAACATGTTTTATTGTGTTTATCCTCAGTTTAGGGGAAGCACCAAACTCACTTCACAGGGCTACTGAACAGTGAGCCACCACACCTAAACAAATATCAGTTGTTGAAAACCTGGGATTTGTTGAAACAAAATGCACGTAAAGGAAGACCCACTTTTAGCATGAAGCACTGCAGTGAAAAAAAAAGAAAAAATATCTGAAAATCTACTGTAGATTATGGTTTGTGCTTGTGTGTGCAATATACCTGCTTTTGAAGATGTTCAAAATGAGAATAAAGAAACTCTTCTTTTTGGGAAATGTTTTATTTTTCTAGTAGGGTAGACATAATTTGCAATAAAAATGCTAATTTTGTTTGCTCCCCCAATGTTTTTGCACTTTCCATTTTGCTTCTGGAGCAACAGTTTTACCGAAAAAATTCTCTGAAGAAGGAAAATGTCCAAGTCACAAACATTAATATTTGTCAAAACCCAAAATTTAACTGTGCACATACAGACTCTAGCAAATAATGGTTGGTTGCTTGTCCATGAATGGAGCAAAAAAATTCTCAGGAGATTTAATCTGTCTGGCAAACGCTACTCAATGCAGCTCATAGTTCTAATATTTGTCACTTGTCCAGAAGTTAAAAATATTGAAAATATTCAAAATAGTTTGGAGTACTGAAAAAGTAAAAAACAACCCCAACCCATTCTGTGAGAAAATAAGATTGCATGACTAAAATATTACTGCTATGAAATAATCATTAAGAAAAAAAAAGAAATAACTGTAACATTAACTGTCATTTTCTGGTCCAAGCAAAAAATGATTAGTGATCAGTGCATAGAGATTAAAGAAGCAGTAAAGGGGACAAGATGGCTCAGGGAATTGGTAATGTGGTACTGTGCCTTTTTTGGTTTCAATTTCAGCTTTCCAGTTGCTGTTACCAGTGAATCCCTCATGCTTTAAAAAATGGCTTTTATGTTTTGAATCTAAGTTCTCCTGCCAAGTGGCAGACTGCCTGAAAAGTCAATAAAAGTCGGGGTCTGGTTCAGCACTGTGCTGATCCGGCATCATGCGAGTGGGGCTCGGTTGACTCCAGGCAGGGTCCTGGAGCAGCAGGACCCAGGAGTGCAGTGCTCAGCAGCAAATAACACTTGCTTGGGATATGAGTTCTCTCAGCTATAAACTGGGATGCAGCCTTGCCAAATCCTGAGATGTTATGATGAATCTCACAACATTTGATGCTTTCCTTATTGTTTCATGTCTCCCAGCTCTAGGATTAAAAGGCAATCTCAGTTTTCATTTAAAAAGTTGGTTTTCTAGAAAAGCCTCACATCATACTGAGAAATTTGGGACTCCCATACAGCTTTGACACTCAAAAGTGGGGAATGGGATGATAGATGATTTCTTTTTTTTTTTCCAGGTGTTTTTTTAACCTAGTCTCTTCCCTCTAGAGGTCTGCCCCTTTCTCTTTGTTGTTGCCAGTGTTCAGGACGGTGAATGTGCTGGCGTCCTGCTCAGCCCACTACGTGGCTCTGTTGACCAAGAGTCTTGTCTCATATTTCTGTAGGAAAGATGAGATTAAATTTCTTCTGTAAAACAGTGTATGAAGGAAAATGGTGCTGATCAAAACCACCAGTCCAAGCATGATGCCTCTAGGGTTTTCCCTTCGAACTCTGCCTAGCAAAATAGGGTGTGGAGGGAGAAGGAAAAGTCTACATTTCCCTTGAAAATCATACACATTTCCTGTTAACATTAATGAGTGTTTACATGCATTCATAAGACTGAGAGTAGGCATTGTACTACATATTCATAACTTTTAAAAAGTGAAATAAAAATAAACCAAAGCATTATTCATGAGGTAGTATTGTTACGAGCTGGAATACATTACACCAGCTTCTGTTTCCTGACCAATTATGCCTTTCATAAGATTTGTGTTGAACTCCCTGGCCAAGTACCATCCTTGCCTTAATCGGAAAAGACATTTGAAAAAACTGATATGGAAAATCTGCATTTGACCTTGTGCCCTTGCTTCATGTCAACAATTTCAACCACATCTGCTCTTGCACTGTGAAAATGTTGGCATATTTCTCTGAGCTCTGCTCTGACAGCTGCAGGCACTCTCTTTGTGCAGGATAATTCCACTCCCAAATACTCAGAGACCAGCTAGTGCAGATCTTTCATTGCTCATTTAATGCATTGGCTTTCTAAGAAGATTTCAGAGAAGTTTCCACTGTTAAATCTCTTTGGTTCTGGGTTCATGGAACAGAACATTTTCTTTTTCTTGCCACAAGTGATGGTGAAACCGTGCCTACAGGTGGCCAGTGGAAGGTGGGAAAGTGTTTGAAGGAGTACTGCAGTATCCTTTCATTGCATTTATTATGCCATGCCCAAAAGAAAGACAACCAAATTATCAAGTACAGACTTCCCACTATTTTTAACACCTGTTAGATAAGAATCTGATCACATAAGCTTGACTGAGTCTTCTTGCCTGATTTATTGATTGAAGCATATGTAAATCTGCTGGATGATAAGTTATCAGGCCAAAGATTGCAATTTATTTCTGCAGAAATAAATCTCTGAAGTAGATCTCTGAATTCCTGCTGAAATAGCAATTCAATGCAATGTACAGGAGATGCTGGATGAAGGGGGAATCTTATTTTAATTTAGCTTAAGGTAATTTACAATGTGATTCCTTACTACTATTTCTTGATGTGGGGCTAACTGAAAGCAACTTGCTTATGGAACGCAGTTTGTTTCGTTGACTGTACATATAAGAATATCTGTCACTTATGTGTTAAGGGTGGAAGGAATTTCCCTTTTGATCTTCTCCTTGACTTTGTACAGAGAACATTGCACTTATTAATCCAATTATTTGGAGTAAGGGATGCTGAATATCATCCACTGGAAGATTCCAGCTTTTTTGGATTGATACCTTGGAAGCAAAGGAGGCATTTTCCACTTTGCTCTCATTTCAAGCATAGAACTCCACACTAAAGTGAGGTAGTGGGAATTGGACAGGGAAGAAAAAGAAAAGAACCCATTTATTTCATTACATGGAAGTAAGGATTGTCAGAATGTATTTTACATTTCCAGTCAGGCATGAAGTTGGACCCATGACAGTCAATTCTGTAAAGAATATGTGAATATTGGAATCATGTACTTCAGATTATTGTCTCTGCAAGGTTATTAAAATTTAACATAAACTAAATTAAATAAGGACTTCCATCTTTATGACCCATTCTCTTATTGGCTTGGTTTTCTGTGCTGTTTTAAAGCCTTTGTATTTCTTGCAAAATTTCTTCTTGATTAGAATTCCTCTGTATTTGTGTACACAACAGTGATATCAATGTGGCATAGCTAGTTGGATACTTGTCATTTAACCTGGTCTACTATTACTTATATAATTCTTTGAATATTTTTTTTAAATGTTGGAAGATAGTTTTGATCCAAGATGAGATGAGGGGGTACATACAGTTTTGCTCTGTGATTCTTATACCCCATAAGAGCAATCATGCAGAAAAACATTTCCCAGAAATTTTAAAACAGAAAAGCAGAATAGAAAAGCTCCAAGAGAGATGTTAAATAGGGGGTGAAACATATTAAACACAGGCTTGAAAAAGTGTGAGAGCTCTGCTTTTCTGTATCTTGTCCCACCCCAGTGGGTCTCCAGCCTACTCCTGAGTTTGGAACAGGTTGTTTCTAAATATTTTAGAATGTTTATATTCCAAATCCCCTGCTTTATGGTCTCCTAATAAGTAGATTGATGTACCTGCATAATGCAAAGTTGTAATGTCTGTGAAATTCTGGAGACTTTTAATATTCATATGAGTGTTTAGCAGATGTTAATGCTTTCTGGTTCATGATGTTCAGGTTCATTAGCTGATCTGAGAAGTTCAGAGTATTTTGCATCTGTAAGTAATACAGATAAACTGGTTCATACCACTGGTCACATCAGAAAATAACATCTCACAAAATATTTGTGGCAAGAGATACTTAAATTCCCATCATGTTAGATGGTTCTATCAGAAAACACTTTAAAATATATTAAATTAAATTTTTATCAGCAGAAATAATCCATAAGTTTCTGGAGCAGTCATGATTATGATGTAATGAGAACTGAAAATGACTTATTTTTATGAAGGCAAAATACGCACTGGGCTTTCTAGTATGTACCCAGATCATGATTGCACTTCATTTTAAAAGGATGGCTTTGTGAAAACAATAATTTCATAGTTAAAAAATATTTAGATTTTGAGTTAAGCACCTCCACTGTATGGCGTTATCAGAACTTGGGAAATCCATAACACATTGGCTTAGTTATCAAAATCTAGTATTTATTTTTCAAGTTAGCAAACTGCACATCTGTAAATGATGGACTCTTTGAAAATAGTTGTTTGTTCCTACACCACATAATCAAAATAGGTAAGGTTGGAAAGGACCAGAGTGGGTCATCTGGTCTAACCAGCAGCTTGCTCACAGGCAGTGAGCTGGGAGCACCAAATGTCTGGATTCCAAGTCCAAATTCTACCTTTCCAGAGTGAACTGTTCGTTCATTAGCTACTTCCCTCAAGCAGGATGCAATAGTTTCCTTGGCCATAGTTTCTTTCTCACTTGAGTATTTAGAAGAACAGCTAATTCATCTGCAGACTCTGAGGGAAATTTGCAGGCTTTGGCAATACTCACATAGTATAATAAATAATAGCTGTAATATATTTTGCTTATTTAGTGGTTACACTCATGGACATGGACAGGCTTTAGAAACATTAATTGCCTTCACAACTCCTCCGCTAAGTGGGTGATTATTATCATCCTTCTTCTACAAAAGAGCAAACTAAGGGAGTGTGAGATTAACTGAATTCATCTCATGTCCACAGGAAATCTGTGATAAAGCCCAGACCAGAACCCAGCTCTCCAGACTCCCAGCCACATGGTCTCACTCTGCCAGATTGTCCCCTACTGCTGTTTTGATGGCTCTGCTGGAGTTTTGGGAACACAGCCAGAAACTTCTGCATCAAAAAGGAAGCAGAGACGGTGGTCAAATGTTCACACATTTAGCTGGACTGACATGATTCCTGTGCAAAAGGATGAAATAATAATTAAGGGGCTCATTGGCCCTATGCTTAAACATAATAAAATTTACTTTGGGTGTGATAGTGACCACATGAATTTGTCAATGGTCATTGGGGTGGGTAAGTCCAAAATCCTATTATGGTGTGCCCTAGTGTTTGAAACAACTGATGGGTGCTGAGGCTTAACCTTGTCCTCAGGTGTCAGCTCCTGAAGGGAATCCAGTTTGCAGACAGCTTCTCTTTGGCTTTGGCCATCCAGATGTCATACCCACATGTGTTTAGACATGCCTACTATGAAATAGAAGAATAATCCTATTTCACACTCCACATTTTGGCAGCTTCTCTCAGACTCATGGATACAGCATAACAGGGTATTAAATAGTGACTTTATAAAGCACTGTTAATTTTCACTAAAAGCTTGGCTCTGTGTTCTTTCTTCTCCTTTCAAGGAGCTGGTGACTTTGCCTCCTCTGTAAAAAGTCTAAAATGAAGCCACGAGAACTGTCTGTGTTGCTCACATGCCAGAAACTCTTGTATGAGAACACAGCTGCAGCAAGGCTGGTTCCCATTCTGCACTGGTTCACAAGGGAATTGGGTTCCAAATCATCCCCTTTGTGACATCTGGGTGCCTTGAGGCACTGAAAGAAGATGTGTGGCATTTCTGAGCCACAAACAGCGCACGTGGGAGTTCTTCTGGGAGGCACAGGAACAGGGCATGGCCATGTCACACCAGGACTGTCCTCCTCACCTCATGTGTTGGTCTGGAGTACAGATCAAACAGAAGCCCAAGGTAGCCCAGAGAGCAAGAAGTAGCCAAAATATATTGTTAAATGGGTTACAGACAATTCCTGATATTGCTAATCTGATTATGTGGGCACAAGCCTGTCCATACTCAGGGTTGTTCATAAGAACATTCCAGTTTAGCAGAATAAGAGCAGGAATTTGAATCATCAAGAAAGAATCATCCAGGAAAAACAAAACCAACACAAACCCAAACCCAACTCATTTTCAGACTTCCATTCATGAGGCATGTGAACTTACCTTGATTATGATGATGATCACAATGATAATGTTTCTGGATGGCACCTGCTGCCTCTTTCTCCAGCAAAGCTGGAATTTACTATACGCCAGTTCTGGTCATGCATTTCTTTTTCCCTGGCAGATAATGAGCATTCTTGTCACTGCATCAGCTTCAATTGCAGTGCTGTCTGTTAGTTTGTATGGGTGGAACTGTGTCTGAACTTCTTTTTCTGTCCATTACCTTCCTTGTCCTTGGTAGTTGATGGTTTATACTTTTTTTTTCTCTTCCTAAAAAACTTCTAATGCACTGGTTTTGTTATTTTCATCTGCCCAACACTAGTGATATAATGGTTAAATCTCTCGACATCACCCTAAAGTAGAGAGCACAGAATCAGGAGGAAGAGACAGAGGGCACAGCATCAGACTAGTAAGCGCCAAACTGAAAGTAAAAATTGTTATAAACTGGCTGTTTATTTCCATATGTTTCCACATGTGATGGTTTGTAATCCATCACTCACAAGCAGAAATTTTATTTGATGGCAGGAGAACAGTTAGAGAATTCAGAATTTCTTTAAATTCATGAAAATTTGTATCCCAAACATGGACTACATCAGACACATGATCTCTCTGCATAGTCCAGATGGTTAGTTCATGAGTTTAAGGCATTAACAAGCTCTAATGAAGTTAGATGCAGATACTTGAAATGTTTTTGCTTTACATATTTGGTTGCAGGCAGAAGTCTGCAAAAACAAGACAGAAGACTCAGAAGCCATAAGGAAAACTGAAAATTCATACATTTATTGTTAAAATTTTAAAAGCCACACTTTTTTTGTTTTAATGCACTCTTCTAATATTTTGTGTTCTGGACATTCTGCCAGGTGTTCAAGCATAAACAATCCGTGTAAGGTGTTGGCTTTCTTCTTACCTGGATTAGCCAAATATCAGAATGAAGATGACTGATTTAAAAGCCTTGGACTGATCTAAAAGTCGTGGACAAAACAGCAGAGTGGCTACTTATTCTGGGGTTGTGAAAAAGTTATTCAGTTTATGTTTTTGAATACAAATCATGCCCCAATCATGGGACATGCACAAGTCGCAGAAAAATTATTCCTATATGATATCAAAAAGAAATAAATAGACCCCTGTGATTCTCCCTAATTGTCTCCCAGAAAGACACAAGCAGTCACAATGCACCCTTCAAGGCTTGAGTTGGAGATGTATAACTTCTTGCCAAAGTCTTCCTCTTACACGAGGTCTTTTGAAGAGTCTGTTAGCAAGGCAGCGTTGTTCCTTGTCTCTCCCTGCTTGCCTTTGCAATAGCAGGGCCTTTCTGTACAGCCTGTGTTCAGAGCTGAAAGGTGAACTCATTTCCAGAACTGGCATACATTGATGTACACACATTTTTGGCCTCCTGACAAGTGTGCTTGCGTGAAATATTATCCCGAAAAACCCATTTTCATACAGAAATAAGGTTCATTATAGGCCTCCACTTTTACACACTCTGGGGCTTGTATATGATGAGTAGGTTGTGAAAATTAGCTCTGGGACTGATTTGCAAGAGGAAACAAGATTTAAAGCATAACAGCTACATATCTTTTGACTTTACCATAATACAATCTGCTTTGATCCATTTATTCCTAGGACTATATACAAGCAGTGAGTGGGAGCTATGCCTGCTTACCAACAAAGACCAACTTCAGAAAAGTAGTGCTGGACACCATTAGAACTTTCTGTGTGCTTCTCATCTCCTTCTTGTACTGACTGAACTGTAAGAGTACCAAGAGAGAAAAATAAAACCCAGCAGTTATCCCTGACCTCACAGCTGCTGGCACAGCTTGTTTGAGTTGTTTCCAGCCAAAATCAATCCCTACTCTGAGCACAATTGTGAAAATTGCATGAATTCAGTATGTACAGCCATTGTTATCTAATACAGCCCTATTAAAATGTAATGAGGTCTTTACTTTTAATTAATGCTATTTTTATTAATGACTGCATGTTGGCCACTGTTGAGATCAAAGCCACATCTATTTTCAGCAGTATAAACATTTAAGGCAGTTACAGTTTGGAACTAGAGAGCTTACAACTTTAACAGACAGAAAACATTATTCTTTTGTAGACAAGGAAAAAGGAGAGATTAAGTGACTCTTGAATCCATGCAGAAGGACTGAAGAGGAACCATGAACCAAATCCAGTTCTCTTGAGACCGTGCCCTGTATAATAACCTTAAGACAAATCTTCCACCCCTGTCCTCAGCTACCAGTCATTACAACAGTAAGTAGGTTATGAAAAATACTGTGGCAAATTACAGCAACTTTCTGAGTGATTGCAGCCCACAGTTACAGTGCTAATCAGTGCATTATTCTCTGCTGTCACCTTTATCCTTATAAAGTTTTTTGCTTCTTGTTGCTTGCACTTCAGGACTATTGGAGGATTCTATGAAAAGTAAATTCAGCAGTGTTTGGGATTGACTATGATGCAGTGCAGGGCTCACTGATTTCAGTGAGGCTGCTATCTCTTCCCATCAGGAGGGAATTCCTCAGCAGGAATTCTTCCTCTGATCACACCATCAGCAGTTCAGAGGAGACTCCAATTGAGTCAGCAAACAGCAGTGGCAGTTCAGACCACCATTATGGGCTCTCCTCTCCTGTCAGGAATAAATTATCACTGCGCTCCCTTGACGAGCAAACTGATTGCCTTGGGATGCACAAGATGCACTTCTGTAGCAGTTGCATCTCATAAAAATACTCACAAGAGAGACTACCCCTGAGTTCTGTCATGAGGACTTCATTCTCTCCTTTCAGCCCCAACCCTGTTCACACACTGAACACAGAGGCATTTATTAATACCAGACACTGTAGGTTTCCTATCGTTTTATAAAGATGACATTCATGCTGACTGTTAGTTTAAGCTTTAAAAGAGAAGAACAATAGGATTACTTTTCCAAAGCAAATATAACTGCTCAGTATTGTTGTTACAGTTTCCATGCCTGAATCAATGAAAGGTCACAGCCTCCTCAATGCTCAAAGAGGACAGTAAGACACAGGAAAAAATCTGGACTGAAATATGTTTGCTCAGAACAATATAGGATTGTTGGTACACTCCCTGAGCACAGCTAGCAGACACTGCACAGATGTTCTGTGGGCTTGCTCAGAATGGGCATGAACAGTGTTTAAAGGCCACTAAATAATCTTAAACACTTGTAGCTGAGAGATCTGCACAAAGCCTGCCAGAGCTCCCAACTGCAAAGGCCCTTCCAAGAGCACTCTGTCCTGGACCTACTGCCTTGGCTCTGATGGGCAGAGGGCTGGCAGGGGCTGCTGCTGGGACAGACTTTTGAAGAAGTTACACATCTCTGTGGCCCAGGCCTAGGAGAGTACATTGCGACTGCTTGCCTCTTTCTTGGAGAAAATTAGGGAGAATCACACCTTTTTTTTTTTTGTTTCTTTTTAATAGTATATAGAAATAGTATTCTTCATCTTGAGGAAGGGAAAGAACAAAAGATTCTCTAAGAATAAACATGGGTAAATAAATGGAGTTGCAGGGTAGAGAAATAAAAAAAAAATAAGGCCAGCAGAGGAAAAAAGTTATTTGAGCCGATTGAGAAGTATACATGTTTATATTTGAATCTGAAACAGAAGAAGATATAAGAGTAATTAGAAACATTTACCCTACCATGCTGGTATAGGGTCCTTAGTTTTATGGGCTTGGAGGTTTTTTACTTTGGGTAAGGTATTGGATTGATTCTGGTGTTATTTTCCTTTTTCTTTGTGAGTGGAAGGGTGCGTGGCTTTGAAATCTGTGACAGAAGTTCTGTTTCTGCATAATTAGCCCATGAGCGATCTTTGCTTTTTTGCCTTTTACATCCCAAATACATTCTATTTCCCCCAGCTTTTGTTAAAGCACAAATTTTGAACAGGTTTCATAGAAGAGTTCCAAGTCGGACACTTGACAGCCATTACAACAAGGACCTAAGTTCTCCAGGAGTAAGGGAGCCATGAAGGAAAGAACAAAAATTTTGCTGGGGGACTAATTTTGGCCACACTGAAGCTGTCTAGATGTCTGCATAAAAAATGAAGGTAATGAAAAGCAGTACCCCCTCTCAAACATTTACCACAATGATATAAGTATCGTCCATTTTACAACATGGGAAAAAAAGCCTTTCATTGCCTGGAAATGTATTGCATAACTACTGTACTCTACTGTTTGGAAAATACTGGGACAAGCCAACACCAACATTTCCTATCATTCTCATATTTGGTTAATCAAATTATTTTTTACCAGACATTAGCCAGAACACAAGATAATTGTTTTCTATTTTAAATAATGGCTTGCTGAATTCAAAGGGCCTTGTTTTAGTCTGAAAAGCCTGGCATTAAACTGGAGTAAAACAGTATCCAATTATGCCCATTGCCCCTAGGCAAGTACTTTTCTTAGAAAAATCACCTGTCAACAGCACAGCATTCTGCCAGAGTAATTTTTATTCTCTTTTTGAACCAGAGGTGTTTTTTTGCTGATCTATCAGTTGAAAAGTCCCTGTCAAAGAGGAGGAAACAATAATGTTTTAGTGAAGCAACACCCTTGAATGGAGGTAAAAGGTTTGTACCAGTCCAACACAATACATTCTTCACGGTATTCCAACTCAGACATGAAGGCTGTGAAGCAGCCAGCTGTGGTCCAGGAGGTCTAAGAGGACTATGAGAGCTAGAAAAGCAGGTTCAGCTTTATGTGCAGAAGACTGTCTTTACCTTTCTTAGCTGGCTTCTAACTCTGCTACAGGTTAGAGCCAGAAAACGTCCAAACCAACCAACCCAAAACACAAACTAAAACAACCCTTGAGAAATAGAACTGGTGAAAAGTTTCTCTTTGCAAAGAAGGACACTATCTATAGGCTCTGTGCCTTTGTCTCTTGTAGTTTTTCAATTGCTCCAAAGAATCCAGCTTAGGTACAGTTTCAGTTAAGTGGGCTCCACAAAGAAGCAATTCCCCAATTTTAAAAAATGTAATAAATGCCACAGTAAATATAGAAGATGGGTTGCTTTGAAATTTCCTTTTGTAAAGTCTGGTGATGTTTTAACATTTTTTATATAATTTTTTATGGCTGGCTGCGACCTGAGGATCACATTTTGAGAGGAAGACGCATGTCAAGAGAAAATAGAGGAATATGAGAATACATTTAAGAGAGGTCCCTTCAGGCTAAACAGGTAGTGTTGAGCCATCAGATCTATTTTTCTTAGCCAAAATGGCAGCTACTTAACAGTCACTAAGATTTCTTTTTACACTTTCTTTGCCAATTCAATGGTACACAGAGGAATAAGGAAACAGGAGTCCAAGGGAAAACTTTACTCCTTCCAGAGGCTTTGCAACTCAATTTCTTGCATGACAGTGATGAATATTTTAGCTTTTCTTGTTAATTAGGAGTAGCAGAGGATAGAGTAGTATTAAAGTGCCTGCCCAGCAAGGACAAGCAGACAAGCCCTTCAAGTGGCTATTCATACAAATAGATCTCTGACTTAACAAATATGCTTGGTGCACTGAGCCTGTAAAATGATGTACCACCACTGAGCAATATTGTTCTGAGCAAAAAATTCAGTGAGCTATGGGCACTCCCCAAGCTCTACTTTAGCACTAGCTTGGCAGCTCTACCCATCCATACTCAGCCCCCCAGGAGAGGGCCTGAGAGCGTGGGCTCCAAAAGGACCATCGTGTCTATTGGCAAACCACGGTACTGCCCACTAGTAAACATCAGCAAGGAAGGGTAGCTTGAATTTTGTTTCAGTTCAAGGGTTTTTTTGCACAGTTTTTGCTCCTTGAGTGTTTGTCCTGAGCATTCAAAGTCCTGAGATACCTTGTAAAAGATATGCATCTGAATGAATTCAAAGGTGATGGAAGAAAGAAAGATTGTTCTTTCTTTCAAGGCATGCCCAGAGGAGTGTATGGTGATATTCTGTGTCCATTGTTGCTCAGCCTTCACCATCAGCATCAAGGATGCTGTAAGCCTGACGAAATTCAAGTACACATTTCACTCTCTGCTGGAATATGCATTATGATCCAGTCTCTGAGGTTCTGCAGGCAATGGACTTTTTCAGCTTTCTTTGAAGCTTTTCCCACATTCCTCAGAACTGGGGAGTGTTCACTGTGTCAGAGAAAAGTATCAGGAATGACATTCATTAGGATGATTAAGAGACAGAGCCTTTTCTCCTTGCTCCAATTAGCACATCAGCATTGATGGAGCAACAAGCATTTCCTCATCTCCTTTCTTGCCCACCTCTGACCCACTTACCCTCTCCAAAGTCCCTCTTCCATCCCCACTGAACACCAATTTCTACATGTGAAGATGCTCTCTGAGACTTCAAAGGAGATGAGACTTCCAATCTCCTTGGTTGGTGAAGGGAATGGACTCATCCCTTTCATAGCAGAGGTGGATGATACTCTGACCTCAGGAGCAGCATCAGGAAGGAGCACCATCTGAATTCTTCTTTCCAGTGGCGCTCTCCCACCTCAAAATCTGCAGGGATATTGGTGAAGTTTAGCCCAACTCAGCATGGAAGAGCTGCTAAATTACCTTACTAATAAGGCAAAGCAACTTCTTACAATAAGCAGCAGAACTTCAAGACATAGAGAACTGTAACACTGAAAGCTCAGTTCCCTGCAACAAGGATAAACACCCCACATTTAGGGGGCAGCTGAACAAGGGACCTGAGGGTCAGAATTTTTGACTGTGGACCTGAAGTAGCAGGTGAGCATTAAAGTTGAATCCAAGCCCTTTCATGGATTTAGCCCCCAAGTCCTATTAAGCAAGCAGCCACCTTAAACACACCTCAGGAATCACAGTCTGTTGTTTATCACTTCCCACAGGCACCACTTTAAACAAACACATGTGAGTATGTGTGTGTATAAAAGGAATACCTGGAGAAATTAAGAACATCTTAATTAAACTTAAGATGTGTGGTTCAGATAAGTTTGGCATGTGGCCACAGCATTCCAAGATTCTCAAATAGCATAATCTAATTAATTTTGTTTAAGAACACAGAGGTCATAAACATCCAGTAATTTGAAACACTTAGTACCCTGCCAGCTGGCACTGTCTCCTTTCCACTTCTTTGCACTGTAATTTCACTTCCATTTGTGCCGGGCCTGAAATCTCCTCACTCTAGTAGTAGGCTGTATTATGTTACACAGTATTCAGCTGAGGTATTTTTTAATGAACTAATTACATGTTAGTTAATAATAGAACATTTCTTTAGTAGTCAGCTGCTGAATATAATTCTGAGAGGACTACTGTGCACTGGGATCCTGCAGGAATGCTTAGGAACAGGATGCAGCTCAAAGCATTATGTCTATTCTTTAATGTGCTATAAGAAAGTAAGAAGTTCCTGAAAAAACAGGTATTCTATCTTTTCACTGCTGGGTTGAGCACTGGAAACTGATGTTTTGCCACTTTTGTTTTCAGATTAATTTTGGAAGTCATTCAAAAAATAATGGAGAGTATTTATGGAGACCTGCCATCAGAAAATCACATTTAGATTTCGTTCTGTTTGCCATCCCCTTGTATCCAGCCTGTTTCTGCTGCAGTGCTGTAGACACAGCCTATGTGCTCATTTCCTAAGCAATCTCCAAGCTCTGGGAGCAGATATCTTCTGCAAAGTTCAGACCCTCTTTATGGCTCTCCTGGACAAGGTAGCATGATGTCATGTAACATGATGTTGTGCAAATCTTCCAGAATGCTTCTCACCACTCTGCCCACCAGGGAACCATCTGGCTGGCGTGTTTAGCCAAATATCCAGAGAGCTCAGCACATTTCTAGCTACTGAGATGAGGCACAGATAAGTGTCACAACTTTAGATTCCTTCTTTGTTGACTCAGAAATAATTCTCCAAGGACACATGCCCTTAAAGGTTTTCTTGTGACCACTGGGTTTAATTTTGAGACAGTGGTGAGTTACAGAGAAATTCTGATGGCCTATGGGTATTATTCCTTCAAAAGTATAAACTTCTGAGAATGTCATAAGTCAGATTCTCTTTGCCTGAGGGGAATGACCACAGCATGATAAAGCAATAATAAAAAATTATTATCAATAATAATAAATAATAAATAAATAAATAAATAATAAAAAAATAATAATAATACAAAATAATAATAAATAAAGCAACACAGATTTATAGCAAGGAAGGTTCTGCTTGGCATACAGAGACACACACATGTCACGCTCAGGCTTCACCATTCTCCTCCCAGCATGTGCATAACCATCACTGCAGCGCTAATGAAAGGCGGGCAGTGAGGGGTTGTGTTCTTACATGTACATTAGTGAGTAGAGATCTCCATCAAAGATTTTCTCTGCTGGAAGACAGGGATACAGTTACAAAGCTCTTCTCTGTCTGGTACTGCCAGCAGCACTGTAAATCCCCCACACTCCGTATCTAATGTGCTCAGATGCAGAGGAGGCAAAGAGTCAAGCCAAGGAAATGCAAGAGGAGCACAGGCTGGCTGAAAGGCAGCTCTCAGAGACAAAAGCCAGACAGAACTCCTAACAAACCCAGCACTGGGCTCCTGAGAACCACTCAGCCTTAACCCTTAGACAGCTAGAAACTGGAGAATTACAGAAGTACCAAAGTTTATTGACAGCGAAAATATGAAAGATGGGGTTTTGAGCATGAAATGTTCTCTGATGTGGAAGCATTGGGGTTCTTTGAAGTATTATACATGGGAGACGTGTACACATCCCATTTCCTACATTCCAGTACTGTTAGGGAGAAGGACTTTTAGCTGTAGAGTCCCTGGGGGTGGACAGGGGTCTTCAGGGTTTCCAGCCCAGCCTCCTGCTTGCACCACGTGCAGTGGCAGCAGGCTGCCCAGCGTCTCGCCCAGCCAGCTCTGCATGTCTCCAAGGATGGAGATGCTACCACCACTTTGGGCAGCCTGTTTCAGGGCTTGACTGTGACTTCAGTTTTTCCTGATATTGAGCCAGAATTTCTTGTAAGGTAACTTGAGTATATTGTCTCACATTCTTAGTGAAATCAAGATTGGACCATAGCTTCACTAATCCCGCAGAATTTATTTGAACAGTTCTAAGTAATTTTGTTGCAAATCATAGTGGAGATAGAACTGCAGGGTATAGATGGCCAGTAATGCTATATAACACCTTCCACTTTGGCTTTAGCTGGGTCTGATACTTATTAATTGGCACTGTCATGTAAGTGGTTTGAGTATAACAATTGGTGGCATGAGATCAATTCCTTTTCTATCATACATGTTGCTGACATGGCTTAGAGATCTCAGTCCAGCTCTTCATGTACTGGTCTTCATGTCAAAGCCCATCAGGATAGCTGGTGGTCACACATTTCTTGAGAGTTTCCAGATTCTTAAAGATATTTAGGCATTATTCTCCTGTCTTGCAAGGCCTAAGACGAGTAAGAGCCCTTTTCAGAGTTGCCTAATTCAGACTCCTTTGAAAGCCAATATTTAAGTGAAAAATATTCTGAAATTTACCTCTTATCCGAAGAAGTGATGTCTCTACAAGAAGACAAAAAAGAAAGAAAGTGGGGTGAGTTGTGGAAATTTATGCTGCCTCTACAGTTAAAAGCTTTGCTTGCAGAAGCTGTGTCACTCAAATCTAATAACTACGTTAAAATAAATTCATACAAGGAAATGCTGTTGGCCACAGGCCAATTCACATCAAAATTTTTTATGGATATAAAAAAAGCGCCAAAAAAGCACCAGACAAAACAATCCAGAATTTCTCTTTCCTGAACATGAGTGCAAAGAAGAAAAGAGCTCCTTGGGTTTTTTTTTTAGTGTTCTTTAGAAAAATGACCCTTGAATAGGGTCTTGATGAAAGGTGCACTACTGGAACAGAACTGAGTATAACAGAGGAGAAGTGGCTCACATACTTATGCATATGAGCTCAAACCCCTGTCTTGCATCTGGTGAGTTTATACTGACAGTTTATTTCCAAGACAGTCATCAATATAATGTCTGAGAGCTTAATCCTTCTCCCACTAAGTCAGTACCAAGACTCCCACTGGCTTCTACTGTGTAGCTTTGAAGCCTGCATGTTCAGTGCCTACAAAATGAACTGCTACTTACCCAGGAGAAAAGCCAGGCAGAAAGTATTCAAATATAAACATTTACATTTAAAGAATTGCATGTATTGAAGTCCATCACAAAAGTGATTGATTGTCTGTCATTTTTGAGGATATTCTTTTTTTTCAAATATTTTTTCTAAATGGATGTAGCTATTGAAATAGGAGTGCCCTTTTTTCTTTCAGGTTCTAAATTAACCAGAAAATTCAATCTTATTTTCTGAGTAAAATAAAAACTTATTTTATAAAAAAGAATAGCTGATTGACAAAATCCTTGCTTTGGATTACAGAAGAATAAACATAATAATCTCATTGTTTTGGAGGAAAAGTAATAAAATATCACTTGAATTACACTTGATCAATCAGATCAGTCTGCTTTAAATCTTGAAAAATGAAAACATCATTGGCATTTTCCTATGTTTTAAGTGTTGTTTTTTTGACCTGTTCTATCTGCTTGGAAGCTAACCACAAATTCCAGTTGGAGCATATTGAGAAGTTCAGAGTAAAAATAAAGCACACATTAACATCAGTTTTGTTCAAGGGCAAAGAGCATAAGGGACAGTGTGTTTTTCTGTGCCCTTTAAAATCTGGGCCTCTATAGTTCTGCAGAGTTGAGCTTTTGGAGATAATTGGGAACAATAATTTTAACAATTTGTCATTTATTTTCCTCAATTCAAATCTTCCAGATTAAGGAATTTTATTTTATGCAGGATGTGGTGCTGAATGAGCTTGAAGGACTGAGAAAGTTGCAGAAGCTAGTTCATTAAATCTCTCTTTAAAATATCTTTCTAATTCAGACATAAAAAACTGCAATTAACAAATTGCTGTTAATCTCAAAAAGCAACAACACTTCCCTTCATTGTCTTCTTTATTTTCATGGAAAGGGACTGCAGACAATAACCTTCCTCCCTGACTGATGGCTGTGGCGCAGGGACTGTGTCCTGCTGAGCAACATTATAGCATCAAGTGCTGAGCCATATGAAGTTTTTGGCTGTGCTCTTTCATTTTTTCCCTAGTTCTCCAGATTCCTATGCCCTGTTCTCTAGTTCCCAGAGGTAGGCATTTCTGCAATTTCGATTCACTTCCAAATATCTTTAGAAAATGCAAAGCACTCTTGGCTTGGGTTTCATCCACAGTCCAGTGCCAAAAACCTATCTGCATTTTTTCCCTTGTATATCCTAATTCTAAACTTAGTTTTCCTTTTACATTCTGCAGTTCTAAGCAATCCTGGAGGGAAATAGCTATTCAGGGCAGCATTAACCCTGTGTGAAATACAAAGTGTGAACATTTTAGCTGCCCATCATCACTCAGCTGAACAAAATGGCTCTGTGGCTGGCACTTCTTCTGCTTACTTCTTCTCCCCAAAACTGCTTAAACAAAACCCATCTTACTCTTTCTCAAACTATAGACTCACATTGTCTAGCCTGTCTAACAGCCCCCTAATCCAGTCAGAAAGCCCAAACTGTTTGAAATTACCAAATATGCATGTGGAATTTGCATTAGGAACATAATAGACCTCCTAAGCACGGTTATTACAGCATGCTCAATTGTTCAAACATGCCTCCCACCTGTTGCTGCTTATAATGTGCTCAAGTGGCATTCAAGTGCAGAAGTTATGGTGCTATTTATATGGAACCTTCCTAGACATGCACGAGGTGCTAGATATATTTACAGGACCCTTCTTTTATCTCTTCTGCTGGGCACACCAGGGGTCTCGTCTCCCTGGGTGCACATGTGACTACAGATGCCATTGCTGGAAATAAAACATTCCCACCATGCAGCATTCCCAAACCTCAGTGCAGGAATTCTCTAGTGCCTTTTATGCAGAGAAGGATAAAGTAGGGGGAAAACACAACCCAATGAAATTGCCCCATTGCTTTGCTGGTTTAATGGTTGTGTTGCGGATGCGTGTAAGGTGAAAACAAGGAAGGAACTGCAACTATTTGTGTGGGAGCTGTTCCAAAATTCTGCAGGAAATTTGTGTCAGCATTGGAGCCCTGAGACCTTCTGGAGTTTGTGGAAAGGTCCACTCCAGTATGCTCTAGATCAAGCCCCTAATACAGAAATATGTCCTAAGAGGTGAGTCACTTGTGCATGGCTGCAAGGTATAAACCAGTCAACTTCTAGTTCTAATCATACCAGCTAACATTGCCATCATTACCTCACCAAAGCAGATTTTATCCAAAATTTCTGTGCTTTGCAGTTTCAGGAATCTCAGTTCAGGCTCTGAAATTTAGGCCATGCCAAGGTGGCCAGTCACGAAGCAAAGCACAGACCCGTTAGCCTTCAGTGCTTCAATAACTAGGAATAACATTAAAAATAAAGCTCCAAATTTCTTCCCACTAGCCCTGTAGAGTACATGAGATCTCTGTCTTTACAGGTTTCTCATTCCTGATTCTGGAAAGCAAGAGGACCTGTGAAGATGTGGATGACACTTTGCAGGAGCAACTGTTTCTGCAGCATAGAAGAGAGTTACCTATGGAAGGACTTCGGTGAAATGTTGGTGGTGTTGCACAGGAAGACCTGTGTAATGGGCTTGCTTGGGCACCAGGAGATGAGAAATGTGGGAACACTGAGCTCTGCACAAGGAGCTGAACCTTCTTCTTATCAAAGGCTTCTCCTGCTGGGAGATTACCAGTGACATGGCATGACTTCTCCCTCGTCTGTTCTATTATGAGCCACCTTCTTCTTCGTGCTTGTAAAACTGGTGGTATTGTCCTCTTTGAAAATGGTGTTGTCCTCTGAGCTAAGAGTTTGCAGAACCTCCAAGTCCATCTGCTGGTTTGGTGCCCCTGTGCTTATCTCTGTGGCCCTCTCTGTTAGAAGTATTCCAGGCACAGCTGGCTGAAACACTGCTGTATAATCTGTTTTGGAAGGAAAATTAGCTTTTCAGCTAAACTTTTTTTTTTTTTTTTCATGGATTGTCTGCTTTCCATGGTAAATTCCAGCTTCTGGCTGAAAAACCAAAGCATTTGCAATAAAATGCCTTGTGTGTTTCTATGAGATGGTGCATGGCACGGGAAGGTAGGGAAATATTTCTTGACAAGTGCTGCTGATATAAACTCATATTAATGTTGATGCCTTTTCATGCAGCAAGTTGTTAGTGGAGCCACTGGAAATTACAGACAGATGGAAGATACAGGTTGCTGCATGAAGCTTGTTCAGCATGCTGAACAACACCACAAATATGTTTTTATATGCACACTTCTTTGAAGTGTGATGGATGTAGCATGTGTGAGTTGCTGTCTCATTTTTCTATTGAATTATAAAAAAGCCTACCCACAGATCTAGCTGGGTGGTAGCTCAATTTTTCCCAGTAGCTTCTGACAGTAGTTACATTTCATTTAAAACATACGCTCACTTTTCCTGCATTCCCCAATGTAAACATGTAAGAGATGCTGGAATTTACTGAAGAAAGAAGAACTTTGCAGACCTGTACTGCAGAGGGTGGCACAGGAGGGCCAGAGAAAACACATCTGTGGGTGAAAGCCTCACACCCTGCCTTTCACAGCCAAAGAGCTATAGGTTTTTCCTCAGCTGCCCACGAAAGCGCTGAGCTCAGCATTTGCTTTCTCTGAAGGAGATGGTGCCGTGCCCAGTCCCTGTCGATGACTTATAGGGTGCACGGGGAATGCAGCTCACAGAGTACAGGGGAAAAGGCAGTTCCACTGGCCCTGCCTGCTCCTCTCCCTCGGTTACCCTGTCATCCAGGACCTGCCCTGATTGTGCCTCCACTTTCCCCATCTGAGCACCCACAGCCCTTGGGCATCCTCAGTGATTCTCCTACTAAAGCATACATTCAGCTGCCAGCACCTGAATGTTTTCGGTGTCTTCTGAATATCTTCTGCTGCTGGAGAAAATTGAGATTTTTTTTTTTTTTAATGTATTTATTTAAATTGTGAGCTCTGTGTCTCTGGGTTAATTCGTTCTGGCTGCAGTTTGAAAGAATGCCATTTGCAGAAACCACAAGAGGCTTAAAGAGTGGAGCAATTACTGCATCCACATTCTTGGAGAAGTCTGATAACAGTGGAGACCATTCCTCCAGCTCAGTGGCAGGCGTGACTATGCTGTGAGAGAGCACAGCAAGAAAATGACTCATGGGCCAGCAGAGTCCTCAGTGCCTGCCCGCTGACATCAAAGCCTAGGAACTCAAGGCCTCCCTTGAATGAGCTCGACTGCATTTAAGGAGATTCTGGTGATCAGTCTAAAAAAAGCACATTCGACATGTTTAAGGAAGCAAAGCACAATTCCTTTGTTATCTCTGGCATCAGTGGAAGTATAAGGGAAGGGGTGTATTCTCCCAGGGTGTCCATCGGACAAGAGCCCTGCAGGGCTTTTCAGGTGCCCATCGATGAAATTAGCATCAGTCAAGAAAAATTGACTCTATTTCAAAGAAGAATGATTTATATGATTGCTTATTGTGAATTAGGTTCTCACAAAGTATTGATTTTGTCAGGTTCTGAAAATTTTTCAAACAGATCACTTGCTTTGTGACATTGACATCTTCATTGTAGAAATGACATCTTCATTGTAGAAATGCTCCTTAACATCTTGTTTGTTGACTGAATATTTACTGACTGTCATGACCTTTTTCATCTGCCTGTAACAAAACTAATGACAATTTTCTACAGCAACAATGAATAAAGCTTTACTCTGGACAGCTCTGTGGATTGTGTTGACCATCTTCATTTTTAAAGTCCTGTACACCATTACCCACTCACTTCTAGCCCAGTAACTTTAAACCGAAAAAAATCTAATTTTATTATCCAATGGTAGAGAACTGTCTAATTTTCTTATTATATCTGCATTTAATGTCTCAGTAATTAACCTTAGATGCTAACAATTCTAATTTAGTTCTCACTGACTAGTACCCATGCATAGAATATCCTTTGGAACCTCCTTAAACTTCTTGGAGCTCAGGTAAACTGGATTCAGTTCTGTTTTTGCCTCAGGTTTCCTTTATGATGATGGTCCCTTCTCAATGCCCAGAAAAAGCAAGCTTTCTCTTAAGCGGGCCAACTGTGCCAGGGTTACATTTTTTTTCCATAATTAAAGAGGGAATAACAGTATTTCCAGGTTTCTATATAGAAGTTGATCTTAATTTTTGACAACAGGTGTTATTAGCCAATCTGTAGCACAGTGGTCCTCTGATCCTGGCTGAGATCTTTTTATAATGATCATTAACGATTCTGCAAATAAACACCAACAAAGAACAAAAATACTGTAGCTTCAGTTTCTACAAAACATTCCATTTTTGACACAAAAGAACTTGCAACACCATCTGCTAGGAAACTTCTTCTGGGAACATTGTTGAGGTTATTTTTTCTTTAAAACTGGCCAAATTATTCAGGTTTAAATGGACTCTGCTCTTTTTTAAAAGTGTGGGGTGAGCAAAAGGGGAGACACAATAACATAATGACAGTACAGTGGAGTTACTATAAAACATATGGGAGAAGATGTTGGAGGAATAGTGACTTAAGAATAGGCAGGAAAAGATGTGGATTTAAAAAGAAAGCAATTTCTTGTAAACCTTTCACAAAACAGCAGAATTATAATTTTTTGAGTGATGAAATCCATTGCTTCAGTGCTAAATTTATGGGGAACATCTGTTGTGGCATCTGGCAAGTACTGTCATGACACTGTGGCAAGCGGCAGCATAAGGCTACATACATCAGTCTGTGGTCCTGCTTTATTCTGCCCTTGCAGTACTGGGGATATTCCCACACTGAGTTTCAGATAAGCCCACATCAGTACTCATTTTATAAATGAACAGTAGAACTGATTCAGGCTAAGCAGAGGAAATCTCATTTCTCTAGAATGGGACAATTACCGAAACAACAGATGTGATTAGCCCTGGTGCATCTTTCAGTGGCAGCTCTTTGGCACAAATATGCACTTGTTTGAAGAATACCAAATGTCCATTTGTAACTGCACAGAAAAAGTCCCATCTGTGTTTTGCTCTTTCCTAGCTGGTGACATGCAAATTTCTACCTCCTAGGCAATGCCTCTATGCCCAGGTCAGATATATATTTCGAAATGATCAAAGTTCTCATCAAATCATGTTTTATACCCCTCTTCCTGTTGCAGCAGTTATTCATTCAGCTTGTTTTCTTGGAGGCTGAGGGTGTGCCTTTTCCTGGGGGGGAGCAGGAAAGGGTGGGGTCGATAATTTAGGGCTTTTCCTCAGATGAATTTCAGGCTATGAGATTATTGGTTTAAAATATTTCTGAGATCTCTAACATCCCAAAACCAGGAATTTAGGTAAAGCTGTAAAAATGTCTCCTCTCATCTCACCAGTCACTCATCCATCATCTGTGTAAAAGTATAAACCCTTTCTGCTTCCACACAAGTGGGAGAAAGAATAAGGAAGAAATAATTTCCCCTTTTTCAGATACCATTTGCTTGACTGATAGCAACCAGCTCTGACAAAAAAGTCAGAAACTGAAAAATCAGTTATTCCTTTTGTAATTCGCTTAGGAGGAGGCACCAGTTCAACCCTAGCAAGACCTTTTGGCCTTCCCAGGAAGAGAAGGAGACAGAGGAAAAACAAATATGTGGAGATAAACAGCAGACTGTGGAGCACAACAAAAGACAAGGGCTGTGGGGAATTGCAGGATCAGAAATGGAGGAATGTGGAGAGGAGCACTTGTGTCAGGATTCCATGTGCCCAGGAGGGTTCAAGGAGTTGGTGGCAGCTGCCCAGGAGTGCTGTGCCCTGGGGATGGAGCAGCAAGGGACTGGGGGCAGGGCTACTAGCAACAGGGCTCCCCCATCCCATTTTGATTCTGCCTCTTCCTCCCAGGGATGTGAACAACCAGTTTGGCTGGAGCCAGGAGAAAACTGATGGAAAGCCTCTGGTGATTTGCAGGGCTTTATTCAGAAAGGTTAGACATGACTACATCAAAAGTATTGCTCCAAGCTGGACTGGGAGAGTATCTCAGAAACAGTTTAAACTGTAATTTCAGACTAGCCTGTAATGTCCCCAGCAGAATAGAGAGAGACTTTCACCATGAGAAAACAAACAAACAAACAAGCAGTCAGAGAAAAGAAGCTGTTTCCCATATTTTGCTTGGAGGCAACAGACGTTTATCATACCTCTTTTGGCAGAATTAACTCTTGGCTCAGAGCAAAGCAAAACTTTCCATGGAGAGTGAATGGTGCTACTGACCCAGACACAGAGGTGTGGGAATATATGGGCTAATCCAAGCTGTCTCCAGCAAGGATGCTTTCCTGAGGAGGCAGCTGCTGCTTTGTAAGGGCTTTGTGGCAAGCAGATTTTTTTTTTTTTCTAATTTCTGTACAGAGGGGTTTTCCCCCATGCCTGGGTCTCAAAGGAACAGCCGCCACATGATTAATAAATGACAACAGTGATCACTCTTGAAAGCTCAGCCCCAGCCTGGCTGTGGAGCCTCTGCCAGCACTCTGAGCCATGGAAGGCCAGAGGATAATGTTGACTGAGTCAAATGGCTCTTAAGGGATTTACAGAGTGGATTATACTTGAAAAGGGAATCCTCTTTTATGTCTACTCTGGGGAAATAAATGCTAGGCACTGTTCAAGGTTGCTCTGAGTTGGACAAGTTTTCTGAAAGTGAAAGGAGAACCAAATTCCTGTCATTCCCTCAAGGTACTCCAGCAAAGTCTCAAACCCATGACAATAGAAGTGAAAGAAACCCAAGCTGGATATTTGTCGTAATGGCATTGGGTGGAACCAAGCCTGAGTTAAACAGAGAATGTTCTGTTCTTGTCTGTATTCATTTTACTTTGTTAGTTGCCACTGAAGTAACTGCATGGCTTTCAGCACCACATCTATAATGTGATGAACAATTGGCCTGTCATTGTTTTCTACTTTAACTGTCTCTTTGAGGGAAAAGATATTTAGAGTAATGTAGCTTGGGCAGAATTTTACTTTGGGGACTGTAAGGAGGAGGCAGACAAAAAAATATTTCTCTTTCTCTTTTTAATATACCTGCTTCTCCTGTGTTTGTTTTAGGGAAGAAAAGGGCAAACCCCCCAGATTGTATCTAGTTCAGGGCGCACACACAAATTAATTTTATCTGGGGAGTACAGCAAAAAAAATAATTGGCAATGGTCTAAAATTTAAGAGAATATTTAGAATCAAGACATATGGACATCAGCAATAAAATGATATATTTAGAAGCTACATAATTGAAAAACACCTGAAATCAAACAAGTGAAGCAAGCTTCTGATTCTGAAATACTTAAAGTTTTCCTTAGTACTCTATAAAAATAATTTTCAGTCTTAGAACCACCCTTTTGCTTCTGCCTGAGTTCACAGAAAACCATCTTCAAAATTACTTCTAGATTTTAAAAACTGTTTTTAGAAAAGTTATGCCCAAATGTGTGATTTTAAAATTTCTTGGCTGATTTTTATTCTTTTTTTTTTGTTTGTTTTACCTGTGTTGCTGCTTTACGCATTTTTGACAACTCTAAAGTTTTCATAATCTCTATTTACAAGAAGTTCTGCAAGTTTCTTTCAACTCAGTGAAACCCAGTGATAGAAAACTTAACTCAACCAACCCTGACACAGCTGGTTTACCCCTTTACCAATTGTCACTTGCTCATGTCAGCTCAAGAATCGTGTACTTCACCCAGATTTATTGAAATACTTCGGTGTTTTTCTTCTAACATGACACCTAACTATGGGGTTTTAAGGATGTGAAGTTAAGATCACACCTGTGTGCAAGTGTCCTCCTGATTCAGAGTGCAAGTGACTTCTCAGTTGTGTGAAGAAAATTTGTTGGTCTGGGGATGAGGTTTTTAACTTGCAGCCATGTTTTGTTCCCTCATTGCTATCCCACCTCCCCTCGACAGAGCCTGTTATTTTATGTTAAATACTTGTGTTGTAGCGTCATACACTTAGGATGTGACTCTGATACCCAGTATGCCAGCACTCCCTGAAGAACTCTATACCCTGTGCAATATTAAACGTCTGTATTTTGTTTGGTTCAGGTTCTCACACAAGTGTGAAAAGGAATTTGAAGCTATAAATCACCGTCGGTCAGTCTTTACCTTAAGTGCTAACCACATCCCTGAATCAACAATGTGTTTTCCTTCCTTTCCACAGATGGGCTGACCCTGTGGGTTCACCATGCCTTATTGCACCTAGAAATTCCAGCCACGCTCACTGATTGCATCACCAACCACTATTCACAGCTGAGCTGAGGAACCTCTTCTCACATGATTTGCAATCACACAGCTCAGAGCTTTTGCTCTCCTAGCAGGTCTTGCTTTCAATCAGAAAACCCCAAGCCTGTTAATATAATCCTTGTAGTTAAGGTAAAATATTAAAACACTTTTGCACTTTCTAATTACTTCCTTCCCATTTCCTATGGCTTTGCTTTTAATAACATGGAATTTTATTATTATTATTATTATTATTATTATTATTGCTTGGTTTCAGACTCATTAATTTTCTGTAATAGGTCTGTTCCATTTCCTTAACTGTGAGCATGAAGGACCCACATATTCAGCTCAGGTGATGACTTGAAACAATATGAAATGAGATGATGTAGAACAGGCTGAAAATGTCACTTGTTCAGGCAGTGTTGCTCCATGGATTTCCAGGATAGCCTGTTCTACCTCACAGGGACACTAGCCTCCACACCTTTTGCAGAGCACTGCAGCAAGTGTGTGCTTTAGAGGGAGCAGCGTCAAACATTGACTCAGCCCATGGTTTCATGCAGCAGACAGGAGATGCTTCCCTCAGAGGCATCCCAAATTAGTACTGGCTCTCTGCAGCGCAGTCACCTCAAGAAAAGCACATTTTTTAGAGGGAGAAGTTGAACGGGATGATGATAAGACACATGGAAACAAGAATATCTCAGGGAAATTAATCTCCAAGTGAGTAGAGCTGGTTTGCAAGCAACTCAAAAAAATCTCAGGAGGATTCTCCTTTGTAAGCCAAGCAGGAAGAGTCACCAGAGGCATTATCTGAGGGCAAACAGGCAGGCAGACAGCCAGCAGCTTTCCCCCCAGCATGCTCATGGAGGTGAGTCAGTTGTTTTCTTCCTCAGAGCTTTTGTGAGTGATTAATATGAAACATAAGCTCCTTTCATCATTGATTTATGCTCTTCCTCTGCAGCTGATTGGATAACTCCTTTCTTCAGCTGCTGTAACTCTGTCTCATCCTATTGATTTCAGACCTTGTCTTTGAAATGTGAAGTTTCATTTCTCCTATGGCTATGGCTGCTTTAATTATTTAACTCTTGCATTAAAATTTTAAATTTTTGTGTGCAGTTTTGGAGCTCTTTAAAGGAGGGCATTTTATGTTTCTGAGTATTCAGTCATTCCCTTTCTTACACACATAACTTTGATTAAGCCACTCAGTAACTCCTTTCTCTAAGACTGTCTAGTCCTAACTCTTCCTTGCTTTCTCCTGAGCTCCTGTCAGCATTCCCCCCTTCCTTGCCTATAATATCTTTCCCACAGTACAATCACTGGCACTGGGTGCAAGCTCTTGCAAATAGCTAACGCAGAAAACACATTGCCTGTCTTTGCCCTTCTATCCTTTGGCTACTATAAACTGGCATTTTGCTTGCATTTTTCACCTTTCTTTTTTCCCTTTTTTTTTAATCTTCTTTTTAGCGCAGCTGTGCAGCTGGCTGCTGGCTTCAATTATTTTTCTATTTTTCCACAATAACTCCCAGGTCTTTTTCCAGAGAATGGTGCTTGATGACTATTTAATTCAACACACACAATAGTTCTTGCATCAGTTTCTTGCTTGCAGACAAATTACTTGATGTGTGTTAATATTGAACTACATTTACCACCTGCTGGCTCAGATCATCTCAAATGATCCAAAGACTCTTGACTTCAGTTCCACTGTTCCTTGCATTCTGTCCACTCCTAATGCTGGTATTATATTCCACTCCAAAAGGTTTATTTTTAGGACACCTCTGCCAAATTGTTTACACACATTAGTTCCCTCAACATTTCCTCCTTTCCAACAGCTTCTGACCCCTGGGACAGACTGAAGGTCTCTGTACATTAGTTCTGAATGGTTTAGAGCCATGACAAAGTAGAAGTGTGAATATGGGACAGGCTGAACACAGGTTCTCCCTTTTGAAAAATTAAAAATGGAGAGGTCATAATTTTCAAAAGGGCTTAAAAGCAGATGAAATGAGTGTAGCAACTGTAAATATCTCCTGAGAAAATGCTGCTCAGGGGTGTCACTGGGAATCCACTTTGTCCGAGCCATTAGGAATTAATGATTCTGGAAATGTTGGTACATAAAGGCAATCAATGCACACTTCACTTCCAATGTGCAAATGTATTTGAAATTATGTCAGTCCTTTTAAGTACTCTGAAAAGAACAGCATTAGTTAGATGTTTTTGTGTGCCAGTGGAATATTTTTGAGGGTTCCTCCTCATCTTGCAACAATTTAAATCAGATCTTATCCGGATGCTTCTGTAAAGGGAGTGACAGTGGGTCAAAGCAGAAGTCCTCCTAGATAAAATAGTGATGATCCCTAATCCCTTGGGCACCTGATTGCAGGGCAGCTGATTTCAGTACTACATTTACATCCCTTTTGAGTGGGATTTGGCCCTTTTTCAAAAGCTATAAGCCCTTGCTTTGCTTTACTTCAAAACAAAACAACCCAGGATAAAATTAGAAAAATGTCTGAAGTCTGAAGGAAGAAACACCAAGACTGGAGATATAAAACATTCAGTTAGAATGAGGAAACATTTTCCAAAATTACCTGGATATCTGAAAATAAAGTTACCATTTCAGCCATGGGATAGTATTTTAAAGAATTACAAAGAGACAGAAATTTGCTTCAATATCCCAGTCCTTTAGACCTTTTCTGGCAGTGCTGGGAAAACATTTCCTACATACTTTCAATCTTATCATGGAAAGTCAGACAACTCAGGATCACATGGGTTGATAAGTTTTCAACCAAATAAGAGTCAGAAATGTAAAAGCAAAACACCCTGGGAAAGTTTCCCTGGTCTCACATTTATGAGAGAATGTAGTACATTCCCCTGTCCAGTCTATAATTAAGATGAAAGGCATATTTCCAAATAATTTGCGATTCAGTGCCATGGTTTGCATTCCATGTGGACTGCATCATCTTGTTTCTTCTAATGCAATGAAACAAAACAAAAAATGAAATTGGGCTTACTAGTCAAAGAGAATGCATTTCTACAGTTCAAACTGTTTTTAAGTCTGAAGAAACAAAGCTACTTGAAATGCTAACTTTTCATAAAAATTGAAATGTACAGCCTCTGTAAAAGTGTGACTTCTTCATATAAGAACAATTAAGTGCCCTGGTTGGAAATATTTTCTTATGTTACTTTCTCTCCCTAGTACCAGATAGACAGAGAAAGACAAGAGAATCAGTGAAGATTCTTACCCTTCTTGCATCCAACCACATTTTAGCTCTCCATGGCTGTCTCTAGGTCATAACATGGATGTGTAGGACTGTCTGAATGTGTCAAACACACATTAATTCAGCATTTAACTCTGTGCAGGTCTGACTTACCATGCCTAGTGTCATCCAAGTGATGACCAAAAGAGCCTCTTTTTCTGAGATTAGAAATATATCATGAGTGAGAAACACATGGAAGCCCTGAACAGCTGAAAAAGGTTTAAAAAATGATCCTGCTTCTGCTGCAGTTCCGCTGACTTTAGTGGAGTTCAGGAAAAACTGGACACTGAAGTGAATCATATGTAATTTAAGAGTGCTTGAGAAGACCTTCCCCTGTGAGATCTCTGTACTTCCTAACTCTTTCTGTGATAGAAATGGCAAAAGAACAGTCTTTCTCATGGTAAATCAGTATATCTATTTTTTTGCCAAGCTGGGATGAAGAATAGCAGAAGACACCCCCAGGTAAAGAATCCAAAAGAGAAAATAGTTAAAGAAATTTTTAAACCTTAGACACATGTTTTATGCTGAGGCCTGTGCTGATACCTCTTTTTATATAGGCATGCTTGTCCATCATTATAGGAGTCTGAACCCCAAGGAGATGTATGCTCAAAGTCAGATGTCTGGTCTTAGTTCTATGGGAAATACAAACGTCAGGAAATGTGGAGAAACTACGGAACCCTTGTTTGAAGATTCTTCCATGCAGATCCACCAGTTCTACTGGGGCCCAGTTGAGCCAGTAAAAAATTGGAGATTTGTCAGTGCATTGAGGGCCTGTGATGATGAAGCTTTACCTCAGCATCCCTAACTTGGGTTAAAGCATCTCTGAGAGCAGGCAGAAGGGAGAGAAATGCTGCTTGGGCTTCCTTTTGCACAGAGTGAGAACTCAGTGTGCCTTTCCTTGCCTTCCAGAACAGCAGCTGTTCTGGAGTTTTAACACTGCATTTTGGCTTGACAGCGTTCCCAGATGAAGCGATTCTCATAGTTTAATTCTTTTTTTGATAACAATGAAAGAATTTCATTCCTGCACTCCCCCATTATTCCTGTAACTGCAGCTTCCACACCAGGGGTGGTCCATCAGCACCTGGACAAAATGTCCACTCAAAATGCAGGAAAGCAAAAGTGTTTGCTAAGAGCTATGACATCACTTTCTGTTGGGTGTGTTCTGAGTGGACATTTTCTTCTGATGCTGGTAGCCCACCACTGGCACAGAGGCACCAGGGAAAGGAGAACTGGGAGTGTGCCCTGGAAATTATGCATAATTTACACATCACCATCTGCTGGGTCCCAGAGAAGGGCCAATGTGTGGCTGTACAGCTGCAGGACCTGGCTAAAGAATGAAAAATTTTAGACCCCTCCTGCTGAGAAAGACCAAGTGATTGCACTTCTTTTGATGGCTATTGTGGCCAGCAAGGGCACTCATTCCTCACTTCCTTCCTCTCCCACCCTTCTCGTGTTTGTCAGGACAAGGGATTCAGGCAAAGGTTTCCTGTACATGCCCCTGTGAACAGCAATTTGGTGGATTCAGGAAGGGGACAGCCTGCAGAGATATGGAAATGGAGGAGCTGCCTGAGGAAATCTGGTTTCCCACATGAGATCACTCAGGGCATTTATCGTGCAAGAGACCCTGCCTCTGAGTATAACACCTGTGGTGTCTTTGGACTTATTTCTGGCAAAGGACTGTATAAAGGAGGAACAGATGCAGGATTAGAGGGCAGGACGAGCAATGCTTTCATGCCAATTGGTGCATTGCTTTGTTTTGTTGAAATTTTACACCATTTCAGTGTCTGTGACAGACAAACCTGAGAAGTTTCAGAGTTCAGATTCAGCTTGTGGAAGTATGCAGAAGTTTAGATGTTTATCTGAACCACATCTAAACTATGCAAAGTAACTTCTTGAGACTCTGTTGGGATGGAAATCTTGTAAGAACAGACTTTCTCGTGACATTTCCAACACTCCTGCTTCCTGTCATGGCACTGAAAACAGCCGTCCTCATGGTATTTCAACATTTCTTCTTCTAAATGGAAACCAGAAGTGGAGGGGGGTGGAAATATATGAGACCTCTCCAAAGTCTGGAAATCTGCTGCTTGAGTTACTTTCTAGAAAAATTTAGGGTTCAGAAGCTATTTTTTCCCCCAAACTCCTGGAATAGCACAGAAGAGGAACTGAAAGCTCTATTGAATAAAAGGGGTGAATCAAGCCATCTCCCTTTTTTGCATTTTAAAAGTTCCAGAGATATTTGATGGAGTTGAAAGATAGCATAATTGAAGCAAACAAAAGAAAACATTTTTTCACATAGCTTATACTTAACTTCTGTAGCACATGACCGCAGGATATTATGGAGGCCAAAAGCTTAACAGGATTTAGGAAGTGATGGGTCATTTATACGGATAATAAAAATATTCACTGTCACTTTGGATACTGTTACATTAAAATATTTGCAAGGCGTATAAACTCATCTGCCTCATTGTGTAAGCCACGTTCTAAGTGAAGCACATTAGGGAAAGAACTGGGCTATTACACGCTTTTAATATTCGCTCTTCTCTTCCATATTAATGTCACGTATCTGATATTAGACAAGCAAAGATATCAGACTAAAAGTAACAATTGCATGGTTTTCTATGTCTTTCCATAGCTCTTTCCATTCCAATTGCTTTCCACTCTCTAAATGTGTGGGATTGGGATATGGAAACTGCAAGCGACACTACAGGTTTGGTTTCTTCTAGACATAAGCTTCTGTTTACAATAAATACAATACTTATCACAACAACTTAGTAAGGGCTGTGGATTCCCACATCTTTAACACAGATTTTTAAAACCCCATATATTTTAGTTCAACTTAGCTCAAGTGCTTTGCAGGAGATCCAATTAAATTATTATAGCAAACTTTTCCAGGCTTTAGTATTTCATTCCTTGAAAGGGCACTCAAAAAAAAAGCTTTCTAAACTTCACAACCGACAGTGAGTTAAAATATGATGTATTGTCCCAGCTGTATTTGGGAGAAATGAAACAGAACAATTAATAAATTTATAGAGAGCTGTGTGGTGAATCAACAGGAAAGCAGAATTGCAGCTGTGCTATTCAGAATTTATATACCTGTTAGTAATACATTGAATCATAGTATCTTTTTCCTGTATCCATAGATGTATGTAGGTGTGAACATCTGTAACAACAATTCTCAAAGGACAAACTTATTTGACGACCAGAACTGGTCAGAGAAACAGAATTCCTATCTCCAGTGGAAAATGCAGTATTTCAAAACTGGTTTTCATTTGAATCAGAAGTAAAAATGAAAATATTTGTGTTTTCTCATGAACAAAAGTTTGCTTCAAATTCACAGAAGTGTTTCATTTTGATAGCATCAACTTCACGTGACATTAATTTTCTTGTTAATACATTTTAAATTAACCATGTTGAAGCACTATAGTATATTATATTTTAACAGCTCAGGTATTGTAAGTAATAGTATATATAATTCACAAAAGACATTGTATAGCTTTAATAATAAAATTAAAATTCTAATACAATTTTAAATAATATCAAAGTATTGTTCCCTACCTAAATGAAAACTTTTCATATGATGATCTTTGGAAGTGTTCAAGGCCAGTTTAGATGGGCTCTGAGCAACCTGGTCTAGTGAAAGGTATCCCTGCCCATGGCAGAAGGGTTGGAACTAGATGAACTTTAAGGTGTCTTCCAACCCAGGCCATTCTATGATGTTCAAAATTATACATTCTCATATTTATCATAAACAGACGTTGCTGATATTGCACACTTCCTTTAAAAAATTTTAAAAGCCTTAAACAAAAACTTGTATTTTCCATCAGAAATAATTTCTACTAAAATACTTTCACCCAGCTTTTCTGAAAGTTCTAAGCCACTTTCCTAATGCAATCACAACTTAATATAATTCAGTGGTGAGGAAAGCAAATGCTCTTGTTGTAGTAGAAGCAGTAATGGAGAAGCATTCATTAAAGCAAGAGAAAAATGGAAATGATGATTGCAGATAGCCTCAGGTTACTGTCTGGTACAATAACACAATTCCCCTTTGCACAGTAATGAGCAAACCAGATGCATCCTGTAGCTCTCCTGTAAGGAGTAGGAATAGTTAGCTCAGCAAGGTATGAAGCTGAATCTCAGTTATCTAGAAAGTTTCTGAACAAAAAATACCCTTTCTCTGCATCTTGCTGATTGAAGAAATCTCCTTAGATTATGTACCAACAGAAACATCTTGGGGCTGATTCACGCTGTTATCCCTCCGAAGTTCTGTCTGATTCTCAGATGGCTCTGTCTGAGGGCTGAAAAAGCTGTAGCTCATGTAAATCCTTGTCCTAGCTTTTCTCCATCCCTTTGTGTAGCTATATCCTACCTACATTGATTTATCTACTTATCTGTATATCCACCTAGATATCCATCTATCGATCTGTCTCTATGTATGTGTCTACATCTCCATCTGTGGTAAATGGATGTGGAAGATAATTCTTTGTACCCGTCTCCTCTTCCCGGTGAAAGGTGCTTGGCACAGGCAGACTGGGAAACCAGGGAACTATTTCGAAGAGTCCTTCCTTAAACCCAGTTCCTGTGGGGCTTTCCTGAGGCAAGGCACAGTGGTTTGTTTTGTCCTGAGCTCTGGTGCTGCTGTCATAGCTGGCAATGAAGTAGCTGCTGATTTTCTGTGACTGTTCAGTGCTTGGGAGTGACCCGAAGGGTTTTCCTCTGCAAGACAAGTGCAGAGCCCTCTCACCTCTGCAGACCTGAAGCCTCAGAACTACCAGTCTGGGCTGGAACTAGAAGAGCAAGGAAGTGAGGGCTGTCAGTGGAGTGGAAGGGTGGGGAGAGGAAAATTATGGGGAGGGAGTATGATTACAGGCCAGAGTCATCTGCTGAAGTGGCATTTCCTTGTGGTCACATCTCTTTTTTAAATAAACAGCGGAGGTAAAGGTTCATATAAATGAACAATTCACAGTAATGTAGGCTATTCTATGAGTAGTGCTGCACTGTATCTGTAGCAATCTGCACCACAGTGAGCCAGTGCATACCTTTAATTCACTATTTGCTGTGACTCTGAAGCTTTTAATTTCATATTTGCTTTGCCATGTACCCCTGCCATCTGTCAGCTCCCGCTGCCCTTCACATTCACTTTTCCACCTGATTTCTACTGGAGCTTTATCTTGAAGATGTTTTTCTACATCTGCAATTAAACAATTTGCCTTCTGTTAAACAACTGTGTTCTCATAATGACATTTAAAGAGAAAGATGGTTGGCAAAAGTAAATGCCACTGTATGTTTCTGTGTTTTGTATTGCAGAGTGAGACTAATGTATATCTGAAAACAGTGAAATACAAATTGGATGAGGAAAGAAATATATGAAGGCCTACACATAAAGATTTATTTCTCTAGAGCTAAACTGAGTTTTAAAAGTAGTTTGATGGAATTAAGTTGGTTAATGACAATTCACAGGGGAAAAAATCTACAGTTTTAAATCTCACATTGTTTAGCAATAGTAAGAAGAGTCTATAAAAATCAGCATAGTAACAACAGGAATTGAGCTTTTTTTTGTGGCAATGTTATTCTTTGTTTAAACACTTCAATATGATAACTCTATAGATTAAAAGATAAAGTAACTGCACCAATTCTCAAGTCTTCAAGGACTGAGAGCGGCTCAAGATTGATCTTTATTATGGCAGTGAATAGAGACTTCACAGTTTAAGTTGAACTGAGATTTCCAGTCATGGCCAGAACTAAATCTTCTCAAGGATCAAAAAAGTGCAGCATATAGCATATTCTTCTCAAAACTACATCATTAGTCTGAGTACTGAATGTATTGCCTAAGAATTTTCTGTCATATCTTTTTAGTCTTTCATGAGTTATAAATGTTTTTAAGATTTTCCATGAAAAAATTTTTAGCCCTTCTAATGGCCTCTCAAAAACGTCACAATTACAAATCTTTTTAAAAAAGCCAGCTCCTAAACTGGAACAAAATCAAGAGCATGGCTTATCTTACCTGACCATTTAGTCAGGTAGACAAGACAACACAAGTTCTCCAGGAGAACTGGATTTTATTCTTGGCTAACTGGAGACCAGCATCCCAGTTTGTAAAGCGGAAGGAATGGTCAGTACTGTCTCTCTTGAAGCAGTAAGAATACAGAGTTCTCAAATGTGATTACCAAAACAGGGTTTTCCCAGTCACCCAACCTGTTTTTTTCCCACTTACAGTTCTGCTGCCTGTCTAAATCTGGAGCCATGTCTAATGAGATTTGTGAGGCAGCAAGGGCACCTCTTGCCTACCTACAGATTAACCTTGCAGTGTAGTTCATCCCTAGGGAGCTGGGGCTGTTTAGCTTGAAGGAGAGTAATTTTTAAAGGACTTGGCAGCAGTGCCCATTACCTATGGGAGGGCGCAAGAACCTTCCCATGATGGGAAGGTGAGTCAACACGTGTGTGTCAACATATGTGAGTCAACACTCTGAAACAGCCTGCTTATTAAGAATATTTTTTCACTATGAGGACATGTTAGGCAGTGAAACAAGCTGCCCAGAAAGATTGTGCAGCCTCCATCTCCGTGGGGTTTGAAGATCCTATTGAATAAAGCAACAAATAACCCAACTGTACTGAATCAATAGCCCTGCTGCCTACAGGTGGCAAAACTAAATGATGTCCCTCCAACCTGAGTTATCCTACAATCCTGTCTTACACATCTCAGAGCTTTTTAGTTTAGTCTTTAAGAAAATAATTTTGATGCAATATCATATGAATATCTTTAAATAATGAGTGATATAGGCATAAATTAATTTTGCCAAAATTTTATTGCCTGAGAATGGTCTACACTTAGGCACAATGGGAGGAAGAGGGTTTGAACATTTTGCAAGGGCTGTTACCTCACTAACTCAAAGTCTGCAGTGTTCTTCTTCCAGCTCATCTAGTCCAATGATAACAACACAGAAGGACATGACTTTTAGTGTAGCTGTAACAAATACAGCTAAAAGGCATGGTACTACTATATTTTATGTCTCAGTGCCTGTTGTCAAATGGTCAAATGACTTTGTAAGAACAAAAAAAGTCAATCTCCTTGAAGTGTCTCTCTTTTTCTTCCTCTTCTTGCTGCCCTGTATTATTTTCATCTAACAGATTTCCCTGCCCCTTCTGCTCTGTAAGATTACATTGGCTTTGAGGAACAGTAGGCTTACTTTCATTTCAGCTGCTATTTGGCAGCTGGTCTCAAAGATGTTGCATCAGGCAAAACCAAAGCATACACTTTTGTCTACTCAGAACTCAAGTCCTGGACAGCATCTGAAAACTTTTCTCAGAAATGAAATTATTTCACTATTTTGACTTTGTTTATAATTTTTGTGTAAGCATTCATTTATTCAAAAGCCAAAAAATGTTGAAATTCATGGAAGGAAAGAACATATATTACTTTTTATGTGTTGTACTTCCATTTCATTTTAAAAGGATATTTTCTCCTAAAGCAGGGAGCTCCCCTGCATTTATATTTCTCTCATAGATTCACATAGAATTTGTGACCACATTTTATACAGGCTTATGTATAAAAAAGGATTGCATCAGAAAGAAGAAACCATGTGCTGGTTTTGTAGGCATTTTCTTTATATTCAGGCAGGTTCACCTAATCTTTATCTGAAACATCAACCTGAGAAATCCTAAAGCAGAGCTTTACTGGAAAATATAATATACTGATGGAGAGAAAGTGGTCCCAGAAGAAGGAATATGCAAACAAAACTGTAGAGTTTTTGAGCTTGCAGAGAACAGAGGAGCATTCAGAAATCATGATCAGCTTTCAGTCATAAATATCTTGTAAAACTGGAGTGAGGCATGTTATCTTCAAGCACGTGAAGCTAACAATTTTCTAGTGGTTCTTTCTTCTCAGCTATGGAGAGCACTCTTGAAAATGCTAAAATAAGAAATAATGAAACAATTTGCAAGGATAAAAGGAGAGTACTTGAAATTTAGCCATTCTAGCTGATAGATTTTCACTCTGATTATGGTCAGGAAAAAATGTCTTTCTCAGGACTTATCCTGGAGTGCTGCTGTAGCTAAAATAGCCCAAACCCCAAAGAATCAGTTAGATTATAATTTATACAGAGTGCTTTGAAATGACACAGTTTATTTATCTAACTCTCACTTAATGTGAGCTTCTTGAAAATAAGACGCTTTATTGTCACTTTCAAATGGAAAAAAAAGAGGACCAATTTTTCCTTAATTTTTTGGAGCAGTCTCATGAAACTACACAGATGTCTTAAAGGTGACCTACTGGTACTGAAGTAAGCGAGAATTTTTCCATCAAGAATGACAGACATTTGATTTGATGCCTTCTCCATATGCACAACACCAGGGAGAAGAGAAGCCCTCTAGATTATTTAAAAAACTGGTGGAACACTCCTTTTCTATGTTTTATAGCCCGGAGAGAGAGCATATCCCATAGAAACACCATCCATCATTCCTAAGTTACTGGGGATCTGTGCTACTCTACCATCTACTCAGAGTTGTGGTTACAAGAAACAGTGGAGTCTAAGAAATTTAAAACCTGACCTTCACCTGGTATAAATTGACAGATTCTATTGAAATCAGTGCCAATTTCTCGCCTGTGATTTATTTTTTGACGCAGAATGTTTAAGTTTAAACGGAGCATTTGAAATTCAATGTTAAGTTTCAGGAGTACCTACCCATATGAAAATGTTTGTGTAAATTAGAAATAAACAACTACGCAAACTTGCATATGTTCTCATCTGTTTGCCTTTCCATCTGTACGTTTTCAAATAAACTCTTTGGGATTTGAAGATTCATTACCAGCTGAAAAAAATTGACACCCTGAAGACTGGTCTATTTAATCCAAAATCCATTATCCCAGGGAAGCTTTTTCTTTGCTTGCATCTCCACTAAAAAATTGAGGCTACGTGTCAGAATGGATGCAAGGATTTTGTTAGTGCTGGCTGGCTGGTTTCAGTTTACAGAGGGTGTTTCTAGGGAGATAGTGCCCTGTGTGTCGCCAGCAAGCTCATTTGGCTCGTCTAGCAGCAATTAATTTGGTTTACAAGTACAAGATTACAGCAGGGGGTAGTAGCAGAATTTAGAGACGTGCAGGAAAGGAAGACGCCGCGGCCGAAACGACTTGGTACCCTAAGCAACACAAACAACAACAAGCAGAGAGGCAGAGCCAGGCAGGAGCTGGACTGTCCAGGATACTCTCCTGATGCAGTGCATAGCAGTCATGCGCACTGGGGCAGCAGAACTGTCCTCGTGCAACCAGGGGAGCAAAAACAACAACCGCTGCTGGGAGCTGCAGGGACGGGAGAGCTCTCTTTCCCAGGGTGAGGGCTTCTGCATACCACACCCATCAAGTGTTTTGAAACCAACAACAAAGCCCTGCACAACAAAAGAAGAACAGCAGTAACGCTAATAATGCTAAAATAAGAAGGGTTTGGCAGCTTCCTCTGAGAACGTATACAACATGCAATGATGCCAAGTTATCTTGGCCAAAACAACGGATGGCAAGAGCTCAGTGAATCATTTCACAGCAGAATACCTTCTGCTTGTATTTGGTTCTGTTGTGTGTGTTCCAGTGGGATACCCAACAGCCCCATAACACATTTTTCCAACACCTTTTCTGCCTAATTGTATTTTTTGTTAACTATCTATATTGATCAATTTTACTTATAATTTGAACTCTGCTGCTATTAAGCTACCTGGACACATTGCATTTTTTAATTCACACAATGAGCTGCTTAAAAATATCCAGATTTATTAATATACTCAAAAGCTAGCTGATGCCAATATCCACCTGTATACCTTTGGAAGCCTTTTTTGGTCAGCTCAAAAGGTTAGATATTCATTGTGTGCATGTGCTTGCAAGCAAACATAGAGAGATGTGACTGATTAATGGATGGATTAATTAAAAAGGCAAACTAATATGTCCAGAACAACAAACAGGTACATTCTTAGATAAGTTTAACAAAGTGCTTAAATTCTTTGTAAAACCAGTGTGGAATTAAACTCCAAGCTAAACTTATGATTAAGTATTTTATTGAATCATGACCCATTTGCAGGAGCATTTGTGGGGAGACTTTTTTGCTTTTTAGCCAACTCTGCTTATTAAATTACAGTTTCTGCACAGCCATATTTTTATTTTCTTTATTTTGGGTTCATTTTAAAATGACAGGCCGTAAAAGATTTCATTTGTCTTTAGAAAAGTCCAAACCCAGCAGCTCTCAGGAGCTGTTGATTTATGGTGTCCTGCCTTCACAATCTTGCAATGAGCATTTGTTCTGATGATGTGATGTTTGTGATTTCATATCCTGCTGGGGAGCTTCAGTGTGAGAAGGCGTATTTTGGAACTAAGATGAACTGGAATGTTGCCTCACCTACTCATGCAGTTTCAGGTCCAATGAATTGATTTAATCTCTTGCTCTTAATAAAAAACAGTTGTTATTTTTCTTACTCTCCACTGCATTCATAGACCGCATCTACAGTGGTGTGAGGGAAAGAAATATGAAAATAAGTGTGTAAGTGTAACAAAAAAGTTCGTTATGACAAACTGGCTTTCAACAATGTTTAACTATCAGAACATTAAATAATTTTAATAACTAGTCATATCTATTTATCCATTAATCTCACAGAGAATCACTGTAACTAGAGATGACATCTACAGCTATCTGGTCAGAATTCCCCTTGTTGCAGCTTGTGACCAAGCTGTCAGTGTGTTTCTCTGAGTTCTTGTCTACCTTGTCTGTACCCTTCCATTCCTTAGCTAAAGAGAAAAAATTATATTCAACCACCCTTTTCCTGATAAGACTGAATGAATGCTGTTCCCAGCCTCTTCTCATCCATCATGTGTTCCAGACCTCTTGTCATCTTGGTGACCTCCCCTTGCCTCATTACTGTACATCCGTGTCTTTCTTGCAGGGAAAGTAACAGAGAACATATTTCACACTTACTGAAAAGTGGAGACTATGAATGAAACAAATTGGGCAAACATTTGGTAGGATTGATTGAAGAGTACTATCTCAGGAAGTCTCTTGCACCAATTGCCCACCTCCTTTCCCATACAATTTTATTTGCTTCAAATAAATCAACCTCCTCTTTACCTTCACCATTAAAACAAACCAGGCAAGAAAGAATAAAACTCACAGATAGTAGAATGGGTGATTCAAGAGCAGTCAGCCTCTAATCTCAGATGAACTCACAGAAGTGGGAATTAACATTTCTAGTGTGCCTCTATTTGCTTGCAGCGATATTGGCAGATCTATTACTATAATTCACCACTTGATCCCTGATCTGGTTTCAGGATGTATTGCCAAAGAAATAGTGGTACCAGAGGTGCAAGTCAGCAAACAGGGGTGAATCCAGGGATGAGGCAGACTGAAACACTTTCACAGAGTATGGCTGAGTCTGACTGAGCAAACAAGAGGGAGAAATGAGCAGCTCACTGCAGAAAATGCCTCTGAGGAGCAGCAAAGGATGGGAACAAAGCTTCTGGATGCATGTTTGTGCCTCTTGCTGAGCTACCCTTGTGCTGCGCTATGATAAACTCACAGTGGAATTCAATTCCCTTACTGCAGGCTCTCCTGCATCAGATATTTTCTTTGCCAAGTCTCTCACACCCTATTTGGTGTATTTAGAAGGGAAATAGAAATTCTACAGGTGCAGAACCTGGCACCAGCAAAAGATGAAGATGCTGTTCTGAACACTGTTACATCTGCAGATATGCTGATGGAAATAGCAATGAAATGAGGTACGCTGCAGGGAGAACAAGAAAAAGCTACTGAGAAAGGTCATATCTACATTTTACATAGTCTGAGGTTATTTAAGATGAAACCTAATTCAGAATAAGGAAGTACTGATCATCCAGTAAGGGCTACTTCCCCACACTGGGATCTTCCAGTTCTTCACCTCTCACACTCTGTTTCACATACCATGTGTTACACTTTGTCCTTCTCTTCAGTCACACTTTTTCCAAGAACGCACTTGGCTGTATTTGACCACTAAACTTTGGCATTCTTGGCATACTAAAATGACATTATGAGCACAGGAGAAAGCAACAATTAATCAAAAATGGTGCATGGTGGGAAAATGTCTCATCAAATCCATGCATTCCTTGCAGTGTGGCTCTTTTCCCTACAGGCAGGAGCAGGACCAGTGCTACCCCACAGACTGCAGAGGCTGCTGCCTGGAGCAGGGGCTGGCAAAGGCCAGGAGGTGTATCCATTAGCAATGTGTGCCCACAGCACAGATTTGTAGTGGGATTTTTTGTTCTCTCAGTCCCCTGTCCTGAGTGTAGAAGCCTCTGAGAGAAAGCAGGATATGTCTCTGGACAGCAGAGAGCAGCTGGAGATCAAACACTGCGCTGTTCTCACACAACTCTTTCTTCTCTGCAAAGGGTAGGCAACCCTGCAGAAAAAGCTTGTGTCACCTTGACTGGCACAGAATCATGTCAGACCATGTCAAGGCCACACTCAGTGCTCTCAGTTATGGCTCAGTCATGATTTACTTGCAGAGCACTTTCACATTCTGAACATTGTAGAGATAATAGAGTTAGTGTCACTGTTCTTTCTACTGCGATGCTTGTGAAGCAGAATTCTGAACAGACACTGTGGGGACATGGGAGAGTTTTGTTTTAACAGCACCTACAGGTTTCTTATCATTCTGAAATACTGTTGCCATTTGCAGTGGACTGCATTAAAAAGTCACCAAAAACCTCTCTTGTTTAGAAGTGTCACAAATTTGATCCCTCAGATTTTCTAACCCTATTCTCTTTTGTTGCAGTCACTATTTTTTTTTAGGATTGTATCTGTACAGAATCATCACCAGAAAAAAATTCATAATCCATTGACATGTCCTTCAATAGGAGCATGCACTGTTCTCCATTAATTACAGGATTGTGCATTCATATTCAACTTAATGTTAATCTTAAATGCAGTTGTTGGTGTACCTTGTTATTTAAATTCTATGTGAGCAAAGTCAGCTAAATCCAGTGATGGAGACTTAGTGCCAAACAAACTTTATCAGCAAGTAAAGCATTAATCATAGGCTGTAAATATCAAATGTTTTCCATAGCATTTTGCAAAGATTTTCAGAAGAATCACAGCACACAGCCTAGCAGCCTGTATGAGGGAGGCTGCAAAGAAGAAGTCATATTCCCTGTGTTTATTTAACACTCAGTGAGATTATATCTGGCTTCTCTTTTACCATCTCCAGAATATTGCTTATAAAATTTTTTCAGGCCAATTATAAAAGATTTAGATTTTATATGCATTAATATTGGGGTAAATAAGGATGTTTTAAAGTTTTAAAATTTATAAACACCTGTGGGTCTAATCCACATATTTACCCATGTCTATTGCACTTGACTATCCTTTTGAATGAATTACCATTGGGATTTTTTTTCAAGCATACTGTGTAATTAAATTAAAGAAAATGTAAGAGTTATATCTTCCTATCCTCCTCTTTCAACTATGCCGTCCTTGTTCTTTTCTTCTTATATCTTTCTGTCACTTTGAAAATCTTCTTGAGACCTTGTTTGCTCCAGCACAGAGCTGATAAGCAAAGCAAATGTTTACATTGTAATTTGATGCTGGGAAAGCAGAACTGCAGAAAGCACCAGGAAGATAATGGCATCCTTTCTCTGAGCAAGTCCCACCTTATCATCAGAGAAATATCTTTGGTTTCAAGGGGAGAAGAAACTGCCCATTTAGTTAATATTAGCTGGGATTTAGTGCTTCTAAATACAGCTGCCAATAGAGGAGATTTTCATTATAATTTTAGTTTATAATGTGAAACACTGCCAAGTTTCTAATTTGTCACGAAATACAATGAAATTGAAATTAATGCTCTCTTTCTATGAGCTACAAGGTCAGTTTGACACTGTGAATAGTTAAATCATCCTTGGCAAGAGCGTTAGCCTGGCATAAATTCTATAATGAGAAATTCAGATTACTAGCATCATCTGAAATGTGAGTGCCCAGCACTTAATCTAGGACCATTTGGTTTTGCACTGAATAGTAATGCCTTTATCACTGTCATTAGGGATGCACACGAGCTTAATTTATTTGACTTTAGATATTTCCTTTTAATTGTGCCTATTAATATCTGTTCTTTTCAGTAAACAGGCATTTTCAAAATCTTCTCTGCTCCTTCAGCTTTTTCAGCTCTGCTGCATTGGCGGGAAGGACTCAGTTCAGCTGGCTTCACACACCCATCAGTAAAAATGCATGAACTGTCCCTAAAGGCCTTGAACCACATTTCAGGGAAGAAAACAAAAACACAAGATCTGGCCCTTTCCCCCTTAATGGTCCTGAGATTTTCAGTGATTGCCTAATTTAAGTCTTCAACACTAAGATCATCCTCTGATACTCTGGCTTAATAAAACCTTCCTCGGAGAACGAAATTAGAAGTGCCACAAGGGACAGCTCATGAAGCAGAATGCTACTGACTATGAGTAAGGGTATTAGTATCTGGCTCTGGGCTGGTTGGGTCATTTCCTCATCTGTGGCTTGTGCTGCTCTCCTCCTGTACCTGCAGTGCTCAGCTCGGTCGTGGCTCTTGCCCCTAAGGAAAGTGGGTTTCCCCACTGCCTCTGGAGCAACCCTAAGGACAGAAGCATCGCAGAGGCAGTTGTGGTCCACCTGCTGTTCTAGGAAAGAAGTTTGCTGAGCCAAGAATAGCTGTGTTTTGCTTGCCCCGAGTGACCACTGCTGCCCCAGCACAACCTGTTATTCCATCTTCCCAGCCCCTTTCACTGCCCTGCCTCATGGAGGAGGTGATGCAGTTCTGCAGGAGCTGTGTCAGCTGTGTCAGCCCTGCACGGAGGAGGTGGCACCAGGAAAGGAAGGGCCAGATGGCTCCCCTCGTAACTCCACAACTTTGTGTGGTTTGGCTGCGTTGCCATATGTGCATGAATCATTAAGAATATACCCTGATGTACTTAAAGCATTTAGTCTCAAGAAAAATGGGGTCCTCCAAAGTCTTCGTAGCTGCATAGTCTCTTTATAAAATGTCAGCATGTTTTAAAGGTTTGTCAAAGAGGTGCAGAAAGAACCAGAAGGGTTTATGTCCACAAAACAACTCAAACTTAGCTGTTATCTATGCCACACCCATATACTATCTTGAAATAATTTGTGCTATTTCCTTTGTTCTGTATTTCAAAACAATGCTGTACACATTTTCTAAAGGAATAAAATAATTAAATGTATTTGTATACTAATAAAAGTCATGAAAAGAATGCTTCTCATTTTTAATTTGACTCAGAAAACAGATGCATTCCCATAAAACCTTGCTGTCTAGCCAATTAATTAATTCCTTAGTATATTCTTTTAAGTATGTGTCTGAAAGTGTGTGGAGAAGGAAGGCAGCTGCTGACTAGGTCAGTGCTCCAGTGGTAAATAAGTAATGTTTTCCAAAGATATTCTCTGTTAGATGATACCATAATACTGGATTTTTATGGCAAGGTTGTAGTAGCGGGGGGACTACAGGAGTGACTTCTCTGAGGAGCTGCCAGCAGCTTCCTCCATGTCCCACAGAGCCAGTGCCTGCCAGCTCCAGGACACACCTGCTGCTGGCCAAGGCTGAGCCCATGAGTGGCAGTGGCAGCACCTCTGGGATCACGTATCTGAGGGATGGGAGGAGGGAACAGCGCTGTGCCAACCACAGCAGGAGGGATGAGACCATGCTGAGGGAGCTGCGCCCGTGCAGCCCATGGATGCCCCTGATGGAGCAGAGATGCACCTGCAGCCCGTGGAGGAGCCCACAGTGGAGAAGGTGGATGCCAGAATGAAGTCTGTGACTCCATGGGAGCAGGATCCTGGCAGAGCCCTGCAGGCCAATTGAGAGAGGAGAGCATGCTGGAGCAGGTTTCCTGGTAGCACCTGTGACCCTCCTAAGGAGCCCATGCTGGAGCAGTTCATGAAGAAGTGCAGCCCATGGAAAGGACTCACACTGAAGAAATTTGTGAAGGATTATCTCCTGCGGGAGGGATCCCACACTGGAGTAGGGAAAAGACTCTGTTCCCTGAGGAGGAAGTCGCAGCACAAAAGACATTACATGAACTGACCATAATCCCCATTCCCACCTCTCCCTGTGCTGCTGGGGGACAGGAGGTAGGGAATCGGGAACAAATTTAAGCCTGGGAAGAAGGGAAGGGTGGGGTGTGTGACATGGATCTGGTTCTTCTCCTTACCTGCCCTTCAATTCCGTGCAGCAATTGGCCTCTACTAGGAGGTGGAGGCAGGAGAAGGGCAATGTGCTGGAGTAGCACCCAAAAACCAGAAGATTATTTTACTCAAGGCCACTGTGGTTTTAGAGGGAAATATTTTTTGCTGCTCACCTGGTCCTTAACAAGCTGCAATATAAACCTATGAGAAAGGCAATATGGTTTACAAAGTCACTATGCTATACATCAAATGCTCTTGATGAGACAGAGGGTCTTGGGATAGATGGTCCAAAAGTGCTGGAAGCATGTTGAGGGTCTGTACACATGTTTTATGGACGCTGATCACACATACAACTAAATGTAAAGAGCTGGTGCCAGTGAATTATTGACCTCTGTGGAACAACTAGGAGCAATCACAGAGCAAAAGCAGATGTTCCATGTGTGCAAGCTCATGGGCTGAACTATGACACCTCTCAAATGTTCTGATTTGTTTTGTGGGGCTTTTTTTTTACTGTTCCTGCAGCAATATCTTATGGACTTTTTTTTTGCTTTAAGTCTAAAGAAATGTCTTTCTTTGGTTTTCCACTTCCTTTTTCTAGTGAAAAATTAATTTTAAAAAGTTTTGAATTTTTCAAACTGTTCACATTTATGAGTGTGTGTAACAAAGCTGAAAGACTGTGGTAGCATAGTGAATATTATGAAGGTTCCTTGTAAAATATGTTGATGTCCTAATCCTGTTGACTTTTATATATATCCAAATGCTATGATTAATTTGTGACTAAATAAGTTTTTCTGTTCAAAATATTTGACTCTGAATCATGCAATACATTTAAAGTGGGGGATATGTAAAGTATAAATGGATGGTGTCTGGAGTCTCAGCATCTTGGTCCTGTGACTGCTAGTGATCCCCAACATAGCAACAACAATGAAAAGGTAAGATTTTCTCAAAAAAAGGAACCATGAAAATTTTGATCAGGATAAGAAATCTCTGTATCTTCTTCAGTGAAGATTTTTTCACAATTCCCTGTATGGTCACATCAAAACAGAAAAATATCAGTGGAAGAGGTCACATAACACATGCACTCTTTGGCCAGTACATGGAGACGTGCAGAGAGAGTCTCTAGGACTAAAGGACACACTGCAGCAGGTTCAAGAGAGCTCTGATTTTCAGGGATCATCCCTCTGTGGGTGATCCCTGCACAGCCAGGATGTCTTTAAAATATACTCGGCTATACAATAAAAGAGCAATGCCTTGATGCATTTCCAAGTAGTTCCTGGCAAATGGCACCATTTCAGCCCTGTCCTGCCCTGGTCCCCAACTGGAAGTGGTGGGACAGACCTGGCTGCAAGATCCTGACCCATAGGAAGTCTCCCAGTCCTGGGTGCCTTGGCCCCAGGATGCTACTGTCCCACACTGTGCCCCAAAAGCTTTAATTGTGGCTGCTGCTTTTTTGATCCAAATTCATCCAAACCACCCTTTCAGGAGCCAATCATGCAGAGTGGTTTGCCCTTGCCCTCTCCTTTCCCACCCCCAGAGAGCTCCCCCACACCTGCCTGTCAGCCTCTCACTCTGAAATGTCCATGTGGAAAATGTATGGAAAAGTCAATACTGGAGGTACTTACACTAATTTAACCCATCACACGTAGTGATCCCACAGGTGGAAGTCAGCAGGGTGGGATCAAGTAGCTCCAGGCACTTTTCAAGCTGTAGGTGCTTTTCAATCACTTTGGGCACAACGGCTGCCAAACAGCAGGAGGCAAGTTCGGTTTTACTAAGCGGTGCAATATGTGCTCCACTCTGGAGGATCTCACAGCATGACAGCAAAAATATGAATATGTTTTAAGTATCATCATCTAATTGATGCTACAAGTATATTATATATGACAGCCGTGGTGTATAATGCTACCTAAGATCCATCCTAAGGTGGATTTTGAAGCCATCTCAAAGTATTTGAAGGTCATAAACACCAACACAGGGAGACAAATTACCTAGGGTAGTGTAATACACTTAAGGAGAACTAGCATGCAATGGAACAAAGTAAAATTCAGGCTGCATATCAGGAAAATTTTCCCTAACAGAAAGTCTATTAGTCTGTGGAATAGCCTCCCAGGGGAAGTGGTGGAAGCCCCACAGCCTGAGTCATTTAAAGCTAGACTAGAAAACATTCGAGAATAATCCTGAATTGGCAGAGAATAATCCTACATTGGCAGGGAGATGGAAAAGATGACCTAATAGGTCTTTTCCATCTCTAGCTTCTATGATTCAACCAAGGTATGTTACTGTGTGCTATGTATCAGGGCATGCCCAGCCCATTAACTCCAAGTTCCACTTCAAAGTGGAAATCTTGAAATTTTACCTTGGCTGCTGCTAACTTTGCCATTTCAGCAGACAGTGAGAGCTTTGTGTTCTTAAAGAATTTGTTCATTTTTAAGGCTTGTATAGAGAATGAGAATGGGAACAATAAATTTAGAAAAAGTTGTGGTTTCTTTAAAGCAAGAAGGATATTTTCTGTTTCTTCTAATTTTTTTTTCCTCCTTTCCAGCACGGCACTATGAGACACAGCCCTCTGACCAGGTTCCAGAACTATCTATGTATTTCCACATTTGTTCCCATCATTATCACACTTGAGTATCTGACATATATAGCGTTGCAGGGAGCAGAACTTAGGTCACAAATGGATGAACATGTGAGTCCACATCTATGTGCCAGTTAAATACATTAATTCCACGGGCCAGCCTCCCAGCTTAGTGTAAATCTCTGTAGCTGTACCCTCTATGGAGTGGGACAGTTTTAACTGCAGTAGTGGGACTTCTGAAGTAGTGCTCCTGAAAGGCACTGGGAAAGATCCTCTGGCCAGGTCCAGCTTGCATCACTCACACTGCACAAAGGGATGTGATCTGCCCAGAAATGGCTGTAGGGCACGGCCCTGCCAGGAAGGCTCTGTGTTCCCAGAGAACTGGCAGATCCACCACCACTGCTTCCCCAGCCCTGTGTGGAGTTGGGGAAGGGCCAGCAAGCTCAGCAAGCCCAGCTCCTCGCTGGTTCATACCCAAGCAGTGGCACAGCTCCCTGCTGCAGAGCAGGGGGGCAAGGAAGGGGCAGAGCAACCTTCATCCATCTGTTGTTGAATGTGCTCTGATGTTGTAAGAAATGAACCCCTTTAACAAATGCCTTTAAGGAGAGGGGTCCAATGCCCAGCACTGCTTTCAGCTACCCCTCACAACTGGAAAGTGACAGGAGAGGTCCTGTGCCCCACAGCCCTGATTGTATTAAGGTTTTTAAGTTTGGCAAAGGAAGAAGAACAAATTCTGATACCAGTGCTCTATGCTGGCCTTATTTGACTCAATATAGGGCACTTGTTTTTCTTGGTGAGGCCAACTCATCATCTCATCATGAGAAACACTTACCCAAGTGCTGTGGGTATTACTAAAAATTCCTGACATCAAAACTGGATAGCTTCCTAGTTCAAATTAGAGTTACCTCAAAAGTGTGTCTGCAAGGCTGCCTTATGCTCTCACCCCTGTGGAATCCATGAGCTGTGTGAGTGCGAGGACACTTAGCAATTATTTACAGGACAGAGTGTGTCATGCTGGAGGAGTGAATACTCTGATGCTTCTCTAAGCTTTCAGATCTGCCTTTCACTCTTCTCAACCCATAGGTTTAACAAGTGACATCTGGCTCTTCTTGTCTTTACAGCACACATCGCTCTTTGTCCCTTTACAAGGAGGCCCCTATTTTTTCAATAGCTTGACTGAAATCACAGCATTTAAAGATCCAAAAAGTATTGCTTCTGACATCACATGAGGGAAAAATGTGTGAAAGGGAGGCTAGATTAAATTAAAATAATCTTCCCTTTTAAGAAAAAGGTATCAGTAGAGAGGTGTGCTTAGGAAATTACTGCAAGATCCTCAACTTTTTCCTGCTTCTTTTTTCTGTCACAATCCCTTCTACTTGCCCATCAACTTTCATCAGACTCTATTTCTTTTTTGTAGTAGCAGCTGTCCTTATTTATGGGATGCCTGACACCATTCCAGATGCTCTGTATCTAGAGGAGGAAGAGGGTAAGAGCAACCATCCCAGGAGCTTTTAGTTGAAAATATGTATTTTGCACCTCCTATTGTGCACTGATTTCGACAGGGAGCCAGGTGAGGAGTTCAAGCTCATAAAGAAAAATTCTGAAAGTCGGTACATTTTCCAGGGAGCCAGCATAAAATTATGTCTGGCTTCCTGTTTCTTCACCAGATATTTCAATGGCTAATAAGGACAGAAGTTTTTTCAACCTCCTCTAGTTTTGGCAGTGACTTCAGTGGGAGAGGAGTTGTTCCAGCACTGAGACCATTTGGAAAATCTCACCTTAAATAATCAAATATAAATTAGATATCCAGGATATTATCTGTCACATCCAACATCAGCTGCAAGTGGATCAAATTTAAGTCCAAAATAGGAAACAGTAATCTGGAGCACTGCTTGCTCTCAAAGCAAGCTTCAGTGCCAGCCATTGCCTCTACTCTAATTGCCAGCTCAGGAGTGGTAACACAACACCATTCAGGTTTCTGCCCTGCAGAATAAAAGCTTCTCCATGTGTTGAACTTATGTTGTTGCACCTACTGATGCTGGAAAGAAGCACTTTTTAATGTTGGAGTGATAACTTGCAGCTTTTGCATGCAAGGAAGTTGAACAACACCAGCATTTAGATGTTAAACCATTCCTATGGACCAGCCTCGCTTCTAGGTGAGAAGGAACTGCTGAAGTTAGTGCAGCTACAGATGAAGTCTGGAAGAGAAAATTCTACATAGAGATGACATCTTTCCTAAACTGAGATGAGTTGCAAATGCATCGTTAACAGCACCAGACTGGGCTCTGACCATGCACCAGGGTAACCCAGATCACTCATAAATAATTATAGAAAAAAAAAAATCAGAATGTGACATTCCTGGAGCAATATATATCTGCAAAATTATTGTGCAGAGCACTGTCATCTGAAAAAAGAACTTAAAGAAGGAAGAACACAGGGTGTCCTCATTTTTAATTTCAGCACCTACTGCTGAATTAATTAAAACTGTGAATGGTGGTTTCCATAATATTAATTTATTATAGCATGCCTTTATTAACATAAATATTTCATTGTTCAATGAGGACATAAAAAAATAAATTGACACTTTGGCAGTCATTCAATGTTTTTGGGATCTATTTTATAAGATATTTTACTGATGAAAATGCGTCTTAAAGCCTTAGCAATATGTTTGGCTTTGGTCTTTGGCAGCAAAAAAAGCAGGAGTCTGAAAGCCAGAAATGTCCCCCGAGCATGCATCTATATTCCTGCTGTAGGTCTTCAGAGTTCTCCTTTTACAGGCAATTGGAAAAATATTTCAGTGGCTGTTTTCTGATACATTTTGATTTGTATTTGAACAAATCTCACATTTCTACTGTCAGACATTCCCATGTTTTATCACATTTTTCTTAAATGATTTTCAAGAAATTGCATTAACTCTTCAAGTTGACAGAGTAAATATTGTCAGCATAAAAGCTGAAAACTGATTTCACAGATATCACCATCTTAAATTTCCAGAGAATTTTGTGTTGACTAATGGAAAAACAAAATAGGAAAATCACTTACAGGCAAAGAAAATTTTATTTTGAAGTGAAGTTTATGGACGGCGTCTTGTTCAGTTGCAGAGAATATCTGGAGATATGTATGCACATTTACATTTCTTGAAACTCTCTGTATCTGGATATGTCTAAAAAAAGGACACATTAGATACCATCCTAAAAGCACATTGTGAGTAAGGCTTAGCACTTTTTTAGAAGTTTAACACAATACAGTGCTAACAATGAGTGACTAAAGTTTAATTCTGCACACTAGAAATACATTAGAAATTTTATTATCTGAGACAGTTTTCCAGTACTTACTTAGGACAATAGCTTTCTGTACAGGTGGTAAAAACTTGTCTGAAAGTTGAGGTATATTTACAGAAATCAAGGAAGAGAATTAGCACTTGAGAGTCATCAGAATAAATGCAGGAAGGGCAGTGGGTCAAAAGGCAAGAGAGTTCATCCTGATTGAATTGTGCATTGATGGAATGATTTGGATTCTCCATCCCCCATTGGTAGCAGGTCCTAAACAGCAGGTGTGTCACTTCCCAGTCTGGTCAGACATTCTGTATCCTCCTGAGTGAGGCCTACACCTGCAGTGTAACTATTCTTTTTGTTTGCCTATTACTTTAATGGTTACATTTTTGTCTCAGAAACTGTCCTCTGCCATGACCCTAGAGTTTCTAGTATCTAATTGCCTAATAGAATTGGGCACTATTCCTCAAAATTCTGCTTTAAACATATTTTTTGTTGTTTTTTTCAGGTTTTTTTTGGTTTTGGTTTTGCCTTTTTTTTTTTTAAAGCAAATTACTTAAATGAAATTGTCTAGTTCTTTTGTTTTGTTCTTTGATCCCTGTCCCTGACCTCTGCTCTTTTGGGGACAGTAGAGCTGAGAAAATTTTTGCAAGACCACCTTTTCAATCTCTTTTCCACAACACAGCTAACCAGAACCCCTAAGTTTGTTCAGAACAGGCAAGGAGCTTAATGCATCTCTTCAATTAACCCCAATTAATATCCTAACTATTAAGGCGTGTGCTTACTCTTTCGCCTCTGTTACACCCTTTCTTCTCACACTTCTGTTTCTTTCTTGGACAGTGTATTCTCTGCAGCACTGTCTTTTACTGTGTTTGGAAAGCACATATGGCATTTCTTTTTTCACTCCTGTAAGGTAAATATTAATGCTTCATTTTTTCCCAGAAGTAGGAAGCTGGGAAGGCAAGGAGGTGGAAGGTTATATCTGTGTGCTGGAGTGGCTTGCACACTGTGACAGATGTTCTTGCTAAGAAACTAATAGAAATTAATAGCTAAACAAAGAAGTATTTAATTCCACCCTACATATGATTGGACAATAGGGCCCTAGGCCTCAATTCTCCAGAGAGTTGCGTGCATTTAAGCAAAACATTCCAAGGGGATGCATTACACACAGCTTGAATGCCAGGCAGAATGATATACAACCCCAGGCTCCCCTTTGCTAAAAGACAAAGTAAGTATTAATACTCAGGTGCTCATGCCAGCGGTGCAGAGGTGAGAAATGGCAGGTGACTGGATAGGCTACCCAGTACAATAAACCCATTCTGAGCAGGAAAAACATGTTCCCTGGAAAACACTACGAGTGCTCAGATCTGCTCAGCTTCCTTGCTGTTGCTTGTTGTAGCAGCTCATGCAGAATTCTAAGATTTTCTTTCTGTTCAGGTGGTAGCTTGGGACAGGGGATTTTGAGGGGGGCACAAGCTATCCTTTACCTTTGTCAAATAGGTTGCAAAACACTTAATTGAGACATCCCTGTGAAAGAGGTGTTACACCTCCTCAAACTCAAAGCAGAGAGTGCCTGGGCTGCTTTACTAGGGTACTTTATGATGGCTGTTTTACTGGGTGTGTGCAGCAAACCTCACACAAAAATACTTTGCTCCTTGATAACACAGTTAGGCTGGCCTTACAGTGTCAATATTTATCTGGTATTGGATCTCCTCAGCTCAGGAAAAGGTTGTTTTATCTAAGACCTACACTGATTTTGAATCAGGCCACTTATTTATATGCCAAGACGAAAACATGAGGAAGCTGTCTAGCAACTGCAAGAAATGCTGCTCATGCCATTCTGTGGTGTTAAGCATGTTGGTGAGACAGGTCGTGTTTTACGCAGTCACAGAGTAGGAATGAGGGGGAAAATGAAGAAGCAGAGCTGTAGGCCAAAAAAAACTTTAATACTCTTCAACGTATATGATCTGAAATACGTCATCATCATCTGTGTCATTAAGTGCTTATGGGAGATTGCAAATCTTCAGGCAAGTGCTAAATGCTGTTTTCTATTTTCCTCTAAGTCAGTTATAAGTATTCTCCAAAGTGTGGGAAATATAAATCTCATTTACGTATGGTAGGAAAATTTGTATTGGCTTCTGTTTCACAGAGCCATGGAATTGCTGGGGCTGGAAGAAACCTGGAGTCATCTAACTCATCCCCAGCTCCAGCAGGGTCAGCTGGAACAGGTGGCCCAGGCTCATGTCCACTCAGGTTCTGAGTATCTCCATGGAGACAGTCAATTAAATAGGCTCAGCCATAAAGTAAAGCAAACCTAGACCAGTGTTAAGCAGGACTCCCGGCAGGAAACAGGGTAACTAACAAAAGAGGGAAAACTACTGTGCACAGAAAAAACACATATCCTATTGTTGTCTGTAAGGACAAGGGCAGGCAAGTGCCTGAGAGCAGTATCTGTTTCTGTATGGAAAATCTGCCAGAGAAATATCCTTCATCTCTGAGGTGCTCTTGAGACCCTTATGGAATGAAGTATGGCACTTGAACGAAAGCCCCTGACAGAAAACCTGGAAATGCCCGAGATCCTAGAGAAGGCAGGAATGTTCTCATCAGTGTTTCCCATTAGGATGGCACGTTGCTCTCAAGAGCTCTTGTGCCGTGTCTGCCCTCTCCCAGAAGTTTCCTTTCGCTTATCTTGGGCCAACAGCATAGGCCTCTCAGAAACACAGAGCAGGGCAGTGGGCAGAGGAGGGGACAGCAGCTGAGCAGAAGATAGGGTGGTGTCGACAAGGTCTGTGCTGCAGCTCGAGGCTGGACCATTGTCCATTGCTCCCTGCATGAGGATTTGGCTGTGTAGCCATGGGAATGAGCATCCACGCCATGCCCCTAGCAAGCAGCAATCACAGAAATCCCACTGTACCCTGAACTGGTCCTTCAAACAGGAGCAATCCTGTGTTTGAGTGTTTTGGGGTTTATTTTCGTAATCTGAATGTAAAGGTCTTTTAGCAGTAGTTCTTCGTGAAGGGCGTTTTCTTAGGAGAAAATTCTTCTTGTATTTTACTAGACTAGAAATCATCTAAAAGTACATGATTTCACATTTCTGCAGAAATGCAATCTAATGTTACAAATAGCTTCATGGAAGCAATTATTTTGAGAGCGCAGTCTGCATGAGGACACACAAATTGTTACAAGCGCAGATCCTGAGTCATGTGAGTGAATAGCTTGTGACATTTGACTGTAAAATTGTGAGCCGACTAAATACCTAAATACTCTTATTGATTAAAGTCCATAAAATTATTGACTTTTAAATTGTACAGCCTGGTGGTTGACATTTAAGCAGAATGCCAGGATCCCATTATGTCTAAAGAACATCTTCCAGCTGGAGAGGTGGCATCCATGACATGATGCTTTCTACCTGAAAGAAAAGAAAGAATTACTAAAGGGGAAATAAAAAGGTCCTCTCTGTCAAAGTCATGAAAGAAGGGCAGTGTTTCAGTGGAAAATAATAGCAAAATGGTTAAAAAAGCACTAAATTTTTTCCATCACACAGATTTCAGTAATCATGAATCACACTATTGTGCAAGCACACATCTGGCATTATTTCTTTCAGTACTGAGTGCCCACATATGTTTGAGTATGACACTGTGCTTGTCAAAGGCCCTCAAATTTTTTCTAACACATCAGTTTGGTGACAGCACAATTGTCTAAAGAATAAGCTTAATTAACAATGGCATGTTTAATATTATTTTGTGATTGCCTTCTATTAAAATAAGATCTTAAGAAATCGTGACAACATTAACAATCATAATTACCAGCTTAGCTGGACATACTACAATTGTTGGACCAGAAAGAGATCACTTCCAGGTGGGACAAGGGATTGCATTTCTTGCTGACTCTGGGTGAAGAAAATTGAGGCTGCATGTGTTTCAGAAATGTTACATACAAAACTATAGTGAATTTTCTGAAATAATGCTGAAACCAAACGTCTTTGCATGTCTATGTTTTTACCAAAAACCTGGGAAGGCATCAGTGGTAATTTCTGTAAGTATATTGTGTTACTTACTCTCTGCACAATGACACCATAAAAAGATGGAACAGCTCTCTACCCTCAACAGAGGCAATATGCAATACTTCACTAAACTAGTTCCCTGGAATTGTTCTGGAAACTTCTTAATTATCAACAGAGACAAGGGTAACTAGAGGACTTACAGGCCATTTCAAGGATAATACCCAGTTCATATTTTAGAGTTAGGTTTAGAGTTAGTACAAGACTTCTGGGTATCTTCTGGGACTATGGGTAAAATATAAACCCCATGGCCAGAAGTCATAGCAAATGAAATTAGCTCAGAGGTTGAAGGAGCGGGATGGAAATGATGATGTCCTTCTCATAATAATTTTTACAAATGTATGTCTATTAAAGACAAATTATGAGAACAGTAAGGATGACTGGAGGCTTCTCAGTGCATGCAGACATTCAAGTTTCTCTTGGTGGCCCCATTTGGGAGATGGAAGGGAGTGAGAACACTGCAAGGCATGCTGTTCACAGAGGCACACAGAAATGGGGATGTGAGAGAGCCCTTTTTTATCAGTTTTCCTCTTTTTTCTCCATGAATCTGGAGCACAGGCTTTTCAGGCCTTTCTGCTGGGCATGTGCCCTTCCTTATCTTGTGGCCTACCACCATCCCTGCCATACTGTCCCTTCCTGAGTGTTTCCTTCTGCCTGGGCTGCTATCCAAAGAAGAAAAGGTCCTATATGGTCCTGAGGACAGAACACCCTTTGGATGGAGGAGAAGTGGAAGGATTGTGGGTACAGAGAAAAGGAAAAAGGGGAAAGAGGAGTCAGTAGCACCAACCCCTGGGGATAGAGTGCCAAGTCACCCTCCCTGTCCTATTGCAGCAGCCCCTGCTGTCCCCCATTCCTGTCCATGCCCCTCCTTGTGCACAGAAGCAGCAGAATTTGAGGGCAGCACACACACAGACACACTGGTTCAGCATAACCCTGTTTTCTTGGGCAGGCTGCATCATGGTGCCACTCCTGGCAGCCACCTCCTTCTGTGGTACAGAGCAACATTGCCTGGTGAGTTTCTTGCTGTCTGGAGTCTTGCTTCAGGAGTGTTGCACCATCCTGTATCCAAAGAGTAGCAATCCAAAAATCGTGTTCCTTTGCTTGTCAAGAAGCATGGATATGAGCTGTAGCTTGTCTGCTGGGAAGCACCTCCAATCTTGTGTTTCCTGTCTTGGTTTTCTTCTGCCAAGTCTATTCAGACTGCTGTGCTTCTGAGTCAGGGACTGTGTGTCAGCTGGTTCAGGCTTGGGCAGCATGGCAAGAAAAAGGCATTTCAGAGCCTGAATAAAACACAGACAGAGCACCTAGGTGTGGTGGACCCCTCCTTGTCGCCACTCAAAACGGGGGTCTGTCAGCTGGAGTCCTTCCAGGCTTAGGAAATGTAGGCAAGAATTAGTCAGTCACTGAGATAACAGGGATTTAGCTCCTGTAAGAAGAGGAAAAAGCCTCTTGAAGTGGATCCTGATTGATGCAACAGGGCAGTAACAGAGTGGGCAGGACACTTGTGTGATGAATTCCCATCACAGGCTCTGCACTGACCCTTGTGGCTGCGCTTTCAAGGCAGGATTGATTGGGGGGTGTATTTTATACATTAATTCAGTACAAGAAGAGCTTGTGCCATGTTCCAATACCTCAGGAAATAAATGATTAGTGATGCCAGATAATCAGATAAAGCAGGATACTTAAGTAACAAAAGATAATTGTGTGAAGCAGTAAATCATACACACACAGATCAGTTAAAATTAGATACCCATTAACAACTGTATTTGGCATCAATTAGCCAATTTCATTGTTAAGATACAATGACAACTTTAATTTATATCCATAAAACCTTCTTTCCTAACCACTGTTGATCTTCTGTCTGAGGTTTACTGACTTGACCAAGGAGGACAATCACATAAATTTATGTATGGTGAGCTACTATGCATTGTCCCAAGAAAGTTTCAACCCCACTTCTGTTACTTCCTCTAAAAAAAAAAAAGTCACAAACTGTGAAAACTCTGTGTAGTGATGGAAATTCCTCACTTGGAAAACTTTCAAAAGTACACCTATTCCCACTGGAAATCCTTTTGGCCTGAGGAGAATGGATTTCCCTGACTGCTACTGATGCTGGGCCAAAGTCTTATTCTACCAAAGAGAGGTCACATTAACACAACTCTTTCAGACATTCTTAAGTGGAGAAACATATCTGATGTGTTTATATTGAGAAATTTGTGCTAAAAATAATTAAATTTGAAAACTTTTATAACTCAATAAAAATAAATGTCCAAAGAGCGAATTATAGCGTCGCAGGAAGGGACATATTGTGCACGAGCTTCACTCTGCAGGAGACAGCCAGGAAAGCTCCAGAGGCTGCTATGAGGCCCATATCATCAGAGGTTCCTGAAAGTTCCCACTTAGTCCCTTCATTTTTGGAGCAGAAGAATTCAAATTTTGTTGCTTATATTAGTGTGAAATGTCTCTTGTGTACAGTGCAGTAGTAACAGCCCCTGCAGACACAGCTTTATTAATTGGCTGCAGGCTTTTAGATGTTATTTGTACAGTTTTGTAAATGTTTTTAATAAACTTGAAGGTCTGATTCTCATTGCTGTAACAGTATTAACCAGAGCTGTCTGACAGACAAGACATGTCTGTGTACCTGTACAGAGCCAGGGGAAATGACCTTGGCTACCCAGCTCTGAATTGTGGCCATGCTACTGCGCCAGTGCATCCATCTACTTCTGCCTCTATTAATTTTATTTGTCTCATAGCTGTGTATCTATCAGCTATCTATCTATCTATCTATCTATCTATCTATCTATCTATCTATCTATCTATCTATCTAAGCTATCTATCTAATCTATCTAATCTATCTATCTATCTATCTATCTATCTATCTTTATCATCTCTATCTATGTCTAATCTACATATATGTGTGAGTACATTGCCACTACCATGGTAATGATAAAAAATTGGTTTGCAAAAGCAAATGTGGCTGTGCCCCTGCAGCGCTGAGCTCAGGTCTGCTAGGTCTCAGGAAAGGTCTAGACAAAGAGGTCAAGCAAAATGCGTCATTCCAATGGCTCCTTAAACACCTCCATGCCTGAATGTTGTTTCACAGCCCAAAAAAGTGGTTTTGGACAGGCTAATTTTAGATGGACCAATGTAAACACACGAAATGTAGCACAGCCAGGCCACCTATTTTCCTGAAAAAAGCAAGGGGTATGTATGACTGGTTACTGATGAGGATCCAGTTTTCCACAGCCTGAGCATGAGTCCCTAACCCTGCACTGGGTGCCCAAATGCCACTCTGGCACTGGTTCTCTGGGAGGTGAATGCCAAGGCTGAGTCACCAGCAGACAGGGCTTCCTCCAGTACCTTCCCTGCAGCTCCCAGCCTTGCCCTGACCCAGCTGCTCCACCTCGGCTCCCCGGCTAGTCTGGCTGCTCGCCACCCCTTCCCTACAAAATGCAAGTTTGTTTTACAGGAGGTACATGGCTGTCAGTCACTTCAAGACTTTAAATAGCCTCTTTAATACCTTAAACATGGTATAGCATGCAAATAAATTTGGAAACATCAAACCTTATGACAAAAGATGCTTACATTACCTCCTAGAGGAACGTATATGAATCATTAGCCGACATCATTAAAACAACCAATGTATAAAGGGTTAATAGAATGAGGCATTTGCAAATTTTTTCTCTTCAACTTTGTCAAGAATTCTAATTCTTCAGTTGCCTGGCCAGACAGAGTTCCTTGTATGCATTGTTTTGTATTACAAATTAACTGTTAGGCGTTTAGAACTTGCAAAACAATCTACTTGAATGAAAGTCTGGCAGCATGAAATAAGATTGGAAGGGGGAAGTGGGAAGTTATGAATATTATGTTTTTAAACTGGAATCTTGTTGGCTTTTCTTTAAAGTCAGATAGTCATAAATGACTTGACTGAAAGGATAAATAATATTTGTACTGCACATTTGGATACAGAATGCCACCCACAGATCAAAGATACACTCACACACTTTGGCAAGCCTAAATATTAACCTACAATATGGTCTGAGAAGACATTTTACTCACATATGTGCTGTCCATATTTTGTAGGTATCTAACACCAGTTAGATAGGGATTTTTTTGATGAAACCTGAAAAAAATAAAAAGCTAAAAATGTTTGAGTGCAATGAGTCTTGATGCCGAGTTCTGGTCATTGCTCAGGGCAGGACATTGCAAGAACTTGAACATACAGGACAAAAGAGTCCCTGTGCTGGGAGAGATTTCGCCTCTGGCAAGCTTTGAGTGCATGAGCAGATCCCACGTTCAACAAGTGGGACGCAACTGAGCTGGAAATAAAGATGGGATGACAGCTTGCTATGCAGCCCTGTAATAATCAGAGGGGGATAAAACTTTGCCTTCCATAGTATTCACAAATTAGTTGAAATGCATTTTACTGACTGTTGAATTCTTACCAGTGTGGAAACACGTAAGTGCCAGTGATTGATGAAACCTAGAGATACACAAACACCAAAAGCAAAAGGGGTTGGTGTCCCAAAGACTGGAGCAGGATGGCTGGGAAAAGAGAAAAAAAACAACCCGAGGAGATGGGATTCCCTTTCACATACAGTATGTATTCTTGAAGTGCTCCCAAGCTGTCCAACTGGCTGAAGATTAAAGAAGGCTGGGTGGAAGCTCAGCCTCTGCAGACTTTGCCTTGGGTATTGTTTACTTCTATCTGTGGGAGCTAAAGCCACAGCAGACACAGACACAACAGTGTCCAGTTCACTGGCGCCCATCAGATGGAATGCAATATGAAGGTGCATACTACTGCCTGTCAGTTTTAGATTGGGCTAAACCACATGATGTGTGATGGCAGCAGGGAGCCTGTGTATATTTAACATATATATATATATTCCTTCTGGAATTGGCACAAGAATAGTATAAGATGATTCACCTAAAACTCAGAATTCACTGATTTTTTTTTTTTTTTTGGCAACACTTGCCAAAACTAGAGGAAAAACTTTTCCAGTAATTTGAATCTTTTCTTTAAAAAGTAAAACCCTAAAAGCTTGCAATAATTCTTTACATAGATGAACCCCCAATATTTCTCGGACTTGCAAAATTAAGGTGAATTTTCTTGAGAACAGTAAGGAAATATTTCCAGGCTACCTTTTCTTATGAAATTTCAGTAACTCTGTTCAATATTACTGTTAACCCTAGCTAGAAACAGAGTTAGATTCTTCAGAATAGAATGACAAATTGTTTCAGGGAAAAGTGTTTGATTGCGCTTCAAATTTCTTGGAGGAGAAATGTGGGACATATTAATACAGGATAAGAATGATCTATATGTTCTTCTATAACATCTGTGCATCAAAAATCAGTGCAAGAGTCTGCTCAGGGGCTGCATTGTGGCACTGCATGGCTAACACAATTTCTGTGCCTATCTATTTACCTACACTAAACTCAAACTAGCTTCCATGCAAAAAGTAAAGTATGAGGATATTTAATGAATTTAGGGGATAAATTTCAATCCTTTTCTAAGCATTGTATTTACTACTTACTTGATTTTTTTGATTAGCTTTTATTTATCAAGCAAGAAAAAAATAATCTTCAATCTCTTTCTTGTGAACTGCTGTCTTTTCATCTTATTACTCTTGCAAAAGTTTGCACCACAACCAAGTCCCTGTACCTGCCAGGTATTGTTCTGGGCTTTTTTCCCCCTTATCTTATGGCTCTTGGGCAAAAAGCATGATCCAGCAAAAAAACATTCAAATAATGATTTTAATTTATTTTCAACAGAGTTAGCTGCTTCCCTACATAGCTCCTAGGTTTCTTCACTGGTAATAAGAGCACAATGAAGCCTCATTTTTTCATGGAGATGAGAGCTAGAGCATACAGAATTGGAGTGCCTGAAAGCTGCTCAGCTGAAAAGGACCTGGGGGCACTGGTTGGCAGCTAGCTGAACATGAGCCAGAGTGTGCCCTGGTAGCCCAGAAGGCCAGTGGCACCCTGGCCTGGATCAGCAATAGTGTGAGCAGCAGGACCAGGGCAGGGATTGTCCCCCTGTAATCGGCAGTGGTGAGGTCACACCTCAAGTGCTGTGTGCACTTCTGGGTGCAAGAAAGGCATTGAGGGACTGGAGCAAGTCTGGAGAAGGGCAACAGAGTCAAGGAAGATGCTGGGGCACAAATCCTATGAGGAGCAGCTGAGGGAGCTGGGGGAGTTTAGCCTGGAGAAGGCTCAGGGGAGACCTTATCCCACTCTACAGCTGCCTGAAAGGATGGTGCAGTCAGGTGGGGTCATCTCTTCTCACAGGTAACAAGGGACAGACTGAGAGGAAATGGTCTCAAGTTGTGCCAGAGGAGTTTAGGTTAGATATTAGGAAAAATTTCTTCGCTAGAAGAGAGGTCAGGCATTGGAACAGGATGCCCATGGAAGTGGTGGAGTCACCATCCCTGGAAGCATTCAAAAAGCACATGTGGAAGCAGCACTTGCTGGCATGGTTTAGTGTGCACATGGCAGTGTTGGGTTGATTGATGGACTCAATCTTAGACCCAAGGATTCTATGATTCTATACAGGGCATGATGATGAAACAAAAACAGCCAACTTTTGTTTTGGAGACACACAAGGTCCAGCTTTTGTTTTGGAGACACACAAGGTCTAAACGAGAGGAGGAGGCTGAGCAGAGACCTCGTTGCAGTCTTCAACATCCTCATGAGAGGAAGCTGAGGGGCAAATACGGATCTCTTCACTCTCATGGCCAGTGACAGGACCTGAGGGGATGGCCTGGAGCTCGGAGGGAAGGTTTGTGTTGGATATCAGGAGAAGGTTGATCACCTAAAGGGTGGTTGGAATGGGCTTCCCAGAGAAGTGGTCACAGCACCAGGCAGCCTGACAGAGTTCAAGAAGCATTTGGACAACAGTCTCAGGCACATGCTGTGATCCTTAGTGCTCTGCAGGGCTGGGCACAATGATCCTTGTGGGCCCTTCCAACTCAGCGTATTCTATGATTCTATGATAAGTTATGTTCCATGAACATAAAAAAACCCTAATTTCTTTTGGTGTGTGGGCTTTCCAAATGCTACCCCAGAGTAATACCCCAGAGTAAGTGCAAGCCAGCATGGAGCTATTTCCAAATTACTTAACTAAGTAATTGCACAGTGCTTTCCTTTTTGAGTACTTATTTCTTAATTACTGGATCCAGAGCAGCCTGGGAAAAAAGCCACCAATACATAAAGCAGCGTGGAATTGTACTTCTCTTGGATCTGAGTTAACTCACATACAGCAATGATAGGGAGTTCAAAATTTGCTTATAGGTTACCAAAAAATCAATGAATAGTAAAATACACTATCCCATCAATATGGGCATGTGAAAATAAGTAGAGAACAAAGAAGGAGATGTTTTATAAGTAACTTCCAGAGTTTTAAACAGATATCATATGAGCACTAGAAAAGCTGAGACCTAAACATTTTCCTTGTTGTTACTAGGAGATGGGAATTAGGCTGCATGCAGACAAATAAATAAATAACTAACTAAGTAAGTATCTTTTCACTCTGGTTCCTGACTAAATGAATTGCTCCACCTACGTGCTCGGACAATCTGGTTCAGTGCCTCTAATGAGTCGCTGGGATTAGTCCCACATTTGCAGAGTATCCCCACTGTCTGCACCAGGGACCTGCTCTGCACATCTGGGAAGCACAGCGTGCCTCCCATTAGCATGGTTTTAATTGCCAGCTGAAAGCACACAGCTCCTCACAGAGCCAGACCCAAACAAGTGTCCATAATATAAAACATGGGCGAGCAATTTGCCTCCAAAACATTCGTATGAGCTGCTAAGTAATCTATTACAGCAAAAAAAGCCAGAGCATTAGCACATGTTGGGAGGAGCAGGCCAAGCACACCGTACCTCTTAAATCAAAGCCATAGGTTCCCAAGGAATGGTGTGCACATGCAACAAGGCTCATCACTTAGACCTGTCATCTCCCCAGACATATGGCTATCCATGGATCGTATGCCTCAGGCTGTAACTCGTTAAATAGTGTTGTTTTTTTGGGATTGATTCTTTTTTTTTTCCCTTAGGTTATTGGACATACAAAGCCACTGGGGTGAAGCGCTAATACAACAAGGGGTAAAAAGTTTGAGGCACAGTATGGTGGTCATAAACTGCTGAAAGGCACTAAGGATAGACCAGTCCCTTTTTTGGGGGTTCTTGTTATTGCTGCTTCCAGCCATCAGTTCACACATAAGGCCAGTCATGGTCAAACTGTTAATGAGGAGTTCATACTTCAGTAGCTCTTCTTTCTCTCTTTTCTGGTCCATATTTGAAAGCTTAGTACTCTATTCAGTGTACTGGATTTGTTCTGGTACATGAAGCACCCAGTGGAGAAAATGTCAGGGTACATAATGAAGGAATATATACTGTCAGCTTAAAAAAACCTGAAAATTATGAGTTAAGCCTGAAAAATCATGAGATCGGTGTGGAAATTACGTGGGCTTTTGTCAGTATGTTAATAATATGTTTGTGTTCATTGCATGTGATACCTTATTTTTGACATTTTAAAGTTACTCTTTCAGACAATTCCTCTCCCCCCATGCCTCCCACAAATAAATGCTCAGCTCAACGTGTTTTTCTGCATTATTGCAAGCATGAAACAAAGCTCCAAACAACAAGTAGGTTGGTGAGGGAAAAATGCTATTCTTACAGTAAATCTCAACCCAAGCATGCTGCTACAGAATGGACTCCACCACAGCAGACTCTGCTTCCCATTCACAGTTTCTGCAGCACAATTATTGGAGATCAGACACCCATTGCACACAATTCTCCCTGTCAGGTACTGACTTTGCTAGAATGCTGGGAAGTGGGATTTCAAAGCGTGGATGGAAAGACAGATTCCTGTCTTCTTCAGCAGCTGGACAGGTGTTTAGAAGGGCTCCCAAAGAAGATAAGAAGAGAGGAGGAACTTATTCCATGAATGTTTATGTCACAAGAGATGATTCTAAAGTCTGCCTTTGAGATACTCCATGTTTGTGATGCACACCCTTATCCAAGGGCACAGTACTTGGTACAGGCTAAGGGTCATGCAAACTAATATAGTAGAGTGCTTGAAATGAAAGAAAAGGTCCTCAGGCAATACCCTGATTCTAGCACCTGGAATAAAAGTCAGTATCATGAGATCCCAAATAAAACTGAGAGTAGGAAACAAAACAATACACGTGGGGATTGATCATCAATATTCATCCAGGGACGGAAAAAATCCTTTAGGACTACACTGTGACATCTTGGGCTGCATCAATAGTGTTCTGCACTCCCTGGGGATTCATGCAAAGGGGATATTTTTCTGGGGTGTCGTAGTCATGTGCTGTTATTTTCCTTCTCTCTAAAAAGTGGCCCTTCTCTCTAAAAATGTGGCCCTTTAAAATTAACATATACTGGTAGTTCTTGACCTTTCTAGGATTGGCCATGATGGCCAGAGGTTGGGAGGGGGCCAAGCCTACTCCTGTTCCCTGACCCTGCACATCTGCTGTAAGGAGAAATCCTCTCCCAGCAATCAGGGTCCAGGGGCTGTTTAACACATACAGTGTAATAAGGCGATTTCCTCATTTTTCTTACTCCTGCAGTCTTTCAATTCAAGTCACAACTGAGTCCCAATAGTTGTGATATTAGCAAGCTGAACTTATTCTTCTCATTCTTTTCTCTTTAAAAGTTTAATTCTTATAGTCCTCTACAAAAGGTAAGTTTTCTCCCTTCAGTGTAAAAACAATATAATGTGCTGCAGAACAAATTTCACAAAATTAAACATAAGCAAAGACTCAACCATGAGACTTCTGCATAATCCTGTACATCAGCTTGTCCTGATAAGCTAAGCTGTGATCTCAAGTTTTAAACCCGCTCATTTTAAAGACTAAGCATTTGATTCTTTCTCGCTGAGCTCTGTGAAGAGATAACTGACATCAGTTTTCTTTGCGTCTTTGCAGTTGTTGCAACCTCATTATTCTTTGAATTATCTTGGCAGTCAGTCATTTTTTAGGTTTAGTTGGTGCCATCTTGTCTGTAGAGTACTACTGTGGCAAGCACAACACAAAGAAAGGTCACAGCATAAAAGCAAGTCAGTCTCCATCTTCTAGCATTTGTAGGACTACTTTTATTTCATAATTGTTCATTTTCTACTACTTGGTTTTGTTCCTTGGCAGTTGCATGATTTCATCCTGCCCATGCAGCTCATGTGAATGTCCCATGAATGCTGGAAAAGTCCCCTTTCATGCTGCCTGTTTTTACCATTTCTGCTGGAGTTCTGTAATTGGGGTGAGGTAACACACCCTCATGACTCAAACCAGCTAATCTCCAAAAGCACAATAACCAAGAAGCCCAGCATACATTGCCTTGTCTCTAGAAGCTGATATTCAGCAATGAACTATGAGAGGATTTAAGTAAAAGATTTTGCCCTCCTCCCCCCACCCTGTCTTCCTTTAGAAAATAAATGTCTGATTCATGCAAAAATAATGTATGAACCATTTGCACTGCATTAAAAAAAATCTGCTTGTTATTCTGAGACAATTCTGCCTTCTTCTGCCTGGAATCACACTGCTCTGCTTCAGATAACTCAGGGGTGAGCCAAAAATACACGGCCGTATTTGCCAAAATGTAGAAGCTAAAATTACACAAATGTCAGGACAGAAATGGGAAAAACGCAGCTTCTAACAGGCTTTACAGCCACCGCCAGGGCAGGAGCAACATTCCTGCAGCAACTGCTTCCCAGTGGCTGCTGTCGCTTCTATGCGCGCAGTCAGTGTCATGAAACCATGGGCTGGGCTCGCCAGCAGCTGGGTATCAGCGCCACCACAGCATTGCAGGGCACCTAAAAGAGAAACTAGCGGCAGTGGGGTCATCCTTATGGCCTCAGGGGTAACTACTGCTGGCCATGGCAAGGGTGTGGGATGGGATTTGGCTCCTGTGTCCCACTGCTGCTCTGGGCTCTCTCAGAGATTTGCTGCTCTGAGACCTGTCAGATGGGAGCTGTGCTGCTTGGCCACCAATATTTGTGAAATGCCTTCTTCTCGTGGGGTGCAAGGAGCTGCAGAAATATAAAGCATTAGTAATGCAGACTACTGAGTAGACATGCTCGACCTCCTCCTGTTTTCTGTGTTTAATTTCCAGCTGAATTCGGTGGGTTTTCAACATATGCTTAAGGTTAAACAGGCTTAAAGGCCATTTCTCAATTGTGATGCTTTCTAAATTAGGAGCCCCATTAATTGCTCATCTTGCAGCATGGAATTTAATTTATTTGGCATATTCTAAATCACTTTCCAGGAATAAGTTAAATTCTGATTACATGCATTCCCAACTTCTATAAAACTCCTTTAGTGCAGATTGCTTTCTTCTTTGTAAATCCCTATTGGATTCATGAGCTTTTATTTCATTTCACTTCTCTTCATATATTTTTAAGCCTCTGAGGTCTAAGTTCATTTCTGAAGTCAAATGGGTGAAATACTGTTGACTTTCTGACAATTCTGAAAGTGACAATTTTCTCTATCACATAAATTACCATATTTCCTGTTATTTATTTTATGATACTGGTATTTCACTCACACGATTTTTTCTGTAGCCATAAAATTTTCCAGCTGGGATATAATTTTCTAATCCTTCTGTAAGCCCATGTATTTTGTTTCACCTCTTAAAGAAATTTAATATTGGCAATCTGCAGTATTCTCTCTTGGAGACAGATGACCTAAAGTTTTCTTCTCAGTAAAGAAACCATTGGCATACAACCCATTTGCACACATAACACCTTAAAATGAGGAAGGAAGGTGCTATGGTTTGGGTTCTTTTCATATGAAATCATCCTGTGTGAACTTCTTGTGGTTGAAAATAGAGTCTTCTTTTCCATGCAAGAAGGGAAAGTGTGGGTATCCCCGGAGTCCTTCTGCAGGGCTAGGAGCAGAAGCCAGTCATGGTCTCACTGAGTGGGGAAAAAAAAAAGTCAAGTATTTTATTTTCTAATAGCTGAGCAAGTACAAAGCACTTTTCCCCCCACCATTTTTTTCCCAGTGGAGCAGTGAAGTATATACAGTCAGAGGCCGTGCAAGAACAAAACCAGAGGCATCATGTGGGTAAAGTTACATGTTGATAATAAGTCGTGTGATGATGTTTCACTATTGACAGAACAAAATGAGAATAATATCTCTTTGCTAAGTCAGTATTTCTCGTGGCTTTATGATGCAGGCCTTATTTGGCTATGAAACAACTTTACATTTCAATTTGCTCTTCATGGGGTAGAAGTTTACCTGAAATCTTTATTTTTTTTTCCACTAACAATAAATTTTTGGCTTAATTTTACTTTTTGCTTCATTATGAAATAAAACTATTTGTGTCTCATCCTTAAGACTTTTACATCATCCTGAGAAGAGTTGATTTGGAAAATCTCTTAGTGGTGGTAACTTTATTAGCCTGGTAGTACAAAACTATTTGAGAGCATTCAGCTAACAATGATCCAAACCTGTTCTTTGTCAAGGCTACAACTCACTCAAATAGCTAAGGCAATGAAGAGGGAAGGCAGGGAGAGTCAGGATTAGGGATAATATGTTTTCTTGAAAGGGCTGCCTACCTCCACTGCCTCCTGGCACATTATAATAGGGAGCTGTGACCAAAGTGCTGAGTGCTGCAGCAGTGATATATTTGCATTTCACCAAATAATATTAGATACATATGGTGCCCTTCACTTTGAGACTTTACCCAAATATTTCAGAAACCTTGGGCCAAGTTTTTTTTACCTCAGAGAAGATACTTCACACCAGTTTTACTGTAATTCCATGGAAGAATCTCCAATTGTTCCTTTAGCAGGAGAAGAGGATTAGGTCTCAGCCTGCTCCTCAAATAATTTTTCTTGATGGATTAGGGGGATACTCAAGGCTGCTTTAAATGAATTATCTCAGGTACCAGCAGCTATCTAGCCAGAACAGCATGCAGTACAGTACGGGCTAATACACACTTGCAAGAAGCAAAAGTTCTTCACTTTTCTTTGGTATTTTGTATCTAACGCTGTGGAACATTTTGCAATTCAAATTAAATGTAGCAGTTTATAATAAACATTTTGCTCACTTAGAACCTTGAAAATGCGTTCCAGCTTTCAGCAGCTTATCTCAAGGCAGCAGAGTGCAAAACAGAAAGGTATGAAATATTCGGTTTCAGGGGGTTGAAAATTCTCTTCATGCCCCTCTTGGTAAACAAAATTTTGAAGAATCAAAAATATTTAATTCTGGTTTTACTGAGTTTTATTACTTATTTGTTTATTTAAAATTTATGTATCTGATCACTCACTGGAACACTGAATTTCAAGCTACATAAAGTATTTCCAGTGGACCGAAAAATGCACTTCTTTGTCTTATTTTGGTGTGTGATTCACACATCATCAAAATACGTCATCAGTAGCACTGAGCTGCTGTGGTGGAGCCGCCCGGCTCAATGCAGAGCCTCTCTCACCTCCAGCAGCTCTTTGAAGCCAAAGAAAGACACCGAGGGATTTTTTGGGAGCGTGGGAGAGAAATGTGTGGGACACCAGAGGGTAGAGGTTTTGGAAGGGGGAGGTTGGGAAAAGCAGGACAGGGAGGGTGTTTCACCAGGTGGAAATGAGGAGCATCCTGCTGCTCTCACTAATTCCTTAAGGAAGGTGCTACCTACTGAACATAACAAATAAACAAATAACAATAGACACTGCTCTCTTCAATGCCTCAGAAGGGTCACTGGGTCAATTCAGCTGAGAAATGAAAAAAGCCTTCTGAACCTGCAGCAAAGAAGCTAAACTCAGGAAATCTTCCCAAAATCTGCCCTTTATGGCATGACTGTAGAAATATGCATTTTCTCCCTTGAGGCATTAAATTATCTCTGAATAATATTGCTCGCAGAAAGAAATAATCTGTTAAATGCCTTGTAGCAAAGTAGTATTTGGCTTGTGCAGTATTCTCAAAGACATGTAGATTTTTTATTGTAGTCAGAATATTAATATATGAAATTATAATAATGATTTATTAATTAATTCAGACTGTCATCACAATTTTCTATAACTAATTTAAATGGCAATCACAATGGAGTCTGTTTTGTCTCCTGCTCTCCCTTTCAGTAAAATCAAGCAGAGACACTTTGTTGGCCATCTGAGATACTTTTATCTTTGCCTTCAAGGGCCCCGGGGGAATGGAAGCAGGGAAAGAATATGGAAAGAGGATTTGTACCTCATGACTTTGAGACTTTCCTTCAAGCCCTGCATTTTTTCCCCTCTCTTTGCCTGTTCAATAAAACATCAAGAGAGAAAGAGTGCAAGAGGGGTGGAAGAGGAGAAAGAGAGAGCGAGAGAGATAGGAGAGAGAATTGATTTAAACACATTCCAGTATCTAAAGACCCAAAACAAAATAATTATCTTTTAAGATTTTCTGAGCCAGGATTAGAGATGGATTTTTCAAACTAAAAAATGAAGAAAGTGACTCAGGTTTTTGTGCATTTACAGCAATCATCTCTGATCACTAATTAAAATAAAACCAGGTAAGAAAGAAGTTTCAGTACACAGGGAAGCAGTGCCCCTAAAAACATCCAACCATTTAGCAAAAAAGTATTTGCAGAAACAGATGCTAAGTCAATTAATTCATAATACTTCAAAATACTTATCATGCTTGCCAAGGCAGAAAACAAGGAGAAAGTTTATCATGTCACAGTTCATACCTAAAATATATTCTTATAATTTTCAAAGTGTTCCTTGGAGACCCAATAGTGACTCTGGCTCCTTAAAAGTTACTGAAGATATATAGGGGCAATGAATGTTGAATTATCACATAGGATCTACTGGTCTATTGTGAAACAATTTTATGGTCTTCACTCAAGTCCAAGTTCTCCTTTAATTTAACTTTGACAAGGTTTAGCAGAGAACTGAAGAAGGAAGCAGGTAGATGAGCAGGGAAAACACACATACACTCATCAGTTGCATCCATAGGTTCCTGCCTGCAAAGAAAGCAATAGCTGGGGCCTGTTTTCAGTGCTTCGTCTAACCAAGGAGCAGAAAAAGCAAATATTCCTTCTGGAAGAAGGCACCCAGTGTATTTCCCCACAACATTCAAAACTATGCTTTCTTAGGATTAAAATGAGAAACACCACAAAGCAAATGAGCTAACTGAAGGCATTCTTAAATACATGTATAGTTGCTTTGCATTAATGAAATATCCTGAAGTATCAGGCACTGGATGGCACTGCACCGTTCCATCTTCCCCCTTTAGGGGCCAAGGTGCTCAAGATTGTCTCTTTTCTATTACATGGTCTAACAAATAAAATCATAGATGGTTAAAGCATCCCACAGATTTGTACTTTGTCCGTAAGCTCTTCCCACATTGTAACAATTTGTTACTCAAGTGTAAATCTGATACTCTTGGCTGGAAAACAGTGCGTTAGGCAATCTGCAAACATGAGCTCATGACTTTGGGCAAGGTGAAAAGGGTCTCTGATGTGGTATACTCATTGTTGGCCTCCTGATATTACTCAAAATTCTGAGAGGAAACCAGGGTTTAACAGGGTTTCTGTTTTCCTCTTTCTTAGCCTTTATTCTGACTCTGACTCTTTCACACTTTGGTATGTGCCACTCTTTTTTTGGGGGGGTTGTTTTTTGGTTTTTTTTGCATGAGTGTGTGTGACGATTCAGACTTCTAGCATGCATTATCAAGCAGCCCTGCCTTGTAGGAAATGTGGGAAATGTGAGGGAGGGAGGGGTTTTATTTGACCATTTCCTCTACTCTACCCTTGCCTTCTGCTAGACTGAGTAGCCTTCTCTAGGAGTGAAGATGCACATGCAGTTAAAGCACCCAAAAACCAGCAAGGAGGTAGAAGTAAGCAGGAGATGGGCAGTGCTGAACATCCTCTATCTGTGTGGAGGCAGGCTGGGAGAGCAGGGCACTCTTAGCCATTGTGGCTGTCAAGTGCAGCCCTGCATGTGCTGGGAAGACAGCCCACAGGCCTTTTGTTTCTCAGGCTTTTCTTTTGGCAGGCACAAAGTCTTGGCTCTTCATTACCCTTGCAGTCCTGTGCATCTCCTGCTGTCTGCATGGCTCTGACCATGGCTCTGCAGGGCTCACTGCCCCTGGCAGGAGAGAGGAGCTGCTGTCTCTGCGCTTTGCTTTTGTACTGCATCTTTTAACTTAGAAATGCTGGTGTTACCCACAAACTTTTCCTAAAAAAGGATGGAAAAACTCATCAAAGCTGAAATTCATACCAGCTGCAAATAAAATAACATTTCCTGAAAATAAAAATATTGGTGAAACCTGTTCAAATTTTCCTCAGGTCATCTGTTAGGACTCAAGGGGGGTTTTACATATCAGACAATGCAAGGCATGTTGTATTTTGAGGCACTGGAACACGTTGCCCAGAGAAGTTGTGGATTCCCCATCCCTGGCAGTGTTCAAGGCCAGTCTGGACTGGGCATTGAGAAACTTGGTCTAGGGGAAGGTGTCCATGGCAGAGGGTTGGAACCAGATGATCCTGAAGGTCTCTTTCAATCCAAAGCATTCTGTGATTCATTCACTGATTCTACATTCCACCTCCAACAATGAACAGCACAAGCTTTCTCAAATCCTCTTAAAGATACACAAAGAGGTGCAAAATTCCTGTATCTGGATAAAGCTTATGGATTCTGATCAAAATCCTAGAGCAAAGAAGCCTTTATCCGTGCTTTCATTTGGGTCTCAGTTCTGGGTTTTTGTTGCTGTTATTTTTTTAAAGGAAACAAACAAATGAAACCTTGACATGGACTTTGGGTTGGAATTTATTTATTTTTTGTTTTAATTTTAACTCATCCATTTCATTATTCCCTCTGTTACACCTTTTGGCAACCAGGTCTACGAACTAAGACACCTGGGGATATTTTTTTCTCCTCATAATATTACTGGGAAAATAAAGTCCAAGGTCATTATTAGAATCCTGTTAAACAAGACTACTGCCCCTGCAGACTTGTTGCACCCAGGCTCTTTCTCAGTGGATCCCAGGCTTATCAGATGGCGAGGACAGCCCCAGCTGGCCAGCCTTAGGTAAGCCAGTCAGCAAGACATCTTTTTGACTGACCTCCAAGTTCTCCAAGCCCAGAATGAAGTCATCATTCTGGCAAAGTGGGAGAGAGGACCCCAGTGTCAAAATCGCTCAACTCTTACTGTGATTGGAGCAGTCTGAGATGAACTGAGAGTCAGCAGAGCCTCAGATGTCTCCCGTGGAGACCTCTCCGTGAGGAAGATTGCTGAGACAGAACTACTGCACGAGACATGACTTTCCCTAACCAGTTAGCTGGGAGTCAGTGAACTTGGATCAGATGCTGGCAGCAGACACCCTCACACATTAATCATTTCCCAGCACCTTGGAGCGCAAAAGCATGTCACTAATAGCACATGTCTGATATGTAGGATATTAAAAATAGGAAACACCTGTGGTAGCTCTGTGGGGCTTAGCTCCTGGATGTGGACAGCTGGAATAAAGAGCATTGCAAGAATATAGGGGTTCCCTTGGAAGCCTGTGGGTTCCAGAGGTCTGCCACCTCTCCTCTGACTGTCTCCTGCTTAAAAGTGTAGAGTCCTGGGGAGGATGGAAGGATAAGATAAAAGAGGTAGGAGGATAGGAGCTTGAACTGTACAGCTCCCTCTTAAAGCACTATTTTAAAAATGGTCTTAGCTCTGCTAAATGAGTGTCTGAGATACAGTGCAGACTGTGATGAACTGGAGTATTTCAAATCCAAGAACAGCCTCCAGAAGAGTGTGGAGACTCTGTGGCTTTGCAAGAAGGAAATGGCCCAAGAGCACAGGTTAGAAAGAGATTTGGAGAGAGGTCATTTCTGCCAGTCTCAGGTTTCACACTGGGAATAGTTTGGACTCCTTCTAAGAACTGGGGAAACAAAGAGAGAAACAGAGTTTAAATGAAGAGCTAGACACAGGAAAAATACTGCAAATTGTTGAAAGGAACCATCAAAGAAAAGGTCTTTTTTTTTTTTTTTTTTTTTGGTGAGACCTTAATGAAAGCACGTTGTTTTTCAGCTGCCGTTGTCTGCAGAGGAGCTGAGGGATGGTCGCAGTGCAGCACCACACCACAAGATGGCAAGAATCAGAAGCTGACCTCAAACCAGAATCCAGAGAGAACAATGCAATTACATTAATACTTGAGAATCCAAACTACCAAAAATGTAATGTTAATGAAACTTGGGGTTGTTACAGAGTGTTTCAGGTTTTTCTTTGCTCTTTGGCCTGGGGTTCTTCACACCAAATCTTACCCTTATGACACCTCATACACAGAAGTGACAAATAACTTCTGCAGTGCAATGTGTCTTCCTAAGCCTCTCTTTTTATTTGAAGAAACTTGGGGAAAACTGGGGCTTTTGCCACTACTTATCATTCTTTTCACCTACAATTTTCTTCTTTTTCTTTTTTTTTTTTCTTGTCATAGCAGTCATTTGAACTATAAGCTTAATAAATTCACATCTTTTTTAACAGCCTTCTCAAGTTCCAGGGCTTATTTACTTGCTCTGTCCCAACATTTTCCTTTTTCTCTCCAACACCAAGTGAAAGACTGCTCCTTTGGTCTTCAGGGGGATGCTGAGTCCAAGCTAGGAGCAATCACTTCTCAGATTGATATCTGAGCTAGGAAGTTCCAGGGGACATTAGAAACAGCCACAGCACCATCCATGGTTTCAGTTTAGGTCTTTGGGACAAGTGTGTTCACTGCAAACACAGCAAGCCCACACAGCTTTGAGGTTCTTGGTCCTGCCTCAACAGAGCAGCTGCATTAGAGCATCTCTGCAGCCCTCTGCCCGTGGAACAGTCGCTCCTCCGGTGATTACAGCTCTGCTGGCAGAGCCCAAACACCACAGAGGAGTTCTCTCCACACCCCCGGTTCGGACTGGGACTGAAATGGACTGACAGGCCAGCGTTGGACAGTTTGCACAGTTGTGTGTGTTCTAGAATACACAAAGACAGGAGACACTCTGCATGCAGCGGGTTCTGCCAGCTCCACATTTACATGTGAAATACCGTTCTTAATGACGTTGGGCTATATGACCTCCCGAGGTGTTTTCCAGCCTCATTTATTCTATAAGTCTATGAAAATTACATTACAATTGCATCAATAAAAACAAGGATTCCCTAGAAAGCTTTCATGTCATTCAAACTACTTGATTCCTTCTTAATAACCTCACTGGGGAATTTCTGAAAACGCTGAGAGAAAAACTTTCCCCACCTCTGCTTCCACAGGTGACAAATGCCGGCGAAACCGCCCAGGAGCGAAGCAGTCTCCTGCCCCACCTGGGCCTGGGTTGGCGAGGCTGAGCTGCCCGGAGCAGTGCGAGGCTCCCGGGAGGCGCTCCCCGTTCCCGCGGGATGCAGCGCTCCGGGAGCGCCGCCCGCGCTGCGGGTCCGCGCTGCGGGAAGCGCCGAGGAATCCGGGCGGTGCCAGCCCAAAACAAACACACTCGGTGCGCTTCGAACACCTCGCCCCCTTTGTCAGCATCGAGCCACTGCTGCCTTTATTGGTGCGCCAGCCTTTTCACGTCCCCTCAGAGTTTCAAACAGCTTCATAGCCGTGGGAGCGCTAATTAAAACATTCGGCAGTTTTACTGTCTGAGCAGTGTAAATATGATGTAAAAAGAAAATTAAAGAGCATTTACACAGATGCATACTTGTTCATTGTAGCTATAAAATCTAGCTGCAGGGACCTGGCAAGAGCAGGAGTCTCTTACTCTTCAAAACAAGTTATTCAGCAAAAAGTTAGACACCAATCTTCAGCTTGGAAGAGTTATTTTTTGTTAGCTTCATTTTTTATTCATTCCTCCAAAGCCACATTTCCCCACTTTTTTCTTGTTTTATAATACTGGTCACTCAATTACTGCTGAAATGGGTTAAGGGATGATTTGAAACAAAATATTTGTTTCACGCTCTTGAGGTCACAATCCACACACAAAACTTTTTTCCCTTCTACTCATGCAGCAGCCGCTTTTAGACAGTGAATCCCAGTCACAGGGAATAAAATCCCCTGAAACATCAGCCACAGGTTATGCCTAGGATAGGGAAGGCATTCTGGGGAATCTTATTTTCCAGCGTTGGTTGATGTTTCAGTCTGGGATTTCAAGAGCACCGACTACAGTTGTTTACACTGCAAAGAAAGGAGCTTTTTGATCAGGGGAAGCTGAGTCACTACTCCCTGTTAGTTTTATCATTTTGCAGACAGCGAGAGCTGATGCCTGATCTTTCTCTGACCTTTAATTCAAACTTTCTTTTCTGCATTCCCAGGCTGTTATATTCTGTTTAATCATGTCTCTTTGATTTTCAGAAGAATCAGATACTTTTTTTGTTTGGTGTTACATGATGTCATAGACAAAAGCAGCATTAATCCCATGAGGTTACCCTCCGGTCAGAATGGTTCACTGAGAGGATGAGACTCAGTCCTAGAGCTTTTTTCTCGGTCCCGAGCTATTTTCAGGAGTGGGGAGAGGGAAGGAGGGGGTGAACTGGTTTTGTTTTGTTTTGTTATGTTTTGTTTTGTTTTCCCACAGACATCATAAGACAAACAGACCATGGGTCAGGTAATGTAAGCAACAGACTGCAAAACCACTGCCAAAAATTGTAACCACCCAATCATGTCTGAAGGAGAAAAATTCATTTAAGTGACACATGTTAATAGTATTGAATTCAAAACACTTTCTTTGACATCCAGATGTTGTAAAGTGCCATATACGGACTAACAAAAACGTTTTCTGGTCTTTCAGATCTTCCTTCCTTATTTTGATCACAAATCAAGTTTTGGAGCAAATTTTTCCCACTACTGTCCACTGATCACATCACTGAAGTATTTAAAAATTTTAGCTCGCTTCCTATAAGGAAAAAATGGGAAGCATAACCACAAATATTTATGTTAGTGTCAGTGCTTATTATTGGAAGCTTAGTCCAGTCTGCTGCAGTGCCAGTGCAAGAACATACCATCAGATGTGGCAGCCAGCTCTGCCAGGAAGTCCAGAACAACATCAGCACACACGATCTTTATAACCTGGAAAAGACAGAGTATCCCCAATGGCAAGGTGTGGGCAACATGCAAAAATGTCCCCACTTCAATTGCTTGTAGTGTGAAAGCTTTGGAAAGGCATGGCAGTATTAGCAACAGGCATGAGCTGGGTTTGGAGCACCTTGCTCGTGGAAAAAAAGAGAGCCCCAGATTTGGTGCTAATTCCTTTGCAGCAGGTATGACCACTGGTGATGCTCTGCAGCATCTGGGTGTTTGCTTAGCTGTCTGCTGTTTGATATTGTACCAGGATCCAGAATTTTCCTGTAAGATAGTGGGGAGGGAGAGGGGAATTTTGGGAGAAGGGATTTAGGTCACCATACTGTAAAGCCTGTTTGGCTTCCACTACATTCTAAGGGTAGGTGGTGAAATTGCCAAGTTTATAAAATTTTATTAACTGATAAGATAGGGACTCTCTTTTTGAGGGGGAGGAGTCCACAGTGATCATGATGCCAGTGCAGAGATTTCTTTCCATAGCAGGCAACCTGTGTTTCCCTAGCTGAGGTCTGTGTGCTCTTCTTGTGGTTGTCCTTCCATGTGGGTCTTGCACTACCCATAATAGTGATAAGAAATAAAAGGCTGTTACATTACTAAGTTCTACCAATAGATAGTAGATAATAATAATTAATACTAATGGGGAATGCAATTATCTAAGAGAAATAGGTTAGGGATAGAAGGCTCAGTAATGTTTCCCCTAGCCTGCCCGTTTTTCCTCTTTTCCTTTAAATATGTCAGCCAAGATCCCAGTGTCATTTCTGTGACAAAAGATCCTCATTATAGTTTGACTGCTGTCATTGTAGTCCTACTGCTAACTGTATTTAATAAATGAAGCCTTACAACAATAATGAAGGTCAATTCACTGTCTCAGGCTGCTTTGTGACAAAGGCACTCAGTGCACAGGAAAGCCTCCCATTCCTCCTTCCCATGTGGGCAATCTCTTTTCAGCTAGGAAAATACAGGCCCTTCTATCATCAAAAGTTTTTGAATCTAACAACAAAGGGAGCTACCTCAAAATTATTGAAATATAAGGGCAATAGCAACAATAAAGACAGACAGCAACTCAGCCTTATCAAAAATCCAAGTCTGAGGTGTGGTCAAGAAGAGAATTTAAGTTCTCCCCATTCCCAGATGAGAGCTGTAACCACAACTATATTCAAATTCCTTATTTGTTGTATTTTGGTATATTTTCACCTATCAATGAAGCAGCTTCATTTTCTGGAATTTTAAGGTTTATGACGCATTTTAGTTTCTTCCTTTATGGGAAAGACACATTGCAAACATTGGGCAATGTCTTGCAAAGTCTTGTCCTAACCTAACACGACTGAGCAGTGTGGGAGGAGGAAGTAATGACTTCCCCCTGACCTGAGTAGCTGACATGAAGCCTGCCAAGAATCACAGCCTCTTTGCTCCAGGGAACACAGGAGCAAGTCTTCAGAGAGGAGGCAGGGAAGTGGGGGGACAAACGGGGGGGCTCAGAGCAGGGGTCTCTGCCCCCTCCTGTGCTCCATGTGGCAGAAGAGAATGGCTGCAAGGCTTAAAAAGTAGTAATAAATTCCTCTCCACCTTTTTCCCCCGCCAGTAGTTTGCTTGTGAAGGGTTGGGCAGCACAGCCCTCTCGGGTTGGTGCCATTTTGCAGTGCCCACAATGTGGGGTAGCATATAAACTGCAGAGTCTAGCCCATTTGGAAAAGAAAATGGGTTTCCTGTGTGGACATAAAGACAGAGCTGTAAGGATGGAATTTCACAACAGAACAAAAATAAAGCACGGCACTGTTCCGGAATTTCTCGATTCTTATTCTAAACAGCAATAAACCCCCCTCCCAAACCCCAGTCCGGACAAAATATTAGCATTCCCTCCACTCTGGTTACAGCTCACATCCCTCTTAATACCTCTTGCTCTGCCATGAACTATTTGTATAAGAAAGGCTTATGTTTGAACTGGAATTGGCACAAATAATTACCCATTGGATATTCCTTTTCTGCAGAAATCTGATCTCTTTCAGTGCTTCACAAATCAGAGAATCCACTGAGGACAGAAGTCTGTGTTTTCTTCTTCTCCAAAGAGAATAAAAAATCGGCAGTAACCCTGACAGCTTCCTGTAGTGTGGCTCTCACAGCTTATTCCAGATGAGCCGAACATTAAACTTGCCATAAAAATGTTATGATGGGAGGATGTATCTCCCACAGTACTCAAAAATTATGTAGTGAGCTTTACCATCATCACCCCCAGGTTGTAACCCTTCCCCAGCTCTTCTGAAAAGTGAAAACAGTAAGAACAAACTTTTTTAAAAACAGACCACAATAACAACAAATAATTCTCACAGGCAGCAAAAACTGCCTAAGCAAAGCCCAGGAACGGGCACGGCTCCTGTGTGCTTGGGGAGCGACGGGAGCTGACCCGACCCTCCGGGGCATTGCGGGACTCACCGCGGCTCTGTGCGCCTGCCGCCAGCCCGGGGCGGCGGGGAGGCTGGCCTGGGCTTCCCGCGGGAGGGAGGCTTGTGTGAAACGTGTTTGAAATGGGTTTGAAATGGGTTTTACCCCTGCCTGTCCCACACGCTGGCTGTGCGATCGCCGTGAGTCACCGGGCCCCGGGCTCCTCTCCGCGACAGGGGAGGTGCGCCCCGCTCCCTCTGCCCCGCTCATTCTGCCCCGCTCATTCTGCCCCGCTCATTCTGCCCCTCTCCCTCTGCCCCTCTCATTCTGCCCCTCTCCCTCTGCCCCGCTCATTCTGCCCCTCTCCCTCTGCCCGCTCATTCTGCCCCTCTCCCTCTGCCCCTCTCATTCTGCCCCTCTCCCTCTGCCCCGCTCCCTCTGCCCCGCTCATTCTGCCCCTCTCCCTCCGCCCCGCTCATTCTGCCCCTCTCCCTCTGCCCCGCTCCCTCTGCCCCGCTCATTCTGCCCCGCTCATTCTGCCCCTCTCCTCTCGCCCCGCAGAGGCGCGGAACGAGCGCCCGGCAGAAAAACCAGCGTTCCGAGCCTCTATTGATCGCTGGGAATATTCAGCTGCTGACATCTGTCAGGCTGCCTCTAATTTCACCAGCGATCGCCAGCAGAGGATCTGCCCCCTACGGTTTTCTTCTCACTGAGCAGCTGCTGCTCCTTTATAGTCTATTTGGTTATGTCATCATTAGCTTTTTAAATACGGGTAAGGAACCTTAAAAATGCTTTATGCTCTCAAGAGATCTGGAATTTCTCAAAAAAAAAAAGTTCCGATGTTTCTCAAGCCTCCCTCCCTTTCCCCTTCTGAAAAGGCTCAAAAATGTGGAATGTTGTGGGAAATTACTCAGAATGTAATAAAAAATGTACATACAAAAAAAAAAAATATAACTCACAGCTTCCTTGGCTGAAGTGATGTCCCAGGGCTGGATCCAGCTCAGCAATGCTCTTTGGCCTTTTCCTAGTTTTTTCTTTCCAGGACCACATCCCTCATTTATTTTCTGCTTCCAGGACCCTCTCTCTCACCCGCACACACCACATAAATATACAGACACATACAGCTCTGACACACATTTCTTTCTGTGGCACAGGATACCCCCAAAGCTTCTTTTCCCTTTAACAAAGTTCAAGCACTCCCTGTGCAGAGCACCTCCCTTCTCTGCTCTGTAGCCTCCAGCTAGATACAAACAGTCCAAAACAGGGTTTATTTACTGGGTCTGCTTTTTTAGCCATTTGGACACTGCAACACTCATTTTTCCTCCAAGCATATCTCGCAAAAAGTAACAAAAACCCATCTGTAAAGTACCTGCTGTTCAGGTTGTTTTGCATTTTACAATGTAATTTTATTACTGCTCATTTTACATACACATGCTTATAGCTCACCGCAATTTTTGTGACAAAAAACAATTGAGAGTAGCTTTACAAAAGGTCTTGCTGAGGATTTAAAAACTGAGGTAAAGTTACTGACAGTAACTTTAAAAGGTCTTGCTGAGGATTAAAATATATAAAAGGGAGTGACTTCAAAGGTTTTCAAAATAAAACCAGCCCTGAATTTTATTGTTTTGGTAACAATTTTACCTTTCCTATCCAGAAGACATTTCAAAAATTATGGTGTTCAGAGCTATACATACATGAGTCATTCCCTCCATCTCTTTTATACCCCTAAATATTTCTGCTGTTACCATTCACCAAACTTCATGCTGTTTACACCTTTTCATAAAAAAGCCGAATATTTTTATAATTAAAAGATCTATCAAAGGTGATAATTACTATTCCCATGGATATGACAGAGTTCAGCTTGCTTGGGATGTATCGAATGACTGACATGCCATTCAGTGGTGCAGAGAATGGCTTTTCAAAGCCAGTTAAAAGCATGAACTGAGGAATGCATTTCATGATGGCACTCAATGTCGTGTCCATGTAACAAGAAGTTGATTAGAGTTCTTGCATGCTTAAATATAGGCTTTGGTACCTTGCTTGGTCATGCCATAAAAGAGTATAGCTTAGATACGTAAATAGTTTAGAAAACACTGTGTGCTTAAAATAACGTTTTACCCTTTAAATGTTCTCGTCCATTTTCAAATTTTCCATCTCAGATGGAATTGCCATGGAAGGACACAGAATTGAGAACATTCTGTCCCCGGGGCTGCCCAGCTGGGTCCCTTCAGCTCCTGCAGTAGCTCACCTCAAACCAGCCAGTGTGCCCGTCCCACCTCCGCACGTGGCCAGGGCTCGCTCTCGGCGAGGGAGATTGTCACACTGCTAAATTTCCACTCCTCTGTGCTCTGGGAGATTTCAGGGCTGCTAAGGAGGGATCTCTGCAAAGATGCTTTGACCCACCAAGTGCTTCTGTTTTGCCATGGCTGCTGCAAAGATGGCCATCCTGCCATCCCATGTGGCTTTGAAGACCAGGAAAGGGAGCTCCACAGCTGAACACAGCAGGAAAGGCAGGAGGTCTCCCACTCTTATTTTTGCATCATTTATCCAAATTTTGAAGGTACTTCTTTAGGTAACACACACTTCTGGATGCCCCCATAAGGCCTCACAAGTCTTTCAGGCTGACAGGAATCCTGAAAAAGATTGCAGTTTCTCTGTACTGAATTGTTTTTCCAGTTCAATATCCTGGCACTATGCTGCTTTCCAGGACAGATGTTGCTCAGATAAACATCTCCCCAGTCATGCTACAGAAACAGTGGCAAAGAGAAAAAACTGCAGTATATCTCTGCTGTCCTATCTCTATTTGACATTGATATACTTGCAGAAGGATGGTGTTAGAACAAGGCCAAAGGGCTGTAGGTGTGTTACCAGGTTGGAATGAATTATCTGCAGGCAAAAGGGAGCCAGGACCTGCATGGTGTTTTTTTGGCAGAAACCCTCTGCTTGGCACAAGGGAGCTGTGTGTAGTCCAGAGCCAGGGAAACCTAGGGATGAGGTGGTCCAGGGTGTCACATTGTCAGTTCTGGCTAAAGAATTTGAGAGAGGGATGCAAATGGCTCTTTCCAGTTCTCAGTTTTTGAACCACTCCAATAAAACTTTATCAGAGTTACTGCTGCAGCAGTGAGAGGTCACCAAGGTGATTAGAAACCTCTATTTTTGCCTCTGCTGTCAAAAAATTCCTCCAGGAGAGGGGATCTTCCCAAGACCAGAGCCGTATGGGCTGTAGTAAAGGCAGAAAAAGCAAGAGAGAAATACAAGATCAGGTGTTCCAATATAAGAGGAGTCCAATATAAGGGGATCTTCCCATACATCTGAGAACATTTCCACCACTGGTGTTCTGATTAAAAATACTTTCATCATCTCCTAGAAAGCTGCAGTTCCCTTAAAAGTTCCAGCCACAAAAATCCATTGTTCATTCTTGCTCCCAGAGCATTTGTGAAGTGGGTTTTAGGCACCCAGCTCCAACTGACTTCTAGGAACCCCTGGAAGCCAAAATCCTTGAGGCATTTCTTCTCTTTCTGTATAGAGCAGGAGTGGGTCACACTCTGACATCTCTGGTCCCTGTTGCAACAATCCCTTCCTGACTGCTGATGAGCACTCTGACATCTGGAGTACCAAACCATCAGGTGCCATCTCTAGGAAGGTGGTTTTTTTCTGACAAATCTTTCTGAAGCTCCTTGCGGGCTGAGAATGTGCCCTAGGGCCTTATCTGGACCCAAAGCAGCTGGCTGGCTATGCATATTAAAAATATAGGCTATTTCTGCCCCAAAACAATTATGAGCTGAGTTTCTTACAAAACCTGTTTGTACTGATAAGCTTTTGTTTGTTGCAGCAAAAATAATTCTCCAGGAAATTGTGCCAGGTTTGACTGCAGCTGATGATTTTAATTTCATTTAAATAATATTTGCAGATCAGAAAATATGAAAGTATGCAAAGAGGTACCAACAGTCTGCTACAGAGAGTTCACAGAGCAGTGGCCCAAAGCTATCTTGGTTTGTTGGCAACACCAAGCACAGTTTGGTAGTGCAAATCTAAACATGATGTTGACGGGCATTTTCATCCGCCACAGCTTGTCACTACCATGATACAAAGAAATCAAAACAACAACTCTGTATTAACATCCAAAAATCTCAGTGTTTTCTACAAATACCAGCTACATCTCAGCTATATAAAATCTTCAAAGTCTCCTGGAGAAGAGCCAGGAATGGAGGACAGTTGTGCTTGCCTTTATCAATATTCCAAGCCTGGGTTTTGGAGTTCATCTGAAGGAATGACAGAAAGCAATCAAAGAAGCAGATAGGTAATTCTATAGCTGATTGTACTGGAATGTCTTGGAAAAAGAAACTGGTGGATTCACTGAAATGTCATTTTAGCACCAGTGCAAAGATTACATCCAGATTATTTCGCTTCAACGCGAATGACAGGGGAGAGACAGGCAACATGGATTGCAGTTTGTGCTGTAACCTAAGAAATTAGTGATTATACCTGCCTTTTGTAAATGGCAGCACTCTGCCTGCTATGAGATTACCTCTAAAACAAACACATGTAAAATTTATTGAGGCTGCTTGCATGTCAGAGAGAGCTGATGCACATGGAGCAGGGAACTGAGCAGCACAGGGTGGCTAATACTGCAGCATTTGAACTTTATAGTGGATGGCAGACAATCTCATGGGTAACTGAGCAAAGAGCTGTTCTACTACTCAGCTTTAACGAGAACTGTATTTCCAAAGCATGGAAAAGCATTTAGATACGATTTGCCGGAAGAATTACAAGGAATCTTGGTGCACACATAAGGACTGTGCTGAGATGGAAGAATAGCTGACCATTCTGTCTGAGTAAACTATTACATAAAAGCTAAGCTATAATAAAACCCCGATTCCAAATCAAATAAGTCTCCCAGACTGCTTAAAATGAGTCACCAACAGCTTTATAAACATACAAAATACTTGACAAGGAAGTCTCTGATAATTTTTTAGTAATTATGTCTGTGAATTGTTCTCTGTTGACATCACTATTAGAAATGGTTTCCCATAAGCTTTCCCTGCCTGTTAACATCTGCTCATTAATCACTGAGGCTTTGAATATTTCTTTCATTACAAGTTTATTAAAGAGTTGACACCATTTGTTCAAAGAGATGTCTAATTAACACACAAACAATAGCTGAAGACAATACAGTTTTGTTTTGTTTTGTTCGAATTTTTATGGCTCCAAAACACTCTGAACAAGTAATGATTTCACAAGTTGATCACAGATGAAGAAATACCTGTACATCTTAGAAATATGCAAGGAACAGAAAATCATTTTTCAAGGGCCAAAAGAACACTTTCAAACCTTGTTTGTCATCTGAAGAAAACACTGAAATGTGATTTGGAAGCAAATGCAGAGCAAAGCAATATTTCTTAAGACAGTGCTGCAGGGCTGATAGAGTGAACAGATAAATTTGGCCTAAAAATGACCATGAAAAAGGAAGGATGTAATCAGGGCCCAAGGAAAGAAGATCATCCCCAGGAATATGATTTTTGATGAGAGAGTCTGACAGTTACAATGCAGTGTTTTGGAGGCAGGAAGGTCCTAAGTTCAATGGCAGCTAAAGTATCACCACAGGCAGTTCTCTTGACCTCTGTGGTACCTCAGTCAGCTAAGCTGTAAGGCTGGCTTCCATGGAAATCCAGATGTTGCCTCTGAATTAAACTGTCCTGAGTAAATAAGTTACCAGAAGAACTGCATATCTGAAAAATGCCTTAGCCAGAGGTTACTAAAGGATATTACTAATGACAGACAAATGAGGAACATCAGAGAATGCCTTTTTTGTAGATACTTCAGCCAGAGGTATTTTCTATGTAACACTTTGAGAAAAATAATGAGCTTTTTACACTTTTAAGAATTTAAAATAATTTTTTTTTTTAAAAAGCCACAGATGCTACTGTGTAATGAAAGCTAAAATACTTTCAGGAGAAGCAAACCTATAATGGCAGCTCTCAGTCACTTTACTAGGTTATTAAAGTACAAATGAAATCCCATGCAGTCTACCCTGCAAAACACAAACCCAGGGGCACTGATGGGCAATAGTTATGGGAAAAAAAAATTCAGATGGGTAGCAAATTCTTGTTCTGCCCTAGGTAGAGCACGAATAGATACCAAGCAGAAAATAGCTCCCTACATAAATAAAAGGAGCACAAGCTGCAGTGCAGCTATGAAGGCTTCCAGCAGGAAATGTTCCTGGTGGGGAGCTCTCTGTCCTGATGTGGACACACTGGCTTGCAGCTCCGGCAGTGGAATGGGGACAGGGGCTGCCTGCTGGTCTGCTTCCTCTGAAGAACAGTTTTGGGGGAAAGAGTGGCAGTAGAGGGGAAGAGAGGATGATGGCAAGGAACAGCTGCTATGACAGTCAGATTTATCCACAGCTGAGCACTCTCCTATGTCATAGCATGGCCATACATAGGACCTGCATCCTGGAGCCAACGCAGAAGGAAGAAATGCAGTTGATGGTCATCATAGGACCAAAGACAATGGGCAGATCACTGGGTCTTATGATTATGTTTTCCAATTCCTCCTTCTTGTGCAATTTTTATTCTCATTTTTATTTTCTTTTTCTTTTTGTATCTCCTTCCTTCAAAAAGCAGAGTAGCAAGAGCTTCACCTAGGATGGGTTGCTATACTGGAGAGGGATGGAGTTTGGTCTCTACACTTTTTGTTGACACAAGCAGCTTTGGTTTGAACATAGTGTCTAGAAATGAACAGGGATTTTGCCATTTTTTTATTATGTGCAAAATGCTAGGAATGTTTAAAAGTAACAGTAACCAAAGTAACAGGGAATAGGAAATAGGAGAGACATTTATCCCCTTAGAAACAGCTTTATTCCCCTTGCCTTTCTACAGGAGCATAGACATTTTCTGTCTGCTTTGGCACCAGAAGCAACTTTTTCAAACATCAGGAATTTTTCTGTCTTTTACAAGGGCTGCATATACTGCATGTGAGAGCAAGAAAATGGACTTCGATTTTAAAACACTTTACTAGTGCTACCAGCAGGACAGTGTAACAAATATGACATTCTTCTGAACAAGACAGGTTGTAGAAAAAAATACATTATTTCACAGCACTCCAAAGAAATTTTTTAAATTTTGTTTTGCAACTAATTCCTGCTTGGTCAATCCACTCATAAAAGCAGCTGAAAAATGTGGAATAGGTTAAGATGAATGTATGTGTCGCTTGTACTGCCCTGGCTGGGAGATAAGTACAGTTCAGCATGAGAAAAGGGGCATTTTTATTGCAACAGTGATCCAGCAAAATCAGTCACAAAGGACTTGATCTAAGGTCCATTAACATGCAGTTTTTCCACTGATTTAATAGACTTTTAGTCAGACCTACTGCCTCTTCTACCATATCCATCTCCTCTGATCTTAGAGAAGATTAGTACAGAGCAAAAGATATGCACGCTGCCACGAGGGTCATGTGCACTGATCAGCCATAGCATATGCCATAGGCAGAATTTCATGTACCTCAAGCTGACATCAGGAGCAATTTAGAGTTAGAAGAGAGTATTGAATAACAGCCTTTTAAATACAGTAATTATAAGGTCTTTGAAACAAATACTGGTGTTGTGATTTGGGGAGCCTGAGGAATTTAATCAGCCATTCTTGATCTAATTGCCAGTGTGATTTTCACTCTATCAGATGTGAGTTGTAATTGGTTTTGAAAAGTTTGACATACGATAGGCTTCTGGGTTCTCCTTACTTAAATGCTTTATTTGTTTTATCAAACAACTCTCTAAGCAGAATATGTACCCCGGTCTGAAACTCTCACCCTCTTTCCTAGGACACAGTGAAGTAGATGCTGAAATGCCTGGAAGAATAGCTCTGGAAAGCTATCAGAGCTAGTAAGGTCTGAGGTTTTGATATTTACAAAGAGCCAGAAACCACGTTCTGCTAGCATCCAGTATTTTAATTTTAATGGAAAGAAAAATGAATCTCTGTCTTAAATCCCACAGTAGAAGGACAACTTCAGGAAAATGAAAGGAAATGCTTCTTCCCAGAGTGGAATTCATTGCTGCAGGAAACGCTGGAGTCAAATACTCTGTCTGGATTTCTACAGGACTGCAGTGGCACTACTAATAACAACTGTAATTTCCATTTATGAGCTCAATCCTGCACCAATAGAGTCCTTGCAGGATCTGGGCTTAGATCTGCAGATTTGCTGAGGCAGGAACCTGTGTTCAGAATTATCTGTGCAGACAACACAAAGGGATAAGAAAGGCTGAGCCGCCACAGGTGTTGTGGGAGGCTCCAGCAAAACCATTGAAATATCAGTGGGCTTTGTTACCTGTCTCGGGTAAAAAATACTCCTTTTTAAGCTGAGGAAATCGCAAGCATAATTTTGATTCAGGGTTAATGCATCTCAGAGTCTTCTCTCTCTGCTAAATTCAGCATGCTGCAGGGACTTTGGAAAGAGCAGCAAGCTGGTCACAATATTCAGGTCTGATTATGGGGCTGAGCTTCTTCCTCTATGGCAGAAAAAGGGCAAGTGCTTTCTGTCAACAAAGGAGTGCAGAGAGGGGAATGTAAGGAGGCTGTAAAGAAATGTGATGCAACACAGCCTGGGCCTGATCCAGAGCTCAGCAGAGCCAATGGAAAGACTCGTAATGAGTCCTGGATCCCGCTCCAGAGGGATTGTAACTGCGCTCTGCAGAGAGCCCAGGACCCACCTTCACTGGCTGCACAGCAGGCCCCTGTCCCCGTGCCAGGCAGAGGCAAACCCTGTGGAAAGGTTGTTTGTTATTGTTATTGTCATTGTTGTTGTTATTATTGAAAGAAGTATTTTCACAGCAGTGAAGGTCAGCTACGAATGATGACTCACTTGCACCGCAGATCTACACAAATAGCATGTGCTAAGATTACCATCTGGTATAACAATCTACATCACAAGACACCACATTTCCTGTTACCCAGGGTAAGTAAATTTCAAGCATGAGGGAAAATTTTAGCAAGTTTCCCCAAGTACCTTTGCAGAAAGAATAATGTGGCTTACACAGAGAGGGGAAGAGAAAGGGAAATTATGAGGTAAATGCTATTCCCCTCCCTCCTGCCCCCTCATCTCCCAAGAAGAAAAACATATTAAGTTTGCAGTTCTCATTTCTATCGTATTTAAAAAGTCAAATCTATGTAATGAATACCTGTCTGGAGGGAGTCCAGCGGGATGCTGACAGCCAGGCTTTCTGGACACTGTGTGAAACGGAGGGTGTATGTTTCACTCTCCCTCTCCATCTCTTTTTTTACTATTTATTTAATGTCAGGACAGTGCTGTGTGTGCAGCTCTGTCAAGGGCGCCGTGTCTCATTGGTGCTGACGGTGCTCTCCCCCACACCCGCTGGGTCTGAGCTTGTGCTGGGAGCACAGCTGGGCTGTGCCAACTGAGACACCCCCAAAATCGAGGAAGGGTCCCCTCCTTCCCCCTGGTGCAGTGTGACTGCCAGGGGTGAGCTGCCCAGCGGCCCCTCTCCTTGGAGGTGCTGGTTGGGCAGCTCTCCAAGCGAGGCACAGATGGAAACACCAAGACAAATCAAACTGGTGTGTTTCCATGGCTGTGGCAGCGGCTGAGAGTCTTGTCCCAGCCACAATGGCTCTGCTGGCAAGGGGGAAAAGGTTTCTGTGGCAGTGCTAAGCCTACACATGCCAGGTGCTAAGGGCCACATTCAGAACCTGGCAAAATTTCCTGGTGCCACTGAGCATTGCTTTTCCTCCTCTCTCCATCCAATTTGCCTTTCCCATCACCTCTGCCTGAGAAGGGGCTGTGTCCCTGCTGGAAGATCAGCCCAGGGTGTCCCAGGGTGGTACTTCAGCCCCACAGGCTGCCAAACACCACATCTCCTGCCTGATGTCTCTCCCTCCAGCTGTGGCACTGCATCCCTCTCCTGAAGGTCCTGGTCACCTCCCGGGAGCTGGCTGCTGGCCAGCCTGACAAGGGAGAAGGATGGCTCCTCCTCCAAAGAAGCTTGCAAAACCAGCGGTCCTTGAATTTGGCAGGAGCTGAAAGAAAGACCAGAGCCTGGGGAGGAGAAACAGATAAGTCTTTTCCAGACAAAACAGAGGTGAATAAAACAAATAAATAAATAAATCTGGGCAAGCCACTGGATGCCAGAGGCACTGCACATGAGTGAGGTGGCTGGGAATCCCCTTTGGGATGCTGGCAAGGCTTTCTTTGGCTTCAGGGAGTTCATGATGTCTTTTGCCATGACTCAGTACTGTTCAAAATCAGCTGCAGAGACAGGCCCCAGCAAGGATGAGGGAGATTCCATCTCCTGCATCTCCTGCTCACATTTCAGACAAAATCCAGGCACCTGGGAGGAGGCGTCTTTCTTTCTGACTGCTTGTTTGCACGCTAAGGGCTGCAGCCCTGGTGGAAACACTGGGAGAGAGGCAGAAGACAGAGCAAGAAACGCAGAGATAAAGTGAGCATAAGTGCCCTTTTTTCCCAGCCATGGGCACCTCTTGCCTATCCCTGCCCTACTCAGCACATCCTTTCCAAATCTGCCATCCAAAAGTCTCCTTCCTTTCTGCAACTCACACTTGTTTTAAACCATCTCTGGGGTAGTGCTGATGCCTAGCCATGAGCACATGTCCAGCAGGAGAACTTGGAGCTGCTCTGCCAAAGCCTAAGACCACAGTCATTTGGGGAGAAAATCCTTTAGGTGGTAGGACTTGTCTTGGTTTTCTCCACAGCTTGAGATCTCCGTGCCTCAGTGAAAGGGCAAAGATCAGGTCTTCCTCTCGCTCCGTGTAGGTCTAGACCTGCTGTCAATGTTGGCAAAAAAAATGCTGCTGTCTGAAATAAAAAAGCAGTAAGTAATGCAAAGATCATAAATTGAGACCTGCAGAGCCTGCTTGCTCACAATTTTAATCAGCAGCATAACTCTGACAAAATTGGGATGTGTGTATGATGTAAACTGGCAGACCTTTGCATACCACCTGCGGTGCCAAAAGGAGAGATCTTCCACTCTGTGCAGGCCATGTAGTCCCAACAGCCTGAAAATGCACCTCAAGCCATGTAAGGCACCAGGCATCAAACCTGAGAAAAGACTCAATTGTTGCAGCTGGATTAGAGCAGGCCATGTTTTTTCCACCCTAAGGCACCTAAGAAGCTTTAGGGGAAACTTCAGAGAGCAAAATACTCTCATGAGCTGGTAATATACATAAAGCACATAGTGTTCCCTGTGACATGCAGCATCCATTGAATACATGACAAAATACTCTGGTGCCCCAAATCTACACTCACCCAAAGTCAGGCCAACAACACTTTTGCTTCTCTTTCTGTTTTATCGAGGCATGTGCCGACATAAATGAGAACTCCCACAAAATCACTGGACTGAGCTAATGCAGCAAATGGAGACCCAGCTCAGTGTGCATCAGGACAGCTTGAGATGTGACACAGTTGTGTGTAACTTCACATCCTAGTGAAAAAAAACCAACTATACAACCCCAATCAGTTTTATAATATCTCTTGTAAGGATGATACACTGGACACCACAGATGGGGAAAAATCTTAAATGAGGGCAACTGTAGGGATGTTACATTTGCTGAGAGGCTGAAAACTGGGAGTGAGGGCTCACTTTTTAAAGATATTTTCTTAGTTTGTAAAAACTTTGCTTAAACCCATCTCTCTAAAACCTGTGCACCAAGAGTACAGATTTCATTAGTAACCCTGCAAGAATAAAAATGTGACTTCAGCACTTCTGAGTTATTCTTAACATATGAGCCATTTTCTGGAGAATCCAAACCTTTGATCAACTTTATGAGAAATACCTGTGACAGAAAGAAAACATTTAATGAGCCAGAGATGTCAATTATAAGCTTTCAGGCAATTTTATACCCTATATAAAGCATATAAACCAATACAGTTTAAAGTGTACTTTATCATTCTATAAATGTTCTAAACTATCCCTTTTAATACTTAAACTTTTTTTTCCATTTATTTGTTTCAAGGCATGAAAGATAAACCCTTTTCAAATGTTCACAGTCTTTCAGGGTATAAGGCAAAACAAATTAGGAACAAACCAGCGCAGCAGCACAGAGATTGTAAATTTCAAACAAATGAAACACTTTTGCCTTTTTTATTTTAATCAAAATTTGTTCAGATGGATAAGTGGCTGATGTTGATTTTGTGGTTTTTGTGATTTGCTTCTTTCTTTAATATTCTCCTTTACTGACCCTTATGCTTCAGGACCTGACCCTGAATCACCAACATTAAGGAGGAACACATCTCTGACTTTAGAAAAAACACGTTCCTTTGCCAACATCTTTGAGAGAAGATTTTAGACATCCTTACTGATTGCTGGTGTCTGCTTTTAGGTGTCTTTCAGTGCCTTGCTTTTTAAAGAATGCTGAATTCCAGTGTCCTGAACTGCACAATCATTATGTGTCTTGAAGACAGACTTTCCAAATATATGTTTGCTTTGGTAAATCTTGATCCTTAGAAGACCTTGAGTTTTGCAAAACTGTTTCATCAGAATGCTAAGAATCTCTGGTTATCAGTATAATAAGGAGTGGTAAAATAATGCTACTTTAGCCATTTAAAGCTCATGTAGACCAAATTCTACTTTTTTTCCATTATCAGTACACTTTGACTGAGAAAGAACAGGATGTTTCCCTTATACAACTAGACAAATGTCCTGGACAGACAAAATGTTACAACTTCCAATTAAACTTAGGTACTCAAGCAGCAGACAGGCTAAATCCAGCTGCTTTAAAGGGGTTTTCACTCCTTTGCAGTCTCTGGGCCTATCTGTAATACCTTATGCTTCCATTTTGTGAGGTTTCTTGCAAAACATGTTAGTCTCTGTAAGAAATCTTCAATTCCCACGGAGAATTACATTTCAAAATGATGCTCCGTGCTAGTAAGCAATATTTTTTCCTGGGCTTCCACATATGGCAATATTTATCTTCAAAGTTTTCCTCTTTGGCTTGTAGGCTGGTTTGCAAACCAGATGGTCTTGTGTGGCCTAATTGTAAGATGATTTGTTGTGTGATTCAGTAGCATTGTTTATTTGTACAGTGGTTTGATGGAATTTGTAAACTGCATAATATTGTTTTACTGTGTTTTCTTTTATGACAGAGCCACATCTTGCTCTGGCATTTATGGCGGCGATTATAATTAAATGTAGTTCTCAAGATACTTTGATCTCTGTTTGCCTGCTGCCTTAAACTAGTAACCTAAAAGCACAATATTTCTCATTTAAGCAGTTAAATAATGCTGGATTTGAAGGCTGAGTGAATGTACCAAATTTTATCTCAAACCCCCCAAAAATGCACCAATCAAACAAATATAGTGTTAATTGAATGCTGAAAATCCAGTGGCAATTCAGCAGTGTCAATTTAATGATTTATTTGGAGCTAATCATGGAATCACAAAATGGTTTGGTTTGGCAGGAGCCTTCAAGACTTTGAAGTTCCAACCTCCCTGTCATGTGCAGGGATGCCACTCACTAGACCAGGTTGCCCTGGGCCCATCCAGCCTGGCCTTGGACACCTCTAGGAACATCCCCATTTTAACCAGCCCTTTTCACTGTGTTCTGCAGAGAAGTCTTCTTTCCTTTTTTGGGACAAGAAAAATTTGTCTGTACTTGATCATTGCATATGGTTAGTTGCAGTCACGTAAATATTCCTTAGCTAGGAATATATTTAGGTTTCCAAGCCTATAAACAGATCTAAAGAGCTTTCTGGCCTTCCTGTTCTGTTTTCATCATGAAAGGTACCTTCTGTTTAGTTTCTGGAAGCAGACTTGAAGAGGGATGACTGTGACTGGGAACCCAAAAAACCCTTTGGACTACGGACTCCAAGATTAGGAATTTGGGATGTTTCTTTCCCTTTTAGGAACTTAGCTTCAAGCCAACACATTTTACTCAAAGTCGCATGTGCCTCCTAGATATCAATGGTCAATGTGGCAAACTGATGGACAAATTTCAAAGCCATACACTTTTTCAAGAAATGTCAACATAAGATGCAAGCAAATCAACACCACGAACTCATGGCATTGATACAGAGAAAGTCAGGAGACAAGCTGCAGAATGCAGAAATAAAAGAAACAGATTTGTCCTTTAGCCTTTGGAAGCAGTTCCCATAAATCAAATTGAAAATTTTTGGTATGGATTAAGAATTATTTTAGTACAAAGATGCTCAGCATGTAATCTCTAGTCAGTAATTTACAACAGATTTGGAATAAATCAAAAGAAGCACAGTGTTCTAAACAAATCTCCTAATTATTCCAGCAGGAAGTATGGGTGTAATGATGATTCACATGAGAAGTGTCTGATTGACCTTTATTTTTCATGTGGACATTTGCTGCTTTCATCCCTTTATACAAACACATTCTGTGGCAGATTACCCTTGAAAAGATTTCAAAGGAATAAATCAAGATTCAGAGACAGACACATACCACCAAACAACCCGAGTGCATGAGGAAGCTGAAACTAGACTGTGATGAAGCTGCTCCCACGCAGTGCCTGGCCAGCCCAGGGATGTGTCATCATATTTTGTAGTGCCTTGAGAGTCACTGCTCTTGCACTGTCCTAAGCAGGTCTTTGGTAAAAAACCTTCTCCTTCTGCCTGTTTGTCTCTGGAGATGCAGGGTACAATTCTTGTTCTTTGTGGTCACTTTTTTGCTGGATGAGATTCCTTCACGCTTACATTTTCTCTTAGGTCAGACAGTGGTTGAACACCAAGACGTGTCTGAACACAGTTTGTCTTCTGCATCTACCTAATTTCAAAGGGCCATTACAGCCTTATTCTCTTGTCAAGTTGCCACTGCTCAGCAGTGAATAAAGGCCCGACTGCCAAAGAGAAGTGCAGCTAAAAGCAGTTTTAAGAGGTGTCTGTCATCCCTTTCCATTAGCTGGTGGAGAGCATGGGCACTGAGGTGTTTGCCCTCTTACTACAGATAGGAAGGGGCAGGGCTCTTTCCAGAGAGGCTTCTCACTAGGACACTTACACAGGTGGACCAGTGCATGCTGCATTTTTTTTTTTCTGGGGAGAATAGTGTCAAGGCTGAAAAGAGTTTAGATGATTAAGTATTTCTTTTTCCTCTTTTTTTTTTTTTTTTCCAAAACAAGAACCTGAAATCCTGATGTTTTCATTCTTAAATTCCAAAGAAAAAAGGTGACAGTTGTTTCACTTGTAAGACATTGTTGCTGTATGCCAGAGGCATGGGGGGAAAGCCTTTCCTCTGAAAAGAGCTCCATTGAAAAGCTACAAAGAACAAAGCTTCAGTCCATGGTCTGCTTTGGTAATTCTGCAGACTCAAGTAGATGCTGCTGTGCTAATTCAACACAGCTCATGGTTTCATGGTTTTCTTTACAGTCAGGAACACTGAAAATCTGCTTTCATGTTTGAAATGAAGGCTGATATACTCATCTGACTGTGACCCCAACAAACCAGAGAGCAAATTACAGAATTCTGCTCTCAAGCTGAGCTGTGTGCTATTGAAAAGTGTAAGGCAAATACACTTACCTGTTACTCTCTGAAGTCAAAGATATCTCAGCAAAGCCTGATAAAACTGTGTAGACAAATTTATCTCTGGGCTGGATTCCAATATCAAAAGGTCAGGCTGAAAACTATTTGAGAGCACTATGAGCAACTGAGAAAGACAGTTTTCCCCAGGCTATAGTTATATATTACACCCTGCAATAAATACAGCGCAAGAATTGATTCCAGCATTAGAGAACGTTATTTTCAATGCCGCTGGATGAGAGAAAAATGGCAGCAACACCTTGCAAAATATACCAATCTAAATGATAAGATCAATTTCCTTCTCCAGAATACTGCCATGTTCATCATCTTTCTAGATTTCAAATATAAGCTCACATGTGCAATAGAAATGCCTTCTTGCAGGCTACTGAGGCAATCAGTGTTCCAACACTTCACAAACACATGTGCTTTGTGTGAAGGCTCTAGTAAAACAGCAAACTGAGCCTGTCTATTCTTAGACAAATGACTTTAAAGCCTGGTTTGTCCCCTGTTGAAATAGTTGTGCTGTAGTAAAGCTGAAGTAAGAGAGCTGGAAATAAGACCAGTCAGTTCAACCCTGTTGCCTCCAAAAGTAATTTCCTGCATCCAGCAATGCAAGTTACAAACCCAAACTGCTATTGTGGAGTAACCCAGAAGAGAATCAGTCTCTGAAATTTCCTTTTTTCCTCCCTGGGGCCATACAGCAAGACTGCTAATACATGTAGTGAAGCTGTCCAGAAAGTGCAAAGTTACTTAGCAAATAGAGGGAGTGGCTTGTGAATACAGAAAAAAAAAATAAACATTTCAGGGCAATGTAAATTTTAAAGAGGTCTTTAAATTTATATATTGCTTTAATTTATGTATCCACAGAAATTGTCAAACATGACTTGATTCTTCCCTTTTTCACTATGTATATTCTTGCTTGTGAGTGTGCTGCGGGTTTAAACCCAGCTGGAGATAAGGCACCACACAACTGCTCACTCAACCCCCCTCACCCCAGTGGAGTGGGGAGGAGAATCCAAGTGACACTTGTATGTTGAAAAAAGAACATTTTAATGGTTGAAAATAAATTAAAATAGAACAATATTGGCAAAAAATAATACTGGCAATAAAAGCAAAACAACAAGTCATGCACACTACTATTGTTCACCACCTGCTGACCAACGCCACATCCCCTTCCTGAACCCAGACTGGCTGCCCTTCCAGGTAACTCCCCAGTTTATACACTGGGAATGATGTCCTGTGGTGTGGAATATCCCTTTGGTCAGTTCAGGTCACCTGTCCAAGCTGTGATCCCTCCTAGTTTCTTTTGCTCACCTCCTCACTGGCAGAGTATGAAACAAGGGGGAAAAAATAGTGCTTGCCCTAGGATAAACATGGATAAACACAACTTAGCAAAAAGCCCAGAGCATCACTGAGTTATCAACACCATTCTCATTCTGAACCCCAAACACAGCACTTTAACAGCTACCAAGAAGAAATTTACTTGAGCTAAAAGCCAGGACAATGGGGTTTTCCTCTCTGCAAGCCATGACACATATTTTTGCATATACATATTTATGACAAAATTTCCCCTGGCATGGGTGAGAGTCATGGATTCCTCCTACATTGCTCACGGTGCTTACAGTGGGAGAGGAGGTCTGATCAGGGAGGGAGTTGTTTGAATGAGTGCATGAGTATCTTGTGGAGACCAAAACAGAGTATTTTTGCCTTTACATGGATAGCCCACTGCTGAGAGTGCATTTGAGGTCCTGCTTTGTGCACAGCCTGCAGATCATCTGGTGTGTTACAGCACTGCTTTAAGGGACCAGGAACTAGAGAAACCTGAGGGTTTAATGCTGGAGATCTCCTCCTCAGTCCTTGGGATACTTGCTGAGATTTTGACTATTTGATAGACACCATCTGTTACCGCAAAGCAGTGAAGGAACTTTTGACACTAAAATAAGAGATAGAGGCCAGGAGAACAGCAAGGCGTGCTCAGCTACAGGAAAAGTTAATTAAGGTTTTGTTAACAGCTCCTTTAAATTGCCTCCTGACTGCTAACGATCTCAAAACGTATCAGTGACTTTCAGTTACTCCTAGGTAAATTCCCACTTCCCTAAAGATACCCCTTTTCTTAAAGCATGAGAAATGGGAATGGCCCGTTGTGCTATGGAAGCGGTCCAAAGCAAAAAGTACAACAAAAACCAGTCCAGTTTTCCCGTGGTGTTATGTAGGGCCTATACTTATGCTGACAAAAACCTTCTGTTGTGTTCATCTTTCCTGCTCCTCTTTCTGTGACCCAAGCTTGTGTACATCAGTTGGCTGTATCTGACACTCAGGATCTGCAGTGATTTACCTTTGGTGTTACACATCATAGCTGGGTATCACAGCGAAAAATGTCAGTTCATTTGCTTATTTACAGTCTTCTGGTTTGATTTGGTTTGTTTTTCTTTTTTTCCTTTTGTGTGCCTTATGGTAACTGAGGGTTTCATAGAAGAAGCAGAGGAAATAATATATTTCAGAGTATCTCCAAATGCAGCTTTCCCTCCCAACTTTTCACAAATCGATCCAGACCACCTCTTTGAGAACAGGTTACACACTGCAGAGGAATGCATAACTTGCCCATGAACTGCTGCATATTTTGTCTTGTATTTACATTTTTCCAAAGGGGGAGAGGGAAGGACATTTTTTTCCAGATAAAGATATTTTCTGCTTTTGATGGATGAAATCAGTCTGCATATCCTTGGAGACTACCAACAAGTTTACACTAGGAACTGGAATGAAGCCATCAATTCACTTTGTGTGGGTTCAAAAAGATGGCAAAACCCCATCTCATAGTCCCACAATGCTGGTCATTAAATCACTGAAGAATGAGGTGACCTGTAACACTCCTGGCTCTCTGGGAAACACCTTGATGCATAGGGACATTTTGACTGCTTCCAACTGTCATTCCTATGAGTGGCAATTATATTTATGTGCCTTTGCTCTTGGGAGAAAAAGTAGAAGACTGAGCTGTTTGGGACTTGCATCTGGCACACTCAGAGCAGCTCAAGTGCAAGAACTTCAGACAAACTGAGCTCAAAGCCTCACACACACCAGCAACAACTTTGGTTACAAGTTTTGGTTACAAACCAGTTGCAGAGATTGGACTTAACAGGATTTCATTAAAGTAATTCAGGTTTGAACCCTTCTTCATAGCCCCAGCCGCTCGATTTGATCAAATGTGAACTCACATGTGAACATTTTCGTTGCATCCATCTCTAATTAGCTGGACCAAACAGTATGTGAGAGCTCATGGTGTACTTCACTGAACAGCAAGAGACTGTGGTCTCCTCTGCCATTTTATCTTCCTTGTTCCCTTTCTTGTAGCAAATATTTTTGGAATGAGTTTGTGAATTATTAAATCAGGACTGCCTATAGTATGTGCAAACAGTGCTGAGACCCAAAAATCAATGATCACTGCCATCATCTTGGCTTGGCACTAGAACACCCCATTTATAGGAAATACTTGTTTCTTGGACCACCATATGGCTGAAGAAAGGTTTATACCACAGGGGTTCTGTATTAGATTCCAGCAGGTTACTTCATTAAATGAGCATATCAAATTTGATTGGAAGTTCTCATCAGCTTTCTGTTCCATTTAATTTTATTTTTATACAGATGAAGAAATTACTGTTACACCCATACCCACTGACAAGCCAACTACATTACTTCACATCTACTTTATAACCACATATAATTACATAACCTCTTGGTTTATTTTCTTCCAGAACTCATGGCTCCTCATAGAATCTGTTCTGTCTGAACTAAGAGGCAGATTTTGGCCTAAAAAACAGTTTTCAAGACATTTACATGGTTTGGGTTTTTTTCCTATATTGAATATTCCACATTTATTAACCACAATTTGATTCAAGCACAGTAAGGGCTTCACTGATACAGTCTGGAGAGGCTGTGTTAACAAAATGAAGACAAACCCAGCATCAAAATACTCTGCATAAATCTCATTATCATGGCAGATCTTCCATCTTTTCAGCCCCGTGCTATAAAATTTTTTTCAGCACACAATGTTCCCTCCACTTTGCTCCTCCTTAGTTACAGGCACCATGACCATTTTCTCACCTACAATTTCCAATCAGCATTCCTCCTCAAACCCTCCTGTTCTTCACTGACTTCACAAATACAGCAGACAGGGCTGCAAGGTATTCTCATCTCAAGGCAGTGTGAGGGCTTCCTTGGGTAAGAATAAGGCTGGCAGATTACATTCACGTCAAAGCACATAGCTGGGTAGGCAAAAATAGAATAAAAATTGGCATCTGGAAAATTTTGAAGGACTACAGTTTTATGCCTGTATAAACTCACTGAAATCAATTAAGGCTGGAGTGTAACCGTGGTGGAATCGCCCCTGAGATTGCTTTTAGGGCTCATCCCAAGTTACATTCTCAAACATATTGACAGACCACAGAGTCCATTTGTTACAATTATCACAATAACCCTAAACAATCTGGCATAAACATGCTCTTTCATTCAAGCCAAGAAATGCTATGCACTCCTTAGATGCCAGAGAAGGCACCAGGGAGAGCAGTCCCTGGTCTCCTCAGCAGTTCCTGGTCTGGAAGAATTTTCACATATAATTTCATCAACTTTAAAAGCAGTGATTCAGTCCTGAAGTCCTTCCTGCCATCGGTTTTATTTATTCAAGTGACTAGAGCCTGATAAAGAAAAGCTGCAATTCCAGGCTCCTTAATTCTTATTTGCTTAGATAATGCAATTGCATATTGCAGAGAGCATGGAAATAGAAAACAAACTAGGCAATCCTATTTTATGTCAAAAAACACTTCCATGTGCCACATAGCTGCTCCTGGTAAACTGATATAACTGAGGCAGCTGTCTACAGACCAAGACATCCACTACAGTGGCTGAGGGGAGAGCAACCCCCAGAGCAGATATGATGCACCCCTCACCCTGGATGGATGCTCTTCACCTCAGCCTGTGGTGACCTGGACCACATCAAGGTCACACATGCCAAAATCCCACACCAAATCAAGCTTTGAAGGGATTTAACATTCCAGGGCAGAGGAATTGCCTGTGCCAGAAGAACACTGCCATACAAAAGCAACACCAGCATATAATTGAAATAATTTATTTACCACTAGAGCACCACAAAAACAGACATACAATGTGTTAAAATACAGAGTAATCAATCACCAAAGTACAACACAGCTGTCCTTTAAGTTCCTTCTTTTTTTGCCTTTAAACCATGCCAACCATACAGTTGTATTGATGCTAAAGACATCAGAAGTGCTGTCCTACCCCACCCAGCTAAGTGCCATGATTTCCCCTCAGCCCCAGTCAGCCCCTTGGGTCTGATCTTCCCAGATGCTGAACATTCCCCATCAGTTCTCAGGGACTTTGCTCAGGCAGTGGAAATATAATAAAGCCCCACAGCACAAAGTCCTTGAGCTGTTGCAGACCCATCTGAAGATCATTTGATGGGTATTTACATCACACCTGGGAGGTGCTAAGGACTCACCTTACCCCCCTCTGCAGAGGGGAATTTCACCCATGAGTTCTCCATATTGTAGGATCAGGCCTAACACCCTTGGTAATTAAAGGGAAATACATACCTAATGAACAAGAAAAAATAAATTGTAGGAGCTTTAAAATAGAGAATTTCAAATATTATCAGTGCATTTTGAGGAACACTAGAAATTTTTTTAAAAATCGATTTTGGGCCAATGACTTACAGAAATAGTGTTCTATGCTTAGAGAAAAACTTCAAATCCAAGTTTAAATTTTCAGCTGCATCCAGTACACAGTGAGTATAGTTGGACAACTAGGCTATCTCCCATCCCCCTTCTTCAAAACTGGTTTGAAAGCTGCATTCCTGTATCAGAGAACTGCAAAAACATTTTTAAGTTTTGTAAAATGTGCTCACCCTTGTCTTCTCTCCTGTCCAACAAAAATACAGTTCTCATACTGAACCTGATAAAACTAATTTTGCTGTCATTATACAGCAAAATCCAGAGTATGTATTACCCTGAGGAGTTTCACTGAGTTCAGTGCATCTTCTCACTAGAGTTAGTCTGGCTCAAGCAAGTGTTAGCAGGACAGATTCTTCACCTGTTCACCTCAGCTCACTAAATAAATCAGAAGTCTAACAAGCCTTCTCCTCCTGAGCCAGTGGGTGGGATTAGATAATCTCTGGGGCTATGATCCCATCTAGGCAATAAGCACAGGCTCCACAGAAGTTCTGAGGAGCTGCCTGTGCGAACCACCACGGCGCCTCAGTTTTGCACCAGTATTCTGCTGAAGCCAAAGAAACTGCACTTCTTAAAACTGGAACTAACACCAAGCTCAGGAGTGTCCTCCCAACACTGCTCAGGACAACGGCAGAAAATGTCCCTCTCATCCAAGTAGAACGCTTGCACTGCAGGTTTCCAGAAGCATCCATCACATGAAATGAAATGATTGTGCCTTCTTCAGTATTCTTTTTATTCTTATATAGCTTGAGGGTTTTTTTAATTAAGTATACGATGTGTTTTTTTTCTTTTCACTCCCTCTACAATATGAAAACAACAAAACCCTAGGAATCCCCGTGTTCCTTTCTCGTTTCTTCAAAAGAAGCTTTAGTGTCAACTCAATTGAGAAAAAAATTGGCAAACTTGCAAAGATCAAGGGTCTGATCCTGCCAATCCTTACACATACCCCAACAGCCTCGAGGGCCCTGCAGGACCGAGCTCCCCCGTGCCAGGCCGAGCATCCGAGTGCGCTCCGCTCCCGCTCCCACCGCGCGCGGGCAGCCGCTCCCCAGGGCCTCCTGCACAGCGCTGGATGCCATCCTCTGCAAGGGTCTGCCTCGCCTCAGCCAGGCTGGGACACCTCTTCTCTCCTCACCTCGCTCCCTGCCCACCTGTTTGAATGTCTACAGCCGAAAGAAAATGGGAAAAGGGGAAGGGCCAGAGATCTGAACCACATCGTGATGCAAGCGTTCTGACCGGGGACAGCTGGAGGAGATGGGGAGGAGCAGGGGGGGAGATTGCTTTAATCCATCCTTTTTTATAAAACAGAGAAACAAATGGAGTCAGGTAGCTTATGTCATAATGATGAACAATATACAAAGCACATGTATAGCAATTATTATAAAACATGTATTTGTAGTGCAAGTCAAAATACAGGGACTCTACTCATACTGGCCAGCTAGAGGGAAACACATGATTCTGAGTGATCAAAAAGAGCCCCAAATTCAAATTCAAAGTCATGAGAGCTGACAGTATTACAGAGTACAAAAATATGGTGAAAATTTACACATTACACATAAAGTACGTAATTTTTTAATAGTTTACAAATAGAGATCTACAGATATGTTTCCAATTAAGCTGGCTTTTACTACCCACCTATTGTAATACTCTAGGTATGGTTACATATACCAAAAGAACAAAAAAAATTCCCATAGCATAGCTATACAGCAACATATTAAGGTCTGAAGATTAGACCAGTACATGTTAAATATTTCACTGGTTTACTAAACTGACATTTTAAATCATTTACAGTAAAAAAAAAATCTTATAGACTTGTCTTTGAGACTGAAACAGAGTGTCCTTTATTAGTAAATTATTCAGTATTTAAAACAAGGGTTTGAGACCTTACAAGAAGTCTCTCTAGGCAGCTGACATGAAAAACAAGGTATTTTAAAGGCAGAGTTTGTCAGTAATGTAATAACTGATTTCTATTTTAATCGAACTAAACTAACCATTACTTTTCTGATTCTTTTGAGCTTGTGTTCCTTTAGGCTTTATATGCATTTCTGGCAGCTTATTTGGTCTCCACCTTGTCCACATTGGCTGGTTTTCATTTTCCCAATGGTGATACAGAAATGTTCATCTGATAGTTTTTATACACAAATAAATAACGCACTGTTAACTCTATAGCTAAGAGGAATGGGTAGGATGCCTATTGCGTAACAATACAGAGAGATCAAGTAAGGCACGGGACAGATACAGCAACTCCACTTCATGGGATTTTCCTGTTTTTTTCCTTTCACATAGTAACACTAACAAATTTCTTCCAGTGTTTATTTTTTAAAAGGTTTCTTTTTTTCTTTAACTTTGCTTCTTGTCTATCTCACACTATGTGTAGGTGAAATGTAGGAAAAAGCCTTCAATGTTTTGCTTCAGATGCCAGTTTAAAAAAAAAAAACAAAACAAACTTTCAAACAGTTCAGACTAGTACCGCTTTTTTTTTCTTCTTTTTTTTTTTCTTTTAACACTGATGAACCCGGGTTTTTATTTTTCTTTCTTTCCTTCTCACTCTCTCTTTCTTTTTTTTCCTTGGTTATCTTTATTTTTTATAAACACATGTCATGCTGTTTCAGGGATATCCTTTAGCTGCACTTGCAAGACTTGACAATCATGTTGGAAAGCTGCTCGATTTTGGGTGTTTTTCCAATGTAGTAGAGGATGGTGAGGGGTTCCAAATCCTGGGACACACAGCACGGAGAGGCTGAAGCTTCTGGATTTATGGTGTTATACAAGCTGAGTACCTAGAAGGAGAAACCAAAAAAGAGAGATTAAGGCAGCTACATCTAATGACCAAACTGTTTTCTGCATCACTTCCTCCCACAGCACCTGAGAGAATGCCCACTGAAAATGGTATGAAGATTTCTGGATTTTAGGGGTTTTTATGCTTTTCCACTTCAATCTCGTGATCACAATATGCCTGAATTTCCTAAGGTTTTGTCCTTACCATCTTAAGCCTCAAAGAAGGCATGTACCTGGAGTCTGCCTCTAAAGCGCTGCCCTTTGGATCAACAGGCACACCACATTTACGAGTACAGAGGAAATTGAAAAGTTTTAATCTGTTTCTTCAGGTTGCCATTTGCTGTTTACAGATTTTGGATTTACAAGTGACCAAAGATAAGAGAGAACTCTTCAGAGCATGGGCACCCCTCTTCTTTTACCCTCTGGCTATACTAATTAAGTCCATTAATGCCACCCTGCAAGCACCAGGACTCAAATGCAGTTACTCCTGCTGGGACCCAGATGCATGGAGTTACCACCTATGTCTCCCTGGATTCCTATGCATGGTTCTCTGCAAGGGAAGTATGTAGGGTTAGCCACTGATGATGCATAGGTGCTCCTGAGGATGCCATTAATGCCTTAGCCAAACACCAAGTGACCTTTTCCTAGAACTTCCACACAACATTCGCAGCTTAGAGAGACAGAAGATCTGTTCAGGACAGCAACACTAACTACTTTATTAGGCAACTTCTGGCTCCTCGGGCAATTATCCAAACCACATATTTGTGACCATGACAGTTACTCTTCCTCTTTCCTTTAAAAACAAGTGCTGTTCCAAAATGTGTACACCATTACTCCACACCAGCACGGAAACATACTCACCTTATTTATACCTCTGCCTGCTGACATTGCTAACAGTACAATGTCACAGACAGTGACAGCTACAAAGGGGTCTGTAAGCTCAGGAAGAACATGGTGTCATGGTTTTACCAAAGAAACTCAAGCTGTCCCTTGGGCATGGCAAGTTCTCCCTGCTGGCTGACACTGATCTGTCATTTTAAGGGAGGCTTGAAAAAGGGGAGACATCATTCTTAGGATGGACCTGTGGGTGAAATTCTTACTTTATGACAACTATGATGCAAATGTCTGTCTCTTACATTTACTGTCTAGACATCCTTAGTGACAGCTGAGAGGAAATTAGCACTTCACAGCAGAATACTACTCATCCTGAGGCAGTTTGCTAAAACACCACATCCAATGCCTAAAATAAAAAGTCCCATCTCAGACAACTATGATTTGGTTCTTCAACATCCCATACACAAAGTCCCTCCTCCCCATGTAAATTTTCCAAGTTTAAGAAAGAATATGTCTTTTGAAGTAAAAGGAGGACAGCTATCAGTATGGCAGGTCATAAAAGTAGGTGATGACCAAGTGGTACAACTCAGCCCTTTGGTCACTCTGAGAGTGCCTCCCTCAGTGTCTTCGCTGACCAAACTCATTGTGCCATCCTCCACTCAGGTCTATATGGAAAGGCCTTTTCCAAGCCACCTCCAGAGGCTACATACTCCCCAAAAGTACTCAATCCAACCATGTGTTCGCATCAATGAACACATAACAGAAAGTAAATGTCTGGGCCAGTACATTTCTCCTGCTTCAACACTAGCTGGAGGTCATGTGTGAGTTCCTCTGTAGGGCCACACTTCATCATCCTTAGTCACTGAGACTGACTCTGGACGCTGGTGCTGATGTCAGTCCCAGAAACATAGCTCAACATGCAGAAGCCGAAAATTAGCAAATCCAATACTCACTCTGCTGTGCTGAGTATCTGAGCTCCACAAATATGGGCAGGCTCCTGCACAGAAATTAGCATGGTATCCTTTAGGTTCATGAATCCATTTCCAGCCAAGATCCCTCTTGAAGTCAATATAAAGTGGACGCAGACAGCAATTATCCTGCACATTCCTGGGAAATAAAATACAAACACATTGGTCATAACAAAGACAACACTGGGAATAAAAATAATCCAATTGCTTGCTCTCTGAATGATCCTTCACAGACAGGCAGGTCTGAGTCACAAAAATTCTCAACTAAATCAGATCAATAGTAGCTTATGCTGTAACTGGAATTACAGTTATTGCAGGATGCTTGGACATGGCAGGACTTGCTCATACAGACAAAGCTAACAGCTTCCCTGAGGAGCACTCAAGTGTTCTTCTCCAGGTCCTACAGAGGAGACTCTGAGTAGGTGAACAAAGTGAAGGTGATAATTTTGCTCTAACTATGGGGCTAATGCATCTGGGAATCATCCCACATGGACCTGAGCTTCTACTGTCTAAGGTCACAACAATCTGCTCCTGTCTCTGTGGGATTGGGGACCGCTGGGCAGAGCCCTGCTGCACACAGACCCTGGGTCTGAGAATGAGGGTCTGCATTCAGTGTAATGGCTAACTGTAAAGAAACATGATAAACAATTGCATGACACCTCCAGTCTCCCACCACTGTGTAAGAATATTGGATGTGCAGGCATAGTTACCTAAAACAATAGGCAGCATCTAGAGCACGCTTCTTCCGCCGACTGGGCTGTTGCGACTCAAGTCTGTAGGAGGGTAATAACATTAGCAGAAGATGTGGGGTCTTCCCACTGTATTTTTTCCTATTGGACTTTAAAGCTTTCACATCACCACTGGAATATGTGTAGTCATCAATACCTTCAAAAAATACATTTTGGTGATAAACATTGTGTTGCTTTTTCTTCACAAATTAAATAAACCATCTCTTAAAAAAAAATCTCAGAAACTGGGCCATGATGGTGTCAGCTGGGCACGTTTACTGGGGAAGTGGGGGCAAATATCAACCCAAGATGCCTAAGATACTCACAGTTCTCAGGTTAGCTATTGTATCAACCCTCCCACATTCACATCTGTTTAATGGCATTTCAGTACATTTACTAGAAACGTTTAAATGAGTAACAGAGAAGGTAACTTCAGTCACTGCATCTTGCATGTCTTAGCTTCAAATGCCCCCAGCAGTGATTCTCTTGTTGCTTCAGTCAGAGCAGTGCTCCCAGCTTTTGACAGGTATTTACCTTTTAAAATCTTTTAACACATTTAAAGATGCTCTGGACACTTCACCTTCAATTCCCACTCTTACTTCTATCCCATTAGTTTCCACCATCACATTCACTCCTTTATGATACTTGTAAATTCCCCGTCTTTCATTGCCAGTTTATTTAAATGTGCTAATTTTCCCCAGAAAGTCAATTATTCTAGCCTTGTCCTTTATATGAGCATGGAAAGGCACTGATTAAAGTATTTCTTCTTGAAATGGCACTCTATGGCCTCGCATTCCGTATTCTCTTTTAACACTATCTGCCTTACTAGCTTCTTACCACGGCAATAGCACAATAAGAGACTCAAGGTATTGGCCTTTCACATCCTTTAGAAAATTAACCTCTCCAACCAGATACTACCATCTAAACAGAAAAAGATACACTATTCTTTCCTTAACATATGCAATTCTAGTGACCAAACACCATACTAACCATTTTTTAAATGCACACAATGGCTTTAACCATATGTACAGTACATGTATTTACTTACAGGAAAAAATTCCAATGCAGTGAAACAACGGTTAGAAAAACTTAATTCTTGACAAGGAATATAGCCAAATACTTGGATCACAAGTGAACCAAATCGTGATACAGTTCAATAAATGAGAATTTCAGGAACAGAATTTAGGTTAAAATTGGTTCTAATATAGCTATAGATTCATGTGTGCTGGTGGATGGTAACTGTAGTACAGTCAATTAAATAGAATTTTTCTTTTGTGAAACTGAAAGTTTAATGGCTTAAAAACACAAGAGAGCTTATACAACCTTCATATATTTATTCCATATCACCTTGCCTGCTGTCCATAAAAAGCACATATATTCATAACCCTCACTACACAGTTTTTTACTTTTTAATGCCCACTCATTCCAATCTTTTCAAATAAGTCTGACTCGTTACAGTACTAGGATGGAGAGCAAAATGTTTATTCTGAAAATATTGAGCTATTTTCTCATTACTATCCAATAGTGGATGGCAAACTCTGCAAGAGTCTTCACTAAATCCAAAAACGTATGTATATCCTGTGAGCATGCTGCAAATTGCAACACAGACTTTTAAGGACATCAAAGCTGCATGCATGGAATGAGACAGCTTTTTTATGCCTTGTGATTTTAGAATTGTTCAGGTGACATAGTTTTACCCTTGTGACTTTAGTATAACTTCCTACCAGCTGAGAATCACTATTCTCAAATGAGCAAGGTTTCAATCAGCTAAATGCCATTTAGAAGGCAGAAACAGCTTGTTATTTCCCTCCTCAATTAGTACATACCACAACATTTTAAAAAGTTGGAGTTTTTTTTCTTTAATTACCTGCAAATCTTGCTTCAAGCTCCTCACTTTTATTTGGGATGATGTAATTATTGGAAGGCACGAAGGTACAGCATGGACAATGTAAGCTTATCTTAAATCCAAGATTCCTGTCTGCAAAACATAAAAGTGAGTGGAGTTGGTTTTTACGAGTGGAATGACTCTGAAATACTCCTGAGTTAATGGAGGAGCAGCTGGGGCAGGAGTGAGGGCAAAGAGCCCTTTTTGTCACCTCTGTGATGGAGCCATTCATGAACAGCCTCAGTGACATCAAAAGACAACCATTCTCCTTCGGCTCTTGTTTTAACTACTTTGCTGTCAATATAGCGCTGTCCTGGTGATGATAATTCTTTAGATTTTAAAACCTGAAAGAAACAACAAATAAGATTTCCTACAGGTTAACATTTACCTGGTTGCTTTTAAAACGTACCACTATCATTAGAAAATAGCAAAAGAAACTATTACAGTTGAAACCTCTATGCAGCAGATGAACATTTGTGCACACTTTCAGAAAGAATCTTCTTAGGGTGTGTAAGGAGAAGAACAATATAAAAACACCCTGATGAAATCAGCTTAGGCTCCCAAGCAAAACACACCATCACATATTCCTTAGTGAGAGAAATCACACAGAAAGAACTGCCCTGAAAACCTATCCTGTAATACAAGTACTGAAGAGATCACAATAATCATCAAAAGAAGCTATTTCACCACCTTCAGTAATACTTATACTGGCTAGAGCATAAGATGCCCAAGTCCAGGCTGTACAATGTAGTCTGTACACTGAAGATATTACATTGCTCCCCTATAACCAACCTATGGTATTGATTATTCATGCTTTCAGCCTTCCCTCTGATTTTGGGTACTAATCATACATTAAACAGATGGCCATGAACAGATTTGTGCCAACAGATGAGGCTGCCTCCTTCCAAACTTGATACAGGCTGTATTTGTATTTTTGTCAAATGTTTCAGCAAAGCACACTCATTGAACTTTACAAAAACTGACCAAGCAATAAAAAATGCCCGAACAAAAGAAACCCAGGCCCTGCATGAGCAGAATTTCAAGTGTCCACAGTCCTCCTCATCCCAGGCAAACAATTAAGCAAGTGCCTTCCCATATACAAGCACGGCCTGCTATTATTTACCCTAAGACAAAAACAATTGGACTTCTGGCTGTTAACAGCTGGTTTCTGGTTTTCTGATTATTACTCTGTTGATAGTTTTGTGATGCAGGGAGCTGGAATGCCATGCAACGTTCAGTCAACTCCAATCAAGATACCAGACGATAACATCACTTGGTAACTTTTGGCATGCCAGCTGTGCGACTTCATATTTTGTTTCGGGTTTTTCCTTTCTTTAAGCACCCAAATCCATCTCCAAATGAGTAACTGACAACGTCTCATTGTTTCCTCCTATTTTCTCAGCCCAGAGCAACCTGACATCTAGCAAGCACTGCTGTAATAAAATCATGGTGAAACCACAGAATACATGTAAAGAAAAATATTTCAAAAGAGGTGTGAAACTATGTCATCGTGATAAAATCAGGCTTTTCATAATTAAACAGGCTTGAAAAGCTCAGATTCTGTCCAGCATGTGGAGTCAGCATGTGGAGTCTCCCTGTTTATTGCAAGGCAGCACTGGATCTCTCATAGGCCAACGCCGTGGCTCCTACAATAACATTTGTCTTATGAAAAGAACAGCAACATGACAGGCTCTTTGTCTTCTTTCTGATCAACACATTTAGCAAAAAGCCATGAGAAGATGTTGGTTCAAGTCCAGAAGATTACTAAGGGCCCCTGGTAGGCGATGCCGAGCTCCCCAGTAGAAACTAAGGGCACTCCAACAGCGAACACTGGGACTCCTTTTTATGAGGTAACCTTCAAACAAAGTGTCTGAACAACTGTTTACAGAGAGTCTGGCAGCAGCAAGGGGACTACCACTGCTCACAAGTGCCAGAGGGATGAGAGAATCAGTAATCAATGCTGGGAAAGTCCCAGAGAAGTACAAATATAACTTTGCCTTCCCTTTGGTCTTTATCAGGTCAAGTGTTTCTGAGGATGTAATGCAGCTGTCATTCTGCAAGGATGTGTTGGGGCTGGGAGGTGGGGGGTGTGAAGCAAATGGGACACAAGAACTTGGCTCATTTCTCTTCCTTTCTGCACAGTCATATCTTTCCAAAGACTCCAGAAACTGCATACCTCAGTTTTGGCAGTGATGTAAGGACTAAAAGTAAGTAATGTGCCAAAAGCAATCTCCTGATGTTAACTATAATTGGTCTTAGATGTATTCTGAAGACACAGCTGCGCCTTGGTATCAAAAATAAATGTATTTATTCCAGTCTTTATCCCAGTTGCTACCAAAAGACCGAGTCAAGGGGTGTCAGTGTGTACCTGGAATAAAAGGCATTTGTAAAAGTACAAGCAATCATCACTGCACGTCCAAGGAAAATTGAGCTGAATGACAAGAAAATGCTTCTGAGCTGTATGGCACCGTGGGACAGGATGGATACCATGGAGGAGCTGGATATTATCCATCCTATGGTGCCTAAAACATCTGAGAGTAAAGTTTCTTTCCATGTTGTTTATACAGCATATTCAGGAAGAAAATAATAAAGAACGAGGTAAAAAGTCACAAACTAAGTATGAGATAATTTCCACAACTGACACCATGGGTTAAACAGGCACAGGCAGTTCTTAAGCAAAAGGCTGTTAAGTGAGAAGAGCGTTACACTTAGTGAAATCAACTTAAATCTCCTTCTCTTGGGTTAAGTATCTTTATAGTGTTAGGGTGATGTATGATCTTAACAAGCTGAGTACTTGTAAGCAAGAACGATCTTCCAGCCTCACCATTTTCTCTTCTTTTTCTCTCACATTGTTGCAAGTGTGGAAAGCTAATGGAAGATAAAATCCTAGACTGGATCCTCAGAGTCTACTTTCTCCCACAAATTAATCTGATTAAGTTTCTTTGCCTACACTGCTTTTTATTTCCATCCACACTGAAGCAATTGCACTCTGTATGGGGGTAAACAAAGGGGCCTTTTTGTAGGACTCTCTCAGAAATTTTTACAGCTGCAATATATTCTTCAAATGAGTCTTCCAGAAATCACTACATGAAATAAGCATTTTAGGTTCTCTCTGCCATTTCCCTACTCTGGTTTGCTTCTTTTTACTTTGCCCTACATTTCTGGTTTTAACCTTCCCCATCAGCAACACACCTTTTTCTTCCAATACACCCTCAAGCTCATATCCTCAATGAAAAACTTCTCTTTCACCATTTCCAATCCTTTCTTCCTACTAGATCAACTAATTTAGTTTCAAAAAAGAATAAAAGCCTTGCAGCTTTTGTGCTTGAAAGCTTGTCTACTTTTTCCAGCCACACTGATTGGTCTTAGAAGAGATATTACCTTCACCTGTAAACATTGCCTTGCCTTACCTATAAACACCAGCTCACCTTCATGCTTAGCCCATCACAACCACATCAAACACGGTTATCAGAACTGCTGCTGTGCAGCTTGTACCTGCAGGAGCTCAACAAAAGCCTTTGTGCACAAGTTTTCAGTGCACTGAAAGTATTAACAGAAGGCAAGGGGAAAAAAGAAAATACACAGAAGAGAAAGTCAACTGAGTTAAACTTCCCCTTTAATCCTTTCTTACTTCCTTTTGGCACCTTACCAAACGCTCCCTCTTCAAGAGGTAGAAAGAGTTTGGTCTGACTGCAGGCCATGATGCAGAAGGCAAAGGTTTTCCAGCGGGGGAATCCTGTGCATCACCCACTGCGTGCAGAGACACAGATCCCATCATTTGCATGAGCAGGAGACAGAGTTTCCACACAGGCAGCCCCACCTGGGGAGGGACACACCCCAACAGGTACCAGCACGGTGATGCAGGATGGCTGCGCATGAAGGGCTGTGAGCATGCACACCTGAACTGGAAGAAGTGTTATAAAAGGTGATCCACCAGGCTTCTAGACCAGCATACAGAGTAATTTTCATTCAGTAGCAATGCCCTAAATTCTTAGAACAATTTCAGGTTTTTTCTACCCCAGTTTTGTATGTGATACCTACCTTTCACTAAAACACTTTTTAATCTTCTCTTCTCAGTGTCTTGCACACTGCCTTCTACCTAGCTTTTTCTATGCCCACTGCTAACCTACCTCTCATACATTTTTTTCAATTCTGAGGCTTCTTGAAAACACCTGGTGAAAAAATGTTCTTACAAATACCCATGAGGAGTCTCTAGATATGACATACATGCAGCTACAGCCAGCATATCAAGGTGAAACACACACATGAATAAATGAATAATGCAGTTAATTACAGGAAATGGCTCATGAAGAAGCCAGATGCAAACAAAGCATTGCTCTTTTTTGTACAGCTCCATATGTTTAGGAAGCCCAGCCGGGGATCTTGGTGATGACAGCCCTCACATGCCACCCTCATCAGGCCTGCCAGATTTCTGGTATTTTACAAATCCTGTTGAAATATACTCTTCATTCTGCTCAGTCTTCTGGGGGAGAACCTCTGCTTGGCTGGCAGGGACTTGTCTGTGCTCCTCTTCATCCATTAGAGGAGGCTGACCCTTGATGTTATCTTGAAAGCATATCCAAATCACCACGACCAGGGCATTCAGCAGTGAAAAAATTCAGTTTTGTCACAAACTGGTTTCAGAAGCATGAGGAGTTTCCAGAAAATACTGATTTGTAAGTTACTTCTGTCACTTGCTATGCTTATTTTTCAGACTAACTGGAAAGCATTAACAGGTACATTTTTAAAAAATTTAAGTATCAAGTAGCTGAAATCTTCTTTCAAATACTGGAGGATGAAACTGTTTATTTATAGGCACACACATTTATACCCTCAGGAAAATATCGCACAGTTCTGCATATAAAAGTAACGATAAGGATTATCTTAGTCTGTATTTTATAAACTGTAAAGTACACTGAGAGCACCACATAATTCATGATAACAAACAAAGCAGAATGCTTGCAAAATTAGCAGAAACATGACTTCTTTAAAGAATGGGGCATATCAGAAGTTGACATGAGCAGAGCAGCAGCACTCGGCGTCAGTGTAATTAAACTGGTTCGAAAACAAACTCAGAAAAAACTACTAAGCCCACAACTGTTAAAACAAACATTATTTTGCTCAGAGTTTCCTTTGCCTACTCCCCCGCTCATATATTTAGGCAGCTCAAGCAGGGGATAACTGAATCAACACATTAGTGTATGTATTCTAGACAATAACCACTGACAGCAAATGCCAGAACAGCCTGTCTTTGTGACTCATCACACAGCTAAAAGGAAAAAATTTGACATGAAAATACACTGGTTCTTTCAAATAACTAGAGCCCCAGAACGGCAACTTGCTTAGTTCATTTCAGATTTGGTATTCTGGCCAATAACTACTTCTAGTCTTCTACTGTCACCACAACCAGATGCAGGAGAATGGGAAAATTACAATTAAGTATAATTTACAGTGGAATAGTTTGGGCTGATAAATTCACCATCTCCTCAGCAAGGAAACAAACAAAAAACTGAATGTGGTTCAGCAGTGATGATACACAGGCTGATGCATCAATGACATACATCTGCTGCAGACAAGAAAACCAAGAGCAGGGTTTGGGAATTATGGTCACCGACTCTTTGGAAATATTTTTGGTGACTTACAGTTTCTTAAAACAAGTTGATGAACTTTCCAAACATAGTAATAAGATTATATGGCCACTTAAAAATATCTATCCTATTTCCTGCATTGCCTTAGAACTTGAAATGGTCACTGCTATCAGCCAGTGTGGGTTCTGCAGTCACTGAACAGAAGTCAATATGGCATTATCTTGTGCAAACCTGTTATTCATCTGTCTTTCCTCTCCATTCATTCTGGACAGTCTGATCTCCTCCCTCCAGATGCTGTTGGCCCCCTGATAACTTCCTTCCTTCCTTCCCTTCCCTTCTCTGTCATTTCAGACTCCTGTGATGTTCTTGTATTACAACATCTTGGCAGGCTCACTACTCTTTCTCTGACTTATCAGTCATTATCCATGATTTCCATTGGAACTTCACGGCCCTTTTAAAAATAATGGAAATACCCTGACATGTGCTTGTAAGCCTAGAGCAAATAAGCCCAAACAATGAGATCCAGTGGTGAATGAGGTGCCTGTGCTGGTTAACATGAGAGCAAAGACAAGTTCAGCTACGCACACCATGGCTGAAAACTGCCATTTAGGATGACCTTTCCTGAACTAGAAGAAAGTGCAGGGGACTCCAGCCTGACTCCTTACACTGGAATGACCAGATTCCCAGGGTCTGCATACACAGCTGCTGGGAGTTTCCAAATTCTTACATACGATTCACCCTACTGCAAGATCCACTCGCTGCCTAGTTCCAAATTTCAAAGGTCTCCTCGGACAGCTCTCAGGTACTTCAGCCAGCTCTTTCTGAAACTTGCAGTTAAAAATGGCCATGCTAATTATCAATCTTTTTTCATTCCCTGGTTAAATCTGAGGCCTTTGACCCTATTTTGGACATAAGGAAAAGAAAATCCTTGATTTTGCTGCAAAGCTCTCCAGTTTATTACTCATTATATGTGAAAACATATGGTGTAAAGTGCAAAGCTTCCATATATTACCTTTTGCCAGATAATTGGGAATCTACTGGCTATCAAAATCTTAGCTGCTTCTAAGTGCAAGAGACCAGCTTTTTTAAAAAACGTCGGTGTGATTTTTTTAAGCTCTTCTTGCGGCCACTCCTGCAAAGGAGTAATTCAGACTCTGCCTTCAGTGCTATGGAGTTAAAAGGGCTCTGCAGTCCCCCTCCTTACCAATGAAGTCTTCCCATTACTTGCAATGGTCTCCAAATCAGGCTCAAACTGAGGACAGAATCTTTAGAGACTACTATATGAGATGCAGAGTTCCTGCCAAAATACAAAGAAAGGTATGGAGTACTTGCCAAAGTTTGTAAAAAACCCATAGGTCTCTGATCCATCTGCTCAGAACTTGCCAGACACGTTCTTCATGCAAACTTGCAAATAAAAAGAACATATTGCACACATAACCCAACTGCTTTTATATCTGGATGGGCTACAGCTGCAGAAGGATTCTCTTACAGTGCTGGCTGATGCTCACTTAAAGGTAAAAGAAGGTGAAGTGTGAGGCAGGCAAAGAGATGAGCACTTAAGCAGGTCAGAAAGGGGAAGTCAAGTGTGTCATGGAATCACTGTGACCGACTCATTGCATCACCCTGCGGTGAGGGGGTGAGCTCTGCGAAGAGAATGGATCCTGGGAATGGATTTCCTCTCCATTTGTTCCCCAGGCAGGGCCTTCCTCCTGATACTGAAGATACATATGCAGTGTAGGCTGGGGACAGAGCCCTGAGGCTGTCCAGCCTGATTTATGTTTAAGCAGGCAGGAAGACTCTGCATTGTTTAAGCAATAAACAAGAACGGAGGGTCTGGGGTCCTTCTCCTGGAAGATTCTGAAATATTGAGGGCAATTTCCTGCCATTTGGGAGATTTTAAGATAGCTCCAAAGAAAGATTTTATATAAAATGAAGCAAAACAAAAAAAAAATCCCGTAAACTTATCTAGCCTTTAGCTTTAACTTGCCAAAGGCACATTATGTTTTATTAAAGTATCAACAAAGAGGAGCCAAAGTCAACAGAAACAGAGTGGGTTCTCCTGTCTTCTAGCCAAATCTCCCAGATCCTGCAGGGTACTCCTGTGTTCATCTCCCCTTTATGCACAGGTCTCCTAAGGCCTTTTCTCTTCCTTGGTCCTGTCCCTGACAGTTGTATCTCATCTTCATGTGCGTTTTACTACAACATTTTGGCATGCAGCTTTCTTGGCTAAATGAGTATTTGGACACAGTACCTTCTCCAAGACATTGTCTTCTTCCACAAGTCCCTCCTCCTTCTTCCCTACCTCTTGCCTGCCTTGTTCCCTACAACTCACAGTTCTCGTAGTTTTCTTCCACCTACAGGTTTCCACACAAACCACTCCCACCCTCCTATCACCTACTCTTCTTCACGTAGGCTTCTCTCCAACAAAGCTTAACATTGTTTCCTAAACCTCTCCAGAACAGGAACACCACCTTTTCCCCTCCAACAGACTCTCTAGCACACGGCCATCAAGCCCGTGTTCCAACCTGACGTTCCTTAGCCCAGTGAGCGCCGCGCTGAGCTGCTTGGGTCAAACTCGCTCGTGTCCCAGTGGAATGTAGGCTTGGCTACCCCAACAAACCCTAGCCCAAAGAACAGGAACCCAAAACCAGCTGTTGTTTTCAGACCCATGGCCGCATTCCCACACCTCCAATAATGCACATGCAGCACAAATGGCAATACAGCCATCCATGGCCGGCATTTCTACACATGGCAGTGTCCAGCTGGGAACTACACACTGCCCTTGCCAGGAGCTGATGGAAATATTTTATATTCCTTCAAGGTGTCTTCAGTAGCTGCTCTATTCCTGACAAGAGGCGGGCGCATCCGAGATACGTTCCCAAATTATAGTGAAGACGATGGAGCCATAAATAATTGCCCTCACGCTCACAGAGTATTTGCCAAAGGTACTCTAGATATGGTCTCCAATGTACTGACATCTTTTTGTAGGGCATACAGTACTTGGAACCAGAAAAAGGGGATTCTGGAAAAAGAAGAAAACAGCAATTCAACTGGAACATGCTGCAAATGAACGCTGGTCCTGAGCTGTTGCTGGGGGAAAGTGAAGGAGTTTGGTAGAGTAGAAAGTTATTACATCCATGCCTTATACTGGCTTTGGCACTTCAAAGAGCACTGTACATTTGCCATTCAATGTAACCTCATAACCCTTCAGAATGCAAGAGTCTGGTTTCAGGATAGCAATACATAATGGTGAGATCCAAGTGTACTACTTCAGATGTGATTCCCAGCGATGGCAGTCCATGATCACCAAGTGCCCCAGGTGATATCTGTAATACAGACATCCTGCGCCAGCTCACAGCCGCAAATCCTGCTTCATGGTATTTTCTTCTGTGGCATTAGAGATGGCACTTTTTGGCAAGAAAAGAGAGCAAGGCTCCTGATTAGACAGGGATCAGCCTGAAGGATCTCTGCTGAAGTCAGTGTAAATTGCCTCAGATTTGCACCGTGGAGATTTGGCCCAAATCTATAGTAGCTCACTCAAAACTTATTCCCCAACTGAAAAACAAGACAAAACACTGTCTGAATTGAAAGTATTTGAACAACCAACTGTGGTTTAAACTTAAATCTGAGTTGTAATGGGGTAGTATATTCCACAGCATCTTCCTCCTCCAAGCAGGGAGAGAGGCCCTGGAGGAAGTGGGGGCTACCACTGCCTAGAGGACAGACAGCTCTTCCTAGACCCTGAACAAGCTCTTGACATGGACTGGACCCTCCCCAAAATGGAAAGACCAAAGGTCTGATCCAGTTTGCTTCAGATTCTTCACTACCATCTTATGTGTCTCCCCAGCTTTAACATGGCACTGTTCATTTGTCTCAACCCTTGCTCTGATACATCCTGTGGATACATCCCTCCCACCCACAGCAGCCTCAGATAATGAGGACAATAAAACACAGGGCTTCAGCTGCACTTTTTGTGATGCCTTATGATGCGTTAACAAAACATGGCACCGCTTCCACAGGAAGAAATTATTACTCGTTATTGTTTGGCTGCCCATACATTATAAAAATACCTTAAACCCAATACCACAGCACTCTCTGAAGGATGTCTTTTTACCCTGTAAGGGTTTCCACTAGTTCTGCTTTGCATTGGTGCCTATTTGTTTTTTGGAATGCATATTCATAAAAGACAAGGCTTTTTTTGAAGGGTGCTGGGACTTTATTCATAAATACAGAAGCACCTTAATAAAAGAAAGATGTGATGAAGTCTTCAAAGCAGGCAAGAAAACCGATGAACAAAGACATTCCCATAACAACTGAGCTTTATCTGATCAAATTCCAATAAAGCCTGCATTTGGCATAAATCTTTAAAAACATAGCAAGGCCACTGGAGGATGCTAAAACTTGTTTATTTAATATTATTCCTACTCCCTTCCCCAAAAGCACTTTATCCCCTTAATATTTTCTGAAGTCTTGGTGCAGGCTGGGAAGCGCACTGAGCGAGCGTGGCGCGGTGGAAGGACGGGAGAAGCGCGCCTTGTCCGAGGTCACGCCGCTTCCTTCCTCCCCTCCGGCTTCCCACTCTCCAACGTGCTCTGCTGATGATCAGCACTATAACCATCAGATTAAGCCTCTCTTTTGGGCAGAAAAAACAACAGAAAAGGTAGTGCCTTTAAAGAATTTAATTCTCTGCGGATTCACTTAACCACAGCCGAGAAGAGACAGAAGTTTTCATACCAGCCTTTTAAAAGTGACTTAATTCCTACTTCTGTGAGTTTTATTATTTTCCATCCTAAGACTTCTTACTGTGTGCACTGTACTTCCCATCTGTGCAGGAACACACAGATGTGACTGACTAATCCTTAAATACCAAGCGCAGTGTTCTGGGTGAAAACAGACATTTTCTGCACACAGGGATTAGTATTGCCCATTGGCTTTGTGGATGCATGCAGGGCACCTACATGGGAATTAATCTCTAGGATTCACTGCCTGGAGAAATCCAGATGGCAGAAAACCTGACATGCAGATTCATACCCACTCACCCCCAGCACAAATATGATGGGGTGCTCTCTGCTCCAGCTCAGGCTCTGAGGGGGGAACAGGGTTCTGCTGCTGCTGCAGCGCCAGGGGCCTGGAACAAGGGGCCACAGCCCTGGCTCACCATGCCAAGCAGCCCCAGACTGCCTTCCCGGAGTCAGTGCAAACAAGGGCTGTAAGAAAACACAAAGTCCCTTTCTGATGTGGTTTGGAAAAGGGAGCCAAGTACAGCCTGAGGAAAGCTTAGCTGAAAAGGTGCAGTTTTGCGTTTCTTCTTTCATTTTAAGGGGTAGATCTGTAAGGTCAGAGGACCACACAAAGAAAGAATCAGGCGGAAAAACAAAATATTTATATTCTGCTTGCTTATTTTTTCAATTTACCCTGCACATCTGTCTCTAGCTGTTCCTAAAACAGCCCTTTAGAATAACGTTGTCCCTTCTGCATCAGTAATATTTATGCTACTACTAAACTGCCACTGGACTAAATCAGAAAGCTCTTGGAGGGCAAGAGAAGATGTGCACTTGTTCAGGGACTATCTCAGAGGACCACAAGAGAGCTCTGATTCTCCCCAGAAGGCTTCTGCCTTTTGCCCTTCTCCTCCTGAGAAAGACAAGGGGACAATGGAACAACCATTCCTTGAAACTGCAGGTATGAGAGGAATTTCAAAAACCCTCATCAAGAAGAGCTCCACAACAAAGCAAAACACTAGGCAACCTGAAACTTGGTTGGAGGAGAAAAAACCCCCTAATAATTAAATGTTGCTTATGCAAGATGAAAAACCACACTGTTCCTTCTGGGCACAACAGCCCTGGCAAGCCCAGCACGTATGTCACAAGACAGGAAGCAAAGCTCATGCACAGAGGAGGAGCGGCAGCTGCTCATGCCAACTCCACCGGCAATCTCCTCTGCAAGGCTCGCTCTCCAAGGCTTTTCAAGCTGGAGTCAGAGATCTGACTAAGCCTTCAGCCCTTACAGAAGATAGCTGCCTCTCCCACTTCCACTGAAATGAGGATCTTCCTGACTCTCCCCTTTTACCTCCCATGCTTGTACCGTGTTCACCACCAGATAACTCTATCTGCATTCTCAATACATTAATACATAGCCCTGAAGCTCCTCCACCACCACTGGGGCACCAATGCCTCCTGTCCATACCTTCATCTGCAAATATTTTCTTCCTTCTAATCTCTACAATTCATACAGTAACTTTTAGAATGCTTTCTATAGTGCTGTTCTACAATACACCACAGAATCATGGAATATCTCAAACTGGAAGGGACCCAAAAGCATCTTAGGTCCCTTGTCTCTGATTTCTCCCTGCTTTTGCTTTTCCTGCTAAACAATGCATCCTAACCTCGTGTGCTGTGATGGAGATCAGTTACAGCAACACTTAGGGACTCTCATGCTCCTGGCAGAAGAGCTCCTGCCAAGGAACCCATGCAGTTCAGACTGTCCACCACAGAGTTGTAATAACCCCTTAGAAGGTTTTAGGAGAGCTGCATACAAGACTGCGAGAAACAAACATGACCAAAGGGAAATGATCCAGAGACAGCTTGCCTCTCTACAAGCAAAGGAACAAAGTAACATGCCTAAAATATGCCTGGCACAAACACACAGGGCATGCTGCCTTTGGCTTGCCTGTTACTTGGTGGAGAAAAGATCTAATCCTACAATAACCTGCACTCATTACTCACCTAACACTTCACTTAGTTTGCTCCACCCAGGCTAAAAAAGAAACTGCCTTACTCACCAGCCATATATTTATCCAGAGACCCAAGTACCTGCCCTGGATGCAGGTGTCAGTCATTTCCATGGGCACAGGCTTGCTGGAGTCAGGCTCTTTCAAGTAAGCCCCAGCTGTTTCTCATCACAAGGCAAAATCCCAGCCAAGCAAAGGCCCTTTCTTCCATACCTCTGCTGAACTCTTTGTGTCCCATGCTCCTCAAACAAGAAAGGCAATGAACTGGGCTCAGGCAACCACAGCTGTATTCTTTTCAGGTGGCTGACTAACAGCTCTCAAAAGTAGAACAACAGAAAGCCCAGAGATGCTATCAACTCCTTTTAGGGTGTCTGAGCAGTGAGGTCAGGCCAGAATATACAATTGTTTCAGCAGGCTGCTGTGGCAGCTTCACTGGGACTCACAGAGTATTTCGCTGGGATGGCTGTTCTATACAGTGATTATCAAGAGGTTCTTAGCTTTCTCTTTAAACAAATAACACATTATCTGCTCAACTTTTCTGCCATCCTCTTCTTGGAAAGGATGGCAGTCAGGTCGTAGCCGCCTGTGGACCTGAGCCACATTCAAATGGGAATTAAGATTTTCCTACATTTAAACAACATCTAAACAGAACAATGTACTTTTCCTGCTGTCAGCCTCCAAGACTGGCTTTTACTATCACTTCAGTGAACCCAAAGTGCCCCCTCTCTCTGCTTCAGGTTTGGCTTCCACTTGACCAGACCAGGCAGGAAAAGCTGAACATTCAAAGTGAGGGAGAAGACTCAAATTTGCACCCATTGGATCCAGCCTGGACCCCGTAGCACTGCAAGCCCAGGACAGTGCCCAAGCACAGCTAATGCAGGCAGCAACAACAGAGCTAAAGAAGGTCTCCATACACTTTTACAAGGTGGTGTTCTATCCATCAGGGTTTCCAGCAGAACATGTCACAGGTTGCTGGAGCAACCGCAAGTTTTAGGCAGTATAAAACTTCTGGGAGCTGGGCCCCTTTTAGTTGCTGTGTTTCTCAGTGAGGAGAACTATGCTTTAGATGAAATATGCTCTAGACAGTATTTGCACAAATGCACAGACTCTGTCTTCAATGAGGTTAAAGCCTCCAAAGTCCTTAAAGATTAAATGACATAAATCTTGTCAACACTCAGGAGGAGTGAGTCATGGGGCATTTTCTTACTCACTCCACAATCCCTGAAGTGTCCACTCCCTTGCCTCAACCCCTGGACTACTACACAGAAGCCAGGTTTGAAAATCCTTAGCTTTGCAATTCAGTTTTAATTCCATTTCTACAAGGAAGTCTTAAAAAGCTTCTCCTGAACACAGGCCAGAGAGAGGAATTTGACCTCTATGTAAACTACAGTTCGGGTCAGGTGTTGGGAGACAGAGATCCTGGGAATAACTTTTTTGATGTCTTGTTCTCTTTTTTTAGTATGCTGTGAAACACAGAATCACTAAGCTTGGAAGAGACCTCCAAGATCATGGAGCCCAACCTTTGACCAAACACCACCATGTCAACAGGACTATGGCACTAAGTGCCATGTCCAGTCATTTCTTGAACTCTTCCAGGGATGGTGACTCCACCACCTCCCTGGGCAGCCTGTTCCAATACTTGATCACCCTTTCAGTGAAGGAATTCTTCCTGATGTCCAACCAAACCTCCCATGCTGCAGCTCAAGACCATTTCCTCTTGTCCAGTTGCTGGTTGCACAGCAGAAGCCAATATCCACCTGGCTACACCCTCCTTTCAGGGAGCTGTAGAGTAATAAGGTCACCCCTGGGGCGAACACCCCCAGATCCCCCAGCCACTCCTCGTAAGACTCCCTCTCTAAACCCTTGCCCAGCTCTGTTGCCCTTCTCTGGACATGTTCCAGCACCTGTCATTCCTGCAGTGAGGGGCCCAAAACTGGACACAGGATTTGAGATGCGAGCTCACCAGGGCTGAATAGAGAGGGAAAATCACGCTCCTGCTCCTGCTGGCCACACTATTGCGGATAGAAGATAGATGTCACTGGCCCTCTGGGCCACCTGGGCACACTGCTGGCTCAAAACTCTGGAGGAGCCCTGAGGCTTAACTGCTAGAAAAAGTCTGCACGTTTCAGCTTTGCGTGATTTGGAGTGAAGCCCTCTCCAGGGAAGGCACAGAAGTAAGAGGTTCCTTTACAGAGAGGGACCCAGCTGCTGGTCCCCAGGTTTGCTCTGCCTGCAGGAAGGGCGGCAGCAGCAAGGGGCAGAGGGGTGGCAGGCGCCTCCATACCTGGTAGAGCTCTATCCGCTGCTCCGAGACGCGGGCCTTGGTGTTCTGCAGGCGGAAGACCCTGAACTCCGCCTTCACCAGGTTGGAGGCGTTCTTCTCCATGGCCGACACGTCGAACCGGACGATTCGGAAGTACAGGCTGTAATAGCTCGGCGGGATGGTGTCTGCAAGAAAGCAGGGGGGTTTTATTCCTTTTCTTGGTGATAAAATATACCTTCGAACATTTTAACACAAGGCAGCCTCGGACAGGGAAATACCGGAAGCGTGGTTCAGTTTCCAATGGGCAATTTAGTACTATTAACAATTTAATAAAAATTAAGAAAATCTACCCCACGTGTTTTTTATAAGACTGCCATATTAACAGAGATTAACAACTACTTTCAACTCTACTTCATGTCATGCGTTTAAACCTCCCCTCTTTCAACCTACTGGTGGAAAATCCTGAATACTTATGAGCCCAGGAAAAAACACAGCAGTCGGTACATGGTAAATGCCTTCAGGCTTACAGAGAGTTCACAGGGATCTGCTGTATATATAAGACAACAAGTAACAGCAGCTCATCTGATCTATATGTTTTCTGAAACCCACTTCCCCTCAGAATATGGAGTATGAATGAGCCAGCTTCAGATTTTATTCCATACCTAGTTATTAAAGGATATTTTTGGAACAAAATACTCATTCTAATTATAGTGATGAGGGCTGGGAGAAAAGAGGAAGGAAAAACAAGGGGAAAAGGCAAGCAGACAGTAGACACTATGAACAGGAGTACATGAATTTTGACCCCTTGGAAGCAGTAAAAGCCATAAACATAGCACCCCTTACTATAAATTTGGTAAACACAGAAAGAAAACCCCCCAAGACGGGCTCAGGTCTTCAGCAGCAGTGTCAGACTCCATTTAGGTTTCAAAACAGTGTTTCTCCTTCCCAGTGGTAAACCCTGACGAAAGGTAAGCAGCAAGGCAGTTTTGCACAAACTAGGTAACCCTAAGGGGGGGTTCAGCCATCATCTGAAGCCTTTCACACTGTCCAGAGCAGCAGCACCAGGAGAAGTTTGCCTGCAGCACTCCTGCCTGACACCCAAACTCGCTGGAGAAGAAACAGGGGAAGAGAGTGGAAGGAGACAAACTCACCCTCCCCAGAGAGGAGATGGAAATACTTTAAGACCTGAAAAAAATCTCAGTTCAAATGAAGGGAACTTCTTCTTCTTTTTTTACAGTGGGAAAACAGAAGCGGATAAAGCAGATTAAAAAAAAAAAAAGAAAAAGGAAAATTGTATTTGGGGGCTGGGGAGGCATTTTCAGCTGAGGAAGCACAGGTGTTCTCACAGTTACATGTTTAATAACCCACCTGTTGCAGCTCTTTGAGGAAGTTCAAACTGACTATTTAATAAATGTAGCTATGAGAAAATCTTTGATGATAAAGAAATAATCTCAGCCCCAACTGTAGATGCATTAGAAGTGAGAGATTACAAGTTCTCAAAGCACTTCAAAAAAATCATCTGAAAGAGTACTTCCCAAAGCAGACCCTCAGTATGATCAAACAGGTACAACTGTGAAGAGGAAACTCCAGACTTCCTTATGATTCCATTTAATTAAAAAAAAAAAAAAAAGTTCTCAGATTTTCACATCTGCAGCACTTGAAAATAACCCCCCAGGCATCATAATCACTATTCTTGGCTACCATGCTCATTGACAGGAAATTGCCACAATCTCACAGTGAGAACTCAAAGGCAAACAGATGCAAACTACTCCTACACCAAAGGTGCTCCTCTCTCCCATCAGCAACACATCAGTGCCAGAGTCTCTCAAAATGCCAAAGGAAGGGATTCTGAGAAACACTTAACTGTATGCCACTATGACCTTGATATAGTTTGCAAATTCTTATAAAAGCTACTTGGTTCAAAGATTACATCCTCCTTTAAGAGAGAAATAGTATCTTCAGTTTATTTTTCCTGCTGTAGGAAACTCCAAGACTACTACTTGCTTTTCAGCCAAACCTAATCCTACTAGGAATATAATTTGGCATAATAATATGTATATATAAGATTGATGCTTCCAGGATGAGTTGTAAGTTGTCCTTCCCTGTCATTTGTTTGAGGAATCAACCCACCATTTCGTTCACTGTGGACAAGCCAAACTAGCAGCCATTCGCTTGCCCTGGCACAGACAAACCCTGTCCATCTTGACTTTATTTTAGATTGAAAAGCCCTATTTAACTGTCAGCTTGGTTTATATTTAGCTTCTTATTCCTAGAACCTTCTTGTGCTATATTTGTAGGCCTTCTTTCCAGTTTCTTTTAGATACTGTATTTTACAAATCTCTGAATATGTATCTGAGTGGATATTCCTGAGCCATTCCTGCATTTGTATTTTTTCTCTCCTTCATATATAAGGAAGACAGAGAATGAACACTCTTTCAGTGTGCCTGTTTTTGTGCTGGCATATGTGCATTTGTATACATGGCAAACAACTATTTACCTTCCACCGGAAGGCAGGCATGGGACACCCTCTATGAGTTAGCAGGAACTCTTGTCTTACAGAAGTTTCACCTCTCTTGCAAGATAGTTTTACATCTTTATATATAATACCTCACATAAGAAATTTGATTTCTGTACTCCATCATTCATGACAGAATCCACAGGAAGTCAACTGAGGAGAAGGCATTATTCATGGACAGATGAAAAGAAGAAGGTATGGCTGCCTGCACAATTGGGGTTTATGTGAAAATGAATCAACATGAAGACTGAAAAATGAGACTTGAAACTCTCTTTAAAGGGACACTAAGAACCCCATGGAGTCTACAGGCTTTTGGATTGGCTTTTAAGTGATCTCAGATGCTGCAATTTATCTCTCTTTGTGACTCCACCTTAACCTGACAGTTCTAACAATTCAGATTCAGTTGGATTCCTCTGCACTCCCCTCTGGTTTTGGCCCCGTGACTCCAGCAGACACCAGGATGACTCTGACTAAGCTGGTCTGCAGTCACAGTTACCCTGCTGCAGACTAGACTCCTGAAGTATTCTCTGAACTATTATCATTAATGAGTGGAATTTAATCAACATATTTCTTGTAGCTAGGAAAACATAGATGTCTTTTCATTTGGTGGGAGAGAGAACAGTAAACGCAACGAAAGGTTCAGTTTTTATCATTTTTAAATTACTCATTAAATCAACCCTCAAAAAACCCTGAAGACTTCCAGCTGTAATAATCACAACGGCAATCAGCACAGTCGAGATGAGTTACACAACACAGATGGAGAAGGTGAAGGCAGCATCCATCCTCCTCCTCCCTTTAGGCTGCTAAACACCGAGCATCACAAGTTTACTCTTTTTCTTTTTGTCTTTTTTTTTTTTTTCCTGTCTTGAACAAGCTGAAACTTCATGAGCTGCTTTACACGGGGCAGTCCGAATGCCAGGTTAAAATGCACTCTGCTATGTCAGTGACTAAGTGCACAAGGACACTGTGGTTTCTGCGCCTCTTACAGACTGTGCTCAATATCCAGCATCCTCCAGGCTTCTGTGCCAGCAGCCCGGACAGAAAGCAGCCCTGCTCTGACAGAGCAAAAAACACCGATGGGAGGGGTGCGGGAGACCCATCCCAACCCCGTCTGCAGGGCTGCTCCAGGCTGGAACACTGTCAGCGGGAGAGGCATTCCCTGACCATCCATCCAACACAGCACACAGGCCCCCAGCAGCACCTGGGAGGAGAGCAAGGTGCAGTGAAGCACCCTGAAACTGAAAGCAGGGATAGGAAGTTTGTTTCACACTGGGGATATTCCCCAAACCAGGAATAACCTGCACAAAAGGATGACACTTCTGCCTGCGCAGCTGAGCTTGATGAACTGAGCCCTGCCTTTCCACAGCTTTCCTCACAAGTACTGCATGTACTGACATTTCAGGAGAAACAAAACACTCTGTTTGACACAGCTCTTCTGAGAGCTGAGCTTTCGTTCTGGCGAGGAAAAAGACCTAAATTCAATTGTATCCAAATGAGGCTTTTTTTTCCCCTCTGAATTTTCATTTCTGCTATTGAAACAAAAAGAAATCAATTACATGCACGGCCCAAGTTAGGAAATGTAAACAACTTTTCTTTTCTCGTTGGAAGAGGCCAGACAGGCCGCCTTCACACATACACCCACACTGGAAAGGCTGAGAGCTTCAATCTAATCCTTCCATCAAGGGCTTGTAATAAATGCTCCAAAGATTTATTTTTATTCCCCTTTGTGTTTATTAAACTTTGGAGGGTTTCTTTTCCTTTTTCTTTTCTTTCTGGTGCTTTGCCCATTCTTTATTATGGCAGCTACAAAACACGGAGTGCCCTTTTCTTCTCGCTCTCCTTTTTCTCCCCCTCCTCATCTTTCCAACTGCAGTACATGAATGACCGTGTAGTAGGCTTTGAAGCAGCACATGCAAATATTTATAAGAGTAGCTTGATTGTTATTAAATGCAGTTGTTATGCTTTCCATGCTCTGGCAAGCTTCCCTAACCTCTCTAACTATTAGAACCATTTAGGCTGTTTAGATTTCAGCTCACTGATAGCAAATTCAATGGGTTTTTTTCCTGACAAGCAGCATAACGTGACATCGTTTCTCCCTCTGTGTGAATTTCTCTCCCTGCTCAGCTTTGGGGTCCCTGCCAGGAGCTGGGTCAGGCTGCCTCCAAAGACATGCAGACACGGTAAGTGAAGCAGCATGCGCTGGAAGGATGAACATCTTGTCAGCTGTGACAGCACATCTTTCCAGCAGGATCCCATCCTTCCTGTCAGGCACACTTCAGTCAAAAATCCTCTCCTCTTTTCCAGGGAAAATCTCTCCAAGAAATTAGAAGCTTGTTTAATGCATCTGGGCTCCCAAAGCCCATAATAATCACTCTGCTGACCCCTCCTGACCCTGATGTGACTGCAAAATCCTGCTGGAAACTGCCTCTCTGCAATCAAAGGAGACCAAATAATGGAAGCCACGGATCATAGCCAGGAATTGGGACTGGCCCTCAAGGGTAAATCAGTCATACATCACTTTCCCATTAGCTCTGAACCTCTGTCCCACTATGACATGAAGCTGTGAGCACATCCATTAGGTGATCAGCGCTCCTGGATGGAACACTTGTGCCATTTTTCCTCAGGCATTGCTTCCAGGCTCTTGCAGCAAGGCTTCGAAGTCAGACAGTACAGAAGCAGTGTTAGAGACTTACCCCAATATTCCAGTTTTTATCTACCAAGTTGTCTCTGAGGTATTAGCTTTATCTGTCATCAACCATTTGCTACTGAGGAGGGACTGTGCACTGAAAGTCAGGAAAAATCCCACTGGGAGCACAGTAGATTGAGAAAGAATAACTACTAATGACCAGAATTTGTGACATTTTTCACAGCTGAACCACTTGCTATTCCTTTTCTGAAACATTTAAGATTCTGTCATTTAAGATCTATGACAATATATGAAAAGTAAACAACCCCAGAACATACCAGGTTGAAAAATAGGCACAATGAGGCAAAAAGGGAATTTCTGGAGGACACATTTATGAAATGATGTGCTCCTTACTTAAAATCTGACAAGAGCCTTCTGGTTCTGCTGCTACTTCCTCATTGCTTCACCAAGCCCGAATCAAGAGATGACTAGCCAAAGCAGTGACTTCAACAGCAAACAGATCTGGGAGCTGGGTTTCCAGTTCCCCAAATAATTCATTCCCTTAAGGTATTCCTATTGCTCTGCAGTTTGATGGACTTGACAACGCTTCTACACAACTGTCTTTTGTACTTTTAAATTCTGTAATGGTGAAAAACATCCTGCAGTTGTTTTTGGGTCAAAATGCAACTGGCATAGTAAGGATTCTGAGACACTGTAATTATCCCCTGAAGAATCACAGGATTAAGTTTAAGTTTAGGTTTCAAGTTCTCACAAAGACAAGAAGGAAAATAAACTCAAGTAATTGTTAGTGGTGTAGCAAAGCTGCTGCACAGAATTCTTGTACTAAACAGGTTTAAGTCCTGGCTTTGTGGGTCACCATAAAGATGCAAAGAGAAGGGCATCTTATTACATGATCCCTTAATTTCTGTCACTTCATCCCTACTACACTGGAGCTGGATCTGAGTCTTACAGGGGGCAACAAACCTTGCCTAGAAAAGCTACATTTGCTGTTTTGCTGTTTTAAGGCTGTAACAATTCAACACTTCTTTTTTATTTTTTTTAAGTTGTTTTCCCTGGGCTGGGTCAAATAGTGTTGCAAGTTTAACCTCAGCTGTGTCTAAATGCTGCAGCTGAAACTGACTGCTCTGGATGTTAATTGGGTATGCAGACCATTGTAAGAAGAACTGCAATTTTGCTATATCACTGAATTGTCTGATTTAACTGAATCTTATCTGCCAGAAAGCCCTCACTGAGATCCTTTTTTCCACTGGACCTTTTCTCTCTGCCACTCTTTCACAATTATTTTCAAGCTACTAGTCTTTGTACACTCAGTCCAAAACAGCACTTAGGATGAAAAGCTCCATATTACTCACACCAGCCAGAAGGAAGGAAGAGGAAATACCTATCCTGAACAATCAGTGATGGCTTCTTCTCTCCTCCCTCTCTTATGGGTTCCATAAGGAAATAAAAAACCAGCCAACCTCACACACATTTGTTTACCTTCTACGAGGTCCAACACCAAGAGTCTGGGCTACAGCAGATGCCCCAGCTGGATCCCTTTGGCAAAACGTTCCCAGAGATTCCAGCAACCAAGAGGCAAAGGAGAGTCAAATTTAATAGCAAAGAGAAAAGCTGCAGGAGCATTCTGTTGTATGTGAGATGGCCAACAGCATCAGACAAAGTCTCCAGAATCCTGTGAATGAAAGGGAGTTACTGCTGCCTCACACACTCCTGCTGCAAGGGGAGGGAGAGCTCAGGGGGGTGCAGCCTGCCACACAAAAAAACCTGTCCCCATCACTGCTCATTGCAGGGAAGGTCAGAAAATCTGAATGTGTTTCAGCAGGGGCAGAAAAATACTTAAGGAAAACATACACAGTCCTGCCAGACAAGCTGCACAACTGACTTTGGAGGAAATCAGTTGTGTGGGATGTCTGGAGCAAAAAGGTGACACCTGTGGAACACACAGGAGGACACCTAGAACTAAGGGCTACAGACTGCCTGTGTGAGTTTACATTTTCAGATGTATGGTAAGGCAAACCAGCACAGAGGTTGCAAAAAACTTGTAACTACTTTACCACCACAGAGCAGTCCTGAGGCAACTACAAGACACAGTCCCGGTCCTTTCCAATCTCCTGCTCTGAGAGTGTGTCCTGTTGAGCAAACTCCTTCAGGAAAGCTCACTTTACTTCCACAACTGCGAAGAAAGCAAAGGCTGCCCAGAAGACCACTTCTGCTATAAAACAAAATTCTGTGAGCATTAACCTCTAGAAGAATCTGAATAAACACTCCAATAAGAGTAATCTGAATAAGCCTCTTGAATCAGCCGCCTGGATCCAAACTTCTGAAGGTGGAGGAGAATCAAAAACGTGCTGAAATCCCTGAAACCTCTGGCTAAGATGAAAGGGGAAACTGTCTGGTCCCTCTCAGGAACACAAAACCAGAACTCCAACTCAGGCATATTTGGTGTGAACACCCCGAAATACTCCTATTTCTCAAAAAGGAGCATGGAATCATGGAATCCCTCCTAGAGGACCCTCTGGACACAAGGTAGCACACGTAGTACTGTCCCAGGCCTGGCATTTCTTTTCCCTATTTGCAAAAGCTAGAGTAGATGGGAGCAGGTACACCTTCTGCCCCCGCCTTTATGACTGCTTGAATGGGAATTTCCTGAAGAGAAATTCCACCATATGAACCCTCTAGACTCTCCTCCCTCTGCCTGCCTTCAAGGCTTTCCAGGCTGTTGGCTTGTTTTCCCTCGTCCATGCTGAAACACAGGGGCTGGGTAATGAGAACAACACTGACACAACACATGAGGGCTGTTCTCAGGTCTAAATTTTGAGCCATTTGAGCAATGCTTAATCGGGGTAACTTAATTACTTGGGATTATTTTGGAGAGCAGCAAATGCTGAGTTTTCCATTCCAGACCGTCTTTCACATATATAAACCTCCAGGCATTTTAGGAAGTCTGAAAGGTCCGACCTCAATTCTCCTCTTCTCAAAGTCCTCTTTACACATCACCTGTCATGCAAAGCAGCCAGAGAGGGAATGTAAACACAAACCCTACTGCTATCTTTGTTTCTCAACAAAGAAGTCTTAATCTTGCGGCAGGTTAAAACATATGGGGTAAAGGTACAGCAAAACCACTCGCTCTCTCACACATAAACCCCCTCTAATCCCACTGCTGTGTATGCAACACTGCAATTTTCATAGTGAGACAGAAAAACACATCTTCAGATGTGTCCCTCACTCCTGCGCTGGGTGTCAGCACAGCAAGCCCATGACCATTCCCAGGAGAAGCTGCCTTTCCTGCAGGGAAGGTGCATGACAAGCTAACAGGAAAGCTGCTGTGTCTGTCAACAGGCATTAGAACAACTTATAAAGATGCCAAAGCCTCTCCAAAACCTGAGTAAAGTTTTGGTCCCAGTGAAGTCACCGACCAAACACTCCCAACACTTTCAAAAGGGCCAGGAATTTACCCCTGCAACTGCAAGCGCAGAGAAGATTTTCAGCACAAGGAAACTGTCTCCAGCCCCTCTGTGAATTTATCTGCCAACAAAAGGCCCTTCAGCTTTCAGCAGTTATTTTGTGAACATTCAGGGAAGAAGAACTCCTTTCAAATCCCCATCAGGATCCTTTGAATGAAATCCCAGGTTATCATGTATCACCACTGAAATCAAATATGTAAATAGATGTGTGTTATGTTTGGAAACGTCTCAGGTATGTACTTCGCTATTCTACTTACACTGGAATGTAAGAAAAATACTCCTAGCGTCTTTCATCTCTCTCCATGAAAGGCTGCTCCTCTTTCAGCTAGGAATCATAAAGAAGAATTGCAATTACAATTGCCTATCTCATCTTAAAAAAAAAGGTGGGGCAAAAAGAAAAAGCTCACCAGGGAACACAAACCTTTCTCACAGGCAGAGTAAGACTTGACTTGCTGGCACAGTTCAGCTGAGGTTTTATGGCTGCAATGACCTCAGCAAGTGAAAACAGAGCAAACCAACCTTCTGCCGCTCGCAGGACTGACCAACAGCCTTCCCTGCAACACAGACCTTTTTTCTCTTCCACTTCCCAGGCTCCTTCTGCTTGCATGCTACTGCAGTGGTACCTTCTGTAACAAGAGACCTCTCTGCTGGCAGGCTGAAGGGGCAGACATGATCACAATCCAGCTGCACTGCTGTGTATCCCACTGCTTCACACAGACGCTGGGATGCTGACTGCAGTGCCTGAAAGCCCTGAGCAGCCACCAGTGCTCCAACCTCCCCCCCCAAACCCGAGTCACCTTGAATAACTTTTATCTCAGAAAAACATTTTACCTTCTCAACAGCAGATTAGGTGTAAGGTTAGAATTATGCGTGTGTGTTTGAGAAAGTCTATATATGTTTATTATTTTTTTAAATCCTTCCTCTTCCTGACACCCTTCTGATGAATTTCACTTGCACTGGCAGCCCATCCAGCAGGATTCAAACTGGCTTCACCATGTTACTACTGTTCCATTGTACTAATGAACTATATTTAAAAAGTATGCTTTCTACAGACATACTTTTATTGAATCCCTCAAATTCAAGCAGAAAATTATTTTTGTTATAAATCTATCTTCCCTGTCAGTCTGCGAGGGGAGCCTGGCAAGCCTACACGCAGCTCTGCACACTCCACATCTCTCCCTCCTCTCAGCTCCAGGGTTTCCACAGGCAGGAGGCCAAAGGCAGCAGCATCCCGCTGCCCTGGGGGACCTGCCATCCACGGTAAGCCGAGAAAGCTGGCCAGGATGCTCACAAGAGCCATGGGACATTGGTCCTACAGGGCCAGCCAGAGCTGGGGACCAGGGTGGTCTTTTGGGGACCCCCTGAGAGCAGCTCCAGTGCTGCTGTGCACGGCGCTCAGCAGTGGCTTTGGGCAGACTGTGCTCAAGCCTGAGCCTTGGACAGAAGTACAGACATAGCCTGTCAGTGCTAGGAGCCAGGGGTCACAAGGCTAACCTCTCTAAGGAGATGGACGCAGTACCTCCTTTAGGCGAGCTGTGGTCTGTATGTCTGTCTGTCTGTCTGTCTGTCTATAAAATCAGGCTGCTGCACTCTGACAGCAAACACGCTCCTCACAGGCTCTGACCTGCACCTTCAGCTCTGGCTGACTTGAGCTGCCTTTTAAGCCCATGAATGCCATTTCCATTTTAATCTTCTGCGTAGAAGGGCTCCTAATCATGAGCTCGGTTACGAAATCCACAGGGATGGCAGGAAATCTCTTGGATATGTCCTATGAATTATATTATTTCAGGGCAATGCAACTATACAAAAACCTACTGTACAAAAAATGTACTGCTGCAGAACAAAGCTGCACTGGAGAGAAAAAAACAGAACTGGAAAACATTCTGAATTATTTAAAGAACTAAGAAAACTTTTCCCAAATCCAATTTTCTCCAACAGTGTCACAACAACCACAAAGCCGTCATACATGACAAACTCAGTAGTGTTGAAATCAAGGAAATGGCAGCAAAAAGACATTCTCAGGCTATTTCACAATTCAGTTTAAGCTGCTGTGTTTATGTGCCTCTCCACCTTAGCACAGCATAATCCGAATATCACTTTTCTTGATCTCAATTCCAACATTTTATTTCTCTTCTTATACACCTGCAGGGCGATTCAATCAGCTGGAATTCAATGTAAGTGATATAAGTGGTAAAACCAGTTTGAATATTTAGCACAGTAACAGGGCAAGAAGCCCACCACTCTGCTTCAGAGAAAGAGCACAGGCACAGGCTTCCCTCTAAACAGAATCTTCTCAAAGTCACCCTGTGAGCTTTCTGTGCTGAAAGGATTTCCTGCCTCAGAGCCCGGAGCAGTGAGGGAGCACAGGCTGCACCCAGTCCTCCTGATGCTCCTCAGACTGAGGAGAGCCTACAGGACCCAATCCTCCATGCAGCTCACATTTGGAATGTGATTTTTGTTACTGCTTTCCCAACCTACCCAGCCTGTGTTTTGAAAGGCCCCCCTGAGCAGGAGCAGGAGCAGGAGCAGGAGCAGGAGCAGGAGCAGGAGCAGGAGCAGGAGCAGGAGCAGGAGCAGGAGCAGGAGCAGGTAATGGCGTTCCTGCCTCTGCTGTTGGTGGCCTTGGCAGCTCACATCCTTGGGAGAGAGGTGAAAGTGAGCGACCACCTTCTGCAGAGATTGCTCATTCCACTCTCCTCAGGCTGGCCTGTGGACAGCCACTTCCTACCAACACTCTCCAGGCCTCCCCAGCCTGGATCACATTCCAGGCTACATAGAGTCATCCAGTCTCCCCAGATTTTTTTTGGTTTCAACATGGGAGGAGAGTAGAGTTTCAGCTGACAGAAGCTGGTCAAGGCAGGTCCCTTGCACAGAGATTAAACAGTGCATCCCACAGAAGCCAGCAGGGCAGCAGGCTTTGCTCAGTCACGGATGACTACTCAGCAAGAGCACACCATAAACCAAGTTGTCCTAAGCTACTTTTCCTTTTATGATGGACAGAGAAAGAGCGGTGTCCTTTTGCCAAAGGCCTGGAGCACCAAGTCCTGTTACCTACGGCTGCAGGCTGCATGCAAGGCAAGGCACTTTTGAAACTGTGAACCCTCCTTTTCCTCCTCCTGGATGCATATTCATGCAGCCCCACGACCACAGTTTTTAGGTGCACATCTGTCATTCATCACAGTTGGTGGTAGCTCTTTTACTTCTGCTGCCTCATCTCACTTGGAGCTCTCCCACCATTTCATTCCTTTAAACCACTCAGGCATTTTCCCTCTTCAATTAGTCCCTTAAAACTTTCCTTCCTCTTTAAGCTTATGATTATTTTTTCATTAGTGCATTTTGTGGTGCTCTCTAAGGAGAACAAAACAAAATAAACCTCTTTCCCCCCAAAATTACACTGTCATGTTCTGAACAACTTGTAAGAAAAAAAGCCAAGGCACAGACTGATAATGAAGGTAACACCATCAGGTTTCACCCTCTTCTGGAAGAGAAAGAGACTAAAATTGAATATACAGCCATAAACCATTGGAAATCAAATAGGTCTCTGCAAATGAAAGTTGCCTGTGAAGATAGTTTCCAGGTTTATGGTTTTAATTACTACATAAATGAATGGAAAACAGGATTAAGGAATTTGCACAATTGTTACACACCATATTTGGAATCACAGCCTTTTTTTTTTTCAGCTACAATACCATGAAGGCATAATCCAATAAAGTCCAACTGAACTAGATCCAATTTCTCCTTGATACTTAGCTTGGTAGACAAAAGTCTGAAATAATTCTCCAGCAGCACTCCTGTGGGACTGAAACATGCAATATCAGAGTGATTTTGCAAAGCTTCCTCACTTATACTCAGGCTTTGGATTTTATGATTTGCACCCATTAAAACCGTCTATGACTTCCAGTTTTTCAGCTTTGCTTATTTACTAACTCTGTTTCTAAACAAGATTTCAAGCACCAATTGAACCATGGACCATGACCCCATCTACAGAGGTCCTCTGAATTGATAAAGTCATCTGGGAATCAATCAAAACGTGCAGGGGAGCAAAGTGTTGGAACCACTCTAGTGCCTGTTGAAGAATCCATTCATATTTGCAAACACAAAGCTTGGTGCTTTTCATTCACAGCTAGAGTAAGCCTTTCTTTTTCCTTCCTTCCCTCTTTTTCTTGTTTTCCTTTTACTGCAGTGCATGTTGATTTTAGCACAGACAAACTGCCCATGAGTGACTGCTCTTTACACATCTTCAAGTAAGTCAATTACCCAGGGAAAATTTAGCATGCCGTACCAGTTCAGTCAAGCTTTTCTTCTACAAGCCTAAAATCCCCCTAACGCCCTTCTCCTTCACAGGCTTGCTGCTCTTCATCTCCAGCTGAAATGAAACTCGGTAAATATTACACTTGCAAGGTAACAGGGCTGGAATGTGAAGTATCTAGAGCTCAGCAGAGTCACTTCTTGGAGTCTCATATGTACCTTGTTGCCTAGAGCCAAACAGTATTTGACTGGCTTTATTCAATTCAAATAAAGGTATTGATTCCCATGAATGTAGAAACGTCTCAAAAACCAAAACCAAGTCAAGAGAAATGCCCTCTAAGAAATGCCACTAAGAGAAGAAAAGAGTGCTCCATGCCTTTTTGGAGTCCCTGAAAAGAGCAGCATCTCAAATAGACCTTTCCATCTGGAATGACCTTTCCATTTACATTTTTGTTATCATCCTTCACAAGTTACAGACAAGAGAAAGAAGATAATGGCTGGGTTCTCATGCTTTGTCCTACAGGATCCTTGCCTGTCACATTATGAACTGCACGACAGCAAGGACCAACATGGTCATTTTGTAATTGAGTTTACAGAATAGCACTGAGAGCCGGCTGATATTTACGTAAAAGAACAGTCACAAGGCAACAACGAAGTCCCAACCTTCTTTATAATCAAGGCTTATTGACTGGCACCATGTAGCATAGGTTGGAAAGGCTAAACTCTAAGCATTTCTCACCTTCTAACCTAGGGCTGTGGCCATACAGGCTCAGTCTTAACTAATGCTAACTTCCAAGTGCTCTGCTCAGAACTGCAAGACCCCCTAAGGCTGGAAGAGCACTTCTGAATTTAACATTTCCTTCTACTCATTAACTGTATGGATTAGACACTTTGTGTCAGCACGAGTTAGAAAGAGACAGCATTCCCAGCTTCTCTCCCATAGGAATGCAATGCCTGGCCAACCCAACAGATACAAGCTCTGAATGGCATAACTTGACTAATTTAGGTTATGCCTTGCTAACCTAATTCTCAGAAGCCTTGGACCAAAATGCCTCTCAAAATTTGAAGCAGAAACAAACAAAATGCCTCTGAATCTGAAAAGACACCAATATTCATCACAGATACTTATGCAAGAATTTCTGACTAGTAGCATGGTGTTCAAGAGAAGACCACAGCTTCTCAGACCCTCTTGTTCCAACCTGATCTTTTTTTTTAATCCAATGCTGGAAACGTTCTAGATACTTATGACTAAAAATGTTATATTCCAACAGTCTACTTTTTAAGCAAACCCACCTCTTTCCAGTCTGATCTGAACTGTGGCCTCCAGTCTCTACTGGTCCAAGCACAGAAGAGTGAGAAAAAAATTGCCTTTCTGAGCACATGAAAGCCCCCCCATATCACTCCTGAGCAGTGATACAATTAAAAAAAATCTAAATATTTTAAAAATTTGTTGCCAGAAAAACAAGAAAAAAAAGGAAACAAAAAAGAAGGAAAAAAAAGGGATTTTTTTTCTGAATAATTTCAAGTTAACATAGTAAGATGTCCTAGACAGTTTTCTGAGTCTTAAAACCATCCCATTTCAAATGTTAGTTTATGTAAATCTGGAAAGTTGCCTTGTCTGGAGTAAAATCACATACAGATTGAAAAAGGATTAATTTTTTTTTTGGTTACAATATATGCAGTTTTTATACTTTAACCTTCTAGTGTCTGAGATGGAATAAAATTGGGAAAGTTGGGAATAAGGAGAATGGGCAGGGGTATGGTTCGCTGCAATGGCTGCTGCAGGTGTGGACTCTCTTTTTGCATTGCACAAGGTAACACAGGGCATTACAGACACAAAAATGTCATTTTATAGCGTGGCTCCTCCCTGGGACAGGTTAACACACAAGGAAATGGCAGAAGTTCGCATCATAGTGGGCACTCAGCTCTTGTCTGTGCTATTCTTGTCTGTGAGTGTTCAGGTTACGAGGCTAGACTGGCTTTCCTGTGTCCAAATAAAACAGCCAGATTGATCCGGTTGGATTTTCCAAAGGGCAAGATAAACATCTTTCCCTGAAATACTACGAATATCAATCACTCCGAGTGCCGCCACCTGCCTGAGATCCCTCTGCGGAGAACTGGCTTTTGGACAGACATCACCACGGAGGAGTTCCTGATTCCTTTGTCCTTGGTGAGCTTTTCCACACCCCTGGAGGAGACACCATGATAACAGAGCTGTGGTGCAGGAGAGCTGGGCTCCAGAGGTACCAGAGTGACGGGGTAGGGACACACACCTCTGGCAGGTGCCACCAGGACAACAGAACTACACCCCAGAGCAACAACAGATGGATTATTGCCTCCTGTTTTAATGGCAGGCCTTGCTCAATTAATTGCAACTCTCTCCCTCCACCTGAAGTTTCACCTATTTTCTTTTAAATTGTTACTGTAATACCCCCCAATTTTTACACTGGCAAGCAACTTTAGTTTCTGCTTTTTTGGGCACGCATAAATGTTTGAGGCAAAACTCTCTAGAGAAAGAGGCGTGCATACAAACAGATATACTTACATGCACACGAAGAAACAAAAAATATAAAAGAATACGTTTCAGACTAACAAAATGACATCCAACTAAATATTAGAAAAAGATGTTCTGACCATTTATGATTCAGAAGAATCCAAAACTAACGCAGACTCCAGACAGAGATCACATTCAGTGAAAGAGCTCCACAAATTGCATCATACAACACCATGACTGCGATAATGAATATGGATAACAACTACAGGGTCAGCGTCTGCATTTCTTAAGGATCCAACCAGACTAGGAATGCCTCAGCAGCTTCTTGGAATAAGCTAAAGAATGATTTGAAAACACTTCAGTTCAAAGGAGCATGAAAACCATGCAAGTTTTAAATTTTCTGCTCTACATGCATTATTAGTCATACTTCCTACTGGTGGGACTCCACAGGTTACTCAGCTGACCTGTGCCTGCAGCAGCAGGGCTCCAGAAGTCTTTACTGCTCCAGACATATGACACTGACGCAAATTACACATGATACTTAAGTTTAAGGATCGTATTCAGAGGGAACAAGCACTGGAAAACAGCTGTGAAACAGGGAACTGTCGGAAGAGTTTGTTGTTGAGTTGGGTGTTTTGTCTGAAGTACTGGTTGCATACTCTGGAGGCAGAGCTGTCCTCTGACAGGTAACAGTGAAATATCACACCTATCTATGCAAAACATAAAATGCTTCAGGACTATTCTAGCTCTCCTCAATCCAAGGCTGACCCTCTATCAAAAGGAAAAGCTCCACATTTCACAGGTGAAACTTGAGAAGGAATTTGCCTTTAAAATGCACATGAATTACATCAATAATGAGATAACACCTTTGTCCTGGCTCTGTACTCTTGACAGACAGGTACTACCAGCACCTGAGGATCACAGATACAAATGAGAAGTACAGGACACCAGCTAACCACCCGACAGTCATGTCAAGCAACAAAGAACAATTTTTTGCCATTTTCAAATTTACACAACAATACATTATTTTACATAAACAAAAGTATTACTAGAATGCACAAAAGAATAATAAATATTAAAACCACTGAAAAAAAAATTGTAAAAATTATTCAACTGAAAGCACATGGTAAGACAAGGGTTGATGATGTACTGTGGATAAACAAACTCTCAGAGCATCACTGCAGCAAAAGTAATGTGCTCTCAGCCTGCAAGGAAAAGTGAGGTCTTTTACTACAGAAATTAACTGGGATCACACACACATCACACACAAAAAATTTCCTTTCAGTACTGCACATCTCTTTCCAATAGGACAGAGTCAAATGGAGAGAAGCCAGAGCTAAGCAAGGAGATCCAACGGCTCCAGGGTGTAACGAAAGGAAACAAAGACTGAATAGTTCATTTTGAAAATAAGTTATGAAAGTGCTAATCTAAGGATTAGGTGAATAGCACCTACGTATGATAAACCACATCTCCAGTTCATCAGTGGCACCACTTGCCTAAAGCACTGCAAATACATAATGCCTCCTTCTTCCTTGCCAGCTTCCCCAGGGGTGGAAGGAAGGGCACCTGGATACAGCAAGGGAGCCACTGAGACTTGAAGCAAAAAAGGAGAGAGGAAATGCAAAAAAGGATTAACTCATGTGCAAAGTAACATGATCCAAAACATCAAATACAGGCCACTAGAAAAAAATAATGCTTGAAAATCTCTGTTATTTAGAAGAGATGAAATACCACTGTCCTGGAGACCAGGGCAGAGTACTGTGCTAGCATGAAACTCGAGTAGTCCCTACCCAAGGAACAAAAGCCCAAAGAATGTAGAAAATTATTTTTCTTGTAAATATCAATTCTATGTTTGGGATAGCAAACCTAGCCAACATTGTACACTGAGTCAGAAAGATGATACAGCCTTATTTTGATTTCTTGAAAAGAGTAAGAAAAAGTTACTTCTTAATCCATTCAGTTATTTTAAAAGAGAGGCCAGAGAGGGAATGCTTAGAAGTTGTTGTCTCCATTCTTTTCATAGCTTCCATTTTTTTGAAAGGGCATCAAATCCTAATTCCATCTGAAAAAAGGAATCAAAATAATAATAATGTGAGATAGGGAGAGTCTCAGCTGAGCTCTATTCTTCTCAGCTGATAGCCTCCTGTAGAAGATACTACAGAATACTACTGTACATACTACAGATACTACTCATCATTCCTCAGGTTGGTTTGGAAAACAAAAATAAGTATGGTCATGACACTGTTCAAATCTGACAAGTGACTTTAACATACAACCAGCAACTCGGTTGGCTGTTTACAATATATTTCAACAGGATTCCCAAACTTTGTTTTGCTTCTCCAAGTACATAGCAGGCAACAAACCAACTATAAGACCAGCTGATGAACCAGGGTCACAGCACAGTGCAAAAAAACCCGATCAGAGGCAGAGATCCATGCACAGTCTCTCTGATGCACACATTCAATCCCTCTTTTTTCTACCCTTCTTATACAAGCAATGCAGTCCTAGTGCACAGCCTTGCGTGCAAGGGACTACGGACACCTGCACATTTTTCTACAGTTACCTAACCTTCTGAAAATACCTGCCACACTACTCTTACAATTAGGAAAAGATAATTTAAATACAATGTCAAGCACCAGAAGATTGGAATGGAGCAACCTATGCTATCTAATAAAAGAAATAAAATAAAAGGGGAGATGAGGGAAATAAGGGGTAGTGACAAATTAAAGACAGAACGGGAGTGGAAAATTCATCAGACAAACAATTTGTTAGCACCTGGAGGAAAACAAGGAGTTGAATAACTGCTCACATGGCCTTGTCAGAAGTAATTAGTGTCCAAACAACCTGAAGTGCCTTCAGGACTGGATAACAAACTTTACATCTAGAAGAGAAACCACGGATGGCATTTATCCTGACTTCAGTAAGTTTGGACACTGACAAGCCTGCTAGCAAATGAGGGAAATGGGGTCTAGACACAAACAGGCTGCAGGACTGGGAAGCTGCCCTGAACCAGCACTTATCAGTGGTTTCCTAGTTAAAATAGAAGCTCTACCCACCTGGGTGCTGCACAGGAATGAGATTACTACTGAGCTATCAAACACAGACTAATGAGTTGGGCTGCTCAGCCAAAAAGAGACTACTAAGGGTGTTACATAAAGCCAGCCCCCAGCTACCTAAACAGCTGCCACAGAAAGCAGGAGGGTGATCCATTTCCACGTTCAGGAGGGACAAATCCTGAGCAGGTCTGAGCTGCAGCACGGAAGGTTAGCTCTAGGCATCATGAAAACCTTTAGACAGCAAGGGCCACGCACAGAAAGCTCCCACTGCATCCAGAGTCAGCAGCAGGCTTCTAAAACCCTCCCCGTGGGAATGACTTTCACAGGATACCAATTACACACATAGAGACCAGCTAACTTAAGAATTTAACAATGTTTCTTTGAAGCATTCTGTTTCCTGGGTAATGCACTTGGAAGCCTGCTGCAACTATCCTGGAACCAACTAATAAATCATAACAGCTCCTTAAGTTAAAGAGATAAGCCTTGTGTTAGAGGAATTTATACCAGGATACTTGACATGTATAATAATGCAAGTATAATGAGTAAATTCTCTCTGGTATTAAAACCAAGTTTGTGCTTAAAACAACACAGTAAATAACTTTAACTGATGTTCAATTCCCTGACTGTGAATTCCCCAAACCAGGACGCTCTGCTGCATGACACTCTCCTCCACTGGTGATCCATTATCTTGCGATTCCTTGTTATATTGCTTGAAAAGTTATATTCAGTGTGAAGAGTGATGGAGAATTTTTGTAAAATTACTATGATATGCTTTTTTTTCTCCCTAGTGTTTGGCATTATTTCATGCTAAACTTTGAACTTGCTCCTTCCATTGATGTGCATTTCAAGTTTAAAGTGAAACAGTCCAATAGCTGAAGCCAAAAGTTTGACCTCCATTATAACTGCTGTAATCTTCTGGGAAAATATCCTCATGACTCTAATTTCTCTTTTCAGACTCACCATGCTGCTGATGAGAAATAATAGTTATTGGGGCTGTAAGGCCAAGATTAATGTCTGGCTCTCGAAAAAAAAAAACCAACTCCAAACCAAAACAAAAAAATGACCAGTAGCAGTGAATGAATACATGAAGTCTCTCCATTTCTCATGTGCAATCACTTCCTAGATAAGCAATCTGGATGAGATGATGAACGCTCTCACATGAAGAAATATTTAAGATCCCATGAAAATCTCTGGTTTCAAGCACGCATGCCTTCTGCAGTGTAACTGATAATACCACAGAGCATCATTATTTGACTTGTCAGCTTAAATGGGAAGGTCTGTAGGGCTGGGAAAAGGACTGTGAGATCAACAGTGCCTCACACACCAGGGCCCTGATCTCTCACTGGGACTTCAGGAACTACTGTAATACAAGTATTACAGCATTCTCCACTTTGCCTCAATTGGATAGTGTTGTTAGATGGATGCAGCGTGTTTCTATCAAGAAATACTTGGCTGAGCTTCTAGAGGAGTGAAATGATCCCTGTAAATACATGGACAAATTGTGGTTGGCCCTTGGCTCCACACATCAGAAAACCTCTCTGTCAGCAGCTGCAATATGGGGTGAAAGTTGGCCGATGCACTAGAAGGACCAGAATGGAAGCAAAGAAAAGGATCTCTGTTACAGGAGCTGTGGAGAGCCCTGACTCACTAAACATGGGCAGTTACAGCCTCCCCAGCTACACCGTTCCTACCCATAGATGTTTTACTTAGCACCTCTCAATAACGCCAAAGGGAAAAAAAAAAGTAACATCCATAGTGAACTTCTTTCTCTATTTTTCACTTTTTCCGGCACAGAAGAACAAGACTGCTTTCACGTAGATTTCTTCCTTTTGGTGGCATCAATACAAGTTTAAAGCTCCTTGTCAAAAGCAATGAAAAGGTTACAAACAACATAGAGCATCTGCCAATGCTCCTGAACTAAGAGTGCTCATGCCCACCTGCTTAGCTGTCCATACCCAAAAACACAACCACTGCTTCAGAATGCTAAAAGTAAGATGGTATTTTTGTATTTGTAACAAAATCTCTGAGGCAGAAGGATTCCAAGCTCTCATGGGATTTCCAAATTCCAGTCAGGGACACAAATTTTTAACAGAAAGATTTTGGTGGAGCAAATGCCATTTGTGCAGCACACGAGATGTGTTTGCTCTTGGTGGCACTGGCTGCTTTTGGTCAAGTCAGCCATCAGCAGTTTCTGCGTCCAGCTGCAGGATCATGAATTGCAACATCCCAAACTAGAAGCTGTAAAGCCCACCTCACCACAACCAGACTTTCACAAAAGCAGATAAAACAAAGCCTCAAACAAATTGTTTCTTCCACCTTCGAAAACACACAGGAGCATGGGCAAAGTTTCCCCATGACACTGAGGTTTTATACAGCTTAAAGATTTTGCATCACTTTTGGTGCAAGGGCAGAATCAACTCCGCAGGTGAGGAGCTCTGTCACCACTGGTAGGTCAGTTGTGACTTCAAGCCAAGCCACGAATCTCTCACCGTTTGCTGACTTCACTTAAGGGTCACAGTAAAAGCTGAACCAGTACGGATAGAGAGGAATGTATCACTTAGAAAGGTGGCATGAGAGTCCATAGCATCTCCAGGTACCACTGAAGTGCCTCAGGAAGAAGGCAAGCAAATGGTTACAGATTTAGGCAAGTCAGACTTGGAGACAAATAAAAGAAAGGCTTCTCCATGGGAGTAATTTTCACACTGGGACCTCTTCTGAAACATGTCTGTGATGAAACCATAAAAGGGGATAGATACTTCCAAACTTTTTCCCAGAGGCTTAAAAGAGAAGCCTTCTTGCTTGTGTATTTCTGATAAAGGCCCAAGCAATGAAGACCAAGGAATTAAGTTTAATTAGATTTCACCAGGAAACCTGCAACATTTCACTTCAGAGAACACCCCAACAAGTAAAGCATTTGCAGTGTTGCTGACAGCAACTTGTCTGCAGGAGTCCAAAGCCAGAATGCAATGCACTCCTCCTGCCCAAGACTTCACCTCAGCAACAGGGCTGTGGTACTCTGCAGCACTCAGTGCCCCCAAAAGCAAACCCACAAATCCAAACATACCAAGAAATTTGGAAAAGGGAAAACAAAAAGGAATCAGAACATTCCAGCACATCCAAACCTAACTATGCTAAATAAAATGGAATAGGATAAACCATACTTATTTTTAACAGAAGAAATATATGTGGATGATTATACAAAAAGGACACTCACACCAGTGATGGTGTGAACAGTGATGGTGACCAGACAAGTGGGAGCACCCATCTTCCCTGATTAGTATTTTTAATCTATTGCTGTTTATAAGAGTAAGCTGCATTTTCTCCCTTTATAGCTTTTTTTCTATACAAGTGGGCCTCACTAGTTAGCTATTCTAACTGGAAGATTTAAGAGTGGTCAGGAAACTTCAGGACTGCCTTGCAGAGAGTGGAGGAGATGAAAGCAAGTCCCACGGCACAGGCTCCATTCCTCTGGCCCCACCTCTGCCAGGAAGCGCTCCTGTTCCCCTGGCAAGCAGCACAGCTGGCTGCCTTCTCTGCTCGGCCAAGGGTCCAGAGAACAGCCTTTCCAAACTATTCCCTGGCTGCAGGAGGAAATGAAAGCAAGTTATTTTCAAGAAAAGCAGATTGGATTGTCCAACCCTTAAAAAAAAAAAAAGAAAAAAGAAAAAAGAAATATTTTTACTTACAAGAAGTAAAAGTATCATGAAGAAGGAAAAGCAAAGGAAAACTACACTGGGTTTTTTTTTCATTGCAGAGAAGTCAAGATTCACAGACTCAAAGCACAGGCAACACATCTTTAAATGATTAAGATAAAGACAGCAGACAACAGATGAATGCTAGAGACAGAGGGAAGTGAAAGTTTTAAACCACATTAAAATTGTTCAATCCTTCCTGCTTTGTAACAGTAATTACAATTAAAATGATTTACACCCTTCTGCAGTGCAAATCAGGAACAGAAAAGCACAGAGATTTTAAGCCTCTCTCAGGAAATCTCTGCAGCCACTAGAAGTGCCACTAGCTGCCTGCAAGCAGGGAATGCACACCTGTCTGCCCATGCAAAGGTGCTCAGCTTTCAACTCCTTCCTCTGCTTCTTCACTGCAGCTGGCCCAGGAAGCTCCCAGGCCACTTCTGAAGATTCCTAAAAGGTGTCACTTATCCCATGGGAAATGTGTGTGCTCACTGAGCCCAGAAACAGCTACAGAGTAGGACATGGAAGGATTAGAAGTTGCAGCACAGACAGGACAGAACAGTACAACAAAACCTGGAGAAACTCTGCAGTGCTTCATGTTCAGCTGGCCACAAATCCTGCTACCATGGAATCATGGCTAACTCAGAGAGGATTAATGCAGAGTAACTAGTCACTGTCTTTGACACAGTAACTTGTAAAAAGAAGCAACAACCCAGACTGCTCCATGAAGATACTTGCTAGAGTTAGCTCCTATTTAGTGCTAATGAGCATATCAACTCCTATTAAGTACAGATAACCCAAATGCCAAGGTCCTTTTACTAAGTAGCAATTGCTAGGATGACTTATGATCCATTATGCCCTCTACACTATTTTTAGTAAAAGTGAAATTTCTTTATAGGTTAAATGCTCAGACCTCTGGGTGGGGTAGGAAGAACACATCCACTAAACTACTTTGCACATGGAGTCACCAACTGAGTCAGTGACTTGGAGATCTCCCACGTCTTGTGCTATTGAACATGGAAAAGAAACCCAAAAATATTATTTGCCTTCCAAAGTTATGGTTTCTGGCAAGAGAAGGAACCTCACAGCTTGAGTGTCTGGCCCCTTGCTCCTCAGAGGGAAGAGCTGCCAATGGTGCCAGCCCCAGATAACCCATCCCCGCCCACTCTGCAGTCTGGGGGCACCTCTCCTTGGGCACGAGGGCCACCAAACTCTGCCACACCACATCCTTACACCTGGTTCCTAAGGAAATACGGTGACTTCTGATGAGCTGGTCTCTACAGAACCCTGATTTTAGGTTGCTGGCCCTTCAACAACTAAGCAGCTTCAAAGAGCCGGACATAAGCACTGATTTATTTTTGGGACGAAGCAAGGTGCTTGACAAGCAAGATTCAAAGCTCAGGTAGAAGACAGTACCTCGTGCTCTGCACAAAATCAGGAAGTCCCTGATTTTGGAAGAACTGAACATATGGGTTTAGTATTATGAAGGAGACAGTCATACAAAGATGATACAATGATGAACTGAATCAAGTGGACAGAAGTGTTTACAGAGAAGGCAGGACAGGAAAATGGACTGACACTTAGCTTGCTGGACAAGTAGAAATGATACACAATCAACAAAGACCACTCAGGCTAGAAAACTGTCTGTGAACCATAATGAAACCACAAGAATGCCACCCTAAGAAGATAAAATTAAAAAATGCAACCATATATTACCAAAAAACCTAAAACTAAAACTAATAGCTGCTGAGAACTACTATAACATCAGAAAACAAGAACTGCAGATAACTGCAATTACAACATCAGAAAACAAGAACTGCAGATAACTGCATGACTAGAAAAAACAAATGGGAAGACCAGCTCCATGGCCAAGAAACTTAGACATGAAATTTACTTTAGTACTAAGGAAGCTTAACAGTGATATTCCTCCATTACATAAAAACTGTTGAAATACAGAAATATGAAATATACTTCTGTAGATACAAAAGCTAGGCAAGTGTAAGGTGAATAGATTTTTTTTTTTAAATTTCAGCAGCAACTTAGAAGGTCTTAAAACAACATTGTAAAACAAGTAAGACTGGATAACTTGCATAAGGACTTTTTAAAGAGCTGTCCAGTGAAGAATAGAAATTATTAAAACTAGCTTTCAATAAATCCTAAACACCAAAAACTACCTTAAAGATTTAAGTCAGAATATACTTGTTCATACACAATCCTAAACAGGCAATCCGTGATATCACACTTACACAGTCAGCCTTATACTGATCCCAGAAAAAATATGTGAAGTGTGGGAATGAGAATGAGCTCAGAGGAACTAAGGGAGTATAATCACAGCAGCTCAGGAAAAGAGATCCCACTGGTCTGTACCTTAGTGAGTGACACGGGCAGGTAAGACAACAGTTTTAATATAACGTACTTGGGTAGCTGCAAGACATTTAAGCTGGTGCTACATAATGGCTTCATTAGGAAACAGGAGCAACAGGACACAAACAGGGCCAGGCAGTAAATGAATCAAAGCCTTGTGTTTTTATGAGACTTCAAATACAATGGCAGACAGCAAATCATTATTGAGAGGAAAGCATCCAAAAAGGTCCAATTTTACTGTACTCTACTATCTAATATTTTTATCCACCATCAGGAAGGAAACCAAACCATTACTAATCAACTGCAGATTCAACAATGATATGGATGTGTTAAATAATGAAGAAGATGCACTAAAAAGAGAGTTACTTGAATCCTGAATTATCAAGATGTCCATGTTTTTCAGTCTGGGAATACAGCTGTAGGACAGAGAAACTGGACCATACTTACAAAGTAGGAGATTACATCTGATAGTCAGCACCTCTGAAAAGAACTTGGGAGAGATCCTGGTGGATAATTACCCATGCATGAATTTCAACTTCTTCTTATAGAGCTCCTGTCAAAGTTACTGCCAAAGGTAGCTGCATAACTGTGTAGTATTGAATTAAAGGAGTTTGCAACATGCATGTGACTTGATAATGGCACAGCCGCTCCTGAAATACTGTGTCCAACACTGTTGTCCAGCACAGTCTCAGGAGAACATGAACAAAGCAGGGGAGTTTTAGAGGGGAGCCATGAGAATAACTGAAAAGGCTAGGAAGTATCTCAAAGATTACATACAGCACACTCAACTTTAAAGAGATGTGGCTTGATCACAGTCTACAGATCTGAAAGACACCTGAAACTGGATAAAGCAGCCCGTGCCAAGCTCCTGGCTGCTGACTGCAGGGTCTTCCAGCAGCCACGCCTGCTTACTCTCAGCCAGATCTGTTCCCCTCTCCAAAACTTCCATTTCCTGTGGGTACCTACAGAAAGCCCACAGATCTGACAATGGGTCTTCAAAATAGCAAGTGAAGGTTTAAACCAGATTCAAATGCTAGAACTTGAAGCTAAACAACCTAAACCACAAAGATATTCATTTTTAGTCCCTGTAATTAATCACTGGAATAATTCACCAAGTGTGCTGTGAACTCCCTTTCAAAAAGAAATTAATTCAAAACTCAATGGCCTGGAATATGTAGGTAGAGAGATCAGAAGACCATAATGAGGGCCTCCAGCTTTTTTAACTTGTCTATCATAACTCAAAGCTTCCTAGAGCAATATCAGTCTCATCCTTTCTAAAGTATGATACCAACTGCTGATTAGCAGTGAGTGTGAACAGACCTGAAAACATTACACCCTGAGAAGAACATCTCATTCTTGCAGAGATGAGCATCTCCTTCAGTTATACAGGCTCAATCAGAAAGCTGCCTGCAGCTCTTGCTGTACTTAAACTAAAGCACTTTATATCCTGTGACATTAAAATATTGCCTTATATTAAACAAGAACCAAAACACTCGGTTTCATATCCTGAGTCAAATGAAATCTCATCCCATCAGGACACAGGAAGTACCACACAGATAGAATACAAACCAAGCTTTTTGCTTTTGCTTTTTTCAAAAAAGGAAACACACAAAACTCCAACAACCTATGCTGGATGTTGAGTCCTTTCAGGCTTTGAGAGGTGTACAGTAGTAGTATAAACATGATAGAAAACAGCATTCAGGACATTTCTTATCAGCAAGGCAGATTTAACTGGTATTTAAAAGGCTGGTATTCTCAAAGGCTAAAAAGAGACCACTCCTTTCGGTGCTGCTTAAAGCCCTGGCCACAATGACTGTTCTTCTTGCCTAAACAATTGCTGCACAGAATCCAGTTTCAACATCACAGGAAAAAATCTGGAGTGACTTTACTGACTCGAATTAAATTGCTCCAGCTCTTCATCCATGCAAAAAAATGTACCTCAGAAGTTAACTCATTATTTTGTGAGCTTAGAGACACATCAAGTCAGAGAGGCTTTATGTAAAACCACATGCACCTTCATGCTATAAGCACAGCTCCTGTTCCCAAACTTCTTGGCTTTCCAGCTTGTAAACTCAGAATATATCATGTAGCAAAGCGACTTTCAGAAATGGTCCTCCTGGCTCCCGCTCTATGCAGAACTGACTTCTAAGATTTTATTGATAACATAAAAACATCTTGTTGGCTTAGCCCTGACCTTTCTCTACAGTCCACTGCACAGAGATTTGCCACATTCTTAGTCAAAGCCTTTAGATTCTTCCCTGCTCCGGGCGCTGAGGTCTGATTTTGCACATGTTTCTAAGAAGCCTCTGGATGTGATGAACTTCTAGACAAAAACTCGCTGTAGGGAGGATGATAAAGATATATTATGTCATGTTTATTTGCCAAGACCTCTGCAGTCAGATGGTCATTTATTTTAGACTGGGGAAGATGTGGAATACCCAAGAAGTACAGGACTTTAACCCATTCCTCCTTCTCTGCATTCTGCAGTTCTTGCCATATTGCCACCATATGCTGATCCCAGATCTGCCAACAAATGTAGTCCATCAATAAGGCTAACTAAGGTGTTTATTTTCAAATGTTGTCTTTGTTTTTCAGGCCTTATGCAGAAGAATGTCTCCAGTGGAAGCTCAATAAAGGGGAAAGCACCATAGTACAGTAATACACCCCAATATATATTGGAGATGCGGCCACTCCCTGAAACAAAGGAATGACACTTAATACCTGACCAAAGACTTCTGCAGCCAGTGGAAAGACTTCCAGCAGGCTTTGGACCAGGGCCCTTAATCTGGGGAACATACTCTCAAACGGCAGAGAAATGGAAAGGTTTGGCTGTATCACGGAGAGTTGGCCCAGCAGGGACAAGTGTGCATGAGGCAGATTCCTTTCCAGACTCCACCTCAACAAATACACTTCCAGCCAGAGAAAATCAGGTTTCCCAATACAGTGTGGTAAGTAATGGGACTGCAGCTTGGAAGGAGGCAAGTTCCTTCGGACACATGATATTGTTGTAACTCAGACTACGGCCACCTTCATAAATATCTCTTTTACTAGATTCTTTGGGGGCTCTTTTCTTCTGTGATTAGCAAGGGGAATGCTAAACTTCCAAATGCATGGCTCCTATCATCAGAGAGAAATGCAAGCTGGAATGGGGGAATCCAGATTCCAAGAGGGAGAGAAAGGTCAGGCCCCCAACAATCTGTTCCGAGCCCATCCAAAGTGGGCCAAAGCTGCTCACTTAGCTCCCTTGCTTTGCACACTGTATATCCTGGCAGGGAGCCCCTCAGTTCCTATCACACCACCAGATCAGAACAGCAGACTGATTTTCAAGAAAGCTGGAACTTGTTCCCCGCTCACAGAGCTGGAGATGTGTCTGCTGCAATAGCCTGCCATTGTGGGCTGGATAAACACGCAACGAGCACGACAAGCGAAACCTACAGACATCTTTCAGCAAACCTCAGTGTTGAAATGTGGCTACTTCACTTCCAAAGCGTGCATCAAGAAATATCTGAGCATAAAGCAGTGATTGGCACAAGACATACAAGCCTTGCTCTGCCAGGGAGGCCCAGAGCCAACTGCAACAGCCAAGAAAACTGGGTTGGATCTCTTGGAGATTGGGTGAGAATGAGAACATCAATGATCTGCATAGATCCAACACATCTCCAGACTGTTTACAATGTCCTATCATGTTGGAGAGTACAATATATCATTTATCCTTCCCCGAAGGCAAATATCCCTTATATCCCCTGCAGGCATTTGAAGGCAGAAATGAACTGCCAGTGGACCTGAACCTTGGCATCCATAAATCTTGCTTACTAGGCATTCATTAAGTCTCTGCTTAACCATTCTCCAGTCAGCTGGATCAATTTCTGCACCAAAGCCTCAGTGCACAAAGGCCAGGAACTATGATGCAAAGGGCAGAGCTGCCCCTCCACAGCCAGGGAGAGCAGAGATGTCTCCCAGCTTTGCTAGTCCAGGCCACCCATGAGACCAAGCAGAGATGGGACAAGGAGCAGCAGCCTGCCCCAGGCCCTGGTGAACACACCAGGCTCTGATCACCACTTGTGCCATTGTTTCAACCCACTGCTGCATCAGAACAGGCTGAGTTTGCAGCATTGTTTTTACAAGCTGTTTGGAAGATGTAAAGTTTTGCAGGTGTTCTTTCTGGTGATCACCTTGGCAGCCCCAGAGATCTTTACGACTGTTTGCCCAAAGCCCAAAAGAAGTCATTTTATCCATACTGGACAATGCCCACGCAAATAAGCAAGGACTGCTCCCTCAATCTGGGGTGCTGGGGATCAGCTGTAAACACAACTGCGGGCTCAGGATTAATAAGTATTATTTTCCAGAAGCCTTCATCAAATAAGTGATTTTGAGGTGCTTTCTGACCACTTCAAAAGAGTCAGTGCTGCTTACACCTATTAGTTTTTCAGCCTTGTGATTACAAAGTTCACCCACAGGGTAGGGGGATTTTGTGGATTTTTTTTTTCCACCCCAAGGAATGAAAACCAACATGTTCTGATTCCTATCTTTCAATCATCACTATGGTAAAGATATATTACCATCACTATTTCAGCTGAGCTAGCTGCTGAATTGCAAATGCTGTAAGTAAACAAAAACAAGTAAGAGAAGGAACTTCAACAGGCTTAGCTTGCCTTTTAAAATTCAAAGCAGGGGTTTAAAAGAGATGAAGCCAGGGAAAACACTGGATACTAACACCAGCCAAACAGGGAAAAATAACGAAGTTGTAAGCCTGAAAAACTGAAATGGAAAGAATGACAGATTTACTGCTGCATTTGATGCACATAACCACCGATAGACTCTCCCCAGGAAGTGTTGAAATTACCATCACTGAAATGAATCCAGGAGCTAAAAATTAAATTATCTTTCCCAGAACATTCCAATTTGGGCTTTGGCAGCAGCAGATGTTTTAATACTGCAGAATGTATGCACGCGCGTGTGCGCACGCATGCAGACACGCCACGCACCCCCGAGCACAGTATCCTCTTTCACGCGAGACCTCCCTCCGAGCTTCCACAAAGTCAGACTGAACTCACGGGCATTCTGCAAAGTCTCTGCTTCAAAGTCTCTGCTCAAATGCACAACTGTCAGATTAAGCAATCCATAAGGAGTCTTACAGCAGCTCCAAGTTATGAATGAATGGTTATTTGTGAACTTGCCTGTCAAGACAGATGCGGTATTTGTCAGCGCAGTGTGGGTTAGATACGATGGGAAGGAGCCAAACAAGCAAAGTGAAAGGTCAGTATCACAACATTTTCCTTCCCCGCCCCTCCTCAGTTCGCCTAAAACTATGCCACAGCTTTTGCTGAAGTCCAATACAGTAGTCTATTTTTATGCAACTTACCATGCTTATTTGAAAAGCAACATTCAAGCAAGAAAAGCAAAATAAAACTGTGTGCAGAGGGAGAGAAGAACAGGAACACTTTGACGCAAGAAAGCTACAGGAGAGGGACAAATCCAAGACTGGCAGAAAACAGCATATCTTTAGAAACGTGGTAACACTTGAATTAAGACCACCCCGTGGAAGCTGAAATACAATGCATTGTTTTCCTTGCATTAAAAATGTAGTATTACAAGGATTACAGGTTAATTCATGTTGGAAGTCCAACCTCCAGCTCAAAGCAGGGTCAGCTATGAGGTCAGCTTATGTTTTATAATTTATACAGTTATTTTTAATAACCTGAAGTCAGCACCACACTGTACTAAGTATTATATAACAACAAAAAGAGGCTCCCTCCCTAAGGGGGATTCAGAGGGGAAAAGCTCAGCTCTACAAGGAAGAGCCTGAATATGTCAATGAGCATCCCACATGAAATGAGACGCACTTCTCTGTCACTGTCCAAATTAAAACCTGAACAAGGGAGAGATGTTCTGAAGATCCTCTCCACACTCTCTGCCACAAATCTGCTGCAGGGGTGCCTGCGAGGTCCAGCATCTCCTGGAAGCCAAAGATGGATGCCAGAGAGCCCAACTAACACTAGATGTATTTCAGCAGAGCCTGTCTGTTCCCAGTGACGAGCAGTCTCTCTGCACAGCTGCCTTAACTCATCCCACAAAGCCTCCAACACAAGGAGCCAGAAGCTTTCCCAGCGGAATGAACTGCCATGTTCCCTTTGGAAAACCTGGCTGTTTGAAAGAATGCTCTTTTATCCCAAGAAGCAACTTCTCTACTGTGGACCAACCTGCATAGCACCAAAAACACATAAAAAACTATAAGGACCAGACAGATCTAGCAAAGCCAGGTCTAGCACTTCATTTCTGCAAAGCCAGTCCTGTGCCATCCAACCTAAGAGAACCACAGCAGTGAACAGCCTCATGAGTAATTCATAAATCCAAACACCACTGGTCACACTGGAAGAAGATAAAACACAACCCTTGACACGAAGGGTTTTTTTCCCCAACATTTTATTGTCTTGTTACAGACAAATCCTTCAGTTTCTCCTCTATACCTTGCAGCTGTATGTTTTGTACAGCCGGGTGCCCAGCTGCAATCACTTAACACGGCACAGACAGCAAGGACAAGCACGGGGGAGATGTTTTAAGAAGAAACATTGCTGCTTGAGATTGACTACTACAGGAAGCCAACTGAGAGTGATGCTGCAGTTAAGAAGTGACTATCCACAGCACAGACTGAAGGGGAAGCAAGCAGCAGCCTGTGGTGGGTGCAAGCTTTCCCTAAACAAACGACCAAGCCAATCCTTTTCATCTAAACAAACCAGCAGAAACATCCGTAACACATTATTACATTAAATAATACCTGGAGAGAGAATCATCCTCAAGCTAAAAGCTGCCTGCTTGGAAACCTGCTGCATGTGGTTTCACAACAGGAACAAAAACGTTTGTGTATCTTCACTCGTGACTTGTTTTGTCACCATACCCTGGGGTTCCTCTCTTTATCTCTAATACAGAAGCAGCCTAGCACATCAGTGCAAAGGCAAAGGAAGCAGCTGCCCAACAGGGCCAGCCTTCTTCAGGATCACTGAAGAGTTTCTTCCTTCCCCTCTAAAACATGCTGTAAAGCATTTCCTTCTCACAGGGCTCCCATGCCCCAATGGCAGACTTCAGCAGAGTGAGAGGGATTTGAACCCTCTGGCTTTGTTCATCCCTGCAAGTGCACCATAAATTGGGCCCCAACTCAGGAAGCTAATTAGGCATACAGAGAGCCTTAATGCTAATGAGCCTGTTCATGTGTGTGAAGCTCCGTGCGTGTTTCAGGGCTGTGCTGAAGAAGCTCGCTGAGAATGACAGCCAGTTCTCTCATTCATCCTTCTCCTCAGCGCTGGTGCAGACAGGAATCTCAAGCTGACAGCAAAATGCTGGAAGTAGTAACTTCAAAGTAGCACAGCCATCTTGATGGCCACTACAGTTCTCATGCAGAGTACCAAAGAGGAACAAGGCTAAAACCAGCATCTAATTAAGATGATGCTCTGCTTTCCTCACTCAATCACCTACTCCCACTAGTCCTGCAAGTACAGCCAGCAAGAGCAGCAGGAGCTCTGGGCGCTCCCTTGCACATCTCCAGCCACAAGAAGAAGACAAGGGCACATTTCCAGAAAGGTCTCTGGGACTACAAAACATTCACACTGTCAATAGCTGGAGAGTGGGGAGCAGTGGGGCACTGCTGCATATTCACCAAAAGGGCTTTTAAGCATGGGAAGAGGCTGCTCAGAAAAGTGGTTGAGTCACCATCCCTGGAGGTATTTAAAAGTACAGCTGTGGCACACAGGAACAAGGCTTAGTGGTGAACTCCACAGTGATAGGTTAACACGTACTCAGATGACATAAAAAGTCTTTTACAAACGAAATGATTCCACGATTCTGTCAAATCTTCTCACTCACCAAACTACAGTGAAAAGTGCCTCTTTCAAACAGACACGAGAGAAATTCCAGCAGGGTTATGGAGAAGACTTGGGAATACAGCCCTGTCTTGTAGCTCATCTGACCAGGCAGTATTAAAGAGGGGAGTCATGGGTATTTAGCTTTTCTGTAGGCTTCATCCTCTGGAAGGAACTCAAGGACCATGTATCATTCCAGACTGCCTCTTGGACCTTCCCCCCTGCTTCCCAGCTTGGCACCCTGCTTACAGTACAAGTGGCCGGTGATTCAGAAGCCAGGCAGGAAGCACATGTGGTGCTGCCCTTCATTAGTGCACCAGAGCATGTTATTTTATTATCCCTCTCAGTATGTAGAGGACTACTGTCTAGAAAATTACCCCGCGCCTTTCTAAAGCCATTTGCAATTTCCTGGGGTTTTCCACCTACGAAGACTGCATTAAATGTCATTCCTTGTGGAATAAGGAACCGTTCCCCCCACATCCCTCCTTGGGAAAGCCTTCACATTGCTTCAGGTGCTGTCTGTAATGCAGAGAGTATGCCTGGCAAACGCCTCTTCCTCCAAGAGGTGCTCCAGAGCACAACCATAGGTCCAGCATAGCAAGAAACTTTTAAAGTAAGCTGTTCCTTCTGAGTCTGTTTCCATATGATTAATAACACGGGAGAGCCTGTCAGGTTAGGCTCTGTGTTGTGCTAAATGCAAACACAGGTGAGCTGTTAACATCGTGGTAATGATGCAGTCAGTGCTGGGAGCCGTCTGCAGGAGCTGTTCTGGTACCCTAAAGACAAGGAACCCACATATGTGTGATTGCTGCTAAATTGAGTCCTTGTTGATAAAGTAGAAGCATGTCATTGTGCCCTGCCAGCTTATAATGTCGTCTTTCATGGGGCAAATATTCAGCAGAAGGATGGCCTATGTAAAGCAATATTCATGGCACAGAGCTCCTGAGAAGACTAATCCAAGCCACCAGCGCAGGATGGAACCAACGGAGGCTCCTTCACACTAAGGCAGCTTAAAACTCATGAAAAACCAGGCCCAAACCCAGAAGAACTGGGTTGTCTTTGGCTAATGAGTACTTATAAGCCTATCTACAAGAATGCAGAAAACTTAAAATTTACCTGCATTGGCCTTAAGCTATCACTGCAAACCAGTTCACTGACTGTAGTAAAAATTGCTTTGAATGAAGATGATAGAATGGGCCTTGGCCTCCATATACTAATGTTGCCTGTTTTTCTCAAGTATGCCTGTTGTTCATTAGCATTACAATTCACAATACTTAATTGTGTTGGCATTTAATTTCTGTTTACTCTGAGTGCAATGGCAATCATCACGTAGCTTAAGTATCAGGCCCTAGATACTCAGCGAACAACTGGTAAGTAATTAGCTTCGAATGTGATCCAGAATTCACAGGAACCAGTTTTAAGCATTTACACAAGTAACTTTGCCTAGGCACAAAATTCCCAAGAACTCCGTGATGTTGTGCTCAGAGAACACCCTATCCAACCTTCCTCTTTAAACTCCTCTGAAAAACCTCAAATTCTGCACTTAGGAGAGATTAAGACTCATAGAGATGCATTCTGTCCTGAGCACAAGGCATGCTTGACAGACAGAAAGCTTTCTGGTTTTTTTCCAAATGTCTTTGTAGTATCTTTTCTGACACTTCTTTCGTATCTGTTGCTTTTGGGTCACACAGTCCCCGAATCACTGAATTTCCACCCATATCTTGATGTGTCCTTAACCTCAAGTGGACTCTCAAGCCAGATGCCCCCTTAGTTCCTCAGTGCAAACTATCAGTAAACCTTAGCACAACTTTAGTTTGAGCCTTAAATTAACAGCATGTGAAAAGATTAATATGAATAATTTCAAAACTAATCAGATCCCTTCTTTAAATGTTGACACAGTATTATTTATATCCCATAAATACCTTCTTGACTAAAATTCATCCCAGGAGATTGGCATTTTGCCAGTTCTATTCATATTTACTGTATTTATACAGTACAGTTGGCCAAGGATAATATTTAAGACAAAATATGCCTTAGGGTATATACAGTATCTCTTATAGTTTTCCTTTTAAATCTCTTCATTGCTAAAAATATTTAGTCTGAACTTTACAAAATGCCCCACTAAGACCTATCAGCGATCTGTAGTGATATATTGCTGACTATGAGTATAATTAGAGCATATTTGTAATGCTTGGGTTGTAGTCAGTTTCTGAACGTTAACAACTTGTGGTAAAAACTGAACCACTGATCTTTCCCATGCCTGCCTTCCAGCAGCCTTTGACCTCCAGTGCATTCACACTGATCCCCTTCTCCCTCCTACCACTCTTCAACACAGCAGACACTGTAGAGTTAAAAAAAATCCACTCTGAAATGCCTAGGAGAAAGTGCCTGCGGCCGCCAGAGCTGCACTTTCAATTTCTTCCCTTAAAATATGGTGGAGTGATTTCTTCCTTACTGTCTTTTTTGGAAAGGTTCGCTCCCTCCAGCATAACTAGAGAGCAGTGGAAAAACAGTTAACCTACTTACTCTGATGTTAGCGACAGCCCTCGCACAGTAGTGCTGGATGTGCTGCGAGCTGGCCCTCGGATCCCAAACGTCTGATGCACTCTGTTGGTAGATACCTGCAATCTCCTCCGCTCTTCCAAAGCCTCTATCGATACTTCAGACCAAATCTGGCCCCTGACAAGGTTTTAAAAATAGATCCCCTTTTGCCAATACCATCCAAGTCACACACCACAGATATTTTAATTTTCTGGGAAGTATGCAGCTGCACTTTGGACTATTAGTTGTCTGCAGTCTGCTGAAGCAAGGAGAGAGGACAGATGTGCTCAGGACAGATGCTCTTTACAATTCTCAGAGGCTCTCTGTTACAGGGCCAACTCCCCGAACCAAGGCACTGCTATAGGTCTTCCCAACCTTTGCCCATAGCTGCTCCTCTGCCCTGGGTATGATCTAATAGGTCTCAAAAGGAACTGCTGACTTCTACCAAAACCACCAGCAAAATAATACAGTACATCAATGTGGAAAATAAGCATGACTTCTGTGTTCTTGCTATGGCTGTGAATTATACTGAACTGCTCTGCTCATACCCACTTGGCTCCAAATATGCAGGGTTTTTTTTTTAAAAAAAAAGTATTTCTTCCCCAAGGGTAACAAGGGTGGAGTGTATTTATCATGGCTATTAAGGATGGTGCCATAATTACAATAATAAAATGGCTCTGACTGCCAGGATGTCCTGTACCTGATGTTGTCATTTAAGACTAAAGGAAGAAAGGGAGGCAGCTGCACGGAGCATGGGGTTCAGATACCTTGGCTGGCATCCTAGGACTATCCCATGCAAGACAGAGCAAGCCCCAAAGCTACAACTTGCTAAACTAAAAATAAATAAGGGGAAAATGCAATTAGAAACTCTAGGATAAAGTTACCAAGATGGCTGAATTATCTATTTAAGCAAGAGCTATGTACTTTTGAGAAACAGACAGCAAGTATATAGGGCATCAAGTGGTGGGGGAGGGAATCAAGCTAAATGAAATTACTAGGGACTAGGGTTTGGTTATGTGAACGGTGAAGTTATTTTCTGCTTCTGGTATTTCACTTTCCTCGGTATGATGATGATCTAGATTCTTTTAAGGCAGTGCGGTGCTTTTTCTTTCTTTTTTTTCCTGTGCACTTAAGCTTCACTACCAAAACAAAAAGGCACGTCATTATGATTATTAATCACTCTAAGTGGATTTGGTCAGCACAGAGCATTTGTACCTTTTTTTTTTTTTTTTTTTTTTTTTTTGTGCAAAACGTGGCATGGATCACCAGAAGGTCGTTAAAAACAGCAAAAGGTAGACGGGCTAAGACAGGTTCCAAAAACCGAAGCTACCCAGAAGGGAAAAGTTTTTCTGTACCTGAAATGAAAAGTGCCCACGAACCGAAAGGGGAGGCTAGTTAAAGTGGGAAGAGGAGGGAGGACGTCTCTGTCCTCTGAGCATCTATGCCAACAGCAGTGTGCGGGACAATGCTCTAAAGGGACACAGACAAGACGAGCTGGCAACTTTTTTTTTTTTTTTTTTTTAAGACCTCCTTTTCTTTTCAGTTATGGAGAGATGGAAACCTGCCCGTTCCAGACACTCCAAGGGAAACAAGAGCAGTGGAAAGATATTGGCTCTTTCTGGAGGCTGTACACGGGGCTGCCGGGGAGCTACAGCCGGTGCTGGGGAGGGAGTGGGATCCCGGGAGGGGGGAGCTCTGCTCAGGTACGTGGTGGTGGCAGCAGAGGCACCCTGAGCAATCCCTGGGTGACTTCAGAGGGGTCCGGAAACCTGGCGAGTCTGGGGCAACAGGTGATCCCCCACAACATACCCACCCAGTCATATGTACCCCGTCACCTAAATTAAACCCTAGAAGCCTCCACCTAAGCGATGCTGAGGATGACAAGCGAGCCGAGCAAAGAAGGCAGAGTACGATGCTTGGGGGTGCTATTTAAAGGTGCAGAGCACCGCTAAGCCTCGGGGGCGAAAGTACGCACACATGCACAAACGCAGAGGACTTACTTTCGGGGTAAAAAGGCTGCATGTCTATTTTGTAAACTTCTTTGGCATAATACTCCTCGTCGCTCCTCTCCCTCTCGCAAGTGGCGGCTCTGTGGTTGGCTTTTTCCTGCAGCAGGTCCCTGGTGCTGTTGTAGATGGAGATGACCTCCGGGGGCACCTCCTCGGGCTCGGGGTACTCGTCCGGGGGGCTGGTGAGCTTCAGTTTGCTCAAGATCTGCCCCCGGATTGCCTCGATCCTCTTGCGCATAAACTGATCCATGTCGAGGGTGCTGCAGGTCGACAGGCTGAGAGCCACGGTGGCCAGATCCACGGTGAGGAGCACGCTCAGGAGATAGCAGTGCATTTTAAGTGTTTAAATACAGCGCCCCCCCCAACAAAAAAAAAAAAAAAAAAAAAAAAAAGGCGACTTTAGCAACGAACGACAACACGAAAAAAAAATTCAAAAAATAAAAAGGGGATCTGTGCAAACAAAGGGGAGATCGGCAGACAAAATGCTCTTAAAAACCCGGCTGCGAGGGCGGCTCGCAATCGGAAAACGCACGGGAGGCGCTAGTGAAAAAAACACCAGTAATAAGAAAAAAAAAAAAAAAAGAGAAAAAGAAAAAGCAAGTTGCTACAACTAGATAAAAAATCGGGAGTGCAAAAAAGGAGGAGGAAAAAAAAGCCCCCAAATAGATACAACAAACCTGCAAATCAAGTAAATGGCAGAGAGGCTGCTCTCAGCGCGCTGTAAAACAAAAATCTGAAGGCGGGGGGGAGAGAAAGGGGGAAGGAAAAAAAAAACCAAAAAAAAAAGGAGGAGGACGAGAAGGCGCAGTGATGGCTATCACAGGGCGCTGCCGCAGCCGGCAGAGAGAGAGTGCCGGCGCGGCGCTGAGCCCCGCCGTGCGCCCGCGGCGCCCGACGGCTCCCGGAGGGCAGCGGCAGCGGCACCGCCCCGCGCCCGGCGGCGCTCAGCCCCCGCGGCGGCGCGGGCGGGCACCGAGAGCCGCGCACGTGTGCGCCCGGCCGGCGGCGCCGAGCCCCGGCCCCCGCGCAGCGCAGCGGCAGGCGGCGGCTCCGGCCCCGCGGCGGCGCCCGGCGCCCGCGGCGAGCGGCGATCCCGCGTCCGGCCGCGTCCCGCAGGCTGCTGCGTGCGCCCCGCGCCGCATGCACCGACCCACCCCCGCCCGGGCCGCTGCGCGCCGCACAGCTCTTCCCAGCTCCCTCCTCTTCCTCCTCCTTCCGAAACGCCAACCCGCGCCGCAGTCAGCGAGGCAGCGCCGCCGCGCCCCGGCAGCCTCCCGCGGGTCGCAGGCGCGGAGCCGGCAGCCCGGGGCTGGCCGCAGCGCAGCGCCGCTCTCCCCGCCCGCCGGCCTCCCCCGCGGGGCTGGGGCTGGCCCCGTCCCCGGCGGCTCTAGCGCTCCGCCCGGCGCCCCCCGCCTGCCGCCCCCGGCCCCTCGGCTCTCCCTGCGCGGAGGGGACGGGTGCCAGCAGATAACATCACGGCCGCGCAGGGAGAGGGAGATTTATACGATCTCCCCGCCCCACGTGCTCGGCTCGCTGCGAAGTGACGTGGAGGGGCTGCGGGAGCGGAGGGCTCCGCGCCGCCGCCCGGCTATTTATTCCCCTCCGCGCCACCGGCGAGGGACTCGCCGCAGCCCGGCCGCTGCCGAGGTGCCTCAGCCCGGGGCAAGGAGAGGCGAGGCAGCTCGGAGTCGAGAAGAAAAAGCAAGTCCTGCCAGGCTTTTATTTTACTTCTTTTTAAAATAAAGGCTTTAGTGCTTCTTGCACCTATTATTAAAGTAATTGGGCCAAATGGCACTCTGGCGTTAGAGGAAGAATAACACGCCTCTTGGACACCGCTCAGACGCGTTCCTGTTCAAGGTTGCGGGGCAGCTCTGCCCGCTGCTCTGTCACAGTACGCTCCTCGGCACTGCCCCTTACTTTCACTTCCAAGTGTGTTTTGGGCAATTCTCGCTGTTCCCCGGATACCTTGGTAATCGGTACTACCGGCCAAGGAGGGAGAGACGACAGATGAGGAAGATTTGCTCCTTCGCCGAGGTCTCCTCTCCTGTCAGAAGTGTGCAAATACATCCTCATCTGCACTTGACAGAAGCTCTCAAGCCCCAAATGCTCTGGTTATGCCGGTAATTCAATTTTTCCGCTGCCTCTTTTGGCCAACAAACATCACAGCCTCCATCCATACCCTACTCTGCCCCAGGGAAATCACTCCACAGTCTACTAGGCATCCCTCAACTTAATGCCATAAAGCTTTTCCTTTACAGTTCATTTATCACCACTGTACATTAACTTTAAAAAGTGATCAAGTAGCCTTTTTCTTTACTCTCACCCATTTTACATTCCCTTCTGAATTAAGTTATCACTGAATTAGGTTATTGCCAGAACTTTCCAATAACATCATCCTAAATGGGGCAAGGCTGTTTTTCAAGAACCTCTATTTTCAGAGATGAAGAAAGATGTACAAAAGGTACTCAAAGGGCCATAGGTGTTCCCAGGAACATCTCAGCCATTGCCAGTGGTATTAGGGGTAAACATACACAGGAGAAAGGAGGTGGCATGACTGGGACCTGGAAGCACTGAGAATCATGCAAGACACAAACCAGCCAAACACCACCAAAGGCTTCCTCCAGCTGACCACCCCTCAGGAACAATCTTCTTTCTGCAAAATTTTCAAATGTTTTCCAAATGCCGGTCCCTAAATTAAATTTTCCTTCCCAGCGAGGAAAAGTGCTTCCTGTGAGCAGCTGTGGCTGTGTGCTGGGGTGATGGAGGCACCCAGCAGCACAGAGCTGCCATACGCTGTTTGCCTTGGCAGGGCTCTGCTGCAGGGGAATCTTGTGCCAGCTAAGGGCCAGCTAACCTCAGACTGCTGTGGGTACCAGCGAGATGACATTCTCTAGGAGATGGAGGAGCTATGAAAATATATTTTTGACAGGTATGTGTACACAAAGAGACTCTAAAAGTAAACTTCATTCTTTACCAGCACGTGGGTATGTACAGCCTTACGTGCAACCAAGATTGCATCCTCACGATGCAAGAGTTAATAGCGCTTTCCACTTAAATCCATGAATTCCTGCAAGGCCAGATTAAACCTCTCTGCCACAACATCACTCTTTTACTGCCGTACATGTCAATGTCCTGCTCCTACTGACCTCAAAAACACAGCTGCAGTGTCAGGAATGGCAACGTTTCCAAAATTACTCAAATAAACAAGCAAGCTCAACATGTAGACTCAGCTGGTTTCACTTCTGCAGCACACCTGTACAAAACCAAGGGGACAGTTCCTCGAGCTGTTACATCTCACAGCTCCACTGCTAGCCAGCTGAGGAATCAGCTCTGTTACACGAGGTACCTCAACCGCAAATACTTCTAAAGAAAAGGGTTATTAAATTATTTCCTCCAAAAGCTACAGCTGAAACCATGAAGGAATTCCTTATACAGCAACTGCAGCCCTGCAACACTTGGCTTTGAGTGCCACTCACCTCGAGGGCTTCAGAGCAGTGCTTGGGACAGTGCCGGACACCCTCCTCAGGGAGGGAACTCACCCCCATCTCTCAGGATCCCTCTGCAGACACAGCCCGCCAGATTACTAAGTGTTTTGATCCTTGAAAGTTTATTATTGGTGGGGGGAAAAAACAAAAACTCAACCAACCCAAACTTTGCATGTCTTTCACAAACCCTGACGCCGTGGGGATGCCCTGCTGGAGGCCATCAACCCCACGTGTTCAGTGCCCAGCTGGCCACGCTGCCCACGGAGCTGCAGGGGGGTCCAACCTCCAGAGAAGCCCTCCTTGGGAGCTGCCAGAGATCCAGCCAGGCTGACAGCAAACCAGTCCGACTAGATTTTAGAAGTTGCTGAGATTCCTTCTGATTTGGCAATGATTCCTTAGTGTCTTTTAGGCCATCTAGGAAAAAAAATAATAAAATAAGATAAATCTTGGGTTTGTTCTCATCTGAGAAAAACCCTTTGCTTCTCTTCTGACCCTTTTACTGTGACATAGGGTGTAAGGCTTACCCAGGTGCATGTCTTCATTTTGCCTTACAACTGCAGCAAAGCTGGATTCCCTAAAACTTCCATGGTGATGTTTTCGCCACGCAGAACTTCCCGGGCATGCATACTCCATTCCAAAAGCCCTGGCCACTTGGGCTAAATCCCCAGCAGCTGCAGAAGCCCACCACACATGCCTGAGCTGCTCCGGTTTACTCCAGGAAGGGACACCTACCTGCTAGCCAAATCATTCAAATACACATCCACATTCATAAACATCGACTTTCCATTATGTAATCTAAATGGAAAATACCTGGAACATATACATCAGGATAGATCTGGTCTTAGTTCTAAAATCTCCCCCTTGCACATTTAAGGAGGCTTTTTTTGCCACAGAAGTCCTGCAAACTAGACTCAAACAGGTGTCATTTTTTACCTTGCTAAAGTGAACACATGGAAGAGGCAATCAAAAATTGTCAGAAATGGCAGAACCAAACTGCAGGCACTCAACAAAGCTGGATAAAGTCTTATATCACAGAATTCAACTATAACATGACCTTTTACAGAGGTAATTCTGCTTCTACATTCTACTCTTTGTGACTATTTGTTACTATCTGTGACTATTATCCCAGTTTGTGACTATTTGTGACTATTATCCCAGTTTCTGACTATTTGTGACTATTATCCCAGTTATGGCTCTGTATTTTATCTTGCAAAGCTTCTTCATTTTTTTTCATTCCACAACAGCTTTTACTGATGACTACCTGTTAGTTTCAAAAGTTGCTGGGATTATTAGACACTGAAGGCTAACTCAGCTTACATTTATCTCTTCCCTGTGCCTCTACAAAATGGCCTTGTCCTATGGGGCTGCTGTCAGTAGAAGCTTTGTAAGTCAAAAAGTGGGAATGGGACCTTAGTGTGCATATGGGAAAAGAACAGAACTTATCTGTTTTGGTGCTTTTAATTCAATACAATACCGTCTTTTTTACATATTCTTTTTTTTTTTAATAAACACTGACTGTTTATTAGAAAAACAGGGACACCTGGAAAGTTACTTCACTAAATGTAAAGGTTTCATGTTTCCTATTAGGTTAAAAATTACGTGGTCAGGATTTTACAATTTGTGGTTTCTTTTTAGATTGTTTTGGTTATACGCAAATGCGCTGTGCAAACTACAAAGGCAATAATCTTTCTAAGACTGCTGACGACCAGGCCATTAAGTAAGGTGGCTGGTCACATTTCATAAACTAAAGAACATTGTTGGAAGAGGAATGACTTTTAAAAGTTAAGAGGTGACTTTTGTAAATTCTCACACTGATGACGAGTGTAGGATGATTGCACAATTAATTCTTTGTGGCACACACAGAAATCTGCAGCCATAACTGTGGTTGTGTAGAATCTCAGTCATTCTGATGCAGGGTGCTAGAGAAAAAAACACTTTTGAATTCTCCTTTTTATAAAAATACACGTATAAATGTTCAACTCGGAGAGCCAAGGTGGCACCTAATAAAGGTGAGGCAAAGAGATGACAAATAATGGAAAATTGTAATATATACTATAATAAAACCTTAGATTTTACTGTTTATTATCCTTAGTGAAGTAGAAGTCCATACCTCTGTGCTGCACATTTCATTAGTGTGTGCTGTAACGCCTGGATGAATTTGAGAGCAAACCCTGCTGACCTTACCAACACAAGCAGCCCCACTGGCCCAGGATTGCATTTCACACAACCACAGCCCATTCCTGCAGCACTCATGTTCCAGAAGATAAAGGCTATTTTATAGAACATGCTGTTTGACACGCAAGACTGCTACCCATATATACACATTTAACTACTTGTCAACTTGCAAATCAAAGGTATGCTTCTGATATAAAGAGATAATTTATTTGTGTGAGCCAGAACTTCTTTTAAATATATATAGAACAAATATAAAACAGGAATATGAAATTTTATTTTAATATTTATTTTTAGACACACATACATTTTTGTGTATTTATAAATATATGTATTCATACATAAATATCTATATACATAAAAGAAGTTCTTGTTCCTACAAATAGATTTAATAATTTCAGTGGAAACAGTCATGAGTAGTCAACAAGATCCAAAAAGCCATTCAGGTGTCATCTCTGAGAACTTACGGAATGGCATCATCTTCCACCATCAAGTAAGAACACAAAGCTGTTATGTCCACACAGCAATATATAGTCTGTGTTTAAAACTGCAGCCTAATGAAAGATATCTAGAATGCAATTAACCCCCAAAAACCTGTCACCAAAGACCACCAAACAAACGCCAAAACAACAACACCGGAACTTTAGACAGGACCTCAAGCCAGAATGACTAAAATTTGAAGGGGAAAAAGAATTCTTATGGAAAAGAAGAAAAGGGAACAGAAAGGAACATCACTATTAGTCTGTATTTCAGTGCTGTGTTATTCTTCACATTTTTCAACTCCTAACACAGCTTCTCTCCAGTAAAGTTGCACCCTGTCTCCACAGAGTACAGCCAGACATGAGGGGTCTAGGGAAGCATCAATAGCCTAAACCCCGTACCCTGAAAACATACACATTTCCCATGAAGGCTGCACACATCACTGCTGCATCCAGAGTTTCTGCTTCCAACAGCTGATTTCCAGCATTGAATAAGTTCAGATTCAAGTCTTCATAAAAACTTTGCCTAAGAAACTTCCCCATGGTTACATCTCCCAGTTTGATCCCCTCACGTGCTTTCCTAAAACTGCTTGTCAGCCTTGAGAATGCCACGCTAATCTTCTATGTATCATTCCAGTTTTAGTCTATATGCCACTGAAGAAAAGGCCTTCCTTAATCCTAGCACCTGTGGTTTTAAACACCACAGGAAATCCTGTTTCCACTTAAGTCAGTAAGACTTAAATATCAGCAGAGGCAAATGATCAGATTCACTAACTAAAAATAAAAATAATTAAAATAAGACAGAGAAATATAAGCTCAGTGGCTCATAAACCAGAGGGCCCTGACATCTACTTATAGCAAGCATGACAAAGTAAAGACAGTAGGGTAAAAGTCATCCCTTTAATCTCAAGGTTTGAAGTCGTGACCTGCATCTCCTTCTCAGAATTACAGCTGTTGCCTTCTATTTCTGAAGTGCATGGTGATGATGTGGGTTATACCTCATTAAGTAACACACAAATGATATCTGTAAATATTGGATTCCTAGCAGAGCATCCACTGGAGTTTATTCAACAAATTAAAACCATGTAACTCAAGTTCGAATGTGCACCCAGACTGCGCTGTTGTTACGTGTATAGCAAGATTAATTGGTAACAACTTCAATAATGGGCCAGCCAGTAGTGATGCCATATTTAAATCATATTCTGCAGCTACAAAATCAAACAGCTCTGGGTCTGGCATCCTGACTTCTTCACAAGCTGCCTATGCAGTCTGCGCAGATGAAAAGCTCTAATAAGCTAACACAGCTTCAGAAATGTTTTTTCCCTAATGGTTTTTAAGCAACACATGTTCAAGAACATCCTAGAAAGCAATGCATTGTTTCTTATTACCTCATGAAACAAAACCAAACCCACAACCAAACCAGACCGCATGCAGTACCAAGCTTTTGTGCTGCACTCATCAGATTAGTGCAGCGGTCTTTGCCTCTCAGCCTTACACATTTTTAAACCTATTTTCTATGCCTGGCTACTGAAATCAATTAATACAGTATTCCTGAATGGCTGATCAAACTACATCCTTCCAGACAGATGGTTTGAGCTTGGTGACTCTATCTAGAATTAGAACAGAAAGATCTATTTCTGTATTAGTACTTTGATCCATATCCAGATTATTTTAGAACTGGATCTTGAACAGGCCACCTCTGCGGAGTGGCAAAGATGTTCAATATTTTCTTCTGAATCAATGATCTTTCAGATGGGAATGCAATTAAAGTGGGTTACTCCCCCTGGTTTTAGCTGGGCTCTAAGGACCAGTCTCTAAGCTTCCCCATCATGGATATTGACTGACAGCTGAAATGCCTCCTCTCACAAATTCTAGTGTCATTTGAACATCCACCTTACCAACAATTAAATCAGAATGTAAAAATGTCTACAAATGGGCTGCAAATGTGCATCAGACCCAGTAGTGTCTCATATAAAGGACCTGAGTCCACAAGCTCATCGTTGCAGTCCTGTGAAATTAAAAGCAGTTAATTCACCATGAGACAGATAGTCCAGTAATGTGCTTCAGCAGCAACTGAAGTGAATGAGAATCAAAGACAAAACCTGTGTCTGGGAGGCACAGTGTTGACATAGAAAGTTCAAGTAAGAAGGGAAATCTCTGTCCATCTTCTTCACATAAGATGTGTTCCACTTCTTTAATTCTAGGAAATGACAGAAAAATTTAAAATAACAGTCCAGCAGTTAAAAAAAAAAAAAAGGCAAAACATAGCAGATGGAGAGAACAGCAGTGGCACTGGCAATCCTGGTCTGGCCTGCTGGTTGCAGTGCTGTAACATCAGAAAGGTGTTTAGCATCTTGCAAGGCCTGACCAGTCCCCTTCTAACACAATCCACAAGAAAGAGTATCAATGTATCATCCTCTCAATTTGTCAATGTTCACACTGAAAGTATATTTATCCTTGGGTCTAATACATTGTTTTGGCTGAGTAATGCATCCTTAAATTGAGGATCTTGTCTGAAGTTCTGAAAAATCTCCAGTCTTTTTCTATTAATCATGAAGAGACACTCAGACATTTATGAAGTCTTTTCTTAATTAAGGATAATCATAAGGATATAGCAAATTTCAGCAGGTACTGTCAAATACTTCACTCCTCTAAAAAATCCACCACATACAAACCCACACTGTTGTTACCTTTTGTACAAAACTACACCATTGCATCAATATTGCACTACTGTGCAATGTGGACCTCTTTTGAAACTCATTGGGGTTATCAGTGAGGATGCAGAGTAGCCCGTGGTGCAGACTGCCAATGTGTGTTTGACTGCCCTTCTCCACCAAGCAGCCCTGTGAGGTGTGACTGGGAAGGTGCCATGGGCAGGTATGGCAAAGGCCCAATTACCAACAGCTCAGGGGCTCAGCTCTCCAGCGACAGTTTTCATTCAGCTGCCTGACCTCAGGCACCCTTTCTGAAATGGACACAGGCCAGCTCTTGTCCCTGAACACAGGGTACCCTAAGTTAAAGGCTGCTTCACTGCCCACAAAACTTGCAATTTATGGATCACTTAAAAACCAAAGAAAATCCTTTTGAGATAAACTGTACTCAACCTGAAAGTCAATGCAAAATCCACATAATCAGGAAAGCCTGTCACTATCTTGTTGCTTGAATCAAGCAACATTTTTAAGCTTTTCTATTCTGAACAAGATTAGAATGTCTTCCTTTATCAGGATACAAATGCAAAGTTCAAAGCAAGAGAGTGATTGAATAGCTATGAGCCTTAAGTCACAATCTCCAAGATTATATTCATAATGCATTTTATAATGGGCTCCTAAGTGGCTAGTTGAATCTTTAAGTATTTCAGATTTTAGAATGATGGCAAACAACCCTCTGTTACCTTCTACTTATGATTATACATGCCTACAACACATGACTTAAAGAACTATTAACATAACATCAGCAGGTTTTATATTTAACCATTTCTTAGTTATGGCATGAAGTTGCTCATAAGAAATGTAACCAACTTATCTTGTAGGTGAACTGTTTCTATTAATTTATTCAGCTACTTCTGAGAACACTATGTAAGTAAGAAATCCTAGTGGTACGAAAACCTCAATGCAAGTCTGATCCTAGTTAGCAGTTCACAATGAACCCCACCACATTTACTGAAAACAGAGTGAAGAAACACAAGGAAAATGTAACATGATGCTCCAAAAGTTCATGCACTAGCATGAGAGAATGGGCAATTGAACCAACTGTGGCATTGTGAAGAAATAATGCTTTTTATGAGTATTCCTAAAATAACCCTCCAAAGTGCCTCTTGGAAACTGCTTGTGCTCATGAGTTCACATCCAAAAGCTTGATGAAAGTACCCGAATTAATTTAACAATTTTGTATCCAACAGGTTACACACACGGATTTAAGAAAAATAAGTTATTTCAAGGGATGGAGTATTTCACAAACACAAGGACCTTCCGTGTTGAAGGTATTCAGTTTGACCTGAGTTTCATTTTAAACATGTCCCTTAAGACAGAAAAGCAATTGAAAAGATGCATTTGAAAACAAATGCTTTGTCTAAGAAGGATCAGCCATTGCTAAAAGTCAGGAGAAGAATGGTTAAGAAAAAGCCCTTATCTGCTAGATCACTTACAGAGGTGAAACACTGGAGGTTTACATGCTGCAAGAGGTTGGAAGCCACTGCTTTAGAACAGCAGTAAATGAAATGTACAGTCTTCCACCATCTGTTAATCAAGAACTTCTTCAGTCTCCAGTGTCTAAGGTCTTAAACTCCTGAGTTTAACAACTTACTTAGCACAAGGACCCAATCTGTGTAACATGATCCTAAGCCTCCACTACCTCAAGCCTTCTCCTGGCCCTCTCACTCCTTACCTCAGCAAGTCTTGAAGAAATCATTGAGCAATTTGCAGGGATTGGAAGTGAACAACACTGATGACTGCTCTGTGTGTATATTAACTGTGCCAGGACTCATTTCATAAGAATGAGAAGCTTGTCATTTTCAGTTGTGCAGAGTGTTTTGCGCCAGATGACTTCTGCCTTCCTCCCTGGAGACAGCTACTGAGCCAGCTCTGAACAGATGCAGCTCTACAGACCACCTTCTTCTGGAAGCATCAGATAGTCAAAAAACTTTCATGGCCTCCAAACAATTAATTTCTCTCTTTAAAACGAATCAGACAAAAGACCCCTATCTTCACTAGGAAGCAGCTTCCAGCTCTTTTGTCCTGCTCAGCTTGTGAACCCAGAAGAACGTGCCTCACAGCTGCAGAAGTGGGAGCTCTACCCTCCACGTTTCAGCAGAGAAGATGCTGTGGTACAGTGGCATCAGGCACAACAAGGATATTACTCCCAAAGTGTTTCCCTAACAGGAGGCTGAAGAAAAGCAGGGAAAATACAGTTATTTTTTTTCCATAGGCCAACTCATGCTTTCCTTGCTGAAAAAAAGTTAGCACAATTAATGTGAAGAGAAATTAGACCAGGGGACAAGAGACATGGGGAAGAGCTGACCCTGTGCCTTCTCTTATTAAACAAAACTCCTGCTTTGCGTGCAATCCATAGAATATTAAACTTTACATACTCTGGAGTTGGCTTGAAGCCTAACAAAACTGGAACCACCCCATCCTTATTGGCTTTATATAGATAGGTACAGAAATATACAAAGTTGAGATGATTCATGCTCTCTGGAATGAAGGGCAGCAGCACAACTTTGCTTGAGCAGAGATATTCATGGGAGCAGAAAAAACAGAGTGAGCACTCTGACTGCTGGGAAAAGCTGCTGAAGGTTGTTATTGGTAGCTGCTGAAGAGGAAGAACATTACTGAAAAAGGGGGTAGGGCAGCCCAGAGAAGAGACTGGAAGGTGCCTGGGCCAAAGATGATTTTTTGAACTTCTAGTCAACAAAAACAGAACTTGTGAAATAAAGCAGACTAAAATCAAAATAGGTAGTTAGCAATTTTAGCAACTCTTGCATGTGGCACAAAAAAAGGACAAGGCAAAGACAAGGTACAGTATAAAATTTAAATAACTACTTGATATACATAAAAATATAATTACTATGCTCCTAAAAGACAAGAAATGCTCTCCCCATATAGGCTAGGCATTCTAAATTAAATGGAAGCTCAAAATACTTTTGGCAATATTGCTAGATTCCATATTTTTCTTAAACACACAAGATTCACTTCAGTGCTTTAATCAAAACATTACTCCAAAAATGCACAAATAAACACCAAAGTATTTTTAAAGTATTTGGAAAGCATTCTGAAATTTTTAATAATCACCTCAGGATGTCACAGTTCCTAAGGAAAACTTGAGATTATTTTCCAGAAGTTTGATTATGGAAAGAAACTGCTGATATGAAACTAGAGAGCAACTGTAGATTTAAGGGTGCTGATGTAATTTTTCCACAGAAAGCAGCTGAACTCTGTAGAGAGAGAGCAGTTAGAATGTTATGCTGCCTCATGGACTCAAGCCCCATTGCAGCACGTTTCTGCACTGCACTAATGAGATGGTGACTCTCAGTGCACAGCTGTACAGATGTCGAGCCTTCAGAAGCTGGGATAACCATACGTCAAACTTCTGTGGTTTTGCCACTTGGTATTTTGGGTGTATGCCTTCATTTGTGATAATAAATATCAGGCCACAAACGAATGTCTCCTCAGATATCTAATATGTTTAACACTCAAAACAGCTTGAAAATCTAAACATTTCTGCTGTTAGCTTGGAGTTCTCCTGGAAGAATTATGCTACAATATATACCAGATGAATAGGCTAGGGATAAGACAATGATTGCCAGTTGTTGGGATGGGTTTCTCTGCCATTTTGTACCCATAGTTTTATCCTGCAGTACACACAAAGTTCAAACAATGCCTTTGTTAGGAAGATCTAAATCCTACTGCACATTTCCATGCTGAAGACTGAAAATTTCAAAGTTGCTCCTAATCATATCTTGCCTATAGCAGGTACAAAGAAAGGTTTGTCTGTAAGGCATCTGTAGAAATGGACAGAACAGTACTATGTATTTTAACTATCAATTAATGGGCCCCAAGGTTTTTTCTTCATGTAGCAAATGGGGAAATGTGATTGCAAAGTTAAACAAATGACACAGCATCAGACAGTCAGTCTGGAACTTTGAGCAAAGGCAGCAGAATTCAACCCCAGCCTCTCATTTAGAACACCCTTATCATCACACAATTTCTTCTGCATAAGCTTACGTGAAATATATTCTTATGTGTGTTAGCTTCTGCACCTCTGCAACCAACAGCTACTGAGGAGAAATTGCTGTAGCTTAAAGAAAGGCCATTGTGTTATCCTGACAGATGACTTCCAAATTTGTTACTGTTATGGCTCACACTAAGAGGAAGGGCTTTGGTTTGACCCTTTGCACACCTGAGTAATTAGCATTAGAGCTGACTACACCCACAGGATCAATCTTGGAGCTCTGGCTCCTCACTGAAAAAGGCCAGAACACTACAACTGTAAATGAAACAACACTGAACACCATTTTCTGTGGTTTTGTTAGAAAAGCTCTCCCTCCCCAATGAAACCAATAGCAATGGCTGTCCTTTCCTACCAGACCCTTATCTTATACAATCCCAGATACACAAAGGAAAAACCATATATATACATATAAAAATACTAAACCCTATCAGTAGTGTAAAGTCTCTGTCTTTACAACTCTGTTTCCAGAGTTGTCTCCAATCAAACTAATGCTCCAAGACCAGAACCATCACATGAATGGTTACTTTCCTTTATAATCTACAGAACCTTTTCTGGCCCAAGTAGTAAAGACTCTATAGGAGTCTGATAACTTTGCAGGTAACAGCATTTCTGTGTTTATTGTAAGCCATTTCTACTGCAAATTGCAAGAACTTTTCAAAGTGCAGCAGTGATTTGGAAATGCAGGCACACTAATACATCAATTGCCATGACTAATGTGTAAACTTTTAATGACCTTGGCAAAATCTATCTTTCATTGGGCAAGTGCCACTATTTTGACTGTACAAAATGTTTTGGAAATACGTTGAAAATTATACTTGTTTTGGAAAATATTTCAGGATTTCAGTATAGCAAATGGAGCTATATTAAATAAAAGTTTGACATGGAGGAGAAAACACTCCAAGTTGTGTAAGTCTTTTTTTTTCTTTTAAAGAGGTATCCTCCAAGTGTTGTACATTCATAGAATGCTGACTTTTTATCCAAACAAACTCAAGAAGATAAAACATTATCTTGAATGGTTTTCAGTTTCATTCAGTCACTGTCATCTTCTTGTTTCAGACCACCTCCTTCTTCACTGTTGCGCTCTCCATCGCTTTCCTTGTCCCAGTCCTTCATAGATGCTCCCATCATGAAGTCATCACGCAGTATATTCCATTCTGGCCCCTCTTCAGACTTCACTTCAGCCTGAATGGTCGAGGGGAAGAGAAGAAAGAACAGAGGAATGAGATAAATGCGAAAGGCAGTAAAGGATGCAAGTTCTCCACGCAATCAAAATAACACCTCCTACAATCAGCAGACTGAGGGCCAGGTCTTTGTGCAAATGGTACAAAAACACGCAGAACAACCAAAAATGGCTTGATGCTAAAAAAATGCAAACTTGTTTTAACCAACCAATAAAAGAAATATGGAAACAAAACAATTATTCCTCATGGATGAAACAGTCAACCCTGGGCATGGCTTCCTTTATTAAAATCTTTCTTGGCAATCAGAATGGATTCATGATATCATTTATTAACCCCCAGGTACTGCTTCATTAGAACACTTCTTGGCACATTTCTAAAACACAAATATGGATTTAATAAAGGCTTAACCCCCCCAAAATTTAATATTTAACATATTCAGTGATACGTGAACCAAATCCCCTTTATGTGAATTATTACCTCACTACCTGGGCTTGTCATATGGTACAAAGCTGCCTCTAAAAGAAACAAAGTTGATCTACTCTTAGCAAGCCAACAACACCTTACTCCAAATTTCCTACCTCTTGGAAGTGGATAAACTGGCGGCCCACTGCATGGACTGGTGAATAATAAAGAGAAGGGCCGGGAGTGGAGTTTGAGGTTAGCGCTGGAAACAGCGCTTGGTCGCGGTTCCCGGAGGTGACAAATCGCGTTTGAGCAGTACAACAGCCCCATCCTGTGGCAACACTTCCCAACCACAGCTGGAAACTATGCTCGCATCCCTTCCGGAGGAAAGCACCCAAAGCTGCTCGATGTACTGAGGAAGGATTTATTTCGGTGTTTATGCCTTAGCAGCAAAACATTTCTGAGGAACAACATGGCTCAGTGTCCAGCAGGAAAGCAAAAAATTGTCCCACCAAAGTGGAATCAGGGGCACTGAAAACACTAATTTAGTTCTGCAAGGTCTTGGAAAATAAATTTAACACTGGCACCCCAGGGAGACTTTCCCCACGCCCCTGCTCCAAAGAAGGGACCTCAGCATCCTCTGCAGATTTGCCTCCTGGATCCAAACCTGCAGTAAATGTATGATCACTGTGGACATCTGTCCACGCCTCTTCTCTGCCATGCATCTAGGAATGTGATACCACTGCATAGTTAAGCTGAAGCCTGTGGGAATTAAGATTTGGGATAGAGCAGCACATAGAACTTGATTTCAGGAGAAAAGAGAAATGAAAAATGTGAGTCCATTACTGTAAATAAAACATGTCCTATCACACCATCGGAAGTTATCCGAGTGCAAAATGCCTGCCAAACAAGGTATGTGTTTTTAATAGGTAATCAAAGCAGAAATGCTACATGTGACTTCTGCAGTTCTTTAGCAAATACTGCCGTCACAAAAAGAGGATAACAAGTCTTAACACTTTTCTTCCCAAACAGAATTTCCCAGGGCCCAGCTCAAATAAAGAGAAACTCCACAGCTGTTCCTCAAGATGTTTGCTCTGGGTTTCAGTTTAGGGTTCGCTTTTGTGCCTCCACAGATGCTCTCATTAATGGCTACTCCCATCCAACAATTCCCCTTTTTCCAAGGGTAGTGCCTCCTAATTCATCACTCTTGCAGCAATTTACTTCAAGTGCAACAACCAGTAAACCTAAAATCATCTCAGAAGGGGCAATCAATTACCTGGAATTAAAGAGCTACAGATAAGGAAGGTGCCTAGGCAGACCTTAAAATTTTCACATGAGATTCATCTGTATTGTTAGGATAGTGAAAACAAAGGTAGTTTGTTCTGGGATATGAGGAGAGGCTAACTGTTGTTTTCCTCCTTTTTAACTGTATTGCAGTTGTACATGCTTGCTTTTGCAGAGCAGAGCATAGTTAAAAAAAAAATCACAAAAATCACCAAGTTCTTTCTTTTTTAATCCCAGATCTTTGATAAACAGTGAAAATGAAGAGCTGAACCTGAAATACTTAAAAGGAAACATCCCATATTTCTTACAAAACAAACTACATTTTTTGTTTTCAGTAATAAACCAAACAGAATTCCTTTTTTTTCCAGATGTGCAGAACAGGATTTTTTTTTCCTTATTTTGTTTTGGTTTTTAAACAGCACAGAAGGAGTAGATTATTATCAGCAGTGACAGTTGCAAGCTCACGGTTTGAAAAGCTCAATCCTCAAATTCATCACAAGCTACTATTCAGCAACCATTAGCCCTTCTTTCTGGCTATGTCAAGTGAACAACAGGACAAAAGCAGGACTTTAACAAAAGAGGGATGCTGATCCTCCATAGCATTACCCATTCTGTAAGGCACCACAAAGGCATGAATAGAGTTTTACAACAAGCCCAAAGGAAAAAGACAGAAGTAGCATATTCATGCCTCAAAGATGAAGATTAAATGCTTGAAAGCAAATATTTAATCAATTTTAAGCATGCCTCCAAGTGAAGAAAATGCCTTATTTAGTATCTTCATTCCTGACTCATGTACTACTTATTTTCCCCTCAGAATAAAAACTCTCCAAATCTACTGCATCACAAAACATTCCCAAAGTCTTAAGAAAATATGCAGTGAGAATATTTGTATTATTAACAATTAGTTGAACTGCAACATCACTTCCCAACTTGCTTTACATAAGAATGCCATTGCGTTTTCAATGCCATAATCTAGTTTCATCTAAATAAAACAAAACTGATTCTTGGCACGTGGAAAATAAACCAACTTTCAATCTACACAAATGCTTTTGAACTCCCAGTCAGCTGTTCATGCACATCTCACTACAACACTGAAGTCCCCTTTGAACATCCCCAAATGAAAACAAAGCAGACTATATAAACAACAGAGTGTAATGCTACATAATGTGAATCCTTCAGTAAGGCAAGGAGTGAAAAATTCTTATGTTGCTTTTTTTCCTCTCCTCTTTTATACATTGGAATTGGGTTCTCTTTGCCAAAAGGGTCTGGCAACTTATATCAAAAGGTCTGAGAGGCAGCAATTAGTAAAATACAAGAGTCGCTGTTGTTTTACTAATTGCTGGTGATGAACTTGTTATCATGAGCTGAAATAAGGCAGACCAATGCATGCGCTGTGGTTACTCTGGTGCTGATACTTGCTCTGATGAACACATAGTCCAGTTGAAAAGAGTTCATATAAATTTTAAAAACCAAAAAACCTTACCTACTTGCTAGGCTATCACAGCATTAGCTAAAGCCTCTCACAAGTAGGGCTCTGTAGTGGGGACATACTTCCTAAACTAATTCTGCTTTGAAGACATACTCCTTAAAATCTGCACCAGGACAAGAGGAACTGAAATTCTTGGCCAAGTCCTAATAAAACCACCAAACAGAGGTCCAAACTAAGCTCCAACTAAGCTTAGTTCTGTCACTTAGAACAAGCAGCTGACCCTTGTAGGATCCAGGCTGGAACTGCTTCCTGGATGCTTTTAAAGGAATTGGTCTATGAAAGCCTTGTGGCAGCAGCAGGAGCTATAAGATCAAATTAGAAATCTCCATGTTTTTGTTCATTTCTTTACCAACACAAAAAACTGTAGCTACAAAATTTGCTCTTGGTAAATGACAAGACGGTATATTCAACTGAGACCCACCAAACTCAACACTTGAGCTTTGGCAGACAGCACTGACACCAAGGTGTGGGATCAATCCTCTCTGCCCCGTCTGAAGCAGGATGCCTGAGCTTTTCAGAACTTTACACTCAAGCAGACCAAAGTCCATAGTGCTTACTGGTAAGTAATGGCATAAAAAGATATGCCTTGAAATCAGACAAAAGACAGCATTTCACTCCACTCTCCACCAGCCTGGGTCACTTGAGCAACTCTGGCTTCTGCATCTGCAAAGAAACAAACACACCTACAGCACCGTGGAGATTCCTCAAGAGCAGTGTCCAGAAGAAGACAGGAATTCCAGGGTTTTAAAAAAGGAACATTTGAACATTTTTCAGACCTAGGGATTACAATCAGCACACTGGACCCCCACGCCTTTGCTCTGTGTGTAAGATGAAATGCCAGAGCTTGCAGGGGCATCTCTCGTAACCATCACCTACAATAAATGTTTATTTGTACCTGTCAGGGAAGGAATTTCTAACATAAATATCTCTCAAGCAACAACTTTAAGCACTGAGAAAACAATTCTAACGTGTCTAATTAATCTGAACTGCCTCCCCAGGTTCCTCTGTTTTGCTCAATACAAACATTTAAGACCTTGAGACACAGCGAAGCTTTTGTCATGACGAAGAAGTTAAAAAGCGTAACTGCCAGAACACATTCTCACATACATCTGACAATTACCTTCCCTATCAGCCTGCATCTTGCTCTGAATGACTGCTTCTATTCTGGTTCTCATCCCCAAGCAAGTCCATGTAAACTGAGCTCAAAAAACCCCAATCAGGCAGCACAGGCATACACTGAGCTGTGTTAAATCTCAATTTAAAATAACAATAATAATAATAAAACCCCCACTTGGCAGAAGAGGGGGAGGGAATGAAAAGCCAAGAACACCAGCACAATCATTTCTCCTAAGTTAATTTTCAGCAATATGCGAGCTCATAGGAAAATAAATTTCCTTCAGGCTGAGAAGAAATGAAAAAAACTGCAGCCAAAGTATCTAAAGCAGAAATGTAAGCAGAAAACAAAATGAAATTATTTTTAACAGGAAAATGATACTTGGGTTTGATCATTAGTGCTGCCCGCAACTTCACCTGATTTGATTTGCACAAGATCTTGACTCTAAGAAAGGTTACTATGTAAGCCTGATCCCAAACAGCCAAAACCCACAAATCTGCAAACTGAGAATACAACCTACACCACTATTATCTTGAACTTCTGAGCTTAATTCTCACAGCTACTCACTCTGGGAAGCATTTTCAACTTGCAGAACAAGTGAGCTGCACAACAGAATTCTATTCTGCTGCAGTATAATTCTGCACAATCATTTATTCCTTAGGGTGAGAGTTATTCAATGCCCATCTGCATTCTCTCTCTGAATGAGAAATTAGAGCGACTGAACTAAACTGCCCTGGTTTACTTGAAGTGACACTACACTGTGGGTATCAACAGTGGGACAGGGCACTTACTCAGATCACAAGCTTTCTCATATACACCAGAATCTGCTCTGGAAATTCTACTAAATAAATCCAAGAATGAAATTTTTTTACAGCGTGTTTTGAGATCTGCTGTTCCTGTTCAAACTTCTCTGAAAGTAACACACTGGAATTATTACTACAAGCACAACAAATAGTTGTATTCCTTTTGAGCACAGCCAGAAGACCACCCAGAGCGTAACGATCTGCACGAGGAATCTCCCCATCCTCACATCCTCCTCTAGGGTTTACTACAACTGGGGATGTGTGAATGAGAAGGAATGCTTTGGGGTTGGCATGCAGAGGCTTAAACATGGCCCAGCTTTGGAGGGGTCAGAACTCAATTACTGAATTTCTAAAAACAAGCATAAACTTGGGCCTAAGCAACGAAGAAAATTCAGAAGCGTTGTTATTAAATGCTCAGTTGCAAAGAAGAATCTTAGAAAAAGCTTATGAGAGAACAGATTTCCTCAGGCTTGATTCACCAGAAACCTCATAAATGATTATTTCTGTCAGGAAAAGCAAAAATATTTTAAGAATTCAAGCTTAACACAGGGCCTTCTGCACACAGGACGTTCTGGAACTCCTCAGCCTGTGCCGTACTGCAGCCATTGACAGCAGTCATCTCAGAAAGCCCTGTGCTGCACAAGGAATTCCACCACATGTTGCTACATGATCTGTTTGGCCATACTGGCATCAAGACTCCCTTCTCATGTTTTAATGAGCACGGTGTATAGCAAGGGCATGCTATACCAGGAGCAAGTTGCACAGTCCCTGAACTACCAAGCTGTACCTGGAAAATACACAGATATAGTAAGAGTGCCTAGTAAAAAAGGATGCAGTCCAGATTAAGGCTCCACTGTGCTATCCCTCAGAAATGACATCCTCATGTCTTTCAACAGTTTACTTTAGACAAACATTTTCCAGTCACAACAGATTTTTCTCAGATGTCACCCATTTATGAAAGACACTTATGCACTATCTCTCTAAAATTTTCTGCAAGTTGTTATAAAAAACACCAGAGTCTACAAGGAACTAAGCTTTATGCAATTTTATTATTACATGTGAAATAATGACGTTTTCATATCTGCTAAGCAGCTTGTCTGATTTCACCTCCCTACAGTCACTGCTTTTACTTCAATGGTTTTGTGACATATCCTAGAGTCTCCAAATCCAAATTCGTCTATCTTATATTCCTGTAATTTTTCCTCACATTGCCATGTATGAGTGGCAAGCCCATTAAGGAACAGATCATACCCCTCAACACTCCCAGGCTGCTTTCTAAAAGCAGTTTAAACCTGATGAAGGAAGATGTAAACTGCCCAGGATCCCAATCCCTTATCTTAAACATCTGGCTACCCTTTCTCTGCATTTCTGACCTTTGCATCTCTCTCTGTGTTTCTGTATGGGCTTTCCCAACAGCTGCAGGTGGAGAAGAAATGACACAGACCACCTGCAGACTACTGTCCAAAGTTCAGCAGCAAACCAAAAAGACATCAGACCTTTCCAAGAGGCAGTTTTAGTATCATTTGTAATACTAACCAGGTCTTTAAAAGTACATTTTCTAATCTTTCAGTAAACTTCAGAAACATTCATTAAAAACTGGCTGGGACTTCCCACAGTACTGAAAAAAAAAATTACTGAACTCAGCAGCCCTCTCGCCATTGCACGGTGGAAGCAGTTTGATCCACCCCTCCTGAAGTCTATTGACCAAGGTAAACAGATGAGTAGGTACCCACAGAGGTCATTCATAACACACACTCTGGAAATCACAACATTTTATATCTTAATAAAACTTCAAAGTAAAGGAATCACTTTCCATGATAATTTCCAATAGCAAATGCTCAGATGGGGGAAACAAACTTATTCAGATAGAAAAGCACCACCCAAACCTTCTTACTTCCAGAGAACATTTTTCTATAAAACTTTATGAAATGTTTAGATGTATTTTTCTCTAAGTACACTGCCCTGCTTATAAGAGTTATGAACAAAGCCAAGAGTGGAGAGCTGCTTTTATAAGGCTTCCAACTTGATTTACCAGATAAAAGTCTAATAGGATTTGACTCTTTGAGCTTTGTATACTCACAGGAAGATCAAAAGAAGATGAATGCCACAAGTTTTTCAAATGCGGTTGTTTTAGACATAGTTTTACTAAAAAAAAACCCTTGCAACTTCTTCTGGGAAAACAAAACACATCATAGTATCCTGTGCACTAATAAACAAATAGCAAGGCAAGTTACTCTCAAATATGACAGATGGAGCTGTCTCAGCATTGCCTGACATTTCAATCACAACTCCCTGTTTATATTCACTTAGAAATTTGCCAAATTTCAACTGCTTCATGCTGAAGGATTTTGCAATGTTTCAAATATAACCACTTCATTCCTTTTCACAGAAAGACAGACTTAAAGTATTTTGTCTTCAGCGCTAAGGAAGAAAAGAGGCATTTTCTACAGGAACCCATTAAAACCCTGCATCATTCATTCTTTTTAAACTTAAAAATCAGTTAAGGATGTGTTTTGGAGCTGGCAACATATCTTTTGCTATCTCCATGAACATTTGCCTGGATCTGGACAAGTTATAAACATCTGGAAGATGGCCCTCCCCAAACCTCAGGTCATCACCTCAGTAAATGCAGTAAGCATTTAGCATCCAAATTCTCTTAAGATATCTGTCCTCACTGATCACACACTATCTGCATCTTTGCAGGCAGCATTCAGCTGAACTGAGAGTGACTCATGATGACACACAGGGAACTGGCCTTTCTGTGGAAACAGCTGTCAGGGCTGCTCCTGCATCAGGCACAGGATACTTGCTTGGCCCTCAGGTGCAGGGGGAAAGAACCTGTCAGGAACACAGAAGAGGAAGAGGATAAAAAAAGAGGTAGATGGGAACAAAGTGCAAAATCACAGCCTTTTCCCTTCCTGATTTCTGATCAAATATCTGATAAAGAGGACAGAAAGGGATTTATGAGTATAATACCACATGAAAAAAGGTAAAGCTAGTAAAATAATGCCCTTCACATGACCCTTAATTGTCTTATGTGGAGTTGAATTTACAGTGTCAACTTCTTGACATCGAATCAATAAAATTTAAACATCGAAACACTGACGAATTTAAATTGACATTTAAATACTGAAAAAAATCTACATTCCCATGTTAACACAGATGTGCATTACCTGCTATGACAACCATCAGGGAACTGAGCTTGCACATCTTAACAACCCAATCCTGTTGATGACTCAAACTCTCTAAGTTAATACAACTTCTAAACAAATTTAATGTAAAAATGTCATAATCAATCAACCTCTAGTACTGCACAACAACACTTTACCTTAAAGAACATAAGGAATATAGGATATAGCAAACTGGTGGCAGGCTGCACTGCATTTATCCTTAAAAATATTCCTAAGAATACAACACACAATTGATTGTCAGCAACTTTCTGGTACAAAACCAAAAAACTTTAGTAAAAGTATCGGCTCCAAACATATATGAGGTGACCTTCAAGAGAATGTACACACAGGAAAAACAGATAAAAATGCAGGATCCAAAGGAATCCAAATTAAAAGTTTTTGTGCATGGGATGGGAAGACATTTATTAAAACTGGGAGAATACATCTACTCTGGCTACAGCTGAACTAAATTAATACTTGGCTGCCCCCTCAAATCTGCTGGAATACATGCATGCCTGGTTACTCCTTCAATTAGGGCTGTAAAACCAGCACACAACAGCTGTAGTAATAAACTTCTGCTACTCTGCAATGCCATTATCACCTCAAGGAAGTTTCTTGATAAGATTAAAAGAAGTGTTGATTCACCTTACCAAATTTCCAGAAATCATCTCTGCCTTCATCCACACTTCAGAACCAATTTCGTAAGGCAGTTGAAATAACTGTTCAGACTACTGTCACTCCAAAGAGGTATATGAATAAGAGCAGTTGGCTTTTTTCCCACCCTCCCCATTTCTACACTGTGAAAGCAGTGGAAAGAAACAGACCGAGCTGATGGTCAGTACTCAAGAAGCAGCAAGGAAAAGAAGGCAGTCACTCTCAGTTTTTAAACTGATGCCACTTTTATGCTGGAAAGCACAATTTATACCCCCATTTAGCTTAAAAAATGAAAGCCCCCATGCCGTTCCTTGTATCCCAGCAAGAACAGTGGTCGAAGTCGGAAGCATAGCATTCCTCCTGCCCTTGAACAATCTCCAAACTACGGCTTAAAATAAAGTCTCATGAACAGAAGAAAAAGCTGCAGTAAGTCTGACTCTAATCACTGTCCTTACAAATTACTTACCAGATACTTGGAGCATTTATAAAACATGCTTGAGGTAGAAGTAACTTTTCTGGACAATAAGTCCCATGTGAGCAATCACTGCTATGAAATAGCTCTTGTATTCTTCTCCACTCATCTTCCTTCCCATCAGTAATTTATTTGAGAATAGGTGCTATTTTGAGACCAACACACCAATTTTTTCCAGATGCCATCCCAACATAGGAAGCAAATTGTACCTCTGGGTCATGTAGTCAGCCTAGCTTACAGAAAGAGTACCTTGCAGAATTTAGATCATGGTTACTGAAGTAGACCAGGAAATCCTCCTCTTACTTTCACCACTGAAATGCTCTGCAACAGATCTGGTTTAAAAAAGCTGACAAGTTGAGGCAAAACCATGTTACAAAGTCCTAATAAAAATGAAAGGTCAATGAGTGCAGGTTATGCTTGTCATAAAGAGCATCTGTAACTTTCATGCCAGTTGTTTATGTGTCACTAAAAAATGCTTTACCACACAGTAAAATGTTAAACAGGGACCAGCATAAATGACAAAAGTCAAGATGAAATTGTCACTAATACACAGCAAGCGTGGAGAATAACTCGGAATTTCCTCTGAATTTCCTTGTTTTCTTACAATTAAGATTCCAAGACTTCATGTAGTTTGCTCCATTAGCCAACATATCTGTGCAACTCTAGGAGAACAGGAACTTCACTTGACCCTGGAAGCAAGGGTACTTCCTAAGAGCACCCTGCATTAAGGACCTAGAGAAAACAAAAGGTTCCTAGAAGGAATCCTTTGCTGCCACTACCTACTTCTGTATTCATTCTATAGACATAAAAATAACTTCAGTCTCCAGGCCTGAAAAAACAGCGCTTTTGACACGTACCCTTTCTAAACCTATAGTTCAAATAAAGTTTCTTGTCGTGTCTTACAAGAAGATATGACCAACACATTCTGAAATGAAAAGCTGGTGTATAAGGACTGTGTTGAACAAATTGAAAGCTCTCATATCTGCCAATAGAAGATTCATAGAAAAGCCCAACCCAAAACTTAAAAAAAAGCCCATCCGAACACAAACAAGTGGGATTTTAAATTTTGTTTTTTTTAATGACTACATTTTTCTCCCACATTGCAAGGCTTCAGACAAGGTGGTGAGGGGAGAGAAATTAGATGATCTTACCCAGAGGCAAGCATCATGCACAGTAACTTGGAAAAAAAAACAGGAAAAAATATTACACAAGTCAGCTGGCTCAGCAAGGATTAAGAAATACTTTGATAAACAGCAAATGATATGAAAGGCAAAGCTTTTGGCTCCAGCTCAGAAAAATAATTACTCCCAGCTGGGCACACAGAACTCCAAGAAGGGCTACAATTTCACAAGAAGGGCACAGGAAAACTTACACAGCCTTACAGTCTTTCCTTCATAGTTATGTAGGTAGGTATATGCCAAGTAACATTTAGGCCAATGGCTAAAAGTAAACAAGACTATGAACAATGTTCTAGTGGGGCACAGGTTACCTGCCCTGCCCAGGCACGGATAAAGCTGATGGAAATAGAGAGAACAAAATTTAAAACGTGGTCATGCTACTTTGAAATTATACTGCTGCAGATGGGCCTTTACAGAGCATTTAATTTCTTTTTTTCATACATAAATACACTTGGCTAAATAGTCAATCAACAGAGCTTTATAAGGGGTTTCTTCAACAACCCCTGACACTCGAAAGAAATTGCCAAACTTTTAAAAATACAAAGCAAATTTTGCATTCAAAAACTCCTGCAGAGCAAGAAAATGCTTTCACCCATTCTCAAAATACAGTCAAGTCTCATGTCACAGCACAAGGCTTGAGTCAAAAAACGTTTGCTTTCACTGGTAAAACTTTTCTGCTATTTTTCCTGCTGATTGCTTGTTTTATGTGGGTGGGGTAATGTTTTTATTGTTCTGGACTGCCTTTTAATTGATGGCAGAGTGCCTGGATTTTGGGATTGGCATCTCTTCCATTGTTTTTGCTGAGATAAATAAATGTATCTCCCCCACCTCCCCTTTTTAAAAATGAATACCCTCTATACTCTCGACTGCTAAAAACAAACCCACAAAACAAACAAACAAAAGCTTTCAGATGGCACAAGCAATCTGCTGAAACCCTGCTGCAAGGAATTTACTACTGAAAAGCCTCATCCAGGCTTCCTACCCTCTGAAACACTCTCAAAGACCAAGAAGCAGAGATATGACAGTTGAGGCCAGCAGAACTGTTCAGTGGCTAAATATTTGTGTAATTCTGAGAAAGAGAATGAAGAGCAGATTTTGGCCTCAACCTCAAGCCTCAACAACTACCAGGAGGGAAGCTTGCTAAATGAGTAAGATATGTTCTCAAGAGAAAATAAGGCAGATTAGGAACAGCTTGAAAAGGAGTTATTGAAGAGTTTGGTTCAGTATTAAATTGAACGGAGAGTCACTGAAGCAAAGGCTGAAGAGTCACTGAAACAAAGGAGAGAGGAAGGGGGGTGGTCGGTCTAGGCAGACATGCAATTAAAAAACCCAACCAAAAATCCCAATGCCCACCCCAGCTTTTGTGCCCAAGCAATGTGAAAGCAGCACCTACATTAATACTCAAACCTAAGACTAACCAGCCAGCATCTAAAGCATCTCCAGAGGTCTTGAATGGAAATATGCTATCACTGATGCTGCCAAAATAAAACTTTTTTTTAGCATAGAAACATTTGCAATCTGTGTTTTCTGACCTAGTAATTAAAAAAATTGCCCTGCTACAATGTGACACAAAACAAAGGTCCTAGTTCTTGCTCAGATATTGATTTAATGCTGACTACAATAGCAGTTGGCACTGCCATTCTTCCAGTATTTTGCTATTCCAAGGGAGAAGAAACAAACAAATGAACCAAAAAAAGAGAACCACACACATACACATGCCCTCCCACCCAAACAAGCAAGCTGGAATTATTTAAGGAGAAATAAAGTGTCAGCACCAAACTAAATTGTTCTCATTATCCAAAGAATTTAAAAAATACTTTAATATTGCACTTGCATGAAAATTGTATGAGCACTCCATGCCAGGCAGTGTTTCAGCATGTTCCCCAAGTGCACACAAACAAAAAACATATGACAAAATGTTGTCTCCCAACTGATTAAAGTATTTCTTCCTGGCACAGAAAAGCACTTAGTTAACTGCAGTGTGTCTACGCCAACTGCAGTATTCCACCCACCACCAAGCACAGAGTTCAAACCTGAGCACAAATACGCTTCAAAACCGTGCAGCTTCTGAAATACGAGAAAGAGTTGTCTGGGCAACTTGTTTTCAACCCTGAGCTACTTGGTGAGCTGAAAGAACTGATGAAGAGTGGGACGAGTCCAACTACACTGTGTCTCAAACACATTTGGAAAAAGTGGAAGGTATTTCTTTCCAAAACATCACAAGAGCAAGGAAGCCACACCAGCCCAACGCACACAGAGAATCAGGGAAAGAAAAGCCTACATATAAGGTTTAATACGTCTGTGTTTCTATTGTGGTATTCATTTTGTATGGCAAATCCTTCCATTTGAGACACCATCATCACCCAAAGGAAGCGAGTTTGACATGACAAAACTGCGGGGACACACAAGTAGTACAGTCTAATACACCGTGTAAGATGAACAGCCTCCAGGTCTTTAACAATTTCAAGGAGATAACTATTATTGGCCAAATTCCAAATGTCACAACCCACCAGAATCTAGCAGTTTGTTCCATGCCTGCTATAAAATCCAAGATAAAATCTAGTGTTTCATAATCTTTTTTTAAGCACAGCTAAACCAAGTTATTTGCATAAAAGGCTCCATGTCTTATCGTAAGAGCTTCCAGTGTTTTATACCTTGATAGTCAAAAGACTAAAGGGAAAATAGGCTACTTGTTCCCTTCCATGAGTCTCAAAACATCCCAGCCATTTGGGTCAGAGGTTTATGAAGAGCAAGCACATTAACAGAGAGTCATTATATTGAGAAGGTACCTTGTAAGCATTTTTTTCTCACAGATGAAGCCTACCTGTTTACTTTTAGTGGCCTTTCCAGCAGGATTCTTGGCTCCTTTAGCCCCCTCCATGTTTCTTAGAACATCAATGAAATCTCTCTTTGAAACAGAAGACATCAGTTTAGCACGCTTCCTCTCAGAGCTCCCTGCTTTCTTCACCTCCTCTTCCATTTTCTTCTGGTGCGTCCTGACAGCATTGAATAATTGTACAACGCCTCTGGGATAGGGAAAAAGACAACAAAGCAAATCTTTTAACTCAAATTTCTTTTACAGAAATGAACCCCCTACTAAAGCTTATCAGTGCAGTTGCTGGAAGGCTTTTAACTCCCCAAAATGATTACCTGGAACCTCAATTTCATTAAGAAGTAACATTTACTACAACATAAAGGACTTTGAATTTTTACTCCTCCTTCATACTTATTGCTAGGAACCAGTAACAAACAAATCTACTATTCAGACTCCAAAGTAAGAATAGTAACATGGCACTGAGATCAGTTTTATCCTTGAGCATGTTTCATCTTTGGGAGCATGTTATTTGTCCTAAAATCAGTTATTAAATTACTCAGGCAAGTTTCTTAATGGCAGTTGAAGCTGGGGGGATAGAGCAGAGGAATGAGTAAGGACATACAGGCAGCACATCAACATGTTCAACTAGTTCTATGACACCAAACTACCACAATGTGAACAGGCAGCTGAACTTCACAAATGCAGATCTGGTGAATCCTCTGTGGAGAAGCAAAAAACCAGAACAGTAGAAACAACTGTTCTGCATTTTTAAGGCATTAAATTAACAAAATAAGGGGATCCAACAAAGCACTTCTGCTAAGCAAACATTAGATTCCCATCTAAATTTTTACTCTTTCATAAAGCTTCTGAAATCTTTTGTTGAACTTGATACTGTACAATGCAGACCTGTCTATAAATCTCTCGGCTCCTGCTAGTCACTTCTTAAGAGTTCAATCTGATTGGAAACAGATTACCTGCACAGGCCTTTTCCTCCTCTTTTTGATATACATACATTTAAGGAAAGCATTCAGAAAAACTTTTACCTTGTGGCAATTCTCTGAAGATTTCTTTCCTTCTCTCGGTCTTTCACAACATCTGGCTTCACTCGGCACATCATTTCCCATTCCCGCTTTTTATCGAGCTGCATTATAAATATTGTTATGTGAAACAACATGGACATTTGAGAATGCAGCATGACCTGACAGAGTTTGCAGCAGGAGGAAAAAAAGTATCTGCAAAGCTCAGTCTCGTTGGAAGTAAAAGGAACTCCAGTTAAGGGCTGGACAAGTGTCTTGCATTGACACAACAGGGGCCACACTCAGCTCTCAGAGAATCATCTGCTTTCAGTAACAAAAGCCCAGGAAAAAGATGCTTTCACACCGACTGCCTTGAGCAAGGAAATTATTTAAAGACAGCCTTCAAATCCCAGACTTCCACCAGCTGATCGCAGAGAAACTTATACATAGTAAAATCCTGGGTCTGTCAAGACTGGCATGTAACATTTTGAGCCTTCAAAATTTTACTTCCCCCTACAGAACTGGTCCTGGTATGGCTTTGTGACCAAAGTGACACTCAGCAGAGTGCAACGGGCAGAACTCTAACACAGGAAGAGCACCAAGTGTCCACCAGACAAAAAGTCATGTGTACAGTATTGGTTTTTGTCTATTTTTTTGGAGACTCTCAATTTCAAAACCGAATTGATCCCCTTTTCCTACCAGCGGACACAAAACCATCAGCTTTGTTTCTGCTGCAACAGGAGACCACTGTATTTCATGACCTCTGCTTTAGGAGTAAGTTTTTCTTCCCCTCTGAACAATTTAACAGTGTTTTAGGCCTGGTGATGTTCCATTAAATCAGTTTTATACAAGAAGTCTCTAATGGAATTTCAGAGTCCTTATCTTTATAATTACAGGCAGACTACTATGAATTTCTGAGTTTATGACCATGTTTTGGCCTTTGATCAAAAGAACTGCCTATCCTACCTTTCATCAGCAAGAAATCAATGAAAGGCAAATTGCTTTCAAGTTTTTCTAAAGCAAACAAGTCACTTTGGGGACCTGTGGCCCATCTCTGTTTTGCAGTATTCTCACGTACTTACTGGATGAGAGCAGGTATTTGGGACAACCATAACTGTGCAGATGCTGAATTTAAAAGGCAAGCCATGGCCCAACTGCAGCATGTCCCAAACTGTCAGGTGAATAACCTGGTTATCCCACAGAAACAGAACTGGTAGGATGAGACATTAGAACTATTAATGTATTTCTAGCCTGAAGGTAAATCAATCAGAGCCTGGAATTAAAAATTCCACTGAAGGCACAAACAAATGACTTACTTGCCAACATGGTTTGGTTTCTTCATACCAGTTTCAGAACCAGAAGCAATTTAGGGCATAGACATGGTAACAGAAAACTCCAATCAGCAGTTTTCTATGGAGAAGACTATTTTCTATTCATGACTGAGGGGAGCAAACAACAATGCACAACCACATCAATGATTACTGCAGTCTCAACCTAGAGGCCTTGATTTTAGAAGTCACAGCACAATTTAAATGGAAGCGGTTTTCTTCTCTTTCTCCCTCTCACTTTCTATGGTAGACAATTATTTCAATATGTAATGCCAACAAAGTGAATTTTGCCCCAAATTAACAACACCAATTAGAAAATCAAGCTTAAAGTAGCTGCTTTCAGCCCCTCAAAAAAGAAAACACCTTAAGCTGACAGACTGGAACACTCCTGCTGCCAATGTTCAGCCTGCCTGATGACCCAGAAGAAGCAGTAAGAGAAAAAACCTTACACAGCATGATTGGAAAGTAAAAAAAAAATTAAGCTACTCAAGATCACTGTGAAGGAGAGACTCCAAAACCAAGACCGCCTCAGCAGAGATTTGGGACAGTGCTCTGAGACTATCTTGCATGTAGCCCATCTGACAGTCACTGCACATGGAATGCTGCAACTTTTTCTTACCCTCATCTTCTTTTCTTGCCTCTCTTGTTTTTTTTTCTCTCTTTCCTTCTCCAGGGTTTTATTCTTGGCCAAGATGGTGGACTTATTCTGTGGAATCTTTTTGTTGAGCACTTTTGCCATGGCATCTGCCCATCCTGAACTTGGGCCATCTTTGGAGCTTGTTGCCTCTTCAGCCACATTGCCAGGGGCTGCTGCTTCATCTTCATCATCACCATCCAGGGCTTCACCTCCTGAAGAGTAGCTGTCTTCTGGAAGGTCTGAGCTTAACTCAGAACCTAGGGATAAAAAAAAAAAAAAAAAAAAAAGGCAAAGAAAAGCAAAAAAAGTATCAGGAATTGTTTCCAGTAAGAATCCTTCACTAGTGCCATTTGCTCCACATGTAAATGTTATCCAAGTTCAGAGCAAGGTATTACTGTAAATGTGCTGTTACAATTAATTCCTCAAGCAGGCACACACCATTATACTGAATTTACTAGAAACTATGCAGTGAAGTGCTTGCTCACCTGCCAGCCTCAGTGATGATTTAAAGTGATTGAAAGAGGCTAGGCAAAAGGGAGAGGGCAACTTTGGACATTTATTATCAGATTATTGAAAATTTTTATGTTTAGGGCTGGTAATTGTGGGGGGAAACCTGTCTATTTTCCAGTTTAAAACGTGTAACTTACAAATGCCTATCCACACAAATATGTGTGCATATGTATATTCACACTCACAGAGAAACTGCAACAGTGACATCTGGTGTTTGACTGCAAACAGCCACAGGAATTAAAGTGAAGCTAGGGGGCATTTCTTATGTGACAGCAAAACCTGCTCCAAGACAACACTGCCAGCAAAAATACAATTACCTAAGCATAATGAACCCAGGGGAGACTGCTCTGTGGAATACAGCATCAAGACAGGCAGCTCAAAAGAAACCAGAGGCACTGAGTTTTTCTGGGTAAGTAACTGCTCAAGTCCTACAAATAAAACATCCCCGAAGTCAAACTTCCTTACTCCTATGAGCCCTTCAAAATAAAAGGAGGAACTGAAGTTACAATACTAAAGTTTGGAATTAAGACAGCTGAAAACAGCCAAATTGGTAGCACAAGAAATACATGAAGAGTTAGTCCTCATTACTCTGTTCAGTGGCTCAAACTGCAAAAATAGAAGTCTTTAACAGTGCAGGTGATTAACTGGAATGAAACGGGCTGCAGGTTTAGGGTGTGCTAAAATATTCTGCATTATTTCACTTCACCATGCAATCAAGAACAGAGCATACACAGGGTCCTGCCACCATTAACTACTATTCCAGTAATATTTTTGCCACATTTAATTTTAAATGAATTATCCTACATACAACTTTCAAGACTGCAAAATCAAATGCTGAACAGAAGGAAGCTCATTTCTGATCCCACCCAGTCCCAGATTCCTCATGTGACTCACTTTCATCCATCCAGCACTTTCAAACTCCTTAAAAAAAAAAATTTAAATTTTAAACCACCATACTGCTGAGCCAAGTGCTTCACTTGGTAAGCACTCCTATATCCCATGAAGCCCCTCATCAACCAAACCATTAAGAGAATGAATCCAGGAGTGCTTCATAAGATCCATGAAACCATGCAGGCAGCTATTAACAATATTCCCCATTAATCAACTGTCAACTTCATTACTAAGCAACCATAACATGCACTCTGCTGCCACACTAATTCATTATTCTGCCTTCTCCACGTGCCTGTTTAAACCAGAACAAACCTAACAAACAACACAGTAGCAAAACAGCGGCACTGACCAATTTAAAACAAAACCTCTACTGCCCAGGCCTATTCAGAGGCTTGTGGAGCATTTAGTTACCCTGATGGAAAGAAATGAGAGCCTGTGGTTACAAAACAAATGTGGAAGAGAAATGATGACTGAATACTTGGTCATTAGCTCTATCAGTATGACTTTTACTAGCACCAAGTGGTATGTCATGCTCCACTCAAATTATGGGAGTGTTTTCCAACTATAGTAATTGGAAATTTAGAAGTGGCAAATTTTCTCAACGCATTCAGTAACTACTTAAAGGCATCTTTTTTATCCTTTAATATCCTTCTAGATATTTGCATCCATATTCTGAGCTTCTAATAAAAGAAATGTTGAAACCATTGCCTGCTAAGAAGTAACTACAGCACCACATGATGTTTGACATGTAGGAACCACATCCTGGTTCCTACACATAAAACAACATCAAGTTTTCATCCCTGGGCCTTGTCTGTGCAGCTCTTTAGCTTTTACACAAGGCATCAGGCCCCCTTTGTGACTTTTTTTACACACACAAAAGCGAACAACTACCGAAAGTCCAAACCTGAATCCTCCACACTGCTTAGGACCAACTTTTGCAGTTAGCCATACAAAACAGATCAGACTTATAAAAAGGAAATTTGCAAAAATACATATCGTTTCCTTTACATACCATCCTCTGCCAATAAAAAAGGAGAATAATACCAACAACATTTTGCTTTCAACTATTACAGAAAAATTAACAAGGTTTCCACTACCTACCATAATTTATACTTTAATACATCAGAATATCAGCCAACAGCATGAGATAAAGAAGAGGTATTTCAAAATAATTTAAACCAGATTAACTCAATCAGAAGTAGGACCTGGGGCCCATTTCTGAATAGGAAAGACTTATATCTAGCATAGGAATAATATAAAAAGTTTCAATTGTTTCTGTGTGTGTTGTTGTGAAATACACATACACATCTCTCTATCTCACTCTTTCAAATTCGCTCAGTGATCAAGGAGTACACGCACAGTCAAAACACAGCGAACACTCAGCAACGAGCTCTGAAAGAAGCTCCCTCACAACGCTTCCCTTTGGGTTCAGTTTTGACCAACCAAACCAAACAGAACCAATGCTGGAGCCACAGCCGCAAACGGCCACAACCCGGACTCTTCCCAGAAAAAAGAAAAAAAGAACTCCAGTCACAGGATGGAATGAAGAAGTGATCACTGGTCAGGTACACTCTCACACCACGCAAGGAGGCGAGAACGAGTGCAGAACCGTGCGCTAAGGGTTAATCCGGGCAACGAGAGCGTCCCAGGGGTTTCCTTCGAGGAGAAGCGGATCCCGGCTCGCGCGGACACGGAACTCGTGCAGCTCTGCACAGTCGTTCCCCTCTCTCCCAAGAAAGAGGGCAGCGAGAGCTGTTTTGGTGGGTCTAGGGAATTAAGGAGCTGTTGGCAGTACTCCCCGGGCTGAGTACTGGCCCAGGGGCCAACGCAGGGCGGGCAGGAGCAGCCTGCCCTGCGGGAATGGCAGCCACGGGACACGCCGCTGGGAAGCGGCCCCAGCAGGGGGCCGGGCCGGGGCCTGAGCTCCCGTTCCCCTCACCCGACCGGCGCCGGCCTCGGCCCAGGGTCCGGAGCGGGGGGTATGAAGGGCCACGGACCGACCGGCGGGCTCGGACGAGGCAGATAAGAAAGGCCTCCAAGGTCAGAAACGGCCCCAGCGGTGGCCGGCGATGCTTCAGAAGAAGAGAGAGCCCCGACCCCGTTCCCGCTGCCGTTACCGCTGTCCGTGTCTGTGTCCGCGTCCGCGGCCCCGCGCCCACGTGGGCCCGCCACGGCCGCCGCCATCTTCCCACGGTCCACCCAGTGCCGCGCTCCGGGCCGGCCCCCGCGCCGCCAAGCTGCGTTCCGGCTCCCGAGGTTCCGGGCAGGCGAGAGGCGCTTCCGGGGCGGGCCGGGGGCTCCGGGCGGGCAGAAATGGGCCCGTGGATGGAGCCGAGAGCGCTGGCCGAGCCCCTCCTGCCTCCAGGCCCTGCCTGCTGCCCCGGCCACCGCTGCGCTGAGCCTCCGGCGGTTCCAGCCTTTGCAGGCGCCGTCGTGGGGTCAGCCCCAGGCAGGCCTGGCTCGGGCCCTCCGGGGCTCCCTGTGGCGGGAGAGCTGCGCTCACCTGGGGCGTGGAACGTACCCGGGGAGCCGCTCCAGCGCCGCCAGGCTCGGGCTCATCGTCCGCTTCCACCCTCGGGGACCCTGCGGATGGACATGACAACGATAAAAATAAATAAATGCTATATATACCTGTATATATATATATATATATATATATATATATATATATATGGGAGTCTTGGTGCGAAGAGGCATTTGAAGGCTCCACCACAGTGCTGGTGTACCCATAAAAACTTAGAGAAACCAGAGAAAACTTAGCCACACTTTTAAGCATTGCTTTAAGGCCCCAAAGGAGGGGCTGGAAATGCTTACAAACTCTGGTTGAGGTACTGAAATCTCTTAGTGGCGGTGTTTGTTGTTAGCACTGACTGGTTGGAAGAGCAGCCCATCCACCACATGTAGGAAAACAAAATTTCTTCTATTTCTTCTATGTTAGGTGGGAGAAGTCTTAGTAAGCCTAGTTTTCTGTCACTTCCCAACCACTAAACCGGCACTCAGATTTTAAGGCCAGATTGTAACTGCCAGCCATCCAATCACTCAGTTTGATGCATCTGTAAGAAGCACATCCTGAAAACAGCACCACCTAGACCGCCAGAACTGTAAAAGAAGCAAATCTTGGGCAACTTCTTACATAAAAGCGCTCAAAACGAAAGAAATGAAAATCAGTTATCAAGACCTGCTGTTCTTGTATCAATAAAATGTGCTGGGGGACAGAAGCTCCAGCATTCCTTGAAGCCCTAAAGTAGCACCATAGAAATAACCACAAGTACATATATGAATATAGGTAGTACAGGGGAAATTGTTACATGTAGTGTAGTCTTCAGTATTTTTCAGGTTTTAAAAATGTTGTTTCATTTCTACACCCTATATTTTTGTAAGTATTTCTTTTATTGTTGCAGCCTTGCACAATAAGTGACCTATGTCTTTGCACGTCTGTCATTCCACCTTTTATCCTCAATGATGCAGATTGCAGCCAAGATAGCAAATTTCTTTTCCTGCCTCAGTATCAGGTGGAAAAATTAGAAGTTGGAGAGAGGTCAGAAAATGGTGACAGATATTATGACCTGACTGGGGAAACTGTTTCAGAATTAAAGATTAAAAAGACTTAAGTAAGTATGTCTTGGCTAAGTGCTAAAGATCAAACAGGACTGGACTTCCTGTTTCCGTCATAATCTGTGCTGCTGAGTGGAGCTATCTGGTACAAATTTCAGTCTAACTCACTGTTAGAAGCAAAGAGAAAACTTGTGCTGAAAATCTTGGGCCACTGCTGTGATGTGCAGAGTAACAAGGGAACTACAAACACCCCCATGATGTTTAATGAAGAAGCCCAAGCATGACACGAGATGTTTTGCTCTGTGGGGCTCAAATGCCTACGGTGCCCACCAGTAATAGGCACTCAGTCCAGTCTGCTGTGTGATGATAAAGGCCCTTTCCATGATTCATCTCTGAATCACATTGTGTCGGAAGGGACGCTGCGAGGGGAAGGTCATTAAGCTGCATAGACAACAAGCTCTCTCAGCATGGCAATTACAGCACTCATTTCCTACAATACGCACCGTATTGAACATGTCTCACTCGTGGTGGCCTATTTGTCTTGGAAGTATGTCAAAATCTTCAGATTAAGTCCTGTAATAGGTTCCAATAAATGACGGCTCTGAATCTTCTTCCCTCAGACTGAATTAACTAGTCACATCTCCGGGAGCACAATTCTCTCTGCAAGCATTATCCCAGAGCATTTGTCAGAAAATCTGTTGCCAAACCTCATTTCAAATGACTGTCATTGTCTCCCATCACTCTGGTCTGAATGTTTTCAGTGTTGAAATTGTGGTCTGAGGAATGCTGGAGATGTAACCAGACTACAGAATCTTTCCAAACCAGACAAAGCAGCAGTTACATCCCACTTTATCATGAGGAACTGTGGCTGAAGAGCAGCAGAGGCACAAGCTGGCATTCTGTGTGTACGGGTCTGTATTTAAACCTTGGCTAATGAAACAGAGCACAAAACTTTTATTTATGCGTGCACCACAGCCAACATCAGGAAAAAATCCAACCCAGAAGTGTAAAAAGGATTTACAAGAATTTGCAATATCCTAGCTTATTTTTTCTAAGATTTTAAATATGCTAATTTTTGGGTTTTTTTGGCTGAAAGTTTAAATATCAACGATATTGGGATAAAGCTCAGTTGAAGCAGTTACTGTGTATTCCTCATTACAGAAATAGCAGCAGCAAATTCTTAGAATCATAGAATGATTTGGTTCAGAAGGGACCTTAAAGGTCATCCAGTTCCAGGTCCCTGCCATGGGCAGGGACACCTTCCACTAGACCTTCCACCAGGTTGCTGAGAACTCCATCCAGCTGGCCTTGAACACTTCCAGGGATGGGGCATCCACAACTTCTATGGGTAACCTGTGGTAGTGCCTCATTATCCTCACAGTAGAGAATGTCTTCCTAATATCTCATCTAAACCTGCCCTGTGTCAGTCTGAAGCCACTCTCCCTTGTCCTATCACCACACAGCCCTATGAAATGTCCCTCTCTAGCTTTCTTCTAAGCCTTTTAGCTACTGATAGGTCTCCCCAGAGCCTTCTCTTCTGCAGGCTGAATAACCCCAGCTCTCTTGTTCTGTCTTTTTAACAGAAAACAAATAAAGACAAAACTTCCCTTTGGTTTCTCTTTGGAGTTGTACAATTCCCGTGTCCTGGTGTGTTTTAGAGTTACAAGGAATTTGTGGATTCTAGGAACAAAGTGACCAACATCTGCAGAAGTCTGTTGTCAGTTTGTCTCTAGAAAAGAAGCTTGTGTAATGTTCTTCAACACAAAGGCACAGACTCACAGGGAAATGTGCAGTGGGTTTGTATAAAGGAGAACAAGGACAGGCTAACATACCTTGTGCTTAAGCAAGGCAGTAAAAGTTTTGGACTGCCCTTAGTTCTTGTGGGAAAGTCTCCACAGACTTGTCTCATTCTGTGCAAAGGAGCTCTTGCCTAGGCAGGCAGGATTACCCTTCCTAAAAAAGTTCAGTCAGGCTGTAGTTCTCAGCTGTGATCTTCATCCCAGAGTGGAACCTCTTGATGCCCTGGGTGCAGGCCACCAAAAGCCTTTAAGGTAGGCCTCCAGTTTTGGCTTAATTGGATGGGTCTGGAAGTAAATGTAGATACCTGCTGCCTCCAGTCTTTGGATCAAGTTCTTTATGCTTTAATTTCAGTAGAATAGAGAAAATAAAAAAAAGGTGATAATTACAAATGTAGCCCCCTGTTCTGTGCTAGAAATTCTTACTGGCATCTGTGAAAATGGAGAATTGTAGCAACCCTCATGTATTCATGTGCCATTATCCTCGGCTTCCCAAGACCTGAGCACATATCCCAGCTGAACACTAAGTGTTTCAGATCTTTCCAGCTGTTTTTTCTTTTCCAGCTTCTATGGCTGCTACCACTCTCTTCCTCTTCCTTTCTGAACAAATTGCCTTGACTCACACACATCCCCCAAATAATTGCCCTTTCTGTTCCAATGAAGACTGAATTCCAAGCCAGTATAATAAAGTTAAAAATCTTTGCCACATTTGTAGGTCATATTCATAGCCTGATTCCTACACTAAGAAAGATCAGTAACACCAGATAGGAGCTGAGCATGACAAAGCTCTCCAGTGCCTCAAGATTTAAACATGTTTATTCTCATTTCCATTTCTTTGGTTTAGCTGATGCCATGTTTTCCCCTCAGCTCTGCAGGGTATTTGCAGATGAAGAAAAAAAGAGCAGTACATGAGTAAATCACAGAACACTGTGCTGTCATATAATAACTACTGCTCTAATCTCATATTCAATAAAACTCATATAAACTGACATTTAATAAATCATAATAAAGTACTACCTGGTCCTCTGCAAATGTTTTACCTCTTGAAAGTTCTAGTCCAGCTCCCAGCAAGGTCAAGTGGAAACTTTCTGTTTCTGTCCACATGAATTCATTTGGTCCCTGAGCCTCACAAACACCAGTGCAGTAAATCTTAATGTTTTTAGGAGGGAGACACAGAGTGGTAAATACAACTTTTGTAAACCTTTATGCCTGTAGTTTTAAGCATAAACATGTTCGTGGACTTAGCTGAGTGCTTGTGCAACTGTTAGCTACCTTAGCAATGAAAAACAGAAAAGACCTCTTGTGTATATTAAAAAACCTCAAGCTCAGAGTCATGGACTAAGAAATGATTCTAAAAATAAATTGTGAAATCTTGCCCACTGAATGCAACAGGTTTTCACCCTGTGTATGCATGAACTGATGCTGAATAAGCTTAAATCTATGTTTTCTGAACTTAAAGTGCTTGAATTGGAAATTATCCCTATTATTTGACACAATTTATTCTCTGTGTGATTGTTGATTATTATATATCAGCTTTCAACCAATACTTCAGCTTCCTGATTTGAGAGATATGTAAGTTTATGTGTCATGTTGAGGAGCAATTATTATTTTCTGTCTCATCAATATAAGAAAATGAAAAAGAGATGAAAGGTCTTAATTTACCTAATATGTACCTAAATCTTAAACTTCTCTGTGTTTGTACTTTCCTAACTCCATTCATTCATTTATTCACCCTCAGTAATCATTCTTGTTCCTATATTTCCCAGGAATGGATTATGGTAGTGATGTATTACCTGAAATAATCAAGTTCAAAGGATGAACTGACTGTAATTTTAGGAATTCATGTCAGATTTTTTTCCATTTTATCAATACCTGCATCACAGGAGTTGGCTGGAGCTGCAGTGAGCAACTGAGAAAAAGAGCTTGTCTCCAAAAATGTGTCCTGAGTAGATTTTAAATGTTTAAGGACTTGTCAAGGAGGGCAGGTGGGAGAACGAGATGGTCAATGAATCTTTAAAGCTTTAGGGGTGGGGCTTTTTACATTTAAATTATTGTCAGCTATGTTCATCACAGCTGATAATTTTTAAGATTTCTCAGTAATCATTAGTAAAGAGATGAGCAATCTTGCATGTATGAGAAATCAGAAAAGCTTAGGTAAGTGCAGAAAGTTGTCTCCTGCTCCCCGGGAATCGCAGAAGAGATTGTGACTTGAGCCTGTCTGTAGTAGAAGAAAATCCAAATGCCTAATGCCCAAGTTGTAATTAAGCCTCCAAGTGGGACAAGGGTGCCAGAAAAGTGACTTAGTTTGTATGCACTGAGGGTTATGCAGGGACACAAGTTATAAAGCAAGAAAATGCAGAGAAAGATAATTCTGTAAGGTGACTAATTATGAGTCATTTCCTACTACAGAATAATCTCAGGGAAGTTTATATATATTTTCAGTTGAAATATTTATATATTTGTCACCTAAATATTTGTAAATTATGCTCAATTATTACCCCAAATAGCAAAATTTTCCAGATCTACTTTGTTTATTATTATAACAGTCTTCACAAAACCACTTAAAGCCTTACTGCAGTGATTTCATATTGGCCATAAAAATCATTATAAAATAGAGATGAGAAGGGTTAGCCAAAAACAGTATTGTAACTACAAAGCAAAATCTGTATTGGGGTAATTGAGGAGGATGAGATAATACCCTCATAAAATGGTGTAAGAACCAAAGAAAAATCATGTTCAACTAGCTTAAAATTTTCATGATATATTTTTTTAAACCCTAAGATAGGAAAATACTGGTATTTAGCTGGACTTCACCTTTACTTCAAACTTGTTTGCCCAAGATCAACAAGTGCATGAATTCTTGCACTTCATTTAATGTTAGATTTTGATACACCTCCCTTCAATACCAACTGACACATAAGTGATCCTACACCAACCAGTAAAAAAAACCCCAAACAACCAAATAAAATTGAGCTTCAAAAAGCTTCTAAGCCCCTCTTCAGGAAGACTTCTATACCTGTGACCTTTCAACATATAAAATCCTTCCATGAGTTCTTAAAACGTGCTCACTAAGCCGATGTGTAATTACCTTGATGAATACATGAGCTTGCAGGCACAAGAGCTGTTACTGGGGTGTCCTACTTGCACCCAATTGCTGATGAAAAGCCATAATTCTCATATCAGCAAATATTCTACTGTACAATGATTAAGATTTCTTTTCCTCCTGACAACTGAAGCACAATGGGAATTGGTTTACAACTGGTCTCCTGTCATACTGTCAGATTTTCAAGTAATGGTATGCTTTTAGGAACCTGAACTTTCCTAGAAGTAAGGTCACAAGAACACTTTAAACGTACAAAACTAAACTTTGCATTCAGATGTATTGCTGCAAAGTAATTTATTCCTAAAAATCAATTCCTCCCCCTTCTCCACTCCCTTCTTCTCAGAGTGAAAATCATCTACAAATCAGTGAATTCAGTTATTACTCCTTCAGCTGAATGAGAACTTGGCCAACAACAGTAAAGACTCATTTAAATGAGGTGAGATCTGTCAAGATCTTACAGGCCTGGGGCATATTTAGAGGGACCTAAACTCTTCAGTGAATGAGTATTTAGACATGTTGAAATAAAGTTAAAGGAAGAGGTGCTTCTATCAAGCCAGAAGCCCATTCTATTAAGACACTTGCTGGAGAGATTCATCATCCAATCTTCAATTGTCTTCATCAAGTTTTCCTGTGTTCTAACCATGGACACCCTCCCAACTGACATTCTTTTTCAAAGTGTTTTAGTAGTCCTTCATCTTTAGTAAAAGACAATTGCATTCCTGGTTCCTCAAATTCAGTAGCAGATCCCTCACTGTGTCCAGCAAAATAGAATTACATACAATATTTTTGTTGCAAAACTATAATTACTACTCATTGTTTTCTAAGTTCATTATCTAAGTTCATTATCTAAGTTCATTATCATTATTGTTTTCTAAGTTCTATACACTTCTAGGGATGTACCTTAATGATGGAATTGCTAATGGACAAACCTGTTACAGAAGTACTCTTTCAGTTTTCATCTGAGTGCTGACATTAACTAAACTCAAATAGCTTTTTTTTTTTTTTTACTGCAGCTCCAACAGAAGCAATTACTGCAAGTGAAATCTCTGGATTTTATTTGATGCAATGAGTTTGGATGTTTGGAATGGGTCTATGGAAATTATTGAAAGAACTTGGAGTCAGAGAAATGTGCTTTACTTTTAAATTCAAAAGCAGTGAGTTCTGTAAATGTTCTTGGGTTTGTTGTGAGATTAAGTCCTGTGGAGTAAATCAGGCTGATGGGGCCATTCAGCCTCCTTGCCTGAGTGAACCTCTCCATGCTGGCAGGATCTTCATTTGCTCTGCAGAAATGGGCCTGCCTGGGGTCCCATGGTGGCAGCAGGAAAAATGACTTGCCTTTCTAAACAGGGACAAAAATATTTACCTAAATCTTGGATTTGGGAGGAGCCAGAGCAGAGGATTTGTGGTGATCTTAACCAATAATTGGACAGACTGATGAGTTTTATATAATAGTAACTCTTCAAGTTGTCAGTCTTCTTTTCTGGATTTCATTTCTGTCTCCTTGTAGCCCTTTAAAAGGAAATAGGTGGTGGTGGTGTGATGTGGGAGAAAGACTAGAAGTTTGGCAGAAGGATATACACTTATTTTGACTAGTTTTCGTTTTTTTGGGGGGGGGTTGAGGGGAAGGGGTTGGTTTGGGGTTTTTTTCTTGGGTTTGGTAGGATTTTTGCATTGTTTGGAGATGATCTGGGTTCTGTCGACCTGATTTTTCAGGTGTGAAGATTCATAACTCTAGGAAGAGCCAAAATAGGATGTGCGTGTCCATTGCTAGTCAAAAACAGACCCAAGGTTTTAGTACTGCTGATAACAATAAAAGAAACATACTCATGTCTGAGAAGACAAATGTGAATCCTACATACATGTGTGAGTTTCTAATGCAGCTCTTTCTGCCTTTAGAAGAAGATGTTTCTGTTTATCTTTAATAGAAATCCATTGTGTGTAGCTATGTAATGGAATCTCTCGTTTTTTATTTGCATCTGTTAGCTTTTTATTGCAAATAGGGCTCTAAATCTTACTTTAGAAATGAGTATTGCACTATATGTCAGTGCATGTGCAAAGGAAGCCATTAATAACGTTCGTTATGAAAACCTGATCATAAGTGTTTTTAGTCCATTAGCCATTCATTTTTATTTATGTCCTCTTTCAGGAAGAATTTGAAGCCAGAATGCAAAAGATGAAGTTTGGAAAAGGAGCCACACATGAGGTCATAAAAAGCTGTCAGTTTCAGGATGCTAGAAAATTCTTTTCTTTCTGCAAGGTTTTCAAAAACCTTTAGAAAGACAAATGAGTATTCGTCATGTACTGCTTTGCCATCATTAAATTACAGTGCTTTTAGGAAACAAAACTCTGGCAAAGCAAGCCAAAGTAATCTGCTAATTTCACAAAATTAGAATATATCACACTTCCTTGGGCTGTTTAAATGTACTGCAGGTAGCAGCTCTCTCAGAGCCTTCGTCCCTTCCCCTCAAGGCTTAGATGACGTAACTTTATTCTTGACTATTTGTCCTGACTGCCAAAGTGTGTAGCTTTCTGATCTCTTTTAGGATAGAAAACCTTTTAAATTGAATACTGGAAAATGGGTAGCCAACTTCCCATCTTCATGGACTTACTCCTACTGACCTGCATTTTTTTATATATGTTACTGAAAAAAATTAGGCCCTAGCTCTAAAACGTCCTGTGATCCTATTTTCAGCAGACACCCTCAGGAACAAAATTTTGTTCTCAAAAGATCCTCATGAGCTAGGTGAAAGCATAATCATATTGAAAAAGGAAGATACTTTTTCTCTCTCAAATAACCATTAAATTTCTCTTGCATTTCCTTTCTTTCTAAAATACTGTGGCAATTGCATGATTTATAAATATTACACTGTAGTTTCTATTTTATCTGAAAGTGAAATCACCTTGTACCTTTGAGCTTGGAAAAAAATAAAAAAGGTTTCTTATGACTTCCTTGGAATATAGTTACTGTCAGCTCCAGAGATTTCTCGTGAATGTTTACTGTTTTAATGTATCCCTGAAGCTATGACTTGATCCTTTGCGTTTAGAAGTTGTGTTTGGGATTTGAAATGTCAGCAGAGGAGCTGCTCTCAATGCATCACCGCTGCCATAGGTAGCGGTGGCTGTGGCAGCCACTTCCAGGGGCTGCTGCTGTTCATATTTCACCAAAGCCTCCGGAAAAGAGGCTGTGTGAGAAATAGGGCAGCGTAAAAAAGGAATGATCTCAGCTAATCTGTCTTCATCTTTGGTTAACATAGTACGAGGCAAGTTAATTGTGTATGATAGAAATTATTTCGTGATGTATAGGGAGAGTTTTCTCCCTATGATTTGCATTAAAATGCGGTTGTTAACCTGATGTAATAATTTGGCATTCAGTGGTTTTCGATCGCCTAGCGCTGAAAGGCTGAAGTGGTTTTTGCATGAAGAATAGGTCGCTAACTTCTGAATTAATTTCTGTAGGAGACAATATAGATGCAATGTTTTTAAAGCTTAATTTAGATTCAAATTAATGTGAAGACAAGCTCCTTGAGTCACCTAGTCTTTCTCTGCGGAATCATTTCTAATTGAATGTTAAGATCAAAGTTTAAGTTTATAAGAAAGAAAAACAAGTGCAGATAAATAGTTATTATCTGACATCCTTATGAAAATTCATGACCTGCCACTTTATCAGAGACCTTTTAAGAATTCTAATTGTGAAGTATGCATAACTATTAAATGGCTAGAGCGCTTCAGTCTCTTGATAAGAAGCGAGTTAAATAATTGTCCTGTTTAACTTGTGCTTGTTAACCTTTAAGGTCAACTAGTTTGAACATACGTTTAATGAAATCCTGGAGCCAGAATTTATGATACTGCTGCTGAATGTTAAATTGGACAATTTACATAAGCAGGACATTAACCTTCTGAGCACTAAATAGCATTTTAGCACTTAGCCGCTGGGGACAATAAGGGACATGTTCTATATATTTGTGATTAGCTTGCCTGGAAACTCTCATGATGACCAATTGGCCTACCAAGTTTAGCAGCATAATTAAATGAATGGACTCAGCCTAAGTAAATTATCAGTGCTGTGTACAGTATATCATTATAGTCCTAAGGAAAAAAAAAGATATGAATAATTTAATATTACATTACTAATTTATCAATGCTAAGTGACTGTGAGGAGGCTCTTTGTAATTCGTTGTTTTAAATTTGATATTTGATTTACTGCTGGTGTGATTAAACTTGAACCTACTTCATTTCTTTACCAGAAATTTATGGTAAGAGTAGACTTTTTTCTCAGGGTAATGGATGTTTTTTTTCATTTTCTTCAGCTTTAACGATAGCTGCAAATACGAAGTATTACATATTGCCAAACTTGTAATTAAGCAATTTGTCATAACAAGACGTGTGTGTCATCTTTTGGCTGGCAGATCTTGTAGCAGATAAGGGCAGCAGACCTGGAATTGTCAGTGCTCTGAGCTGCAGGAGCAGAGTGATAGAAGCAGTAGCAGCTCAGGGTGTGCTTTTTTCCCTGAGCTGAAAGATGGAGCGGGATATCCACGCTCTGCCCACCCAGGCACTCTCTTGGGCAACTCGAGGCCATGGATGGCAAACAAGCAATGCGGATATTTTGGGACAGGTGCTGTACCTTTTAGAATAGTTACAATTTTTATGGGATGGTGCCTCTTCTCTGTCTTGTGTTAGGTGGTGCTGCACAAACATGAATAAAGACATGTTTTAAAGGACGAGGTGGGACCTGAGCCATTTGCTCAGTTGTTTGTTGTCTGTGAGATGCCTCCAGATGGGTGTTACCTGTGGTCATTGCTCCACTGCTGTTCAGGCCCCCATCTGCCGGCAGGAGCCACCCTGGACCACTGACTCATGTGCAGGTGCTGCATCTCCAGCCCAGCCCATCACCTCTGCCCCAGAGATAGGGATGGGACTTGTGTTCCAGGAACTGGAGCCAAGGAGGACAGGATGGAACTGACTGCCATTTCTGACAGTTGCCTGCACTGCCTGTGGACTGGAAAGTGCAGGATTTGCAGATGTCACTGCCCGAAGGCATTGCCACCTGTAAAGTGCTTGTGTTCCAGTCCAAAAGGACACTGACTTGTGGCACTCTTGACTGAACAAAAGAATCGAGACAGTGATGGGCATATAGTAAATTAATAACCCATGGATGTTTCAACACAAAGAGGAATAGCCCCAAGATCCAGCTCTGGAGCTGCACAATAAAACTGTCAGGAAGATGCCTTGCTGTCCTTCCCTTCCAGGATGGAGCAAGGGAGGCTGCTGAGCTCTGCTCTGTGTGCCCTGTGGAGTTTGCTGAGGGTGCTGGAGAGGCTGAGCAGTGCCAGCAAGCTCAGGCTGTGTGCTAGTTGGTTCTGTTAGGGAAGAAGCACTCAAAAACAGATTTTCTGGCACCCGAGTGTCCTATTTCAAATTCTGCACTGACCAGTTTCTTCCCCTGTATTGAGTACAAACTTAGGCATTCTGTTCACATGCCAGAGGAGTGTCAATTTGAGCCAGGGGTGAATCCTCTGCAGGTTGTCTGGCATGGGGTTGCTGAGAGCTAATAGTGCTAAGGTTGTAGGTTTGATCCTAGTATGGGCCATTCACTTACGAGCTAGGCTTGATGATTCTTGTGGATCCCTTCCAGCTCAGAATATTCTATGGTCCTCTGTACTTACAGAGCCTACATGAATTTAGATCTTTGTGCTCACTCAGCTACGCTCACTTCCCTAGAAGCATCTGTTGTACCTAAGAAAGTCATGGAATGTGAGAGAAAACACAACACAGTTCATAACCCATGGATGTCCCTAAATACTGCCTCACCAAGAAAGAGAAGTGGTTTAGGTTCATGTGCGCTCTGAAGCTGCATTCTGTCGTCCAAAAGTAAATGAGAGTGTGTTATGAGAGTGTTCTAACTTTCCCTCCTTTTACTGTATTTTTGGCAATGCATGAGATGGACTTGAAATAAGCTGCTTTTCATTACAGAGGATCAGATTAGTTTCTTAAGTCCTACTTATTCCAAGTGCTTTTGCTAGAAGGGAATAGAGAGGAAACCTATGACCTCTAGTCTCTGAAAGAGAACCTCTCCTTACAATTGTAGCTCTGTTTCTGTAAGAGGTCAGGTATTCATGGGCAGGAATGAATTTACAAGATTCCTGCCTTTTTCCCCTGGAAACAGTTGAAATTATTCCTAAGGATACTGGTGACTAGCTAGGAAGGTTTTTTCCTTTAAAAAAAAAAAAGAATCCCTGTGTTTTCAACAAGTTAGACAATTACTTCTCATGGTATTTTGGATGCTAGGGCTCTTAGCCTTTCCCTGGCTCACCAATACACAGCAGCCTTTTCAGTCTCACTTACTGATGACACCATAGTTAAAAACTATTAATAATAAAATAGCAGAACAGGAGAAACACTTAAAGCCATCAATAGACTTTTTAATAAGCCTGATAATATAATCCTGAGGTTTATTCAGGGTGTTGTGTGGTAGCTGTAGACATTTGGTAGACTTAAGAAACAATTAAGAAGGGAATTAGGTATTTTCAGTATCTGGTTTGTCTGTAAAGAAAACTCTATAAATTTCTGATTTTGCCATATAGGCAACCTCAGGTCACCCAAGTTCAGGGCCTCGTTGTGGCAGAAAAGTTTATGTAATGTTGAGCAAATCACTGAGTTTGAATGCACCAGCTTCTGAGCTCAAGTTGTGCCATTCACAAGGAGCAGATAATAGTGACCTTCAAGTAATTCTGTGATGATGAATGCGCCAGGGCCGTGAGCTACTCTGGCACTGCAGTCATGAAAACTGTGTTTCCCCTTTCCAATAAATAGTAAAACTCAATGGAAAAAAGTTAAGTTTTTGTGACAAAAAGGTTTCAGCTTGCCGAATAATAAATACACTTGCATCTGAGTTGAGGGAAAAAAAGGAAGAGACAAAGTCACGCACCAGCCCTTTTTGGCCCCAGAGACTCAGACTGTTAAAAAAGATACATTATCAGCACAGCATGCATCTATTTTTCTACTCCACTTTTGTGGCATCAGTGCTTTCAATCAGCCATCACTGGCATTGCAAGGTGCAAGGTTCTTCAGAAACAATTTTAAGCGAGTTCTTTTATATATGAGAATCACTTTTCCCCTCTCCTCTTCCTTCTTCTGGATATTTGTCATTTGAGACATTTCTCCACACATTTTCAAAACAGTTTTGCAAATGCAGTCAAAAGTTCTTGCTGTGAAGGAGAGCAGAGCCCGTACAAAACACCAGCAACACAGCTAGAAAGGGAGGGGGTCACAGGGGAAGGAGTGCAGAGGATTGCCTGCAGAGCAGGACAGAAGCACCTGCCAGTCCCAGATCTTCAGTATTTTTATTATTGTAGGAAGTAACTTGTGTGAAGGGATCAAAATGTGGGTTACTGTACACTTTTAAGGTTGTCCTTAATATTGTTCCTGAGTTGTTCTGTGTATCTGCTGCTATATAGAGCCGGGGTGTCAGTGACAGGGAGATGGCAGGGACACTCAGCATGAGACCACAGCAGTTGTGCCACTCCCCAGGTGTTACCCACGTAGCCCCTTTTGTTCTCATCAGTCATATTTACCAGTCTGAAATGCTGAAGAGACTGGGGAGGGCTTTTCACTGGTGTTAAAAGTTGTGATTTTTCATTTTGTGGTCACAGACAATAGCGTTACCTTGGTGAGATAAAGTCTGGTTTTAATAAGGAACAGATGAAAGAAGTGGTGACTTCAGGTAGTAGAGCCAGTACAGATGGAAAAAATTAAGGCTATTGTAGCCCTCGGACTAGCATAAATCCAAATGGGAAAAGATGAATCTTTTAAAAGGCCTAGTGGTTATCTATCATTTAACCTCATCAACTTTACTCATGGCAAGATTCATTTATGCCTCTTTTGTTTCTCTTCTTTTCATATTGTTCAAATTCAATATAATCAGACAGCTATGTGGTTTTGGGGTCTGCTTCCTGTTCAAGTGAATTCAGCCTTTGAATTTTTCTCTTTTGGTAAGCCTACAAGATCTCCTGCTGCCCCTCTGTCCTGTACCACAGTCTTATTTTAGGATGCTTAGCTTGTCTCCACTACACTGGAAAACTTGTGTTCTGGTTCAGTTGTCTTTTTTCCCCCCCTCCATCAAGAAAAGTTTTAATTTTTCTGAAACAGAGAGTCCCTGTTGAGGATGCAAACTCACAGAACTGTGAGCATTACACCAGGTGATACCAAGAAAGAACAGAATAAAATACACACAAACACACACACACACACACACACACACACACACACTCTGAATATGCAGCCTGAATAAATGGAAAGGCAGACTTTTCCTTCAGTGGACTACTTCCCATTAGTCATGGTGCAACCTGTTTTGTTCAAATCTTATGCTGTTTGCAAGCCTTTAACCTTCCTAGTTTAAAAAATGTAGCAGATACATTAGTTACATTGGAGTGCATTGGGCAAGAGACTGTTCATCGCATCTTTAAAATCGCCTGCACTGATTTACACCTACAGGAAGCTGCACATTTAAAATTACTGGCATTGTTTTGTCTTCACTTTCATTTGCATTTTAGTCTGCCTAAGTCTCTCCTTAGTTTAGTGATGTCTTCAGTTCATTAAGTACCCCCCAGCTTCTATTTAAGCCTGCTAATAGCAGCGTATGTGCAGAAACTGGAGCACATGAAGTGTTTTGTGTTACTTGAAGCCTCAGAGTTTGTCTCTGCATCCTTTACTCTTCCTTTTGCATTTTCTGCTTAGTAAAAGTTGTATATACTATTGCTAGTCAACAGCCCTGTGGAGTGATGTATTTTAAACAAGCTTAAAAAAATTCTAGTCTTAAAAGAACCTCTGAAATGAAATAATGGATGTAGCATGCTGGCAGACTGAGGAGATTTAAATGTTCTTTCAGCCTGGCTGTAGCTGTAAGACATCTTCCCACAGAACAACTGTTATCTTCAAAAAAAAAAAAAGACATTTCTCTGGCTTGTTTTCTATACAGACATTTGTAAATATAATCCCTTCTGTTGCTTTGGTAAGTCAATCACACTAACAGGTACCAGTTATTCAGTGACTGCCTTGGGCTAAAAAGAGCAAATGACAAAAACACTTTTAGGTTGTCATGTGTTAATGCAAAATGCCCCCAGACCCCAGCGCTTATTCATCTTCATCTAGTTGACTAATGCTTTTCCCATGTTGTTACATGTTGGTAAATTAAAGAAGCCTTCCAGACAGTTCTGTCAACAGTTTACTGAAATGTACCTCATTAGTGAGGTTGAGCTGTCACATGAGTGTAATTTAATCCTATTGAATTATCACTCAAAAACGCTTGAATACCAGGCCTTTATACAGTGAGAAAGAAGGTTTTCTAGGAATACTGTCAGGCTGTAAATTGATTAGATGTGAAGCATGCAAAGGAAAAACCCCAGATTTTTTTTATACTTGCAGTAAGATTTGTGACAGCTCTTTCACTGTGTCATGTGTTTTAGAGACCTGCATAGAGCCAGGTACATTTCTTTTCAGCATTTGTTTTTCATATTCATAGTAAAGCTGAGAGGCTGAGTGCCATGCTTAAGGTGGAATATTTCTTTTTCTTCACTGAAACAGAAAGGAGAGAGAGGGGAAAAAGCAGGTAATGAACTAGAAGGAGAAGGATGGATTTCAGTTGGTGTCATGGTAAATTATGTGTTTAGCCCTCCTTTTAGAGAACAACTAGGCACTTAAAAATCTTTGGAAATGGTTCTTGTTTTCTGACCAATGGACGTAAGATTTAACACATGAAGTATAGGATCTGTCTCTGTACCTGTCTATGTGGGGTCTTTAAAAACCCTTTGTTCCTACTGAGACCATGGAAATGGGCTACATCTGCAGACTGAGTGTGACATGCTTGGGAAAGTCCCAAACCAGCATTTGTCTGAAAAATTTATTTGTTAATATTGAACATTTCCTGGACTTAGCATTTTAATAATGGTCTTCTTATAGTTGGGAGGACTTGGGGAAGAATTTAATGAGAGACAAGGGTAAGTTCTGCCCAATGATGGGCTTTCCTGGGCTGTGGTAGATCACAGTTCACAGGACAGCTACATTTCCTACGCCCTACCTATATGCTCAAAACACTAGATAATCAGATCTAGAGCAGAAACTGCAGAAAAATCATGGGCACATCACAGAAATGGTTTTTAAATGTAATGCCACAGGGTAATGATTTCTCATCAGCAAAGGAGAGGCTCAATGGACAGATATACACACAGACCCATGCTTCATGCACTGCTGATGCAGGGGTAGGTTGAATGGAGAGGTTTCCCAGCAGTTTGCCTTGCTGGAGAGCATCCCACAAGACTTGAGCAGGAAAGTGTGCAGGAAAGCTCCCTGGCACAGTCCTCTCCCCACTGAAGGTCACCGGGGAGTCTCTGTGGAGCACGTCCTCTGTGCTTGGGGCCAGCCCTACCCAGTTTCCTCTCCTGCTAGGTATGCTGCCTCTACATATTTAATGAGGTTTTATGGGTTTAGGCATTGTAAATTATATTCACTTCCTCAGACCTCTAAGACCTTCCTCCACCTACCCTCCCTTACCTGTCAAGTTTCACTGGGTATGCTTTAAATTCTGGAGAGGAGAATCCTGACTTTGCATAACATAAATGAAAGAGCTGGAAAGCATTACATTTTCATACAAATTACATGAAACCCCCGAGATTCTGCCCTTGAGGGGAGACAGCAAAGCAGCAAGTGTGCAGAGAAACAACAGCTTTGGGTTTTGGGGTTGTGTGGGCCGGGAGTAGCGTTTCATGTACTTCACGTAAGGAAAGGAAAGCTCCTGTGCTTTGCAGGTAGTAGTTTTCAGGCAGAGCTGGATTTGACTTGGTTTTGTAAAAGCAAGAATCCTTGATGTTACCCTGCACAGGAAGAGTAGTATATGTCTGTGGGAAGTCTACACATACATACGTACATACATACACACACACACACATACACACACATATATATACATAAATGCAGCAATTTCTGTTTTGGCCTTCTGCATCAGTAATTTATTCTTCAGTGGAGCAAATGCTCCCTTCCACTGGGCACATTGAACTTTTCTTCTGCAACAGGGACTCCAACAGGCAAAGAATTTTTAGTGAAGAAAGTTGCATCTTGTATGTGTGGCTGAGCACAGCAGCTGAGCTCAGTCGACTCCTACTGAGAGTGTGTAACCTGTATGGAAGGTTTTCCTCTTTGGAGTTACTACTGGAGGTAAAGGGGATTTGGACTGGTCAATGGGATTATCAGCAGAAAGTGAATCACTTCTTTGATGCTCCTGAGTCATTATTGCCACAAAGGCTGACAACTTGGGTCTTTCATCATTCTGTATGAGACAAATGTCTGATCAAAATATGCCTAATAATTTAAAACACTCACAAGTTATCACTTCTTTACTATTTTGAACACTAAGCCAGGAATAAAACAAAAGGATCAGGTATGTTCTGGCACAGGCCAAAGCATATGGTGGAAGAGTATATTGCTCCATTGTCTCTGGTCATGAGGCTTTAGGTGCAGGAAAAATGGTACACATAATTCTGAGTTCATACACAGAATAAAAAAAGTAACATGAATTTAAATATGAATTCTTATGGATAAGCTAGGTTTCCAACTAGTTTTATTTCATTTGGAAATAAAGTTGTATTCAGTAGAATCTATCCAATTTGAAGAGAAAAGGTTATTTTGGGGTTAAATAGAGTCATGCCAAGAAAACACATCCTGATTCCTATTTTCATGGAGATCCTTTAACTCATAGAAGCTGTTACGGCTACCAGGGGCTGAACCAGAACTTCATATAAAAGGGATGCTCTGTTTTTCAGGTGATTTTGGGGTATGGTGAGGTTTGCCCTGCTTCCCTGGACATGGCTGAACAGCTGCCTGCCTGTGGAAGCAGTGAATTCATTCCTTGCTTTTTCTTTGCTTGTTTGCTTTCCCTCTTAAACTGTCTTTATCTCAACCCATGGATTTTCCAGCTTTTACCCTTCTTATTTTCTCCCTGATCCCACTGGTGGAGGAGTGAGCGAGCAGCTGTGTGGGACTTGAGTGCAGGCTGAGGTTAAAATATGACAAAAACTTCACAACATTATGCTTTCTTGGGTTTGTTTTCATTCTGCCAGAAGCATTACATCCTATAAATATGTGGAACTCCAAACCAGTATTTGTCTTCTGAGCTCAGCTGCTTTCTAGCTCTGGCCACAAAACCATTCTCTAAAAGAAAAGCAATGCAAATTGCCTAATATCTTGCCAAAATGTATCTAAAAAAGCCCAGAGATTGAAAACCACTAAAATTCACTGTTAGTTTCAGAGCAAGAATATTGAAAGGTAAAAATGTGTTTGTACTATCTTTTCTTGACTTCTAGTATTTCAAATCACAAAAAGAGATGCTAAACTAATAGTGTGACTTTAACTTTTTCAACAGCAAGTATTTTTAAAGCAATTATGTCAAAATTTTATTGGTCAAACCATGTACCTTTCTGAATGTAAAATTCTTCTCCATTGTCTAATTTTCTTTATAGTTGTGTGTTTTCTATTTATTTAGTTTTCCATAAAACTATATGTATAGTTTCACTGGACTTCTTCTTTATAAGTAAATATATCAAGTTCATTGCGCTGTAAGAGAAGGGGGGATATTTCTATCCATAGGAAATAAGATAGGAAACCAGGTACTCTTCTGCAAATGATGGGGTACCAATCCTGGGATTTCAAAGATTACTTTTTTTCCAAATTCATTTGGTTTTTGGTGGTAAACTTGGAATCCTAATAGCTTTATTTTCTGTTTCTAATTATCTTAGCAAAAAGCCTACCTCTTAAATTCAGACACTTCACTCCTCACAAAAAGGCCATTGAAGTCAAAGGAAAGATTCATTCACCCCATGATATTTTGCATCAAGCTTTCATATGGAAGCATCTCATCATCCTTTTTTTAAGCCTTGTACTTCTGATCATTGCTGGCACAGTACTATTAGTGTCCTTTCTCCTACCAAAAGTTAGTTTGCCAGTTCTTAATCATGGGATGAGCTTATAACTTCACATGCAGAGCTTTGAATTTTGTTTTTTTGGGTGGTTTTAAATTATAACTAGAAATGTAATTTTGAATATTTGGTACTCTTGCTGTTTCTGAGTGCAGTGTACTTTGTTTTCAGATCTACTTTGTATTTGCTACTACTTTGCAGGTAGCTTCGAGTTAAAGTATAATGTTCAGGTCCAAATCTCTTTGTGTCATCAAAAATCATGTGATGATGCCAGAATGCTTACAGTTTTGTTAGGTGTTCACCCTATGTTTTTTACAAAGTTGGATCACTGCCTTTTCTCAACAAATTACATCTGTGTTTTATCTTTCTATTGAAGGAGTGCTGGAGATTATTTAGGACATAATTTGATGACAGCAAAAGGCTCGCTGTTATTGAAGGAGACCATCCTGTCCCAGTCACAGTTTTGTTCCCTTAGGCCAGCTCTGGGTTGTCAGATCCCCGAGTGAGCCAGCTCTGCTGATTGTGCAATCATAAAACTTCCTCCTTGCCGAGTTAGGTATTTGTTGGTGTTATGGACAGACTCTGTAGTGCGCAGGGGAGAGTGGGACCACATGCCCAGGAGAAAGTGAAAATTTTTATTTCATTGCTACAAGTGGCTACCTTGGCTTAATGATTAATATGGCACCCTTAGTACAATCCTTTGGCTTAGCTATAACTGGTATATTTGAATAAATTGGGTGAAACATGACCATCACTGCAGGGAGGCAGTTTCCTGCACTCAGGCTGTCTTGGTTTGGAAAGACAGGTGCCTGCTAAGGAAGGCAGGAGCCTCCCCTGAAATGGAGAAGGCAAACCCTCCCCACCCCTCTGAATTGCTATGAACTTTAAATTAAGGGGCTCTCAGGCAAAAAATATGGGAGCAGGAAATAACAGTTCTTTAATAGGGAAGGATAAAATAAAACAATGCAATACACTAGAACAACACTGACAGAGTCAGAACTCAACCTGACACCCTGTTGGTCAGGGTGTTGGTAGCAGTCTAGTTGGAAAAGGGGCTGCAGTCCTCCTGGAGTGTCAGGCGTGGTTCTGTTGGAGCAGGGCAGTCCTGTAGGAAAGGGGTGTATTCTTCCTTCGCATATCCATGGAAGAAGAGACAGCTGCTGTTCCTCTGGGGAATCCAGTGCAGAAGCTGTGTTTATGTTTCAGAACCTCCAGATTGTATCTGGGTAGCAATGCTTGGCTCCTCCCTCTGGGTGGATCATCTCACAATGGGATGTTACAGTTCTTATCAGTCATGTGGTGACATTCAATAGCCCCTTATCAGCAGATGTCCCCTGCTGAGGGACCCTGATTATGATCACTCAGAGAGAGATAAGGAGAATTGCCCACTTGACACAAGACAACAGCCATACAGATGATAATAGAATACATCTTGCCTTGCAATCTGGAACACAGGCTTTTACCCAAGCTTGATGCTATTGCTGGAGGATAGCTTCTGGCCTGTTTTCATGTTGGCTAATCCTGATGGGCACTGCAAGAGTGCCCATCAGGATTAATTAATAAAGGCTAAAAATTTGTATGTCAGCATAGATTTTGTCCTTGGCCATGTAATCCACTACATTAGAAAGTCCTTTTGCAGAACTCAAAGAGTGAAAATTCTGCATAGTTTCAAAACAGGAGTAAAGAGACTGTTTCCTGAACCTTCTTCACTCACTAGTTCACCTGCAGCATAGATGCATAGCAAAATAATACACTGGAGTATCATCCCATGATGTTAAGATCGTATCTTTTTCCCCTGTGAAAAAGCAGAAACTGAATAGCTGGGCACAGAAGTGTAACATAAGAAAAGGGATAGCCATTATTCACAAAGAAAAATGAGAATATGGAAGCTGATATGCTTAGGAATTTTTGCAAAAGGTGGGCATGATCCCAGAGCAGGCACATGCATGACTGGAAGAGGAAATTTGTATTTTAAGGCAGATTTGCTGCTTGTTTTATTGCTCTGCTTTCAAGTAACAGTAGCTTGCAGAGTTGGCCAGTTTGAAAAGGTTCAACTTCCACAACAAAAACCCGAGAAAATTAAAAAGTCATCTTGGAAAGAGTAGCAGTGTTGGAAGACATGCTTAAAATGGATTATACTGGAAAAAAATGACTAGAAAGACCACTTTATTTTTTTTGTCCTGACATGCTTGTAGATCTAGTACTTCAGAAAATCCTTGGCCTGTCTTCTTCCCCACCATCATTCTTCTGGAGAGGGAATATGTGCCTGCTTGAAGACAAACTGAGGGATTTTTTCTCCCACCGTTCACAAAAGGGTGGTGCAAAGGCAACAATGTGAGTGTCATCTCCCCAGTGATAAACTGGTTTTTTAAGCAAAAAGAAATCTCTTCTAAAACCTTTGCTTCTTGGTACATGGCGCTGCTTCCCAGTGGCTTAACAGCATTTTACTAGGTGGTATTTTACATGTTCTCCATTTGCCTTTGTAAATAAGGATGCCCAAGAGCAGATAATCCGATCTTTTTTCTTTGATCTACTACAATTTCTACTAGGAACATTTCTGTGGTGGTCCTCTGAGTCAGCACTTTGTCTAGGTTATGAAATGTAAATGCACTCTATGGTACTGCTTTTGGGTTATCAGGACAATACTTCTAGAGTTTTATCTCATCTCACAGGTTAGGTGCTGCAAGCACCAAGTGAGGCGCAGAGCACCTCTTACACTTTTACAGATTTCATATGCTTAGGCATGCAGGCATCTTAAACATTGAAATGAGGTCTGGCCTACAAAAGCTCTAAGGGTGCATGCTGTGAGTGTCCATGCATCAGCACGAAACCATCAATAGGAACTCTCAGCAGTTACCACGAGTCAGACTGGCCAGGCATGAAGAAAACAAACCAAAACAAAACCCACCACCAAAACCTACCAAAAAACCCCAAATAAGCCACAAAACCAAATCCCAACATTTTGTACTGACCAGCAACCTGCCTGGAAGCAGCAGGAGCAGGCTGCTTCCCGAGGGTTGATGACACCAGAGGCAATGGTAACAGAGAGAGAAAAGCTCAGGCAGAAATTTCTCAGCCCCACAGTACCTGAACAAGAGGAGCAGATCGAGTCCAACAACAACAACCAGGGTCAGCCAACCGCCTAGGTAGGCTGGTGGTTACAAATTCCAGGGACACAGCAGGTACCACCGAGGCAGAAGGCAGATACCCACTGCCTGAGAGGCTGCTCAGGGCACTGGTGACATGCTCATGGCCCTGGCACAAACACCTGCCCTGATCTCTTTGTGGTGCCTTGTGTCGAACCGAGGTGTTAAACTGTGGATGTCAGTGGTGAGAAGGACACTGGTGCATGCCTGCTCTGGCACAGGAAACATGAGAAGAGCAGGGAGAAGTAGATTTCTTCTCCCAGTGGCATCTCAGCTGAGTATGTAAGCAGAGTAACTTGTAGGTTGTCTGGATAGGGATGAAGGCGTTTGAAAAGTAAAAGGGCATAGCCACAATCCTGATGGCCTCCCACTTTTCCATTCTCAAATAGACCTTGGCAAAGGGAATAGTCTGTCCTTCCTGCTTCTAAAGGGCAGGTTTAAAAAGGCTCCAGCTTTGTCACAAATGAGTTGAGTAGATGTTGAGGACAGACTGTTTTTTCCAGCAGAGAAATCTTTCAAAGACTTGGAAACAAGGCAGCACAGCTTAAAAGATATCACTTTTCAGTTCTTCATTGGGTTTGCTCTTGTTTTTTCTCCTTCATTTTTATGCCCATGAAAAGTGCTAGGTTGACAGACTTAGAGATGAACTTCCCTCTTTATCCAGCTGTCCTGACAATGTACTTCTTCCCTGAGGGACCACTTTTAAGGGGACTGGATGGTAGGCTGACTCCTACATTATGCGTCTCTGCCAGTAACTAACTGCCTGTGAGGAGATGACCTAGTTCTGGCTGTGAAGGTGATGAGATTTTGGCAGGCCAAACTTCTGGCCACAAAAATTTGAGCTTTAATAATTACCTTAATCTGTAGATAAGACACTTTTTTGGTTTAAGTATAGAGAGAAATCTATATGCACACAGACATAAAACATACATATATATATTCTTAAATGCCATGTACTTGCTTTGCCTTATAGTGCTATTTGCTCTGTGGGCACAGCCCATGGAATTATTATCTTTACAGCTATTTTGCAGTCATGACACTGTTATTACCATGCAGGAATGGAAAAATATTATCTTTTTTTGGTGTCAGTTTTCATTAAATTGCTTACATTTTTCTACCAAATAAAGAGTGGAGACTGTCAGCCACTTCACGCTTTTTTTTATTATTGCTAGGTGAACATGAGGGGTTTTTTTAGAGATACTGAACTGTGAAAAAAAGATTTTTAAAAGGATAAACAATTTCTGTATAAAATACAGTACATTAATCCTGCTGCAGCTTAATGTAACTACCTGAATTCGATCATTTCTTTAAATCCTGAAATCAGCTGGTTCTCAGTTACTTTTCAATGACATTTAACAGTTAGACTTAAAAATACAGAAGAATGCATTATAAGTTTTACCCAAAATGATTATGGCAGTCATTTGAATAAAATACAGATTTTGCAAGCTGTAAAGCATATCATTATACTATATACTGGTCTAACTAAGGTTTGGTTCACAAACTACAGTGCTCTAACCAAGTCATTAAATCTATCTAAAAGGGCCTCATTTGAGAAGCAATAAAATTTTTAATCATTTTATTATTAAAAGAGTGTTTAATATGTAGCTAATTAAATGCCAAAGGCAGGTTATCTGAGTTTAACCTTCAAAAAGAAAATGATGTATCAAAGTCTGCCTCTGGCATCATGGGATAGAAATGTCATCCTCATAATCATTGCGTGACAACTAGCTGGTGGCCTTTTCTAGAGCTATAGTTAAATTACCTGATTAAATTAATAGCCATTTAGATGTTTTAGGAACTGCACAGACCTATACTAAATGAAAATTAGGTCCATTACATTTTCTGAGTGGGCTAGATAGACCCTAAAATAAAACACGTATGCCATTGTCCACATTACTTAGATTAAGCAATTAAAAGCCCTTTCTTAAAAGCTACTAATTTCCCATAGTGTGCCAAGAAGTAGGTTTACACTAATGATCAGAGAGGAAGCTTTTCCTCTGCTTTCCTCCATCTTCCTTGTTTATTTTAGTACTTAAAAAATACCTTTCATGTGTGCAAACACTTCTGGTTTTTGTGTTGACTTCTCCTGAAGCCTGAACTCCTGAAGAGCAGCAAGGGAGGCTGTTAAGTGTTCAGAACCCATCCCACAGAAATCATGGTGGTCTTCTCTCTTCAGCTTGGCATACTTCAGCTCTGGGCTTTGTCTCCCTGACAAGAGAAGGCCTGGATGGGCACAGGTGTGTGAAATGACAGGTGGAGAACAAAGGGCAAAATACTTGCTCTGCCACACAGAGCTTTCAGCTATAGGAGAGTGACTTTTTAGACTCCAGTAAGGATGTTTTCCTTGTCTTGGTAGTCTGATGGCAGAGAGAGAAGGGAACTCTGCAGATGGTGCTCAGATTCTGCACATTGTGTTCAGGGAAGCTGGAGGCACTCACATTTCCTTTTGATTTCCATGTCCCCCTCTCAGTCAGGCAGATTCCAACCACATTTACTCCTTAATGCCAGGTATGTGTTCCCATTCGTGATTGTCCAAGTACATAATGCTATCTAAGGGCTTAAGGCAGTTAGAACCATGCCAAAATTTTGATTTAGATATTAATTTTATGGATGCTTATCCTTTAATCCAGATGTTGATATTGCTCTCATACAGCAAAATGCTCCATAGGTGCAGTGGTTTAAATACATTGAATCCCACTGAGTCCAGCGGGAGTGTATATACGTATTTGAGTTGGTATGTACACACTTTTAAAGTATTTTTTCAGTGACACTAGGTTTCCAAAAATAAAGAAATCTGTTCCAAACCAGGCTGTCACTGAGTGGAGCTGTGTGTTTAGTAGATCAAGTTTGACTGTAAGTCAAAAGTGTTCTTCAACCTGGTCTTTCTTAGCGTGTGAGATAAATATGTTTTACACATTAGGCTTTGAAGTGAGGCAGTTTTAACTGAATTAGTAAATTTAACTGTGAACTCCAGCAGTGTTTTCAGAGTTAGTAAAATGAAACATGAGACAATCTTATGGAAAAGTAGATATTGTAGAAGCTATGGTTTAATAAAACATGATTTAGCATTTCGTTTTTATTTAACAATTCAAAGGGAATTAACTCAATATTTATAATAATTTTTGCAGTTTTAAATAATGCTCGTATTTTTGTTTCTGTAGTTTTAATTTTTTAATTCTACCATGAAAGCAACAAGTTTTACCAGTGATGTGTCAATAATATAAAGCAGAGGTTCCAACAGAAATGTTTAAAATTTGTGATAAATTACATATATCAGGTTGTTAGATGCTGATGATATTAATAGTTTTGCACAATACCAGTACCAGATTTATTTGACATTTAAGCTTGAATGAAGTTTAGGGAACTTCCAGGGGAGTAGACTGCTTTTGGGACAGTGGCATATCTTCTCACCACTGGACGGCAAGGACCCCAAGGTCTGCTCTGGCCAAGAAGTGGACTCTTGGTGGGCTGAATCATACTAGGTCTGTAGTCAGCAAAAAACAATCTAATTAGAGGCACTTTCAGTGTTTACAAAATTTGTCTGTTTGTATCTATCCCCAAAACCAGAACAGGTCCCAAAATCCTAGTATTTTTGCATGAGTGAATTTGGCTTGGCACACAGTCACTGTTGTTTTGAAGGCTACAGGAACGGTCCCTCACAGTAAGTGCAGATGACTCTTGGAAGAGAAAGGCATAGGATAAGGAACATACTGTAGAAGAAAGAGTGAATCTTTACCTCATGTCAAATTGTAGCCCTTGTTTCCATTTGTTTTGCACCAGAAGTTCTCTGCTGTTACTGAGTTTGTTGTTTGCCTTGCGTGAGTACCAATGTGTGTGTGTTCAGTGAATAACATGACCTACACCCTTTGGATTATCTTCAGGAACTCTTGAAGTAAGTTATGTGGGATGATTAAACAGTGATCAAATAAGGGTGAGCTCAGCCAAGGAAAGTGAGCTCCTTAGAGTCTCCCTGCACACCTCTGGAGTCACCGCTGGTGTTGTCTCAGTGTTTGGCTCTGAGCAAGGACACGGATCCTTCTTCAGTACTTGCAGCAAAGCCCTCCTTTCTCAGCACAGCTGTTGCTGCCTCTCCTCACAGAAATTTAAAGATCAACATATTGAAAGGGGTGCTAAATAACATCTGATTTTAACAAGCCTTTTCATTTCATGATGAACTTATGTGCTTCGCAGCACTTCCCCATCAAAAAAGAAAAGGAGGTGTTTGTTTTGTCTGCACAGCCATGCCCAGCTCCATGGTGGAGCATCCTGGGGCCAGCTGCTGGATCAGGCACCATGCTTTTAAGTGAGAAACATGGAATTCACATAGCTAGGATTTGGCAGCAGTGCTGCCCCTGTCTGTTTTGTCGGGCTCATCTAATGTTTTAGGTCTTGGAGGAGCCAGAGCTGCTGGATAGGGTGCCAATTTCAGGAATAGTTTCAGTTTTGAGCATTTAGAAACGTGGTAGATGAATTAGAGGTTTTTCCCCTACTGAGCACTGGATTTAAGCTGATAACCCATATATTATCATCTGCATAAGCTACTAGCAGAAATGTTTCTCTGTGGTGTGTAGGGAGGTGAGAACCACTGAACCACTCTGATGTTCTCCAGGATGTGTGTCTTGAAACACTAGGATCTAGAGGAGCTGAGATTTTGTGATGAAGATTTGTTGTACAGATTTGTTGTACTGGAACTATAAAAAAATAGCAATTTTACAATTATAAGATGTTTTTTTTCTGGAGAGCCCAAACAGTTTCTGGAATACTGGAGCACAAATTTTAACAGAATTTAAATCTTACCTTTGTCTTAGTGCTTTCATATTGCTGCTAATGTGTGGGCTAAGGCATAGAAACAAATTAGCTTTATATTAAAATTTTGAGTAATTTCTAACCCAAACTGTTGAGTGGAAGACCAGACACCACAGGCTATACAGATAGAATCACAGAATGCTCTGGGTTGGGAGACAACCCAGTTGTCAACGACATCAAGTTCCAAACCCTCTGCCATGGGCAGGGACACCTTCCACTAGACCAGGTTGCTCTAAGCCCCATCCAGCCTGGCCTTGAACTCTTCCAGGGATGGGGCATCCACAACCTCCCTGGGCAACTTGTTCCAATTTTCACTGCCCTCACAGTAAAGAATTTCCTCTGCCTATCTAAACTAAGTTTCCTATCTCTGTTTGAAGCCATTCCCTCTTGTCCTATCTCTATAGCTGAAGAGTCCCTCTCCAGCTTCCCTGTAGCCCCTTCAGATACTGGAAGGCTGCTGTGAGGTTTCCACACAACCTTCCCTTCTCCAGGCTGAGCAGCCCCAACTTTCACAGCCTGTCTCTGTAGGGGAGGTACTCCAGTGTCTCAGGGTAAATAAAGGCATGAGCCTTGCCTGGGGCTCTTCACCCTCCACATAGGACTGATGCTTTTTCCATGAAGGAAATTAATGTCTTAAAGGCACCAGAAAAATGCAAATACAGCAATGAGAGTTACTGTATTTGTGAGAATACAAACCAGTAATGAAGATATAGAGGTGCTTTTTCTATGGAAGAAAAGAAATCTATTAAAAAAACCCACAGATTCTGAAGAATCTTACAGCTCCCAGCTGGAGAAAATGCCACTGTAAAGTTCTAGCAGTGCAATTGCTTTAGAAATACATATTTTAGGTGATTTTTCTCTGTTAGTAGCCAGCTGACATTTTCCAAATATTACATCCCTGACTTTAAATCTTTCCTTAAAGTTCCCACGTTGTGGGGGCAGGGCTCCACCATACCAAAATTATACTGGTGGTACCAGGCTGAAATTTAGATGTCTTTACTGAAGCATCCCTCTGAGAACAGCTGAATATCTTTTCAGGAGGCTCATTTTTAAGTGAGACAGACTATTTCCAGGTCAGACTTTTTGCAAAGAGCTTTCCCAGATCCTTTTCAAGAAATCTGCATGTCTTTCCAGTTCACAGCTGCTTTGTGAGGCAGGGAAATGAAAGAAGGTGAGCACAATCTGAGCCTGTAAAAAACTAGTTACTAGGCTTTGTCCAGAGCAGCTCCCACTGCCTTCAGTAGCAGCTGAGCTTAAGAATGGCAGCAGTAATTCAAATAAAGTTCTTCCAAAATTTCTGTCTTTGTTTAAGAATCCTACCCCTGTGCTACACTGTCTTGTCATTCCGTTGGCTTCATTGCAGCAGCTCAGGATGAGCAAGGATGGCAGAATTGACCACCAAATCATGCTTCTGGTGAGGAAATTGTGCTTTAAGCTTTAAAATATTAACAGTAAACACAAATCAATGTGTTTTTATGGCTAGATAATGATTTCAATAATGGGATATTGGATTTGATAAGCAATGCAAGCTGTCACAGCTGATGAGTTAAATACTAGGAAAAAAAATGCCCATGAAATAAGAAGAGTGGCAGACCTATTAAAAAACAAATTTTGAAGAAGAATGAAAAGGCAAAGGGTGCAATTTAATGTTTATAATATGATTGGAGGTCACTTAGTATCAGCAGGGTGCTGAAAATGCTGAAATAAAAATGTGGTTTTTTAAGTGTAATTACAGTGATTTTGTCACAGCATCTCATTTTCAAAGCCCATTCATTCTTAAGACAGGCTTGCCTTTTCATTGGGAAATGGAAAGCACTAGTCCAAACTTCCAGATATAAAAGATTTTCCCTCTATTATGAGAGGAAAACAATAAAGAAAAATCACATACACACAGTTTACATATTTGTACGTGCTTATTTCTTCCATCCATGTAGTTAATTGTGGATTTACAGTATTACAGCAGAGATCTGAATTTCTCCATGACCTAAGAACAGGATCTTTTAGTGCTGAGAGCTAACTCCTCCTTTTCAGTCAATAAGCAGCGAGGGGTTTGCATGTGTGGTCTGGGCTGAGCGAACACTAACCCAGCCTTATCCCACTGCCGAGGTGGTCTGGGCTGAGTTCACACAAATGTGAACTTTGGGAGCTTCTCCAGGGGCTGTGAGCTGGCAGCTGCACGTGCTGGGAGCTCTGCCCATGCTGGAGACTGAGGCATAGATCTGTTTTTTCCAGCTGATGCAGCTTTTTGTTGAACTGTCATTGCACATTAGAGGTGGCCATGCAGGAGCAGAGCACCTGGAGGTGCTACTGAAAGGTGGGCTCTGCCACCTGGCTACTGGTTCCTGGGTTATGGGATTTTTTCTTCAGAATGCTGGAAATAGGCACTTTCACTACTTGACAGAAATAAGGACACTTCTTTCCCCACTATAATATTTGAGAATTGAATATAAAACATCCGGGCTTCTGAATTTCCTTTTTATCTCTTTTTTTTTCCTTAACCAAATCAACTAAGCTCAGAGGGTTTTGAAACCTTCTAGTTTTCTTTGCTGAATCAACTTAGGTAGTGTACAAGTACAGTCACAAAGGGTCTGGAGCTGTTAAGTTTATTTCCAGCCTTTACACTGTTTACAGCTATTTGGGCCTTTGGGGTGAACCCAGTAAAAGTGTTGACCCAGCTCTGGAGACCAAGCATGGATTCAAGCAAAACATGCCACAAATAACTGGCCTTGTGTTTAGACCTACTCTAAATGGAGTCAGTACTTTTTTCTCTTATAGTTAGCCCAGTATTTTCCAGTCTTCCATAAAAGGCTTATTTTGGTTTTTGGCATGAAGTTTGGGGGCAGTTTTTGGAAGGCAGTGTTGTTTGCCTTCATTTGAAACTGTCAATATCTCATAAAATTCCACTATGTGGGATAAGCTACCTATCTCTTTGCTAATGCTGAATATTGCTTTGTTTGAATCTGGTTTTAGGTTGGGAGTTTTTGTTGTGTTGATTTGATTTGATTTAATTTGATTTGAATTTTTTTTAAAAACTGTGTAATTTTATTTTTTTTAACATGGCATTTGCTGGCTGCCTGCACTTCTCCTTTAAATACTAGCTGGGAGATACAAACGTGCATTACCTTCGCCATTTCTGAACAGTATATTTATCATTTTTATTATTTATGTTTCTGGCTTGCAGTGTAGATGCAAATGTATTAAATGCTGTTAAGACCTGTGTGCTTTAGCATCTGTGGAATATCATCACACTTCCAAGGCTAAGCCTGCAGCTAAAGTGTTTAAGAATTTATATGGCCATTCTTTTTCTCTCTCTGTGGCATTAGAGTGAGGAAAAAAAAAGCAATAATGAAATGCATAACCTACATCCACAGAAAATATAACTGGCCTATTTATGATTATGATTCACAGTTTGGTCACTAGAAATATACTACAGTTCTGCAGGTTTATGCCTTCAGTGGTTATTTGTTAATGGCAACTCCTGCACACATTTTCCCGCAAGTCTTTTGGATTTCAAGAGAAAATGTGTCCTTCAAACAAGTAGTTTCTTTGAGGGATCTTTCTGTAAGTGGTTTCCACTGTGTATTGACTACTCATAATATTTTCTGTTATCATCTTGTCAGGGTTCAATTCATTACTCCATTCATTATTCAATTTGTTGGGCCATGAGCATCTGAATAATTGAAAGCTGCAGAAGTATTATAAATTATAGTGTCGCCATGAAATCCCAGTTTTAGGGTTTATGGCTTGACTTTAAGAAATCACTCTCTGTTGAAAGTTGGCATATAAGGTCTCATCTTTAAAGCAGAATCTTATCAGTGTGATGGTTTTTAATATCTCCATCGCTGCACACTTAAGAACTCAGGTTGCCTGTGTGCATTAAGTTATGGACTTTTTTAACAGTTTATCTGGTTTTTAACTACTATTGCCATCTCAGTGATGTGGGCTAGGGGCAGATAAAGAAATTAATTTATTTTGAGGTTAATAAGCAATTTCCAGTTGTTAATTAAAAATCTTTTATTTTCTCCTTTCACAAAGTAGAGCTAATATAGTTCCCTGTACAAAAGACAAAATATTTTTGTAGTGTTTTGCAGGTTAAAGATATTTCTATATGGAAAGATAAACTGACATTTAGCTGTTATTTTAACTAAGTACAGTATGTTTTACATGTATTTTTTTAAATTTTATTCTTAGCTCCTGTGTTTTGATTTGGAGTACTCTTATATGTCTACTCTCTGGATAAATTGTATCAAATGGCATCATATTTTTTTTAAGGCAACAACTATTTAATTCTAAAAATATGAATACCTCATAGACTACATTCTTCTCCTGATTATGTCGCTGAAAGATCAGCGGAATTGTCCCAGGGTTGCCTGCACTTCTTGTTTTGAATTTTTAAACATTGCCTGTCTTTAGATTATAGACCAAATTTGGGAAGATATGCCAGAATAAGTGAATCTGTCATTAAGGCTGCAAAATTATTTTTTGTTGTGTGTAGCCTCATATGCTTCCTCATCAGTAAATGTCAGGATCATCTGATTTTGCTACTATAACAGTGGAAAGCTTTTAGTCATGCTCTTGGCAAACTAAAAAAAATAGAAGGAGAGATGCAGTGATGAAGTCTCCAGTATCAGCACTCCCATTACCATGTCAGCCCTGTTCTTGATTTGGCACAGCCCTTTGCAGAAGGCAAGAGAAGGACGTTTCCCTGTACAATGGCCCAGGACTCACTGTCAGCTCTCAGAGCCTGATCCAGCAATCCAGACCTGTGGCATCCTTTGAGGAACTTGGCTGTCCTGTGCTCCTACATGTTTGTCCAACAGGGTGCAAGGCTTCTTAAATCCTGAGGGATACCAGCCCTCTGTGCAGGTGCCTCAGGTCCCTTACAACCCATTCCTTACCCAAGATTCAAAGGGATCCAGCCTTGCCAGCTGTGAAGCATCCTTTATACCCTGGCCTGCATAATAAAAATATGCATTATTATTATTATTCACAAGCCTTGCCAGCTTGTGAAGCATCCCTTATACCTTGCCCTGCTTTAGACCAGTTCTGGTTTTCACTGAGCTGTGGCTCTTCTGTGCTTTGCTGTGCTTGAGGGCTGCTGGCAATTTCCTACAGCAAAATAACTCACACAGAGGAGGCAAAAATGGAATTCCATAACAAGCTTTAGAATCTGACCATCTCCACCAAGCTGGAAGGAAAAACCCCACTTTTGAGTCTTCTCAGTGACACCAGGCAGCAAGTGGCCCCAGGTGGCTGTGGCTGCCAGGGACGTTCAGCTCATCGGTCCGAGAGCTCTCTGAGCAGGGTTCACAGGGATGGCTCCCTGGGAAGCACAGCCCTGCCAGCACAGCTGGCCACTCTCTGTTGCCTTCACAGCTGTGATGGTGCTGCAGCTGCAGGGAGGCTGAAAGCCAAGAAATGCAGGGTCTCTCCTGGAAGCAAGGAAATCATTTGGGATCTCAATGAGGTTCGGGAGAGTTTTATTTGTGGTCCAAATCCAAGCATGCCTTTACCACCTCCATAATTTGCATTGCTTGCACAAATTGCCTTGTGGGGCTAAGCCTTTGCACTAGGCAGGAATGAGTAATTTCATTGCCTAAGAAAAGGGCTAGAAAGTATGTTTACTATATTCGTATTTCCTACGAGCATCTAGAGCTGCTTCTCCATTCTGCAGGAAGTAAACACAGGCAAAATTCATCCCTTTGTGAGTTAAAATCTGCAGCTATTACCACTGCTACTCAAAACTTGGATTTTTTTTTTGCCATATTGAGGAAAGCAACATCTGGGTTGCGGAAGAGCTGGAAACAGTAGCTCAGTGTTAGTGTTAAAGTGCCAAGTAGTCGTAATGTGTGTGTTGTGCATGTGCCCACAGGACTGCCAGCAGCTCAACCTTAGTACAGCTGAGGCCAGCTGGAGTTTTGCTCACAGCTTTGTCAGATCCAGGGATTCACTCTTGTATTCTCTACCATGAGTCATTGGAAGAGTAAGGATCAAAAAATACCTTAAAGGCTAGTTGAGATGCTAAAGGCTACCACAAAGAGAGGTGATGCCCGTGGTTTCTTATGGACAGGTGCAAAAAGGCCAAGTAAAGGTGTAATGGTCAGACCACATGGAAAACTCACCACATTCTATGCTGTGCTCATGCATAACTAAATCCCTAAACACATGTGTAGTTATTCAGCCAATTTATGAACATTAATTTCAGTGAAAGTGAAACAGGAGAAAGTCTTAAACCCTTTAGAACCACATCTCTGTGTGGTAGAAAAAGGGCAGATTTGTTTCTACCTACCTCTGAAACCCTCATGGTCATCTTGATGGCATTTTGTTTGGATACGCTGTAGACAGGCCCAAAAAATCCCAGGGAACATTATCACTACTGTGGATTTTGGAGAAATATTAAAAAAAAATAACAAAAGGCAAGAAGCATATGGGTGACACAAAGACACATGGCATCAGTCTGGTTCCTAAATTCATCTGTTCCATTATTCCTGTGTTACCTGGGGGTGGTGACACAGTGCTCTCAAGGCGTTCTGCTTAGCCAAACCCCAGAGGCTGGTTCCTGATGAAACTCCTTAGGTCAAATAACCAGAAGAAGGGGAAAAGCATAATGTTGAGTGGGCTGGGAAGAAGCATTTGGGCACATGATATTGCCCACATTAGGAGAGGGATCAGGACCTAGTTTGCTGCTTGCGTCCATGGAGTGGGATCCATGGGGTAAGTGGGGGAGATGACCTCTTCTGGCAGGGATGTCAGGGCTGCCCAAAGCCCCTGGAAGGCAGGGGCTGTTGAGAGACAATCTGGCACCATGGGACAAAGGTGGAGAGCTTGGAGAGCAAATTCCTAGTGCATAATGGAAGAGGGGTGGAGAAATAAAGGGGTTTAGATCTGTGGGGATGGAGGTAGGGACTGTGATAGTGAGCAAGTGTCAATGCACCATGGAGCTGGGGAGTGCAGGCAACATCAAAACTAGAGGGGAATGGGAGGAGAGAGGGTGATGAGCAGGGGAGAGGGTAAAAAGGTCAGCAATGAAGTATGCAACATCCTACTTGCTTTATTTTCTGTCCTGTTATTGACAATCTTATTTTCAGTCATTATTTAATGGGCAGTTAGCCGGAGTAAGAAGAGCGATTAGGTGTGGTAAGCACAGTGATTAAAGCAGTGGGGTAAAAAACTGCTTTAGGAAATCTGCCCACTAACATTTTTTTTTTAATATATCAAAGGAGGTAATGACATTTTCTAGTAAAGTAAGGGTTTTATCTGAAAGCTGTTTTTCTTCTTTGCTTTCCATATTGTTAAAAGCACAGCCTTTTCAAAGTACAGCAAACAGTTCTCTTACCAAGCTACCACATATCCCACGCCCCATGAACCAAGTCTAGCTTGGATTTGCAAATAACTGAGTGGTTTTGAGACCTAAAAAGAATTTTATTTGTGTTTTAGAGTGTGCAAATCTGGGTTTGCAGTGAAAATACATTCTCATCTTCAGCAGTGGGGGAGCTGCCTTTTTGCCTCAGTGCAACTTAGAGAGTAGGATCGTATTTAATAAAGAGATATTTAGTTTGCCATTGGAAAGGGATTGCTGCAGAAGATATAAAAGCTACTTGGATATTTTTATAGAACTTTTGCATAAATCTTGTATCCATAGCCTGATCTAGTGACATAAATATTAGCAGCTTGTTTCTATTTCACCTGCTGTAGAACCACTGCTGTCCTACAGCAATAACCAGCAAGGGAATAGAGCTATTTGCTGCTGTCATAAATAAGACAGGGTGTCACAGCTGTTTTCATTTGACTGAGCAGTAATGGAGTTAATTATACTTCCAGTCTCTTTGTTTTTGATCTGTGTTTCCAAAGTCATCTGAGCTTCTAGAATTCTTGCAAATTTTTTAACCCTTTTTTCTATTCACCTGGATTAGATATTTTCTGTAATTTGCAGGTAATTTCATTGTTATAATTTTTTCTGGTATTTATACCTACTTTTCCTATGAGTTATATTTTATTGTTCTACGCAAATCTCTCCTAAACATCAATGTATTTAGTTTTCTTGAGCAACATAACAGAGAGAGAGTGTGGTCTTTTTGAAGACCAGGCACATGGACGTATTTTTGCTAGAAAACAAACCTGTGTTAATCTCCAGCAATGCAGGTAACTTGCTTTAAGAAAAAAAACAGCATAATACTTTGATCCAATCAATCATATTTCTGAAAGAATTCATGGTATTAGAGTGTCAAAAGGACAGCTAGACTCACCCAAATAGGGAAAAGATGATTCATATTTAGGAACACTATTCCATATAGCTGCTTCAGAGCAGCACAGCAGGCAGAACTTAATGTGGGAAGTCCTCTCTCTTGTTGACAGAGCTTTACAAGTTGCTTGCAGTTTTATTTTTTCTTTCCCCCCTTTTTTTTAAAAGCTGGATTTTTTATAATGCAACAATAGTAGATAAGAATAAAGGGAAGTATTTGTTTTTAGGCATTTATGGCAATATATTGAAAGTGCGCAAGTTTTGCTCAAAGAATTTAGTAAGTCTGTAGTCATGCAAAGAAGTGTAGTTGTTGAAATGTCTGTGATGGAGGCTCTGATTCTGAGCCAGCTTTATAAAGTTACTGGTTTTATGGGAGTTGGACACCAAGCCTGTGTGAAAATCCTACTGGACACCTATCTGCATATCTCCATAGCTGAAAATAGGCTTTGAGATGTGCCTCCAGTGTTTGCAAGCAAACAAGTGACAAAGTGAAATGTGGGAGCAGCAAGTAGTACAAATATATTTCTCTAGTTTTAATAGTCTGTCATTGCTAAGTCTCTGAAATACCCTTGGAATGGAAAGCAAGGAGGAAGCTTCAAGAGTCAGACATAAACAAGGTTGCTAATACACACTTAAAATTTCAAAGTTATTTGTAATTTAGCATGACAAAGAACATGATCAGTAATATTTGCCAGCATATAAGTGTGTGATAAGTAACTTTGCTCTTAGTGTGGTTGCCTAGTTCTCAAATCCAGTTGCCACACTGTTACTGCAGCATTGCAAGACAAAGGATTATCTATTATTTTATCCCCTTGTTTACTCTTTTGGACAAATAAATAATTAACTGAGCAGACAGGATGAGGGGACATTGAGATGAGATGAGATGAGATGAGATGAGATGAGATGAGATGAGATGAGATGATGAGATGAACTTCCTAGAAGTCCTGCCAAACTGTCCCATCACTGGGACACAGTGGTCATGACACAGAGTTGACAATGTGCAGGAGTGATACTTCTCATGTGTGACAGCGAGAAGTCAAAGTTTCCATTTTCTGCTGCCAAAACCTTCAACCACCCCCCACCCCTCACCCCCAAATATGGCGATGTATGATCATGGACACTTTCCCTGTTGGTGGAAATTCTGGGATGCTGGGAAGACAGTTATGCTTAGCTGAAAGATAGGGAGAGATTTGGGGATTGGTTTTGTTTCAGATTTGGGTTTGTTTTGGAGGCAGGTAAAATTTAAAACTCAGATTTCCTTGTGAGGTGTGTAAAATCTCTACTTTTAGTAATAGATTTAGCCAGATACAGCCTTTTACTACAGAAGGTCAAATCTTTCACTCTGAAGTCTTTCAGACTCTGAACCCAGTTTGCATATTGAGCTCTCAGAACTATTTTCAACTACCAAGGGCATCTGAGCATGAAGAACACATTTCTTGATGTCTTTAGTTACAAATTGGCACACAGATGGGCTGCAGTAGTATGATGGGGGGGGGGGCACATCTTAAATCCGCTCTGTTTATTACCCAGGAAGTTTTGATCAAGTTTATGGTGTTAAAGACTCCAACATATCAACTCCATTGAAGAACAGGACAAGCTATTGTAAATATGAACCATCAAAGCATTAGCCATTTCAATGAAATGAAGCAAATCAATTGTTTTCTATAAAGGTGCCTTTCAGATCTCCTTTTTCAGGTTCTGAGATCCCTTATCAAGTTCAGCATTATTAAATGTTGGACTATGGACTGCAAGAGTAATTTTTTAGGACTTCTAAAGGGTCACTTTGCTGCTAACATGCTTGTCTTTGCATTTATTTTACTTGGCCTAAACAGAGTGACTCACACACACACAAATACACATAAACCAGAATTAATTCTGTTGCATATAGTACCTGTTTGAACCTTAACCCAGCAAAGAATTTGAGGACTTAAAGAAAATCAGAGATGTGTTTCAAATGCCATTGTAAGATGGGAATAACATATCCAGTGAAATGTATCCATTATGGTGATCTAGTTAGGATCCTTACTGTTTATCTGCAGGAATAAACTGCAGCTTGCACAGGGGAAACAGAAGATGTTTTCTCTGTGATGCGTCATGTACTCACTTTTGCAGACAGCTACCTCTCTAGACCAGTGGGATAGTTTCCTTTTCCAGGGCACCCATCAGCTTCTTGAGAGATGTTGCAGAAATGCTGAGCCTGTGTTGTCCATACTGGGGTGGTACCAATGGTGTGTACAGGAATTCAAAGGGTGGAGGACGCTCCCTTGTTTTCTGTCCTTCCTCTACTGGAGACAGTAATGGAATTAAAAATGGAACTTAGTTTATGTTGAATATGCAGCCTTTATCCTTTATTTAACTTTAGGTAATTCCTGAAAAGGACTTTTCCATTGAGATGGAATTCCTTAACTTCAAACATGAGATGTCCATCTCAAAGTACACCTTTAAGTATAACTAGAAGATTAAATGCCTTCATAGGCTGGGGTCAGTGCTTGTAATTGAAGGTGCCTGACATTACTTTAACATATGCTTTCTTTAACATGCCAAAGCCCTGAGCTGCCATGTTTCAAAGAAACAAGAGGCTAGAATGAATTATCTTCTTTCAGTAAAAAGTAGAATTTCCTCTCTAAAATTGCACTGGCTTGAGCTCCATTATTTCCAATATACTTTCCAACACCAGTGACAGGTTTAAGATCTGGTATTTGTGATACTTGAGAAAGAAAAACATGTGATTTATACTGCTGGAAAGACTGTATTTCTGGCTTTCTAATGGGACAAACAGAAGTAGCACCTCACTTAGGAATGTCCAGAGCCATTGCAGGTTAAAGCTCTGATGTATGTTTAAACACAAAAGTTATTTTGTGTCACTTTAAAACATGACTTTAAACAAGAGTTATATCTTTATCAATTTAGAACTGAACCTGGTAGCAATTTAGTAAAATGGATTTTTTTGGACAGAATATCTATTATATCATATGAGCCTACTTTCCAAAGCATGCAGTTAAACAGAGCTTACTGTAAATTGCTTGATTGCTCAACTTTCTTCCCAGACTCAGCTCAGTGGAGTAACAATGCTATAAAACTGGGGAGAGAGGAGACATTTCTTGTGCCTCAGTGACTGAGTAATTCCAATATTCCCACTTTCATGTGAACCTAGTCTGCTCTCCAAACTGGCCATCCTGTCAACCTGGAGGAACAGGTCAGGAAGGAGAGTAAGCAGGGTCTGTTTTCTCTGGTTTGTTTTTCTGGTTTTTAGAAAAACAGTCTTTGAAAGAGGAAATTCTCTTTGATGGAGTTTTAAAACTGTGAATATACTTGAATAGTGAACATTTCTCTAAAAGAGGTAATGGTAATGCTATTCTGACAGTAATGTAAATCTACCTTTTCCTTCAAATTAAAGCTTCAAAAATTATAAATGTATTCTTGCTGCATACTGATGTCCTCTTTTTCTTCCTCCACATTTTTCCCTTCTCTTTACAACTCCCTAAATTATAAGGGAATTAAAAGTCCATTAGATAGTATACATTAACATATGCTATTATGGTTTTAGCTAGTGAGCGTGGGCAGAAGCTGCTGTGTGATGTGACTTTCCATTACTGTCCTTTGAAGGCAAAACATAAAATTGTTTAATACATTTTGCTATTAAAAAAAAAAACAAACAGTACTAAAATTCTAAATGATGACAAGTGGCCTAAAATAAGTAAAGAGAATATTTATTTCTAAAATATGCTCCACATGAATTCCTATGTTGAAAAAGGCTGGTTTATCTCATTAAACACCATGACATATCAGGGTTTTCCAAACCATGTTGAAGAAGCCTTTTATAAGTATCTATAGAATACCTTCTACCAAGGAAGTCTGACTCAATTTTTTTTAAGTAGACATAGTTGCCAAACCCCAAAATAATGATTTTTAAACCAGAAATAACAATTTTTCAATTGTGTTTCTTTTACTTTCTGTCTACCTTAAGTCTGCTAAGTAGCCTCTAGGAATAAGTGGCTATAGCCTGTGTATTTTTATGTCCTTGACCAAGTTAGTTACCCTTGCTATGTCCTTATTTCACCACATACACAAAGGCATAATGCCTCTCTGCCTCATGCAATGGAAACTGGACTTTATATTTAAAAATTGTAAAGTGCAGAGAGAGGCTTTGTCAAATTTTTAACAATTTCAATTGTGAACTACTACAGCTGTGCAAAATATTGCATATCCTAATGCTATGTTTTCTACCAGTTTGAAAGATTTTCTTGTCTTGCTACCACAGATTTAGTGGGAAATACCAGGAATAAATCTTAACAGTCAAAGAAATTTACTTACAGTTGCCTTTTCTACTCCTATTGGTAGCAGATTTATATCTGTGACCAGGGAAGTAGTCATCTGAATGCAGTCATGGATGATTTTAAATTAAACATAAAGTTTAAGAAAATTCTGGCTAAATGTCATCAAGATCCATCATACCAAGCTGTCTGAGAGGGTAAAGGGCACTCTGTGAGCTAGATGAAGGGCAAAAGCAGATCCAGAGCCAAGAGAGTCCTGCAGTATGGCACAGGTGCTTAGGGACAGCCAAAGGAGCCATCTGGGGCAGTGGGGTTTGTCACTCTGAAGCCCTGGAGTGGGTGCTCTCCTTGTGCACCCATCTCCTTCCCTCCCTCCCTCCCTCCCCTCGTCCTCCACTCCAGGCTGCTGCTGCTTTTGCCTGAGCCCTTGCTCCCCAATCTCTGCCTACCAGCAGCTCTGTGTGCATCTACCCCTTTCCTCCAGCCCATCCAACCACTTCCAGGCACCCAGCTCTGTGAGGTCCTGAGCAGAGGGTAATTTTTTTTTTTCTCCCCAGAATCCAGCTCTAATTTACAGCATTTGTTTCTGTATTAACCATAAAAGGAAAAGAATATTTTTGAAATCAGTGTTTAAATGTGAATCAAAATTCAATATGTGCAGGACAGGGAATATTTATAGCCACATTGTTTGTATTTTGTGATAAAAATAGCCTTTTCATGAAAAATGCAGTAGTGACCAGAATTCCATTGTTTCCCGTACAACACATACATTAAACAGTCCTAAGTGGATAATGGGAAAGAACAATAATAAGGATAACGATAGGTTACAGAAACAATTAGGTAAGGAATAACACATGACAGGTAATCCAGTCATAAATTTATAGGCATGCTGCTCTCTCCTCAGGAGCCCTGTGAGACACAGGGCCAAAGGCCAAATACATTCCCAAGGAATGTGTACTGAATCACACGCCTGCAGACTGCATGTTATTATTAGAATTGTAAAATGTTATTGCTGATTTTTATATATCACACTGTGTGGTTAATTTAAAAATGTGGCTAGACAATTTATTGTGTGTTTGGGATGGCTATTTCCAATACAATTTTCTTTGATTATTTTAAAATGTGTTGTTAGATTTAATTCTTTTTAAATGCATTTTCAAAGCCTCAGGAAGACTCTCAATGAGGCTTAAAAAGCTCATGGTACCTCAGCTTTGTTCTGGCATTTTGGCTTCACACTCATCCACTGAACAGTAAATGCTTGTTTTCAAGCTTATTTTCCCCAACCCAGCAGCCCTTTTGTTAAATGTAACCAGTGCAGTGCCAGTTAAGGAAATGGAGTAAAAACAATTTAAAAGTAGCAGTGGGGGCAATGAGCTGGCACACAGAGCTGTGCTGTGCCTGCACTTTACAGACACATTGCTCCCCCCTTAACCTGTCTTACCTGCACGAGCTGAAAGGAGCCCTGGGTTTTAAACTTCATACTGGGATGCTTCAATTTCCTGTTGAACATTGTTGGCAAATGAGAAGTAGG